>NC_080464.1:31057222-32273623 GCF_028018845.1 Melospiza georgiana | reverse complement strand
ACGATTGTGCCGCTCACAGTGCTCTCCTTAGCGCGGCTTCTGCCGAAAGACGCCCGGGAGCGGCTCTTAGCTCCGGACAGCATCCTACCTTCGTCTTTAGCGCATCTTCTAATCTACATCTTGGCAAAAAGCTTTTCCACTATGTCTGGCTAGGAAAAACTGTGCCAGCACAGAAAACATCTCCCATCGTGTTCTAGACGTTGCACGGATGTCTGCCAAGTGTTTGGCAGGAAGAAAAGAAAAGTTGTCCAAAACAGCTTCCGATCGAATGTTCATGTGATTGGAAAAGTCAGGAGAGTGCAAAAGTACTGTTTTCTAATAGTTGGCAAGGTGCGCACACAATCCCAGTGTTGTACAGCTTGCTTCTTCACGTTCCCGAAGCTGCCGCTCTCTCCGGCTCCCGGAGCCAAAGATGCGGCTTCTTCGCGCAAAGACTATTGTGCCCTCACAGTGCTCTCCTTAGCGCGGCTTCTGCCGAAAGACGCCCGGGAGCGGCTCTTAGCTCCGGACAGCATCCTACCTTCGTCTTTAGCGCCTCTTCTCATCTACATCTCGGCAAAAAGCTTTTCCACTATGTCTGGCTAGGGAAAACTGTGCCAGCACAGAAAACATCTCCCATCGTGTTCTAGACGTTGCACGGATATCTGCCAAGTGTTTGGCAGGAAGAAAAGAAAAGTTGTCCAAAACAGCTTCCAATCGAATGTTCATGTGATTGGAAAAGTCAAGAGAGTGCAAAAGTACTCTTTTGTATCAGTTGGCAAGGTGCACACACAATCCCAGTGTTGTACAGCTTGCTTCTTCACCTTCCCGAAGCTGCCGCTCTCTCCGGCTCCCGGAGCCGAAGATGCGGCTTCTTCGCGCAAAGACGATTGTGCTGCTCACAGTGCTCTCCTTAGCGCGGCTTCTGCCGAAAGACGCCCGGGAGCGGCTCTTAGCTCCGGACAGCATCCTACCTTCGTCTTTAGCGCCTCTTCTCATCTACATCTCGGCAAAAAGCTTTTCCACTATGTCTGGCTAGGGAAAATTGTGCCAGCACAGAAAACATCTCCCATCGTGTTCTAGACGTTGCACGGATGTCTGCCAAGTGTTTGGCAGGAAGAAAAGAAAAGTTGTCCAAAACAGCTTCCAATCGAACGTTCATGTGATTGGAAAAGTCAGGAGAGTGCAAAAGTACTGTTTTCTAATAGTTGGCAAGGTGCGCACACAATCCCAGTGTTGTACAGCTTGCTTCTTCACCTTCCCGAAGCTGCCGCTCTCTCCGGCTCCCGGAGCCGAAGATGCGGCTTCTTCGCGCAAAGACGATTGTGCTGCTCACAGTGCTCTCCTTAGCGCGGCTTCTGCCCAAAGACGCCCGGGAGCGGCTCTTAGCTCCGGACAGCATCCTACCTTCGTCTTTAGCGCCTCTTCTCATCTACATCTCGGCAAAAAGCTTTTCCACTATGTCTGGCTAGGGAAAACTGTGCCAGCACAGAAAACATCTCCCATCGTGTTCTAGACGTTGCACGGATATCTGCCAAGTGTTTGGCAGGAAGAAAAGAAAAGTTGTCCAAAACAGCTTCCAATCGAATGTTCATGTGACTGGAAAAGTCAGGAGAGTGCAAAAGTACTGTTTTCTAATAGTTGGCAAGGTGCGCACACAATCCCAGTGTTGTACAGCTTGCTTCTTTACCTTTTCCAAGTTGCCGCTCTACCCGGCTCCCGGAGCCGAAGAAGCGGCTTCTTCGCGCAAAGACGATTGTGCCGCTCACAGTGCTCTCCTTAGCGCGGCTTCTGCCGAAAGACGCCCGGGAGCGGCTCTTAGCTCCGGACAGCATCCTACCTTCGTCTTTAGCGCCTCTTCTCATCTACATCTCGGCAAAAAGCTTTTCCACTATGTCTGGCTAGGGAAAACTGTGCCAGCACAGAAAACATCTCCCATCGTGTTCTAGACGTTGCACGGATATCTGCCAAGTGTTTGGCAGGAAGAAAAGAAAAGTTGTCCAAAACAGCTTCCAATCGAACGTTCATGTGATTGGAAAAGTCAGGAGAGTGCAAAAGTACTGTTTTGTATCAGTTGGCAAGGTGCACACACAATCCCAGTGTTGTACAGCTTGCTTCTTCACCTTCCCGAAGCTGCCGCTCTCTCCGGCTCCCGGAGCCGAAGATGCGGTTTCTTCGCGCAAAGACGATTGTGCTGCTCACTGTGCTCTCCTTAGCGCGGCTTCTGCCGAAAGACGCCCGGGAGCGGCTCTTAGCTCCGGAGAGCATCCTACCTTCGTCTTTAGCGCCTCTTCTCATCTACATCTCGGCAAAAAGCTTTTCCACTATGTCTGGCTAGGGAAAACTGTGCCAGCACAGAAAACATCTCCCATCGTGTTCCAGACGTTGCACGGATTTCTGCCAAGTGTTTGGCAGGAAGAAAAGAAAAGTTGTCCAAAACAGCTTCCAATCGAATGTTCATGTGACTGGAAAAGTCAGGAGAGTGCAAAAGTACTGTTTTCTAATAGTTGGCAAGGTGCGCACACAATCCCAGTGTTGTACAGCTTGCTTCTTTACCTTTTCCAAGTTGCCGCTCTCCCCGGCTCCCAGATCCAAAGAAGCGGCTTCTTCGCGCAAAGGCGATTGTGCCGCTCACAGTGCTCTCCTTAGCGCGGCTTCTGCCGAAAGACGCCCGGGAGCGGCTCTTAGCTCCGGACAGCATCCTACCTTCGTCTTTAGCGCCTCTTCTCATCTACATCTCGGCAAAAAGCTTTTCCACTATGTCTGGCTAGGAAAAACTGTGCCAGCACAGAAAACATCTCCCATCGTGTTCTAGACGTTGCACGGATGTCTGCCAAGTGTTTGGCAGGAAGAAAAGAAAAGTTGTCCAAAACAGCTTCCAATCGAATGTTCATGTGATTGGAAAAGTCAAGAGAGTGCAAAAGTACTCTTTTGTATCAGTTGGCAAGGTGCGCACGCAATCCCAGTGTTGCACAGCTTGCTTCTTCACCTTCCCGAAGCTGCCGCTCTCTCCGGCTCCCGGAGCCGAAGAAGCGGCTTCTTCGCGCAAAGACGATTGTGCCGCTCACAGTGCTCTCCTTAGCGCGGCTTCTGCCGAAAGACGCCCGGGAGCGGCTCTTAGCTCCGGACAGCATCCTACCTTCGTCTTTAGCGCATCTTCTCATCTACATCTTGGCAAAAAGCTTTTCCACTATGTCTGGCTAGGAAAAACTGTGCCAGCACAGAAAACATCTCCCATCGTGTTCTAGACGTTGCACGGATGTCTGCCAAGTGTTTGGCAGGAAGAAAAGAAAAGTTGTCCAAAACAGCTTCCAATCGATCGTTCATGTGATTGGAAAAGTCAGGAGAGTGCAAAAGTACTGTTTTCTAATAGTTGGCAAGGTGCGCACACAATCCCAGTGTTGTACAGCTTGCTTCTTCACCTTCCCGAAGCTGCCGCTCTCTCCGGCTCCCGGAGCCAAAGATGCGGCTTCTTCGCGCAAAGACTATTGTGCCCTCACAGTGCTCTCCTTAGCGCGGCTTCTGCCGAAAGACGCCCGGGAGCGGCTCTTAGCTCCGGACAGCATCCTACCTTCGTCTTTAGCGCCTCTTCTCATCTACATCTCGGCAAAAAGCTTTTCCACTATGTCTGGCTAGGAAAAACTGTGCCAGCACAGAAAACATCTCCCATCGTGTTCTAGACGTTGCACGGATTTCTGCCAAGTGTTTGGCAGGAAGAAAAGAAAAGTTGTCCAAAACAGCTTCCAATCGAATGTTCATGTGATTGGAAAAGTCAGGAGAGTGCAAAAGTACTGTTTTGTATCAGTTGGCAAGGTGCGCACACAATCCCAGTGTTGTACAGCTTGCTTCTTTACCTTTTCCAAGTTGCCGCTCTCCCCGGCTCCCAGATCCAAAGAAGCGGCTTCTTCGCGCAAAGACGATTGTGCCGCTCACAGTGCTCTCCTTAGCGCGGCTTCTGCCGAAAGACGCCCGGGAGCGGCTCTTAGCTCCGGACAGCATCCTACCTTCGTCTTTAGCGCCTCTTCTCATCTACATCTCGGCAAAAAGCTTTTCCACTATGTCTGGCTAGGAAAAACTGTGCCAGCACAGAAAACATCTCCCATCGTGTTCTAGACGTTGCACGGATGTCTGCCAAGTGTTTGGCAGGAAGAAAAGAAAAGTTGTCCAAAACAGCTTCCAATCGAATGTTCATGTGATTGGAAAAGTCAAGAGAGTGCAAAAGTACTCTTTTGTATCAGTTGGCAAGGTGCGCACGCAATCCCAGTGTTGTACAGCTTGCTTCTTCACCTTCCCGAAGCTGCCGCTCTCTCCGGCTCCCGGAGCCGAAGAAGCGGCTTCTTCGCGCAAAGACGATTGTGCCGCTCACAGTGCTCTCCTTAGCGCGGCTTCTGCCGAAAGACGCCCGGGAGCGGCTCTTAGCTCCGGACAGCATCCTACCTTCGTCTTTAGCCCATCTTCTCATCTACATCTTGGCAAAAAGCTTTTCCACTATGTCTGGCTAGGAAAAACTGTGCCAGCACAGAAAACATCTCCCATCGTGTTCTAGACGTTGCACGGATGTCTGCCAAGTGTTTGGCAGGAAGAAAAGAAAAGTTGTCCAAAACAGCTTCCAATCGATCGTTCATGTGATTGGAAAAGTCAGGAGAGTGCAAAAGTACTGATTTCTAATAGTTGGCAAGGTGCGCACACAATCCCAGTGTTGTACAGCTTGCTTCTTCACCTTCCCGAAGCTGCCGCTCTCTCCGGCTCCCGGAGCCAAAGATGCGGCTTCTTCGCGCAAAGACTATTGTGCCCTCACAGTGCTCTCCTTAGCGCGGCTTCTGCCGAAAGACGCCCGGGAGCGGCTCTTAGGTCCGGACAGCATCCTACCTTCGTCTTTAGCGCCTCTTCTCATCTACATCTCGGCAAAAAGCTTTTCCACTATGTCTGGCTAGGAAAAACTGTGCCAGCACA
The DNA here is from genome assembly GCF_028018845.1 of Melospiza georgiana. NCBI lineage: Eukaryota > Metazoa > Chordata > Aves > Passeriformes > Passerellidae > Melospiza > Melospiza georgiana. Next base: position 32,268,691 of record NC_080464.1, on the reverse strand, counting down.
GAAAACATCTCCCATCGTGTTCCAGACGTTGCACGGATGTCTGCCAAGTGTTTGGCAGGAAGAAAAGAAAAGTTGTCCAAAACAGCTTCCAATCGAACGTTCATGTGATTGGAAAAGTCAGGAGAGTGCAAAAGTACTGTTTTCTAATAGTTGGCAAGGTGCGCACACAATCCCAGTGTTGTACAGCTTGCTTCTTTACCTTTTCCAAGTTGCCGCTCTACCCGGCTCCCGGAGCCGAAGAAGCGGCTTCTTCGCGCAAAGACGATTGTGCCGCTCACAGTGCTCTCCTTAGCGCGGCTTCTGCCGAAAGACGCCCGGGAGCGGCTCTTAGCTCCGGAGAGCATCCTACCTTCGTCTTTAGCGCCTCTTCTCATCTACATCTCGGCAAAAAGCTTTTCCACTTTGTCTGGCTAGGAAAAACTGTGCCAGCACAGAAAACATCTCCCATCGTGTTCTAGACGTTGCACGGATGTCTGCCAAGTGTTTGGCAGGAAGAAAAGAAAAGTTTTTCAAAACAGCTTCCAATCGAACGTTCATGTGATTGGAAAAGTCAGGAGAGTGCAAAAGTACTGTTTTGTATCAGTTGGCAAGGTGCGCACACAATCCCAGTGTTGTACAGCTTGCTTCTTCACCATTCCGAAGCTGCCGCTCTCTCCGGCTCCCGGAGCCGAAGAAGCGGCTTCTTCGCGCAAAGACGATTGTGCCGCTCACAGTGCTCTCCTTAGCGCGGCTTCTGCCGAAAGACGCCCGGGAGCGGCTCTTAGCTCCGGACAGCATCCTACCTTCTTCTTTAGCGCCTCTTCTCATCTACATCTCGGCAAAAAGCTTTTCCACTATGTCTGGCTCGGAAAAACTGTGCCAGCACTGAAAACATCTCCAATCGTGTTCTAGACGTTGCACGGATATCTGCCAAGTGTTTGGCAGGAAGAAAAGAAAAGTTGTCCAAAACAGCTTCCAATCGAATGTTCATGTGACTGGAAAAGTCAGGACAGTGCAAAAGTACAATTTTGTATCAGTTGGCAAGGTGCGCATGCAATCCCAGTGTTGTACAGCTTGCTTCTTCACCTTCCCGAAGCTGCCGCTCTCTCCGGCTCCCGGAGCCGAAGAAGCGGCTTCTTCGCGCAAAGACGATTGTGCCGCTCACAGTGCTCTCCTTAGCGCGGCTTCTGCCGAAAGACGCCCGGGAGCGGCTCTTAGCTCCGGAGAGCATCCTACCTTCGTCTTTAGCACCTCTTCTCATCTACATCTCAGCAAAAAGCTTTTCCACTATGTCTGGCTCAGAAAAACTGTGCCAGCACAGAAAACATCTCCAATTGTGTTCTAGACGTTGCACGGATGTCTGCCAAGTGTTTGGCAGGAAGAAAAGAAAAGTTGTCCAAAACAGCTTCCAATCGAACGTTCATGTGATTGGAAAAGTCAGGAGAGTGCAAAAGTACTGTTTTCTAATAGTTGGCAAGGTGCGCACACAATCCCAGTGTTGTACAGCTTGCTTCTTCACCTTCCCGAAGCTGCCGCTCTCTCCGGCTCCCGGAGCCGAAGAAGCGGCTTCTTTGCGCAAAGACGATTGTGTCGCCCACAGTGCTCTCCTTAGCGCGGCTTCTGCCGAAAGACGCCCGGGAGCGGCTCTTAGCTCCGGACAGCATCCAACCTTCGTCTTTAGCGCCTCTTCTCATCTACATCTCGGCAAAAAGCTTTTCCACTATGCTTGGCTAGGAAAAACTGTGCCAGCACAGAAAACATCTCCCATCGTGTTCTAGACGTTGCACGGATGTCTGCCAAGTGTTTGGAAGGAAGAAAAGAAAAGTTGTCCAAAACAGCTTCCGATCGAATGTTCATGTGATTGGAAAAGTCAGGAGAGTGCAAAAGTACTGTTTTCTAATAGTTGGCAAGGTGCGCACACAATCCCAGTGTTGTACAGCTTGCTTCTTCACCTTCCCGAAGCTGCCGCTCTCCCCGGCTCCCGGAGCCGAAGATGCGACTTCTTTGCGCAAAGACGATTGTGCCGCTCACAGTGCTCTCCTTAGCACGACTTCTGCCGAAGGACGCCCGGGAGCGGCTCTTAGCTCCGGACAGCATCCTACCTTCGTCTTTAGCGCCTCTTCTCATCTACATTTCGGCAAAAAGCTTTTCCACTATGTCTGGCTCGGAAAAACTGTGCCAGCACAGAAAACATCTCCCATCGTGTTCTAGACGTTGCACGGATGTCTGCCAAGTGTTTGGCAGGAAGAAAAGAAAAGTTGTCCAAAACAGCTTCCAATCGAACGTTCATGTGATTGGAAAAGTCAGGAGAGTGCAAAAGTACTGTTTTCTAATAGTTGGCAAGGTGCGCACACAATCCCAGTGTTGTACAGCTTGCTTCTTCACCTTCCCGAAGCTGCCGCTCTCTCCGGCTCCCGGAGCTAAAGAAGCGGCTTCTTCGCGCAAAGACGATTGTGCCGCTCACAGTGCTCTCCTTAGCGCGGCTTCTGCCGAAAGACGCCCGGGAGCGGCTCTTAGCTCCGGACAGCATCCTACCTTCGTCTTTAGCGCCTCTTCTCATCTACATCTCAGCAAAAAGCTTTTCCACTATGTCTGCAGGGAAAAACTGTGCCAGCACAGAAAACATCTCCCATCGTGTTCCAGACGTTGCACGGATGTCTGCCAAGTGTTTGGCAGGAAGAAAAGGAAAGTTGTCCAAAAAAGCTTCTAATCGAATGTTCATGTGACTGGAAAAGTCAGGAGAGTGCAAAAGTACTATTTTGTATCAGTTGGCAAGGTGCGCACGCAATCCCAGTGTTGTACAGCTTGCTTCTTCACCATCCCGAAGCTGCCGCCTCTCCGGCTCCCGGAGCCGAAGAAGCGGCTTCTTCGCGCAAAGACGATTGTGCCGCTCACAGTGCTCTCCTTAGCGCGGCTTCTGCCGAAAGACGCCCGGGAGCGGCTCTTAACTCCGGAGAGCATCCTACCTTCATCTTTAGCGCCTCTTCTCATCTACATCTCAGCAAAAAGCTTTTCCACTATGTCTGGCTCGGAAAAACTGTGCCAGCACAGAAAACATCTCCAATTGTGTTCTAAATGTTGCACGGATGTCTGCCAAGTGTTTGGCAGGAAGATAAGAAAAGTTGTCCAAAACAGCTTCCAATCGAACGTTCATGTGATTGGAAAAGTCAGGAGAGTGCAAAAGTACTGTTTTCTAATAGTTGGCAAGGTGCGCACACAATCCCAGTGTTGTACAGCTTGCTTCTTCACCTTCCCGAAGCTGCCGCTCTCTCCGGCTCCCGGAGCCGAAGATGCGGCTTCTTCACGCAAAGACGATTGTGCCGCTCACAGTGCTCTCCTTAGCGCGGCTTCTGCCGAAGGACGCCCCGGAGCGGCTCTTAGCTCCGGACAGCATCCTACCTTCGTCTTTAGCGCCTCTTCTCATCTACATTTCGGCAAAAAGCTTTTCCATATGTCTGGCTCGGAAAAACTGTGCCAGCACAGAAAACATCTCCCATCGTGTTCTAGACGTTGCACGGATTTCTGCCAAGTGTTTGGCAGGAAGAAAAAAAAAGTTGTCCAAAACAGCTTCCAATCGAATGTTCATGTGACTGGAAAAGTCAGTAGAGTGCAAAAGTACTGTGTTCTAATAGTTGGCAAGGTGCGCACACAATCCCAGTGTTGTACAGCTTGCTTCTTTACCTTTTCCAAGTTGCCGCTCTCTCCGGCTCCCGGAGCCGAAGATGAGGCTTCTTCACGCAAAGACGATTGTGCCGCTCACAGTGCTCTCCTTAGCGCGGCTTCTGCCGAAGGACGCCCGGGAGCGGCTCTTAGCTCCGGACAGCATCCTACCTTCGTCTTTAGCGCCTCTTCTCATCTACATTTCGGCAAAAAGCTTTTCCACTATGTCTGGCTCGGAAAAACTGTGCCAGCACAGAAAACATCTCCCATCGTGTTCTAGACGTTGCACGGATTTCTGCCAAGTGTTTGGCAGGAAGAAAAAAAAAGTTGTCCAAAACAGCTTCCAATCGAATGTTCATGTGACTGGAAAAGTCAGTAGAGTGCAAAAGTACTGTTTTCTAATAGTTGGCAAGGTGCGCACACAATCCCAGTGTTGTACAGCTTGCTTCTTTACCTTTTCCAAGTTGCCGCTCTACCCGGCTCCCGGAGCCGAAGAAGCGGCTTCTTCGCGCAAAGACGATTGTGCCGCTCACAGTGCTCTCCTTAGCGCGGCTTCTGCCGAAAGACGCCCCGGAGCGGCTCTTAGCTCCGGACAGCATCCTACCTTCGTCTTTAGCGCCTCTTCTCATTTACATCTCGGCAAAAAGCTTTTCCACTATGTCTGGCTAGGAAAAACTGTGCCAGCACAGAAAACATCTCCCATCGTGTTCTAGACGTTGCACGGATGTCTGCCAAGTGTTTGGCAGGAAGAAAAGAAAAGTTGTCCAAAACAGCTTCCAATCGAACGTTCATGTGATTGGAAAAGTCCGGAGAGTGCAAAAGTACTGTTTTGTATCAGTTGGCAAGGTGCGCACACAATCCCAGTGTTGTACAGCTTGCTTCTTCACCTTTCCGAAGCTGCCGCTCTCTCCGGCTCCCGGAGCCGAAGAAGCGGCTTCTTCGCGCAAAGACGATTGTGCCGCTCACAGTGCTCTCCTTAGCGCGGTATCTGCCGAAGGACGCCCGGGAGCGGCTCTTAGCTCCGGACAGCATCCTACCTTCGTCTTTAGCGCCTCTTCTCATCTACATTTCGGCAAAAAGCTTTTCCACTATGTCTGGCTCGGAAAAACTGTGCCAGCACAGAAAACATCTCCCATCGTGTTCTAGACGTTGCACGGATTTCTGCCAAGTGTTTGGCAGGAAGAAAAAAAAAGTTGTCCAAAACAGCTTCCAATCGAATGTTCATGTGACTGGAAAAGTCAGGAGAGTGCAAAAGTACTGTTTTCTAATAGTTGGCAAGGTGCGCACACAATCCCAGTGTTGTACAGCTTGCTTCTTTACCTTTTCCAAGTTGCCGCTCTACCCGGCTCCCGGAGCCGAAGAAGCGGCTTCTTCGCGCAAAGACGATTGTGCCGCTCACAGTGCTCTCCTTAGAGCGGCTTCTGCCGAAAGACGCCCCGAAGCGGCTCTTAGCTCCGGACAGCATCCTACCTTCGTCTTTAGCGCCTCTTCTCATCTACATCTCGGCAAAAAGCTTTTCCACTATGTCTGGCTAGGAAAAACTGTGCCAGCACAGAAAACATCTCCCATCGTGTTCTAGACGTTGCACGGATGTCTGCCAAGTGTTTGGCAGGAAGAAGAGAAAAGTTGTCCAAAACAGCTTCCAATCAAACGTTCATGTGATTGGAAAAGTCAGGAGAGTGCAAAAGTACTGTTTTCTAATAGTTGGCAAGGTGCGCACACAATCCCAGTGTTGTACAGCTTGCTTCTTCACCTTCCCGAAGCTGCCGCTCTCTCCGGCTCCCGGAGCTGAAGAAGCGGCTTCTTTGCGCAAAGACGATTGTGCCGCTCACAGTGCTCTCCTTAGCGCGGCTTCTGCCGAAAGACGCCCGGGAGCGGCTCTTAGCTCCGGACAGCATCCAACCTTCGTCTTTAGCGCCTCTTCTCATCTACATCTCGGCAAAAAGCTTTTCCACTATGCCTGGCTAGGAAAAACTGTGCCAGCACAGAAAACATCTCCCATCGTGTTCTAGACGTTGCACGGATGTCTGCCAAGTGTTTGGCAGGAAGAAAAGAAAAGTTGTCCAAAACAGCTTCCAATCGAATGTTCATGTGACTGGAAAAGTGAGGAGAGTGCAAAAGTACTGTTTTGTATCAGTTGGCAAGCTGCGCACACAATCCCAGTGTTGTACAGCTTGCTTCTTTACCTTTTCCAAGTTGCCGCTCTACCCGGCTCCCGGAGCCGAAGAAGCGGCTTCTTCGCGCAAAGACGATTGTGCCGCTCACAGTGCTCTCCTTAGCGCGGCTTCTGCCGAAAGACGCCCCGAAGCGGCTCTTAGCTCCGGACAGCATCCTACCTTCGTCTTTAGCGCCTCTTCTCATCTACATCTCGGCAAAAAGCTTTTCCACTATGTCTGGCTAGGAAAAACTGTGCCAGCACAGAAAACATCTCCCATCGTGTTCTAGACGTTGCACGGATGTCTGCCAAGTGTTTGGCAGGAAGAAGAGAAAAGTTGTCCAAAACAGCTTCCAATCAAACGTTCATGTGATTGGAAAAGTCAGGAGAGTGCAAAAGTACTGTTTTCTAATAGTTGGCAAGGTGCGCACACAATCCCAGTGTTGTACAGCTTGCTTCTTCACCTTCCCGAAGCTGCCGCTCTCTCCGGCTCCCGGAGCTGAAGATGCGGCTTCTTTGCGCAAAGACGATTGTGCCGCTCACAGTGCTCTCCTTAGCGCGGCTTCTGCCGAAAGACGCCCGGGAGCGGCTCTTAGCTCCGGACAGCATCCAACCTTCGTCTTTAGCGCCTCTTCTCATCTACATCTCGGCAAAAAGCTTTTCCACTATGCCTGGCTAGGAAAAACTGTGCCAGCACAGAAAACATCTCCCATCGTGTTCTAGACGTTGCACGGATGTCTGCCAAGTGTTTGGCAGGAAGAAAAAAAAAGTTGTCCAAAACAGCTTCCAATCGAATGTTCATGTGACTGGAAAAGTGAGGAGAGTGCAAAAGTACTGTTTTGTATCAGTTGGCAAGCTGCGCACACAATCCCAGTGTTGTACAGCTTGCTTCTTCACCTTCCCGAAGCTGCCGCTCTCCCCGGCTCCCGGAGCCGAAGATGCGGCTTCTTCGCGCAAAGACGATTGTGCCGCTCACAGTGCTCTCCTTAGCGCGGCTTCTGCCGAAGGACGCCCGGGAGCGGCTCTTAGCTCCGGACAGCATCCTACCTTCGTCTTTAGCGCCTCTTCTCATCTACATCTCGGCAAAAAGCTTTTCCACTATGTCTGGCTAGGAAAAACTGTGCCAGCACAGAAAACATCTCCAATTGTGTTCTAGACGTTGCACGGATGTCTGCCAAGTGTTTGGCAGGAAGAAAAGAAAAGTTGTCCAAAACAGCTTCCAATCGAACGTTCATGTGATTGGAAAAGTCAGGAGAGTGCAAAAGTACTGTTTTCTAATAGTTGGCAAGGTGCGCACACAATCCCAGTGTTGTACAGCTTGCTTCTTCACCTTCCCGAAGCTGCCGCTCTCTCCGGCTCCCGGAGCCGAAGATGCGGCTTCTTCGCGCAAAGACGATTGTGCCGCTCACAGTGCTCTCCTTAGCGCGGCTTCTGCCGAAGGACGCCCGGGAGCGGCTCTTAGCTCCGGACAGCATCCTACCTTCGTCTTTAGCGCCTCTTCTCATCTACATTTCGGCAAAAAGCTTTTCCATATGTCTAGCTCGGAAAAACTGTGCCAGCACAGAAAACATCTCCCATCGTGTTCTAGACGTTGCACGGATGTCTGCCAAGTGTTTGGCAGGAAGAAAAGAAAAGTTGTCCAAAACAGCTTCCAATCGAACGTTCATGTGATTGGAAAAGTCAGGAGAGTGCAAAAGTACTGTTTTGTATCAGTTGGCAAGGTGCGCACACAATCCCAGTGTTGTACAGCTTGCTTCTTTACCTTTTCCAAGTTGCCGCTCTACCCGGCTCCCGGAGCCGAAGAAGCGGCTTCTTCGCGCAAAGACGATTGTGCCGCTCACAGTGCTCTCCTTAGAGCGGCTTCTGCCGAAAGACGCCCCGAAGCGGCTCTTAGCTCCGGACAGCATCCTACCTTCGTCTTTAGCGCCTCTTCTCATCTACATCTCGGCAAAAAGCTTTTCCACTATGTCTGGCTAGGAAAAACTGTGCCAGCACAGAAAACATCTCCCATCGTGTTCTAGACGTTGCACGGATGTCTGCCAAGTGTTTGGCAGGAAGAAGAGAAAAGTTGTCCAAAACAGCTTCCAATCAAACGTTCATGTGATTGGAAAAGTCAGGAGAGTGCAAAAGTACTGTTTTCTAATAGTTGGCAAGGTGCGCACACAATCCCAGTGTTGTACAGCTTGCTTCTTCACCTTCCCGAAGCTGCCGCTCTCTCCGGCTCCCGGAGCTGAAGATGCGGCTTCTTTGCGCAAAGACGATTGTGCCGCTCACAGTGCTCTCCTTAGCGCGGCTTCTGCCGAAAGACGCCCGGGAGCGGCTCTTAGCTCCGGACAGCATCCAACCTTCGTCTTTAGCGCCTCTTCTCATCTACATCTCGGCAAAAAGCTTTTCCACTATGCCTGGCTAGGAAAAACTGTGCCAGCACAGAAAACATCTCCCATCGTGTTCTAGACGTTGCACGGATGTCTGCCAAGTGTTTGGCAGGAAGAAAAAAAAAGTTGTCCAAAACAGCTTCCAATCGAATGTTCATGTGACTGGAAAAGTGAGGAGAGTGCAAAAGTACTGTTTTGTATCAGTTGGCAAGCTGCGCACACAATCCCAGTGTTGTACAGCTTGCTTCTTCACCTTCCCGAAGCTGCCGCTCTCCCCGGCTCCCGGAGCCGAAGATGCGGCTTCTTCGCGCAAAGACGATTGTGCCGCTCACAGTGCTCTCCTTAGCGCGGCTTCTGCCGAAGGACGCCCGGGAGCGGCTCTTAGCTCCGGACAGCATCCTACCTTCGTCTTTAGCGCCTCTTCTCATCTACATCTCGGCAAAAAGCTTTTCCACTATGTCTGGCTAGGAAAAACTGTGCCAGCACAGAAAACATCTCCAATTGTGTTCTAGACGTTGCACGGATGTCTGCCAAGTGTTTGGCAGGAAGAAAAGAAAAGTTGTCCAAAACAGCTTCCAATCGAACGTTCATGTGATTGGAAAAGTCAGGAGAGTGCAAAAGTACTGTTTTCTAATAGTTGGCAAGGTGCGCACACAATCCCAGTGTTGTACAGCTTGCTTCTTCACCTTCCCGAAGCTGCCGCTCTCTCCGGCTCCCGGAGCCGAAGATGCGGCTTCTTCGCGCAAAGACGATTGTGCCGCTCACAGTGCTCTCCTTAGCGCGGCTTCTGCCGAAGGACGCCCGGGAGCGGCTCTTAGCTCCGGACAGCATCCTACCTTCGTCTTTAGCGCCTCTTCTCATCTACATTTCGGCAAAAAGCTTTTCCATATGTCTAGCTCGGAAAAACTGTGCCAGCACAGAAAACATCTCCCATCGTGTTCTAGACGTTGCACGGATGTCTGCCAAGTGTTTGGCAGGAAGAAAAGAAAAGTTGTCCAAAACAGCTTCCAATCGAACGTTCATGTGATTGGAAAAGTCAGGAGAGTGCAAAAGTACTGTTTTGTATCAGTTGGCAAGGTGCGCACACAATCCCAGTGTTGTACAGCTTGCTTCTTTACCTTTTCCAAGTTGCCGCTCTACCCGGCTCCCGGAGCCGAAGAAGCGGCTTCTTCGCGCAAAGACGATTGTGCCGCTCACAGTGCTCTCCTTAGAGCGGCTTCTGCCGAAAGACGCCCCGAAGCGGCTCTTAGCTCCGGACAGCATCCTACCTTCGTCTTTAGCGCCTCTTCTCATCTACATCTCGGCAAAAAGCTTTTCCACTATGTCTGGCTAGGAAAAACTGTGCCAGCACAGAAAACATCTCCCATCGTGTTCTAGACGTTGCACGGATGTCTGCCAAGTGTTTGGCAGGAAGAAGAGAAAAGTTGTCCAAAACAGCTTCCAATCAAACGTTCATGTGATTGGAAAAGTCAGGAGAGTGCAAAAGTACTGTTTTCTAATAGTTGGCAAGGTGCGCACACAATCCCAGTGTTGTACAGCTTGCTTCTTCACCTTCCCGAAGCTGCCGCTCTCTCCGGCTCCCGGAGCTGAAGAAGCGGCTTCTTTGCGCAAAGACGATTGTGCCGCTCACAGTGCTCTCCTTAGCGCGGCTTCTGCCGAAAGACGCCCGGGAGCGGCTCTTAGCTCCGGACAGCATCCAACCTTCGTCTTTAGCGCCTCTTCTCATCTACATCTCGGCAAAAAGCTTTTCCACTATGCCTGGCTAGGAAAAACTGTGCCAGCACAGAAAACATCTCCCATCGTGTTCTAGACGTTGCACGGATGTCTGCCAAGTGTTTGGCAGGAAGAAAAGAAAAGTTGTCCAAAACAGCTTCCAATCGAATGTTCATGTGACTGGAAAAGTGAGGAGAGTGCAAAAGTACTGTTTTGTATCAGTTGGCAAGCTGCGCACACAATCCCAGTGTTGTACAGCTTGCTTCTTTACCTTTTCCAAGTTGCCGCTCTACCCGGCTCCCGGAGCCGAAGAAGCGGCTTCTTCGCGCAAAGACGATTGTGCCGCTCACAGTGCTCTCCTTAGCGCGGCTTCTGCCGAAAGACGCCCCGAAGCGGCTCTTAGCTCCGGACAGCATCCTACCTTCGTCTTTAGCGCCTCTTCTCATCTACATCTCGGCAAAAAGCTTTTCCACTATGTCTGGCTAGGAAAAACTGTGCCAGCACAGAAAACATCTCCCATCGTGTTCTAGACGTTGCACGGATGTCTGCCAAGTGTTTGGCAGGAAGAAGAGAAAAGTTGTCCAAAACAGCTTCCAATCAAACGTTCATGTGATTGGAAAAGTCAGGAGAGTGCAAAAGTACTGTTTTCTAATAGTTGGCAAGGTGCGCACACAATCCCAGTGTTGTACAGCTTGCTTCTTCACCTTCCCGAAGCTGCCGCTCTCTCCGGCTCCCGGAGCTGAAGAAGCGGCTTCTTTGCGCAAAGACGATTGTGCCGCTCACAGTGCTCTCCTTAGCGCGGCTTCTGCCGAAAGACGCCCGGGAGCGGCTCTTAGCTCCGGACAGCATCCAACCTTCGTCTTTAGCGCCTCTTCTCATCTACATCTCGGCAAAAAGCTTTTCCACTATGCCTGGCTAGGAAAAACTGTGCCAGCACAGAAAACATCTCCCATCGTGTTCTAGACGTTGCACGGATGTCTGCCAAGTGTTTGGCAGGAAGAAAAAAAAAGTTGTCCAAAACAGCTTCCAATCGAATGTTCATGTGACTGGAAAAGTGAGGAGAGTGCAAAAGTACTGTTTTGTATCAGTTGGCAAGCTGCGCACACAATCCCAGTGTTGTACAGCTTGCTTCTTCACCTTCCCGAAGCTGCCGCTCTCCCCGGCTCCCGGAGCCGAAGATGCGGCTTCTTCGCGCAAAGACGATTGTGCCGCTCACAGTGCTCTCCTTAGCGCGGCTTCTGCCGAAGGACGCCCGGGAGCGGCTCTTAGCTCCGGACAGCATCCTACCTTCGTCTTTAGCGCCTCTTCTCATCTACATCTCGGCAAAAAGCTTTTCCACTATGTCTGCTAGGAAAAACTTTGCCAGCACAGAAAACATCTCCAATTGTGTTCTAGACGTTGCACGGATGTCTGCCAAGTGTTTGGCAGGAAGAAAAGAAAAGTTGTCCAAAACAGCTTCCAATCGAACGTTCATGTGATTGGAAAAGTCAGGAGAGTGCAAAAGTACTGTTTTCTAATAGTTGGCAAGGTGCGCACACAATCCCAGTGTTGTACAGCTTGCTTCTTCACCTTCCCGAAGCTGCCGCTCTCTCCGGCTCCCGGAGCCGAAGATGCGGCTTCTTCGCGCAAAGACGTTTGTGCCGCTCACAGTGCTCTCCTTAGCGCGGCTTCTGCCGAAGGACGCCCGGGAGCGGCTCTTAGCTCCGGACAGCATCCTACCTTCGTCTTTAGCGCCTCTTCTCATCTACATTTCGGCAAAAAGCTTTTCCATATGTCTAGCTCGGAAAAACTGTGCCAGCACAGAAAACATCTCCCATCGTGTTCTAGACGTTGCACGGATGTCTGCCAAGTGTTTGGCAGGAAGAAAAGAAAAGTTGTCCAAAACAGCTTCCAATCGAACGTTCATGTGATTGGAAAAGTCAGGAGAGTGCAAAAGTACTGTTTTGTATCAGTTGGCAAGGTGCGCACACAATCCCAGTGTTGTACAGCTTGCTTCTTTACCTTTTCCAAGTTGCCGCTCTACCCGGCTCCCGGAGCCGAAGAAGCGGCTTCTTCGCGCAAAGACGATTGTGCCGCTCACAGTGCTCTCCTTAGCGCGGATTCTGCCGAAAGACGCCCCGGACCGGCTCTTAGCTCCGGACAGCATCCTACCTTCGTCTTTAGCGCCTCTTCTCATTTACATCTCGGCAAAAAGCTTTTCCACTATGTCTGGCTAGGAAAAACTGTGCCAGCACAGAAAACATCTCCCATCGTGTTCTAGACGTTGCACGGATGTCTGCCAAGTGTTTGGCAGGAAGAAAAGAAAAGTTGTCCAAAACAGCTTCCAATCGAACGTTCATGTGATTGGAAAAGTCAGGAGAGTGCAAAAGTACTGTTTTGTATCAGTTGGCAAGGTGCGCACACAATCCCAGTGTTGTACAGCTTGCTTCTTCACCTTCCCGAAGCTGCCGCTCTCTCCGGCTCCCGGAGCCGAAGATGCAGCTTCTTCGCGCAAAGACGATTGTGCCGCTCACAGTGCTCTCCTTAGCGCGGCTTCTGCCGAAGGACGCCCGGGAGCGGCTCTTAGCTCCGGACAGCATCCTACCTTCGTCTTTAGCGCCTCTTCTCATCTACATCTCGGCAAAAAGCTTTTCCACTATGTCTGGCTCGGAAAAACTGTGCCAGCACAGAAAACATCTCCCATCGTGTTCTAGACGTTGCACGGATTTCTGCCAAGTGTTTGGCAGGAAGAAAAAAAAAGTTGTCCAAAACAGCTTCCAATCGAATGTTCATGTGACTGGAAAAGTCAGGAGAGTGCAAAAGTACTGTTTTCTAATAGTTGGCAAGGTGCGCACACAATCCCAGTGTTGTACAGCTTGCTTCTTTACCTTTTCCAAGTTGCCGCTCTACCCGGCTCCCGGAGCCGAAGAAGCGGCTTCTTCGCGCAAAGACGATTGTGCCGCTCACCGTGCTCTCCTTAGCGCAGCTTTTGCTGAAAGACGCCCAGGAGCGGCTCTTAGCTCCGGACAGCATCCTACCTTCGTCTTTAGTGCCTCTTCTCATCTACATCTCGGCAAAAAGCTTTTCCACTATGTCTGGCTCGGAAAAACTGTGCCAGCACTGAAAACATCTCCCATCGTGTTCTAGACGTTGCACGGATGTCTGCCAAGTGTTTGGCAGGAAGAAAAGAAAAGTTGTCCAAAACAGCTTCCAATCGAATGTTCATGTTACTGGAAAAGTCAGGAGAGTGCAAAAGTACTGTTTTGTATCAGTTGGCAAGGTGCGCACACAATCCCAGTGTTGTACAGCTTGCTTCTTCACCATTCCGAAGCTGCCGCTCTCTCCGGCTCCCGGAGCCGAAAATGCGGCTTCTTCGCGCAAAGACGATTGTGCCGCTCACAGTGCTCTCCTTAGCGCGGCTTCTGCCGAAAGACGCCCGGGAGCGGCTCTTAGCTCCGGACAGCATCCTACCTTCGTCTTTAGCGCCTATTCTCATCTACATTTCGGCAAAAAGCTTTTCCACTATGTCTGGCTAGGAAAAACTGTGCCAGCACAGAAAACATCTCCGATCGACTTCTAGACGTTGCACAAATGTCTGCAAAGTGTTTGGCAGGAAGAAAAGAAAAGTTGTCCAAAACAGCTTCCGATCGAATGTTCATGTGATTGGAAAAGTCAGGACAGTGCAAAAGTACTGTTTTCTAATAGTTGGCAAGGTGCGCACACAATCCCAGTGTTGTACAGCTTGCTTCTTCACCTTCCCGAAGCTGCCGCTCTCTCCGGCTCCCGGAGCCGAAGATGCGGCTTCTTCGCGCAAAGACGATTGTGCCGCTCACAGTGCTCTCCTTAGCGCGGCTTCTGCCGAAAGACGCCCGGGAGCGGCTCTTAGCTCCGGACAGCATCCTACCTTCGTCTTTAGCGCCTCTTCTCATCTACATCTCGGCAAAAAGCTTTTCCACTATGCCTGGCTAGGAAAAACTGTGCCAGCACAGAAAACATCTCCGATCGTCTTCTAGACGTTGCACAAATGTCTGCCAAGTGTTTGGCAGGAAGAAAAGAAAAGTTGTCCAAAACAGCTTCCGATCGAATGTTCATGTGATTGGAAAAGTCAGGAGAGTGCAAAAGTACTGTTTTCTAATAGTTGGCAAGGTGCGCACACAATCCCAGTGTTGTACAGCTTGCTTCTTTACCTTTTCCAAGTTGCCGCTCTACCCGGCTCCCGGAGCCGAAGAAGCGGCTTCTTCGCGCAAAGACGATTGTGCCGCTCACAGTGCTCTCCTTAGCGCGGCTTCTGCCGAAAGACGCCCGGGACCGGCTCTTAGCTCCGGACAGCATCCTACCTTCGTCTTTAGCGCCTCTTCTCATCTACATCTCGGCAAAAAGCTTTTCCACTATGTCTGGCTCAGGAAAAACAGTGCCAGCACTGAAAACATCTCCCATCGTGTTCTAGACGTTGCACGGATGTCTGCCAAGTGTTTGGCAGGAAGAAAAGAAAAGTTGTCCAAAACAGCTTCCAATCGAACGTTCATGTTACTGGAAAAGTCAGGAGAGTGCAAAAGTACTGTTTTCTAATAGTTGGCAAGGTGCGCACACAATCCCAGTGTTGTACAGCTTGCTTCTTCACCATTCCGAAGCTGCCGCTCTCTCCGGCTTCCGGAGCCGAAGAAGCGGCTTCTTCGCGCAAAGACGATTGTGCCGCTCACAGTGCTCTCCTTAGCGCGGCTTCTGCCGAAAGACGCCCGGGAGCGGCTCTTAGCTCCGGACAGCATCCTACCTTCGTCTTTAGCGCCTCTTCTCATCTACATTTCGGCAAAAAGCTTTTCCACTATGTCTGGCTCGGAAAAACTGTGCCAGCACAGAAAACATCTCCCATCGTGTTCTAGACGTTGCACGGATTTCTGCCAAGTGTTTGGCAGGAAGAAAAAAAAAGTTGTCCAAAACAGCTTCCAATCGAATGTTCATGTGACTGGAAAAGTCAGTAGAGTGCAAAAGTACTGTTTTCTAATAGTTGGCAAGGTGCGCACACAATCCCAGTGTTGTACAGCTTGCTTCTTCACCTTCCCGAAGCTGCCGCTCTCTCCGGCTCCCGGAGCTGAAGAAGCGGTTTCTTTGCGCAAAGACGATTGTGTCGCCCACAGTGCTCTCCTTAGCGCGGCTTCTGCCGAAAGACGCCCGGGAGCGGCTCTTAGCTCCGGACAGCATCCAACCTTCGTCTTTAGCGCCTCTTCTCATCTACATCTCGGCAAAAAGCTTTACCACTATGCCTGGCTAGGAAAAACTGTGCCAGCACAGAAAACATCTCCCATCGTGTTCTAGACGTTGCACGGATGTCTGCCAAGTGTTTGGCAGGAAGAAAAGAAAAGTTTTCCAAAACAGCTTCCGATCGAATGTTCATGTGATTGGAAAAGTCAGGACAGTGCAAAAGTACTGTTTTCTAATAGTTGGCAAGGTGCGCACACAATCCCAGTGTTGTACAGCTTGCTTCTTCACCTTCCCGAAGCTGCCGCTCTCTCCGGCTCCCGGAGCCGAAGATGCGGCTTCTTCGCACAAAGACGATTGTGCTGCTCACAGTGCTCTCCTTAGCGCGGCTTCTACCGAAGGACGCCCGGGAGCGGCTCTTAGCTCCGGACAGCATCCTACCTTCGTCTTTAGCGCCTCTTCTCATCTACATCTCGGCAAAAAGCTTTTCCACTATGTCTGGCTAGGAAAAACTGTGCCAGCACAGAAAACATCTCCCATCGTGTTCTAGACGTTGCACGGATGTCTGCCAAGTGTTTGGCAGGAAGAAAAGAAAAGTTGTCCAAAACAGCTTCCGATCGAATGTTCATGTGATTGGAAAAGTCAGGAGAGTGCAAAAGTACTGTTTTGTATCAGTTGGCAAGGTGCGCACACAATCCCAGTGTTGTACAGCTTGCTTCTTCACCTTCCCGAAGCTGCCGCTCTCTCCGGCTCCCGGAGCCGAAGAAGCGGCTTCTTCGCGCAAAGACGATTGTGCCGCTCACAGTGCTCTCCTTAGCGCGGCTTCTGCCGAAAGACGCCCGGGAGCGGCTCTTAGCTCCGGACAGCATCCTACCTTCGTCTTTAGCGCCTCTTCTCATCTACATCTTGGCAAAAAGCTTTTCCACTATGTCTGCTAGGAAAAACTGTGCCAGCACAGAAAACATCTCCCATCGTGTTCCAGACGTTGCACGGATGTCTGCCAAGTGTTTGGCAGGAAGAAAAGGAAAGTTGTCCAAAACAGCTTCTAATCGAATGTTCATGTGACTGGAAAAGTCAGGAGAGTGCAAAAGTACTGTTTTGTATCAGTTGGCAAGGTGCGCACGCAATCCCAGTGTTGTACAGCTTGCTCCTTCACCTTCCCGAAGCTGCCGCTCTCTCCGGCTCCCGGAGCCGAAGAAGCGGCTTCTTCGCGCAAAGACGATTGTGCCGCTCACAGTGCTCTCCTTAGCGCGGCTTCTGCCGAAAGACGCCCGGGAGCGGCTCTTAGCTCCGGACAGCATCCTACCTTCGTCTTTAGCGCCTCTTCTCATCTACATCTCAGCAAAAAGCTTTTCCACTATGTCTGGCTAGGAAAAACTGTGCCAGCACAGAAAACATCTCCCATCGTGTTCTAGACGTTGCACGGATGTCTGCCAAGTGTTTGGCAGGAAGAAAAGAAAAGTTGTCCAAAACAGCTTCCAATCGAATGTTCATGTGACTGGAAAAGTCAGGAGACTGCAAAAGTACTGTTTTGTATCAGTTGGCAAGGTGCGCACACAATCCCAGTGTTGTACAGCTTGCTTCTTCACCTTCCCGAAGCTGCCGCTCTCTCCGGCTCCCAGAGCCGAAGAAGCGGCTTCTTCGCGCAAAGACGATTGTGCCGCTCACAGTGCTCTCCTTAGCGCGGCTTCTGCCGAAAGACGCCCGGGAGCGGCTCTTAGCTCCGGACAGCATCCTACCTTCGTCTTTAGCGCATCTTCTCATCTACATCTTGGCAAAAAGCTTTTCCGCTATGTCTGGCTAGGAAAAACTGTGCCAGCACAGAAAACATCTCCCATCGTGTTCTAGACGTTGCACGGATGTCTGCCAAGTGTTTGGCAGGAAGAAAAGACAAGTTGTCCAAAACAGCTTCCAATCGAACGTTCATGTGATTGGAAAAGTCAGGAGAGTGCAAAAGTACTGTTTTCTAATAGTTGGCAAGGTGCGCACACAATCCCAGTGTTGTACAGCTTGCTTCTTCACCTTCCCGAAGCTGCCGCTCTCTCCGGCTCCCGGAGCCAAAGATGCGGCTTCTTCGCGCAAAGACTATTGTGCCCTCACAGTGCTCTCCTTAGCGCGGCTTCTGCCGAAAGACGCCCGGGAGCGGCTCTTAGCTCCGGACAGCATCCTACCTTCGTCTTTAGCGCCTCTTCTCATCTACATCTCGGCAAAAGGCTTTTCCACTATGTCTGGCTAGGAAAAACTGTGTCAGCACAGAAAACATCTCCCATCGTGTTCTAGACGTTGCACGGATGTCTGCCAAGTGTTTGGCAGGAAGAAAAGAAAAGTTGTCCAAAACAGCTTCCGATCGAATGTTCATGTGATTGGAAAAGTCAGGACAGTGCAAAAGTACTGTTTTCTAATAGTTTGCAAGGTGCGCACACAATCCCAGTGTTGTACAGCCTGCTTCTTCACCTTCCCGAAGCTGCCGCTCTCTCCGGCTCCCGGAGCCGAAGATGCGGCTTCTTCGCGCAAAGACGATTGTGCTGCTCACAGTGCTCTCCTTAGCGCGGCTTCTGCCGAAAGACGCCCGGGAGCGGCTCTTAGCTCCGGACAGCATCCTACCTTCGTCTTTAGCGCCTCTTCTCATCTACATCTCGGCAAAAAGCTTTTCCACTATGTCTGGCTCGGAAAAACTGTGCCAGCACAGAAAACATCTCCCATCGTGTTCTAGACGTTGCACGGATTTCTGCCAAGTGTTTGGCAGGAAGAAAAAAAAAGTTGTCCAAAACAGCTTCCAATCGAACGTTCATGTGACTGGAAAAGTCAGGAGAGTGCAAAAGTACTGTTTTCTAATAGTTGGCAAGGTGCGCACACAATCCCAGTGTTGTACAGCTTGCTTCTTTACCTTTTCCAAGTTGCCGCTCTACCCGGCTCCCGGAGCCGAAGAAGCGGCTTCTTCGCGCAAAGACGATTGTGCCGCTCACAGTGCTCTCCTTAGCGCAGCTTCTGCCGAAAGACGCCCGGGAGCGGCTCTTAGCTCCGGACAGCATCCTACCTTCGTCTTTAGTGCCTCTTCTCATCTACATCTCGGCAAAAAGCTTTTCCACTATGTCTGGCTCGGAAAAACTGTGCCAGCACAGAAAACATCTCCCATCGTGTTCCAGACGTTGCACGGATGTCTGCCAAGTGTTTGGCAGGAAGAAAAGAAAAGTTGTCCAAAACAGCTTCCAATCGAATGTTCATGTGACTGGAAAAGTGAGGAGTGTGCAAAAGTACTGTTTTGTATCAGTTGGCAAGGTGCGCACGCAATCCCAGTGTTGTACAGCTTGCTTCTTCACCTTCCCGAAGCTGCCGCTCTCTCCGGCTCCCGGAGCCGAAGAAGCGGCTTCTTCGCGCAAAGACGATTGTGCCGCTCACAGTGCTCTCCTTAGCGCGGCTTCTGCCGAAAGACGCCCGGGAGCGGCTCTTAGCTCCGGACAGCATCCTACCTTCGTCTTTAGCGCCTCTTCTCATCTACATCTTGGCAAAAAGCTTTTCCACTATGTCTGCTAGGAAAAACTGTGCCAGCACAGAAAACATCTCCCATCGTGTTCCAGACGTTGCACGGATGTCTGCCAAGTGTTTGGCAGGAAGAAAAGGAAAGTTGTCCAAAACAGCTTCTAATCGAATGTTCATGTGACTGGAAAAGTCAGGAGAGTGCAAAAGTACTGTTTTGTATCAGTTGGCAAGGTGCGCACGCAATCCCAGTGTTGTACAGCTTGCTCCTTCACCTTCCCGAAGCTGCCGCTCTCTCCGGCTCCCGGAGCCGAAGAAGCGGCTTCTTCGCGCAAAGACGATTGTGCCGCTCACAGTGCTCTCCTTAGCGCGGCTTCTGCCGAAAGACGCCCGGGAGCGGCTCTTAGCTCCGGACAGCATCCTACCTTCGTCTTTCGCGTCTCTTCTCATCTACATCTCAGCAAAAAGCTTTTCCACTATGTCTGGCTAGGAAAAACTGTGCCAGCACAGAAAACATCTCCCATCGTGTTCTAGACGTTGCACGGATGTCTGCCAAGTGTTTGGCAGGAAGAAAAGAAAAGTTGTCCAAAACAGCTTCCAATCGAATGTTCATGTGACTGGAAAAGTCAGGAGACTGCAAAAGTACTGTTTTGTATCAGTTGGCAAGGTGCGCACACAATCCCAGTGTTGTACAGCTTGCTTCTTCACCTTCCCGAAGCTGCCGCTCTCTCCGGCTCCCAGAGCCGAAGAAGCGGCTTCTTCGCGCAAAGACGATTGTGCCGCTCACAGTGCTCTCCTTAGCGCGGCTTCTGCCGAAAGACGCCCGGGAGCGGCTCTTAGCTCCGGAGAGCATCCTACCTTCGTCTTTAGCGCATCTTCTCATCTACATCTCGGCAAAAAGCTTTTCCACTATGTCTGGCTAGGAAAAACTGTGTCAGCACAGAAAACATCTCCCATCGTGTTCTAGACGTTGCACGGATGTCTGCCAAGTGTTTGGCAGGAAGAAAAGAAAAGTTGTCCAAAACAGCTTCCGATCGAATGTTCATGTGATTGGAAAAGTCAGGACAGTGCAAAAGTACTGTTTTCTAATAGTTTGCAAGGTGCGCACACAATCCCAGTGTTGTACAGCCTGCTTCTTCACCTTCCCGAAGCTGCCGCTCTCTCCGGCTCCCGGAGCCGAAGATGCGGCTTCTTCGCGCAAAGACGATTGTGCTGCTCACAGTGCTCTCCTTAGCGCGGCTTCTGCCGAAAGACGCCCGGGAGCGGCTCTTAGCTCCGGACAGCATCCTACCTTCGTCTTTAGCGCCTCTTCTCATCTACATCTCGGCAAAAAGCTTTTCCACTATGTCTGGCTAGGGAAAACTGTGCCAGCACAGAAAACATCTCCCATCGTGTTCTAGACGTTGCACGGATATCTGCCAAGTGTTTGGCAGGAAGAAAAGAAAAGTTGTCCAAAACAGCTTCCAATCGAACGTTCATGTGATTGGAAAAGTCAGGAGAGTGCAAAAGTACTGTTTTGTATCAGTTGGCAAGGTGCACACACAATCCCAGTGTTGTACAGCTTGCTTCTTCACCTTCCCGAAGCTGCCGCTCTCTCCGGCTCCCGGAGCCGAAGATGCGGCTTCTTCGCGCAAAGACGATTGTGCTGCTCACAGCGCTCTCCTTAGCGCGGCTTCTGCCGAAAGACGCCCGGGAGCGGCTCTTAGCTCCGGACAGCATCCTACCTTCGTCTTTAGCGCCTCTTCTCATCTACATCTCGGCAAAAAGCTTTTCCACTATGTCTGGCTAGGGAAAACTGTGCCAGCACAGAAAACATCTCCCATCGTGTTCTAGACGTTGCACGGATGTCTGCCAAGTGTTTGGCAGGAAGAAAAGAAAAGTTGTCCAAAACAGCTTCCAATCGAATGTTCATGTGACTGGAAAAGTCAGGAGAGTGCAAAAGTACTGTTTTCTAATAGTTGGCAAGGTGCGCACACAATCCCAGTGTTGTACAGCTTGCTTCTTTACCTTTTCCAAGTTGCCGCTCTCCCCGGCTCCCAGATCCAAAGAAGCGGCTTCTTCGCGCAAAGACGATTGTGCCGCTCACAGTGCTCTCCTTAGCGCGGCTTCTGCCGAAGGACGCCCGGGAGCGGCTCTTAGCTCCGGACAGCATCCTACCTTCGTCTTTAGCGCCTCTTCTCATCTACATCTCGGCAAAAAGCTTTTCCACTATGTCTGGCTAGGAAAAACTGTGCCAGCACAGAAAACATCTCCCATCGTGTTCTAGACGTTGCACGGATGTCTGCCAAGTGTTTGGCAGGAAGAAAAGAAAAGTTGTCCAAAACAGCTTCCAATCGAACGTTCATGTGATTGGAAAAGTCAGGAGAGTGCAAAAGTACTGTTTTCTAATAGTTGGCAAGGTGCGCACACAATCCCAGTGTTGTACAGCTTGCTTCTTCACCTTCCCGAAGCTGCCGCTCTCTCCGGCTCCCGGAGCCAGAGATGCGGCTTCTTCGCGCAAAGACTATTGTGCCCTCACAGTGCTCTCCTTAGCGCGGCTTCTGCCGAAAGACGCCCGGGAGCGGCTCTTAGCTCCGGACAGCATCCTACCTTCGTCTTTAGCGCCTCTTCTCATCTACATCTCGGCAAAAAGCTTTTCCACTATGTCTGGCTAGGAAAAACTGTGCCAGCACAGAAAACATCTCCCATCGTGTTCCAGACGTTGCACGGATGTCTGCCAAGTGTTTGGCAGGAAGAAAAGAAAAGTTGTCCAAAACAGCTTCCAATCGAACGTTCATGTGATTGGAAAAGTCAGGAGAGTGCAAAAGTACTGTTTTCTAATAGTTGGCAAGGTGCGCACACAATCCCAGTGTTGTACAGCTTGCTTCTTTACCTTTTCCAAGTTGCCGCTCTACCCGGCTCCCGGAGCCAAAGAAGCGGCTTCTTCGCGCAAAGACGATTGTGCCGCTCACAGTGCTCTCCTTAGCGCGGCTTCTGCCGAAAGACGCCCGGGAGCGGCTCTTAGCTCCGGACAGCATCCAACCTTCGTCTTTAGCGCCTCTTCTCATCTACATCTCGGCAAAAAGCTTTTCCACTATGCCTGGCAAGGAAAAACTGTGCCAGCACAGAAAACATCTCCCATCGTGTTCTAGACGTTGCACGGATGTCTGCCAAGTGTTTGGCAGGAAGAAAAGAAAAGTTGTCCAAAACAGCTTCCAATCGAATGTTCATGTGACTGGAAAAGTGAGGAGAGTGAAAAAGTACTGTTTTGTATCAGTTGGCAAGGTGCGCACACAATCCCAGTGTTGTACAGCTTGCTTCTTCACCTTCCCGAAGCTGCCGCTCTCTCCGGCTCCCGGAGCCGAAGAAGCGGCTTCTTCGCGCAAAGACGATTGTGCCGCTCACAGTGCTCTCCTTAGCGCGGCTTCTGCCGAAAGACGCCCGGGAGCGGCTCTTAGCTCCGGAAAGCATCCTACCTTCTTCTTTAGCGCCTCTTCTCATCTACATCTCGGCAAAAAGCTTTTCCACTATGTCTGGCTCGGAAAAACTGTGCCAGCACTGAAAACATCTCCAATCGTGTTCCAGACGTTGCACGGATGTCTGCCAAGTGTTTGGCAGGAAGAAAAGAAAAGTTGTCCAAAACAGCTTCCAATCGAATGTTCATGTGATTGGAAAAGTCAGGAGAGTGCAAAAGTACTGTTTTGTATCAGTTGGCAAGGTGCGCACACAATCCCAGTGTTGTACAGCTTGCTTCTTCACCTTTCCGAAGCTGCCGCTCTCTCCGGCTCCCGGAGCCGAAGAAGCGGCTTCTTCGCGCAAAGACGATTGTGCCGCTCACAGTGCTCTCCTTAGCGCGGCTTCTGCCGAAAGACGCCCGGGAGCGGCTCTTAGCTCCGGACAGCATCCTACCTTCGTCTTTAGCGCCTCTTCTCATCTACATCTCGGCAAAAAGCTTTTCCACTATGTCTGCTAGGAAAAACTGTGCCAGCACAGAAAACATCTCCCATCGTGTTCCAGACGTTGCACGGATGTCTGCCAAGTGTTTGGCAGGAAGAAAAGGAAAGTTGTCCAAAACAGCTTCTAATCGAATGTTCATGTGACTGGAAAAGTCAGGAGAGTGCAAAAGTACTTTTTTCTAATAGTTGGCAAGGTGCGCACACAATCCCAGTGTTGTACAGCTTGCTTCTTCACCTTCCCGAAGCTGCCGCTCTCTCCGGCTCCCGGAGCCGAAGAAGCGGCTTCTTCGCGCAAAGACGATTGTGCCGCTCACAGTGCTCTCCTT
The DNA here is from genome assembly GCF_028018845.1 of Melospiza georgiana. Taxonomy (NCBI): domain Eukaryota; kingdom Metazoa; phylum Chordata; class Aves; order Passeriformes; family Passerellidae; genus Melospiza; species Melospiza georgiana. The sequence continues at coordinate 32,245,896 of NC_080464.1, read as the reverse complement.
AGCGCGGCTTCTGCCGAAAGACGCCCGGGAGCGGCTCTTAGCTCCGGACAGCATCCTACCTTCGTCTTTAGCGCCTCTTCTCATCTACATCTCAGCAAAAAGCTTTTCCACTATGTCTGGCTAGGAAAAACTGTGCCAGCACAGAAAACATCTCCAATTGTGTTCTAGACGTTGCACGGATGTCTGCCAAGTGTTTGGCAGGAAGAAAAGAAAAGTTGTCCAAAACAGCTTCCAATCGAATGTTCATGTGATTGGAAAAGTCAGGAGAGTGCAAAAGTACTGTTTTCTAATAGTTGGCAAGGTGCGCACACAATCCCAGTGTTGTACAGCTTGCTTCTTCACCTTCCCGAAGCTGCCGCTCTCTCCGGCTCCCAGAGCCGAAGAAGCGGCTTCTTCGCGCAAAGACGATTGTGCCGCTCACAGTGCTCTCCTTAGCGCGGCTTCTGCCGAAAGACGCCCGGGAGCGGCTCTTAGCTCCGGACAGCATCCTACCTTCGTCTTTAGCGCATCTTCTCATCTACATCTTGGCAAAAAGCTTTTCCGCTATGTCTGGCTAGGAAAAACTGTGCCAGCACAGAAAACATCTCCCATCGTGTTCTAGACGTTGCACGGATGTCTGCCAAGTGTTTGGCAGGAAGAAAAGACAAGTTGTCCAAAACAGCTTCCAATCGAACGTTCATGTGATTGGAAAAGTCAGGAGAGTGCAAAAGTACTGTTTTCTAATAGTTGGCAAGGTGCGCACACAATCCCAGTGTTGTACAGCTTGCTTCTTCACCTTCCCGAAGCTGCCGCTCTCTCCGGCTCCCGGAGCCAAAGATGCGGCTTCTTCGCGCAAAGACTATTGTGCCCTCACAGTGCTCTCCTTAGCGCGGCTTCTGCCGAAAGACGCCCGGGAGCGGCTCTTAGCTCCGGACAGCATCCTACCTTCGTCTTTAGCGCCTCTTCTCATCTACATCTCGGCAAAAGGCTTTTCCACTATGTCTGGCTAGGAAAAACTGTGTCAGCACAGAAAACATCTCCCATCGTGTTCTAGACGTTGCACGGATGTCTGCCAAGTGTTTGGCAGGAAGAAAAGAAAAGTTGTCCAAAACAGCTTCCGATCGAATGTTCATGTGATTGGAAAAGTCAGGACAGTGCAAAAGTACTGTTTTCTAATAGTTTGCAAGGTGCGCACACAATCCCAGTGTTGTACAGCCTGCTTCTTCACCTTCCCGAAGCTGCCGCTCTCTCCGGCTCCCGGAGCCGAAGATGCGGCTTCTTCGCGCAAAGACGATTGTGCTGCTCACAGTGCTCTCCTTAGCGCGGCTTCTGCCGAAAGACGCCCGGGAGCGGCTCTTAGCTCCGGACAGCATCCTACCTTCGTCTTTAGCGCCTCTTCTCATCTACATCTCGGCAAAAAGCTTTTCCACTATGTCTGGCTCGGAAAAACTGTGCCAGCACAGAAAACATCTCCCATCGTGTTCTAGACGTTGCACGGATTTCTGCCAAGTGTTTGGCAGGAAGAAAAAAAAAGTTGTCCAAAACAGCTTCCAATCGAACGTTCATGTGACTGGAAAAGTCAGGAGAGTGCAAAAGTACTGTTTTCTAATAGTTGGCAAGGTGCGCACACAATCCCAGTGTTGTACAGCTTGCTTCTTTACCTTTTCCAAGTTGCCGCTCTACCCGGCTCCCGGAGCCGAAGAAGCGGCTTCTTCGCGCAAAGACGATTGTGCCGCTCACAGTGCTCTCCTTAGCGCAGCTTCTGCCGAAAGACGCCCGGGAGCGGCTCTTAGCTCCGGACAGCATCCTACCTTCGTCTTTAGTGCCTCTTCTCATCTACATCTCGGCAAAAAGCTTTTCCACTATGTCTGGCTCGGAAAAACTGTGCCAGCACAGAAAACATCTCCCATCGTGTTCCAGACGTTGCACGGATGTCTGCCAAGTGTTTGGCAGGAAGAAAAGAAAAGTTGTCCAAAACAGCTTCCAATCGAATGTTCATGTGACTGGAAAAGTGAGGAGTGTGCAAAAGTACTGTTTTGTATCAGTTGGCAAGGTGCGCACGCAATCCCAGTGTTGTACAGCTTGCTTCTTCACCTTCCCGAAGCTGCCGCTCTCTCCGGCTCCCGGAGCCGAAGAAGCGGCTTCTTCGCGCAAAGACGATTGTGCCGCTCACAGTGCTCTCCTTAGCGCGGCTTCTGCCGAAAGACGCCCGGGAGCGGCTCTTAGCTCCGGACAGCATCCTACCTTCGTCTTTAGCGCCTCTTCTCATCTACATCTTGGCAAAAAGCTTTTCCACTATGTCTGCTAGGAAAAACTGTGCCAGCACAGAAAACATCTCCCATCGTGTTCCAGACGTTGCACGGATGTCTGCCAAGTGTTTGGCAGGAAGAAAAGGAAAGTTGTCCAAAACAGCTTCTAATCGAATGTTCATGTGACTGGAAAAGTCAGGAGAGTGCAAAAGTACTGTTTTGTATCAGTTGGCAAGGTGCGCACGCAATCCCAGTGTTGTACAGCTTGCTCCTTCACCTTCCCGAAGCTGCCGCTCTCTCCGGCTCCCGGAGCCGAAGAAGCGGCTTCTTCGCGCAAAGACGATTGTGCCGCTCACAGTGCTCTCCTTAGCGCGGCTTCTGCCGAAAGACGCCCGGGAGCGGCTCTTAGCTCCGGACAGCATCCTACCTTCGTCTTTCGCGTCTCTTCTCATCTACATCTCAGCAAAAAGCTTTTCCACTATGTCTGGCTAGGAAAAACTGTGCCAGCACAGAAAACATCTCCCATCGTGTTCTAGACGTTGCACGGATGTCTGCCAAGTGTTTGGCAGGAAGAAAAGAAAAGTTGTCCAAAACAGCTTCCAATCGAATGTTCATGTGACTGGAAAAGTCAGGAGACTGCAAAAGTACAGTTTTGTATCAGTTGGCAAGGTGCGCACACAATCCCAGTGTTGTACAGCTTGCTTCTTCACCTTCCCGAAGCTGCCGCTCTCTCCGGCTCCCAGAGCCGAAGAAGCGGCTTCTTCGCGCAAAGACGATTGTGCCGCTCACAGTGCTCTCCTTAGCGCGGCTTCTGCCGAAAGACGCCCGGGAGCGGCTCTTAGCTCCGGAGAGCATCCTACCTTCGTCTTTAGCGCATCTTCTCATCTACATCTCGGCAAAAAGCTTTTCCACTATGTCTGGCTAGGAAAAACTGTGTCAGCACAGAAAACATCTCCCATCGTGTTCTAGACGTTGCACGGATGTCTGCCAAGTGTTTGGCAGGAAGAAAAGAAAAGTTGTCCAAAACAGCTTCCGATCGAATGTTCATGTGATTGGAAAAGTCAGGACAGTGCAAAAGTACTGTTTTCTAATAGTTTGCAAGGTGCGCACACAATCCCAGTGTTGTACAGCCTGCTTCTTCACCTTCCCGAAGCTGCCGCTCTCTCCGGCTCCCGGAGCCGAAGATGCGGCTTCTTCGCGCAAAGACGATTGTGCTGCTCACAGTGCTCTCCTTAGCGCGGCTTCTGCCGAAAGACGCCCGGGAGCGGCTCTTAGCTCCGGACAGCATCCTACCTTCGTCTTTAGCGCCTCTTCTCATCTACATCTCGGCAAAAAGCTTTTCCACTATGTCTGGCTAGGGAAAACTGTGCCAGCACAGAAAACATCTCCCATCGTGTTCTAGACGTTGCACGGATATCTGCCAAGTGTTTGGCAGGAAGAAAAGAAAAGTTGTCCAAAACAGCTTCCAATCGAACGTTCATGTGATTGGAAAAGTCAGGAGAGTGCAAAAGTACTGTTTTGTATCAGTTGGCAAGGTGCACACACAATCCCAGTGTTGTACAGCTTGCTTCTTCACCTTCCCGAAGCTGCCGCTCTCTCCGGCTCCCGGAGCCGAAGATGCGGCTTCTTCGCGCAAAGACGATTGTGCTGCTCACAGCGCTCTCCTTAGCGCGGCTTCTGCCGAAAGACGCCCGGGAGCGGCTCTTAGCTCCGGACAGCATCCTACCTTCGTCTTTAGCGCCTCTTCTCATCTACATCTCGGCAAAAAGCTTTTCCACTATGTCTGGCTAGGGAAAACTGTGCCAGCACAGAAAACATCTCCCATCGTGTTCTAGACGTTGCACGGATGTCTGCCAAGTGTTTGGCAGGAAGAAAAGAAAAGTTGTCCAAAACAGCTTCCAATCGAATGTTCATGTGACTGGAAAAGTCAGGAGAGTGCAAAAGTACTGTTTTCTAATAGTTGGCAAGGTGCGCACACAATCCCAGTGTTGTACAGCTTGCTTCTTTACCTTTTCCAAGTTGCCGCTCTCCCCGGCTCCCAGATCCAAAGAAGCGGCTTCTTCGCGCAAAGACGATTGTGCCGCTCACAGTGCTCTCCTTAGCGCGGCTTCTGCCGAAGGACGCCCGGGAGCGGCTCTTAGCTCCGGACAGCATCCTACCTTCGTCTTTAGCGCCTCTTCTCATCTACATCTCGGCAAAAAGCTTTTCCACTATGTCTGGCTAGGAAAAACTGTGCCAGCACAGAAAACATCTCCCATCGTGTTCTAGACGTTGCACGGATGTCTGCCAAGTGTTTGGCAGGAAGAAAAGAAAAGTTGTCCAAAACAGCTTCCAATCGAACGTTCATGTGATTGGAAAAGTCAGGAGAGTGCAAAAGTACTGTTTTCTAATAGTTGGCAAGGTGCGCACACAATCCCAGTGTTGTACAGCTTGCTTCTTCACCTTCCCGAAGCTGCCGCTCTCTCCGGCTCCCGGAGCCAGAGATGCGGCTTCTTCGCGCAAAGACTATTGTGCCCTCACAGTGCTCTCCTTAGCGCGGCTTCTGCCGAAAGACGCCCGGGAGCGGCTCTTAGCTCCGGACAGCATCCTACCTTCGTCTTTAGCGCCTCTTCTCATCTACATCTCGGCAAAAAGCTTTTCCACTATGTCTGGCTAGGAAAAACTGTGCCAGCACAGAAAACATCTCCCATCGTGTTCCAGACGTTGCACGGATGTCTGCCAAGTGTTTGGCAGGAAGAAAAGAAAAGTTGTCCAAAACAGCTTCCAATCGAACGTTCATGTGATTGGAAAAGTCAGGAGAGTGCAAAAGTACTGTTTTCTAATAGTTGGCAAGGTGCGCACACAATCCCAGTGTTGTACAGCTTGCTTCTTTACCTTTTCCAAGTTGCCGCTCTACCCGGCTCCCGGAGCCAAAGAAGCGGCTTCTTCGCGCAAAGACGATTGTGCCGCTCACAGTGCTCTCCTTAGCGCGGCTTCTGCCGAAAGACGCCCGGGAGCGGCTCTTAGCTCCGGACAGCATCCAACCTTCGTCTTTAGCGCCTCTTCTCATCTACATCTCGGCAAAAAGCTTTTCCACTATGCCTGGCTAGGAAAAACTGTGCCAGCACAGAAAACATCTCCCATCGTGTTCTAGACGTTGCACGGATGTCTGCCAAGTGTTTGGCAGGAAGAAAAGAAAAGTTGTCCAAAACAGCTTCCAATCGAATGTTCATGTGACTGGAAAAGTGAGGAGAGTGAAAAAGTACTGTTTTGTATCAGTTGGCAAGGTGCGCACACAATCCCAGTGTTGTACAGCTTGCTTCTTCACCTTCCCGAAGCTGCCGCTCTCTCCGGCTCCCGGAGCCGAAGAAGCGGCTTCTTCGCGCAAAGACGATTGTGCCGCTCACAGTGCTCTCCTTAGCGCGGCTTCTGCCGAAAGACGCCCGGGAGCGGCTCTTAGCTCCGGAAAGCATCCTACCTTCTTCTTTAGCGCCTCTTCTCATCTACATCTCGGCAAAAAGCTTTTCCACTATGTCTGGCTCGGAAAAACTGTGCCAGCACTGAAAACATCTCCAATCGTGTTCCAGACGTTGCACGGATGTCTGCCAAGTGTTTGGCAGGAAGAAAAGAAAAGTTGTCCAAAACAGCTTCCAATCGAATGTTCATGTGATTGGAAAAGTCAGGAGAGTGCAAAAGTACTGTTTTGTATCAGTTGGCAAGGTGCGCACACAATCCCAGTGTTGTACAGCTTGCTTCTTCACCTTTCCGAAGCTGCCGCTCTCTCCGGCTCCCGGAGCCGAAGAAGCGGCTTCTTCGCGCAAAGACGATTGTGCCGCTCACAGTGCTCTCCTTAGCGCGGCTTCTGCCGAAAGACGCCCGGGAGCGGCTCTTAGCTCCGGACAGCATCCTACCTTCGTCTTTAGCGCCTCTTCTCATCTACATCTCGGCAAAAAGCTTTTCCACTATGTCTGCTAGGAAAAACTGTGCCAGCACAGAAAACATCTCCCATCGTGTTCCAGACGTTGCACGGATGTCTGCCAAGTGTTTGGCAGGAAGAAAAGGAAAGTTGTCCAAAACAGCTTCTAATCGAATGTTCATGTGACTGGAAAAGTCAGGAGAGTGCAAAAGTACTTTTTTCTAATAGTTGGCAAGGTGCGCACACAATCCCAGTGTTGTACAGCTTGCTTCTTCACCTTCCCGAAGCTGCCGCTCTCTCCGGCTCCCGGAGCCGAAGAAGCGGCTTCTTCGCGCAAAGACGATTGTGCCGCTCACAGTGCTCTCCTTAGCGCGGCTTCTGCCGAAGGACGCCCGGGAGCGGCTCTTAGCTCCGGACAGCATCCTACCTTCGTCTTTAGCGCCTCTTCTCATCTACATCTCGGCAAAAAGCTTTTCCACTATGCCTGGCTAGGAAAAACTGTGCCAGCACAGAAAACATCTCCCATCGTCTTCTAGACGTTGCACGGATGTCTGCCAAGTGTTTGGCAGGAAGAAAAGAAAAGTTGTCCAAAACAGCTTCCGATCGAATGTTCATGTGATTGGAAAAGTCAGGACAGTGCAAAAGTACTGTTTTCTAATAGTTGGCAAGGTGCGCACACAATCCCAGTGTTGTACAGCTTGCTTCTTTACCTTTTCCAAGTTGCCGCTCTACCCGGCTCCCGGAGCCGAAGAAGCGGCTTCTTCGCGCAAAGACGATTGTGCCGCTCACAGTGCTCTCCTTAGCGCAGCTTCTGCCGAAAGACGCCCGGGAGCGGCTCTTAGCTCCGGACAGCATCCTACCTTCGTCTTTAGTGCCTCTTCTCATCTACATCTCGGCAAAAAGCTTTTCCACTATGTCTGGCTCGGAAAAACTGTGCCAGCACTGAAAACATCTCCCATCGTGTTCTAGACGTTGCACGGATGTCTGCCAAGTGTTTGGCAGGAAGAAAAGAAAAGTTGTCCAAAACAGCTTCCAATCGAATGTTCATGTGACTGGAAAAGTGAGGAGTGTGCAAAAGTACTGTTTTGTATCAGTTGGCAAGGTGCGCACGCAATCCCGGTGTTGTACAGCTTGCTTCTTCACCTTCCCGAAGCTGCCGCTCTCTCCGGCTCCCGGTGCTGAAGAAGCGGCTTCTTCGCGCAAAGACGATTGTGCCGCTCACAGTGCTCTCCTTAGCGCGGCTTCTGCCGAAAGACGCCCGGGAGCGGCTCTTAGCTCCGGACAGCATCCTACCTTCGTCTTTAGCGCCTCTTCTCATCTACATCTTGGCAAAAAGCTTTTCCACTATGTCTGCTAGGAAAAACTGTGCCAGCACAGAAAACATCTCCCATCGTGTTCCAGACGTTGCACGGATGTCTGCCAAGTGTTTGGCAGGAAGAAAAGGAAAGTTGTCCAAAACAGCTTCTAATCGAATGTTCATGTGACTGGAAAAGTCAGGAGAGTGCAAAAGTACTGTTTTGTATCAGTTGGCAAGGTGCGCACGCAATCCCAGTGTTGTACAGCTTGCTCCTTCACCTTCCCGAAGCTGCCGCTCTCTCCGGCTCCCGGAGCCGAAGAAGCGGCTTCTTCGCGCAAAGACGATTGTGCCGCTCACAGTGCTCTCCTTAGCGCGGCTTCTGCCGAAAGACGCCCGGGAGCGGCTCTTAGCTCCGGACAGCATCCTACCTTCGTCTTTAGCGCCTCTTCTCATCTACATCTCAGCAAAAAGCTTTTCCACTATGTCTGGCTAGGAAAAACTGTGCCAGCACAGAAAACATCTCCCATCGTGTTCTAGACGTTGCACGGATGTCTGCCAAGTGTTTGGCAGGAAGAAAAGAAAAGTTGTCCAAAACAGCTTCCAATCGAATGTTCATGTGACTGGAAAAGTCAGGAGACTGCAAAAGTACTGTTTTGTATCAGTTGGCAAGGTGCGCACACAATCCCAGTGTTGTACAGCTTGCTTCTTCACCTTCCCGAAGCTGCCGCTCTCTCCGGCTCCCAGAGCCGAAGAAGCGGCTTCTTCGCGCAAAGACGATTGTGCCGCTCACAGTGCTCTCCTTAGCGCGGCTTCTGCCGAAAGACGCCCGGGAGCGGCTCTTAGCTCCGGACAGCATCCTACCTTCGTCTTTAGCGCATCTTCTCATCTACATCTTGGCAAAAAGCTTTTCCACTATGTCTGGCTAGGAAAAACTGTGCCAGCACAGAAAACATCTCCCATCGTGTTCTAGACGTTGCACGGATGTCTGCCAAGTGTTTGGCAGGAAGAAAAGACAAGTTGTCCAAAACAGCTTCCAATCGAACGTTCATGTGATTGGAAAAGTCAGGAGAGTGCAAAAGTACTGTTTTCTAATAGTTGGCAAGGTGCGCACACAATCCCAGTGTTGTACAGCTTGCTTCTTCACCTTCCCGAAGCTGCCGCTCTCTCCGGCTCCCGGAGCCAAAGATGCGGCTTCTTCGCGCAAAGACTATTGTGCCCTCACAGTGCTCTCCTTAGCGCGGCTTCTGCCGAAAGACGCCCGGGAGCGGCTCTTAGCTCCGGACAGCATCCTACCTTCGTCTTTAGCGCCTCTTCTCATCTACATCTCGGCAAAAGGCTTTTCCACTATGTCTGGCTAGGAAAAACTGTGTCAGCACAGAAAACATCTCCCATCGTGTTCTAGACGTTGCACGGATATCTGCCAAGTGTTTGGCAGGAAGAAAAGAAAAGTTGTCCAAAACAGCTTCCAATCGAACGTTCATGTGATTGGAAAAGTCAGGAGAGTGCAAAAGTACTGTTTTGTATCAGTTGGCAAGGTGCACACACAATCCCAGTGTTGTACAGCTTGCTTCTTCACCTTCCCGAAGCTGCCGCTCTCTCCGGCTCCCGGAGCCGAAGATGCGGCTTCTTCGCGCAAAGACGATTGTGCTGCTCACAGTGCTCTCCTTAGCGCGGCTTCTGCCGAAAGACGCCCGGGAGCGGCTCTTAGCTCCGGACAGCATCCTACCTTCGTCTTTAGCGCCTCTTCTCATCTACATCTCGGCAAAAAGCTTTTCCACTATGTCTGGCTAGGGAAAACTGTGCCAGCACAGAAAACATCTCCCATCGTGTTCTAGACGTTGCACGGATGTCTGCCAAGTGTTTGGCAGGAAGAAAAGAAAAGTTGTCCAAAACAGCTTCCAATCGAATGTTCATGTGACTGGAAAAGTCAGGAGAGTGCAAAAGTACTGTTTTCTAATAGTTGGCAAGGTGTGCACACAATCCCAGTGTTGTACAGCTTGCTTCTTTACCTTTTCCAAGTTGCCGCTCTCCCCGGCTCCCAGATCCAAAGAAGCAGCTTCTTCGCGCAAAGACGATTGTGCCGCTCACAGTGCTCTCCTTTGCGCGGCTTCTGCCGAAGGACGCCCGGGAGCGGCTCTTAGCTCCGGACAGCATCCTACCTTCGTCTTTAGCGCCTCTTCTCATCTACATCTCGGCAAAAAGCTTTTCCACTATGTCTGGCTAGGAAAAACTGTGCCAGCACAGAAAACATCTCCCATCGTGTTCTAGACGTTGCACGGATGTCTGCCAAGTGTTTGGCAGGAAGAAAAGAAAAGTTGTCCAAAACAGCTTCCAATCGAACGTTCATGTGATTGGAAAAGTCAGGAGAGTGCAAAAGTACTGTTTTCTAATAGTTGGCAAGGTGCGCACACAATCCCAGTGTTGTACAGCTTGCTCCTTCACCTTCCCGAAGCTGCCGCTCTCTCCGGCTCCCGGAGCCGAAGAAGCGGCTTCTTCGCGCAAAGACGATTGTGCCGCTCACAGTGCTCTCCTTAGCGCGGCTTCTGCCGAAAGACGCCCGGGAGCGGCTCTTAGCTCCGGACAGCATCCTACCTTCGTCTTTAGCGCCTCTTCTCATCTACATCTCAGCAAAAAGCTTTTCCACTATGTCTGGCTAGGAAAAACTGTGCCAGCACAGAAAACATCTCCCATCGTGTTCTAGACGTTGCACGGATGTCTGCCAAGTGTTTGGCAGGAAGAAAAGAAAAGTTGTCCAAAACAGCTTCCAATCGAATGTTCATGTGACTGGAAAAGTCAGGAGACTGCAAAAGTACTGTTTTGTATCAGTTGGCAAGGTGCGCACACAATCCCAGTGTTGTACAGCTTGCTTCTTCACCTTCCCGAAGCTGCCGCTCTCTCCGGCTCCCAGAGCCGAAGAAGCGGCTTCTTCGCGCAAAGACGATTGTGCCGCTCACAGTGCTCTCCTTAGCGCGGCTTCTGCCGAAAGACGCCCGGGAGCGGCTCTTAGCTCCGGACAGCATCCTACCTTCGTCTTTAGCGCATCTTCTCATCTACATCTTGGCAAAAAGCTTTTCCACTATGTCTGGCTAGGAAAAACTGTGCCAGCACAGAAAACATCTCCCATCGTGTTCTAGACGTTGCACGGATGTCTGCCAAGTGTTTGGCAGGAAGAAAAGACAAGTTGTCCAAAACAGCTTCCAATCGAACGTTCATGTGATTGGAAAAGTCAGGAGAGTGCAAAAGTACTGTTTTCTAATAGTTGGCAAGGTGCGCACACAATCCCAGTGTTGTACAGCTTGCTTCTTCACCTTCCTGAAGCTGCCGCTCTCTCCGGCTCCCGGAGCCAAAGATGCGGCTTCTTCGCGCAAAGACTATTGTGCCCTCACAGTGCTCTCCTTAGCGCGGCTTCTGCCGAAAGACGCCCGGGAGCGGCTCTTAGCTCCGGACAGCATCCTACCTTCGTCTTTAGCGCCTCTTCTCATCTACATCTCGGCAAAAGGCTTTTCCACTATGTCTGGCTAGGAAAAACTGTGTCAGCACAGAAAACATCTCCCATCGTGTTCTAGACGTTGCACGGATATCTGCCAAGTGTTTGGCAGGAAGAAAAGAAAAGTTGTCCAAAACAGCTTCCAATCGAACGTTCATGTGATTGGAAAAGTCAGGAGAGTGCAAAAGTACTGTTTTGTATCAGTTGGCAAGGTGCACACACAATCCCAGTGTTGTACAGCTTGCTTCTTCACCTTCCCGAAGCTGCCGCTCTCTCCGGCTCCCGGAGCCGAAGATGCGGCTTCTTCGCGCAAAGACGATTGTGCTGCTCACAGTGCTCTCCTTAGCGCGGCTTCTGCCGAAAGACGCCCGGGAGCGGCTCTTAGCTCCGGACAGCATCCTACCTTCGTCTTTAGCGCCTCTTCTCATCTACATCTCGGCAAAAAGCTTTTCCACTATGTCTGGCTAGGGAAAACTGTGCCAGCACAGAAAACATCTCCCATCGTGTTCTAGACGTTGCACGGATGTCTGCCAAGTGTTTGGCAGGAAGAAAAGAAAAGTTGTCCAAAACAGCTTCCAATCGAATGTTCATGTGACTGGAAAAGTCAGGAGAGTGCAAAAGTACTGTTTTCTAATAGTTGGCAAGGTGTGCACACAATCCCAGTGTTGTACAGCTTGCTTCTTTACCTTTTCCAAGTTGCCGCTCTCCCCGGCTCCCAGATCCAAAGAAGCGGCTTCTTCGCGCAAAGACGATTGTGCCGCTCACAGTGCTCTCCTTAGCGCGGCTTCTGCCGAAGGACGCCCGGGAGCGGCTCTTAGCTCCGGACAGCATCCTACCTTCGTCTTTAGCGCCTCTTCTCATCTACATCTCGGCAAAAAGCTTTTCCACTATGTCTGGCTAGGAAAAACTGTGCCAGCACAGAAAACATCTCCCATCGTGTTCTAGACGTTGCACGGATGTCTGCCAAGTGTTTGGCAGGAAGAAAAGAAAAGTTGTCCAAAACAGCTTCCAATCGAACGTTCATGTGATTGGAAAAGTCAGGAGAGTGCAAAAGTACTGTTTTCTAATAGTTGGCAAGGTGCGCACACAATCCCAGTGTTGTACAGCTTGCTTCTTCACCTTCCCGAAGCTGCCGCTCTCTCCGGCTCCCGGAGCCAAAGATGCGGCTTCTTCGCGCAAAGACTATTGTGCCCTCACAGTGCTCTCCTTAGCGCGGCTTCTGCCGAAAGACGCCCGGGAGCGGCTCTTAGCTCCGGACAGCATCCTACCTTCGTCTTTAGCGCCTCTTCTCATCTACATCTCGGCAAAAAGCTTTTCCACTATGTCTGGCTAGGAAAAACTGTGCCAGCACAGAAAACATCTCCCATCGTGTTCTAGACGTTGCACGGATGTCTGCCAAGTGTTTGGCAGGAAGAAAAGAAAAGTTGTCCAAAACAGCTTCCAATCGAACGTTCATGTGATTGGAAAAGTCAGGAGAGTGCAAAAGTACTGTTTTCTAATAGTTGGCAAGGTGCGCACACAATCCCAGTGTTGTACAGCTTGCTTCTTTACCTTTTCCAAGTTGCCGCTCTACCCGGCTCCCGGAGCCAAAGAAGCGGCTTCTTCGCGCAAAGACGATTGTGCCGCTCACAGTGCTCTCCTTAGCGCGGCTTCTGCCGAAAGACGCCCCGGAGCGGCTCTTAGCTCCGGACAGCATCCTACCTTCACCTTTAGCGCCTCTTCTCATCTACATCTCGGCAAAAAGCTTTTCCACTATGTCTGGCTAGGAAAAACTGTGCCAGCACAGAAAACATCTCCCATCGTGTTCTAGACGTTGCACAGATGTCTGCCAAGTGTTTGGCAGGAAGAAAAGAAAAGTTGTCCAAAACAGCTTCCGATCGAATGTTCATGTGATTGGAAAAGTCAGGAGAGTGCAAAAGTACTGTTTTCTAATAGTTGGCAAGGTGCGCACACAATCCCAGTGTTGTACAGCTTGCTTCTTTACCTTTTCCAAGCTGCCGCTCTCCCCGGCTCCCGGAGCCGAAGAAGCGGCTTCTTCGCGCAAAGACGATTGTGCCGCTCACAGTGCTCTCCTTAGCGTGGCTTCTGCCGAAAGACGCCCTGGAGCGGCTCTTAGCTTCGGACAGCATCCCACCTTCGTCTTTAGCGCATCTTCTCATCTACATCTTGGCAAAAAGCTTTTCCACTATGTCTGGCAGGAAAAAACTGTGCCAGCACAGAAAACATCTCCCATCGTGTTCTAGACGTTGCACGGATGTCTGCCAAGTGTTTGGCAGGAAGAAAAGAAAAGTTGTCCAAAACAGCTTTTAATCGAACGTTCATGTGATTGGAAAAGTCAGGAGAGTGCAAAAGTACTGTTTTCTAATAGTTGGCAAGGTGCGCACACAATCCCAGTGTTGTACAGCTTGCTTCTTCACCTTCCCGAAGCTGCCGCTCTCTCCGGCTCCCGGAGCCAAAGATGCGGCTTCTTCGCGCAAAGACGATTGTGCCGCTCACAGTGCTCTCCTTAGCGCGGCTTCTGCCGAAGGACGCCCGGGAGCGGCTCTTAGCTCCGGACAGCATCCTACCTTCGTCTTTAGCGCCTCTTCTCATCTACATCTCAGCAAAAAGCTTTTCCACTATGTCTGGCTCGGAAAAACTGTGCCAGCACTGAAAACATCTCCCATCGTGTTCTAGACGTTGCACGGATTTCTGCCAAGTGTTTGGCAGGAAGAAAAGTTGTCCAAAACAGCTTCCAATCGAATGTTCATGTGACTGGAAAATCAGGAGAGTGCAAAAGTACTGTTTTCTAATAGTTGGCAAGGTGCGCACACAATCCCAGAGTTTTACAGCTTGCTTCTTTACCTTTTCCAAGCTGCCGCTCTCCCCGGCTCACGGAGCCGAAGAAGCGGCTTCTTCGCGCAAAGACGATTGTGCCGCTCACAGTGCTCTCCTTAGCGCGGCTTCTGCCGAAAGACGCCCGGGAGCGGCTCTTAGCTCCGGACAGCATCCAACCTTCGTCTTTAGCGCCTCTTCTCATCTACATCTGGGCAAAAAGCTTTTCCACTATGCCTGGCTAGGAAAAACTGTGCCAGCACAGAAAACATCTCCCATCGTGTTCTAGACGTTGCACGGATGTCTGCCAAGTGTTTGGCAGGAAGAAAAGAAAAGTTGTCCAAAACAGCTTCCGATCGAATGTTCATGTGATTGGAAAAGTCAGGACAGTGCAAAAGTACTGTTTTCTAATAGTCGGCAAGGTGCGCACACAATCCCAGTGTTGTACAGCTTGCTTCTTCACCTTACCGAAGCTGCCGCTCTCTCCGGCTCCCGGAGCCGAAGATGCGGCTTCTTCGCCAAAGACGATTGTGCCGCTCACAGTGCTCTCCTTAGCGCGGCTTCTGCCGAAGGACGCCCGGGAGCGGCTCTTAGCTCCGGACAGCATCCTACCTTCGTCTTAACGCCTCTTCTCATCTACATTTCGGCAAAAAGCTTTTCCACTATGTCTGGCTCGGAAAAAGTGTGCCAGCACAGAAAACATCTCCCATCGTGTTCTAGACGTTGCACGGATGTCTGCCAAGTGTTTGGCAGGAAGAAAAGAAAAGTTGTCCAAAACAGCTTCCAATCAAACGTTCATGTGATTGGAAAAGTCAGGAGAGTGCAAAAGTACTGTTTTCTAATAGTTGGCAAGGTGCGCACACAATCCCAGTGTTGTACAGCTTGCTTCTTCACCTTCCCGAAGCTGCCGCTCTCTCCGGCTCCCAGAGCTAAAGAAGCGGCTTCTTCGCGCAAAGACGATTGTGCCGCTCACAGTGCTCTCCTAAGCGCGGCTTCTGCCGAAAGACGCCCGGGAGCGGCTCTTAGCTCCGGACAGCATCCTACCTTCGTCTTTAGCGCCTCTTCTCATCTACATCTCGGCAAGAAGCTTTTCCACTATGCCTGGCTAGGAAAAACTGTGCCAGCACAGAAAACATCTCCCATCGTCTTCTAGACGTTGCACGGATGTCTGCCAAGTGTTTGGCAGGAAGAAAAGAAAAGTTGTCCAAAACAGCTTCCGATCGAATGTTCATGTGATTGGAAAAGTCAGGAGAGTGCAAAAGTACTGTTTTCTAATAGTTGGCAAGGTGCGCACACAATCCCAGTGTTGTACAGCTTGCTTCTTCACCTTCCCGAAGCTGCCGCTCTCTCCGGCTCCCGGAGCCGAAGATGCGGCTTCTTCGCGCAAAGACGATTGTGCCGCTCACAGTGCTCTCCTTAGCGCGGCTTCTGCCGAAAGACGCCCGGGAGCGGCTCTTAGCTCCGGACAGCATCCTACCTTCGTCTTTAGCGCCTCTTCTCATCTACATTTCGGCAAAAAGCTTTTCCACTATGTCTGGCTAGGAAAAACTGTGCCAGCACAGAAAACATCTCCCATCGTGTTCTAGACGTTGCACGGATTTCTGCCAAGTGTTTGGCAGGAAGAAAAAAAAAGTTGTCCAAAACAGCTTCCAATCGAATGTTCATGTGACTGGAAAAGTCAGGAGAGTGCAAAAGTACTGTTTTCTAATAGTTGGCAAGGTGCGCACACAATCCCAGTGTTGTACAGCTTGCTTCTTTACCTTTTCCAAGTTGCCGCTCTCCCCGGCTCCCAGATCCAAAGAAGCGGCTTCTTCGCGCAAAGACGATTGTGCCGCTCACAGTGCTCTCCTTAGCGCGGCTTCTGCCGAAAGACGCCCGGGAGCGGCTCTTAGCTCCGGAGAGCATCCTACCTTCGTCTTTAGCGCCTCTTCTCATCTACATCTCGGCAAAAAGCTTTTCCACTATGTCTGGCTCGGAAAAACTGTGCCAGCACTGAAAACATCTCCCATCGTGTTCTAGACGTTGCACGGATGTCTGCCAAGTGTTTGGCAGGAAGAAAAGAAAAGTTGTCAAAAACAGCTTCCAATCGAATGTTCATGTGATTGGAAAAGTCAAGAGAGTGCAAAAGTACTCTTTTGTATCAGTTGGCAAGGTGCGCACGCAATCCCAGTGTTGTACAGCTTGCTTCTTCACCTTCCCGAAGCTGCCGCTCTCTCCGGCTCCCGGAGCCGAAGAAGCGGCTTCTTTGCGCAAAGACGATTGTGCCGCTCACAGTGCTCTCCTTAGCGCGGCTTCTGCCGAAAGACGCCCGGGAGCGGCTCTTAGCTCCGGACAGCATCCTACCTTCGTCTTTAGCGCCTCTTCTCATCTACATCTCAGCAAAAAGCTTTTCCACTATGTCTGGCTCGGAAAAACTGTGCCAGCACTGAAAACATCTCCCATCGTGTTCTAGACGTTGCACGGATTTCTGCCAAGTGTTTGGCAGGAAGAAAAGAAAAGTTGTCCAAAACAGCTTCCAATCGAATGTTCATGTGACTGGAAAAGTCAGGACAGTGCAAAAGTACTGTTTTCTAATAGTTGGCAAGGTGCGCACACAATCCCAGAACTTTACAGCTTGCTTCTTTACCTTTTCCAAGCTGCCGCTCTCCCCGGCTCCCGGAGCCGAAGAAGCGGCTTCTTCGCGCAAAGACGATTGTGCCGCTCACAGTGCTCTCCTTAGCGTGGCTTCTGCCGAAAGACGCCCGGGAGCGGCTCTTAGCTTCGGACAGCATCCCACCTTCGTCTTTAGCGCATCTTCTCATCTACATCTTGGCAAAAAGCTTTTCCACTATGTCTGGCAGGAAAAAACTGTGCCAGCACAGAAAACATCTCCCATCGTCTTCTAGGCGTTGCACGGATGTCTGCCAAGTGTTTGGCAGGAAGAAAAGAAAAGTTGTCCAAAACAGCTTCCGATCAAATGTTCATGTGATTGGAAAAGTCAGGACAGTGCAAAAGTACTGTTTTCTAATAGTTGGCAAGGTGCGCACACAATCCCAGTGTTGTACAGCTTCCTTCTTCACCTTCCCGAAGCTGCCGCTCTCTCCGGCTCCGGGAGCCGAAGATGCGGCTTCTTCGCGCAAAGACGATTGTGGCGCACACAGTGCTCTCCTTAGCGCGGCTTCTGCCGAAAGACGCCCGGGAGCGGCTCTTAGCTCCGGACAGCATCCTACCTTCGTCTTTAGCGCCTCTTCTCATCTACATTTCGGCAAAAAGCTTTTCCACTATGTCTGGCTAGGAAAAACTGTGCCAGCACAGAAAACATCTCCCATCGTGTTCTAGACGTTGCACGGATTTCTGCCAAGTGTTTGGCAGGAAGAAAAAAAAAGTTGTCCAAAACAGCTTCCAATCGAATGTTCATGTGACTGGAAAAGTCAGGAGAGTGCAAAAGTACTGTTTTCTAATAGTTGGCAAGGTGCGCACACAATCCCAGTGTTGTACAGCTTGCTTCTTTACCTTTTCCAAGTTGCCGCTCTCCCCGGCTCCCAGATCCAAAGAAGCGGCTTCTTCGCGCAAAGACGATTGTGCCGCTCACAGTGCTCTCCTTAGCGCGGCTTCTGCCGAAAGACGCCCGGGAGCGGCTCTTAGCTCCGGAGAGCATCCTACCTTCGTCTTTAGCGCCTCTTCTCATCTACATCTCGGCAAAAAGCTTTTCCACTATGTCTGGCTCGGAAAAACTGTGCCAGCACTGAAAACATCTCCCATCGTGTTCTAGACGTTGCACGGATGTCTGCCAAGTGTTTGGCAGGAAGAAAAGAAAAGTTGTCAAAAACAGCTTCCAATCGAATGTTCATGTGATTGGAAAAGTCAAGAGAGTGCAAAAGTACTCTTTTGTATCAGTTGGCAAGGTGCGCACGCAATCCCAGTGTTGTACAGCTTGCTTCTTCACCTTCCCGAAGCTGCCGCTCTCTCCGGCTCCCGGAGCCGAAGAAGCGGCTTCTTTGCGCAAAGACGATTGTGCCGCTCACAGTGCTCTCCTTAGCGCGGCTTCTGCCGAAAGACGCCCGGGAGCGGCTCTTAGCTCCGGACAGCATCCTACCTTCGTCTTTAGCGCCTCTTCTCATCTACATCTCAGCAAAAAGCTTTTCCACTATGTCTGGCTCGGAAAAACTGTGCCAGCACTGAAAACATCTCCCATCGTGTTCTAGACGTTGCACGGATTTCTGCCAAGTGTTTGGCAGGAAGAAAAGAAAAGTTGTCCAAAACAGCTTCCAATCGAATGTTCATGTGACTGGAAAAGTCAGGACAGTGCAAAAGTACTGTTTTCTAATAGTTGGCAAGGTGCGCACACAATCCCAGAACTTTACAGCTTGCTTCTTTACCTTTTCCAAGCTGCCTCTCTCCCCGGCTCCCGGAGCCGAAGAAGCGGCTTCTTCGCGCAAAGACGATTGTGCCGCTCACAGTGCTCTCCTTAGCGTGGCTTCTGCCGAAAGACGCCCTGGAGCGGCTCTTAGCTTCGGACAGCATCCCACCTTCGTCTTTAGCGCATCTTCTCATCTACATCTTGGCAAAAAGCTTTTCCACTATGTCTGGCAGGAAAAAACTGTGCCAGCACAGAAAACATCTCCCATCGTGTTCTAGACGTTGCACGGATGTCTGCCAAGTGTTTGGCAGGAAGAAAAGAAAAGTTGTCCAAAACAGCTTCCAATCGAACGTTCATGTGATTGGAAAAGTCAGGAGAGTGCAAAAGTACTGTTTTCTAATAGTTGGCAAGGTGCGCACACAATCCCAGTGTTGTACAGCTTGCTTCTTCACCTTCCCGAAGCTGCCGCTCTCTCCGGCTCCCGGAGCCAAAGATGCGGCTTCTTTGCGCAAAGACGATTGTGCCGCTCACAGTGCTCTCCTTAGCGCGGCTTCTGCCGAAGGACGCCCGGGAGCGGCTCTTAGCTCCGGACAGCATCCTACCTTCGTCTTTAGCGCCTCTTCTCATCTACATCTCAGCAAAAAGCTTTTCCACTATGTCTGGCTCGGAAAAACTGTGCCAGCACTGAAAACATCTCCCATCGTGTTCTAGACGTTGCACGGATTTCTGCCAAGTGTTTGGCAGGAAGAAAAGTTGTCCAAAACAGCTTCCAATCGAATGTTCATGTGACTGGAAAATCAGGAGAGTGCAAAAGTACTGTTTTCTAATAGTTGGCAAGGTGCGCACACAATCCCAGAGTTTTACAGCTTGCTTCTTTACCTTTTCCAAGCTGCCGCTCTCCCCGGCTCACGGAGCCGAAGAAGCGGCTTCTTCGCGCAAAGACGATTGTGCCGCTCACAGTGCTCTCCTTAGCGCGGCTTCTGCCGAAAGACGCCCGGGAGCGGCTCTTAGCTCCGGACAGCATCCAACCTTCGTCTTTAGCGCCTCTTCTCATCTACATCTGGGCAAAAAGCTTTTCCACTATGCCTGGCTAGGAAAAACTGTGCCAGCACAGAAAACATCTCCCATCGTGTTCTAGACGTTGCACGGATGTCTGCCAAGTGTTTGGCAGGAAGAAAAGAAAAGTTGTCCAAAACAGCTTCCGATCGAATGTTCATGTGATTGGAAAAGTCAGGACAGTGCAAAAGTACTGTTTTCTAATAGTCGGCAAGGTGCGCACACAATCCCAGTGTTGTACAGCTTGCTTCTTCACCTTACCGAAGCTGCCGCTCTCTCCGGCTCCCGGAGCCGAAGATGCGGCTTCTTCGCCAAAGACGATTGTGCCGCTCACAGTGCTCTCCTTAGCGCGGCTTCTGCCGAAGGACGCCCGGGAGCGGCTCTTAGCTCCGGACAGCATCCTACCTTCGTCTTAACGCCTCTTCTCATCTACATTTCGGCAAAAAGCTTTTCCACTATGTCTGGCTCGGAAAAAGTGTGCCAGCACAGAAAACATCTCCCATCGTGTTCTAGACGTTGCACGGATGTCTGCCAAGTGTTTGGCAGGAAGAAAAGAAAAGTTGTCCAAAACAGCTTCCAATCAAACGTTCATGTGATTGGAAAAGTCAGGAGAGTGCAAAAGTACTGTTTTCTAATAGTTGGCAAGGTGCGCACACAATCCCAGTGTTGTACAGCTTGCTTCTTCACCTTCCCGAAGCTGCCGCTCTCTCCGGCTCCCAGAGCTAAAGAAGCGGCTTCTTCGCGCAAAGACGATTGTGCCGCTCACAGTGCTCTCCTAAGCGCGGCTTCTGCCGAAAGACGCCCGGGAGCGGCTCTTAGCTCCGGACAGCATCCTACCTTCGTCTTTAGCGCCTCTTCTCATCTACATCTCGGCAAGAAGCTTTTCCACTATGCCTGGCTAGGAAAAACTGTGCCAGCACAGAAAACATCTCCCATCGTCTTCTAGACGTTGCACGGATGTCTGCCAAGTGTTTGGCAGGAAGAAAAAAAAAGTTGTCCAAAACAGCTTCCAATCGAATGTTCATGTGACTGGAAAAGTCAGGAGAGTGCAAAAGTACTGTTTTCTAATAGTTGGCAAGGTGCGCACACAATCCCAGTGTTGTACAGCTTGCTTCTTTACCTTTTCCAAGTTGCCGCTCTCCCCGGCTCCCAGATCCAAAGAAGCGGCTTCTTCGCGCAAAGACGATTGTGCCGCTCACAGTGCTCTCCTTAGCGCGGCTTCTGCCGAAAGACGCCCGGGAGCGGCTCTTAGCTCCGGAGAGCATCCTACCTTCGTCTTTAGCGCCTCTTCTCATCTACATCTCGGCAAAAAGCTTTTCCACTATGTCTGGCTCGGAAAAACTGTGCCAGCACTGAAAACATCTCCCATCGTGTTCTAGACGTTGCACGGATGTCTGCCAAGTGTTTGGCAGGAAGAAAAGAAAAGTTGTCAAAAACAGCTTCCAATCGAATGTTCATGTGATTGGAAAAGTCAAGAGAGTGCAAAAGTACTCTTTTGTATCAGTTGGCAAGGTGCGCACGCAATCCCAGTGTTGTACAGCTTGCTTCTTCACCTTCCCGAAGCTGCCGCTCTCTCCGGCTCCCGGAGCCGAAGAAGCGGCTTCTTTGCGCAAAGACGATTGTGCCGCTCACAGTGCTCTCCTTAGCGCGGCTTCTGCCGAAAGACGCCCGGGAGCGGCTCTTAGCTCCGGACAGCATCCTACCTTCGTCTTTAGCGCCTCTTCTCATCTACATCTCAGCAAAAAGCTTTTCCACTATGTCTGGCTCGGAAAAACTGTGCCAGCACTGAAAACATCTCCCATCGTGTTCTAGACGTTGCACGGATTTCTGCAAAGTGTTTGGCAGGAAGAAAAGAAAAGTTGTCCAAAACAGCTTCCAATCGAATGTTCATGTGACTGGAAAAGTCAGGACAGTGCAAAAGTACTGTTTTCTAATAGTTGGCAAGGTGCGCACACAATCCCAGAACTTTACAGCTTGCTTCTTTACCTTTTCCAAGCTGCCGCTCTCCCCGGCTCCCGGAGCCGAAGAAGCGGCTTCTTCGCGCAAAGACGATTGTGCCGCTCACAGTGCTCTCCTTAGCGTGGCTTCTGCCGAAAGACGCCCTGGAGCGGCTCTTAGCTTCGGACAGCATCCCACCTTCGTCTTTAGCGCATCTTCTCATCTACATCTTGGCAAAAAGCTTTTCCACTATGTCTGGCAGGAAAAAACTGTGCCAGCACAGAAAACATCTCCCATCGTGTTCTAGACGTTGCACGGATGTCTGCCAAGTGTTTGGCAGGAAGAAAAGAAAAGTTGTCCAAAACAGCTTCCAATCGAACGTTCATGTGATTGGAAAAGTCAGGAGAGTGCAAAAGTACTGTTTTCTAATAGTTGGCAAGGTGCGCACACAATCCCAGTGTTGTACAGCTTGCTTCTTCACCTTCCCGAAGCTGCCGCTCTCTCCGGCTCCCGGAGCCAAAGATGCGGCTTCTTCGCGCAAAGACGATTGTGCCGCTCACAGTGCTCTCCTTAGCGCGGCTTCTGCCGAAGGACGCCCGGGAGCGGCTCTTAGCTCCGGACAGCATCCTACCTTCGTCTTTAGCGCCTCTTCTCATCTACATTTCGGCAAAAAGCTTTTCCACTATGTCTGGCTCCGAAAAACTGTGCCAGCACAGAAAACATCTCCCATCGTGTTCTAGACGTTGCACGGATTTCTGCCAAGTGTTTGGCAGGAATAAAAAAAAAGTTGTTTAAAACAGCTTCCAATCGAATGTTCATGTGACTGGAAAAGTCAGTAGAGTGCAAAAGTACTGTTTTCTAATAGTTGGCAAGGTGCGCACGCAATCCCAGTGTTGTACGGCTTGCTTCTTCACCTTCCCGAAGCTGCCGCTCTCTCCGGCTCCCGGAGCCGAAGAAGCGGCTTTTTTGCGCAAAGACGATTGTGCCGCTCACAGTGCTCTCCTTAGCGCGGCTTCTGCCGAAAGACGCCCGGGAGCGGCTCTTAGCTCCGGACAGCATCCTACCTTCGTCTTTAGCGCCTCTTCTCATCTACATCTCAGCAAAAAGCTTTTCCACTATGTCTGGCTCGGAAAAACTGTGCCAGCACTGAAAACATCTCCCATCGTGTTCTAGACGTTGCACGGATTTCTGCCAAGTGTTTGGCAGGAAGAAAAGTTGTCCAAAACAGCTTCCAATCGAATGTTCATGTGACTGGAAAATCAGGAGAGTGCAAAAGTACTGTTTTCTAATAGTTGGCAAGGTGCGCACACAATCCCAGAGTTTTACAGCTTGCTTCTTTACCTTTTCCAAGCTGCCGCTCTCCCCGGCTCACGGAGCCGAAGAAGCGGCTTCTTCGCGCAAAGACGATTGTGCCGCTCACAGTGCTCTCCTTAGCGCGGCTTCTGCCGAAAGACGCCCGGGAGCGGCTCTTAGCTCCGGACAGCATCCAACCTTCGTCTTTAGCGCCTCTTCTCATCTACATCTGGGCAAAAAGCTTTTCCACTATGCCTGGCTAGGAAAAACTGTGCCAGCACAGAAAACATCTCCCATCGTGTTCTAGACGTTGCACGGATGTCTGCCAAGTGTTTGGCAGGAAGAAAAGAAAAGTTGTCCAAAACAGCTTCCGATCGATTGTTCATGTGATTGGAAAAGTCAGGACAGTGCAAAAGTACTGTTTTCTAATAGTCGGCAAGGTGCGCACACAATCCCAGTGTTGTACAGCTTGCTTCTTCACCTTACCGAAGCTGCCGCTCTCTCCGGCTCCCGGAGCCGAAGATGCGGCTTCTTCGCCAAAGACGATTGTGCCGCTCACAGTGCTCTCCTTAGCGCGGCTTCTGCCGAAGGACGCCCGGGAGCGGCTCTTAGCTCCGGACAGCATCCTACCTTCGTCTTAACGCCTCTTCTCATCTACATTTCGGCAAAAAGCTTTTCCACTATGTCTGGCTCGGAAAAACTGTGCCAGCACAGAAAACATCTCCCATCGTGTTCTAGACGTTGCACGGATGTCTGCCAAGTGTTTGGCAGGAAGAAAAGAAAAGTTGTCCAAAACAGCTTCCAATCGAACGTTCATGTGATTGGAAAAGTCAGGAGAGTGCCAAAGTACTGTTTTCTAATAGTTGGCAAGGTGCGCACACAATCCCAGTGTTGTACAGCTTGCTTCTTCACCTTCCCGAAGCTGCCGCTCTCTCCGGCTCCCAGAGCTAAAGAAGCGGCTTCTTCGCGCAAAGACGATTGTGCCGCTCACAGTGCTCTCCTAAGCGCGGCTTCTGCCGAAAGACGCCCGGGAGCGGCTCTTAGCTCCGGACAGCATCCTACCTTCGTCTTTAGCGCCTCTTCTCATCTACATCTCGGCAAGAAGCTTTTCCACTATGCCTGGCTAGGAAAAACTGTGCCAGCACAGAAAACATCTCCCATCGTCTTCTAGACGTTGCACGGATGTCTGCCAAGTGTTTGGCAGGAAGAAAAGAAAAGTTGTCCAAAACAGCTTCCGATCGAATGTTCATGTGATTGGAAAAGTCAGGAGAGTGCAAAAGTACTGTTTTCTAATAGTTGGCAAGGTGCGCACACAATCCCAGTGTTGTACAGCTTGCTTCTTCACCTTCCCGAAGCTGCCGCTCTCTCCGGCTCCTGGAGCCGAAGATGCGGCTTCTTCGCGCAAAGACGATTGTGCCGCTCACAGTGCTCTCCTTAGCGCGGCTTCTGCCCAAAGACGCCCGGGAGCGGCTCTTAGCTCCGGAGAGCATCCTACCTTCGTCTTTAGCGCCTCTTCTCATCTACATCTCGGCAAAAAGCTTTTCCACTATGTCTGGCTAGGAAAAACTGTGCCAGCACAGAAAACATCTCCCATCGTGTTCTAGACGTTGCACGGATGTCTGCCAAGTGTTTGGCAGGAAGAAAAGAAAAGTTGTCAAAAACAGCTTCCAATCGAATGTTCATGTGATTGGAAAAGTCAAGAGAGTGCAAAAGTACTCTTTTGTATCAGTTGGCAAGGTGCGCACGCAATCCCAGTGTTGTACAGCTTGCTTCTTCACCTTCCCGGAGCTGCCGCTCTCTCCGGCTCCCGGAGCCGAAGAAGCGGCTTCTTTGCGCAAAGACGATTGTGCCGCTCACAGTGCTCTCCTTAGCGCGGCTTCTGCCGAAAGACGCCCGGGAGCGGCTCTTAGCTCCGGACAGCATCCTACCTTCGTCTTTAGCGCCTCTTCTCATCTACATCTCAGCAAAAAGCTTTTCCACTATGTCTGGCTCGGAAAAACTGTGCCAGCACTGAAAACATCTCCCATCGTGTTCTAGACGTTGCACGGATTTCTGCCAAGTGTTTGGCAGGAAGAAAAAAAAAGTTGTCCAAAACAGCTTCCAATCGAATGTTCATGTGACTGGAAAAGTCAGGACAGTGCAAAAGTACTGTTTTCTAATAGTTGGCAAGGTGCGCACACAATCCCAGAACTTTACAGCTTGCTTCTTTACCTTTTCCAAGCTGCCGCTCTCCCCGGCTCCCGGAGCCGAAGAAGCGGCTTCTTCGCGCAAAGACGATAGTGCCGCTCACAGTGCTCTCCTTAGCGTGGCTTCTGCCGAAAGACGCCCTGGAGCGGCTCTTAGCTTCGGACAGCATCCCACCTTCGTCTTTAGCGCATCTTCTCATCTACATCTTGGCAAAAAGCTTTTCCACTATGTCTGGCAGGAAAAAACTGTGCCAGCACAGAAAACATCTCCCATCGTGTTCTAGACGTTGCACGGATGTCTGCCAAGTGTTTGGCAGGAAGAAAAGAAAAGTTGTCCAAAACAGCTTCCAATCGAACGTTCATGTGATTGGAAAAGTCAGGAGAGTGCAAAAGTACTGTTTTCTAATAGTTGGCAAGGTGCGCACACAATCCCAGTGTTGTACAGCTTGCTTCTTCACCTTCCCGAAGCTGCCGCTCTCTCCGGCTCCCGGAGCCGAAGATGCGGCTTCTTCGCGCAAAGACGATTGTGCCGCTCACAGTGCTCTCCTTAGCGCGGCTTCTGCCGAAGGACGCCCGGGAGCGGCTCTTAGCTCCGGACAGCATCCTACCTTCGTCTTTAGCGCCTCTTCTCATCTCCATTTCGGCAAAAAGCTTTTCCACTATGTCTGGCTAGGAAAAACTGTGCCAGCACAGAAAACATCTCCCATCGTGTTCTAGACGTTGCACGGATTTCTGCCAAGTGTTTGGCAGGAAGAAAAAAAAAGTTGTCCAAAACAGCTTCCAATCGAATGTTCATGTGACTGGAAAAGTCAGGAGAGTGCAAAAGTACTGTTTTCTAATAGTTGGCAAGGTGCGCACACAATCCCAGTGTTGTACAGCTTGCTTCTTTACCTTTTCCAAGTTGCCGCTCTCCCCGGCTCCCAGATCCAAAGAAGCGGCTTCTTCGCGCAAAGACGATTGTGCCGCTCACAGTGCTCTCCTTAGCGCGGCTTCTGCCGAAAGACGCCCGGGAGCGGCTCTTAGCTCCGGAGAGCATCCTACCTTCGTCTTTAGCGCCTCTTCTCATCTACATCTCGGCAAAAAGCTTTTCCACTATGTCTGGCTAGGAAAAACTGTGCCAGCACAGAAAACATCTCCCATCGTGTTCTAGACGTTGCACGGATGTCTGCCAAGTGTTTGGCAGGAAGAAAAGAAAAGTTGTCAAAAACAGCTTCCAATCGAATGTTCATGTGATTGGAAAAGTCAAGAGAGTGCAAAAGTACTCTTTTGTATCAGTTGGCAAGGTGCGCACGCAATCCCAGTGTTGTACAGCTTGCTTCTTCACCTTCCCGAAGCTGCCGCTCTCTCCGGCTCCCGGAGCCGAAGAAGCGGCTTCTTTGCGCAAAGACGATTGTGCCGCTCACAGTGCTCTCCTTAGCGCGGCTTCTGCCGAAAGACGCCCGGGAGCGGCTCTTAGCTCCGGACAGCATCCTACCTTCGTCTTTAGCGCCTCTTCTCATCTACATCTCAGCAAAAAGCTTTTCCACTATGTCTGGCTCGGAAAAACTGTGCCAGCACTGAAAACATCTCCCATCGTGTTCTAGACGTTGCACGGATTTCTGCCAAGTGTTTGGCAGGAAGAAAAGAAAAGTTGTCCAAAACAGCTTCCAATCGAATGTTCATGTGACTGGAAAAGTCAGGACAGTGCAAAAGTACTGTTTTCTAATAGTTGGCAAGGTGCGCACACAATCCCAGAACTTTACAGCTTGCTTCTTTACCTTTTCCAAGCTGCCGCTCTCCCCGGCTCCCTGAGCCGAAGAAGCGGCTTCTTCGCGCAAAGACGATTGTGCCGCTCACAGTGCTCTCCTTAGCGTGGCTTCTGCCGAAAGACGCCCTGGAGCGGCTCTTAGCTTCGGACAGCATCCCACCTTCGTCTTTAGCGCATCTTCTCATCTACATCTTGGCAAAAAGCTTTTCCACTATGTCTGGCAGGAAAAAACTGTGCCAGCACAGAAAACATCTCCCATCGTGTTCTAGACGTTGCACGGATGTCTGCCAAGTGTTTGGCAGGAAGAAAAGAAAAGTTGTCCAAAACAGCTTCCAATCGAACGTTCATGTGATTGGAAAAGTCAGGAGAGTGCAAAAGTACTGTTTTCTAATAGTTGGCAAGGTGCGCACACAATCCCAGTGTTGTACAGCTTGCTTCTTCACCTTCCCGAAGCTGCCGCTCTCTCCGGCTCTCGGAGCCAAAGATGCGGCTTCTTCGCGCAAAGACGATTGTGCCGCTCACAGTGCTCTCCTTAGCGCGGCTTCTGCCGAAGGACGCCCGGGAGCGGCTCTTAGCTCCGGACAGCATCCTACCTTCGTCTTTAGCGCCTCTTCTCATCTACATTTCGGCAAAAAGCTTTTCCACTATGTCTGGCTCCGAAAAACTGTGCCAGCACAGAAAACATCTCCCATCGTGTTCTAGACGTTGCACGGATTTCTGCCAAGTGTTTGGCAGGAATAAAAAAAAAGTTGTTTAAAACAGCTTCCAATCGAATGTTCATGAGACTGGAAAAGTCAGTAGAGTGCAAAAGTACTGTTTTCTAATAGTTGGCAAGGTGCGCACGCAATCCCAGTGTTGTACGGCTTGCTTCTTCACCTTCCCGAAGCTGCCGCTCTCTCCGGCTCCCGGAGCCGAAGAAGCGGCTTTTTTGCGCAAAGACGATTGTGCCGCTCACAGTGCTCTCCTTAGCGCGGCTTCTGCCGAAAGACGCCCGGGAGCGGCTCTTAGCTCCGGACAGCATCCTACCTTCGTCTTTAGCGCCTCTTCTCATCTACATCTCAGCAAAAAGCTTTTCCACTATGTCTGGCTCGGAAAAACTGTGCCAGCACTGAAAACATCTCCCATCGTGTTCTAGACGTTGCACGGATTTCTGCCAAGTGTTTGGCAGGAAGAAAAGTTGTCCAAAACAGCTTCCAATCGAATGTTCATGTGACTGGAAAAGTCAGGAGAGTGCAAAAGTACTGTTTTCTAATAGTTGGCAAGGTGCGCACACAATCCCAGAGTTTTACAGCTTGCTTCTTTACCTTTTCCAAGCTGCCGCTCTCCCCGGCTCACGGAGCCGAAGAAGCGGCTTCTTCGCGCAAAGACGATTGTGCCGCTCACAGTGCTCTCCTTAGCGCGGCTTCTGCCGAAAGACGCCCGGGAGCGGCTCTTAGCTCCGGACAGCATCCAACCTTCGTCTTTAGCGCCTCTTCTCATCTACATCTGGGCAAAAAGCTTTTCCACTATGCCTGGCTAGGAAAAACTGTGCCAGCACAGAAAACATCTCCCATCGTGTTCTAGACGTTGCACGGATGTCTGCCAAGTGTTTGGCAGGAAGAAAAGAAAAGTTGTCCAAAACAGCTTCCGATCGAATGTTCATGTGATTGGAAAAGTCAGGACAGTGCAAAAGTACTGTTTTCTAATAGTCGGCAAGGTGCGCACACAATCCCAGTGTTGTACAGCTTGCTTCTTCACCTTACCGAAGCTGCCGCTCTCTCCGGCTCCCGGAGCCGAAGATGCGGCTTCTTCGCCAAAGACGATTGTGCCGCTCACAGTGCTCTCCTTAGCGCGGCTTCTGCCGAAGGACGCCCGGGAGCGGCTCTTAGCTCCGGACAGCATCCTACCTTCGTCTTAACGCCTCTTCTCATCTACATTTCGGCAAAAAGCTTTTCCACTATGTCTGGCTCGGAAAAACTGTGCCAGCACAGAAAACATCTCCCATCGTGTTCTAGACGTTGCACGGATGTCTGCCAAGTGTTTGGCAGGAAGAAAAGAAAAGTTGTCCAAAACAGCTTCCAATCGAACGTTCATGTGATTGGAAAAGTCAGGAGAGTGCCAAAGTACTGTTTTCTAATAGTTGGCAAGGTGCGCACACAATCCCAGTGTTGTACAGCTTGCTTCTTCACCTTCCCGAAGCTGCCGCTCTCTCCGGCTCCCAGAGCTAAAGAAGCGGCTTCTTCGCGCAAAGACGATTGTGC
This sequence comes from Melospiza georgiana, assembly GCF_028018845.1. Taxonomy (NCBI): domain Eukaryota; kingdom Metazoa; phylum Chordata; class Aves; order Passeriformes; family Passerellidae; genus Melospiza; species Melospiza georgiana. Next base: position 32,217,376 of record NC_080464.1, on the reverse strand, counting down.
CGCTCACAGTGCTCTCCTAAGCGCGGCTTCTGCCGAAAGACGCCCGGGAGCGGCTCTTAGCTCCGGACAGCATCCTACCTTCGTCTTTAGCGCCTCTTCTCATCTACATCTCGGCAAGAAGCTTTTCCACTATGCCTGGCTAGGAAAAACTGTGCCAGCACAGAAAACATCTCCCATCGTCTTCTAGACGTTGCACGGATGTCTGCCAAGTGTTTGGCAGGAAGAAAAGAAAAGTTGTCCAAAACAGCTTCCGATCGAATGTTCATGTGATTGGAAAAGTCAGGAGAGTGCAAAAGTACTGTTTTCTAATAGTTGGCAAGGTGCGCACACAATCCCAGTGTTGTACAGCTTGCTTCTTCACCTTCCCGAAGCTGCCGCTCTCTCCGGCTCCTGGAGCCGAAGATGCGGCTTCTTCGCGCAAAGACGATTGTGCCGCTCACAGTGCTCTCCTTAGCGCGGCTTCTGCCGAAGGACGCCCGGGAGCGGCTCTTAGCTCCGGACAGCATCCTACCTTCGTCTTTAGCGCCTCTTCTCATCTCCATTTCGGCAAAAAGCTTTTCCACTATGTCTGGCTAGGAAAAACTGTGCCAGCACAGAAAACATCTCCCATCGTGTTCTAGACGTTGCACGGATTTCTGCCAAGTGTTTGGCAGGAAGAAAAAAAAAGTTGTCCAAAACAGCTTCCAATCGAATGTTCATTTGACTGGAAAAGTCAGGAGAGTGCAAAAGTACTGTTTTCTAATAGTGTGCAAGGTGCGCACACAATCCCAGTGTTGTACAGCTTGCTTCTTTACCTTTTCCAAGTTGCCGCTCTCCCCGGCTCCCAGATCCAAAGAAGCGGCTTCTTCGCGCAAAGACGATTGTGCCGCTCACAGTGCTCTCCTTAGCGCGGCTTCAGCCCAAAGACGCCCGGGAGCGGCTCTTAGCTCCGGAGAGCATCCTACCTTCGTCTTTAGCGCCTCTTCTCATCTACATCTCGGCAAAAAGCTTTTCCACTATGTCTGGCTAGGAAAAACTGTGCCAGCACAGAAAACATCTCCCATCGTGTTCTAGACGTTGCACGGATGTCTGCCAAGTGTTTGGCAGGAAGAAAAGAAAAGTTGTCAAAAACAGCTTCCAATCGAATGTTCATGTGATTGGAAAAGTCAAGAGAGTGCAAAAGTACTCTTTTGTATCAATTGGCAAGGTGCGCACGCAATCCCAGTGTTGTACAGCTTGCTTCTTCACCTTCCCGAAGCTGCCGCTCTCTCCGGCTCCCGGAGCCGAAGAAGCGGCTTCTTTGCGCAAAGACGATTGTGCCGCTCACAGTGCTCTCCTTAGCGCGGCTTCTGCCGAAAGACGCCCGGGAGCGGCTCTTAGCTCCGGACAGCATCCTACCTTCGTCTTTAGCGCCTCTTCTCATCTACATCTCAGCAAAAAGCTTTTCCACTATGTCTGGCTCGGAAAAACTGTGCCAGCACTGAAAACATCTCCCATCGTGTTCTAGACGTTGCACGGATTTCTGCCAAGTGTTTGGCAGGAAGAAAAAAAAAGTTGTCCAAAACAGCTTCCAATCGAATGTTCATGTGACTGGAAAAGTCAGGACAGTGCAAAAGTACTGTTTTCTAATAGTTGGCAAGGTGCGCACACAATCCCAGAACTTTACAGCTTGCTTCTTTACCTTTTCCAAGCTGCCGCTCTCCCCGGCTCCCGGAGCCGAAGAAGCGGCTTCTTCGCGCAAAGACGATAGTGCCGCTCACAGTGCTCTCCTTAGCGTGGCTTCTGCCGAAAGACGCCCTGGAGCGGCTCTTAGCTTCGGACAGCATCCCACCTTCGTCTTTAGCGCATCTTCTCATCTACATCTTGGCAAAAAGCTTTTCCACTATGTCTGGCAGGAAAAAACTGTGCCAGCACAGAAAACATCTCCCATCGTGTTCTAGACGTTGCACGGATGTCTGCCAAGTGTTTGGCAGGAAGAAAAGAAAAGTTGTCCAAAACAGCTTCCAATCGAACGTTCATGTGATTGGAAAAGTCAGGAGAGTGCAAAAGTACTGTTTTCTAATAGTTGGCAAGGTGCGCACACAATCCCAGTGTTGTACAGCTTGCTTCTTCACCTTCCCGAAGCTGCCGCTCTCTCCGGCTCCCGGAGCCGAAGATGCGGCTTCTTCGCGCAAAGACGATTGTGCCGCTCACAGTGCTCTCCTTAGCGCGGCTTCTGCCGAAGGACGCCCGGGAGCGGCTCTTAGCTCCGGACAGCATCCTACCTTCGTCTTTAGCGCCTCTTCTCATCTCCATTTCGGCAAAAAGCTTTTCTACTATGTCTGGCTAGGAAAAACTGTGCCAGCACAGAAAACATCTCCCATCGTGTTCTAGACGTTGCACGGATTTCTGCCAAGTGTTTGGCAGGAAGAAAAAAAAAGTTGTCCAAAACAGCTTCCAATCGAATGTTCATGTGACTGGAAAAGTCAGGAGAGTGCAAAAGTACTGTTTTCTAATAGTTGGCAAGGTGCGCACACAATCCCAGTGTTGTACAGCTTGCTTCTTTACCTTTTCCAAGTTGCCGCTCTCCCCGGCTCCCAGATCCAAAGAAGCGGCTTCTTCGCGCAAAGACGATTGTGCCGCTCACAGTGCTCTCCTTAGCGCGGCTTCTGCCGAAAGACGCCCGGGAGCGACTCTTAGCTCCGGAGAGCATCCTACCTTCGTCTTTAGCGCCTCTTCTCATCTACATCTCGGCAAAAAGCTTTTCCACTATGTCTGGCTAGGAAAAACTGTGCCAGCACAGAAAACATCTCCCATCGTGTTCTAGACGTTGCACGGATGTCTGCCAAGTGTTTGGCAGGAAGAAAAGAAAAGTTGTCAAAAACAGCTTCCAATCGAATGTTCATGTGATTGGAAAAGTCAAGAGAGTGCAAAAGTACTCTTTTGTATCAGTTGGCAAGGTGCGCACGCAATCCCAGTGTTGTACAGCTTGCTTCTTCACCTTCCCGAAGCTGCCGCTCTCTCCGGCTCCAGGAGCCGAAGAAGCGGCTTCTTTGCGCAAAGACGATTGTGCCGCTCACAGTGCTCTCCTTAGCGCGGCTTCTGCCGAAAGACGCCCGGGAGCGGCTCTTAGCTCCGGACAGCATCCTACCTTCGTCTTTAGCGCCTCTTCTCATCTACATCTCAGCAAAAAGCTTTTCCACTATGTCTGGCTCGGAAAAGCTGTGCCAGCACTGAAAACATCTCCCATCGTGTTCTAGACGTTGCACGGATGTCTGCCAAGTGTTTGGCAGGAAGAAAAGAAAAGTTGTCAAAAACAGCTTCCAATCGAATGTTCATGTGATTGGAAAAGTCAAGAGAGTGCAAAAGTACTCTTTTGTATCAGTTGGCAAGGTGCGCACGCAATCCCAGTGTTGTACAGCTTGCTTCTTCACCTTCCCGAAGCTGCCGCTCTCTCCGGCTCCCGGAGCCGAAGAAGCGGCTTCTTTGCGCAAAGACGATTGTGCCGCTCACAGTGCTCTCCTTAGCGCGGCTTCTGCCGAAAGACGCCCGGGAGCGGCTCTTAGCTCCGGACAGCATCCTACCTTCGTCTTTAGCGCCTCTTCTCATCTACATCTCAGCAAAAAGCTTTTCCACTATGTCTGGCTCGGAAAAACTGTGCCAGCACTGAAAACATCTCCCATCGTGTTCTAGACGTTGCACGGATTTCTGCCAAGTGTTTGGCAGGAAGAAAAAAAAAGTTGTCCAAAACAGCTTCCAATCGAATGTTCATGTGACTGGAAAAGTCAGGACAGTGCAAAAGTACTGTTTTCTAATAGTTGGCAAGGTGCGCACACAATCCCAGTGTTGTACAGCTTGCTTCTTCACCTTCCCGAAGCTGCCGCTCTCTCCGGCTCCCGGAGCCGAAGATGCGGCTTCTTCGCGCAAAGACGATTGTGCCGCTCACAGTGCTCTCCTTAGCGCGGCTTCTGCCGAAGGACGCCCGGGAGCGGCTCTTAGCTCCGGACAGCATCCTACCTTCGTCTTTAGTGCCTCTTCTCATCTCCATTTCGGCAAAAAGCTTTTCCACTATGTCTGGCTAGGAAAAACTGTGCCAGCACAGAAAACATCTCCCATCGTGTTCTAGACGTTGCACGGATTTCTGCCAAGTGTTTGGCAGGAAGAAAAAAAAAGTTGTCCAAAACAGCTTCCAATCGAATGTTCATGTGACTGGAAAAGTCAGGAGAGTGCAAAAGTACTGTTTTCTAATAGTTGGCAAGGTGCGCACACAATCCCAGTGTTGTACAGCTTGCTTCTTTACCTTTTCCAAGTTGCCGCTCTCCCCGGCTCCCAGATCCAAAGAAGCGGCTTCTTCGCGCAAAGACGATTGTGCCGCTCACAGTGCTCTCCTTAGCGCGGCTTCTGCCGAAAGACGCCCGGGAGCGGCTCTTAGCTCCGGAGAGCATCCTACCTTCGTCTTTAGCGCCTCTTCTCATCTACATCTCGGCAAAAAGCTTTTCCACTATGTCTGGCTAGGAAAAACTGTGCCAGCACAGAAAACATCTCCCATCGTGTTCTAGACGTTGCACGGATGTCTGCCAAGTGTTTGGCAGGAAGAAAAGAAAAGTTGTCAAAAACAGCTTCCAATCGAATGTTCATGTGATTGGAAAAGTCAAGAGAGTGCAAAAGTACTCTTTTTTATCAGTTGGCAAGGTGCGCACGCAATCCCAGTGTTGTACAGCTTGCTTCTTCACCTTCCCGAAGCTGCCGCTCTCTCCGGCTCCCGGAGCCGAAGAAGCGGCTTCTTTGCGCAAAGACGATTGTGCCGCTCACAGTGCTCTCCTTAGCGCGGCTTCTGCCGAAAGACGCCCGGGAGCGGCTCTTAGCTCCGGACAGCATCCTACCTTCGTCTTTAGCGCCTCTTCTCATCTACATCTCAGCAAAAAGCTTTTCCACTATGTCTGGCTCGGAAAAACTGTGCCAGCACTGAAAACATCTCCCATCGTGTTCTAGACGTTGCACGGATTTCTGCCAAGTGTTTGGCAGGAAGAAAAGAAAAGTTGTCCAAAACAGCTTCCAATCGAATGTTCATGTGACTGGAAAAGTCAGGACAGTGCAAAAGTACTGTTTTCTAATAGTTGGCAAGGTGCGCACACAATCCCAGAACTTTACAGCTTGCTTCTTTACCTTTTCCAAGCTGCCGCTCTCCCCGGCTCCCGGAGCCGAAGAAGCGGCTTCTTCGCGCAAAGACGATTGTGCCGCTCACAGTGCTCTCCTTAGCGTGGCTTCTGCCGAAAGACGCCCTGGAGCGGCTCTTAGCTTCGGACAGCATCCCACCTTCGTCTTTAGCGCATCTTCTCATCTACATCTTGGCAAAAAGCTTTTCCACTATGTCTGGCAGGAAAAAACTGTGCCAGCACAGAAAACATCTCCCATCGTGTTCTAGACGTTGCACGGATGTCTGCCAAGTGTTTGGCAGGAAGAAAAGAAAAGTTGTCCAAAACAGCTTCCAATCGAATGTTCATGTGACTGGAAAAGTCAGTAGAGTGCAAAAGTACTGTTTTCTAATAGTTGGCAAGGTGCGCACACAATCCCAGTGTTGTACAGCTTGCTTCTTCACCTTCCCGAAGCTGCCGCTCTCTCCGGCTCCCAGAGCTGAAGAAGCGGCTTCTTTGCGCAAAGACGATTGTGTCGCCCACAGTGCTCTCCTTAGCGCGGCTTCTGCCGAAAGACGCCCGGGAGCGGCTCTTAGCTCCGGACAGCATCCAACCTTCGTCTTTAGCGCCTCTTCTCATCTACATCTGGGCAAAAAGCTATTCCACTATGTCTGGCTAGGAAAAACTGTGCCAGCACAGAAAACATCTCCCATCGTGTTCTAGACGTTGCACGGATGTCTGCCAAGTGTTTGGCAGGAAGAAAAGAAAAGTTGTCCAAAACAGCTTCCGATCGAATGTTCATGTGATTGGAAAAGTCAGGACAGTGCAAAAGTACTGTTTTCTAATAGTTGGCAAGGTGCGCACACAATCCCAGTGTTGTACAGCTTGCTTCTTCACCTTCCCGAAGCTGCCGCTCTCTCCGGCTCCCGGAGCCGAAGATGCGGCTTCTTCGCGCAAAGACGATTGTGCCGCTCACAGTGCTCTCCTTAGCGCGGCTTCTGCCGAAAGACGCCCGGGAGCGGCTCTTAGCTCCGGACAGCATCCTACCTTCGTCTTTAGCGCCTCTTCTCATCTACATCTCGGCAAAAAGCTTTTCCACTATGTCTGGCTAGGAAAAACTGTGCCAGCACAGAAAACATCTCCCATCGTCTTCTAGACGTTGCACGGATGTCTGCCAAGTGTTTGGCAGGAAGAAAAGAAAAGTTGTCCAAAACAGCTTCTGATCGAATGTTCATGTGATTGGAAAAGTCAGGACAGTGCAAAAGTACTGTTTTCTAATAGTTGGCAAGGTGCGCACACAATCCCAGTGTTGTACAGCTTGCTTCTTCACCTTACCGAAGCTGCCGCTCTCTCCGGCTCCCGGAGCCGAAGATGCGGCTTCTTCGCCAAAGACGATTGTGCCGCTCACAGTGCTCTCCTTAGCGCGGCTTCTGCCGAAGGACGCCCGGGAGCGGCTCTTAGCTCCGGACAGCATCCTACCTTCGTCTTAACGCCTCTTCTCATCTACATTTCGGCAAAAAGCTTTTCCACTATGTCTGGCTCGGAAAAACTGTGCCAGCACAGAAAACATCTCCCATCGTGTTCTAGACGTTGCACGGATGTCTGCCAAGTGTTTGGCAGGAAGAAAAGAAAAGTTGTCCAAAACAGCTTCCAATCGAACGTTCATGTGATTGGAAAAGTCAGGAGAGTGCCAAAGTACTGTTTTCTAATAGTTGGCAAGGTGCGCACACAATCCCAGTGTTGTACAGCTTGCTTCTTCACCTTCCCGAAGCTGCCGCTCTCTCCGGCTCCCAGAGCTAAAGAAGCGGCTTCTTCGCGCAAAGACGATTGTGCCGCTCACAGTGCTCTCCTAAGCGCGGCTTCTGCCGAAAGACGCCCGGGAGCGGCTCTTAGCTCCGGACAGCATCCTACCTTCGTCTTTAGCGCCTCTTCTCATCTACATCTCGGCAAGAAGCTTTTCCACTATGCCTGGCTAGGAAAAACTGTGCCAGCACAGAAAACATCTCCCATCGTCTTCTAGACGTTGCACGGATGTCTGCCAAGTGTTTGGCAGGAAGAAAAGAAAAGTTGTCCAAAACAGCTTCCGATCGAATGTTCATGTGATTGGAAAAGTCAGGAGAGTGCAAAAGTACTGTTTTCTAATAGTTGGCAAGGTGCGCACACAATCCCAGTGTTGTACAGCTTGCTTCTTCACCTTCCCGAAGCTGCCGCTCTCTCCGGCTCCTGGAGCCGAAGATGCGGCTTCTTCGCGCAAAGACGATTGTGCCGCTCACAGTGCTCTCCTTAGCGCGGCTTCTGCCGAAGGACGCCCGGGAGCGGCTCTTAGCTCCGGACAGCATCCTACCTTCGTCTTTAGCGCCTCTTCTCATCTCCATTTCGGCAAAAAGCTTTTCCACTATGTCTGGCTAGGAAAAACTGTGCCAGCACAGAAAACATCTCCCATCGTGTTCTAGACGTTGCACGGATTTCTGCCAAGTGTTTGGCAGGAAGAAAAAAAAAGTTGTCCAAAACAGCTTCCAATCGAATGTTCATTTGACTGGAAAAGTCAGGAGAGTGCAAAAGTACTGTTTTCTAATAGTGTGCAAGGTGCGCACACAATCCCAGTGTTGTACAGCTTGCTTCTTTACCTTTTCCAAGTTGCCGCTCTCCCCGGCTCCCAGATCCAAAGAAGCGGCTTCTTCGCGCAAAGACGATTGTGCCGCTCACAGTGCTCTCCTTAGCGCGGCTTCAGCCCAAAGACGCCCGGGAGCGGCTCTTAGCTCCGGAGAGCATCCTACCTTCGTCTTTAGCGCCTCTTCTCATCTACATCTCGGCAAAAAGCTTTTCCACTATGTCTGGCTAGGAAAAACTGTGCCAGCACAGAAAACATCTCCCATCGTGTTCTAGACGTTGCACGGATGTCTGCCAAGTGTTTGGCAGGAAGAAAAGAAAAGTTGTCAAAAACAGCTTCCAATCGAATGTTCATGTGATTGGAAAAGTCAAGAGAGTGCAAAAGTACTCTTTTGTATCAATTGGCAAGGTGCGCACGCAATCCCAGTGTTGTACAGCTTGCTTCTTCACCTTCCCGAAGCTGCCGCTCTCTCCGGCTCCCGGAGCCGAAAAAGCGGCTTCTTTGCGCAAAGACGATTGTGCCGCTCACAGTGCTCTCCTTAGCGCGGCTTCTGCCGAAAGACGCCCGGGAGCGGCTCTTAGCTCCGGACAGCATCCTACCTTCGTCTTTAGCGCCTCTTCTCATCTACATCTCAGCAAAAAGCTTTTCCACTATGTCTGGCTCGGAAAAACTGTGCCAGCACTGAAAACATCTCCCATCGTGTTCTAGACGTTGCACGGATTTCTGCCAAGTGTTTGGCAGGAAGAAAAAAAAAGTTGTCCAAAACAGCTTCCAATCGAATGTTCATGTGACTGGAAAAGTCAGGACAGTGCAAAAGTACTGTTTTCTAATAGTTGGCAAGGTGCGCACACAATCCCAGAACTTTACAGCTTGCTTCTTTACCTTTTCCAAGCTGCCGCTCTCCCCGGCTCCCGGAGCCGAAGAAGCGGCTTCTTCGCGCAAAGACGATAGTGCCGCTCACAGTGCTCTCCTTAGCGTGGCTTCTGCCGAAAGACGCCCTGGAGCGGCTCTTAGCTTCGGACAGCATCCCACCTTCGTCTTTAGCGCATCTTCTCATCTACATCTTGGCAAAAAGCTTTTCCACTATGTCTGGCAGGAAAAAACTGTGCCAGCACAGAAAACATCTCCCATCGTGTTCTAGACGTTGCACGGATGTCTGCCAAGTGTTTGGCAGGAAGAAAAGAAAAGTTGTCCAAAACAGCTTCCAATCGAACGTTCATGTGATTGGAAAAGTCAGGAGAGTGCAAAAGTACTGTTTTCTAATAGTTGGCAAGGTGCGCACACAATCCCAGTGTTGTACAGCTTGCTTCTTCACCTTCCCGAAGCTGCCGCTCTCTCCGGCTCCCGGAGCCGAAGATGCGGCTTCTTCGCGCAAAGACGATTGTGCCGCTCACAGTGCTCTCCTTAGCGCGGCTTCTGCCGAAGGACGCCCGGGAGCGGCTCTTAGCTCCGGACAGCATCCTACCTTCGTCTTTAGCGCCTCTTCTCATCTCCATTTCGGCAAAAAGCTTTTCTACTATGTCTGGCTAGGAAAAACTGTGCCAGCACAGAAAACATCTCCCATCGTGTTCTAGACGTTGCACGGATTTCTGCCAAGTGTTTGGCAGGAAGAAAAAAAAAGTTGTCCAAAACAGCTTCCAATCGAATGTTCATGTGACTGGAAAAGTCAGGAGAGTGCAAAAGTACTGTTTTCTAATAGTTGGCAAGGTGCGCACACAATCCCAGTGTTGTACAGCTTGCTTCTTTACCTTTTCCAAGTTGCCGCTCTCCCCGGCTCCCAGATCCAAAGAAGCGGCTTCTTCGCGCAAAGACGATTGTGCCGCTCACAGTGCTCTCCTTAGCGCGGCTTCTGCCGAAAGACGCCCGGGAGCGACTCTTAGCTCCGGAGAGCATCCTACCTTCGTCTTAACGCCTCTTCTCATCTACATTTCGGCAAAAAGCTTTTCCACTATGTCTGGCTCGGAAAAACTGTGCCAGCACAGAAAACATCTCCCATCGTGTTCTAGACGTTGCACGGATGTCTGCCAAGTGTTTGGCAGGAAGAAAAGAAAAGTTGTCCAAAACAGCTTCCAATCGAACGTTCATGTGATTGGAAAAGTCAGGAGAGTGCCAAAGTACTGTTTTCTAATAGTTGGCAAGGTGCGCACACAATCCCAGTGTTGTACAGCTTGCTTCTTCACCTTCCCGAAGCTGCCGCTCTCTCCGGCTCCCAGAGCTAAAGAAGCGGCTTCTTCGCGCAAAGACGATTGTGCCGCTCACAGTGCTCTCCTAAGCGCGGCTTCTGCCGAAAGACGCCCGGGAGCGGCTCTTAGCTCCGGACAGCATCCTACCTTCGTCTTTAGCGCCTCTTCTCATCTACATCTCGGCAAGAAGCTTTTCCACTATGCCTGGCTAGGAAAAACTGTGCCAGCACAGAAAACATCTCCCATCGTCTTCTAGACGTTGCACGGATGTCTGCCAAGTGTTTGGCAGGAAGAAAAGAAAAGTTGTCCAAAACAGCTTCCGATCGAATGTTCATGTGATTGGAAAAGTCAGGAGAGTGCAAAAGTACTGTTTTCTAATAGTTGGCAAGGTGCGCACACAATCCCAGTGTTGTACAGCTTGCTTCTTCACCTTCCCGAAGCTGCCGCTCTCTCCGGCTCCTGGAGCCGAAGATGCGGCTTCTTCGCGCAAAGACGATTGTGCCGCTCACAGTGCTCTCCTTAGCGCGGCTTCTGCCGAAGGACGCCCGGGAGCGGCTCTTAGCTCCGGACAGCATCCTACCTTCGTCTTTAGCGCCTCTTCTCATCTCCATTTCGGCAAAAAGCTTTTCCACTATGTCTGGCTAGGAAAAACTGTGCCAGCACAGAAAACATCTCCCATCGTGTTCTAGACGTTGCACGGATTTCTGCCAAGTGTTTGGCAGGAAGAAAAAAAAAGTTGTCCAAAACAGCTTCCAATCGAATGTTCATTTGACTGGAAAAGTCAGGAGAGTGCAAAAGTACTGTTTTCTAATAGTGTGCAAGGTGCGCACACAATCCCAGTGTTGTACAGCTTGCTTCTTTACCTTTTCCAAGTTGCCGCTCTCCCCGGCTCCCAGATCCAAAGAAGCGGCTTCTTCGCGCAAAGACGATTGTGCCGCTCACAGTGCTCTCCTTAGCGCGGCTTCAGCCCAAAGACGCCCGGGAGCGGCTCTTAGCTCCGGAGAGCATCCTACCTTCGTCTTTAGCGCCTCTTCTCATCTACATCTCGGCAAAAAGCTTTTCCACTATGTCTGGCTAGGAAAAACTGTGCCAGCACAGAAAACATCTCCCATCGTGTTCTAGACGTTGCACGGATGTCTGCCAAGTGTTTGGCAGGAAGAAAAGAAAAGTTGTCAAAAACAGCTTCCAATCGAATGTTCATGTGATTGGAAAAGTCAAGAGAGTGCAAAAGTACTCTTTTGTATCAATTGGCAAGGTGCGCACGCAATCCCAGTGTTGTACAGCTTGCTTCTTCACCTTCCCGAAGCTGCCGCTCTCTCCGGCTCCCGGAGCCGAAGAAGCGGCTTCTTTGCGCAAAGACGATTGTGCCGCTCACAGTGCTCTCCTTAGCGCGGCTTCTGCCGAAAGACGCCCGGGAGCGGCTCTTAGCTCCGGACAGCATCCTACCTTCGTCTTTAGCGCCTCTTCTCATCTACATCTCAGCAAAAAGCTTTTCCACTATGTCTGGCTCGGAAAAACTGTGCCAGCACTGAAAACATCTCCCATCGTGTTCTAGACGTTGCACGGATTTCTGCCAAGTGTTTGGCAGGAAGAAAAAAAAAGTTGTCCAAAACAGCTTCCAATCGAATGTTCATGTGACTGGAAAAGTCAGGACAGTGCAAAAGTACTGTTTTCTAATAGTTGGCAAGGTGCGCACACAATCCCAGAACTTTACAGCTTGCTTCTTTACCTTTTCCAAGCTGCCGCTCTCCCCGGCTCCCGGAGCCGAAGAAGCGGCTTCTTCGCGCAAAGACGATAGTGCCGCTCACAGTGCTCTCCTTAGCGTGGCTTCTGCCGAAAGACGCCCTGGAGCGGCTCTTAGCTTCGGACAGCATCCCACCTTCGTCTTTAGCGCATCTTCTCATCTACATCTTGGCAAAAAGCTTTTCCACTATGTCTGGCAGGAAAAAACTGTGCCAGCACAGAAAACATCTCCCATCGTGTTCTAGACGTTGCACGGATGTCTGCCAAGTGTTTGGCAGGAAGAAAAGAAAAGTTGTCCAAAACAGCTTCCAATCGAACGTTCATGTGATTGGAAAAGTCAGGAGAGTGCAAAAGTACTGTTTTCTAATAGTTGGCAAGGTGCGCACACAATCCCAGTGTTGTACAGCTTGCTTCTTCACCTTCCCGAAGCTGCCGCTCTCTCCGGCTCCCGGAGCCGAAGATGCGGCTTCTTCGCGCAAAGACGATTGTGCCGCTCACAGTGCTCTCCTTAGCGCGGCTTCTGCCGAAGGACGCCCGGGAGCGGCTCTTAGCTCCGGACAGCATCCTACCTTCGTCTTTAGCGCCTCTTCTCATCTCCATTTCGGCAAAAAGCTTTTCTACTATGTCTGGCTAGGAAAAACTGTGCCAGCACAGAAAACATCTCCCATCGTGTTCTAGACGTTGCACGGATTTCTGCCAAGTGTTTGGCAGGAAGAAAAAAAAAGTTGTCCAAAACAGCTTCCAATCGAATGTTCATGTGACTGGAAAAGTCAGGAGAGTGCAAAAGTACTGTTTTCTAATAGTTGGCAAGGTGCGCACACAATCCCAGTGTTGTACAGCTTGCTTCTTTACCTTTTCCAAGTTGCCGCTCTCCCCGGCTCCCAGATCCAAAGAAGCGGCTTCTTCGCGCAAAGACGATTGTGCCGCTCACAGTGCTCTCCTTAGCGCGGCTTCTGCCGAAAGACGCCCGGGAGCGACTCTTAGCTCCGGAGAGCATCCTACCTTCGTCTTTAGCGCCTCTTCTCATCTACATCTCGGCAAAAAGCTTTTCCACTATGTCTGGCTAGGAAAAACTGTGCCAGCACAGAAAACATCTCCCATCGTGTTCTAGACGTTGCACGGATGTCTGCCAAGTGTTTGGCAGGAAGAAAAGAAAAGTTGTCAAAAACAGCTTCCAATCGAATGTTCATGTGATTGGAAAAGTCAAGAGAGTGCAAAAGTACTCTTTTGTATCAGTTGGCAAGGTGCGCACGCAATCCCAGTGTTGTACAGCTTGCTTCTTCACCTTCCCGAAGCTGCCGCTCTCTCCGGCTCCAGGAGCCGAAGAAGCGGCTTCTTTGCGCAAAGACGATTGTGCCGCTCACAGTGCTCTCCTTAGCGCGGCTTCTGCCGAAAGACGCCCGGGAGCGGCTCTTAGCTCCGGACAGCATCCTACCTTCGTCTTTAGCGCCTCTTCTCATCTACATCTCAGCAAAAAGCTTTTCCACTATGTCTGGCTCGGAAAAGCTGTGCCAGCACTGAAAACATCTCCCATCGTGTTCTAGACGTTGCACGGATGTCTGCCAAGTGTTTGGCAGGAAGAAAAGAAAAGTTGTCAAAAACAGCTTCCAATCGAATGTTCATGTGATTGGAAAAGTCAAGAGAGTGCAAAAGTACTCTTTTGTATCAGTTGGCAAGGTGCGCACGCAATCCCAGTGTTGTACAGCTTGCTTCTTCACCTTCCCGAAGCTGCCGCTCTCTCCGGCTCCCGGAGCCGAAGAAGCGGCTTCTTTGCGCAAAGACGATTGTGCCGCTCACAGTGCTCTCCTTAGCGCGGCTTCTGCCGAAAGACGCCCGGGAGCGGCTCTTAGCTCCGGACAGCATCCTACCTTCGTCTTTAGCGCCTCTTCTCATCTACATCTCAGCAAAAAGCTTTTCCACTATGTCTGGCTCGGAAAAACTGTGCCAGCACTGAAAACATCTCCCATCGTGTTCTAGACGTTGCACGGATTTCTGCCAAGTGTTTGGCAGGAAGAAAAAAAAAGTTGTCCAAAACAGCTTCCAATCGAATGTTCATGTGACTGGAAAAGTCAGGACAGTGCAAAAGTACTGTTTTCTAATAGTTGGCAAGGTGCGCACACAATCCCAGTGTTGTACAGCTTGCTTCTTCACCTTCCCGAAGCTGCCGCTCTCTCCGGCTCCCGGAGCCGAAGATGCGGCTTCTTCGCGCAAAGACGATTGTGCCGCTCACAGTGCTCTCCTTAGCGCGGCTTCTGCCGAAGGACGCCCGGGAGCGGCTCTTAGCTCCGGACAGCATCCTACCTTCGTCTTTAGTGCCTCTTCTCATCTCCATTTCGGCAAAAAGCTTTTCCACTATGTCTGGCTAGGAAAAACTGTGCCAGCACAGAAAACATCTCCCATCGTGTTCTAGACGTTGCACGGATTTCTGCCAAGTGTTTGGCAGGAAGAAAAAAAAAGTTGTCCAAAACAGCTTCCAATCGAATGTTCATGTGACTGGAAAAGTCAGGAGAGTGCAAAAGTACTGTTTTCTAATAGTTGGCAAGGTGCGCACACAATCCCAGTGTTGTACAGCTTGCTTCTTTACCTTTTCCAAGTTGCCGCTCTCCCCGGCTCCCAGATCCAAAGAAGCGGCTTCTTCGCGCAAAGACGATTGTGCCGCTCACAGTGCTCTCCTTAGCGCGGCTTCTGCCGAAAGACGCCCGGGAGCGGCTCTTAGCTCCGGAGAGCATCCTACCTTCGTCTTTAGCGCCTCTTCTCATCTACATCTCGGCAAAAAGCTTTTCCACTATGTCTGGCTAGGAAAAACTGTGCCAGCACAGAAAACATCTCCCATCGTGTTCTAGACGTTGCACGGATGTCTGCCAAGTGTTTGGCAGGAAGAAAAGAAAAGTTGTCAAAAACAGCTTCCAATCGAATGTTCATGTGATTGGAAAAGTCAAGAGAGTGCAAAAGTACTCTTTTTTATCAGTTGGCAAGGTGCGCACGCAATCCCAGTGTTGTACAGCTTGCTTCTTCACCTTCCCGAAGCTGCCGCTCTCTCCGGCTCCCGGAGCCGAAGAAGCGGCTTCTTTGCGCAAAGACGATTGTGCCGCTCACAGTGCTCTCCTTAGCGCGGCTTCTGCCGAAAGACGCCCGGGAGCGGCTCTTAGCTCCGGACAGCATCCTACCTTCGTCTTTAGCGCCTCTTCTCATCTACATCTCAGCAAAAAGCTTTTCCACTATGTCTGGCTCGGAAAAACTGTGCCAGCACTGAAAACATCTCCCATCGTGTTCTAGACGTTGCACGGATTTCTGCCAAGTGTTTGGCAGGAAGAAAAGAAAAGTTGTCCAAAACAGCTTCCAATCGAATGTTCATGTGACTGGAAAAGTCAGGACAGTGCAAAAGTACTGTTTTCTAATAGTTGGCAAGGTGCGCACACAATCCCAGAACTTTACAGCTTGCTTCTTTACCTTTTCCAAGCTGCCGCTCTCCCCGGCTCCCGGAGCCGAAGAAGCGGCTTCTTCGCGCAAAGACGATTGTGCCGCTCACAGTGCTCTCCTTAGCGTGGCTTCTGCCGAAAGACGCCCTGGAGCGGCTCTTAGCTTCGGACAGCATCCCACCTTCGTCTTTAGCGCATCTTCTCATCTACATCTTGGCAAAAAGCTTTTCCACTATGTCTGGCAGGAAAAAACTGTGCCAGCACAGAAAACATCTCCCATCGTGTTCTAGACGTTGCACGGATGTCTGCCAAGTGTTTGGCAGGAAGAAAAGAAAAGTTGTCCAAAACAGCTTCCAATCGAATGTTCATGTGACTGGAAAAGTCAGTAGAGTGCAAAAGTACTGTTTTCTAATAGTTGGCAAGGTGCGCACACAATCCCAGTGTTGTACAGCTTGCTTCTTCACCTTCCCGAAGCTGCCGCTCTCTCCGGCTCCCAGAGCTGAAGAAGCGGCTTCTTTGCGCAAAGACGATTGTGTCGCCCACAGTGCTCTCCTTAGCGCGGCTTCTGCCGAAAGACGCCCGGGAGCGGCTCTTAGCTCCGGACAGCATCCAACCTTCGTCTTTAGCGCCTCTTCTCATCTACATCTGGGCAAAAAGCTATTCCACTATGTCTGGCTAGGAAAAACTGTGCCAGCACAGAAAACATCTCCCATCGTGTTCTAGACGTTGCACGGATGTCTGCCAAGTGTTTGGCAGGAAGAAAAGAAAAGTTGTCCAAAACAGCTTCCGATCGAATGTTCATGTGATTGGAAAAGTCAGGACAGTGCAAAAGTACTGTTTTCTAATAGTTGGCAAGGTGCGCACACAATCCCAGTGTTGTACAGCTTGCTTCTTCACCTTCCCGAAGCTGCCGCTCTCTCCGGCTCCCGGAGCCGAAGATGCGGCTTCTTCGCGCAAAGACGATTGTGCCGCTCACAGTGCTCTCCTTAGCGCGGCTTCTGCCGAAAGACGCCCGGGAGCGGCTCTTAGCTCCGGACAGCATCCTACCTTCGTCTTTAGCGCCTCTTCTCATCTACATCTCGGCAAAAAGCTTTTCCACTATGTCTGGCTAGGAAAAACTGTGCCAGCACAGAAAACATCTCCCATCGTCTTCTAGACGTTGCACGGATGTCTGCCAAGTGTTTGGCAGGAAGAAAAGAAAAGTTGTCCAAAACAGCTTCTGATCGAATGTTCATGTGATTGGAAAAGTCAGGACAGTGCAAAAGTACTGTTTTCTAATAGTTGGCAAGGTGCGCACACAATCCCAGTGTTGTACAGCTTGCTTCTTCACCTTCCCGAAGCTGCCGCTCTCTCCGGCTCCCGGAGCCGAAGATGCGGCTTCTTCGCGCAAAGACGATTGTGCCGCTCACAGTGCTCTCCTTAGCGCGGCTTCTGCCCAAAGACGCCCGGGAGCGGCTCTTAGCTCCGGACAGCATCCAACCTTTATCTTTAGCGCCTCTTCTCATCTACGTCTCGGCAAAAAGCTTTTCCACTATGCCTGGCTAGGAAAAACTGTGCCAGCACAGAAAACATCTCCCATCGTCTTCTAGGCGTTGCACGGATGTCTGCCAAGTGTTTGGCAGGAAGAAAAGAAAAGTTGTCCAAAACAGCTTCCAATCGAATGTTCATGTGATTGGAAAAGTCAAGAGAGTGCAAAAGTACTCTTTTGTATCAGTTGGCAAGGTGCGCACGCAATCCCAGTGTTGTACAGCTTGCTTCTTCACCTTCCCGAAGCTGCCGCTCTCTCCGGCTCCCGGAGCCGAAGAAGCGGCTTCTTTGCGCAAAGACGATTGTGCCGCTCACAGGGCTCTCCTTAGCGCGGCTTCTGCCGAAAGACGCCCGGGAGCGGCTCTTAGCTCCGGACAGCATCCTACCTTCGTTTTTAGCGCCTCTTCTCATCTACATCTCAGCAAAAAGCTTTTCCACTATGTCTGGCTCGGAAAAACTGTGCCAGCACTGAAAACATCTCCCATCGTGTTCTAGACGTTGCACGGATTTCTGCCAAGTGTTTGGCAGGAAGAAAAGTTGTCCAAAACAGCTTCCAATCGAATGTTCATGTGACTGGAAAATCAGGAGAGTGCAAAAGTACTGTTTTCTAATAGTTGGCAAGGTGCGCACACAATCCCAGTGTTGTACAGCTTGCTTCTTCACCTTCCCGAAGCTGCCGCTCTCTCCGGCTCCCGGAGCCGAAGATGCGGCTTCTTCGCGCAAAGACGATTGTGCCGCTCACAGTGCTCTCCTTAGCGCGGCTTCTGCCGAAGGACGCCCGGGAGCGGCTCTTAGCTCCGGACAGCATCCTACCTTCGTCTTTAGCGCCTCTTCTCATCTACATTTCGGCAAAAAGCTTTTCCACTATGTCTGGCTCGGAAAAACTGTGCCAGGACTGAAAACATCTCCCATCGTGTTCTAGACGTTGCACGGATTTCTGCCAAGTGTTTGGCAGGAAGAAAAAAAAAGTTGTCCAAAACAGCTTCCAATCGAATGTTCATGTGACTGGAAAAGTCAGGAGAGTGCAAAAGTACTGTTTTCTAATAGTTGGCAAGGTGCGCACACAATCCCAGTGTTGTACAGCTTGCTTCTTTACCTTTTCCAAGTTGCCGCTCTCCCCGGCTCCCAGATCCAAAGAAGCGGCTTCATCGCGCAAAGACGATTGTGCCGCTCACAGTGCTCTCCTTAGCGCGGCTTCTGCCGGAAGACGCCCGGGAGCGGCTCTTAGCTCCGGACAGCATCCTACCTTCGTCTTTAGCGCCTCTTCTCATCTACATCTCGGCAAAAAGCTTTTCCACTATGTCTGGCTAGGAAAAACTGTGCCAGCACAGAAAACATCTCCCATCGTGTTCTAGACGTTGCACGGATGTCTGCCAAGTGTTTGGCAGGAAGAAAAGAAAAGTTGTCAAAAACAGCTTCCAATCGAATGTTCATGTGATTGGAAAAGTCAAGAGAGTGCAAAAGTACTCTTTTGTATCAGTTGGCAAGGTGCGCACGCAATCCCAGTGTTGTACAGCTTGCTTCTTCACCTTCCCGAAGCTGCCGCTCTCTCCGGCTCCCGGAGCCGAAGAAGCGGCTTCTTTGCGCAAAGACGATTGTGCCGCTCACAGTGCTCTCCTTAGCGCGGCTTCTGCCGAAAGACGCCCGGGAGCGGCTCTTAGCTCCGGACAGCATCCTACCTTCGTCTTTAGCGCCTCTTCTCATCTACATCTCGGCAAAAAGCTTTTCCACTATGTCTGGCTAGGAAAAACTGTGCCAGCACAGAAAACATCTCCCATCGTGTTCTAGACGTTGCACGGATGTCTGCCAAGTGTTTGGCAGGAAGAAAAGAAAAGTTGTCCAAAACAGCTTCCGATCGAATGTTCATGTGATTGGAAAAGTCAGGACAGTGCAAAAGTACTGTTTTCTAATAGTTGGCAAGGTGCGCACACAATCCCAGTGTTGTACAGCTTGCTTCTTCACCTTCCCGAAGCTGCCGCTCTCTCCGGCTCCCGGAGCCGAAGATGCGGCTTCTTCGCGCAAAGACGATTGTGCCGCTCACAGTGCTCTCCTTAGCGCGGCTTCTGCCGAAAGACGCCCCGGAGCGGCTCTTAGCTCCGGACAGCATCCTACCTTCGTCTTTAGCGCCTCTTCTCATCTACATTTCGGCAAAAAGCTTTTCCACTATGTCTGGCTCGGAAAAACTGTGCCAGCACAGAAAACATCTCCCATCATGTTCTAGACGTTGCACGGATGTCTGCCAAGTGTTTGGCAGGAAGAAAAGAAAAGTTGTCCAAAACAGCTTCCAATCGAACGTTCATGTGATTGGAAAAGTCAGGAGAGTGCAAAAGTACTGTTTTCTAATAGTTGGCAAGGTGCGCACACAATCCCAGTGTTGTACAGCTTGCTTCTTCACCTTCCCGAAGCTGCCGCTCTCTCCGGCTCCCGGAGCTAAAGAAGCGGCTTCTTCGCGCAAAGACGATTGTGCCGCTCACAGTGCTCTCCTTAGCGCGGCTTCTGCCGAAAGACGCCCCGGGGCGGCTCTTAGCTCCGGACAGCATCCTACCTTCGTCTTTAGCGCCTCTTCTCATCTACATCTCGGCAAAAAGCTTTTCCACTATGTCTGCAGGGAAAAACTGTGCCAGCACAGAAAACATCTCCCATCGTGTTCCAGACGTTGCATGGATGTCTGCCAAGTGTTTGGCAGGAAGAAAAGGAAAGTTGTCCAAAACAGCTTCTAATCAAATGTTCATGTGACTGGAAAAGTCAGGAGAGTGCAAAAGTACTATTTTGTATCAGTTGGCAAGGTGCGCACGCAATCCCAGTGTTGTACAGCTTGCTTCTTCACCTTCCCGAAGCTGCCGCTCTCTCCGGCTCCCGGAGCCGAAGAAGCGGCTTCTTCACGCAAAGACGATTGTGCCGCTCACAGTGCTGTCCTTAGCGCGGCTTCTGCCGAAAGACGCCCGGGAGCGGCTCTTAGCTCCGGAGAGCATCCTACCTTCATCATTAGCGCCTCTTCTCATCTACATCTCAGCAAAAAGCTTTTCCACTATGTCTGGCTCGGAAAAACTGTGCCAGCACAGAAAACATCTCCAATTGTGTTCTAAATGTTGCACGGATGTCTGCCAAGTGTTTGGCAGGAAGAAAAGAAAAGTTGTCCAAAACAGCTTCCAATCGAACGTTCATGTGATTGGAAAAGTCAGGAGAGTGCAAAAGTACTGTTTTCTAATAGTTGGCAAGGTGCGCACACAATCCCAGTGTTGTACAGCTTGCTTCTTCACCTTCCCGAAGCTGCCGCTCTCTCCGGCTCCCGGAGCCGAAGATGCGGCTTCTTCACGCAAAGACGATTGTGCCGCTCACAGTGCTCTCCTTAGCGCGGCTTCTGCCGAAGGACGCCCGGGAGCGGCTCTTAGCTCCGGACAGCATCCTACCTTCGTCTTTAGCGCCTCTTCTCATCTACATTTCGGCAAAAAGCTTTTCCATATGTCTGGCTCGGAAAAACTGTGCCAGCACAGAAAACATCTCCCATCGTGTTCTAGACGTTGCACGGATTTCTGCCAAGTGTTTGGCAGGAAGAAAAAAAAAGTTGTCCAAAACAGCTTCCAATCGAATGTTCATGTGACTGGAAAAGTCAGTAGAGTGCAAAAGTACTGTTTTCTAATAGTTGGCAAGGTGCGCACACAATCCCAGTGTTGTACAGCTTGCTTCTTTACCTTTTCCAAGTTGCCGCTCTCTCCGGCTCCCGGAGCCGAAGATGCGGCTTCTTCACGCAAAGACGATTGTGCCGCTCTCAGTGCTCTCCTTAGCGCGGCTTCTGCCGAAGGACGCCCGGGAGCGGCTCTTAGCTCCGGACAGCATCCTACCTTCGTCTTTAGCGCCTCTTCTCATCTACATTTCGGCAAAAAGCTTTTCCACTATGTCTGGCTCGGAAAAACTGTGCCAGCACAGAAAACATCTCCCATCGTGTTCTAGACGTTGCACGGATGTCTGCCAAGTGTTTGGCAGGAAGAAAAGAAAAGTTGTCCAAAACAGCTTCCGATCGAATGTTCATGTGATTGGAAAAGTCAGGACAGTGCAAAAGTACTGTTTTCTAATAGTTGGCAAGGTGCGCACACAATCCCAGTGTTGTACAGCTTGCTTCTTCACCTTCCCGAAGCTGCCGCTCTCTCCGGCTCCCGGAGCCGAAGATGCGGCTTCTTCGCGCAAAGACGATTGTGCCGCTCACAGTGCTCTCCTTAGCGCGGCTTCTGCCGAAGGACGCCCGGGAGCGGCTCTTAGCTCCGGACAGCATCCTACCTTCGTCTTTAGCGCCTCTTCTCATCTACATTTCGGCAAAAAGCTTTTCCACTATGTCTGGCAAGGAAAAACTGTGCCAGCACTGAAAACATCTCCCATCGTGTTCTAGACGTTGCACGGATGTCTGCCAAGTGTTTGGCAGGAAGAAAAGAAAAGTTGTCCAAAACAGCTTCCAATCGAATGTTCATGTGATTGGAAAAGTCAGGAGAGTGCAAAAGTACTGTTTTGTAATAGTTGGCAAGGTGCGCACACAATCCCAGTGTTGTACAGCTTGCATCTTTACCTTTTCCAAGTTGCCGCTCTACCCGGCTCCCGGAGCCGAAGAAGCGGCTTCTTCGCGCAAAGACGATTGTGCCGCTCACAGTGCTCTCCTTAGCGCGGCTTCTGCCGAAAGACGCCCCGGAGCGGCTCTTAGCTCCGGACAGCATCCAACCTTCGTCTTTAGCGCCTCTTCTCATCTACATCTCGGCAAAAAGCTTTTCCACTATGTCTGGCTAGGGAAAACTGTGCCAGCACAGAAAACATCTCCCATCGTGTTCTAGACGTTGCACGGATTTCTGCCAAGTGTTTGGCAGGAAGAAAAAAAAAGTTGTCCAAAAAAGCTTCCAATCGAATGTTCATGTGACTGGAAAAGTCAGGAGAGTGAAAAAGTACTGTTTTCTAATAGTTGGCAAGGTGCGCACACAATCCCAGTGTTGTACAGCTTGCTTCTTTACCTTTTCCAAGTTGCCGCTCTACCCGGCTCCCGGAGCCGAAGAAGCGGCTTCTTCGCGCAAAGACGATTGTGCCGCTCACAGTGTTCTCCTTAGCGCGGCTTCTGCCGAAAGACGCCCGGGAGCGGCTCTTAGCTCAGGACAGCATCCTACCTTCTTCTTTAGCGCCTCTTCTCATCTACATCTCGGCAAAAAGCTTTTCCACTATGTCTGGCTAGGAAAAACTGTGCCAGCACTGAAATCATCTCCAATCGTGTTCTAGACGTTGCACGGATGACTGCCAAGTGTTTGGCAGGAAGAAAAGAAAAGTTGTCCAAAACAGCTTCCAATCGAATGTTCATGTGACTGGAAAAGTCAGGAGAGTGCAAAAGTACTGTTTTCTATCAGTTGGCAAGCTGCGCACACAATCCCAGTGTTGTACAGCTTGCTTCTTCACCTTTCCGAAGCTGCCGCTCTCTCCGGCTCCCGGAGCCGAAGAAGCGGCTTCTTCGCGCAAAGGCGATTGTGCCGCTCACAGTGCTCTCCTTAGCGCGGCTTCTGCCGAAAGACGCCCGGGAGCGGCTCTTAGCTCCGGACAGCATCCTAGCTTCGTCTTTAGCGCCTCTTCTCATCTACATCTCGGCAAAAAGCTTTTCCACTATGTCTGGCTAGGAAAAACTGGGCCAGCACAGAAAACATCTCCCATCGTGTTCCAGACGTTGCACGGTTGTCTGCCAAGTGTTTGGCAGGAAGAAAAGGAAAGTTGTCCAAAACAGCTTCTAATCGAATGTTCATGTGACTGGAAAAGTCAGGAGAGTGCAAAAGTACTGTTTTGTATCAGTTGGCAAGGTGCGCACGCAATCCCAGTGTTGTACAGCTTGCTTCTTCACCTTCCCGAAGCTGCCGCTCTCCCCGGCTCCCGGAGCCGAAGAAGCGGCTTCTTCGCGCAAAGACGATTGTGCCGCTCACAGTGCTCTCCTTAGCGCGGCTTCTGCCGAAAGACGCCCGGGAGCGGCTCTTAGCTCCGGACAGCATCCTACCTTCGTCTTTAGCGCCTCTTCTCATCTACATCTCAGCAAAAAACTTTTCCACTATGTCTGGCTAGGAACAACTGTACCAGCAAAGAAAACATCTCCAATCGTGTTCTAGACGTTGCACGGATGTCTGCCAAGTGTTTGGCAGGAAGAAAAGAAAAGTTGTCCAAAACAGCTTCCAATCGAACGTTCATGTGATTGGAAAAGTCAGGAGAGTGCAAAAGTACTGTTTTCTAATAGTTGGCAAGGTGCGCACACAATCTCAGTGTTGTACAGCTTGCTTCTTCACCTTCCCGAAGCTGCCGCTCTCTCCGGCTCCCGGAGCCGAAGATGCGGCTTCTTCACGCAAAGACGATTGTGCCGCTCACAGTGCTCTCCTTAGCGCGGCTTCTGCCGAAGGACGCCCGGGAGCGGCTCTTAGCTCCGGACAGCATCCTACCTTCGTCTTTAGTGCCTCTTCTCATCTACATTTCGGCAAAAAGCTTTTCCACTATGCCTGGCTCGGAAAAACTGTGCCAGCACAGAAAACATCTCCCATCGTGTTCTAGACGTTGCACGGATTTCTGTCAAGTGTTTGGCAGGAAGAAAAACAAAGTTGTCCAAAACAGCTTCCAATCGAATGTTCACGTGACACGAAAAGTCAGTAGAGTGCAAAAGTACTGTTTTCTAATAGTTGGCAAGGTGCGCACACAATCCCAGTGTTGTACAGCTTGCTTCTTTACCTTTTCCATTTTTCCGCTCTACCCGGCTCCCAGAGCCGAAGAAGCGGCTTCTTCGCGCAAAGACGATTGTGCCGCTCACAGTGCTCTCCTTAGCGCGGCTTCTGCCGAAAGACGCCCCGGAGCGGCTCTTAGCTCCGGACAGCATCCTACCTTCATCTTTAGCGCCTCTTCTCATTTACATCTCGGCAAAAAGCTTTTCCACTATGTCTGGCTAGGAAAAACTGTGCCAGCACAGAAAACATCTCCCATCGTGTTCTAGACGTTGCACGGATGTCTGCCAAGTGTTTGGCAGGAAGAAAAGAAAAGTTGTTCAAAACAGCTTCCAATCGAACGTTCATGTGATTGGAAAAGTCAGGAGAGTGCAAAAGTACTGTTTTGTAATAGTTGGCAAGGTGCGCACACAATCCCAGTGTTGTACAGCTTGCATCTTTACCTTTTCCAAGTTGCCGCTCTACCCGGCTCCCGGAGCCGAAGAAGCGGCTTCTTCGCGCAAAGACGATTGTGCCGCTCACAGTGCTCTCCTTAGCGCGGCTTCTGCCGAAAGACGCCCCGGAGCGGCTCTTAGCTCCGGACAGCATCCAACCTTCGTCTTTAGCGCCTCTTCTCATCTACATCTCGGCAAAAAGCTTTTCCACTATGTCTGGCTAGGGAAAACTGTGCCAGCACAGAAAACATCTCCCATCGTGTTCTAGACGTTGCACTTATTTCTGCCAAGTGTTTGGCAGGAAGAAAAAAAAAGTTGTCCAAAAAAGCTTCCAATCGAATGTTCATGTGACTGGAAAAGTCAGGAGAGTGAAAAAGTACTGTTTTCTAATAGTTGGCAAGGTGCGCACACAATCCCAGTGTTGTACAGCTTGCTTCTTTACCTTTTCCAAGTTGCCGCTCTACCCGGCTCCCGGAGCCGAAGAAGCGGCTTCTTCGCGCAAAGACGATTGTGCCGCTCACAGTGTTCTCCTTAGCGCGGCTTCTGCCGAAAGACGCCCGGGAGCGGCTCTTAGCTCAGGACAGCATCCTACCTTCTTCTTTAGCGCCTCTTCTCATCTACATCTCGGCAAAAAGCTATTCCACTATGTCTGGCTAGGAAAAACTGTGCCAGCACTGAAAACATCTCCAATCGTGTTCTAGACGTTGCACGGATGACTGCCAAGTGTTTGGCAGGAAGAAAAGAAAAGTTGTCAAAAACAGCTTCCAATCGAATGTTCATGTGACTGGAAAAGTCAGGAGAGTGCAAAAGTACTGTTTTGTATCAGTTGGCAAGGTGCGCACACAATCCCAGTGTTGTACAGCTTGCTTCTTCACCTTTCCGAAGCTGCCGCTCTCTCCGGATCCCAGAGCCGAAGAAGCGGCTTCTTCGCGCAAAGGCGATTGTGCCGCTCACAGTGCTCTCCTTAGCGCGGTTTCTGCCGAAGGACGCCCGGGAGCGGCTCTTAGCTCCGGACAGCATCCTACCTTCGTCTTTAGCGCCTCTTCTCATCTACATCTCGGCAAAAAGCTTTTCCACTATGCCTGGCTAGGAAAAACTGTGCCAGCACAGAAAACATCTCCCATCGTGTTCTAGACGTTGCACGGATGTCTGCCAAGTGTTTGGCAGGAAGAAAAGAAAAGTTGTCCAAAACAGCTTCCAATCGAATGTTCATGTGATTGGAAAAGTCAAGAGAGTGCAAAAGTACTGTTTTCTATCAGTTGGCAAGGTGCGCACACAATCCCAGTGTTGTACAGCTTGCTTCTTCACCTTCCCGAAGCTGCCGCTCTCTCCGGCTCCCGGAGCCGAAGAAGCGGCTTCTTCGCGCAAAGACGATTGTGCCGCTCACAGTGCTCTCCTTAGCGCGGCTTCTGCCGAAAGACGCCCGGGAGCGGCTCTTGGCTCCGGACAGCATCCTACCTTCGTCTTTAGCGCCTCTTCTCATCTACATCTCAGCAAAAAGCTTTTCCACTATGTCTGGCTCGGAAAAACTGTGCCAGCACTGAAAACATCTCCCATCGTGTTCTAGACGTTGCACGGATGTCTGCCAAGTGTTTGGCAGGAAGAAAAGAAAAGTTGTCCAAAACAGCTTCCAATCGAACGTTCATGTGATTGGAAAAGTCAGGAGAGTGCAAAAGTACTGTTTTCTAATAGTTGGCAAGGTGCGCACACAATCCCAGTGTTGTACAGCTTGCTTCTTTACCTTTTCCACGTTGCCGCTCTACCCGGCTCCCGGAGCCGAAGAAGCGGCTTCTTCGCGCAAAGACGATTGTGCCGCTCACAGTGCTCTCCTTAGCGCGGCTTCTGCCGAAAGACGCCCGGGAGCGGCTCTTAGCTCCGGACAGCATCCTACCTTCGTCTTTAGCGCCTCTTCTCATCTACATCTCGGCAAAAAGCTTTTCCACTATGTCTGGCTAGGAAAAACTGTGCCAGCACAGAAAACATCTCCCATCGTGTTCTAGACGTTGCACGGATATCTGCCAAGTGTTTGGCAGGAAGAAAAGAAAAGTTGTCCAAAACAGCTTCCAATCGAATATTCATGTGATTGGAAAAGTCAAGAGAGTGCAAAAGTACTGTTTTCTAATAGTTGGCAAGGTGCGCACACAATCCCAGTGTTGTACAGCTTGCTTCTTCACCTTCCCGAAGCTGCCGCTCTCTCCGGCTCCAGGAGCCGAAGATGCGGCTTCTTCGCGCAAAGACGATTGTGCCACTCACAGTGCTCTCCTTAGCGCAGCTTCTGCCGAAAGACGCCCCGGAGCGGCTCTTAGTTCCAGACAGCATCCTACCTTCGTCTTTAGCACCTCTTCTTCTCTAAATCTCGGCAAAAAGCTTTTCCACTATGTCTGGCTCGGAAAAACTGTGCCAGCACAGAAAACATCTCCCATCGTGTTCTAGACATTGCACGGATTTCTGCCAAGTGTTTGGCAGGAAGAAAAGAAAAGTTGTCCAAAACAGCTTCCAATCGAATGTTCATGTGACTGGAAAAGTCAGGAGAGTGAAAAAGTACTGTTTTCTAATAGTTGGCAAAGTGCGCACACAATCCCAGTGTTGTACAGCTTGCTTCTTTACCTTTTCCAAGTTGCCGCTCTCCCCGGCTCCCGGAGCCGAAGAAGCGGCTTCTTCGCGCGAAGACGATTGTGGCGCTCACAGTGCTCTCCTTAGCGCGGCTTCTGCCGAAAGACGCCCGGGAGCGGCTCTTAGCTCCGGACAGCATCCTACCTTCGTCTTTAGCGCCTCTTCTCATCTACATCTTGGCAAAAAGCTTTTCCACTATGTCTGGCTCGGAAAAACTGCCAGAACAGAAAACATCTCCCATCGTGTTCTAGACGTTGCACGGATGTCTGCCAAGTGTTTGGCAGGAAGAAAAGAAAAGTTGTCCAAAACAGCTTCCAATCGAACGTTCATGTGATTGGAAAAGTCAGGAGAGTGCAAAAGTACTGTTTTGTATCAGTTGGCAAGGTGCGCACACAATCCCAGTGTTGTACAGCTTGCTTCTTCACCTTCCCGAAGCTGCAGCTCTCTCCGGCTCCCAGAGCCGAAGATGCAGCTTCTTCGCGCAAAGATGATTGTGCCGCTCACAGTGCTCTCCTTAGCGCGGCTTCTGCCGAAAGACGCCCGGGAGCGGCTCTTAGCTCCGGACAGCATCCTACCGTCGTCTTTAGCGCCTCTTCTCATCTACATCTCGGCAAAAAGCTTTTCCACTATGTCTGGCTCGGAAAAACTGTGTCAGCACAGAAAACATCTCCCATCGTCTTCTAGACGTTGCACGAATTTCCGCCAAGTGTTTGGCAGGAAGAAAAGAAAAGTTGTCCAAAACAGCTTCCAATCGAATGTTCATGTGACTGGAAAAGTCAGAAAAGTGCAAAAGTACTGTTTTCTAATAGTTGGCAAGGTGCGCACACAATCCCAGTGTTGTACAGCTTGCTTCTTCACCTTCCCGAAGCTGCCGCTCTCTCCGGCTCTCAGCGCCGAAGATGCAGCTTCTTCGCGCAAAGACGATTGTGCCGCTCACAGTGCTCTCCTTAGCGCAGCTTCTGCCGAAAGACGCCCCGGAGCGGCTCTTAGCTCCGGACAGCATCCTACCTTCGTCTTTAGCGCCTCTTCTCATCTACATCTCAGCAAAAAGCTTTTCCACTATGTCTGGCTAGGAAAAACTGTGCCAGCACAGAAAACATCTCCCATCGTGTTCTAGACTTTGCACGGATGTCTGCCAAGTGTTTGGCAGGAAGAAAAGAAAAGTTGTCCAAAACAGCTTCTAATCGAATGTTCATGTGACTGGAAAAGTCAGTAGAGTGCAAAAGTACTGTTTTGTATCAGTTGGCAAGGTGCGCACACAATCCCAGTGTTGTACAGCTTGCTTCTTCACCTTCCCGAAGCTGCCGCTCTCTCCGGCTCGAGGAGCCGAAGATGCGGCTTCTTCGCGCAAAGACGATTGTGCCGCTGACAGTGCTCTCCTTAGCGCGGCTTCTGCCGAAGGACGCCCGGGAGCGGCTCTTAGCTCCGGACAGCATCCTACCTTCGTCTTTAGCGCCTCTTCTCATCTACATTTCGGCAAAAAGCTTTTCCATTATGTCTGGCTCGGAAAAACTGTGCCAGCACTGAAAACATCTCCCATCGTGTTCTAGACGTTGCACGGATGTCTGCCAAGTGTTTGGCAGGAAGAAAAGAAAAGTTGTCCAAAACAGCTTCCAATCGAACGTTCATGTGATTGGAAAAGTCAGGAGAGTGCAAAAGTACTGTTTTCTAATAGTTGGCAAGGTGCGCACACAATCCCAGTGTTGTACAGCTTGCTTCTTTACCTTTTCCAAGTTGCCGCTCTACCCGGCTCCCGGAGCCGAAGAAGCGGCTTCTTCGCGCAAAGACGATTGTGCCGCTCACAGTGCTCTCCTTAGCGCGGCTTCTGCCGAAAGACGCCCGGGAGCGGCTCTTAGCTCCGGACAGCATCCTACCTTCGTCTTTAGCGCCTCTTCTCATCTACATCTCGGCAAAAAGCTTTTCCACTATGTCTGGCTAGGAAAAACTGTGCCAGCACAGAAAACATCTCCCATCGTGTTCTAGACATTGCACGGATTTCTGCCAAGTGTTTGGCAGGAAGAAAAGAAAAGTTGTCCAAAACAGCTTCCAATCGAATGTTCATGTGACTGGAAAAGTCAGGAGAGTGCAAAAGTACTGTTTTCTAATAGTTGGCAAGGTGCGCACACAATCCCAGTGTTGTACAGCTTGCTTCTTTACCTTTTCCAAGTTGCCGCTCTACCCGGCTCCCGGAGCCGGAGAAGCGGCTTCTTCGCGCAAAGACGATTGTGCCGCTCACAGTGCTCTCCTTAGCGCGGCTTCTGCCGAAAGACGCCCGGGAGCGGCTCTTAGCTCCGGACAGCATCCTACCTTCGTCTTTAGCGCCTCTTCTCATCTACATCTCGGCAAAAAGCTTTTCCACTATGTCTGGCTAGGAAAAACTGTGCCAGCACAGAAAACATCTCCCATCGTGTTCTAGACGTTGCACGGATATCTGCCAAGTGTTTGGCAGGAAGAAAAGAAAAGTTGTCCAAAACAGCTTCCAATCGAATGTTCATGTGATTGGAAAAGTCAAGAGAGTGCAAAAGTACTGTTTTCTAATAGTTGGCAAGGTGCGCACACAATCCCAGTGTTGTACAGCTTGCTTCTTCACCTTCCCGAAGCTGCCGCTCTCTCCGGCTCCAGGAGCCGAAGATGCGGCTTCTTCGCGCAAAGACGATTGTGCCACTCACAGTGCTCTCCTTAGCGCAGCTTCTGCCGAAAGACGCCCCGGAGCGGCTCTTAGTTCCAGACAGCATCCTACCTTCGTCTTTAGCACCTCTTCTTCTCTAAATCTCGGCAAAAAGCTTTTCCACTATGTCTGGCTCGGAAAAACTGTGCCAGCACAGAAAACATCTCCCATCGTGTTCTAGACATTGCACGGATTTCTGCCAAGTGTTTGGCAGGAAGAAAAGAAAAGTTGTCCAAAACAGCTTCCAATCGAATGTTCATGTGACTGGAAAAGTCAGGAGAGTGAAAAAGTACTGTTTTCTAATAGTTGGCAAAGTGCGCACACAATCCCAGTGTTGTACAGCTTGCTTCTTTACCTTTTCCAAGTTGCCGCTCTCCCCGGCTCCCGGAGCCGAAGAAGCGGCTTCTTCGCGCGAAGACGATTGTGGCGCTCACAGTGCTCTCCTTAGCGCGGCTTCTGCCGAAAGACGCCCGGGAGCGGCTCTTAGCTCCGGACAGCATCCTACCTTCGTCTTTAGCGCCTCTTCTCATCTACATCTTGGCAAAAAGCTTTTCCACTATGTCTGGCTCGGAAAAACTGCCAGAACAGAAAACATCTCCCATCGTGTTCTAGACGTTGCACGGATGTCTGCCAAGTGTTTGGCAGGAAGAAAAGAAAAGTTGTCCAAAACAGCTTCCAATCGAACGTTCATGTGATTGGAAAAGTCAGGAGAGTGCAAAAGTACTGTTTTGTATCAGTTGGCAAGGTGCGCACACAATCCCAGTGTTGTACAGCTTGCTTCTTCACCTTCCCGAAGCTGCAGCTCTCTCCGGCTCCCAGAGCCGAAGATGCAGCTTCTTCGCGCAAAGATGATTGTGCCGCTCACAGTGCTCTCCTTAGCGCGGCTTCTGCCGAAAGACGCCCCGGAGCGGCTCTTAGCTCCGGACAGCATCCTACCGTCGTCTTTAGCGCCTCTTCTCATCTACATCTCGGCAAAAAGCTTTTCCACTATGTCTGGCTCGGAAAAACTGTGCCAGCACAGAAAACATCTCCCATCGTCTTCTAGACGTTGCACGAATTTCCGCCAAGTGTTTGGCAGGAAGAAAAGAAAAGTTGTCCAAAACAGCTTCCAATCGAATGTTCATGTGACTGGAAAAGTCAGAAAAGTGCAAAAGTACTGTTTTCTAATAGTTGGCAAGGTGCGCACACAATCCCAGTGTTGTACAGCTTGCTTCTTCACCTTCCCGAAGCTGCCGCTCTCTCCGGCTCTCAGCGCCGAAGATGCAGCTTCTTCCCGCAAAGACGATTGTGCCGCTCACAGTGCTCTCCTTAGCGCAGCTTCTGCCGAAAGACGCCCCGGAGCGGCTCTTAGCTCCGGACAGCATCCTACCTTCGTCTTTAGCGCCTCTTCTCATCTACATCTCAGCAAAAAGCTTTTCCACTATGTCTGGCTAGGAAAAACTGTGCCAGCACAGAAAACATCTCCCATCGTGTTCTAGACTTTGCACGGATGTCTGCCAAGTGTTTGGCAGGAAGAAAAGAAAAGTTGTCCAAAACAGCTTCTAATCGAATGTTCATGTGATTGGAAAAGTCAGTAGAGTGCAAAAGTACTGTTTTGTATCAGTTGGCAAGGTGCGCACACAATCCCAGTGTTGTACAGCTTGCTTCTTCACCTTCCCGAAGCTGCCGCTCTCTCCGGCTCGAGGAGCCGAAGATGCGGCTTCTTCGCGCAAAGACGATTGTGCCGCTGACAGTGCTCTCCTTAGCGCGGCTTCTGCCGAAGGACGCCCGGGAGCGGCTCTTAGCTCCGGACAGCATCCTACCTTTGTCTTTAGCGCCTCTTCTCATCTACATTTCGGCAAAAAGCTTTTCCACTATGTCTGGCTCGGAAAAACTGTGCCAGCACAGAAAACATCTCCCATCGTGTTCTAGACGTTGCACGGAGGTCTGCCAAGTGTTTGGCAGGAAGAAAAGAGAAGTTGTCCAAAACAGCTTCTAATCGAATGTTCATGTGACTGGAAAAGTCAGGAGAATGCAAAAGTATTGTTTTCTAATAGTTGGCAAGGTGCGCACACAATCCCAGTGTTGTACAGCTTGCTTCTTTACCTTTTCCAAGTTGCCGCTCTCTCTGGCTCCCGGAGCCGAAGAAGCGGCTTCTTCGCGCAAAGACCATTGTGCCGCTCACAGTGCTCTCCTTAGCGCGGCTTCTGCCGAAAGACGCCCGGGAGCGGCTCTTAGCTCCGGACAGCATCCTACCTTCGTCTTTAGCGCCTCTTCTCATCTACATCTCGGCAAAAAGCTTTTCCACTATGTCTGGCTAGGAAAAACTGTGCCAGCACAGAAAACATCTCCCATCGTGTTCTAGACATTGCACGGATTTCTGCCAAGTGTTTGGCAGGAAGAAAAGAGAAGTTGTCCAAAACAGCTTCCAATCGAATGTTCATGTGACTGGAAAAGTCAGGAGAGTGAAAAAGTACTGTTTTCTAATAGTTGGCAAAGTGCGCACACAATCCCAGTGTTGTACAGCTTGCTTCTTTACCTTTTCCAAGTTGCCGCTCTCCCCGGCTCCCGGAGCCGAAGAAGCGGCTTCTTCGCGCAAAGACGATTGTGGCGCTCACAGTGCTCTCCTTAGCGCGGCTTCTGCCGAAAGACGCCCGGGAGCGGCTCTTAGCTCCGGACAGCATCCTACCTTCGTCTTTAGCGCCTCTTCTCATCTACATTTCGGCAAAAAGCTTTTCCACTATGTCTGGCTCGGAAAAACTGTGCCAGCACAGAAAACATCTCCCATCGTGTTCTAGACGTTGCAAGGATTTCTGCCAAGTGTTTGGAAGGAAGAGAAAAAAAGTTGTCCAAAACAGCTTCCAATCGAATGTTCATGTGACTGGAAAAGTCAGGACAGTGCAAAAGTACTGTTTTCTAATAGTTGGCAAGGTGCGCACACAATCCCAGTGTTGTACAGCTTGCTTCTTAACATTTTCCAAGTTGCCGCTTTACCCGGCTCCCGGAGCCGAAGAAGCGGCTTCTTCGCGCAAAGACGATTGTGCCGCTCACAGTGCTCTCCTTAGCGCGGCTTCTGCCGAAAGACGCCCCGGAGCGGCTCTTAGCTCCGGACAGCATCCTACCTTCGTCTTTAGCGCCTCTTCTCATCTACATCTCGGCAAAAAGCTTTTCCACTATGTCTGGCTCGGAAAAACTGTGCCAGCACTGAAAACATCTCCGATCGTGTTCTAG
The DNA here is from genome assembly GCF_028018845.1 of Melospiza georgiana. Classification (NCBI taxonomy): domain Eukaryota; kingdom Metazoa; phylum Chordata; class Aves; order Passeriformes; family Passerellidae; genus Melospiza; species Melospiza georgiana. The sequence continues at coordinate 32,185,162 of NC_080464.1, read as the reverse complement.
ACGTTGCACGCATGTCTGCCAAGTGTTTGGCAGGAAGAAAAGAAAAGTTGTCCAAAACAGCTTCCAATCGAACGTTCATGTGATTGGAAAAGTCGGGAGAGTGCAAAAGTACTGTTTTCTAATAGTTGGCAAGGTGCGCACACAATTCCAGTGTTGTACAGGTTGCTTCTTCACCTTCCCGAAGCTGCCGCTCTCTCCGGCTCCCGGAGCCGAAGATGCGGCTTCTTCGCGCAAAGACGATTGTGCCACTCACAGTGCTCTCCTTAGCGCGGTTTCTGCCGAAAGACGCCCGGGAGCGGCTCTTAGCTCCGGAGAGCATCCTACCATCGTCTTTAGCGCCTCTTCTCATCTACATCTCGGCAAAAAGCTTTTCCACTATGTCTGGCTCGGAAAAACTGTGCCAGCACTGAAAACATCTCCAATCGTGTTCTAGACGTTGCACGGATGTCTGCCAAGTGTTTGGCAGGAAGAAAAGTTGTCCAAAACAGCTTCCAATCGAATGTTCATGTGACTGGAAAAGTCAGGAGAGTGCAAAAGTACTGTTTTGTATCAGTTGGCAAGGTGCGCACACAATCCCAGTGTTGTACAGCTTGCTTCTTCGCCTTTCCGAAGCTGCCGCTCTCTCCGGCTCCCCGAGCCGAAGAAGCGGCTTCTTCGCGCAAAGACGATTGTGCCGCTCACAGTGCTCTCCTTAGCGCGGCTTCTGCCGAAAGACGCCCGGGAGCGGCTCTTAGCTCCGGACAGCATCCTACCTTCGTCTTTAGCGCATCTTCTCATCTACATCTCGGCAAAAAGCTTTTCCACTATCTCTGGCTAGGAAAAACTGTGCCAGCACAGAAAACATCTCCCATCGTGTTCTAGACGTTGCACGGATGTCTGCCAAGTGTTTGGCAGGAAGAAAAGAAAAGTTGTCCAAAACAGCTTCCGATCGAATGTTCATGTGACTGGAAAAGTCAGGAGAGTGCAAAAGTACTGTTTTCTAATAGTTGGCAAGGTGCGCACACAATCCCAGTGCTGTACAGCTTGCTTCTTCGCCTTTCCGAAGCTGCCGCTCTCTCCGGCTCCCCGAGCCGAAGAAGCGGCTTCTTCGCGCAAAGACGATTGTGCCGCTCACAGTGCTCTCCTTAGCGCGGCTTCTGCCGAAAGACGCCCGGGAGCGGCTCTTAGCTCCGGACAGCATCCTACCTTCGTCTTTAGCGCCTCTTCTCATCTACATTTCGGCAAAAAGCTTTTCCACTATGTCTGGCTTGGAAAAACTGTGCCAGCACAGAAAACATCTCCCATCGTGTTCTAGACGTTGCACGGATGTCTGCCAAGTGTTTGGCAGGAAGAAAAGAAAAGTTGTCCAAAACAGCTTCCGATCGAATGTTCATGTGACTGGAAAAGTCAGGAGAGTGCAAAAGTACTGTTTTCTAATAGTTGGCAAGGTGCGCACACAATCCCAGTGTTGTACAGCTTGCTTCTTTACCTTTTCCAAGTTGCCGCTCTCTCCGGCTCCCGGAGCCGAAGATGCGGCTTCTTCGCGCAAAGACGATTGTGCCGCTCACAGTGCTCTCCTTAGCGCGGCTTCTGCCGAAAGACGCCCGGGAGCGGCTCTTAGCTCCGGACAGCATCCTACCTTCGTCTTTAGCGCCTCTTCTCATCTACATCTCGGCAAAAAGCTTTTCCACTATGCCTGGCTAGGAAAAACTGTGCCAGCACAGAAAACATCTCCCATCGTGTTCTAGACGTTGCACGGATATCTGCCAAGTGTTTGGCAGGAAGAAAAGAAAAGTTGTCCAAAACAGCTTCCAATCGAACGTTCATGTGATTGGAAAAGTCAGCAGAGTGCAAAAGTACTGTTTTGTATCAGTTGGCAAGGTGCGCACACAATCCCAGTGTTGTACAGCTTGCTTCTTCACCTTCCCGAAGCTGCCGCTCTCTCCGGCTCCCGGAGCTGAAGAAGCGGCTTCTTTGCGCAAAGACGATTGTGTCGCCCACAGTGCTCTCCTTAGCGCGGCTTCTGCCGAAAGACGCCCGGGAGCGGCTCTTAGCTCCGGACAGCATCCTACCTTCGTCTTTAGCGCCTCTTCTCATCTACATCTCAGCAAAAAGCTTTTCCACTATGTCTGGCTCGGAAAAACTGTGCCAGCACTGAAAACATCTCCCATCGTGTTCTAGACATTGCACGGATGTCTGCCAAGTGTTGGGCAGGAAGAAAAGAAAAGTTGTCCAAAACAGCTTCTAATCGAACGTAATGTGACTGGAAAAGTCAGGAGAGTGCAAAAGTACTGTTTTCTAATAGTTGGCAAGGTGCGCACACAATCCCAGTGTTGTACAGCTTGCTTCTTTACCTTTTCCAAGTTGCCGCTCTCTCCGGCTCCCGGAGCCGAAGATGCGGCTTCTTCGCGCAAAGACGATTGTGCCGCTCTCAGTGCTCTCCTTAGCGCGGCTTCTGCCGAAAGACGCCCGGGAGCGGCTCTTAGCTCCGGACAGCATCCAACCTTCGTCTTTAGTGCCTCTTCTCATCTACATCTCGGCAAAAAGCTTTTCCACTATGCCTGGTTTGGAAAAACTGTGCCAGCACAGAAAACATCTCCCATCGTGTTCTAGACGTTGCACGGATGTCTGCCAAGTGTTTGGCAGGAAGAAAAGTTGTCCAAAACAGCTTCCAATCGAATGTTCATGTGACTGGAAAAGTCAGTAGAGTGCAAAAGTACTGTTTTCGAATAGTTGGCAAGGTGCGCACACAATCCCAGTGTTGTACAGCTTGCTTCTTCACCTTCCCGAAGCTGCCACTCTCTCCGGCTCCCGGAGCTGAAGAAGCGGCTTCTTTGCGCAAAGACGATTGTGTCGCCCACAATGCTCTCCTTAGGGCAGCTTCTGCCGAAAGACGCCCCGGAGCGGCTCTTAGCTCCGGACGGCATCCAACCTTCGTCTTTAGCGCCTCTTCTCATCTACATCTCAGCAAAAAGCTTTTCCACTATGTCTGGCTCGGAAAAACTGTGCCAGCACAGAAAACATCTCCCATCGTGTTCTAGACATTGCACGGATGTCTGCCAAGTGTTTGGCAGGAAGAAAAGTTGTCCAAAACAGCTTCCAATCGAATGTTCATGTGACTGGAAAAGTCAGGAGAGTGCAAAAGTACTGTTTTCGAATAGTTGGCAAGGTGCGCACACAATCCCAGTGTTGTACAGCTTGCTTCTTCACCTTCCCGAAGCTGCCGCTCTCTCCGGCTCCCGGAGCTGAAGAAGCGGCTTCTTTGCGCAAAGACGATTGTGTCGCCCACAATGCTCTCCTTAGGGCGGCTTCTGCCGAAAGACGCCCGGGAGCGGCTCTTAGCTCCGGACAGCATCCAACCTTCGTCTTTAGCGCCTCTTCTCATCTACATCTCGGCAAAAAGCTTTTCCACTATGCCTGGTTTGGAAAAACTGTGCCAGCACAGAAAACATCTCCCATCGTCTTCTAGACGTTGCACGGATGTCTGCCAAGTGTTTGGCAGGAAGAAAAGTTGTCCAAAACAGCTTCCGATCGAATGTTCATGTGATTGGAAAAGTCAGGACAGTGCAAAAGTACTGTTTTCTAATAGTTGGCAAGGTGCGCACACAATCCCAGTGTTGTACAGCTTGCTTCTTTACCTTTTCCAAGTTGCCGCTCTACCCGGCTCCCGGAGCCGAAGAAGCGGCTTCTTCGCGCAAAGACGATTGTGCCGCTCACAGTGCTCTCCTTAGCGCGGCTTCTGCCGAAAGACGCCCGGGAGCGGCTCTTAGCTCCGGACAGCATCCTACCTTCATCTTTAGCGCCTCTTCTCATCTACATCTCGGCAAAAAGCTTTTCCACTATGTCTGGCTCGGAAAAACTGTGCCAGCACTGAAAACATCTCCAATCGTGTTCTAGACATTGCACGGATGTCTGCCAAGTGTTTGGCAGGAAGAAAAAAAAGTTGTCCAAAACAGCTTCCAATCGAATGTTCATGTGACTGGAAAAGTCAGGAGAGTGCAAAAGTACTGTTTTCTAATAGTTGGCAAGGTGCGCACACAATCCCAGTGTTGTACAGCTTGCTTCTTCACCTTCCCGAAGCTGCCGCTGTCTCCGGCTCCCAGAGCCGAAGATGCGGCTTCTTCACGCAAAGACGATTGTGCCGCTCACAGTGCTCTCCTTAGCGCGGCTTCTGCCGAAAGACGCCCGGGAGCGGCTCTTAGCTCCGGACAGCATCCTACCTTCGTCTTTAGCGCCTCTTCTCATCTACATCTCGGCAAAAAGCTTTTCCACTATGTCTGGCTAGGAAAAACTGTGCCAGCACAGAAAACATCTCCCATCGTGTTCTAGACGTTGCACGGATTTCTGCCAAGTGTTTGGCAGGAAGAAAAGAAAAGTTGTCCAAAACAGCTTCCAATCGAATGTTCATGTGACTGGAAAAGTCAGGACATTTCAAAAGTACTGTTTTCTAATAGTTGGTAGGGTGCGCACACAATCCCAGTGTTGTACAGCTTGCTTCTTTACCTTTTCCAAGTTGCCGCTCTCTCCGGCTCCCGGAGCCGAAGATGCGGCTTCTTCGCGCAAAGACCATTGTGCCGCTCACAGTGCTCTCCTTAGCGCGGCTTCTGCCGAAAGACGCCCGGGAGCGGCTCTTAGCTCCGGACAGCATCCTACCTTCGTCTTTAGCGCCTCTTCTCATCTACATTTCGGCAAAAAGCTTTTCCACTATGTCTGGCTCGGAAAAACTGTGCCAGCACTGAAAACATCTCCAATCGTGTTCTAGACGTTGCACGGATGTCTGCCAAGTGTTTGGCAGGAAGAAAAGTTGTCCAAAACAGCTTCCAATCGAATGTTCATGTGACTGGAAAAGTCAGGAGAGTGCAAAAGTACTGTTTTGTATCAGTTGGCAAGGTGCGCACACAATCCCAGTGTTGTACAGCTTGCTTCTTCGCCTTTCCGAAGCTGCCGCTCTCTCCGGCTCCCCGAGCCGAAGAAGCGGCTTCTTCGCGCAAAGACGATTGTGCCGCTCACAGTGCTCTCCTTAGCGCGGCTTCTGCCGAAAGACGCCCGGGAGCGGCTCTTAGCTCCGGACAGCATCCTACCTTCGTCTTTAGCGCATCTTCTCATCTACATCTCGGCAAAAAGCTTTTCCACTATCTCTGGCTAGGAAAAACTGTGCCAGCACAGAAAACATCTCCCATCGTGTTCTAGACGTTGCACGGATGTCTGCCAAGTGTTTGGCAGGAAGAAAAGAAAAGTTGTCCAAAACAGCTTCCGATCGAATGTTCATGTGACTGGAAAAGTCAGGAGAGTGCAAAAGTACTGTTTTCTAATAGTTGGCAAGGTGCGCACACAATCCCAGTGCTGTACAGCTTGCTTCTTCGCCTTTCCGAAGCTGCCGCTCTCTCCGGCTCCCCGAGCCGAAGAAGCGGCTTCTTCGCGCAAAGACGATTGTGCCGCTCACAGTGCTCTCCTTAGCGCGGCTTCTGCCGAAAGACGCCCGGGAGCGGCTCTTAGCTCCGGACAGCATCCTACCTTCGTCTTTAGCGCCTCTTCTCATCTACATTTCGGCAAAAAGCTTTTCCACTATGTCTGGCTTGGAAAAACTGTGCCAGCACAGAAAACATCTCCCATCGTGTTCTAGACGTTGCAAGGATTTCTGCCAAGTGTTTGGAAGGAAGAGAAAAAAAGTTGTCCAAAACAGCTTCCAATCGAATGTTCATGTGACTGGAAAAGTCAGGAGAGTGCAAAAGTACTGTTTTCTAATAGTTGGCAAGGTGCGCACACAATCCCAGTGTTGTACAGCTTGCTTCTTAACATTTTCCAAGTTGCCGCTTTACCCGGCTCCCGGAGCCGAAGAAGCGGCTTCTTCGCGCAAAGACGATTGTGCCGCTCACAGTGCTCTCCTTAGCGCGGCTTCTGCCGAAAGACGCCCCGGAGCGGCTCTTAGCTCCGGACAGCATCCTACCTTCGTCTTTAGCGCCTCTTCTCATCTACATCTCGGCAAAAAGCTTTTCCACTATGTCTGGCTAGGAAAAACTGTGCCAGCACTGAAAACATCTCCGATCGTGTTCTAGACGTTGCACGGATGTCTGCCAAGTGTTTGGCAGGAAGAAAAGAAAAGTTGTCCAAAACAGCTTCCAATCGAACGTTCATGTGATTGGAAAAGTCAGGAGAGTGCAAAAGTACTGTTTTGTATCAGTTGGCAAGGTGCGCACACAATCCCAGTGTTGTACAGCTTGATTCTTCACCTTCCCGAAGCTGCCGCTCTCTCCGGCTCCCGGAGCCGAAGATGCGGCTTCTTCGCGCAAAGACCATTGTGCCGCTCACAGTGCTCTCCTTAGCGCGGCTTCTGCCGAAGGACGCCCGGGAGCGGCTCTTAGCTCCGGACAGCATCCTACCTTCGTCTTTAGCGCCTCTTCTCATCTACATTTCGGCAAAAAGCTTTTCCACTATGTCTGGCTCGGAAAAACTGTGCCAGCACTGAAAACATCTCCAATCGTGTTCTAGACGTTGCACGGATGTCTGCCAAGTGTTTGGCAGGAAGAAAAGAAAAGTTGTCCAAAACAGCTTCCAATCGAACGTTCATGTGATTGGAAAAGTCAGCAGAGTGCAAAAGTACTGTTTTGTATCAGTTGGCAAGGTGCGCACACAATCCCAGTGTTGTACAGCTTGCTTCTTCACCTTCCCGAAGCTGCCGCTCTCTCCGGCTCCCGGAGCTGAAGAAGCGGCTTCTTTGCGCAAAGACGATTGTGTCGCCCACAGTGCTCTCCTTAGCGCGGCTTCTGCCGAAAGACGCCCGGGAGCGGCTCTTAGCTCCGGACAGCATCCTACCTTCGTCTTTAGCCCCTCTTCTCATCTACATCTCAGCAAAAAGCTTTTCCACTATGTCTGGCTCGGAAAAACTGTGCCAGCACTGAAAACATCTCCCATCGTGTTCTAGACATTGCACGGATGTCTGCCAAGTGTTGGGCAGGAAGAAAAGAAAAGTTGTCCAAAACAGCTTCTAATCGAACGTAATGTGACTGGAAAAGTCAGGAGAGTGCAAAAGTACTGTTTTCTAATAGTTGGCAAGGTGCGCACACAATCCCAGTGTTGTACAGCTTGCTTCTTTACCTTTTCCAAGTTGCCGCTCTCTCCGGCTCCCGGAGCCGAAGATGCGGCTTCTTCGCGCAAAGACGATTGTGCCGCTCACAGTGCTCTCCTTAGCGCGGCTTCTGCCGAAAGACGCCCGGGAGCGGCTCTTAGCTCCGGACAGCATCCAACCTTCGTCTTTAGTGCCTCTTCTCATCTACATCTCGGCAAAAAGCTTTTCCACTATGCCTGGTTTGGAAAAACTGTGCCAGCACAGAAAACATCTCCCATCGTGTTCTAGACGTTGCACGGATGTCTGCCAAGTGTTTGGCAGGAAGAAAAGTTGTCCAAAACAGCTTCCAATCGAATGTTCATGTGACTGGAAAAGTCAGGAGAGTGCAAAAGTACTGTTTTCGAATAGTTGGCAAGGTGCGCACACAATCCCAGTGTTGTACAGCTTGCTTCTTCACCTTCCCGAAGCTGCCGCTCTCTCCGGCTCCCGGAGCTGAAGAAGCGGCTTCTTTGCGCAAAGACGATTGTGTCGCCCACAATGCTCTCCTTAGGGCGGCTTCTGCCGAAAGACGCCCGGGAGCGGCTCTTAGCTCCGGACAGCATCCAACCTTCGTCTTTAGCGCCTCTTCTCATCTACATCTCGGCAAAAAGCTTTTCCACTATGCCTGGTTTGGAAAAACTGTGCCAGCACAGAAAACATCTCCCATCGTCTTCTAGACGTTGCACGGATGTCTGCCAAGTGTTTGGCAGGAAGAAAAGTTGTCCAAAACAGCTTCCGATCGAATGTTCATGTGATTGGAAAAGTCAGGACAGTGCAAAAGTACTGTTTTCTAATAGTTGGCAAGGTGCGCACACAATCCCAGTGTTGTACAGCTTGCTTCTTTACCTTTTCCAAGTTGCCGCTCTACCCGGCTCCCGGAGCCGAAGAAGCGGCTTCTTCGCGCAAAGACGATTGTGCCGCTCACAGTGCTCTCCTTAGCGCGGCTTCTGCCGAAAGACGCCCGGGAGCGGCTCTTAGCTCCGGACAGCATCCTACCTTCATCTTTAGCGCCTCTTCTCATCTACATCTCGGCAAAAAGCTTTTCCACTATGTCTGGCTCGGAAAAACTGTGCCAGCACTGAAAACATCTCCAATCGTGTTCTAGACATTGCACGGATGTCTGCCAAGTGTTTGGCAGGAAGAAAAAAAAGTTGTCCAAAACAGCTTCCAATCGAATGTTCATGTGACTGGAAAAGTCAGGAGAGTGCAAAAGTACTGTTTTCTAATAGTTGGCAAGGTGCGCACACAATCCCAGTGTTGTACAGCTTGCTTCTTCACCTTCCCGAAGCTGCCGCTGTCTCCGGCTCCCAGAGCCGAAGATGCGGCTTCTTCACGCAAAGACGATTGTGCCGCTCACAGTGCTCTCCTTAGCGCGGCTTCTGCCGAAAGACGCCCGGGAGCGGCTCTTAGCTCCGGACAGCATCCTACCTTCGTCTTTAGCGCCTCTTCTCATCTACATCTCGGCAAAAAGCTTTTCCACTATGTCTGGCTAGGAAAAACTGTGCCAGCACAGAAAACATCTCCCATCGTGTTCTAGACGTTGCACGGATTTCTGCCAAGTGTTTGGCAGGAAGAAAAGAAAAGTTGTCCAAAACAGCTTCCAATCGAATGTTCATGTGACTGGAAAAGTCAGGACATTTCAAAAGTACTGTTTTCTAATAGTTGGTAGGGTGCGCACACAATCCCAGTGTTGTACAGCTTGCTTCTTTACCTTTTCCAAGTTGCCGCTCTCTCCGGCTCGAGGAGCCGAAGGAGCGGCTTCTTCGCGCAAAGACGATTGTGCCGCTCACAGTGCTCTCCTTAGCGCGGCTTCTGCCGAAAGACGCCCCGGAGCGGCTCTTAGCTCCGGACAGCATCCTACCTTCGTCTTTAGCGCCTCTTCTCATCTACATCTTGGCAAAAAGCTTTTCCACTATGTCTGGCTAGGAAAAACTGTGCCAGCACAGAAAACATCTCCCATCGTGTTCTAGACGTTGCACAGATGTCTGCCAAGTGTTTGGCAGGAAGAAAAGAAAAATTGTCCAAAACAGCCTCCAATCGAATGTTCATGTGATTGGAAAAGTCAGGAGAGTGCAAAAGTACTGTTTTCTAATAGTTGGCAAGGTGCGCACACAATCCCAGTGTTGTACAGCTTGCTTCTTCACCTTCCCGAAGCTGCCGCTCTCTCCGGCTCCCGGAGCCGAAGAAGCGGCTTCTTCGCGCAAAGACGATTGTGCCGCTCACAGTGCTCTCCTTAGCGCGGCTTCTGCCGAAAGACGCCCGGGAGCGGCTCTTAGCTCCGGACAGCACCCTACCTTCGTCTTTAGCGCCTCTTCTCATCTACATCTCGGCAAAAAGCTTTTCCACTATGTCTGGCTAGGAAAAACTGTGCCAGCACAGAAAACATCTCCCATCGTGTTCTAGACGTTGCACGGATTTCTGCCAAGTGTTTGGCAGGAAGAAAAGAAAAGTTGTCCAAAACAGCTTCCAATCGAATGTTCATGTGACTGGAAAAGTCAGGACATTTCAAAAGTACTGTTTTCTAATAGTTGGTAGGGTGCGCACACAATCCCAGTGTTGTACAGCTTGCTTCTTTACCTTTTCCAAGTTGCCGCTCTCTCCGGCTCGAGGAGCCGAAGGAGCGGCTTCTTCGCGCAAAGACGATTGTGCCGCTCACAGTGCTCTCCTTAGCGCGGCTTCTGCCGAAAGACGCCCCGGAGCGGCTCTTAGCTCCGGACAGCATCCTACCTTCGTCTTTAGCGCCTCTTCTCATCTACATCTTGGCAAAAAGCTTTTCCACTATGTCTGGCTAGGAAAAACTGTGCCAGCACAGAAAACATCTCCCATCGTGTTCTAGACGTTGCACGGATGTCTGCCAAGTGTTTGGCAGGAAGAAAAGAAAAATTGTCCAAAACAGCCTCCAATCGAATGTTCATGTGATTGGAAAAGTCAGGAGAGTGCAAAAGTACTGTTTTCTAATAGTTGGCAAGGTGCGCACACAATCCCAGTGTTGTACAGCTTGCTTCTTCACCTTCCCGAAGCTGCCGCTCTCTCCGGCTCCCGGAGCCGAAGAAGCGGCTTCTTCGCGCAAAGACGATTGTGCCGCTCACAGTGCTCTCCTTAGCGCGGCTTCTGCCGAAAGACGCCCGGGAGCGGCTCTTAGCTCCGGACAGCACCCTACCTTCGTCTTTAGCGCCTCTCCTCATCTACATCTCGGCAAAAAGCTTTTCCACTATGTCTGGCTCGGAAAAACTGTGCCAGCACAGAAAACATCTCCCATCGTGTTCTAGACGTTGCACGGATTTCTGCCAAGTGTTTGGCAGAAAGAAAAGAAAAGTTGTCCAAAACAGCTTCCAATCGAACGTTCATGTAATTGGAAAAGTCAGGAGAGTGCAAAAGTACTGTTTTGTATCAGTTGGCAAGGTGCGCACACAATCCCAGTGTTGTACAGCTTGCTTCTTCACCCTCCCGAAGCTGCCGCTCTCTCCGGCTCCCGGAGCCGAAGATTCGGCTTCTTCGCGCAAAGACGATTGTGCCGCTCACAGTGCTCTCCTTAGCGCAGCTTGTGCCGAAAGACGCCCGGGAGCGGCTCTTAGCTCCAGACAGCATCCTACCTTCGTCTTTAGCGCCTCTTCTCCTCTACATATCGGCAAAAAGCTTTTCCACTATGTCTGGCTCGGAAAAACTGTGCCAGCACAGAAAACATCTCCCATCGTGTTCTAGACATTGCACGGATTTCTGCCAAGTGTTTGGCAGGAAGAAAAGAAAAGTTGTCCAAAACAGCTTCCAATCGAATGTTCATGTGACTGGAAAAGTCAGGAGAGTGCAAAAGTACTGTTTTCTAATAGTTGGAAAAGTGCGCACACAATCCCAGTGTTGTACAGCTTGCTTCTTTACCTTTTCCAAGTTGCCGCTCTCCCCGGCTCCCGGAGCCGAAGAAGCGGCTTCTTCGCGCAAAGACGATTGTGCCGCTCACAGTGCTCTCCTTAGCGCGGCTTCTGCCGAAAGACGCCCGGGAGCGGCTCTTAGCTCCGGACAGCATCTTACCTTCGTCTTTAGCGCCTCTTCTCTTCTTCATCTTGGCAAAAAGCTTTTCCACTATGTCTGGCTCGGAAAAACTGCCCGAACAGAAAACATCTCCCATTGTGTTCTAGACATTGCACGGATGTCTGCCAAGTGTTTGGCAGGAAGAAAAGAAAAGTTGTCCAAAACAGCTTCCAATCGAATGTTCATGTGATTGGAAAAGTCAAGAGAGTGCAAAAGTACTCTTTTGTATCAGTTGGCAAGGTGCGCACACAATCCCAGTGTTGTACAGCTTGCTTCTTCACCTTCCCGAAGCTGCCGCTCTCTCCGGCTCCCGGAGCTGAAGAAGCGGCTTCTTCGCGCAAAGACGATTGTGCCGCTCACAGTGCTCTCCTTAGCGCGGCTTCTGCCGAAAGACGCCCGGGAGCGGCTCTTAGCTCCGGACAGCATCCAACCTTCGTCTTTAGCGCCTCTTCTCATCTACATCTCGGCAAAAAGCTTTTCCACTATGTCTGGCTAGGAAAAACTGTGCCAGCACAGAAAACATCTCCCATCGTGTTCTAGACGTTGAACGGATGTCTGCCAAGTGTTTGGCAGGAAGAAAAGAAAAGTTGTCCAAAACAGCTTCCGATCGAACGTTCATGTGATTGGAAAAGTCAGGAGAGTGCAAAAGTACTGTTTTCTAAAAGTTGGCAAGGTGCGCACACAATCCCAGTGTTGTACAGCTGGCTTCTTAACCTTCCCGAAGCTGCCGCTCTCTCCGGCTCCCGGAGCCGAAGATTCGGCTTCTTCGCGCAAAGACGATTGTGCCGCTCACAGTGCTCTCCTTAGCGCGGCTTCTGCCGAAAGACGCCTGGGAGCGGCTCTTAGCTCCGGACAGCATCCTACCTTCGTCTTTAGCGCCTCTTCTCATCTACATCTTGGCAAAAAGCTTTTCCACTATGTCTGGCTAGGAAAAACTGTGCCAGCACAGAAAACATCTCCCATCGTGTTCTAGACGTTGCACGGATGTCTGCCAAGTGTTTGGCAGGAAGAAAAGAAAAGTTGTCCAAAACAGCTTCCAATCGAACGTTCATGTGATTGGAAAAGTCAGGAGAGTGCAAAAGTACTGTTTTCTAATAGTTGGCAAGGTGCGCACACAATCCCAGTGTTGTACAGCTTGCTTCTTCACCTTCCCGAAGCTGCCGCTGTCTCCGGCTCCCAGAGCCGAAGATGCGGCTTCTTCACGCAAAGACGATTGTGCCGCTCACAGTGCTCTCCTTAGCGCGGCTTCTGCCGAAAGACGCCCGGGAGCGGCTCTTAGCTCCGGACAGCATCCTACCTTCGTCTTTAGCGCCTCTTCTCATCTACATCTCGGCAAAAAGCTTTTCCACTATGTCTGGCTAGGAAAAACTGTGCCAGCACAGAAAACATCTCCCATCGTGTTCTAGACGTTGCACGGATTTCTGCCAAGTGTTTGGCAGGAAGAAAAGAAAAGTTGTCCAAAACAGCTTCCAATCGAATGTTCATGTGACTGGAAAAGTCAGGACATTTCAAAAGTACTGTTTTCTAATAGTTGGTAGGGTGCGCACACAATCCCAGTGTTGTACAGCTTGCTTCTTTACCTTTTCCAAGTTGCCGCTCTCTCCGGCTCGAGGAGCCGAAGGAGCGGCTTCTTCGCGCAAAGACGATTGTGCCGCTCACAGTGCTCTCCTTAGCGCGGCTTCTGCCGAAAGACGCCCCGGAGCGGCTCTTAGCTCCGGACAGCATCCTACCTTCGTCTTTAGCGCCTCTTCTCATCTACATCTCGGCAAAAAGCTTTTCCACTATGTCTGGCTAGGAAAAACTGTGCCAGCACAGAAAACATCTCCCATCGTGTTCTAGACGTTGCACGGATGTCTGCCAAGTGTTTGGCAGGAAGAAAAGAAAAATTGTCCAAAACAGCCTCCAATCGAATGTTCATGTGATTGGAAAAGTCAGGAGAGTGCAAAAGTACTGTTTTCTAATAGTTGGCAAGGTGTGCACACAATCCCAGTGTTGTACAGCTTGCTTCTTCACCTTCCCGAAGCTGCCGCTCTCTCCGGCTCCCGGAGCCGAAGAAGCGGCTTCTTCGCGCAAAGACGATTGTGCCGCTCACAGTGCTCTCCTTAGCGCGGCTTCTGCCGAAAGACGCCCGGGAGCGGCTCTTAGCTCCGGACAGCACCCTACCTTCGTCTTTAGCGCCTCTCCTCATCTACATCTCGGCAAAAAGCTTTTCCACTATGTCTGGCTCGGAAAAACTGTGCCAGCACAGAAAACATCTCCCATCGTGTTCTAGACGTTGCACGGATTTCTGCCAAGTGTTTGGCTGGAAGAAAAGAAAAGTTGTCCAAAACAGCTTCCAATCGAACGTTCATGTAATTGGAAAAGTCAGGAGAGTGCAAAAGTACTGTTTTGTATCAGTTGGCAAGGTGCGCACACAATCCCAGTGTTGTACAGCTTGCTTCTTCACCTTCCCGAAGCTGCCGCTCTCTCCGGCTCCCGGAGCCGAAGAAGCGGCATCTTCGCGCAAAGACGATTGTGTCGCTCACAGTGCTCTCCTTAGCGCAGCTTCTGCCGAAAGACTCCCGGGAGCGGCTCTTAGCTCCGGAGAGCATCCTACCTTCGTCTTTAGCACCTCTTCTCATCTACATCTCGGCGAAAAGCTTTTCCACTATGTCTGGCTCGGAAAAACTGTGCCAGCACAGAAAACATCTCCCATCGTGTTCTAGACGTTGCACGGATTTCTGCCAAGTGTTTGGCAGGAAGAAAAGTTGTCCAAAAAAGCTTCCAATCGAATGTTCATGTGACTGGAAAAGTCAGAAGAGTGCAAAAGTACTGTTTTCTAATAGTTGGCAAGGTGCGCACACAATCCCAGTGTTGTACAGCTTGCTTCTTTACCTTTTCCGAGTTGCCGCTCTCCCCGGCTCCCGGAGCCGAAGAAGCGGCTTCTTCGCGCAAAGACGATTGTGCCGCTCACAGTGCTCTCCTTAGCGCGGCTTCTGCCGAAAGACGCCCGGGAGCGGCTCTTAGCTCCGGACAGCATCCTACCTTCGTCTTTAGCGCCTCTTCTCATATACATCTTGGCAAAAAGCTTTTCCACTATGTCTGGCTAGGAAAAACTCTGCCAGAACAGAAAACATCTCTCATCGTGTTCTAGACGTTGCACGGATGTCTGCCAAGTGTTTGGCAGGAAGAAAAGAAAAGTTGTCCAAAACAGCTTCCAATCGAACGTTCATGTGATTGGAAAAGTCAGGAGAGTGCAAAAGTACTGTTTTCTAATAGTTGGCAAGGTGCGCACACAATCCCAGTGTTGTACAGCTTGCTTCTTTACCTTTTCCAAGTTGCCGCTCTCTCCGGCTCGAGGAGCCGAAGGAGCGGCTTCTTCGCGCAAAGACGATTGTGCCGCTCACAGTGCTCTCCTTAGCGCGGCTTCTGCCGAAAGACGCCCCGGAGCGGCTCTTAGCTCCGGACAGCATCCTACCTTCGTCTTTAGCGCCTCTTCTCATCTACATCTCGGCAAAAAGCTTTTCCACTATGTCTGGCTAGGAAAAACTGTGCCAGCACAGAAAACATCTCCCATCGTGTTCTAGACGTTGCACGGATGTCTGCCAAGTGTTTGGCAGGAAGAAAAGAAAAATTGTCCAAAACAGCCTCCAATCGAATGTTCATGTGATTGGAAAAGTCAGGAGAGTGCAAAAGTACTGTTTTCTAATAGTTGGCAAGGTGCGCACACAATCCCAGTGTTGTACAGCTTGCTTCTTCACCTTCCCGAAGCTGCCGCTCTCTCCGGCTCCCGGAGCCGAAGAAGCGGCTTCTTCGCGCAAAGACGATTGTGCCGCTCACAGTGCTCTCCTTAGCGCGGCTTCTGCCGAAAGACGCCCGGGAGCGGCTCTTAGCTCCGGACAGCACCCTACCTTCGTCTTTAGCGCCTCTCCTCATCTACATCTCGGCAAAAAGCTTTTCCACTATGTCTGGCTCGGAAAAACTGTGCCAGCACAGAAAACATCTCCCATCGTGTTCTAGACGTTGCACGGATTTCTGCCAAGTGTTTGGCTGGAAGAAAAGAAAAGTTGTCCAAAACAGCTTCCAATCGAACGTTCATGTAATTGGAAAAGTCAGGAGAGTGCAAAAGTACTGTTTTGTATCAGTTGGCAAGGTGCGCACACAATCCCAGTGTTGTACAGCTTGCTTCTTCACCTTCCCGAAGCTGCCGCTCTCTCCGGCTCCCGGAGCCGAAGAAGTGGCATCGTCGCGCAAAGACGATTGTGTCGCTCACAGTGCTCTCCTTAGCGCAGCTTCTGCCGAAAGACTCCCGGGAGCGGCTCTTAGCTCCGGAGAGCATCCTACCTTCGTCTTTAGCACCTCTTCTCATCTACATCTCGGCGAAAAGCTTTTCCACTATGTCTGGCTCGGAAAAACTGTGCCAGCACAGAAAACATCTCCCATCGTGTTCTAGACGTTGCACGGATTTCTGCCAAGTGTTTGGCAGGAAGAAAAGTTGTCCAAAACAGCTTCCAATCGAATGTTCATGTGACTGGAAAAGTCAGAAGAGTGCAAAAGTACTGTTTTCTAATAGTTGGCAAGGTGCGCACACAATCCCAGTGTTGTACAGCTTGCTTCTTTACCTTTTCCGAGTTGCCGCTCTCCCCGGCTCCCGGAGCCGAAGAAGCGGCTTCTTCGCGCAAAGACGATTGTGCCGCTCACAGTGCTCTCCTTAGCGCGGCTTCTGCCGAAAGACGCCCGGGAGCGGCTCTTAGCTCCGGACAGCATCCTACCTTCGTCTTTAGCGCCTCTTCTCATATACATCTTGGCAAAAAGCTTTTCCACTATGTCTGGCTAGGAAAAACTCTGCCAGAACAGAAAACATCTCTCATCGTGTTCTAGACGTTGCACGGATGTCTGCCAAGTGTTTGGCAGGAAGAAAAGAAAAGTTGTCCAAAACAGCTTCCAATCGAACGTTCATGTGATTGGAAAAGTCAGGAGAGTGCAAAAGTACTGTTTTCTAATAGTTGGCAAGGTGCGCACACAATCCCAGTGTTGTACAGCTTGCTTCTTCACCTTCCCGAAGCTGCCACTCTCTCCGGCTCCCGGAGTCGAAGATGCGGCTTCTTCGCGCAAAGACGATTGTGCCGCTCACAGTGCTCTCCTTAGCGCGGCTTCTGCCGAAAGACGCCCCGGAGCGGCTCTTAGCTCCGGACAGCATCCTACCTTCGTCTTTAGCGCCTCTTCTCATCTACATCTCAGCAAAAAACTTTTCCACTATGTCTGGCTCGGAAAAACTGTGCCAGCACAGAAAAAATCTCCCATCATGTTCTAGACGTTGCACGGTTGTCTGCCAAGTGTTTGGCAGGAAGAAAAGTTGTCCAAAGCAGCTTCCAATCGAACATTCATGTGATTGGAAAAGTCAGGAGAGTGCAAAAGTACTGTTTTCTAATAGTTGGCAAGGTGCGCACACAATCCCAGTGTTGTACAGCTTGCTTCTTCACCTTTCCGAAGCTGCTGCTCTCCCCGGATCCCGGAGCCGAAGAAGGGGCTTCTTCGCGCAAAGACGATTGCGCCGCTCACAGTGCTCTCCTTAGCGCGGCTTCTGCCGAAGGACGCCCGGGAGCGGCTCTTAGCTCTGGACAGCATCCTACCTTCGTCTTTAGCGCCTCTTCTAATCTACATCTCGGCAAAAAGCTTTTCCACTATGTCTGGCTCGGAAAAACTGTGCTAGCACAGAAAACATCTCCCATCGTGTTCTAGACGTTGCACGGATGTCTGCCAAGTGTTTGGCAGGAAGAAAAGAAAAGTTGTCCAAAACAGCTTCTAATCGAATGTTCATGTGACTGGAAAAGGCAGGAGAGTGCAAAAGTACTGTTTTGTATCAGTTGGCAAGGTGCGCACACAATCCCAGTGTTGTACAGCTTGCTTCTTCACCTTCCCGAAGCTGCCGCTCTCTCCGGCTCCCGGCGCTGAAGAAGCGGCTTCTTCGCGCAAAGACGATTGTGCCGCTCACAGTGCTCTCCTTAGCGCGGCTTCTGCCGAAAGACGCCCGGGAGCGGCTCTTAGCTCCGGACAGCATCCTACCTTCGTCTTTAGCGCCTCTTCACATCTACATCTCGGCAAAAAGCTTTTCCACTATGTCTGCTAGGATAAACTGTGCTAGCACAGAAAACATCTCCCATCGTGTTCTAGACGTTGCACGGATGTCTGCCAAGTGTTTGGCAGGAAGTATAGAAAAGTTGTCCAAAACAGCTTCCAATCGAACGTTCATGTGATTGGAAAAGTCAGGAGAGTGCAAAAGTACTGTTTTGTATCAGTTGGCAAGGTGCACACACAATCCCGGTGTTGTACAGCTTGCTTCTTCACCTTCCCGAAGCCGCCGCTCTCTCCGGCTCCCGGAGCTGAAGAAGCGGCTTCTTCGCGCAAAGACGATTGTGCCGCTCACAGTGCTCTCCTTAGCGCGGCTTCTGCTGAAAGACGCCCGGTAGCGGCTCTTAGCTCCGGACAGCATCCTACCTTCGTCTTTAGCGCCTCTTCTCATCTACATCTCGGCAAAAAGCTTTTCCACTATGTCTGGCTAGGAAAAACTGTGCCAGCACAGAAAACATCTCCCATCGTGTTCTAGACGTTGCACGGATGTCTGCCAAGTGTTTGGCAGGAAGAAAAGTTGTCCAAAACAGCTTCCAATCGAACGTTCATGTGATTGGAAAAGTCAGGAGAGTGCAAAAGAACTGTTTTCTAATAGTTGGCAAGGTGCGCACACAATCCCAGTGTTGTACAGCTTGCTTCTTCACCTTCCCGAAGCTGCCGCTCTGTCCGGCTCCAGGAGCCGAAGATGCGGCTTCTTCGCGCAAAGACGATTGTGCCGCTCACAGTGCTCTCCTTAGCGCGGCTTCTGCCGAAAGACGCCCCGGAAGCGGCTCTTAGCTCCGGACAGCATCCTACCTTCGTCTTTAGCGCCTCTTCTCATCTACATCTCGGCAAAAAGCTTTTCCACTATGTCTGGCTAGGAAAGACTGTGCCAGCACAGAAAACATCTCCCATCGTGTTCTAGACGTTGCACGGATGTCTGCCAAGTGTTTGGCAGGAAGAAAAGAAAAGTTGTCCAAAACAGCTTCCAATCGAACGTTCATGTGATTGGAAAAGTCAGGAGAGTGCAAAAGTACTGTTTTCTAATAGTTGGCAAGGTGCGCACACAATCCCAGTGTTGTACAGCTTGCTTCTTTACCTTTTCCAAGTTGCCGCTCTCCCCGGCTCCCAGAGCCGAAGAAGCGGCTTCTTCGCGCAAAGACGATTGTGCCGCTCACAGTGCTCTCCTTAGCGCGGCTTCTGCCGAAAGACGCCCCGGAAGCGGCTCTTAGCTCCGGACAGCATCCTACCTTCGTCTTTAGCGCCTCTTCTCATCTACATCTCGGCAAAAAGCTTTTCCACTATGTCTGGCTAGGAAAAACTGTGCCAGCACAGAAAACATCTCCCATCGTGTTCTAGACGTTGCACGGATGTCTGCCAAGTGTTTGGCAGGAAGAAAAGAAAAGTTGTCCAAAACAGCTTCCAATCGAACGTTCATGTGATTGGAAAAGTCAGGAGAGTGCAAAAGTACTGTTTTGTATCAGTTGGCAAGGTGCGCACGCAATCCCGGTGTTGTACAGCTTGCTTCTTCACCTTCCCGAAGCTGCCGCTCTCTCCGGCTCCCGGTGCTGAAGAAGCGGCTTCTTCGCGCAAAGACGATTGTGCCGCTCACAGTGCTCTCCTTAGCGCGGCTTCTGCCGAAAGACGCCCGGGAGCGGCTCTTAGCTCCGGACAGCATCCTACCTTCGTCTTTAGCGCCTCTTCTCATCTACATCTCGGCAAAAAGCTTTTCCACTATGTCTGGCTAGGAAAAACTGTGCCAGCACAGAAAATATCTCCCATCGTGTTCTAGACGTTGCACGGATGTCTGCCAAGTGTTTGGCAGGAAGAAAAGAAAAGTTGTCCAAAACAGCTTCCAATCGAACGTTCATGTGATTGGAAAAGTCAGGAGAGTGCAAAAGTACTGTTTTCTAATAGTTGGCAAGGTGCGCACACAATCCCAGTGTTGTACAGCTTGCTTCTTCACCTTCCCGAAGCTGCCGCTCTCTCCGGCTCCAGGAGCCGAAGAAGCGGCTTCTTCGCACAAAGACGATTGTGCCGCTCACAGTGCTCTCCTTAGCGCGGCTTCTGCCGAAAGATGCCCGGGAGCGGCTCTTAGCTCCGGAGAGCATCCTACCATCGTCTTTAGCGCCTCTTCTCATCTACATCTCGGCAAAAAGCTTTTCCACTATGTCTGGCTAGGAAAAACTGTGCCAGCACAGAAAATATCTCCCATCGTGTTCTAGACGTTGCACGGATGTCTGCCAAGTGTTTGGCAGGAAGAAAAGAAAAGTTGTCCAAAACAGATTCCAATCGAACGTTCATGTTATTGGAAAAGTCAGGGGAGTGCAAAAGTACTGTTTTGTATCAGTTGGCAAGGTGCGCACACAATCCCAGTGTTGTAAAGCTTGCTTCTTCACCTTCCCGAAGCTGCCGCTCTCTCCGACTCCCGAAGCTGAAGAAGCGGCTTCTTCGCGCAAAGACGATTGTGCCGCTCACAGTGCTCTCCTTAGCGCGGCTTCTGCCGAAGGACGCCCGGGAGCGGCTCTTAGCTCCGGACAGCATCCTACCTTCGTCTTTAGCGCCTCTTCTCATCTACATCTCGGCAAAAAGCTTTTCCACTATGTCTGGCTCGGAAAAACTGTGCCAGCACAGAAAACATCTCCCATCGTGTTCTAGACGTTGCACGGATGTCTGCCAAGTGTTTGGCAGGAAGAAAAGAAAAGTTGTCCAAAACAGCTTCCAATCAAATGTTCATGTGATTGGAAAAGTTAGGAGAGTGCAAAGGTACTTTTTTCTGTCAGTTGGCAAGGTGCGCACACAATGCCAGTGTTGTACAGCTTGCTTCTTCACCTTCCCGAAGCTGCCGCTCTCCCCGGCTCCCGGAGCCGAAGAAGCGGCTTCTTCGCGCAAAGACGATTGTGCCGCTCACAGTGCTCTCCTTAGCGCGGCTTCTGCCGAAAGACGCCCGGGAGCGGCTCTTAGCTCCGGACAGCATCCTACCTTCGTCTTTAGCGCCTCTTCTCATCTACATCTCAGCAAAAAGCTTTTCCACTATGTCTGGCTCGGAAAAACTGTGCCAGCACAGAAAACATCTCCCATCATGTTCTAGACGTTGCACGGATGTCTGCCAAGTGTTTGGCAGGAAGAAAAGAAAAGTTGTCCAAAACAGCTTCTAATCGAATGTTCATGTGACTGGAAAAGTCAGGAGAGTGCAAAGGTACTGTTTTCTGTCAGTTGGCAAGGTGCGCACACAATCCCAGTGTTGTACAGCTTGCTACTTTACCTTTTCCAAGTTGCCGCTCTCTCCGGCTCCCGGAGCCGAAGAAGCGGCTTCTTCGCGCAAAGACGATTGTGCCGCTCACAGTGCTCTCCTTAGCGCGGCTTCTGCCGAAAGACGCCCGGGAGCGGCTCTTAGCTCCGGACAGCATCCTACCTTCGTCTTTAGCGCCTCTTCACATCTACATCTCGGCAAAAAGCTTTTCCACTATGTCTGCTAGGATAAACTGTGCTAGCACAGAAAACATCTCCCATCGTGTTCTAGACGTTGCACGGATGTCTGTCAAGTGTTTGGCAGGAAGTGTAGAAAAGTTGTCCAAAACAGCTTCCAATCGAACGTTCATGTGATTGGAAAAGTCAGGAGAGTGCAAAAGTACTGTTTTGTATCAGTTGGCAAGGTGCGCGCACAATCCCGGTGTTGTACAGCTTGCTTCTTCACCTTCCCGAAGCTGTCGCGCTCCCCGGCTCCCGGACCCGAAGAAGCGGCTTCTTCGCGCAAAGACGATTGTGCCGCTCACAGTGCTCTCCTTAGCGCGGCTTCTGCCGAAAGACGCCCGGGAGCGGCTCTTAGCTCCGGACAGCATCCTACCTTCGTCTTTAGCGCCTCTTCTCATCTACATCTCGGCAAAAAGCTTTTCCACTATGTCTGGCTCGGAAAAACTTTGCCAGCACAGAAAAAATCTCCCATCGTGTTCTAGACGTTGCACGGATGTCTGCCAAGTGTTTGGCAGGAAGAAAAGAAAAGTTGTTCAAAACAGCTTCTAATCGAATGTTCATGTGACTGGAAAAGTCAGGAGAGTGCAAAAGTACTGTTTTCTAATAGTTGGCAAGGTGCGCACACAATCCCAGTGTTGTACAGCTTGCTTCTTCACCTTTCCGAAGCTGCCGCTCTCTCCCCGGCTCCCGGAGCCGAAGAAGCAACTTCTTCGCGCAAAGACCATTGTGCCGCTCACAGTGCTCTCCTTAGCGCGGCTTCTGCCGAAAGACGCCCGGGAGAAGCTCTTAGCTGCAGACAGCATCCTACCTTCATCTTTAGCGCCTCTTCTCATCTACATCTCAGCAAAAAGCTTTTCCACTATGTCTGGCTAGGAAAAACTGTGCCAGCACAGAAAACATCTCCCATCGTGTTCTAGACGTTGCACGGATGTCTGCCAAGTGTTTGGCAGGAAGAAAAGAAAAGTTGTCCAAAACAGCTTCCAATCAAATGTTCATGTGATTGGAAAAGTCAGGAGAGTGCAAAAGTACTGTTTTCTAATAATTGGCAAGGTGCGCACACAATCCCAGTGTTGTACAGCTTGCTTCTTCACCTTTGAGAAGCCAACGCTCTCCCCGACTCCCGGAGCCGAAGAAGCGGCTTCTTCGCGCAAAGACAATTGTGCCGCTCACAGTGCTCTCCTTAGCGCGGCTTCTGCCGAAAGACGCCCGGGAGCGGCTCTTAGCTCCGGACAGCATCCTACCTTCGTCTTTAGCGCCTCTTCTCATCTACATCTCGGCAAAAAGCTTTTCCACTATGTCTGGCTCGGAAAAACTGTGCCAGCACAGAAAACATCTCCCATCGTGTTCTAGACGTTGCACGGAGGTCTGCCAAGTGTTTGGCAGGAAGAAAAGAGAAGTTGTCCAAAACAGCTTCTAATCGAATGTTCATGTGACTGGAAAAGTCAGGAGAGTGCAAAAGTACGGTTTTGTATAAGTTGGCAAGTTGCGCACACAATCCCAGTGTTGTACAGCTAGCTTCTTTACCTTTTCCAAGTTTCCGCTCTCTCCGGCTCGAGGAGCCCAAGAAGCGGCTTCTTCGCGCAAAGACAATTGTGCCGCTCACAGTGCTCTCCTTAGCGCGGCTTCTGCCGAAAGACGCCCGGGAGCGGCTCTTAGCTCCGGACAGCATCCTACCTTCGTCTTTAGCGCCTCTTCTCATCTACATCTCGGCAAAAAGCTTTTCCACTATGTCTGGCTCGGAAAAACTGTGCCAGCACAGAAAACATCTCCCATCGTGTTCTAGACGTTGCACGGAGGTCTGCCAAGTGTTTGGCAGGAAGAAAAGAGAAGTTGTCCAAAACAGCTTCTAATCGAATGTTCATGTGACTGGAAAAGTCAGGAGAATGCAAAAGTATTGTTTTCTAATAGTTGGCAAGGTGCGCACACAATCCCAGTGTTGTACAGCTTGCTTCTTTACCTTTTCCAAGTTGCCGCTCTCTCTGGCTCCCGGAGCCGAAGAAGCGGCTTCTTCGCGCAAAGACCATTGTGCCGCTCACAGTGCTCTCCTTAGCGCGGCTTCTGCCAAAAGACGCCCGGGAGCGGCTCTTAGCTCCGGACAGCATCCTACCTTCGTCTTTAGCGCCTCTTCTCATCTACATCTCGGCAAAAAGCTTTTCCACTATGTCTGGCTAGGAAAAACTGTGCCAGCACAGAAAACATCTCCCATCGTGTTCTAGACGTTGCACGGATGTCTGCCAAGTGTTTGGCAGGAAGAAAAGAAAAGTTGTCCAAAACAGCTTCCAATCGAACGTTCATGTGATTGGAAAAGTCAGGAGAGTGCAAAAGTACTGTTTTCTAATAGTTGGCAAGATGCGCACACAATCCCAGTTTTGTACAGCTTGCTTCTTTACCTTTTCCAAGTTGCCGCTCTCCCCGGCTCCCGGACCCGTAGAAGCGGCTTCTTCGCGCAAAGACGATTGTGCCGCTCACAGTGCTCTCCTTAGCGCGGCTTCTGCCGAAAGACGCCCGGGAGCGGCTCTTAGCTCCGGACAGCATCCTACCTTCGTCTTTAGCGCCTCTTCTCATGTACATCTCGGCAAAAAGCTTTTCCACTATGTCTGGCTCGGAAAAACTGTGCCAGCACAGAAAACATCTCCCATCGTGTTCTAGACGTTGCATGGATTTCTGCCAAGTGTTTGGCAGGAAGAAAAGAAAAGTTGTCCAAAACAGCTTCCAATCGAACGTTCATGTGATTGGAAAAGTCAGGAGAGTGCAAAAGTACTGTTTTCTAATAGTTGGCAAGGTGCGCACACAATCCCAGTGTTGTACAGCTTGCTTCTTCACCTTCCCGAAGCTGCCGCTCTCTCCGGCTCCCGGAGCCGAAGATGCGGCTTCTTAGCACAAAGACGATTGTGCCGCTCACAGTGCTCTCCTTAGCGCGGCTTCTGCCGAAAGACGCCCCGGAAGCGGCTCTTAGCTCCGGACAGCATCCTACCTTCGTCTTTAGCGCCTCTTCTCATCTACATCTCGGCAAAAAGCTTTTCCACTATGTCTGGCTAGGAAAAACTGTGCCAGCACAGAAAACATCTCCCATCGTGTTCTAGACGTTGCACGGATTTCTGCCAAGTGTTTGGCAGGAAGAAAAGAAAAGTTGTCCAAAACAGCTTCTAACCGAATGTTCATGTGACTGGAAAAGTCAGGAGAGTGCAAAAGTACTGTTTTCTAATAATTGGCAAGGTGCGCACACAATCCCAGTGTTGTACAGCTTGCTTCTTCACCTTTGAGAAGCCAACGCTCTCCCCGACTCCCGGAGCCGAAGAAGCGGCTTCTTCGCGCAAAGACAATTGTGCCGCTCACAGTGCTCTCCTTAGCGCGGCTTCTGCCGAAAGACGCCCGGGAGCGGCTCTTAGCTCCGGACAGCATCCTACCTTCGTCTTTAGCGCCTCTTCTCATCTACATCTCGGCAAAAAGCTTTTCCACTATGTCTGGCTCGGAAAAACTGTGCCAGCACAGAAAACATCTCCCATCGTGTTCTAGACGTTGCACGGAGGTCTGCCAAGTGTTTGGCAGGAAGAAAAGAGAAGTTGTCCAAAACAGCTTCTAATCGAATGTTCATGTGACTGGAAAAGTCAGGAGAGTGCAAAAGTACGGTTTTGTATAAGTTGGCAAGTTGCGCACACAATCCCAGTGTTGTACAGCTAGCTTCTTTACCTTTTCCAAGTTTCCGCTCTCTCCGGCTCGAGGAGCCCAAGAAGCGGCTTCTTCGCGCAAAGACAATTGTGCCGCTCACAGTGCTCTCCTTAGCGCGGCTTCTGCCGAAAGACGCCCGGGAGCGGCTCTTAGCTCCGGACAGCATCCTACCTTCGTCTTTAGCGCCTCTTCTCATCTACATCTCGGCAAAAAGCTTTTCCACTATGTCTGGCTCGGAAAAACTGTGCCAGCACAGAAAACATCTCCCATCGTGTTCTAGACGTTGCACGGAGGTCTGCCAAGTGTTTGGCAGGAAGAAAAGAGAAGTTGTCCAAAACAGCTTCTAATCGAATGTTCATGTGACTGGAAAAGTCAGGAGAATGCAAAAGTATTGTTTTCTAATAGTTGGCAAGGTGCGCACACAATCCCAGTGTTGTACAGCTTGCTTCTTTACCTTTTCCAAGTTGCCGCTCTCTCTGGCTCCCGGAGCCGAAGAAGCGGCTTCTTCGCGCAAAGACCATTGTGCCGCTCACAGTGCTCTCCTTAGCGCGGCTTCTGCCAAAAGACGCCCGGGAGCGGCTCTTAGCTCCGGACAGCATCCTACCTTCGTCTTTAGCGCCTCTTCTCATCTACATCTCGGCAAAAAGCTTTTCCACTATGTCTGGCTAGGAAAAACTGTGCCAGCACAGAAAACATCTCCCATCGTGTTCTAGACGTTGCACGGATGTCTGCCAAGTGTTTGGCAGGAAGAAAAGAAAAGTTGTCCAAAACAGCTTCCAATCGAACGTTCATGTGATTGGAAAAGTCAGGAGAGTGCAAAAGTACTGTTTTCTAATAGTTGGCAAGATGCGCACACAATCCCAGTTTTGTACAGCTTGCTTCTTTACCTTTTCCAAGTTGCCGCTCTCCCCGGCTCCCGGACCCGTAGAAGCGGCTTCTTCGCGCAAAGACGATTGTGCCGCTCACAGTGCTCTCCTTAGCGCGGCTTCTGCCGAAAGACGCCCGGGAGCGGCTCTTAGCTCCGGACAGCATCCTACCTTCGTCTTTAGCGCCTCTTCTCATGTACATCTCGGCAAAAAGCTTTTCCACTATGTCTGGCTCGGAAAAACTGTGCCAGCACAGAAAACATCTCCCATCGTGTTCTAGACGTTGCATGGATTTCTGCCAAGTGTTTGGCAGGAAGAAAAGAAAAGTTGTCCAAAACAGCTTCCAATCGAACGTTCATGTGATTGGAAAAGTCAGGAGAGTGCAAAAGTACTGTTTTCTAATAGTTGGCAAGGTGCGCACACAATCCCAGTGTTGTACAGCTTGCTTCTTCACCTTCCCGAAGCTGCCGCTCTCTCCGGCTCCCGGAGCCGAAGATGCGGCTTCTTAGCACAAAGACGATTGTGCCGCTCACAGTGCTCTCCTTAGCGCGGCTTCTGCCGAAAGACGCCCCGGAAGCGGCTCTTAGCTCCGGACAGCATCCTACCTTCGTCTTTAGCGCCTCTTCTCATCTACATCTCGGCAAAAAGCTTTTCCACTATGTCTGGCTAGGAAAAACTGTGCCAGCACAGAAAACATCTCCCATCGTGTTCTAGACGTTGCACGGATTTCTGCCAAGTGTTTGGCAGGAAGAAAAGAAAAGTTGTCCAAAACAGCTTCTAACCGAATGTTCATGTGACTGGAAAAGTCAGGAGAGTGCAAAAGTACTGTTTTCTAATAATTGGCAAGGTGCGCACACAATCCCAGTGTTGTACAGCTTGCTTCTTCACCTTTGCGAAGCCAACGCTCTCCCCGACTCCCGGAGCCGAAGAAGCGGCTTCTTCGCGCAAAGACGATTGCGCCGCTCTCAGTGCTCTCCTTAGCGCGGCTTCTGCCGAAAGACGCCCGGGAGCGGCTCTTAGCTCCGGACAGCATCCTACCTTCGTCTTTAGCGCCTCTTCTCATCTACATCTCAGCAACAAGCTTTTCCACTATGTCTGGCTAGGAAAAACTGTGCCAGCACAGAAAACATCTCCCATCGTGTTCTAGACATTGCACGGAGGTCTGCCAAGTGTTTGCCAGGAAGAAAAGAAAAGTTGTCCAAAACAGCTTCCAATCGAACGTTCATGTGATTGGAAAAGTCAGGAGAGTGCAAAAGTACTGTTTTCTAATAGTTGGCAAGGTGCGCACACAATCCCAGTGTTGTACAGCTTGCTTCTTCACCTTCCCGAAGCTGCCGCTCTCTCCGGCTCCAGGAGCCGAAGATGCGGCTTCTTCGCACAAAGACGATTGTGCCGCTCACAGTGCTCTCCTTAGCGCGGCTTCTGCCGAAAGACGCCCCGGAAGCGGCTCTTAGCTCTGGACCGCATCCTACCTTCGTCTTTAGCGCCTCTTCTCATCTACATCTCGGCAAAAAGCTTTTCCACTATGTCTGGCTAGGAAAAACTGTGCCAGCACAGAAAACATCTCCCATTGTGTTCTAGACGTTGCACGGATGTCTGCCAAGTGTTTGGCAGGAAGAAAAGAAAAGTTGTCCAAAACAGCTTCCAATCGAACGTTCATGTGATTGGAAAAGTCAGGAGAGTGCAAAAGTACTGTTTTCTAATAGTTGGCAAGATGCGCACACAATCCCAGTTTTGTACAGCTTGCTTCTTTACCTTTTCCAAATTGCCGCTCTCCCCGGCTCCCGGACCCGAAGAAGCGGCTTCTTCGCGCAGACGATTGTGCCGCTCACAGTGCTCTCCTTAGCGTGGCTTCTGCCGAAAGACGCCCGGGAGCGGCTCTTAGCTCCGGACAGCATCCTACCTTCGTCTTTAGCGCCTCTTCTCATCTACATCTCGGCAAAAAGCTTTTCCACTATGTCTGGCTAGGAAAAACTGTGCCAGCACAGAAAACATCTCCCATCGTGTTCTAGACGTTGCACGGATTTCTGCCAAGTGTTTGGCAGGAAGAAAAAAAAAGTTGTCCAAAACAGCTTCCAATCAAATGTTCATGTGATTGGAAAAGTTAGGAGAGTGCAAAGGTACTGTTTTCTGTCAGTTGGCAAGGTGCGCACACAATCCCAGTGTTGTACAGCTTGCTTCTTTACCTTTTCCAAGTTGCCGCTCTCCCCGGCTCCCGGACCCGTAGAAGCGGCTTCTTCGCGCAAAGACGATTGTGCCGCTCACAGTGCTCTCCTTAGCGCGGCTTCTGCCGAAAGACGCCCGGGAGCGGCTCTTAGCTCCGGACAGCATCCTACCTTCGTCTTTAGCACCTCTTCTCATCTACATGTCGGCAAAAAGCTTTTCCACTATGTCTGGCTAGGAAAAACTGTGCCAGCACAGAAAACATCTCCCATTGTGTTCTAGACGTTGCATGGATTTCTGCCAAGTGTTTGCCAGGAAGAAAAGAAAAGTTGTCCAAAACAGCTTCCAATCGAACGTTCATGTGATTGGAAAAGTCAGGAGAGTGCAAAAGTACTGTTTTCTAATAGTTGGCAAGGTGCGCACACAATCCCAGTGTTGTACAGCTTGCTTCTTCACCTTCCCGAAGCTGCCGCTCTCTCCGGTACCAGGAGCCGAAGATGCGGCTTCTTCGCACAAAGACGATTGTGCCGCTCACAGTGCTCTCCTTAGCGCGGCTTCTGCCGAAAGACGCCCGGGAGCGGCTCTTAGCTCCGGACAGCATCCTACCTTCGTCTTTAGCGCCTCTTCTCATCTACATCTCGGCAAAAAGCTTTTCCACTATGTCTGGCTAGGAAAAACTGTGCCAGCACAGAAAACATCTCCCATCGTGTTCTAGACGTTGCACGGATGTCTGCCAAGTGTTTGGCAGGAAGAAAAGAAAAGTTGTCCAAAACAGCTTCCAATCGAACGTTCATGTGATTGGAAAAGTCAGGAGAGTGCAAAAGTACTGTTTTCTAATAGTTGGCAAGATGCGCACACAATCCCAGTTTTGTACAGCTTGCTTCTTTACCTTTTCCTAGTTGCCGCTCTCCCCGGTCCCGGACCTGAAGAAGCGGCTTCTTCGCGCAAAGACGATTGTGCCGCTCACAGTGCTCTCCTTAGCGCGGCTTCTGCCGAAAGACGCCCGGGAGCGGCTCTTAGCTCCGGACAGCATCCTACCTTCGTCTTTAGCGCCTCTTCTCATCTACATCTCAGCAAAAAGCTTTTCCACTATGTCTGGCTCGGAAAAACTGTGCCAGCACAGAAAACATCTCCCATCATGTTCTAGACGTTTCACGGATGTCTGCCAAGTGTTTGGCAGGAAGAAAAGAAAAGTTGTCCAAAACAGCTTCTAATCGAATGTTCATGTGACTGGAAAAGTCAGGAGAGTGCAAAGGTACTGTTTTCTGTCAGTTGGCAAAGTGCGCACACAATCCCAGTGTTGTACAGCTTGCTTCTTTACCTTTTCCAAGTTGCCGCACTCTCCGGCTCCCGGAGCCGAAGAAGCGGCTTCTTCGCGCAAAGACCATTGTGCCGCTCACAGTGCTCTCCTTAGCGCGGCTTCTGCCAAAAGACGCCCGGGAGCGGCTCTTAGATCGGGACAGCATCCTACCTTCGTCTTTAGCGCCTCTTCACATCTACATCTCGGCAAAAAGCTTTTCCACTATGTCTGCTAGGATAAACTGTGCTAGCACAGAAAACATCTCCCATCGTGTTCTAGACGTTGCACGGATGTCTGCCAAGTGTTTGGCAGGAAGTATAGAAAAGTTGTCCAAAACAGCTTCCAATCGAACGTTCATGTGATTGGAAAAGTCAGGAGAGTGCAAAAGTACTGTTTTGTATCAGTTGGCAAGGTGCGCACACAATCCCAGTTTTGTACAGCTTGCTTCTTCACCTTCCCGAAGCTGCCGCTCTCCCCGGCTCCCGGAGCTGAAGAAGTGGCTTCTTCGCGCAAAGACGATTGTGCCGCTCACAGTGCTCTCCTTAGCGCGGCTTCTGCCCAAAGAGGCCCGGGAGCGGCTCTTAGCTCCGGACAGCATCCTACCTTCGTCTTTAGCGCCTCTTCTCATCTACATCTCGGCAAAAAGCTTTTCCACTATGTCTGGCAAAGAAAAACTGTGCCAGCACAGAAAACATCTCCCATTGTGTTCTAGACGTTGCACGGATGTCTGCCAAGTGTTTGGCAGGAAGAAAAGAAAAGTTGTCCAAAACAGCTTCCAATCGAACGTTCATGTGATTGGAAAAGTCAGGAGAGTGCAAAAGTACTGTTTTCTAATAGTTGGCAAGGTGCGCACAGAATCCCAGTGTTGTACAGCTTGCTTCTTCACCTTCCCGAAGCTGCCGCTCTCTCCGGCTCCCGGAGCCGAAGATGCGGCTTCTTCGCGCAAAGACGATTGTGCCTCTCACAGTGCTCTCCTTAGCGCGGCTTCTGCCGAAAGACGCCCGGGAGCGGCTCTTAGCTCCGGACAGCATCCTACCTTCGTCTTTAGCGCCTCTTCTCATCTTCATCTCGGCAAAAAGCTTTTCCACTATGTCTGGCTAGGAAAAACTGTGCCAGCACAGAAAACATCTCCCATCATGTTCTAGACGTTGCACAGATGTCTGACAAGTGTTTGGCAGGAAGAAAAGAAAAGTTGTCCAAAACAGCTTCCAATCGAAAGTTCATGTGATTGGAAAAGTCAGGAGAGTGCAAAAGTACTGTTTTCTAATAATTGGCAAGGTGCGCACACAATCCCAGTGTTGTACAGCTTGCTTCTTCACCTTTGCAAAGCCAACGCTCTCCCCGACTCCCGGAGCCGAAGAAGCGACTTCTTCGCGCAAAGACGATTGTGCCGCTCTCAGTGCTCTCCTTAGCGTGGCTTCTGCCGAAAGACGCCCGGGAGCGGCTCTTAGCTCCGGACAGCATCCTACCTTCGTCTTTAGCGCCTCTTCTCATCTACATCTCAGCAAAAAGCTTTTCCACTATGTCTGGCTCGGAAAAACTGTGCCAGCGCAGAAAACATCTCCCATCGTGTTCTAGACGTTGCACGGATGTCTGCCAAGTGTTTGGCAGGAAGAAAAGAAAAGTTGTCCAAAACAGCTTCCAATCAAATGTTCATGTGATTGGAAAAGTCAGGAGAGTGCAAAAGTACTGTTTTCTAATAGTTGGCAAGGTGCGCACACAATCCCAGTGTTGTACAGCTTGCTTCTTCACCTTCCCGAAGCTGCCGCTCTCTCCGGCTCCAGGAGCCGAAAATGCGGCTTCTTCGCACAAAGACGATTGTGCCGCTCACAGTGCTCTCCTTAGCACGGCTTCTGCCGAAAGACGCCCCGGAAGCGGCTCTTAGCTCCGGACAGCATCCTACCTTTGTCTTTAGCGCCTCTTCTCATCTACATCTCGGCAAAAAGCTTTTCCACTATGTCTGGCTAGGAAAAACTGTGCCAGCACAGAAAACATCTCCCATCGTTTTCTAGACGTTGCACGGATTTCTGCCAAGTGTTTGGCAGGAAGAAAAGAAAAGTTGTCCAAAACAGCTTCCAATCAAATGTTCATGTGATTGGAAAAGTTAGGAGAGTGCAAAGGTACTGTTTTCTGTCAGTTGGCAAGGTGCGCACACAATCCCAGTTTTGTACAGCTTGCTTCTTCACCTTCCCGAAGCTGCCGCTCTCCCCGGCTCCCGGAGCTGAAGAAGTGGCTTCTTCGCGCAAAGACGATTGTGCCGCTCACAGTGCTCTCCTTAGCGCGGCTTCTGCCCAAAGAGGCCCGGGAGCGGCTCTTAGCTCCGGACAGCATCCTACCTTCGTCTTTAGCGCCTCTTCTCATCTACATCTCGGCAAAAAGCTTTTCCACTATGTCTGGCAAAGAAAAACTGTGCCAGCACAGAAAACATCTCCCATTGTGTTCTAGACGTTGCACGGATGTCTGCCAAGTGTTTGGCAGGAAGAAAAGAAAAGTTGTCCAAAACAGCTTCCAATCGAACGTTCATGTGATTGGAAAAGTCAGGAGAGTGCAAAAGTACTGTTTTCTAATAGTTGGCAAGGTGCGCACACAATCCCAGTGTTGTACAGCTTGCTTCTTCACCTTCCCGAAGCTGCCGCTCTCTCCGGCTCCCGGAGCCGAAGATGCGGCTTCTTCGCGCAAAGACGATTGTGCCTCTCACAGTGCTCTCCTTAGCGCGGCTTCTGCCGAAAGACGCCCGGGAGCGGCTCTTAGCTCCGGACAGCATCCTACCTTCGTCTTTAGCGCCTCTTCTCATCTTCATCTCGGCAAAAAGCTTTTCCACTATGTCTGGCTAGGAAAAACTGTGCCAGCACAGAAAACATCTCCCATCATGTTCTAGACGTTGCACGGATGTCTGACAAGTGTTTGGCAGGAAGAAAAGAAAAGTTGTCCAAAACAGCTTCCAATCGAACGTTCATGTGATTGGAAAAGTCAGGAGAGTGCAAAAGTACTGTTTTCTAATAATTGGCAAGGTGCGCACACAATCCCAGTGTTGTACAGCTTGCTTCTTCACCTTTGCAAAGCCAACGCTCTCCCCGACTCCCGGAGCCGAAGAAGCGACTTCTTCGCGCAAAGACGATTGTGCCGCTCTCAGTGCTCTCCTTAGCGCGGCTTCTGCCGAAAGACGCCCCGGAAGCGGCTCTTAGCTCCGGACAGCATCCTACCTTCGTCTTTAGCGCCTCTTCTCATCTACATCTCGGCAAAAAGCTTTTCCACTATGTCTGGCTAGGAAAAACTGTGCCAGCACAGAAAACATCTCCCATCGTGTTCTAGACGTTGCACGGATGTCTGCCAAGTGTTTGGCAGGAAGAAAAGAAAAGTTGTCCAAAACAGCTTCCAATCAAACGTTCATGTGATTGGAAAAGTCAGGAGAGTGCAAAAGTACTGTTTTCTAATAGTTGGCAAGGTGCGCACACAATCCCAGTGTTGTACAGCTTGCTTCTTCACCTTCCCGAAGCTGCCGCTCTCTCCGGCTCCAGGAGCCGAAGATGCGGCTTCTTCACGCAAAGACGATTGTGCCGCTCACAGTGCTCTCCTTAGCACGGCTTCTGCCGAAAGACGCCCCGGAAGCGGCTCTTAGCTCCGGACAGCATCCTACCTTTGTCTTTAGCGCCTCTTCTCATCTACATCTCGGCAAAAAGCTTTTCCACTATGTCTGGCTAGGAAAAACTGTGCCAGCACAGAAAACATCTCCCATCGTTTTCTAGACGTTGCACGGATTTCTGCCAAGTGTTTGGCAGGAAGAAAAGAAAAGTTGTCCAAAACAGCTTCCAATCAAATGTTCATGTGATTGGAAAAGTTAGGAGAGTGCAAAGGTACTGTTTTCTGTCAGTTGGCAAGGTGCGCACACAATCCCAGTTTTGTACAGCTTGCTTCTTCACCTTCCCGAAGCTGCCGCTCTCCCCGGCTCCCGGAGCTGAAGAAGTGGCTTCTTCGCGCAAAGACGATTGTGCCGCTCACAGTGCTCTCCTTAGCGCGGCTTCTGCCCAAAGAGGCCCGGGAGCGGCTCTTAGCTCCGGACAGCATCCTACCTTCGTCTTTAGCGCCTCTTCTCATCTACATCTCGGCAAAAAGCTTTTCCACTATGTCTGGCAAAGAAAAACTGTGCCAGCACAGAAAACATCTCCCATTGTGTTCTAGACGTTGCACGGATGTCTGCCAAGTGTTTGGCAGGAAGAAAAGAAAAGTTGTCCAAAACAGCTTCCAATCGAACGTTCATGTGATTGGAAAAGTCAGGAGAGTGCAAAAGTACTGTTTTCTAATAGTTGGCAAGGTGCGCACAGAATCCCAGTGTTGTACAGCTTGCTTCTTCACCTTCCCGATGCTGCCGCTCTCTCCGGCTCTCGGAGCCGAAGATGCGGCTTCTTCGCGCAAAGACGATTGTGCCTCTCACAGTGCTCTCCTTAGCGCGGCTTCTGCCGAAAGACGCCCGGGAGCGGCTCTTAGCTCCGGACAGCATCCTACCTTCGTCTTTAGCGCCTCTTCTCATCTTCATCTCGGCAAAAAGCTTTTCCACTATGTCTGGCTAGGAAAAACTGTGCCAGCACAGAAAACATCTCCCATCATGTTCTTGACGTTGCACGGATGTCTGACAAGTGTTTGGCAGGAAGAAAAGAAAAGTTGTCCAAAACAGCTTCCAATCAAACGTTCATGTGATTGGAAAAGTCAGGAGAGTGCAAAAGTACTGTTTTCTAATAATTGGCAAGGTGCGCACACAATCCCAGTGTTGTACAGCTTGCTTCTTCACCTTTGCAAAGCCAACGCTCTCCCCGACTCCCGGAGCCGAAGAAGCGACTTCTTCGCGCAAAGACGATTGTGCCGCTCTCAGTGCTCTCCTTAGCGCGGCTTCTGCCGAAAGACGCCCCGGAAGCGGCTCTTAGCTCCGGACAGCATCCTACCTTTGTCTTTAGCGCCTCTTCTCATCTACATCTCGGCAAAAAGCTTTTCCACTATGTCTGGCTAGGAAAAACTGTGCCAGCACAGAAAACATCTCCCATCGTTTTCTAGACATTGCACGGATTTCTGCCAAGTGTTTGGCAGGAAGAAAAGAAAAGTTGTCCAAAACAGCTTCCAATCAAATGTTCATGTGATTGGAAAAGTTAGGAGAGTGCAAAGGTACTGTTTTCTGTCAGTTGGCAAGGTGCGCACACAATGCCAGTGTTGTACAGCTTGCTTCTTCACCTTCCCGAAGCTGCCGCTCTCCCCGGCTCCCGGAGCCGAAGAAGCGGCTTCTTCGCGCAAAGACGATTGTGCCGCTCACAGTGCTCTCCTTAGCGCGGCTTCTGCCGAAAGACGCCCCGGAAGCGGCTCTTAGCTTTGGATAGCATCCTACCTTCGTCTTTAGCGCCTCTTCTCATCTACATCTCGGCAAAAAGCCTTTCCACTATGTCTGGCTAGGAAAAACTGTGCCAGCACAGAAAACATCTCCCATCGTGTTCTAGACGTTGCATGGATTTCTGCCAAGTGTTTGCCAGGAAGAAAAGAAAAGTTGTCCAAAACAGCTTCCAATCGAACGTTCATGTGATTGGAAAAGTCAGGAGAGTGCAAAAGTACTGTTTTCTAATAGTTGGCAAGGTGCGCACACAATCCCAGTGTTGTACAGCTTGCTTCTTTACCTTTTCCAAGTTGCCGCTCTCCCCGGCTCCTGGACCCGTAGAAGCGGCTTCTTCGCGCAAAGACGATTGTGCCGCTCACAGTGCTCTCCTTAGCGCGGCTTCTGCCGAAAGACGCCCGGGAGCGGCTCTTAGCTCCGGACAGCATCCTACCTTCGTCTTTAGCGCCTCTTCTCATCTACATCTCGGCAAAAAGCTTTTCCACTATGTCTGGCTAGGAAAAACTGTGCCAGCACAGAAAACATCTCCCATTGTGTTCTAGACGTTGCATGGATTTCTGCCAAGTGTTTGCCAGGAAGAAAAGAAAAGTTGTCCAAAACAGCTTCCAATCGAACATTCATGTGATTGGAAAAGTCAGGAGAGTGCAAAAGTACTGTTTTCTAATAGTTGGCAAGGTGCGCACACAATCCCAGTGTTGTACAGCTTGCTTCTTCACCTTCCCGAAGCTGCCGCTCTCTCCGGTACCAGGAGCCGAAGATGCGGCTACTTCGCACAAAGACGATTGTGCCGCTCACAGTGCTCTCCTTAGCGCGGCTTCTGCCGAAAGACGCCCCGGAAGCTGCTCTTAGCTCCGGACAGCATCCTACCTTCGTCTTTAGCGCCTCTTCTCATCTACATCTCGGCAAAAAGCTTTTCCACTATGTCTGGCTAGGAAAAACTGTGCCAGCACAGAAAACATCTCCCATCGTGTTCTAGACGTTGCACGGATGTCTGCCAAGTGTTTGGCAGGAAGAAAAGAAAAGTTGTCCAAAACAGCTTCCAATCGAACGTTCATGTGATTGGAAAAGTCAGGAGAGTGCAAAAGTACTGTTTTCTAATAGTTGGCAAGATGCGCACACAATCCCAGTTTTGTACAGCTTGCTTCTTTACCTTTTCCAAGTTGCCGCTCTCCCCGGTCCCGGACCTGAAGAAGCGGCTTCTTCGCGCAAAGACGATTGTGCCGCTCACAGTGCTCTCCTTAGCGCGGCTTCTGCCGAAAGACGCCCCGGAAGCGGCTCCTAGCTCCGGACAGCATCCTACCTTTGTCTTTCGCGCCTCTTCTCATCTACATCTCGGCAAAAAGCTTTTCCACTATGTCTGGCTAGGAAAAACTGTGCCAGCACAGAAAACATCTCCCATCGTTTTCTAGACGTTGCACGGATTTCTGCCAAGTGTTTGGCAGGAAGAAAAGAAAAGTTGTCCAAAACAGCTTCCAATCAAATGTTCATGTGATTGGAAAAGTTAGGAGAGTGCAAAGGTACTGTTTTCTGTCAGTTGGCAAGGTGCGCACACAATGCCAGTGTTGTACAGCTTGCTTCTTCACCTTCCCGAAGCTGCCGCTCTCCCCGGCTCCGGGAGCCGAAGAAGCAGCTTCTTCGCGCAAAGACGAATGTGCCGCTCACAATGCTCTCCTTAGCGCGGCTTCTGCCGAAAGACGCCCGGGAACAGCTCTTAGCTCCGGACAGCATCCTACCTTCGTCTTTAGCGCCTCTTCCCATCTACATCTCAGCAAAAAGCTTTTCCACTATGTCTGGCTCGGAAAAACTGTGCCAGCACAGAAAACATCTCCCATCATGTTCTAGACGTTGCACGGATGTCTGACAAGTGTTTGGCAGGAAGAAAAGAAAAGTTGTCCAAAACAGCTTCTAATCGAATGTTCATGTGACTGGAAAAGTCAGGAGAGTGCAAAGGTACTGTTTTCTATCAGTTGGCAAGGTGCGCACACAATCCCAGTGTTGTACAGCTTGCTTCTTTACCTTTTCCAAGTTGCCGCACTCTCCGGCTCCCGGAGCCGAAGAAGCGGCTTCTTCGCGCAAAGACCATTGTGCCGCTCACAGTGCTCTCCTTAGCGCGGCTTCTGCCGAAAGACGCCCGGGAGCGGCTCTTAGATCGGGACAGCATCCTACCTTCGTCTTTAGCGCCTCTTCACATCTACATCTCGGCAAAAAGCTTTTCCACTATGTCTGGCTAGGAAAAACTGTGCCAGCACAGAAAACATCTCCCATCGTGTTCTAGACGTTGCACGGATGTCTGCCAAGTGTTTGGCAGGAAGTATAGAAAAGTTGTCCAAAACAGCTTCCAATCGAACGTTCATGTGATTGGAAAAGTCAGGAGAGTGCAAAAGTACTGTTTTGTATCAGTTGGCAAGGTGCGCACACAATCCCAGTTTTGTACAGCTTGCTTCTTCACCTTCCCGAAGCTGCCGCTCTCCCCGGCTCCCGGAGCTGAAGAAGTTGCTTCGTCGCGCAAAGACGATTGTGCCGCTCACAGTGCTCTCCTTAGCGCGGCTTCTGCCGAAAGACGCCCGGGAGCGGCTCTTAGCTCCGGACAGCATCCTACCTTCGTCTTTAGCGCCTCTTCTCATCTACATCTCGGCAAAAAGCTTTTCCACTATGTCTGGCAAAGAAAAACTGTGCCAGCACAGAAAACATCTCCCATTGTGTTCTAGACGTTGCACGGATGTCTGCCAAGTGTTTGGCAGGAAGAAAAGAAAAGTTGTCCAAAACAGCTTCCAATCAAACGTTCATGTGATTGGAAAAGTCAGGAGAGTGCAAAAGTACTGTTTTCTAATAGTTGGCAAGGTGCGCACAGAATCCCAGTGTTGTACAGCTTGCTTCTTCACCTTCCCGAAGCTGCCGCTTTCTCCGGCTCCCGGAGCCGAAGATGCGGCTTCTTCGCGCAAAGACGATTGTGCCTCTCACAGTGCTCTCCTTAGCGCGGCTTCTGCCGAAAGACGCCCGGGAGCGGCTCTTAGCTCCGGACAGCATCCTACCTTCGTCTTTAGCACCTCTTCTCATCTTCATCTCGGCAAAAAGCTTTTCCACTATGTCTGGCTAGGAAAAACTGTGCCAGCACAGAAAACATCTCCCATCATGTTCTAGACGTTGCACGGATGTCTGACAAGTGTTTGGCAGGAAGAAAAGAAAAGTTGTCCAAAACAGCTTCCAATCGAACGTTCATGTGATTGGAAAAGTCAGGAGAGTGCAAAAGTACTGTTTTCTAATAATTGGCAAGGTGCGCACACAATCCCAGTGTTGTACAGCTTGCTTCTTCACCTTTGCGAAGCCAACGCTCTCCCCGACTCCCGGAGCCGAAGAAGCGACTTCTTCGCGCAAAGACGATTGTGCCGCTCTCAGTGCTCTCCTTAGCGCGGCTTCTGCCGTAAGACGCCCGGGAGCGGCTCTTAGCTCCGGACAGCATCCTACCTTCGTCTTTAGCGCCTCTTCTCATCTACATCTCGGCAAAAAGCTTTTCCACTATGTCTGGCTAGGAAAAACTGTGCCAGCACAGAAAACATCTCCCATCGTGTTCTAGACGTTGCATGGATTTCTGCCAAGTGTTTGCCAGGAAGAAAAGAAAAGTTGTCCAAAACAGCTTCCAATCGAACGTTCATGTGATTGGAAAAGTCAGGAGAGTGCAAAAGTACTGTTTTCTAATAGTTGGCAAGGTGCGCACACAATCCCAGTGTTGTACAGCTTGCTTCTTCACCTTCCCGAAGCTGCCGCTCTCCCCGGTCCCGGAGCCGAAGAAGCGGCTTCTTCGCGCAAAGACCATTGTGCCGCTCACAGTGCTCTCCTTAGCGCGGCTTCTGCCGAAAGACGCCCGGGAGCGGCTCTTAGCTCCGGACAGCATCCTACCTTCGTCTTTAGCGCCTCTTCACATCTACATCTCGGCAAAAAGCTTTTCCACTATGTCTGCTAGGATAAACTGTGCTAGCACAGAAAACATCTCCCATCGTGTTCTAGACGTTGCACGGATGTCTGCCAAGTGTTTGGCAGGAAGTATAGAAAAGTTGTCCAAAACAGCTTCCAATCGAACGTTCATGTGATTGGAAAAGTCAGGAGAGTGCAAAAGTACTGTTTTGTATCAGTTGGCAAGGTGCGCACACAATCCCAGTTTTGTACAGCTTGCTTCTTCACCTTCCCGAAGCTGCCGCTCTCCCCGGCTCCCAAAGCTGAAGAAGCGGCTTCTTCGCGCAAAGACGATTGTGCCGCTCACAGTGCTCTCCTTAGCGCGGCTTCTGCCGAAAGACGCCCGGGAGCGGCTCTTAGCTCCGGACAGCATCCTACCTTCGTCTTTAGCGCCTCTTCTCATCTACATCTCGGCAAAAAGCTTTTCCACTATGTCTGGCAAAGAAAAACTGTGCCAGCACAGAAAACATCTCCCATTGTGTTCTAGACGTTGCACGGATGTCTGCCAAGTGTTTGGCAGGAAGAAAAGAAAAGTTGTCCAAAACAGCTTCCAATCGAACGTTGATGTGATTGGAAAAGTCAGGAGAGTGCAAAAGTACTGTTTTCTAATAGTTGGCAAGGTGCGCACACAATCCCAGTGTTGTACAGCTTGCTTCTTCACCTTCCCGAAGCTGCCGCTCTCTCCGGTACCAGGAGCCGAAGATGCGGCTACTTCGCACAAAGACGATTGTGCCGCTCACAGTGCTCTCCTTAGCGCGGCTTCTGCCGAAAGACGCCCCGGAAGCTGCTCTTAGCTCCGGACAGCATCCTACCTTCGTCTTTAGCGCCTCTTCTCATCTACATCTCGGCAAAAAGCTTTTCCACTATGTCTGGCTAGGAAAAACTGTGCCAGCACAGAAAACATCTCCCATCGTGTTCTAGACGTTGCACGGATGTCTGCCAAGTGTTTGGCAGGAAGAAAAGAAAAGTTGTCAAAAACAGCTTCCAATCGAACGTTCATGTGATTGGAAAAGTCAGGAGAGTGCAAAAGTACTGTTTTCTAATAGTTGGCAAGATGCGCACACAATCCCAGTTTTGTACAGCTTGCTTCTTTACCTTTTCCAAGTTGCCGCTCTCCCCGGTCCCGGACCTGAAGAAGCGGCTTCTTCGCGCAAAGACGATTGTGCCGCTCACAGTGCTCTCCTTAGCGCGGCTTCTGCCGAAAGACGCCCCGGAAGCGGCTCCTAGCTCCGGACAGCATCCTACCTTTGTCTTTAGCGCCTCTTCTCATCTACATCTCGGCAAAAAGCTTTTCCACTATGTCTGGCTAGGAAAAACTGTGCCAGCACAGAAAACATCTCCCATCGTTTTCTAGACGTTGCACGGATTTCTGCCAAGTGTTTGGCAGGAAGAAAAGAAAAGTTGTCCAAAACAGCTTCCAATCAAATGTTCATGTGATTGGAAAAGTTAGGAGAGTGCAAAGGTACTGTTTTCTGTCAGTTGGCAAGGTGCGCACACAATGCCAGTGTTGTACAGCTTGCTTCTTCACCTTCCCGAAGCTGCCGCTCTCCCCGGCTCCGGGAGCCGAAGAAGCAGCTTCTTCGCGCAAAGACGAATGTGCCGCTCACAAT
The DNA here is from genome assembly GCF_028018845.1 of Melospiza georgiana. Taxonomy (NCBI): domain Eukaryota; kingdom Metazoa; phylum Chordata; class Aves; order Passeriformes; family Passerellidae; genus Melospiza; species Melospiza georgiana. The sequence goes on along the minus strand of NC_080464.1, from coordinate 32,145,558 downwards.
GCTCTCCTTAGCGCGGCTTCTGCCGAAAGACGCCCGGGAACAGCTCTTAGCTCCGGACAGCATCCTACCTTCGTCTTTAGCGCCTCTTCCCATCTACATCTCAGCAAAAAGCTTTTCCACTATGTCTGGCTCGGAAAAACTGTGCCAGCACAGAAAACATCTCCCATCATGTTCTAGACGTTGCACGGATGTCTGACAAGTGTTTGGCAGGAAGAAAAGAAAAGTTGTCCAAAACAGCTTCTAATCGAATGTTCATGTGACTGGAAAAGTCAGGAGAGTGCAAAGGTACTGTTTTCTATCAGTTGGCAAGGTGCGCACACAATCCCAGTGTTGTACAGCTTGCTTCTTTACCTTTTCCAAGTTGCCGCACTCTCCGGCTCCCGGAGCCGAAGAAGCGGCTTCTTCGCGCAAAGACCATTGTGCCGCTCACAGTGCTCTCCTTAGCGCGGCTTCTGCCGAAAGACGCCCGGGAGCGGCTCTTAGATCGGGACAGCATCCTACCTTCGTCTTTAGCGCCTCTTCACATCTACATCTCGGCAAAAAGCTTTTCCACTATGTCTGGCTAGGAAAAACTGTGCCAGCACAGAAAACATCTCCCATCGTGTTCTAGACGTTGCACGGATGTCTGCCAAGTGTTTGGCAGGAAGTATAGAAAAGTTGTCCAAAACAGCTTCCAATCGAACGTTCATGTGATTGGAAAAGTCAGGAGAGTGCAAAAGTACTGTTTTGTATCAGTTGGCAAGGTGCGCACACAATCCCAGTTTTGTACAGCTTGCTTCTTCACCTTCCCGAAGCTGCCGCTCTCCCCGGCTCCCGGAGCTGAAGAAGTTGCTTCGTCGCGCAAAGACGATTGTGCCGCTCACAGTGCTCTCCTTAGCGCGGCTTCTGCCGAAAGACGCCCGGGAGCGGCTCTTAGCTCCGGACAGCATCCTACCTTCGTCTTTAGCGCCTCTTCTCATCTACATCTCGGCAAAAAGCTTTTCCACTATGTCTGGCAAAGAAAAACTGTGCCAGCACAGAAAACATCTCCCATTGTGTTCTAGACGTTGCACGGATGTCTGCCAAGTGTTTGGCAGGAAGAAAAGAAAAGTTGTCCAAAACAGCTTCCAATCAAACGTTCATGTGATTGGAAAAGTCAGGAGAGTGCAAAAGTACTGTTTTCTAATAGTTGGCAAGGTGCGCACAGAATCCCAGTGTTGTACAGCTTGCTTCTTCACCTTCCCGAAGCTGCCGCTTTCTCCGGCTCCCGGAGCCGAAGATGCAGCTTCTTCGCGCAAAGACGATTGTGCCTCTCACAGTGCTCTCCTTAGCGCGGCTTCTGCCGAAAGACGCCCGGGAGCGGCTCTTAGCTCCGGACAGCATCCTACCTTCGTCTTTAGCACCTCTTCTCATCTTCATCTCGGCAAAAAGCTTTTCCACTATGTCTGGCTAGGAAAAACTGTGCCAGCACAGAAAACATCTCCCATCATGTTCTAGACGTTGCACGGATGTCTGACAAGTGTTTGGCAGGAAGAAAAGAAAAGTTGTCCAAAACAGCTTCCAATCGAACGTTCATGTGATTGGAAAAGTCAGGAGAGTGCAAAAGTACTGTTTTCTAATAATTGGCAAGGTGCGCACACAATCCCAGTGTTGTACAGCTTGCTTCTTCACCTTTGCGAAGCCAACGCTCTCCCCGACTCCCGGAGCCGAAGAAGCGACTTCTTCGCGCAAAGACGATTGTGCCGCTCTCAGTGCTCTCCTTAGCGCGGCTTCTGCCGTAAGACGCCCGGGAGCGGCTCTTAGCTCCGGACAGCATCCTACCTTCGTCTTTAGCGCCTCTTCTCATCTACATCTCGGCAAAAAGCTTTTCCACTATGTCTGGCTAGGAAAAACTGTGCCAGCACAGAAAACATCTCCCATCGTGTTCTAGACGTTGCATGGATTTCTGCCAAGTGTTTGCCAGGAAGAAAAGAAAAGTTGTCCAAAACAGCTTCCAATCGAACGTTCATGTGATTGGAAAAGTCAGGAGAGTGCAAAAGTACTGTTTTCTAATAGTTGGCAAGGTGCGCACACAATCCCAGTGTTGTACAGCTTGCTTCTTCACCTTCCCGAAGCTGCCGCTCTCCCCGGTCCCGGAGCCGAAGAAGCGGCTTCTTCGCGCAAAGACCATTGTGCCGCTCACAGTGCTCTCCTTAGCGCGGCTTCTGCCGAAAGACGCCCGGGAGCGGCTCTTAGCTCCGGACAGCATCCTACCTTCGTCTTTAGCGCCTCTTCACATCTACATCTCGGCAAAAAGCTTTTCCACTATGTCTGCTAGGATAAACTGTGCTAGCACAGAAAACATCTCCCATCGTGTTCTAGACGTTGCACGGATGTCTGCCAAGTGTTTGGCAGGAAGTATAGAAAAGTTGTCCAAAACAGCTTCCAATCGAACGTTCATGTGATTGGAAAAGTCAGGAGAGTGCAAAAGTACTGTTTTGTATCAGTTGGCAAGGTGCGCACACAATCCCAGTTTTGTACAGCTTGCTTCTTCACCTTCCCGAAGCTGCCGCTCTCCCCGGCTCCCAAAGCTGAAGAAGCGGCTTCTTCGCGCAAAGACGATTGTGCCGCTCACAGTGCTCTCCTTAGCGCGGCTTCTGCCGAAAGACGCCCGGGAGCGGCTCTTAGCTCCGGACAGCATCCTACCTTCGTCTTTAGCGCCTCTTCTCATCTACATCTCGGCAAAAAGCTTTTCCACTATGTCTGGCAAAGAAAAACTGTGCCAGCACAGAAAACATCTCCCATTGTGTTCTAGACGTTGCACGGATGTCTGCCAAGTGTTTGGCAGGAAGAAAAGAAAAGTTGTCCAAAACAGCTTCCAATCGAACGTTGATGTGATTGGAAAAGTCAGGAGAGTGCAAAAGTACTGTTTTCTAATAGTTGGCAAGGTGCGCACAGAATCCCAGTGTTGTACAGCTTGCTTCTTCACCTTCCCGAAGCTGCCGCTCTCTCCGGCTCCCGGAGCCGAAGATGCGGCTTCTTCGCGCAAAGACGATTGTGCCTCTCACAGTGCTCTCCTTAGCGCGGCTTCTGCCGAAAGACGCCCGGGAGCGGCTCTTAGCTCCGGACAGCATCCTACCTTCGTCTTTAGCGCCTCTTCTCATCTTCATCTCGGCAAATGCTTTTCCACTATGTCTGGCTAGGAAAAACTGTGCCAGCACAGAAAACATCTCCCATCATGTTCTAGACGTTGCACGGATGTCTGACAAGTGTTTGGCAGGAAGAAAAGAAAAGTTGTCCAAAACAGCTTCCAATCGAACGTTCATGTGATTGGAAAAGTCAGGAGAGTGCAAAAGTACTGTTTTCTAATAATTGGCAAGGTGCGCACACAATCCCAGTGTTGTACAGCTTGCTTCTTCACCTTTGCAAAGCCAACGCTCTCCCCGACTCCCGGAGCCGAAGAAGCGGCTTCTTCGCGCAAAGACGATTGTGCCGCTCTCAGTGCTCTCCTTAGCGCGGCTTCTGCCGTAAGACGCCCGGGAGCGGCTCTTAGCTCCGGACAGCATCCTACCTTTGTCTTTAGCGCCTCTTCTCATCTACATCTCGGCAAAAAGCTTTTCCACTATGTCTGGCTAGGAAAAACTGTGCCAGCACAGAAAACATCTCCCATCGTGTTCTAGACGTTGCACGGATGTCTGCCAAGTGTTTGGCAGGAAGAAAAGAAAAGTTGTCCAAAACAGCTTCCAATCGAACGTTCATGTGATTGGAAAAGTCAGGAGAGTGCAAAAGTACTGTTTTCTAATAGTTGGCAAGATGCGCACACAATCCCAGTTTTGTACAGCTTGCTTCTTTACCTTTTCCAAGTTGCCGCTCTCCCCGGCTCCCGGACCCGAAGAAGCGGCTTCTTCGTGCAAAGACGATTGTGCCGCTCACAGTGCTCTCCTTAGCGTGGCTTCTGCCGAAAGACGCCCGGGAGCGGCTCTTAGCTCCGGACAGCATCCTACCTTTGCCTTTAGCGCCTCTTCTCATCTACATCTCGGCAAAAAGCTTTTCCACTATGTCTGGCTAGGAAAAACTGTGCCAGCACAGAAAACATCTCCCATCGTTTTCTAGACGTTGCACGGATTTCTGCCAAGTGTTTGGCAGGAAGAAAAGAAAAGTTGTCCAAAACAGCTTCCAATCAAATGTTCATGTGATTGGAAAAGTTAGGAGAGTGCAAAGGTACTGTTTTCTGTCAGTTGGCAAGGTGCGCACACAATGCCAGTGTTGTACAGCTTGCTTCTTCACCTTCCCGAAGCTGCCGCTCTCCCCGGCTCCCGGAGCCGAAGAAGCGGCTTCTTCGCGCAAAGACCATTGTGCCGCTCACAGTGCTCTCCTTAGCGCGGCTTCTGCCGAAAGACGCCCGGGAGCGGCTCTTAGCTCCGGACAGCATCCTACCTTCGTCTTTAGCGCCTCTTCACATCTACATCTCGGCAAAAAGCTTTTCCACTATGTCTGCTAGGATAAACTGTGCTAGCACAGAAAACATCTCCCATCGTGTTCTAGACGTTGCACGGATGTCTGCCAAGTGTTTGGCAGGAAGTATAGAAAAGTTGTCCAAAACAGCTTCCAATCGAACGTTCATGTGATTGGAAAAGTCAGGAGAGTGCAAAAGTACTGTTTTGTATCAGTTGGCAAGGTGCGCACACAATCCCAGTGTTGTACAGCTTGCTTCTTCACCTTCCCGAAGCTGCCGCTCTCCCCGGCTCCCGGAGCTGAAGAAGTTGCTTCGTCGCGCAAAGACGATTGTGCCGCTCACAGTGCTCTCCTTAGCGCGGCTTCTGCCGAAAGACGCCCGGGAGCGGCTCTTAGCTCCGGACAGCATCCTACCTTCGTCTTTAGCGCCTCTTCTCATCTACATCTCGGCAAAAAGCTTTTCCACTATGTCTGGCAAAGAAAAACTGTGCCAGCACAGAAAACATCTCCCATTGTGTTCTAGACGTTGCACGGATGTCTGCCAAGTGTTTGGCAGGAAGAAAAGAAAAGTTGTCCAAAACAGCTTCCAATCAAACGTTCATGTGATTGGAAAAGTCAGGAGAGTGCAAAAGTACTGTTTTCTAATAGTTGGCAAGGTGCGCACAGAATCCCAGTGTTGTACAGCTTGCTTCTTCACCTTCCCGAAGCTGCCGCTTTCTCCGGCTCCCGGAGCCGAAGATGCGGCTTCTTCGCGCAAAGACGATTGTGCCTCTCACAGTGCTCTCCTTAGCGCGGCTTCTGCCGAAAGACGCCCGGGAGCGGCTCTTAGCTCCGGACAGCATCCTACCTTCGTCTTTAGCGCCTCTTCTCATCTTCATCTCGGCAAAAAGCTTTTCCACTATGTCTGGCTAGGAAAAACTGTGCCAGCACAGAAAACATCTCCCATCATGTTCTAGACGTTGCACGGATGTCTGACAAGTGTTTGGCAGGAAGAAAAGAAAAGTTGTCCAAAACAGCTTCCAATCGAACGTTCATGTGATTGGAAAAGTCAGGAGAGTGCAAAAGTACTGTTTTCTAATAATTGGCAAGGTGCGCACACAATCCCAGTGTTGTACAGCTTGCTTCTTCACCTTTGCGAAGCCAACGCTCTCCCCGACTCCCGGAGCCGAAGAAGCGACTTCTTCGCGCAAAGACGATTGTGCCGCTCTCAGTGCTCTCCTTAGCGCGGCTTCTGCCGTAAGACGCCCGGGAGCGGCTCTTAGCTCCGGACAGCATCCTACCTTCGTCTTTAGCGCCTCTTCTCATCTACATCTCAGCAACAAGCTTTTCCACTATGTCTGGCTAGGAAAAACTGTGCCAGCACAGAAAACATCTCCCATCGTGTTCTAGACGTTGCACGGTTGTCTGCCAAGTGTTTGGCAGGAAGAAAAGAAAAGTTGTCCAAAACAGCTTCCAATCGAACGTTCATGTGATTGGAAAAGTCAGGAGAGTGCAAAAGTACTGTTTTGTATCAGTTGGCAAGGTGCGCACACAATCCCAGTTTTGTACAGCTTGCTTCTTCACCTTCCCGAAGCTGCCGCTCTCCCCGGCTCCCGGAGCTGAAGAAGTTGCTTCGTCGCGCAAAGACGATTGTGCCGCTCACAGTGCTCTCCTTAGCGCGGCTTCTGCCGAAAGACGCCCGGGAGCGGCTCTTAGCTCCGGACAGCATCCTACCTTCGTCTTTAGCGCCTCTTCTCATCTACATCTCGGCAAAAAGCTTTTCCACTATGTCTGGCAAAGAAAAACTGTGCCAGCACAGAAAACATCTCCCATTGTGTTCTAGACGTTGCACGGATGTCTGCCAAGTGTTTGGCAGGAAGAAAAGAAAAGTTGTCCAAAACAGCTTCCAATCAAACGTTCATGTGATTGGAAAAGTCAGGAGAGTGCAAAAGTACTGTTTTCTAATAGTTGGCAAGGTGCGCACAGAATCCCAGTGTTGTACAGCTTGCTTCTTCACCTTCCCGAAGCTGCCGCTTTCTCCGGCTCCCGGAGCCGAAGATGCGGCTTCTTCGCGCAAAGACGATTGTGCCTCTCACAGTGCTCTCCTTAGCGCGGCTTCTGCCGAAAGACGCCCGGGAGCGGCTCTTAGCTCCGGACAGCATCCTACCTTCGTCTTTAGCACCTCTTCTCATCTTCATCTCGGCAAAAAGCTTTTCCACTATGTCTGGCTAGGAAAAACTGTGCCAGCACAGAAAACATCTCCCATCATGTTCTAGACGTTGCACGGATGTCTGACAAGTGTTTGGCAGGAAGAAAAGAAAAGTTGTCCAAAACAGCTTCCAATCGAACGTTCATGTGATTGGAAAAGTCAGGAGAGTGCAAAAGTACTGTTTTCTAATAATTGGCAAGGTGCGCACACAATCCCAGTGTTGTACAGCTTGCTTCTTCACCTTTGCGAAGCCAACGCTCTCCCCGACTCCCGGAGCCGAAGAAGCGACTTCTTCGCGCAAAGACGATTGTGCCGCTCTCAGTGCTCTCCTTAGCGCGGCTTCTGCCGTAAGACGCCCGGGAGCGGCTCTTAGCTCCGGACAGCATCCTACCTTCGTCTTTAGCGCCTCTTCTCATCTACATCTCGGCAAAAAGCTTTTCCACTATGTCTGGCTAGGAAAAACTGTGCCAGCACAGAAAACATCTCCCATCGTGTTCTAGACGTTGCATGGATTTCTGCCAAGTGTTTGCCAGGAAGAAAAGAAAAGTTGTCCAAAACAGCTTCCAATCGAACGTTCATGTGATTGGAAAAGTCAGGAGAGTGCAAAAGTACTGTTTTCTAATAGTTGGCAAGGTGCGCACACAATCCCAGTGTTGTACAGCTTGCTTCTTCACCTTCCCGAAGCTGCCGCTCTCCCCGGTCCCGGAGCCGAAGAAGCGGCTTCTTCGCGCAAAGACCATTGTGCCGCTCACAGTGCTCTCCTTAGCGCGGCTTCTGCCGAAAGACGCCCGGGAGCGGCTCTTAGCTCCGGACAGCATCCTACCTTCGTCTTTAGCGCCTCTTCACATCTACATCTCGGCAAAAAGCTTTTCCACTATGTCTGCTAGGATAAACTGTGCTAGCACAGAAGACATCTCCCATCGTGTTCTAGACGTTGCACGGATGTCTGCCAAGTGTTTGGCAGGAAGTATAGAAAAGTTGTCCAAAACAGCTTCCAATCGAACGTTCATGTGATTGGAAAAGTCAGGAGAGTGCAAAAGTACTGTTTTGTATCAGTTGGCAAGGTGCGCACACAATCCCAGTTTTGTACAGCTTGCTTCTTCACCTTCCCGAAGCTGCCGCTCTCCCCGGCTCCCAAAGCTGAAGAAGCGGCTTCTTCGCGCAAAGACGATTGTGCCGCTCACAGTGCTCTCCTTAGCGCGGCTTCTGCCGAAAGACGCCCGGGAGTGGCTCTTAGCTCCGGACAGCATCCTACCTTCGTCTTTAGCGCCTCTTCTCATCTACATCTCGGCAAAAAGCTTTTCCACTATGTCTGGCAAAGAAAAACTGTGCCAGCACAGAAAACATCTCCCATTGTGTTCTAGACGTTGCACGGATGTCTGCCAAGTGTTTGGCAGGAAGAAAAGAAAAGTTGTCCAAAACAGCTTCCAATCGAACGTTGATGTGATTGGAAAAGTCAGGAGAGTGCAAAAGTACTGTTTTCTAATAGTTGGCAAGGTGCGCACAGAATCCCAGTGTTGTACAGCTTGCTTCTTCACCTTCCCGAAGCTGCCGCTCTCTCCGGCTCCCGGAGCCGAAGATGCGGCTTCTTCGCGCAAAGACGATTGTGCCTCTCACAGTGCTCTCCTTAGCGCGGCTTCTGCCGAAAGACGCCCGGGAGCGGCTCTTAGCTCCGGACAGCATCCTACCTTCGTCTTTAGCGCCTCTTCTCATCTTCATCTCGGCAAATGCTTTTCCACTATGTCTGGCTAGGAAAAACTGTGCCAGCACAGAAAACATCTCCCATCATGTTCTAGACGTTGCACGGATGTCTGCCAAGTGTTTGGCAGGAAGAAAAGAAAAGTTGTCCAAAACAGCTTCCAATCGAACGTTCATGTGATTGGAAAAGTCAGGAGAGTGCAAAAGTACTGTTTTCTAATAATTGGCAAGGTGCGCACACAATCCCAGTGTTGTACAGCTTGCTTCTTCACCTTTGCAAAGCCAACGCTCTCCCCGACTCCCGGAGCCGAAGAAGCGGCTTCTTCGCGCAAAGACGATTGTGCCGCTCTCAGTGCTCTCCTTAGCGCGGCTTCTGCCGTAAGACGCCCGGGAGCGGCTCTTAGCTCCGGACAGCATCCTACCTTTGTCTTTAGCGCCTCTTCTCATCTACATCTCGGCAAAAAGCTTTTCCACTATGTCTGGCTAGGAAAAACTGTGCCAGCACAGAAAACATCTCCCATCGTGTTCTAGACGTTGCACGGATGTCTGCCAAGTGTTTGGCAGGAAGAAAAGAAAAGTTGTCCAAAACAGCTTCCAATCGAACGTTCATGTGATTGGAAAAGTCAGGAGAGTGCAAAAGTACTGTTTTCTAATAGTTGGCAAGATGCGCACACAATCCCAGTTTTGTACAGCTTGCTTCTTTACCTTTTCCAAGTTGCCGCTCTCCCCGGCTCCCGGACCCGAAGAAGCGGCTTCTTCGTGCAAAGACGATTGTGCCGCTCACAGTGCTCTCCTTAGCGTGGCTTCTGCCGAAAGACGCCCGGGAGCGGCTCTTAGCTCCGGACAGCATCCTACCTTTGTCTTTAGCGCCTCTTCTCATCTACATCTCGGCAAAAAGCTTTTCCACTATGTCTGGCTAGGAAAAACTGTGCCAGCACAGAAAACATCTCCCATCGTTTTCTAGACGTTGCACGGATTTCTGCCAAGTGTTTGGCAGGAAGAAAAGAAAAGTTGTCCAAAACAGCTTCCAATCAAATGTTCATGTGATTGGAAAAGTTAGGAGAGTGCAAAGGTACTGTTTTCTGTCAGTTGGCAAGGTGCGCACACAATGCCAGTGTTGTACAGCTTGCTTCTTCACCTTCCCGAAGCTGCCGCTCTCCCCGGCTCCCGGAGCCGAAGAAGCGGCTTCTTCGCGCAAAGACCATTGTGCCGCTCACAGTGCTCTCCTTAGCGCGGCTTCTGCCGAAAGACGCCCGGGAGCGGCTCTTAGCTCCGGACAGCATCCTACCTTCGTCTTTAGCGCCTCTTCACATCTACATCTCGGCAAAAAGCTTTTCCACTATGTCTGCTAGGATAAACTGTGCTAGCACAGAAAACATCTCCCATCGTGTTCTAGACGTTGCACGGATGTCTGCCAAGTGTTTGGCAGGAAGTATAGAAAAGTTGTCCAAAACAGCTTCCAATCGAACGTTCATGTGATTGGAAAAGTCAGGAGAGTGCAAAAGTACTGTTTTGTATCAGTTGGCAAGGTGCGCACACAATCCCAGTTTTGTACAGCTTGCTTCTTCACCTTCCCGAAGCTGCCGCTCTCCCCGGCTCCCGGAGCTGAAGAAGTTGCTTCGTCGCGCAAAGACGATTGTGCCGCTCACAGTGCTCTCCTTAGCGCGGCTTCTGCCGAAAGACGCCCGGGAGCGGCTCTTAGCTCCGGACAGCATCCTACCTTCGTCTTTAGCGCCTCTTCTCATCTACATCTCGGCAAAAAGCTTTTCCACTATGTCTGGCAAAGAAAAACTGTGCCAGCACAGAAAACATCTCCCATTGTGTTCTAGACGTTGCACGGATGTCTGCCAAGTGTTTGGCAGGAAGAAAAGAAAAGTTGTCCAAAACAGCTTCCAATCAAACGTTCATGTGATTGGAAAAGTCAGGAGAGTGCAAAAGTACTGTTTTCTAATAGTTGGCAAGGTGCGCACAGAATCCCAGTGTTGTACAGCTTGCTTCTTCACCTTCCCGAAGCTGCCGCTTTCTCCGGCTCCCGGAGCCGAAGATGCGGCTTCTTCGCGCAAAGACGATTGTGCCTCTCACAGTGCTCTCCTTAGCGCGGCTTCTGCCGAAAGACGCCCGGGAGCGGCTCTTAGCTCCGGACAGCATCCTACCTTCGTCTTTAGCGCCTCTTCTCATCTTCATCTCGGCAAAAAGCTTTTCCACTATGTCTGGCTAGGAAAAACTGTGCCAGCACAGAAAACATCTCCCATCGTGTTCTAGACGTTGCACGGTTGTCTGCCAAGTGTTTGGCAGGAAGAAAAGAAAAGTTGTCCAAAACAGCTTCCAATCGAACATTCATGTGATTGGAAAAGTCAGGAGAGTGCAAAAGTACTGTTTTCTAATAGTTGGCAAGGTGCGCACACAATCCCAGTGTTGTACAGCTTGCTTCTTCACCTTCCCGAAGCTGCCGCTCTCCCCGGCTCCCGGAGCCGAAGAAGCGGCTTCTTCGCGCAAAGACGATTGTGCCGCTCACAGTGCTCTCCTTAGCGCGGCTTCTGCCGAAAGACGCCCCGGAAGCGGCTCTTAGCTTTGGATAGCATCCTACCTTCGTCTTTAGCGCCTCTTCTCATCTACATCTCGGCAAAAAGCTTTTCCACTATGTCTGGCTAGGAAAAACTGTGCCAGCACAGAAAACATCTCCCATCGTGTTCTAGACGTTGCACGGATGTCTGCCAAGTGTTTGGCAGGAAGTATAGAAAAGTTGTCCAAAACAGCTTCCAATCGAACGTTCATGTGATTGGAAAAGTCAGGAGAGTGCAAAAGTACTGTTTTGTATCAGTTGGCAAGGTGCGCACACAATCCCAGTTTTGTACAGCTTGCTTCTTCACTTCCCGAAGCTGCCGCTCTCCCCGGCTCCCAAAGCTGAAGAAGCGGCTTCTTCGCGCAAAGACGATTGTGCCGCTCACAGTGCTCTCCTTAGCGCGGCTTCTGCCGAAAGACGCCCGGGAGCGGCTCTTAGCTCCGGACAGCATCCTACCTTCGTCTTTAGCGCCTCTTCTCATCTACATCTCGGCAAAAAGCTTTTCCACTATGTCTGGCAAAGAAAAACTGTGCCAGCACAGAAAACATCTCCCATTGTGTTCTAGACGTTGCACGGATGTCTGCCAAGTGTTTGGCAGGAAGAAAAGAAAAGTTGTCCAAAACAGCTTCCAATCGAACGTTGATGTGATTGGAAAAGTCAGGAGAGTGCAAAAGTACTGTTTTCTAATAGTTGGCAAGGTGCGCACAGAATCCCAGTGTTGTACAGCTTGCTTCTTCACCTTCCCGAAGCTGCCGCTCTCTCCGGCTCCCGGAGCCGAAGATGCGGCTTCTTCGCGCAAAGACGATTGTGCCTCTCCCAGTGCTCTCCTTAGCGCGGCTTCTGCCGAAAGACGCCCGGGAGCGGCTCTTAGCTCCGGACAGCATCCTACCTTCGTCTTTAGCGCCTCTTCTCATCTTCATCTCGGCAAAAAGCTTTTCCACTATGTCTGGCTCGGAAAAACTGTGCCAGCACCGAAAACATCTCCCATCATGTTCTAGACGTTGCACGGATGTCTGACAAGTGTTTGGCAGGAAGAAAAGAAAAGTTGTCCAAAACAGCTTCCAATCGAACGTTCATGTGATTGGAAAAGTCAGGAGAGTGCAAAAGTACTGTATTCTAATAATTGGCAAGGTGCGCACACAATCCCAGTGTTGTACAGCTTGCTTCTTCACCTTTGCGAAGCCAACGCTCTCCCCGACTCCCGGAGCCGAAGAAGCGGCTTCTTCGCGCAAAGACGATTGTGCCGCTCTCAGTGCTCTCCTTAGCGCGGCTTCTGCCGTAAGACGCCCGGGAGCGGCTCTTAGCTCCGGACAGCATCCTACCTTCGTCTTTAGCGCCTCTTCTCATCTACATCTCGGCAACAAGCTTTTCCACTATGTCTGGCTAGGAAAAACTGTGTCAGCACAGAAAACATCTCCCATCGTGTTCTAGACGTTGCATGGAGGTCTGCCAAGTGTTTGCCAGGAAGAAAAGAAAAGTTGTCCAAAACAGCTTCCAATCGAACGTTCATGTGATTGGAAAAGTCAGGAGAGTGCAAAGGTACTGTTTTCTGTCAGTTGGCAAGGTGCGCACACAATGCCAGTGTTGTACAGCTTGCTTCTTCACCTTCCCGAAGCTGCCGCTCTCCCCGGCTCCCGGAGCCGAAGAAGCGGCTTCTTCGCGCAAAGACGATTGTGCCGCTCACAGTGCTCTCCTTAGCGCGGCTTCTGCCGAAAGACGCCCGGGAGCGGCTCTTAGCTCCGGACAGCATCCTACCTTCGTCTTTAGCGCCTCTTCTCATCTACATCTCAGCAAAAAGCTTTTCCACTATGTCTGGCTCGGAAAAACTGTGCCAGCGCAGAAAACATCTCCCATCATGTTCTAGACGTTTCACGGATGTCTGCCAAGTGTTTGGCAGGAAGAAAAGAAAAGTTGTCCAAAACAGCTTCTAATCGAATGTTCATGTGACTGGAAAAGTCAGGAGTGTGCAAAGGTACTGTTTTCTGTCAGTTGGCAAGGTGCGCACACAATCCCAGTGTTGTACAGCTTGCTTCTTTACCTTTTCCAAGTTTCCGCACTCTCCGGCTCCCGGAGCCGAAGAAGCGGCTTCTTCGCGCAAAGACCATTGTGCCGCTCACAGTGCTCTCCTTAGCGCGGCTTCTGCCGAAAGACGCCCGGGAGCGGCTCTTAGCTCCGGACAGCATCCTACCTTCGTCTTTAGCGCCTCTTCACATCTACATCTCGGCAAAAAGCTTTTCCACTATGTCTGCTAGGATAAACTGTGCTAGCACAGAAAACATCTCCCATCGTGTTCTAGACGTTGCACGGATGTCTGCCAAGTGTTTGGCAGGAAGTATAGAAAAGTTGTCCAAAACAGCTTCCAATCGAACGTTCATGTGATTGGAAAAGTCAGGAGAGTGCAAAAGTACTGTTTTGTATCAGTTGGCAAGGTGCGCACACAATCCCAGTGTTGTACAGCTTGCTTCTTCACCTTCCCGAAGCTGCCGCTCTCCCCGGCTCCCGGAGCTGAAGAAGCGGCTTCTTCGCGCAAAGACGATTGTGCCGCTCACAGTGCTCTCCTTAGCGCGGCTTCTGCCGAAAGACGCCCGGGAGCGGCTCTTAGCTCCGGACAGCATCCCACCTTCGTCTTTAGCGCCTCTTCTCATCTACATCTCGGCAAAAAGCTTTTCCAATATGTCTGGCAAAGAAAAACTGTGCCAGCACAGAAAACATCTCCCATTGTGTTCTAGACGTTGCACGGATGTCTGCCAAGTGTTTGGCAGGAAGAAAAGAAAAGTTGTCCAAAACAGCTTCCAATCAAACGTTCATGTGATTGGAAAAGTCAGGAGAGTGCAAAAGTACTGTTTTCTAATAGTTGGCAAGGTGCGCACACAATCCCAGTGTTGTACAGCTTGCTTCTTCACCTTCCCGAAGCTGCCGCTCTCCCCGGCTCCCGGAGCTGAAGAAGCGGCTTCTTCGCGCAAAGACGATTGTGCCGCTCACAGTGCTCTCCTTAGCGCGGCTTCTGCCGAAAGACGCCCGGGAGCGGCTCTTAGCTCCGGACAGCATCCTACCTTCGTCTTTAGCGCCTCTTCTCATCTTCATCTCGGCAAAAAGCTTTTCCACTATGTCTGGCTAGGAAAAACTGTGCCAGCACAGAAAACATCTCCCATCGTTTTGTAGACGTTGCACGGATGTCTGCCAAGTGTTTGGCAGGAAGAAAAGAAAAGTTGTCCAAAACAGCTTGCAATCGAACGTTCATGTGATTGGAAAAGTCAGGAGAGTGCAAAAGTACTGTTTTCTAATAGTTGGCAAGGTGCGCACACAATCCCAGTGTTGTACAGCTTGCTTCTTCACCTTCCCGAAGCTGCCGCTCTCTCCGGCTCCCGGAGCCGAAGATGCGGCTTCTTCGCGCAAAGACGATTGTGCCGCTCACAGTGCTCTCCTTAGCGCGGCTTCTGCCGAAAGACGCCCGGGAGCGGCTCTTAGCTCCGGACAGCATCCTACCTTCGTCTTTAGCGCCTCTTCTCATCTTCATCTCGGCAAAAAGCTTTTCCACTATGTCTGGCTCAGAAAAACTGTGCCAGCACAGAAAACATCTCCCATCATGTTCTAGACGTTGCACGGATGTCTGACAAGTGTTTGGCAGGAAGAAAAGAAAAGTTGTCCAAAACAGCTTCCAATCGAACGTTCATGTGATTGGAAAAGTCAGGAGAGTGCAAAAGTACTGTTTTCTAATAATTGGCAAGGTGCGCACACAATCCCAGTGTTGTACAGCTTGCTTCTTCACCTTTGCGAAGCCAACGCTCTCCCCGACTCCCGGAGCCGAAGAAGCGGCTTCTTCGCGCAAAGACGATTGTGCCGCTCTCAGTGCTCTCCTTAGCGCGGCTTCTGCCGTAAGACGCCCGGGAGCGGCTCTTAGCTCCGGACAGCATCCTACCTTCGTCTTTAGCGCCTCTTCTCATCTACATCTCGGCAACAAGCTTTTCCACTATGTCTGGCTAGGAAAAACTGTGTCAGCACAGAAAACATCTCCCATCGTGTTCTAGACGTTGCACGGAGGTCTGCCAAGTGTTTGCCAGGAAGAAAAGAAAAGTTGTCCAAAACAGCTTCCAATCGAACGTTCATGTGATTGGAAAAGTCAGGAGAGTGCAAAGGTACTGTTTTCTGTCAGTTGGCAAGGTGCGCACACAATGCCAGTGTTGTACAGCTTGCTTCTTCACCTTCCCGAAGCTGCCGCTCTCCCCGGCTCCCGGAGCCGAAGAAGCGGCTTCTTCGCGCAAAGACGATTGTGCCGCTCACAGTGCTCTCCTTAGCGCGGCTTCTGCCGAAAGACGCCCGGGAGCGGCTCTTAGCTCCGGACAGCATCCTACCTTCGTCTTTAGCGCCTCTTCCCATCTACATCTCAGCAAAAAGCTTTTCCACTATGTCTGGCTCGGAAAAACTGTGCCAGCGCAGAAAACATCTCCCATCATGTTCTAGACGTTTCACGGATGTCTGCCAAGTGTTTGGCAGGAAGAAAAGAAAAGTTGTCCAAAACAGCTTCTAATCGAATGTTCATGTGACTGGAAAAGTCAGGAGTGTGCAAAGGTACTGTTTTCTGTCAGTTGGCAAGGTGCGCACACAATCCCAGTGTTGTACAGCTTGCTTCTTTACCTTTTCCAAGTTTCCGCACTCTCCGGCTCCCGGAGCCGAAGAAGCGGCTTCTTCGCGCAGAGACGATTGTGCCGCTCACAGTGCTCTCCTTAGCGCGGCTTCTGCCGAAAGACGCCCGGGAGCGGCTCTTAGCTCCGGACAGCATCCCACCTTCGTCTTTAGCGCCTCTTCTCATCTACATCTCGGCAAAAAGCTTTTCCACTATGTCTGGCAAAGAAAAACTGTGCCAGCACAGAAAACATCTCCCATTGTGTTCTAGACGTTGCACGGATGTCTGCCAAGTGTTTGGCAGGAAGAAAAGAAAAGTTGTCCAAAACAGCTTCCAATCAAACGTTCATGTGATTGGAAAAGTCAGGAGAGTGCAAAAGTACTGTTTTCTAATAGTTGGCAAGGTGCGCACACAATCCCAGTTTTGTACAGCTTGCTTCTTCACCTTCCCGAAGCTGCCGCTCTCCCCGGCTCCCGGAGCTGAAGAAGCGGCTTCTTCGCGCAAAGACGATTGTGCCGCTCACAGTGCTCTCCTTAGCGCGGCTTCTGCCGAAAGACGCCCGGGAGCGGCTCTTAGCTCCGGACAGCATCCTACCTTCGTCTTTAGCGCCTCTTCTCATCTACATCTCGGCAAAAAGCTTTTCCACTATGTCTGGCTAGGAAAAACTGTGCCAGCACAGAAAACATCTCCCATCGTTTTGTAGACGTTGCACGGATGTCTGCCAAGTGTTTGGCAGGAAGAAAAGAAAAGTTGTCCAAAACAGCTTGCAATCGAACGTTCATGTGATTGGAAAAGTCAGGAGAGTGCAAAAGTACTGTTTTCTAATAGTTGGCAAGGTGCGCACACAATCCCAGTGTTGTACAGCTTGCTTCTTCACCTTCCCGAAGCTGCCGCTCTCTCCGGCTCCCGGAGCCGAAGATGCGGCTTCTTCGCGCAAAGACGATTGTGCCGCTCACAGTGCTCTCCTTAGCGCGGCTTCTGCCGAAAGACGCCCGGGAGCGGCTCTTAGCTCCGGACAGCATCCTACCTTCGTCTTTAGCGCCTCTTCTCATCTTCATCTCGGCAAAAAGCTTTTCCACTATGTCTGGCTCAGAAAAACTGTGCCAGCACAGAAAACATCTCCCATCATGTTCTAGACGTTGCACGGATGTCTGCCAAGTGTTTGGCAGGAAGAAAAGAAAAGTTGTCCAAAACAGCTTCCAATCGAACGTTCATGTGATTGGAAAAGTCAGGAGAGTGCAAAAGTACTGTTTTCTAATAATTGGCAAGGTGCGCACACAATCCCAGTGTTGTACAGCTTGCTTCTTCACCTTTGCGAAGCCAACGCTCTCCCCGACTCCCGGAGCCGAAGAAGCGGCTTCTTCGCGCAAAGACGATTGTGCCGCTCTCAGTGCTCTCCTTAGCGTGGCTTCTGCCGAAAGACGCCCGGGAGCGGCTCTTAGCTCCGGACAGCATCCTACCTTCGTCTTTAGCGCCTCTTCTCATCTACATCTCGGCAAAAAGCTTTTCCACTATGTCTGGCTAGGAAAAACTGTGCCAGCACAGAAAACATCTCCCAGCGTTTTCTAGACGTTGCACGGATTTCTGCCAAGTGTTTGGCAGGAAGAAAAGAAAAGTTGTCCGAAACAGCTTCCAATCAAATGTTCATGTGATTGGAAAAGTTAGGAGAGTGCAAAGGTACTGTTTTCTGTCAGTTGGCAAGGTGCGCACACAATGCCAGTGTTGTACAGCTTGCTTCTTCACCTTCCCGAAGCTGCCGCTCTCCCCGGCTCCCGGAGCCGAAGAAGCGGTTTCTTCGTGCAAAGACGATTGTGCCGCTCACAGTGCTCTCCTTAGCGCGGCTTCTGCCGAAAGACGCCCGGGAGCGGCTCTTAGCTCCGGACAGCATCCTACCTTCGTCTTTAGCGCCTCTTCTCATCTACATCTCAGCAAAAAGCTTTTCCACTATGTCTGGCTAGGAAAAACTGTGCCAGCACAGAAAACATCTCCCATCATGTTCTAGACGTTTCACGGATGTCTGCCAAGTGTTTGGCAGGAAGAAAAGAAAAGTTGTCCAAAACAGCTTCTAATCGAATGTTCATGTGACTGGAAAAGTCAGGAGAGTGCCAAGGTATTGTTTTCTGTCAGTTGGCAAGGTGCGCACACAATCCCAGTGTTGTACAGCTTGCTTCTTTACCTTTTCCAAGTTGCCGCACACTCCGGCTCCCGGAGCCGAAGAAGCGACTTCTTCGCGCAAAGACGATTGTGCCGCTCTCAGTGCTCTCCTTAGCGTGGCTTCTGCCGAAAGACGCCCGGGAGCGGCTCTTAGCTCCGGACAGCATCCTACCTTCGTCTTTAGCGCCTCTTCTCATCTACATCTCGGCAAAAAGCTTTTCCACTATGTCTGGCTAGGAAAAACTGTGCCAGCACAGAAAACATCTCCCATCGTGTTCTAGACGTTGCATGGATTTCTGCCAAGTGTTTGCCAGGAAGAAAAGAAAAGTTGTCCAAAACAGCTTCCAATCAAATGTTCATGTGATTGGAAAAGTCAGGAGAGTGCAAAGGTACTGTTTTCTGTCAGCTGGCAAGGTGCGCACACAATGCCAGTGTTGTAGAGCTTGCTTCTTAAACTTCCCGAAGCTGCCGGTCTCCCCGGCTCCCGGAACCGAAGAAGCTACTTCTTCGCGCAAAGACGATTGTGCCGCTCACAGTGCTCTCCTTAGCGCGGCTGCTGCCGAAAGACACCCGGGAGCGGCTCTTAGCTCCGGACAGCATCCTACCTTCGTCTTTAGCGCCTCTTCTCATCTACATCTCAGCAAAAAGCTTTTCCACAACGTCTGGCTCGGAAAAACTGTGCCAGCACAGAAAACATCTCCCATCATGTTCTAGACGTTGCACGGATGTCTGCCAAGTGTTTGGCAGGAAGAAAAGAAAAGTTGTCCAAAACAGCTTCTAATCGAATGTTCATGTGACTGGAAAAGTCAGGAGAGTGCAAAGGTACTGTTTTCTGTCAGTTGGCAAGGTGCGCACACAATCCCAGTGTTGTACAGCTTGCTTCTTTACCTTTTCCAAGTTGCCGCTCTCTCCGGCTCCCGGAGCCGAAGAAGCGGCTTCTTCGCGCAAAGACGATTGTGCCGCTCACAGTGCTCTCCTTAGCGCGGCTTCTGCCGAAAGACGCCCCGGAAGCGGCTCTTAGCTCCGGACAGCATCCTACCTTCGTCTTTAGCGCCTCTTCTCATCTACATCTCAGCAAAAAGCTTTTCCACTATGTCTGCTTTGGAAAAACTGTGCCAGCACGGAAAACATCTCCCATCGGGTTCTAGACGTTGCACGGAGGTCTGCCAAGTGTTTGGCAGGAAGAAAAGAAAAGTTGTCCAAAACAGCTTCTAATCGAATGTTCATGTGATTGGAAAAGTCAGGAGAGTGCAAAAGTACTGTTTTCTAATAGTTGGCAAGGTGCGCACACAATCCCAGTGTTGTACAGCTTGCTTCTTCACCTTCCCGACGCTGCCGCTCTCTCCGGCTCCCGGAGCCGAAGATGCGGCTTCTTCGCGCAAAGACGATTGTGCCGCTCACAGTGCTCTCCTTAGCGCGGCTTCTGCCGAAAGATGCCTGGGAGCAGCTCTTAGCTCCGGACAGCATCCTACCTTCGTCTTTAGCGCCTCTTCTCATATACATCTCGGCAAAAAGCTTTTCCACTATGTCTGGTTGGAAAAATTGTGCCAGCACAGAAAGCATCTCCCATCGTTTTCTAGACGTTGCACGGATGTCTGCCAAGTGTATGGCAGGAAGAAAAGAAAAGTTGTCCAAAACAGCTTCCAATCGAATGTTCATGTGATTGGAAAAGTCAGGAGAGTGCAAAAGTACTGTTTTCTATCAGTTGGCAAGGTGCGTACACAATCCCAGTGTTGTACAGCTTGCTTCTTCACCTTCCCGAAGCTGCCGCTCCCTCCGGCTCCCAGAGACAGAGATGCGGCTTCTTCGCGCAAAGACGATTGTGCCGCTCACAGTGCTCTCCTTAGCGCGGCTTCTGCCGAAAGACGCCCCGGAGCGGCTCTTAGCTCCGTACCTTCCAACTCAATTTTTTGGCTCGACAAACCAAATGGTATACTTGCAGCAGTAGGGCAGGACAGTGAACTGGACTTTCTCCTTGTAGAGAAAAGCTAATGAAAAAGTTTCACTGCAATCAGAGCAGGCTGTCAAACAAGAAAAATGTCATGAAAATAAGCCAGCCTTATCCTCTTAGTCTTGCTTGTTGTGATTGGCCAAGAATGAAATGTGTCAACTCTGTGTTTCTGGGTATCACATCAGTAACAGGTACTTCAGCTGCTGTACTTCTCTCCTAAAGTTAAGAACAAAATCCAAGGAATTGTGATTCCATGGTCTCAATTCACCCTATGAAAAAGGAGTGGAAGGTGCAGGGGTCAATTAACTTGAATGGCCTATGTCAATCAGCGGCCACTGATTTCCTGAAGGCTTCAACAGGTTACTTGCCCATGTTTTTCTTGGAATTGTTTTAACCTTTGGTCATGTTTTTTTTGGGATTCTTTTACCCTTTCCCCATTTGTTCAGCCTTTGCTCTCAAGCCGTTGCTGACATTTCCAATATCTCGGTAGCCTAGAAAAGTGTTGTCTTGATTGATCACATCATTATTCCCTTCCAAGGGTCGTTTGCCTCAAGTCTCAGTTTGGCTGGTTTTCTGCTAGTTGATTGTCAGAGGGCAGCAGGTGTTTTGTAAGAGCAAGTACACAATCCCATAGCTTGCTTTTCTTTGAATTTGGCCTGTCTAGAAAATGGAATGACTAAACATCTCTGAGAGGCTTTTCTCTCCCCATTAGGTTTCACTGGAAGGGCAGATGCAAATCGTCTACCTAAAGTCTTGGCACAGAAGAAAGTAGTGGTTTACTGCTGCATATAGCTAGAAGCTTACAAAAGGAAGGCCTTGGGCTGAGGCCCATTACTTTGGCTAAGTAGAAAAGGACTGTGGGAGGTGAGGCAGCTGAATTAGAGGTAAATCAACAAGTTCTAGAACCGTCGTGTGTTCACAGCATGGTGCATGGTGGTTGGTTGAATTGTGTTTGTTATGGCTTAAAGCTATGGAACTGATAAAGGCCTGATGTTGGAATCCATAAGGTTAGAGGATTTTTAAGAAATGGTTACAAAGAAGTATGTAGGCCTTAGACTGGAGTTTTGTTAGCATTGCAGAAAAGTTTCCCATGCAAGCAGAAAAGATTTCCGTGCAAGCAGAAAAGTTTCCCAAGCAGTAGACGTGACAAATAACAATAGGCTTCTGTAGAATTGGCTTTAGGATGGCAACAAGGTTATTTAATGTATATCTTTAGAAGATTAGCATGAATAGAACTCTGTTCTTTGTCTCTTAGCAACTAGTCTTTGTTTTAGCTACGATTACCTATGTTTTATAAGATTGGATAGAATGCTTGTCAAGATGTGTTTTCTGTGTCTGATTGGCTGAATTCTAGTCTGAGATGATTTTATGTATTGCTGTATGAGCCCTGTTGAAGGAGACATTTTTTGGTGTGGATCAGTGAGCTGTCATGTCTCCATTTTGTATTTTGAGACTGATGTGCTGGAAATAAAAGCAAAAATCTCTTCACTGGTCTGGTTACCATGTTATCCATATTTGGATATTTTGCCGCGGCCTAGTGGATTCCTTTTTTAAGGCGTGGGTTCCTGACACTATTGGACTTATACCTGTCCCTTCCCCCGCATATTGGTGCCTCGTGTGAGGACGTAGAATAGAAGAAAAAGAAAGAAAAATCGTGGAAGTACCAGCTGCGGAGACCCAAGTGTTAACAAGGAGCACACTGTATCATCTCTCCCGCCGAAGCCAAGAAAATTGTAAGTAACTTATCTCGGGAGAGCGCTTGGGTGACGTTGGGAGGCAAAATAGAGAAAAAGAAAATTATTAAAAGAACACAAAAATGGGAAAGAATTTATCAAAAGTTGAATGGGATGTTTTTCATCAATTAGAGACAATGTTACAAGAAAAAGGTCACTCTGAAATTTCAAAAACTGAGCTTAAATCTTACTTATCTGGGTTAAAGCGAATACGCAAGATTTAAATCTGCAGTCTGCTTTTACTTTTCATTTTTGGGATCAGATAATCTGGAGAATCTATAATCTAGTCTCTCTCAAAAAAGATGAAAGCTTAAGAGAACTTATGCCGGTTTGTAGAGCGCTGTTGGAGCGCTGTTTTAAACAAACTGATAATAATAAGATCAACTTGGACTCAGAAAACAAAGCTTCTGGTTCTGTCTCATTAAATTCCAGTAAACCGGAGACTGTGTGAGTATCGGAGAATGTTACAAGTGTTGTTGCAAATGCTGAAAGTATTGCTTTTAACTCTGTTGAACAAAATCTTTCTTCTCTCTCTCTGGGAAAAAATGAGACTCTTTTGGACTTTTCTTTGCGTTGTTCTGTTAATGTAAAAATATGTGACTCTTGTAAGGGGGATGGAACAAAGTGTGTAAAAGATGGAAATGAAAAAGTGACTGTACTTCCTAAAATTGTTTGTGCAGGGACACTGAAACCTGAATTGGATTCTGTTGGGCCTGGGGTGGAGGCTGAGGTGGCTGCTTCCACTCGGGAAATTGTGGTTCCGGGGAACTCTTTTTCAGTTAAGCAAAAACATGGTTGTTCTGGTGTTTGTCAATCTATAGATACAGAGAAAGAAAAATTGGCTTTAAGGGTGGGTCATTTGAAAGGAAGAGATGGAAGAAACTCGCGACTGTGTTGTTGCTGAAATTCAAAAAGCTGGACTTGAAATCTCTGCAACGAAAATTCAACAAGTTTCACCTTAGAAGTACCTGGGATGGAAGATGACTGAGACGACAAGAACACCACAAAAAATTCAGATCCGAACCAGAGTCAACAACCTACAAGAGTTACAACAACTTCTAGGAGAAATCAACTGGGTCAGACCGATGCTGGGAATTACCAATGATGAACTGAGTCCGCTCTTCCATTTGCTGAGAGGAAGTTGCGACATCACTTCGCCAAGAACTTTAACCCCTGAAGCTCGTGCTGCTCTCGACAAAGTCACAGAAGCTCTTCAAAAAAGACAAGCTCATCGCTGCGTTCCTGAAAATCCTTTCTTTCTTGCAATCTTAGGAGAGAAGATGCAGGTTTGTGGTCTCATTTTCCAGTGGGATGCCGCAGAACAAGAACCTTTGTTAATAATGGAATGGGTTTTTCCTCCCTACAGGTTTTCAAAGACCATTTGCTCAGTTTTAGAAATGATTGCATACATTATAATTAAGGCTAGAACCAGATTGTTAACTTTGGCAGGTCAAGAATGTTCAGTTATCTATTTGCCATTGAAAAATGATTATTTCAATTGGGCAATGCAAAATTCTGATGATTTACAATATGCATTCTTAGGTTTTCCAGGTGTTTGTTCCATACACTGTCCAGCTCACAAACTACTGCAAGCAAAATTGAGTTTCAGAGAAAAACCTAAATTTAGTGAAGAACCTTTACATGCTGTGACTCTCTTCACTGATGGCTCTGGTAAAAGCCACAAGTCCGTTGTGACTTGGTTTAATCAAAAGACTGATGTTTGGGAATCTGATATTCAAACAGTAGAGGGATCCCCTCAAATTGTTGAGCTTGCTGCAGTAGTTTGAGCTTTTCAGCTGTTTCCTCAGCCTTTTAATTTGGTCACAGATTCTGCTTATGTTGCTAATGTAGTCAGGAGAATAGAAGGTTCCATTTTAAAGGATGTTAGTAATGAAACTTTACATCGTTGGCTTTCATGTCTTTTTATAACTTTGCAATATAGAACTAATCCATATTTTGTTTCTCACATTAGGGCGCATTCTTCACTTCCTGGATTTTTAGTGGAAGGAAATGCAAGAGCGGACAAGCTGACAATGGTCATTTCTAACACATTGCCAAATAGTTTTGAACAAGCAAAATTGAGTCGTGCCTTTTTCCACCAAAATGCACAAGCACTCATGCGAATGTTCCAAATCACTAAAAGTCAAGCTAAAGCTATCATTCATACTTGCCCTGACTGTCAATTGGTACAACCTCCTGTTTCTACAGGAGCAATCAACCCCCGAGGCTTACAAAGCCTACAGTTGTGGCAAACAGGTGTTACTAAATAGCCTTCTTTTGGTAAATTTAAAAATATTCATGTTTCCATAGACACGTTCTCTGGTGCAGTTTTTGCTTCCCTTCACACAGGTGAAACTGGCAGCCATGCCTGTCATCATTTCCTGCAAGCTTTTGCTTCATTGGGTATACCCCAAGAAGTAAAAACTGACAATGGTCCCGCATACATATCTCAAAAATTGGCCACATTTTTAAATGAATGGGGTGTTCGACACATTTTTGGTATTCCCCACTCTCCCACAAGCCAAGCAATCATTGAAAGAACACATCAAACCTTAAAACGCATATTAGATCAACAGAGAGGGGGAACGGAAATCACCCCACAGATGAGACTGAGTAAGGCTTTGTATGGTTTTAATTTTCTAAATAGTTCAAGTACAGAACCAGATCCACCAATCTTTAGACACTTTTCAAATAGCACACAGGCAAAACTGAAAGAACATCCTCCTCTTCTAATTAGAAACCCTGACTCTGGACAGATGGAAGGCCCGTTTCAATTAATAACATGGGGCAAAGGATATGCTTCTATTTCCACAGGTGCTGGAAGAATTAAGTGGGTTCCTGCCAAAAACGTCAAACCGTATCGCACTTCAGAACCTGTTGTCGAGCCTAGAACTGAGGAAGCGAGTACGCAGACGTGGACCGAATGGAAGGATCCCGGGTCTCGCCTGACGCCTCATGTGCCTGATGTTCTTTGTGCATCGGTGGAACCCATGAACTCTGATTTTGTGCCAATGTTATTTATGAGTATACGAATTGAATGCTGAATGTTTGTTTAACAAAGCTAATTTTTGGCTGAAAATTTAGGTTATTGTTTTTGTTTAGAAAGAATTCTGCCAAAACTTAGTTCTTGAAAGAGATGGGGCAGAATCAAATGGTATACTTGTTTTGCTTGATGTTAATTGTTTTTTGTCGTGCAGATTTGCCTGAGGATCAACCAAAGACGAATCTTTGGGTGACCTTAGCCAAGGCTGCCGGATCGGATACTATATGTCTGTCTAATTCGGAACCAGAAAAGCCTTTCTCAACCTGTTTGATTGGTGCGCCAGTGAAAGAGTTTCCTTTGGTCAGAAAAGAATCCAATGGTAAACCAGGTGGAATTGACAATGGAAACAGTCCTTCCTTCAATTGGAACATTTTGTCCAACAAACTTCTCAGGGCAGCAAATGTTTCAAACAGTTGGGATGTGTTTCTGGAGACGGACCAATATCCACGGCAATTGCCAAAAGGGTATTGGATCATTTGCGGAGACAGAGGTTGGCAAGGCATTCCAGCCCACCTTGAAGGTGGCCCTTGTAGCATTGGTATGCTTACCATAATTGCCCCCACTGCCAAAGCAGTGATGAAAAAGAAACAAAGGAAAACAAGAGCTGTTCCTCATTATGATGAGAACTGTCAGAGTGATTTTATGCCTTGGAATGCCGCCAGAAGGCTTTCAGCAGGTATATTTCTACCCCAATTGGCTTCAGCTGTGGCATTGAGACAATTAGATCGAGTTCGATGTTGGCTGAGCAAACAAGCTAATGCCACATCCTCCGCAATCAGTGATATGTTGACCGATGTTGATAGTATTAGACATGCTACTCTTCAAAACAGAGCAGCCATTGATTTTCTCTTACTGGCACAAGGACATGGTTGTGAGGAATTGGAAGGATTGTGTTGTATGAATTTGTCTGATCATTCTGAATCCATTCACAAAAGCATTCAAAAATTAAAGGATCTGACAGCCCAAATTAAAGAAGATGGAGGTTCCTGGTTGGATGATTTGTTTCAAAATTGGACTTTTGCACCTTGGCTAAGGAAACTTTGCAAGATAGGTCTTTACATATTAGGTGTTCTAATACTGATATTGATAGTGGTACCTTGTATACTCTGTTGTGTTCGTCGAATGATGAACAAAACAGTCCGAGAAGTTTTTGTCATTCAAGCAGGAGAATTAGGAAGTAGAAGCACAGAGAGTGTACGAAATCTCACGAAAGCAGTAGATGAGGGTATTGACATGAACGAAGGTTTTGAATTAAGGCCTTGGAATCGACCAGAGTTTTTTGAACGATGCCTTGTGACTGTTGCCAAACGTGATTCATATCTCTTTCAGGGATTGGGTCTTCACAGCATTAAGTTGCTGTGCCGTAATATAGCAATGCTTCAGTTTAGTGAAAATAGGTCTTCAGCAGATAATAAGCAGAAATTTTGCAATAGAGCTATGAAACGCAAATAGCAAGCGACAAGAAAATGAAAGCTTCTGGGACAAACAGAGAGGGGGAAATGTTGGAATCCATAAGGTTAGAGAATTTTTAAGAAATGGTTGAAAAGAAGTGTGTCGGCCTTAGACTGGACTATTGTTAGCATTGCAGAAAAGTTTCCCATGCAAGCAGAAAAAGTTTTCCATGCAAGCAGAAAAGTTTCCCAAGCAGTAGACGTGACAAATAACAATAAGCTTCTGTAGTATTGGCTTTAGGATGGCAACAAGGTTATTTAATGTATATCTTTAGAAGATTAGCATGAATAGAACTCTGTTCTTTGTCTCTTAGCAACTAGTCTTTGTTTTAGCTACGATTACCTATGTTTTATAAGATTGGATAGAATGCTTGTCAATATGTGTTTTCTGTGTCTGATTGGCTGAATTCTAGTCTGAGATGATTTTATGTATTGCTGTATGAGCCCTGTTGAAGGAGACATTTTTTGGTGTGGATCACTGAGCTGTCATGTCTCCATTTTGTATTTTGAGACTGATGTGCTGGAAATAAAAGCAAAAATCTCTTCACTGGTCTGGTTACCATGTTATCCATATTTGGATATTTTGCCGCGGCCTAGTGGGTTCCTTTTTTAAGGCGTGGGTTCCTGACACCATTGGACTTATACCTGTCCCTTCCCCTGCAGCCTGAGTGTTTCACAAGCCTGATTTTTGCAAGAAAGCAGCTCTCCTTTGCATCTGCCTGGGGACTCTGCATCACCACAAACCCTCACTCCCAGTTTGCCAAGGAGATGATCAGTAGGAATGTTGCAGAGCTGCTGTGTGCATCTGAATGGAATGGCAGAGAGTGAAGTGCTGGACATTTCTGGCTTTAGTACAGTGCTGCTGCATTGGTGCCAGTTGAGTTGGTTTTCCATCAGTGGCCTTTCTGTCTAGAAGTACACTGCCCAGAGTATTTGATGCCATTTCCTTCCTGTTGTTTTCATACCTTCCTTCAGTTGAAAGGATGATACAACCTTTCCACTTTGAAGATCCCTGTTAGGAAACACTATGCCAGAGGAGTCATCGCTCCCTTTTCTTCTGCCTCCTTTGTCATTTTCAGAGACTCATTTCAAATTTCTGCTAATGTCAAGAAGAATACTGAGACTACTTAGCAGGGTTGACGCTCTCAGCTGCTTTCCTCTTTCATACCGCTTCATACTGGATGTGACTTCCAGACCTCGTTTTGTCATCTGCATTTTGTCGTGATCCAAAGATAAATATTCCAGGCCTGTGAACACAAAAAGAACTCTTAGTCTTTTGCAAGAACTACCCCTAGGAGGATTTGTGTTCAGTTTGATCTCTACAGTGTTTCAGAAAAAAGGAGATTGTACTCTCTTCTTGTGTACTCTCTTCTTGTGCTCTCATTTCCCTCTCTCTGCCTTGCATGCCCTAGTTAATCCGCTGGCGTGACTCATTTGGCATCATCTCACGGTGCAAATTCTGCATAGTTTCATGTCCTTACAAATGCCAGTTGCCAAGGAGCCTATCTAACCATTCAAGGGGCAAAGAATTGTAGGGCTGGCAAGTTCAGGTGCTGAAACTGTAAGTCATGCCATATCAAAGTGACAGAGCAAATCAATTGATCTAGGACTTTCAGCTGGACACCTCTGAGAATAGCAGCTTGTCAGCAATGACACAGCCATCTTCCTAGCTATATTCCAGAAAGAGGAAAGTGACACCTTCAATGGTTAATATGTTTGGCATGAGAAACAGCAAGAAATGTACCGCAAAATACTTGAGTCAGATCAAGTGCGTTTCTCTAGTGAGAAGTTTGCACTTGTTCTTTCTTGTCTGTGCCTTTACTTTTCACAGAAGACAGGGGAGCATTTCATTATTACTGTTCTTTTGTTTTCTTTTGTTGGCCTCCCTCTTTCCACCTGCAATTAACAAATTTGCCTTTCTTTACTGGCTTCTCTTTCTTTACTTCTACAAGTTGACATGAGGTCATCCAACCTTATCATCAATGTTCTCAGACAGTGGAGAGAAGTAGAAGGTACAGCTAAATGGATAAAAGAAACCCACAGAAATAGACAGGTTTTTCTCACAGTCTTCTGTGAGAACATTAGGACACAAGATGTCTTTGAACTGAGTAATGCTCTATTGATTTATCTTTTAGTCCACTCGTTACTATTATTACACGTGTTTGGCCTTTAGTACAGAGCCTTGGAACTAACCCAGGCCAATACTTTGGCTAATTTTGTTTTATTTCTAGTGAGGAATTTGTTTCTTAAGGAATAGTCCAGAGAAAGAGCGTCCACGGTACAGTTACGGGTCATAAATTCTGGGACAGTTTGTGCTGGTAATACGTCTAGGAAAGAAAGGTTTGAAGGAAAGAAAGGTTTGACATCTTTTTGACTTTCAAATGGAACCATTATTTGAAAAACCTAAGAGTTGCGGTTCCCCCCCCACCCCACACCCCAAGTACTTCTCTTTGCACTGTTACTCAGGGATTACACATAAAAGCCCACCCTGTAAAATACGTTGCAGATACTTTGCAATAAGTGCAGCTTAGCAGCTAGAGATGATAACGTGGGTTAAATAACATCGCTTCTGCAGTGATGGAAACTCTGTCTACGCAGACATACTCAACAAAGGTTACGATGGCTTAGCTCCTGTGCTCAAGTTAACGTGCATTTTAGAACTTCCCAAGAAGGTGAATTCAACCTCCTTCATTGCTCTCTGCTGGAGTCCCAAGAGAATTTCAGTCTGCTTTTTGTCATTTACAGCTGTCACTGCTTAGCTGTTGAACATGAGACTCCCTCATGACTGATGAAAGTTGTCTAGTTAAGAGTGGCTGAAAGACATGGTCTTGCTCTAGAAGGAGATGAGAAGGTTTCTGCAGTCTTTTTCATCTCTACTGCTTGTGATTTCTATAAAAAACCAGTGGGAAATTTCTGAAGGCAGTCCAGAAGCTGGCAATATGGACAGCTTACAGCCGAACACTTGCTGCAGTGCAACCATGGTGACACCAGAAAGGACTTCAAAAATTTAAAAGGGCAAACAAAGCAGTTGGAAGGAAAAGAACATGAACCATTATTCCATTTTTCTAATCTATCTTTCTTTCAATCATCATTTTCGTGCAGCTTCGCGGCTTGCGTTGGTATGCCTCCGAAGGAATCTGAGACAGAGTAAGCTTTTGAATGGAGTAGAAGTGAGAAACGCAGGCCAAGTTGCCTTTTTTGCCATCAAATACCAGTTACGCTTGAGCTACCCTTTGCTTAAGGTGCTTAGCTTACACTAAGAATTGATTAGCACATTTTGATGTGAGCAAATTTTACTGTCATGACTGAGTAAATTTTGCTGTCACTCAGAATTTTACTGTCGTCTGAATAGCAATGTTTGTGTCAAAATAGTATTTTGTCTCCTGTATCTGCAGCAGGTAAGCCTTTTGCTGTCAGCAGTGTTGCTTAACCTTTCATGTCATATCCCTCTTCACATCCATCTTCTGCTTAAGGCTTATTCATCTACTTTAGAATTGGCACGTGGAATAAGACTACTTTTCCTTTTTGAAAGCTAATGTCATTTGACCTACTTAGAGCAAATAATTCATTAATTGCAAGTCCCCAGCTAGCATCTTTTTGGCATATTCTAAACTTCTAAAGAAGTAACAAAAGCACTCTCCAATACTTGGCTTTCATATCACAGTGGGAGCGCTGGCCCTGTTTTCAATAAACAATCATGGGTATGGTAAAACAAAAGGAGGGGTTAGAGTTTTCGCTGTTAACCTCTAGTGAGCTTTGATTTTGCAATATGCATGAAGTTAATTACCACTGTTATATAAAGTGGCTGATTTAATCAATAAATTGGAGTCAATGCTGATCAACAACAAGGTGGATTGGCTTCCCTTCGTTTTCAACACAGCGCCAAGTCGGGCTGGTTTGATAGTACCAAGTGGCTCCTGCAATCTGCCATCCAGAAGCGGGACAGGAGAGTTTTGTTTGCCAGGGAAAAGGGCCGTGGTTTTTGTTTGGGGGGCTGTGGCTGGGAGTGGCCGGCTGGCTCCTGAAAATCCACGATACGCAGGATGGTTGCTATGCCCAAGGTGGCACCACTGCCAAGTCGGGCTGTTTCGACAGTGTCAAGTCGCTTTTGCAATCTGCCATGCAGAAGAGGGGCAGGTGAGTTTTGTTTGCCAGGGAAAAGGGCCGTTGTTTTTGTTTGGGGGCCTATGGCAGGAAGTGGCTGCCTGGCGCCTTAAAATCCACGATTCGCAGGATGTTTTCCAGACCCAAAGAGGCACCAGTGCCAAGTCGAGCTTGTTTGACAGTACCATGTTCCTCCTGCAATGTGCCATCCAGAAGCGTGGCAGGTAATTTTTTTTTTGCAAGGGAAAAGGGTCGAGGTTTGGATTTGGGGGCCTGTGGCCGAGAGTGGCCGGCTGGCTCCTGGAATTCATTGATAGGCAGGATGCTTCCCAGACCCAAGGTGGCACCAGTGCCAAGTCGGACTGGTTTGATAGTACCAAGTGGCTCCTGCAATCTGCCATCCAGAAGCTGGGCAGCTGAGTTTTGTTTGCCAGAGAAAAGGGCCGTGGGCGTGTTTGGGGGCATATGGCTGGGAGTGGCCAGCTGGCCCCTTAAAATGCACGATACGAAGGATGCTTCCCAGACCCAAGGTGGCACCAGTGCCAAGTCGGGCTGGTTTGATAGTACCAAGTGGCTCCTGCAATCTGCCATCCAGATGCGGGGCAACTGATTTTTGTTTGCCAGAGAAAAGGGCCGTGGTTTGTGTTTGGGGGCCTATGGCTGAGAGTGGCCGGCTGGCCCCTGAAAATCCACGATAGGCAGGATGGTTCCCAGATCCAAGGTGGCACCAGTGCCAAGTCGGGCTAGTTTGATGGTACAAAGTGGCTCCTGCAATCTGCCATCCAGAAGCGGGGCAGCTGATTTTTGTTTGCCAGAGAAAAGGTCCGTGGTTTGTTTTTGGGGGCATATGGCTGGGAGTGGCCGGCTGGCTCCTTAAAATGCTCGATACGCAGGATGTTTCCCAGACCCAAGGTGGCACCACTGCCAAGTCACGCTGTTTTTGTAGTACCAAGTGCGTCCTGCAATCCGCCATCCAGAAGCGGGGCACCTGAGTTTTGTTTGCCAGGGAAATGGGCCGTGGTTTGTGTTTGGAGGCCTGTGGCTGGCAGTGGCCGGCTGTTTCCTGAAAATCCACGATACGCAGGATGGTTCCCAGACCCAAGGTGGCACCAGTGCCAAGTCGGGCTGGTTTGATAGCAGAAAGTGGCTCCTGCTATCTGCCATGATCACGTGAAGAAATACTTTCTGGTTTCAGTACTGGGCCATATGCTCTTTCTTCTCTCCCTCAACTTCTCCATCACCTCTCATCTGTTTCACATGCGCTATCTTCAAGGTCCACAGGCTACTTTTCACAGAATCTTCAGGCCTGATGCAGTAAGAATGATGAATAGAACAGAGCTGGGATCTATTTTCCAGTTTGGATAAAATGCATTCTGCACACAAATCCAAGGAGTAGGTGCTGCCCCGATGCCCAGAAAAACTTTCACTCCTGCTAGTGTTCTACGTCAACCGCAACTTAGTCTGAAAGAAAAGCTTTTTCTCTGAGAGCATCTGAGAGGTTTGCATGAAGCACTGATATCTGACATATGCAATTTTGAATAGGAGAGGAAAAAGAAAATGGCATGGAGTTTTTAATTTTAGTGGTTTCAATTTTAATTTCCGTGCACTTTTTCAAAACTTGTCAGCTCAAATGCCCATCAACATCTTTTAGTCATCTGTAAGTCAGTATTCATATAAAATGTGCTTCAAATCCAAAGAATTTCAAATTTGCACTCCAAGTTTCTATGCCTAGATTTATGATTTCCTACACATATTAGATGAAAGGAAGGCCTTTTTGACTGTGGGAGTGCTGGAACACTGGAACAGGTTGCCCAGAGAAGTTGTGGGTGTCCCATCCCTGAAAGTATTCAAGGTCACCTTGGACGGGGCTTGGAGCAGCAACAAAGGAGAAGCTTGATGGTAGAGAAACAAAGTTGGACTATAGAAGAAACTCGGATTGAAGTATAGGAGCAAGTTTTCTCTCAGCTCTTGGGGTGAATTCAAAGTGGTACAAAATGACATTTATCTGTGCTATTCACTACTGTAACAGAAAGTTTCATGAAAACTGTACAGAAGATAGTAAATTTTAAAAGCGATAAGAATTACAGCATAAAATCCATGGGATGGGTTACAACATGAGACACTCTCTAAGAGAAAATCTCTGTGTTTCAGCACTTCATCAGGGTAAGATTTCATGAAGTGCCAAAGAAGGCGGCAAAATATCATTCGGGACATTATTTACTGGAATTCAGCCTGGCCATTAGTAGGAACTGGCTTTGAACACATCATGTAGATATACCACACACACTTTCCCTTCACTGAAAAATTACTGTTTACAACGAATAAGCAATTGACGATCAAAATTGATTGAAAGCATCTTAAACATGTCAAGTATTTCATTGTAGAAGATCTGTGATCCAAATGCTTCTTCCACCTTCAAGAGGGAGAGAAGAATTCTTCCATATCATGATGGTTTAAAATTGTATCAACCAATGTTTTCTGCTGAAAAGATATCATCTATTTTTTTCTATTTTTGGAAGAAAATATTCCTAGACATACAACAGGTGAGAACTAAGTAATTTTAAAGAAACAAATGAAATGAAAATATTCTGTAAATAGAATGAAATGAAAAGCTGTGTTTTAAATAGGAGCTAAATATTAAACAGAATTTTTGTACCAGGCATTTGAATTACCGCACCAGCTCTTTTGCCCATCAAGAGAGGCATTTAGCATTTCAGTCTTTTCCAAGGTGTTCATGATCTGCTATGCTGATCTCTGTGTGTGCCTAGGTGTGTGTGGAAGGGGGGGCATGTGAAGGGGAGTGTGTATGTTTGCTTTACAATTGTTGTGGCAGATTCATGCCTCAGCTCTACATTTTGTTTTAAAAAGGTCACACCGAGTGGATATGAAGTTTACTATCAACAAGAGATCAATTCCCAAATCATCCATTTGACTCTCCCTTATAAATCATGTGCTTTGTTGCATATTTTATCAAATATACTTTCAAGCCAGATGGAGGAAGGAGGATGTGGGAATCCCTCCACCATCTTGCAACTTTTATGCAAGTAGGTTTTCAAGAAAATCATCATTTCTCTTTTAAATATGTCTGGAACAGGCATGATGGTAGTGTCAACCTGTTGGAGTTTTTGTTGCTGGAAGAAGTTGTACAAAAGGATTGGTTTTTACATTGACCAGTGACTGAATCAAGCGCAGGAATACATTGGAAATTCAGCTGGGGGTTCCTTTTCCCAGCAGACTACTTCTAGAACGAGCTTGTACACTGAAGCTGACTCTTGCTCTCTTTTTGTTTCTTTCCTATTTTCTTGGCTTCTTTGCCACTATCTAGACAATTTTGGAACTTTGTTCCCAACTAAAATGGTTTCAATAGTCTGATTGTGATCATATATTTTTACAAGGAATTTTTAAAATCTTTCCTCAAGTTCAGAAAGTTTTGGACTTAGGTCTTTTTCTTCCCTTATCAATATTGCAATGAAATTGATAAATAAAGACCAACTCTTTATTTTTGTTTTTAACCCACGTAGATAATTCCCATCCATTAATCCATTTTGTGGACCAATAGTTGCCATTCTGATGGAAGTTGTCACTTCTTAACAATAGGCATTCTGTGACTATGTTGACAGCACTTTGGGTGAAGATCCTAACTGGTCTTAGATACACATAGGGAGAAATTTGCTCAGCCAGTGTCAGTCTTAAGCATGCGTATCAGAAGATCTTTCTAGAGCTGGGAATTTTCCCATGAAAGGGATTCAGTTAGGGAAGAGACACTTGTGCCAGAGTTTTACATTCTTCTTGAACACTGCTTAAGGAACTTAGATGCCATGTCCATTTGGATCTCTGTCTGCACAGAACTTTGTCATGCCAGTGCTTGAAATGCATCTTGAAGAGAATTCACTAGCACAGAATGAATGAGAGTGGAAGGGGTTGGTGGGGCTAACCAGGCCCAACCCCCCTTCCTAAACCAGGATACCTAGAGCCTCTTGCCCAGGATTCTATCTGGGTGTACTTTTAATGTCTTCAAAGATCCAGGCTCCACAATCTTTCTGGGCAGTCTGTGCCGTGGTTCAGTCACCCTCACAGTAAAGAAACATTTACTGATGTTCAAAGGCAATCTCCTGTATTTCAGTGTGTGCCCACTGCCTCTTGTCTTTTCCCTCAGCATCACTGAAAAGACACTGATTCCCTCCCCTTTGCACTATTGCTACCATATGTATGTGTGCTGCCATGTAGAGATATGTCAAAAACCTCCCTGAAGCCCAGGCAGATAATATTCCCTTCATCTACCAGTCAAGTTGATTCATCAGAGGAGTTTAAAGTGATGTTCAGCATGAAATTCCCCTGAAAAATCATGCTAACTACATTATTTGGTCGTCTTTCATGTGCCTGGCAAGGATTTCCAGGAAGAGCTGCTTCATCAACTTCCTGGGGATAAAAAAGAGGCTGACGGGTTTGTACTATCGCGAGTCCTCCTAATTGCCTTTTTTGAAGATGGGAGTCATTTGCTTACATCCACTCTTTAGCCTCTCTTGTTGTCTACATCTTAGCAAAAAGCTTTTCCACTACATCTGGCAAGGAGAAACTGTGCCAGCACAGAAAACATCTCCCATCGTGTTCTAGACGTTGCACGGAGGTCTGCCAAGTGTTTGGCAGGAAGAAAAGAAAAGTTGTCCCCAACAGCTTCCAATCGAATGTTCATGTGATTGGAAAAGTCAGGAGAGTGCAAAAGTACTGTTTTCTATCAGTTGGCAAGCTGCGCACACAATCCCAGTGTTGTACAGCTTGCTTCTTCACCTTCCCGAAGCTGCCGCTCTCCCCGGATCCCGGAGTCGAAGAAGCGGCTTCTTCGCGCAAAGACGATTGTGCCGCTCACAGTGCTCTCCTTACTGCGGCTTCTGCCCAAAGACGCCCGGGAGCGGCTCTTAGCTCTGAAGAGCATCCTACCTTCGTCTTTAGCCTCTCTTCTAATCTACATCTCAGCAAAAAGCTTTTCCACAACATCTGGCAAGGAGAAACTGTGCCAGCACAAAAAACATCTCCCATCGTGTTCTAGAAGTTGCAGAGATGTCTGCCAAGTGTTTGGCAGGAAGAAAAGAAAAGTTGTCCAAAACAGCTTCCAATCGAATGTTCATGTGATTGAAAAAGTCAGGAGAGTGCAAAAGTACTGTTTTCTATCAGTTGGCAAGCTGCGCACACAATCCCAGTGTTGTACAGCTTGCTTCTTCACCTTCCCGAAGCTGCTGCTCTCTCTGCCTCCTGGAGCCGAAGAAGCGGCTTCTTCGCGCAAAGACGATTGTGCCGCTCACAGTGCTCTCCTTAGCGCGGCTTCTGCCCAAAGACGTCCGAGAGCGGCTCTTAGCTCTGGAGAGCATCCTACCTTCGTCTTTAGCGTCTCTTCTCATCCACATCTCAGCAAAATGCTTTTCCACTACATCTGGCTAGGAAAAACTGTGCCAGCACAGAAAACATCTCCCATCGTGTTCTAGAAGTTGCAGAGATGTCTGCCAAGTGTTTGGCAGGAAGAAAAGAAAAGTTGTCCAAAACAGCTTCCAATCGAATGTTCATGTGATTGGAAAAGTCCGGAGAGTGCAATAGTACTGTTTTCTATCAGTTGGCAAGCTGCGCACACAATCCCAGTGTTGTACAGCTTGCTTCTTCACCTTCCCGAAGCTGCCGCTCTCCCCGGCTCCCAGAGCGGAAGAAGTGGCTTCTTCACGCAAAGACGATTGTGCCACTCACAGTGCTCTCCTTAGCGCGGATTCTGCCCAAAGACGCCCGGGAGTGGCCCTTAGCTCCGGAGAGCATCCTACCTTCGTCTTTAGCGTCT
The DNA here is from genome assembly GCF_028018845.1 of Melospiza georgiana. NCBI lineage: Eukaryota > Metazoa > Chordata > Aves > Passeriformes > Passerellidae > Melospiza > Melospiza georgiana. The sequence goes on along the minus strand of NC_080464.1, from coordinate 32,109,815 downwards.
TTTGTAGTCTACATCTTAGCACAACGCTTTCCCAGTATGTCTGGCTAGGAGTAACTGTGCCAGCACAGAAAACATCTCCCATCGTGTTCTAGAAGTTGCAGAGATGTCTGCCAAGTGTTTGGCAGGAAGAAAAGAAAAGTTGTCCAAAACAGCTTCCAATCGAATGTTCATGTGATTGGAAAAGTCAGGAGAGTGCAAAAGTACTGTTTTCTATCAGTTGGCAAGCTGCGCACACAATCCCAGTGTTGTACAGCTTGCTTCTTCACCTTCCCGAAGCTGCCGCTCTCCCCGGCTCCCGGAGCCGAAGAAGCGGCTTCTTCGCGCAAAGACGATTGTGCCGCTCACAGTGCTCTCCTTACTGCGGCTTCTGCCCAAAGACGCCCGGGAGCGGCTCTTAGCTCTGGAGAGCATCCTACCTTCGTCTTTAGCGTCTCTTCCCATCTACATCTCAGCAAAAAGCTTTTCCACAACGTCTGGCGAGGAGAAACTGTGCCAGCACAAAAAACATCTCCCATCGTTTTCTTGAAGTTGCAGAGATGTCTGCCAAGTGTTTGGCAGGAAGAAAAGAAAAGTTGTCCAAAACAGCTTCCAATCGAATGTTCATGTGATTGGAAAAGTCAGGAGAGTGCAAAAGTACTGTTTTCTATCAGTTGGCAAGCTGCGCACACAATCCCAGTGTTGTACAGCTTGCTTCTTCACCTTCCCGAAGCTGCCGCTCTCTCCGGCTCCCGGAGCCGAAGAAGCGGCTTCTTCGCGCAAAGACGATTGTGCCGCTCACAGTGCTCTCCTTAGCGCGGCTTCTGCCGAAAGACGCCCCGAAGCGGCTCTTAGCTCCGGAGAGCATCCTACCTTCGTCTTTAGCGTCTTTTGTAATCTACATCTTAGCAAATAGATTTTCCACTATGTCTGGCTAGGAAAAAGTGTGCCAGCACAGAAAACATCTCCCATCGTGTTCTAGACGTTGCAGAGATGTCTGCCAAGTGTTTGGCAGGAAGAAAAGAAAAGTTGTCCAAAACAGCTTCCAATCGAATGTTCATGTGATTGGAAAAGTCAGGAGAGTGCAAAAGTACTGTTTTCTATCAGTTGGCAAGCTGCGCACACAATCCCAGTGTTGTACAGCTTGCTTCTTCACCTTCCCGAAGCTGCCGCTCTCCCCGGATCCCGGAGCCGAAGAAGCGGCTTCTTCGCGCAAAGACGATTGTGCCGCTCACAGTGCTCTCCTTAGCGCGGCTTCTGCCCAACGACGCCTGGGAGCGGCTCTTAGCTCTGGAGAGCATCCTACCTTCGTCTTTAGCGTCTCTTCTCATCTACATCTCAGCAAAAAGCTTTTCCACTACATCTGGCAAGGAGAAACTGTGCCAGCACAGAAAACATCTCCCATCGTGTTCTAGACGTTGCAGAGATGTCTGCCAAGTGTTTGGCAGGAAGAAAAGAAAAGTTGTCCAAAACTGCTTCCAATCGAATGTTCATGTGATTGGAAAAGTCAGGAGAGTGCAAAAGTACTGTTTTCTATCAGTTGGCAAGCTGCGCACACAATCCCAGTGTTGTACAGCTTGCTTCTTCACCTTCCCGAAGCTGCCGCTCTCTCCGGATCCCGGAGCCGAAGAAGCGGCTTCTTCGCGCAAAGACGATTGTGCCGCTCACAGTGCTCTCCTTACTGCGGCTTCTGCCCAAAGACGCCCGGGAGCGGCTCTTAGCTCTGGAGAGCATCCTACCTTCGTCTTTAGCGTCTCTTCTCATCTACATCTCAGCAAAAAGCTTTTCCACTACATCTGGCAAGGAGAAACTGTGCCAGCACAGAAAACATCTCCCATCGTGTTCTAGAAGTTGCACGGAGGTCTGCCAAGTGTTTGGCAGGAAGAAAAGAAAAGTTGTCCAAAACTGCTTCCAATCGAATGTTCATGTGATTGGAAAAGTCAGGAGAGTGCAAAAGTACTGTTTTCTATCAGTTGGCAAGCTGCGCACACAATCCCAGTGTTGTACAGCTTGCTTCTTCACCTTCCCGAAGCTGCCGCTCTCCCCGGCTCCTGGAGCCGAAGAAGCGGCTTCTTCGCGCAAAGACGATTGTGCCGCTCACAGTGCTCTCCTTAGCGCGGCTTCTGCCGAAAGACGCCCCGAAGCGGCTCTTAGCTCCGGACAGCATCCTATCTTCGTCTTTAGCGCCTCTTCTCATTTACATCTCGGCAAAAAGCTTTTCCACTATGTCTGGCTAGGAAAAACTGTGCCAGCACAGAAAACATCTCCCATCGTGTTCTAGACGTTGCACGGATGTCTGCCAAGTGTTTGGCAGTCAGAAAAGAAAAGTTGTCCACAACAGCTTCCAATCGAATGTTCATGTGATTGGAAAAGTCAGGAGAGTGCAAAAGTACTGTTTTCTATCAGTTGGCAAGCTGCGCACACAATCCCAGTGTTGTACAGCTTGCTTCTTCACCTTCCCGAATCTGCCGCTCTCTCCGGCTCCCGGAGCCGAAGAAGCGGCTTCTTCGCGCAAAGACGATTGTGCCGCTCACAGTGCTCTCCTTAGGGTGGCTTCTGCCCAACGACGCCTGGGAGCGTTTCTTAGCTCTGGAGAGCATCCTACCTTCGTCTTTAGCGTCTCTTCTCATCTACATCTCAGCAAAAAGCTTTTCCACTACATCTGGCAAGGAGAAACTGTGCCAGCACAGAAAACATCTCCCATCGTGTTCTAGAAGTTGCACGGAGGTCTGCCAAGTGTTTGGCAGGAAGAAAAGAAAAGTTGTCCAAAACTGCTTCCAATCGAATGTTCATGTGATTGGAAAAGTCAGGAGAGTGCAAAAGTACTGTTTTCTATCAGTTGGCAAGCTGCGCACACAATCCCAGTGTTGTACAGCTTGCTTCTTCACCTTCCCGAAGCTGCCGCTCTCCCCGGCTCCCGGAGCCGAAGAAGCGGCTTCTTCGCGCAAAGACGATTGTGCCGCTCACAGTGCTCTCCTTACTGCGGCTTCTGCCCAAAGACGCCCGGGAGCGGCTCTTAGCTCTGGAGAGCATCCTACCTTCGTCTTTAGCGTCTCTTCCCATCTACATCTCAGCAAAAAGCTTTTCCACAACGTCTGGCGAGGAGAAACTGTGCCAGCACAAAAAACATCTCCCATCGTTTTCTTGAAGTTGCAGAGATGTCTGCCAAGTGTTTGGCAGGAAGAAAAGAAAAGTTGTCCAAAACAGCTTCCAATCGAATGTTCATGTGATTGGAAAAGTCAGGAGAGTGCAAAAGTACTGTTTTCTATCAGTTGGCAAGCTGCGCACACAATCCCAGTGTTGTACAGCTTGCTTCTTCACCTTCCCGAAGCTGCCGCTCTCTCCGGCTCCCGGAGCCGAAGAAGCGGCTTCTTCGCGCAAAGACGATTGTGCCGCTCACAGTGCTCTCCTTAGCGCGGCTTCTGCCGAAAGACGCCCCGAAGCGGCTCTTAGCTCCGGAGAGCATCCTACCTTCGTCTTTAGCGTCTTTTGTAATCGACATCTTAGCAAATAGATTTTCCACTATGTCTGGCTAGGAAAAAGTGTGCCAGCACAGAAAACATCTCCCATCGTGTTCTAGACGTTGCAGAGATGTCTGCCAAGTGTTTGGCAGGAAGAAAAGAAAAGTTGTCCAAAACAGCTTCCAATCGAATATTCATGTGATTGGAAAAGTCAGGAGAGTGCAAAAGTACTGTTTTCTATCAGTTGGCAAGCTGCGCACACAATCCCAGTGTTGTACAGCTTGCTTCTTCACCTTCCCGAAGCTGCCGCTCTCCCCGGATCCCGGAGCCGAAGAAGCGGCTTCTTCGCGCAAAGACGATTGTGCCGCTCACAGTGCTCTCCTTAGCGCGGCTTCTGCCCAACGACGCCTGGGAGCGGCTCTTAGCTCTGGAGAGCATCCTACCTTCGTCTTTAGCGTCTCTTCTCATCTACATCTCAGCAAAAAGCTTTTCCACTACATCTGGCAAGGAGAAACTGTGCCAGCACAGAAAACATCTCCCATCGTGTTCTAGAAGTTGCAGAGATGTCTGCCAAGTGTTTGGCAGGAAGAAAAGAAAAGTTATCCACAACAGCTTCCAATCGAATGTTCATGTGATTGGAAAAGTCAGGAGAGTGCAAAAGTACTGTTTTCTATCAGTTGGCAAGCTGCGCACACAATCCCAGTGTTGTACAGCTTGCTTCTTCACCTTCCCGAAGCTGCCGCTCTCTCCAGATCCCGGAGCCGAAGAAGCGGCTTCTTCGCGCAAAGACGATTGTGCCGCTCACAGTGCTCTCCTTAGCGCGGCTTCTGCCCAACGACGCCTGGGAGCGTTTCTTAGCTCTGGAGAGCATCCTACCTTCGTCTTTAGCGTCTCTTCTCATCTACATCTCAGCAAAAAGCTTTTCCACTACATCTGGCAAGGAGAAACTGTGCCAGCACAGAAAACATCTCCCATCGTGTTCTAGAAGTTGCACGGAGGTCTGCCAAGTGTTTGGCAGGAAGAAAAGAAAAGTTGTCCAAAACTGCTTCCAATCGAATGTTCATGTGATTGGAAAAGTCAGGAGAGTGCAAAAGTACTGTTTTCTATCAGTTGGCAAGCTGCGCACACAATCCCAGTGTTGTACAGCTTGCTTCTTCACCTTCCCGAAGCTGCCGCTCTCCCCGGCTCCCGGAGCCGAAGAAGCGGCTTCTTCGCGCAAAGACGATTGTGCCGCTCACAGTGCTCTCCTTACTGCGGCTTCTGCCCAAAGACGCCCGGGAGCGGCTCTTAGCTCTGGAGAGCATCCTGCCTTCGTCTTTAGCGTCTCTTCCCATCTACATCTCAGCAAAAAGCTTTTCCACAACGTCTGGCGAGGAGAAACTGTGCCAGCACAAAAAACATCTCCCATCGTTTTCTTGAAGTTGCAGAGATGTCTGCCAAGTGTTTGGAAGGAAGAAAAGAAAAGTTGTCCAAAACAGCTTCCAATCGAATGTTCATGTGATTGGAAAAGTCAGGAGAGTGCAAAAGTACTGTTTTCTATCAGTTGGCAAGCTGCGCACACAATCCCAGTGTTGTACAGCTTGCTTCTTCACCTTCCCGAAGCTGCCGCTCTCTCCGGCTCCCGGAGCCGAAGAAGCGGCTTCTTCGCGCAAAGACGATTGTGCCGCTCACAGTGCTCTCCTTAGCGCGGCTTCTGCCGAAAGACGCCCCGAAGCGGCTCTTAGCTCCGGACAGCATCCTATCTTCGTCTTTAGCGCCTCTTCTCATTTACATCTCGGCAAAAAGCTTTTCCACTATGTCTGGCTAGGAAAAACTGTGCCAGCACAGAAAACATCTCCCATCGTGTTCTAGACGTTGCACGGATGTCTGCCAAGTGTTTGGCAGTCAGAAAAGAAAAGTTGTCCAAAACAGCTTCCAATCGAATGTTCATGTGATTGGAAAAGTCAGGAGAGTGCAAAAGTACTGTTTTCTATCAGTTGGCAAGCTGCGCACACAATCCCAGTGTTGTACAGCTTGCTTCTTCACCTTCCCGAATCATCCGCTCTCTCCGGCTCCTGGAGCCGAAGAAGCGGCTTCTTCGCGCAAAGACGATTGTGCCGCTCACAGTGCTCTCCTTAGGGTGGCTTCTGCCCAAAGACGCCCGAGAGTGGCTCTTAGCTCCGGAGAGCATCCTACCTTCGTCTTTAGCGTCTTTTGTAATCTACATCTTAGCAAATAGATTTTCCACTATGTCTGGCAAGGAAAAACTGTGCCAGCACAGAAAACATCTCCCATCGTGTTTTAGAAGTTGCAGAGATGTCTGCCAAGTGTTTGGCAGGAAGAAAAGAAAAGTTATCCACAACAGCTTCCAATCGAATGTTCATGTGATTGGAAAAGTCAGGAGAGTGCAAAAGTACTGTTTTCTATCAGTTGGCAAGCTGCGCACACAATCCCAGTGTTGTACAGCTTGCTTCTTCACCTTCCCGAAGCTGCCGCTCTCCCCGGATCCCGGAGCCGAAGAAGCGGCTTCTTCGCGCAAAGACGATTGTGCCGCTCACAGTGCTCTCCTTAGCGCGGCTTCTGCCCAACGACGCCTGGGAGCGGCTCTTAGCTCCGGAGAGCATCCTACCTTCGTCTTTAGCGTCTCTTCTCATGTACATCTCAACAAAAAGCTTTTCCACTACATCTGGCAAGGAGAAACTGTGCCAGCACAGAAAACATCTCCCATCGTGTTCTAGACGTTGCAGGGATGTCTGCCAAGTGTTTGGCAGTCAGAAAAGAAAAGTTGTCCAAAACAGCTTCCAATCGAATGTTCATGTGATTGGAAAAGTCAGGAGAGTGCAAAAGTACTGTTTTGTATCAGTTGGCAAGGTGCGCACACTATCCCAGTGTTGTACCGCTTGCTTCTTCACCTTCCCGAATCTGCCGCTCTCTCCGGCTCCTGGAGCCGAAGAAGCGGCTTCTTCGCGCAAAGACGATTGTGCTGCTCACAGTGCTCTCCTTAGGGTGGCTTCTGCCCAAAGACGCCCGAGAGCGGCTCTTAGCTCCGGAGAGCATCCTACCTTCGTCTTTAGCGTCTTTTGTAATCTACATCTTAGCAAATAGATTTTCCACTATGTCTGGCTAGGAAAAACTGTGCCAGCACAGAAAACATCTCCCATCGTGTTCTAGACGTTGCAGAGATGTCTGCCAATTGTTTGGCAGGAAGAAAAGAAAAGTTGTCCACAACAGCTTCCAATCGAATGTTCATGTGATTGGAAAAGTCAGGAGAGTGCCAAAGTACTGTTTTCTATCAGTTGGCAAGGTGCGCACACAATCCCAGTGTTGTACAGCTTGCTTCTTCACCTTCCCGAAGCTGCCGCTCTCCCCGGATCCCGGAGCCGAAGAAGCGGCTTCTTCGCGCAAAGACGATTGTGCTGCTCACAGTGCTCTCCTTGCTGCGGCTTCTGCCCAAAGACGCCCGGGAGCGGCTCTTAGCTCCGGAGAGCATCCTACCTTCGTCTTTAGCGTCTTTTGTAGTCTACATCTTAGCAAAACGCTTTGCCAGTATGTCTGGCTAGGAGAAACTGTGCCAGCACAGAAAACATCTCCCATCGTGTTTTAGAAATTGCAGAGATGTCTGCCAAGTGTTTGGCAGGAAGAAAAGAAAAGTTATCCACAACAGTTTCCAATCGAATGTTCATGTGATTGGAAAAGTCAGGAGAGTGCAAAAGTACTGTTTTCTATCAGTTGGCAAGCTGCGCACACAATCCCAGTGTTGTACAGCTTGCTTCTTCACCTTCCCGAAGCTGCCGCTCTCTCCGGCTCCCGGAGCCGAAGAAGCGGCTTCTTCGCGCAAAGACGATTGTGCCGCTCACAGTGCTCTCCTTACTGCAGCTTCTGCCCAACGACGCCTGGGAGCGTCTCTTAGCTCTGGAGAGCATCCTACCTTCGTCTTTAGTGTCTCTTCTCATCTACATCTCAGCAAAAGCTTTTCCACTACATCTGGCAAGGAGAAACTGTGCCAGCACAGAAAACATCTCCCATCGTGTTCTAGAAGTTGCACGGAGGTCTGCCAAGTGTTTGGCCGGAAGAAAAGTTGTCCAAAACAGCTTCCAATCGAATGTTCATGTGATTGGAAAAGTCAGGAGAGTGCAAAAGTACTGTTTTCTATCAGTTGGCAAGCTGCGCACACAGTCCCAGTGTTGTACAGCTTGCTTCTTCACCTTCCCGAAGCTGCCGCTCTCCCCGGCTCCCGGAGCCGAAGAAGCGGCTTCTTCGCGCAAAGACGATTGTGCCGCTCACAGTGCTCTCCTTACTGCGGCTTCTGCCCAAAGACGCCCGGGAGCGGCTCTTAGCTCAGGAGAGCATCCTACCTTCGTCTTTAGCGTCTCTTCCCATCTACATCTCAGCAAAAAGCTTTTCCACAACCTCTGGCGAGGAGAAACTGTGCCAGCACAGAAAACATCTCCCATCGTGTTTTAGAAGTTGCAGAGATGTCTGCCAAGTGTTTGGCAGGAAGAAAAGAAAAGTTATCCAAAACAGCTTCCAATCGAATGTTCATGTGATTGGAAAAGTCAGGAGAGTGCAAAAGTACTGTTTTGTATCAGTTGGCAAGGTGCGCACACTATCCCAGTGTTGTACAGCTTGCTTCTTCACCTTCCCGAATCTGCCGCTCTCTCCGGCTCCTGGAGCCGAAGAAGCGGCTTCTTCGCGCAAAGACGATTGTGCCGCTCACAGTGCTCTCCTTAGGGTGGCTTCTGCCCAAAGACGCCCGAGAGCGGCTCTTAGCTCCGGAGAGCATCCTACCTTCGTCTTTAGCGTCTTTTGTAATCTACATCTTAGCAAATAGATTTCCCACTATGTCTGGCAAGGAAAAACTGTGCCAGCACAGAAAACATCTCCCATCGTGTTCTAGACGTTGCAGAGATGTCTGCCAAGTGTTTGGCAGGATGAAAAGAAAAGTTGTCCAAAACAGCTTCCAATCGAATGTTCATGTGATTGGAAAAGTCAGGAGAGTGCAAAAGTACTGTTTTCTATCAGTTGGCAAGCTGCGCACACAATCCCAGTGTTGTACAGCTTGCTTCTTCATCTTCCCGAAGCTGCCGCTCTCTCCGGCTCCCGGAGCCGAAGAAGCGGCTTCTTCGCGCAAAGACGATTGTGCCGCTCACAGTGCTCTCCTTAGCGCGGCTTCTGCCCAAAGATGCCCGGGAGCGGCTCTTAGCTCCGGAGAGCATCCTACCTTCGTCTTTAGCGTCTTTTGTAGTCTACATCTTAGCAAAACGCTTTCCCACTATGTCTGGCTAGGAAAAACTGTGCCAGCACAGAAAACATCTCCCATCGTGTTCTAGACATCGCAGAGATGTCTGCCAAGTGTTTGGCAGGAAGAAAAGAAAAGTTATCCCCAACAGCTTCCAATCGAATGTTCATGTGATTGGAAAAGTCAGGAGAGTGCAAAAGTACTGTTTTCTATCAGTTGGCAAGGTGCGCACACAATCCCAGTAGTTACAGCTTGCTTCTTCACCTTCCCGAAGCTGCCGCTCTCCCCGGCTCCCGGAGCCGAAGAAGCGGCTTCTTCGCGCAAAGACGATTGTGCCGCTCACAGTGCTCTCCTTACTGCGGCTTCTGCCCAAAGATGCCCGGGAGCGGCTCTTAGCTTCGGACAGCATACTACCTTCGTCTTTAGCGTCTCTTCTCATCTACATCTCAGCAAAAAGCTTTTCCACTACATCTGGCAAGGAGAAACTGTGCCAGCACAAAAAACATCTCCCATCGTGTTCTAGAAGTTGCAGAGATGTCTGCCAAGTGTTTGGCAGGAAGAAAAGTTGTCCGAAACAGCTTCCAATCGAATGTTCATGTGATTGGAAAAGTCAGGAGAGTGCAAAAGTACTGTTTTCTATAAGTTGGCAAGGTGCGCACACAATCCCAGTGTTGTACAGCTTGCTTCTTCACCTTCCCGAAGCTGCCGCTCTCTCCGGCTCCCGGAGCCGAAGAAGCGGCTTCTTCGCGCAAAGACGATTGTGCCGCTCACAGTGCTCTCCTTAGCACGGGTTCTGCCCAAAGACGCCCGGGAGCGGCTCTTAGCTCCGGAGAGCATCCTACCTTCGTCTTTAGCGTCTTTTGTAGTCTACATCTTAGCAAAACGCTTTCCCACTATGTCTGGCAAGGAGAAACTGTGCCAGCACAGAAAACATCTCCCATCGTGTTCTAGACGTTGCACGGATGTCTGCCAAGTGTTTGGCAGGAAGAAAAGTTGTCCAAAACAGCTTCCAATCGAAGGTTCATGTGATTGGAAAAGTCAGGAGAGTGCAAAAGTACTGTTTTCTATCAGTTGGCAAGCTGCGCACACAATCCCAGTGTTGTACAGCTTGCTTCTTCACCTTCCCAAATCTGCCGCTCTCCCCGGATCCCGGAGCCGAAGAAGCGGCTTCTTCGCGCAAAGACGATTGTGCCGCTCACAGTGCTCTCCTTTGCGCGGCTTCTGCCCAAAGACGCCCGGGAGCGGCTCTTAGCTCCGGACAGCATCCTACCTTCGTCTTTAGTGTCTTTTGTAGTCTACATCTTAGCAAATAGATTTTCCACTATGTCTGGCTAGGAGAAACTGTGCCAGCACAGAAAACATCTCCCATCGTGTTCTAGAAGTTGCAGAGATGTCTGCCAAGTGTTTGGCAGGAAGAAAAGAAAAGTTGTCCAAAACAGCTTCCAATCGAATGTTCATGTGATTGGAAAAGTCAGGAGAGTGCAAAAGTACTGTTTTCTATCAGTTGGCAAGGTGCGCACACAATCCCAGTGTTGTACAGCTTGCTTCTTCACCTTCCCGAAGCTGCCGCTCTCTCCGGCTTTCGGAGCCGAAGAAGCGGCTTCTTCGCGCAAAGACGATTGTGCCGCTCACAGTGCTCTCCTTAGCGCGGCTTCTGCCTAAAGATGCCCGGGAGCGGCTCTTAGCTCCGGAGAGCATCCTACCTTCGTCTTTAGCGTCTTTTGTAGTCTACATCTTAGCAAAACGCTTTCCCACTATGTCTGGCTAGGAAAAACTGTGCCAGCACAGAAAACATCTCCCATCGTGTTCTAGACACCGCAGAGATGTCTGCCAAGTGTTTGGCAGGAAGAAAAGAAAAGTTGTCCAAAACAGCTTCCAATCGAATGTTCATGTGATTGGAAAAGTCAGGAGAGTGCAAAAGTTCTGTTTTCTATCAGTTGGCAAGCTGCGCACACAATCCCAGTGTTGTACAGCTTGCTTCTTCACCTTCCCGAAGCTTCCGCTCTCCCCGGCTCCCGGAGCCGAAGAAGCGGCTTCTTCGCGCAAAGACGATTGTGCCGCTCACAGTGCTCTCCTTACTGCGGCTTCTGCCCAAAGATGCCCTGGAGCGGCTCTTAGCTCTGGAGAGCATCCTACCTTCGTCTTTAGCGTCTCTTCTCATCTACATCTCAGAAAAAAGCTTTTCCACTACATCTGGCAAGGAGAAACTGTGCCAGCACAGAAAACATCTCCCATCATGTTCTAGAAGTTGCAGAGATGTCTGCCAAGTGTTTGGCAGTCAGAAAAGAAAAGTTGTCCAAAACAGCTTCCAATCGAATGTTCATGTGATTGGAAAAGTCAGGAGAGTGCAAAAGTACTGTTTTCTATCAGTTGGCAAGGTGCGCACACAATCCCAGTGTTGTACAGCTTGCTTCTTCACCTTCCTGAAGCTGCCGCTCTCTCCGGCTCCCGGAGCCGAAGAAGCGGCTTCTTCGCGCAAAGACGATTGTGCCGCTCACAGTGCTCTCCTTAGCGCGGCTTCTGCCTAAAGATGCCCGGGAGCGGCTCTTAGCTCCGGAGAGCATCCTACCTTCGTCTTTAGCGTCTTTTGTAGTCTACATCTTAGCAAAACGCTTTCCCACTATGTCTGGCTAGGAAAAACTGTGCCAGCACAGAAAACATCTCCCATCGTGTTCTAGACATCGCAGAGATGTCTGCCAAGTGTTTGGCAGGAAGAAAAGAAAAGTTGTCCAAAACAGCTTCCAATCGAATGTTCATGTGATTGGAAAAGTCAGGAGAGTGCAAAAGTACTGTTTTCTATCAGTTGGCAAGCTGCGCACACAATCCCAGTGTTGTACAGCTTGCTTCTTCACCTTCCCGAAGCTTCCGCTCTCCCCGGCTCCCGGAGCCGAAGAAGCGGCTTCTTCGCGCAAAGACGATTGTGCCGCTCACAGTGCTCTCCTTACTGCGGCTTCTGCCCAAAGTCGCCCTGGAGCGGCTCTTAGCTCTGGAGAGCATCCTACCTTCGTCTTTAGCGTCTCTTCTCATCTACATCTCAGCAAAAAGCTTTTCCACTACATCTGGCAAGGAGAAACTGTGCCAGCACAAAAAACATCTCCCATCGTGTTCTAGAAGTTGCAGAGATGTCTGCCAAGTGTTTGGCAGGAAGAAAAGAAAAGTTGTCCAAAACAGCTTCCAATCGAATGTTCATGTGATTGGAAAAGTCAGGAGAGTGCAAAAGTACTGTTTTCTATCAGTTGGCAAGCTGCGCACACAATCCCAGTGTTGTACAGCTTGCTTCTTCACCTTCCCGAAGCTGCCGCTCTCTCCGGATCCCGGAGCTGAAGAAGCGGCTTCTTCGCGCAAAGACGATTGTGCCGCTCACAGTGCTCTCCTTAGCGCGGCTTCTGCCCAAAGACGCCCGGGAGCGGCTCTTAGCTCCGGAGAGCATCCTACCTTCGTCTTTAGTGTCTTTTGTAGTCTACATCTTAGCAAATAGATTTTCCACTATGTCTGGCAAGGAGAAACTGTGCCAGCACAAAAAACATCTCCCATCGTGTTCTAGAAGTTGCAGAGATGTCTGCCAAGTGTTTGGCAGGAAGAAAAGAAAAGTTGTCCACCACAGCTTCCAATCGAATGTTCATGTGATTGGAAATGTCAGGAGAGTGCAAAAGTACTGTTTTCTATCAGTTGGCAAGCTGCGCACACAATCCCAGTGTTGTACAGCTTGCTTCTTCACCTTCCCGAAGCTGCCGCTCTCCCCGGCTCCCGGAGCCGAAGAAGCGGCTTCTTCGCGCAAAGACGATTGTGCCGCTCACAGTGCTCTCCTTAGCGCGGCTTCTGCCCAAAGACGCCCGGGAGCGGCTCTTAGCTCTGGAGCGCATCCTGCCTTCGTCTTTAGTATCCCTTCTCATCTACATCTCAGCAAAAAGCTTTTCCACTACGTCTGACAAGGAGAAACTGTGTCAGCACAGAAAACATCTCCCATCGTGTTCTAGACGTTGCACGGATGTCTGCCAAGTGTTTGGCAGGAAGAAAAGTTGTCCAAAACAGCTTCCAATCGAAGGTTCATGTGATTGGAAAAGTCAGGAGAGTGCAAAAGTACTGTTTTCTATCAGTTGGCAAGCTGCGCACACAATCCCAGTGTTGTACAGCTTGCTTCTTCACCTTCCCAAAGCTGCCGCTCTCCCCGGATCCCGGAGCCGAAGAAGCGGCTTCTTCGCGCAAAGACGATTGTGCCGCTCACAGTGCTCTCCTTTGCGCGGCTTCTGCCCAAAGACGCCCGGGAGCGGCTCTTAGCTCCGGAGAGCATCCTACCTTCGTCTTTAGTGTCTTTTGTAGTCTACATCTTAGCAAATAGATTTTCCACTATGTCTGGCTAGGAGAAACTGTGCCAGCACAGAAAACATCTCCCATCGTGTTCTAGAAGTTGCAGAGATGTCTGCCAAGTGTTTGGCAGGAAGAAAAGAAAAGTTGTCCAAAACAGCTTCCAATCGAATGTTCATGTGATTGGAAAAGTCAGGAGAGTGCAAAAGTACTGTTTTCTATCAGTTGGCAAGGTGCGCACACAATCCCAGTGTTGTACAGCTTGCTTCTTCACCTTCCCGAAGCTGCCGCTCTCTCCGGCTCCCGGAGCCGAAGAAGCGGCTTCTTCGCGCAAAGACGATTGTGCCACTCAAAGTGCTCTCCTTAGCGCGGCTTCTGCCTAAAGATGCCCGGGAGCGGCTCTTAGCTCCGGAGAGCATCCTACCTTCGTCTTTAGCGTCTTTTGTAGTCTACATCTTAGCAAAACGCTTTCCCACTATGTCTGGCTAGGAAAAACTGTGCCAGCACAGAAAACATCTCCCATCGTGTTCTAGACATCGCAGAGATGTCTGCCAAGTGTTTGGCAGGAAGAAAAGAAAAGTTGTCCAAAACAGCTTCCAATCGAACGTTCATGTGATTGGAAAAGTCAGGAGAGTGCAAAAGTACTGTTTTCTATCAGTTGGCAAGCTGCGCACACAATCCCAGTGTTGTACAGCTTGCTTCTTCACCTTCCCGAAGCTGCCGCTCTCCCCGGCTCCCGGAGCCGAAGAAGCGGCTTCTTCGCGCAAAGACGATTGTGCCGCTCACAGTGCTCTCCTTACTGCGGCTTCTGCCCAAAGATGCCCTGGAGCGGCTCTTAGCTCTGGAGAGCATCCTACCTTCGTCTTTAGCGTCTCTTCTCATCTACATCTCAGAAAAAAGCTTTTCCACTACATCTGGCAAGGAGAAACTGTGCCAGCACAGAAAACATCTCCCATCGTGTTCTAGAAGTTGCACGGAGGTCTGCCAAGTGTTTGGCAGGAAGAAAAGTTGTCCAAAACAGCTTCCAATCGAATGTTCATGTGATTGGAAAAGTCAGGAGAGTGCAAAAGTACTGTTTTCTATCAGTTGGCAAGCTGCGCACACAATCCCAGTGTTGTACAGCTTGCTTCTTCACCTTCCCGAAGCTGCCGCTCTCCCCGGCTCCCGGAGCCGAAGAAGCGGCTTCTTCGCGCAAAGACGATTGTGCCGCTCACAGTGCTCTCCTTACTGCGGCTTCTGCCCAAAGACGCCCGGGAGCGGCTCTTAGCTCAGGAGAGCATCCTACCTTCGTCTTTAGCGTCTCTTCCCATCTACATCTCAGCAAAAAGCTTTTCCACAACCTCTGGCGAGGAGAAACTGTGCCAGCACAGAAAACATCTCCCATCGTGTTCTAGACGTCGCAGAGATGTCTGCCAAGTGTTTGGCAGGAAGAAAAGAAAAGTTATCCGAAACAGCTTCCAATCGAATGTTCATGTGATTGGAAAAGTCAGGAGAGTGCAAAAGTACTGTTTTCTATCAGTTGGCAAGCTGCGCACACAATCCCAGTGTTGTACAGCTTGCTTCTTCACCTTCCCAAAGCTGCCGCTCTCCCCGGATACCGGAGCCGAAGAAGCGGCTTCTTCGCGCAAAGACGATTGTGCCACTCACAGTGCTCTCCTTAGCGCGGCTTCTGCCCAAAGACGCCCGGGAGCGGCTCTTAGCTCCGGACAGCATCCTACCTTCGTCTTTAGTGTCTTTTGTAGTCTACATCTTAGCAAATAGATTTTCCACTATGTCTGGCAAGGAGAAACTGTGCCAGCACAGAAAACATCTCCCATCGTGTTCTAGAAGTTGCAGAGATGTCTGCCAAGTGTTTGGCAGGAAGAAAAGAAAAGTTGTCCACCACAGCTTCCAATCGAATGTTCATGTGATTGGAAATGTCAGGAGAGTGCAAAAGTACTGTTTTCTATCAGTTGGCAAGCTGCGCACACAATCCCAGTGTTGTACAGCTTGCTTCTTCACCTTCCCGAAGCTGCCGCTCTCCCCGGCTCCCGGAGCCGAAGAAGCGGCTTCTTCGCGCAAAGACGATTGTGCCGCTCACAGTGCTCTCCTTAGCGCGGCTTCTGCCCAAAGACGCCCGGGAGCGGCTCTTAGCTCTGGAGCGCATCCTGCCTTCGTCTTTAGTATCCCTTCTCATCTACATCTCAGCAAAAAGCTTTTCCACTACGTCTGACAAGGAGAAACTGTGCCAGCACAGAAAACATCTCCCATCGTGTTCTAGATGTTGCACGGATGTCTGCCAAGTGTTTGGCAGGAAGAAAAGTTGTCCAAAACAGCTTCCAATCGAAGGTTCATGTGATTGGAAAAGTCAGGAGAGTGCAAAAGTACTGTTTTCTATCAGTTGGCAAGCTGCGCACACAATCCCAGTGTTGTACAGCTTGCTTCTTCACCTTCCCAAAGCTGCCGCTCTCCCCGGATCCCGGAGCCGAAGAAGCGGCTTCTTCGCGCAAAGACGATTGTGCCGCTCACAGTGCTCTCCTTTGCGCGGCTTCTGCCCAAAGACGCCCGGGAGCGGCTCTTAGCTCCGGACAGCATCCTACCTTCGTCTTTAGTGTCTTTTGTAGTCTACATCTTAGCAAATAGATTTTCCACTATGTCTGGCTAGGAGAAACTGTGCCAGCACAGAAAACATCTCCCATCGTGTTCTAGAAGTTGCAGAGATGTCTGCCAAGTGTTTGGCAGGAAGAAAAGAAAAGTTGTCCAAAACAGCTTCCAATCGAATGTTCATGTGATTGGAAAAGTCAGGAGAGTGCAAAAGTACTGTTTTCTATCAGTTGGCAAGGTGCGCACACAATCCCAGTGTTGTACAGCTTGCTTCTTCACCTTCCCGAAGCTGCCGCTCTCTCCGGCTCCCGGAGCCGAAGAAGCGGCTTCTTCGCGCAAAGACGATTGTGCCGCTCACAGTGCTCTCCTTAGCGCGGCTTCTGCCTAAAGATGCCCGGGAGCGGCTCTTAGCTCCGGAGAGCATCCTACCTTCGTCTTTAGCGTCTTTTGTAGTCTACATCTTAGCAAAACGCTTTCCCACTATGTCTGGCTAGGAAAAACTGTGCCAGCACAGAAAACATCTCCCATCGTGTTCTAGACATCGCAGAGATGTCTGCCAAGTGTTTGGCAGGAAGAAAAGAAAAGTTGTCCAAAACAGCTTCCAATCGAATGTTCATGTGATTGGAAAAGTCAGGAGAGTGCAAAAGTACTGTTTTCTATCAGTTGGCAAGCTGCGCACACAATCCCAGTGTTGTACAGCTTGCTTCTTCACCTTCCCGAAGCTGCCGCTCTCCCCGGCTCCCGGAGCCGAAGAAGCGGCTTCTTCGCGCAAAGACGATTGTGCCGCTCACAGTGCTCTCCTTACTGCGGCTTCTGCCCAAAGATGCCCTGGAGCGGCTCTTAGCTCTGGAGAGCATCCTACCTTCGTCTTTAGCGTCTCTTCTCATCTACATCTCAGAAAAAAGCTTTTCCACTACATCTGGCAAGGAGAAACTGTGCCAGCACAGAAAACATCTCCCATCGTGTTCTAGAAGTTGCAGAGATGTCTGCCAAGTGTTTGGCAGGAAGAAAAGAAAAGTTGTCCAAAACAGCTTCCAATTGAATGTTCATGTGATTGGAAAAGTCAGGAGAGTGCAAAAGTACTGTTTTCTATCAGTTGGCAAGGTGCGCACACAATCCCAGTGTTGTACAGCTTGCTTCTTCACCTTCCCGAAGCTGCCGCTCTCTCCGGCTCCCGGAGCCGAAGAAGCGGCTTCTTCGCGCAAAGACGATTGTGCCGCTCACAGTGCTCTCCTTAGCGCGGCTTCTGCCCAAAGATGCCCGGGAGCGGCTCTTAGCTCCGGAGTGCATCCTACCTTCGTCTTTAGCGTCTTTTGTAGTCTACATCTTAGCAAAACGCTTTCCCACTATGTCTGGCTAGGAAAAACTGTGCCAGCACAGAAAACATCTCCCATCGTGTTCTAGACATCGCAGAGATGTCTGCCAAGTGTTTGGCAGGAAGAAAAGAAAAGTTGTCCAAAACAGCTTCCAATCGAATGTTCATGTGATTGGAAAAGTCAGGAGAGTGCAAAAGTACTGTTTTCTATCAGTTGGCAAGCTGCGCACACAATCCCAGTGTTGTACAGCTTGCTTCTTCACCTTCCCGAAGCTTCCGCTCTCCCCGGCTCCCGGAGCCGAAGAAGCGGCTTCTTCGCGCAAAGACGATTGTGCCGCTCACAGTGCTCTCCTTACTGCGGCTTCTGCCCAAAGTCGCCCTGGAGCGGCTCTTAGCTCTGGAGAGCATCCTACCTTCGTCTTTAGCGTCTCTTCTCATCTACATCTCAGCAAAAAGCTTTTCCACTACGTCTGACAAGGAGAAACTGTGCCAGCACAGAAAACATCTCCCATCGTGTTCTAGAAGTTGCAGAGATGTCTGCCAAGTGTTTGGCAGGAAGAAAAGAAAAGTTATCCACAACAGTTTCCAATCGAATGTTCATGTGATTGGAAAAGTCAGGAGAGTGCAAAAGTACTGTTTTCTATCAGTTGGCAAGCTGCGCACACAATCCCAGTGTTGTACAGCTTGCTTCTTCACCTTCCCGAAGCTGCCGCTCTCTCCGGATCCCGGAGCCGAAGAAGCGGCTTCTTCGCGCAAAGACGATTGTGCCGCTCACAGTGCTCTCCTTACTGCGGCTTCTGCCCAACGACGCCTGGGAGCGTCTCTTAGCTCTGGAGAGCATCCTACCTTCGTCTTTAGTGTCTCTTCTCATCTACATCTCAGCAAAAAGCTTTTCCACTACATCTGGCAAGGAGAAACTGTGCCAGCACAGAAAACATCTCCCATCGTGTTCTAGAAGTTGCACGGAGGTCTGCCAAGTGTTTGGCAGGAAGAAAAGTTGTCCAAAACAGCTTCCAATCGAATGTTCATGTGATTGGAAAAGTCAGGAGAGTGCAAAAGTACTGTTTTCTATCAGTTGGCAAGCTGTGCACACAATCCCAGTGTTGTACAGCTTGCTTCTTCACCTTCCCGAAGCTGCCGCTCTCCCCGGCTCCCGGAGCCGAAGAAGCGGCTTCTTCGCGCAAAGACGATTGTGCCGCTCACAGTGCTCTCCTTACTGCGGCTTCTGCCCAAAGACGCCCGGGAGCGGCTCTTAGCTCAGGAGAGCATCCTACCTTCGTCTTTAGCGTCTCTTCCCATCTACATCTCAGCAAAAAGCTTTTCCACAACCTCTGGCGAGGAGAAACTGTGCCAGCACAGAAAACATCTCCCATCGTGTTTTAGAAGTTGCAGAGATGTCTGCCAAGTGTTTGGCAGGAAGAAAAGAAAAGTTATCCAAAACAGCTTCCAATCGAATGTTCATGTGATTGGAAAAGTCAGGAGAGTGCAAAAGTACTGTTTTGTATCAGTTGGCAAGGTGCGCACACAATCCCAGTGTTGTACAGCTTGCTTCTTCACCTTCCCGAAGCTGCCGCTCTCTCCGGCTCCTGGAGCCGAAGAAGCGGCTTCTTCGCGCAAAGACGATTGTGCCGCTCACAGTGCTCTCCTTAGGGTGGCTTCTGCCCAAAGATGCCCGAGAGCGGCTCTTAGCAATGGAGAGCATCCTACCTTCGTCTTTAGCGTCTTTTGTAATCTACATCTTAGCAAATAGATTTCCCACTATGTCTGGCAAGGAAAAACTGTGCCAGCACAGAAAACATCTCCCATCGTGTTCTAGACGTCGCAGAGATGTCTGCCAAGTGTTTGGCAGGAAGAAAAGAAAAGTTATCCGAAACAGCTTCCAATCGAATGTTCATGTGATTGGAAAAGTCAGGAGAGTGCAAAAGTACTGTTTTCTATCAGTTGGCAAGCTGCGCACACAATCTCAGTGTTGTACAGCTTGCTTCTTCACCTTCCCAAAGCTGCCGCTCTCCCCGGATACCGGAGCCGAAGAAGCGGCTTCTTCGCGCAAAGACGATTGTGCCACTCACAGTGCTCTCCTTAGCGCGGCTTCTGCCCAAAGACGCCCGGGAGCGGCTCTTAGCTCCGGACAGCATCCTACCTTCGTCTTTAGTGTCTTTTGTAGTCTACATCTTAGCAAATAGATTTTCCACTATGTCTGGCTAGGAGAAACTGTGCCAGCACAGAAAACATCTCCCATCGTGTTCTAGAAGTTGCAGAGATGTCTGCCAAGTGTTTGGCAGGAAGAAAAGAAAAGTTGTCCAAAACAGCTTCCAATCGAATGTTCATGTGATTGGAAAAGTCAGGAGAGTGCAAAAGTACTGTTTTCTATCAGTTGGCAAGGTGCGCACACAATCCCAGTGTTGTACAGCTTGCTTCTTCACCTTCCCGAAGCTGCCGCTCTCTCCGGCTCCTGGAGCCGAAGAAGCGGCTTCTTCGCGCAAAGACGATTGTGCCGCTCACAGTGCTCTCCTTAGCGCGGCTTCTGCCCAAAGATGCCCGGGAGCGGCTCTTAGCAATGGAGAGCATCCTACCTTCGTCTTTAGCGTCTTTTGTAGTCTACATCTTAGCAAAACGCTTTCCCACTATGTCTGGCTAGGAAAAACTGTGCCAGCACAGAAAACATCTCCCATCGTGTTCTAGACATCGCAGAGATGTCTGCCAAGTGTTTGGCAGGAAGAAAAGAAAAGTTATCCGAAACAGCTTCCAATCGAATGTTCATGTGATTGGAAAAGTCAGGAGAGTGCAAAAGTACTGTTTTCTATCAGTTGGCAAGCTGCGCACACAATCCCAGTGTTGTACAGCTTGCTTCTTCACCTTCCCGAAGCTGCCGCTCTCCCCGGCTCCCGGAGCCGAAGAAGCGGCTTCTTCGCGCAAAGACGATTGTGCCGCTCACAGTGCTCTCCTTACTGCGGCTTCTGCCCAAAGATGCCCTGGAGCGGCTCTTAGCTCTGGAGAGCATCCTACCTTCGTCTTTAGCGTCTCTTCTCATCTACATCTCAGCAAAAAGCTTTTCCACTACATCTGGCAAGGAGAAACTGTGCCAGCACAGAAAACATCTCCCATCGTGTTCTAGAAGTTGCAGAGATGTCTGCCAAGTGTTTGGCAGGAAGAAAAGAAAAGTTGTCCAAAACAGCTTCCAATCGAATGTTCATGTGATTGGAAAAGTCAGGAGAGTGCAAAAGTACTGTTTTCTATCAGTTGGCAAGGTGCGCACACAATCCCAGTGTTGTACAGCTTGCTTCTTCACCTTCCCGAAGCTGCCGCTCTCTCCGGCTCCCGGAGCCGAAGAAGCGGCTTCTTCGCGCAAAGACGATTGTGCCGCTCACAGTGCTCTCCTTAGCGCGGCTTCTGCCTAAAGATGCCCGGGAGCGGCTCTTAGCTCCGGAGAGCATCCTACCTTCGTCTTTAGCGTCTTTTGTAGTCTACATCTTAGCAAAACGCTTTCCCACTATGTCTGGCTAGGAAAAACTGTGCCAGCACAGAAAACATCTCCCATGGTGTTCTAGACATCGCAGAGATGTCTGCCAAGTGTTTGGCAGGAAGAAAAGAAAAGTTGTCCAAAACAGCTTCCAATCGAATGTTCATGTGATTGGAAAAGTCAGGAGAGTGCAAAAGTACTGTTTTCTATCAGTTGGCAAGGTGCGCACACAATCCCAGTGTTGTACAGCTTGCTTCTTCACCTTCCCGAAGCTGCCGCTCTCCCCGGCTCCCGGAGCCGAAGAAGCGGCTTCTTCGCGCAAAGACGATTGTGCCGCTCACAGTGCTCTCCTTACTGCGGCTTCTGCCCAAAGATGCCCTGGAGCGGCTCTTAGCTCTGGAGAGCATCCTACCTTCGTCTTTAGCGTCTCTTCTCATCTACATCTCAGCAAAAAGCTTTTCCACTTCATCTGGCAAGGAGAAACTGTGCCAGCACAGAAAACATCTCCCATCGTGTTCTAGAAGTTGCAGAGATGTCTGCCAAGTGTTTGGCAGGAAGAAAAGAAAAGTTGTCCAAAAAAGCTTCCAATCGAATGTTCATGTGATTGGAAAAGTCAGGAGAGTGCAAAAGTACTGTTTTCTATCAGTTGGCAAGGTGCGCACACAATCCCAGTGTTGTACAGCTTGCTTCTTCACCTTCCCGAAGCTGCCGCTCTCTCCGGCTCCCGGAGCCGAAGAAGCGGCTTCTTCGCGCAAAGATGATTGTGCCGCTCACAGTGCTCTCCTTAGCGCGGCTTCTGCCTAAAGATGCCCGGGAGCGGCTCTTAGCTCCGGAGAGCATCCTACCTTCGTCTTTAGCGTCTTTTGTAGTCTACATCTTAGCAAAACGCTTTCCCACTATGTCTGGCTAGGAAAAACTGTGCCAGCACAGAAAACATCTCCCATCGTGTTTTAGAAATTGCAGAGATGTCTGCCAAGTGTTTGGCAGGAAGAAAAGAAAAGTTGTCCAAAACAGCTTCCAATCGAATGTTCATGTGATTGGAAAAGTCAGGAGAGTGCAAAAGTACTGTTTTCTATCAGTTGGCAAGCTGCGCACACAATCCCAGTGTTGTACAGCTTGCTTCTTCACCTTCCCGAAGCTGCCGCTCTCCCCGGCTCCCGGAGCCGAAGAAGCGGCTTCTTCGCGCAAAGACGATTGTGCCGCTCACAGTGCTCTCCTTAGCGCGGCTTCTGCCCAAAGTCGCCCTGGAGCGGCTCTTAGCTCTGGAGAGCATCCTACCTTCGTCTTTAGCGTCTCTTCTCATCTACATCTCAGCAAAAAGCTTTTCCACTACATCTGGCAAGGAGAAACTGTGCCAGCACAAAAAACATCTCCCATCGTGTTCTAGAAGTTGCAGAGATGTCTGCCAAGTGTTTGGCAGGAAGAAAAGAAAAGTTGTCCAAAACAGCTTCCAATCGAATGTTCATGTGATTGGAAAAGTCAGGAGAGTGCAAAAGTACTGTTTTCTATCAGTTGGCATGCTGCGCACACAATCCCAGTGTTGTACAGCTTGCTTCTTCACCTTCCCGAAGCTGCCGCTCTCTCCGGCTCCTGGAGCCGAAGAAGCGGCTTCTTCGCGCAAAGACGATTGTGCCGCTCACAGTGCTCTCCTTAGCACGGGTTCTGTCCAAAGACGCCCGGGAGCGGCTCATAGCTCCGGAGAGCATCCTACCTTCGTCTTTAGCGTCTTTTGTAGTCTACATCTTAGCAAAACGCTTTCCCACTATGTCTGGCAAGGAGAAACTGTGCCAGCACAGAAAACATCTCCCATCGTGTTCTAGACGTTGCACGGATGTCTGCCAAGTGTTTGGCAGGAAGAAAAGTTGTCCAAAACAGCTTCCAATCGAATGTTCATGTGATTGGAAAAGTCAGGAGAGTGCAAAAGTACTGTTTTCTATCAGTTGGCAAGCTGCGCACACAATCCCAGTGTTGTACAGCTTGCTTCTTCACCTTCCTGAAGCTGCCGCTCTCTCCGGATCCCGGAGCCGAAGAAGCGGCTTCTTCACGCAAAGACGATTGTGTCGCTCACAGTGCTCTCCTTAGCGCGGCTTCTGACCAAAGACGCCCGGGAGCGGCTCTTAGCTCTGGAGCGCATCCTGCCTTCGTCTTTAGCATCCCTTCTCATCTACATCTCAGCAAAAAGCTTTTCCACTACGTCTGACAAGGAGAAACTGTGCCAGCACAGAAAACATCTCCCATCGTGTTCTAGAAGTTGCAGAGATGTCTGCCAAGTGTTTGGCAGGAAGAAAAGAAAAGTTGTCCAAAACAGCTTCCAATCGAATGTTCATGTGATTGGAAAAGTCAGGAGAGTGCAAAAGTACTGTTTCCTATCAGTTGGCAAGGTGCGCACACAATCCCAGTGTTGTACAGCTTGCTTCTTCACCTTCCCGAAGCTGCCGCTCTCTCCGGATCCCGGAGCCGAAGAAGCGGCTTCTTCGCGCAAAGACGATTGTGCCGCTCACAGTGCTCTCCTTAGCGCGGCTTCTGCCGAAAGACGCCCGGGAGCGGCTCTTAGCTCCGGAGAGCATCCTACCTTCATCTTTAGCGTCTTTTGTAGTCTACATCTTAGCAAAACGCTTTCCCACTATGTCTGGCACGGAAAAACTGTGCCAGCACAGAAAACATCTCCCATCGTGTTCTAGAAGTTGCAGAGATGTCTGCCAAGTGTTTGGCAGGAAGAAAAGAAAAGTTGTCCAAAACAGCTTCCAATCGAACGTTCATGTGATTGGAAAAGTCAGGAGAGTGCAAAGGTACTGTTTTCTATCAGTTGGCAAGCTGCGCACACAATCCCAGTGTTGTACCGCTTGCTTCTTCACCTTCCCGAATCTGCCGCTCTCTCCGGCTCCTGGAGCCGAAGAAGCGGCTTCTTCGCGCAAAGACGATTGTGCCACTCACAGTGCTCTCCTTAGGGTGGCTTCTGCCCAAAAACGCCCGAGAGCGGCTCTTAGCTCCGGAGAGCATCCTACCTTCGTCTTTAGCCTCTTTTGTAGTCTACATCTTAGCAAAAAGCTTTTCCACTACATCTGGCAAGGAGAAACTGTGCCAGCACAGAAAACATCTCCCATCGTGTTCTAGAAGTTGTAGAGATGTCTGCCAAGTGTTTGGCAGGAAGAAAAGAAAAGTTGTCCAAAACAGCTTCCAATCGAATGTTCATGTGATTGGAAAAGTCAGGAGAGTGCAAAAGTACTGCTTTCTATCAGTTGGCAAGGTGCGCACACAATCCCAGTGTTGTACAGCTTGCTTCTTCACCTTCCCGAAGCAGCCGCTCTCTCCGGATCCCGGAGTCGAAGAAGCGGCTTCTTCGCGCAAAGACGATTGTGCCGCTCACAGTGCTCTCCTTAGCGCGGCTTCTGCCCAAAGACGCCCGGGAGCGGCTCTTAGCTCCGGAGAGCATCCTACCTTCGTCGTTAGCGTCTTTTGTAGTCTACATCTTAGCAAAACGCTTTCCCACTATGTCTGGCAAGGAAAAACTGCGCCAGCACAGAAAACATCTCCCATCGTGTTCTAGACGTTGCAGAGATGTCTGCCAAGTGTTTGGCAGGAAGAAAAGAAACGTTGTCCAAAACAGCTTCCAATCGAATGTTCATGTGATTGGAAAAGTCAGGAGAGTGCAAAAGTACTGTTTTCTATCAGTTGGCAAGGTGCGCACACAATCCCAGCGTTGTACAGCTTACTTCTTCACCTTCCCGAAGCTGCCGGTCTCCCCGGCTCCCGGAGCCGAAGAAGCGGCTTCTTCGCGCAAAGACGATTGTGCCGCTCACAGTGCTCTCCTTACTGCGGCTTCTGCCCAAAGATGCCCTGGAGCGGCTCTTAGCTCTGGAGAGCATCCTACCTTCGTCTTTAGCGTCTCTTCTCATCTACATCTCAGCAAAAAGCTTTTCCACTTCATCTGGCAAGGAGAAACTGTGCCAGCACAGAAAACATCTCCCATCGTGTTCTAGAAGTTGCAGAGATGTCTGCCAAGTGTTTGGCAGGAAGAAAAGAAAAGTTGTCCAAAAAAGCTTCCAATCGAATGTTCATGTGATTGGAAAAGTCAGGAGAGTGCAAAAGTACTGTTTTCTATCAGTTGGCAAGGTGCGCACACAATCCCAGTGTTGTACAGCTTGCTTCTTCACCTTCCCGAAGCTGCCGCTCTCTCCGGCTCCCGGAGCCGAAGAAGCGGCTTCTTTGCGCAAAGATGATTGTGCCGCTCACCGTGCTCTCCTTAGCGCGGCTTCTGCCTAAAGATGCCCGGGAGCGGCTCTTAGCTCCGGAGAGCATCCTACCTTCGTCTTTAGCGTCTTTTGTAGTCTACATCTTAGCAAAACGCTTTCCCACTATGTCTGGCTAGGAAAAACTGTGCCAGCACAGAAAACATCTCCCATCGTGTTTTAGAAATTGCAGAGATGTCTGCCAAGTGTTTGGCAGGAAGAAAAGAAAAGTTGTCCAAAACAGCTTCCAATCGAATGTTCATGTGATTGGAAAAGTCAGGAGAGTGCAAAAGTACTGTTTTCTATCAGTTGGCAAGCTGCGCACACAATCCCAGTGTTGTACAGCTTGCTTCTTCACCTTCCCGAAGCTGCCGCTCTCCCCGGCTCCCGGAGCCGAAGAAGCGGCTTCTTCGCGCAAAGACGATTGTGCCGCTCACAGTGCTCTCCTTAGCCCGGCTTCTGCCCAAAGTCGCCCTGGAGCGGCTCTTAGCTCTGGAGAGCATCCTACCTTCGTCTTTAGCGTCTCTTCTCATCTACATCTCAGCAAAAAGCTTTTCCACTACATCTGGCAAGGAGAAACTGTGCCAGCACAAAAAACATCTCCCATCGTGTTCTAGAAGTTGCAGAGATGTCTGCCAAGTGTTTGGCAGGAAGAAAAGAAAAGTTGTCCAAAACAGCTTCCAATCGAATGTTCATGTGATTGGAAAAGTCAGGAGAGTGCAAAAGTACTGTTT
The DNA here is from genome assembly GCF_028018845.1 of Melospiza georgiana. Lineage (NCBI taxonomy): Eukaryota > Metazoa > Chordata > Aves > Passeriformes > Passerellidae > Melospiza > Melospiza georgiana. The sequence continues at coordinate 32,084,534 of NC_080464.1, read as the reverse complement.
TCTATCAGTTGGCATGCTGCGCACACAATCCCAGTGTTGTACAGCTTGCTTCTTCACCTTCCCGAAGCTGCCGCTCTCTCCGGCTCCTGGAGCCGAAGAAGCGGCTTCTTCGCGCAAAGACGATTGTGCCGCTCACAGTGCTCTCCTTAGCACGGGTTCTGTCCAAAGACGCCCGGGAGCGGCTCATAGCTCCGGAGAGCATCCTACCTTCGTCTTTAGCGTCTTTTGTAGTCTACATCTTAGCAAAACGCTTTCCCACTATGTCTGGCAAGGAGAAACTGTGCCAGCACAGAAAACATCTCCCATCGTGTTCTAGACGTTGCACGGATGTCTGCCAAGTGTTTGGCAGGAAGAAAAGTTGTCCAAAACAGCTTCCAATCGAATGTTCATGTGATTGGAAAAGTCAGGAGAGTGCAAAAGTACTGTTTTCTATCAGTTGGCAAGCTGCGCACACAATCCCAGTGTTGTACAGCTTGCTTCTTCACCTTCCTGAAGCTGCCGCTCTCTCCGGATCCCGGAGCCGAAGAAGCGGCTTCTTCCCGCAAAGACGATTGTGTCGCTCACAGTGCTCTCCTTAGCGCGGCTTCTGACCAAAGACGCCCGGGAGCGGCTCTTAGCTCTGGAGCGCATCCTGCCTTCGTCTTTAGCATCCCTTCTCATCTACATCTCAGCAAAAAGCTTTTCCACTACGTCTGACAAGGAGAAACTGTGCCAGCACAGAAAACATCTCCCATCGTGTTCTAGAAGTTGCAGAGATGTCTGCCAAGTGTTTGGCAGGAAGAAAAGAAAAGTTGTCCAAAACAGCTTCCAATCGAATGTTCATGTGATTGGAAAAGTCAGGAGAGTGCAAAAGTACTGTTTCCTATCAGTTGGCAAGGTGCGCACACAATCCCAGTGTTGTACAGCTTGCTTCTTCACCTTCCCGAAGCTGCCGCTCTCTCCGGATCCCGGAGCCGAAGAAGCGGCTTCTTCGCGCAAAGACGATTGTGCCGCTCACAGTGCTCTCCTTAGCGCGGCTTCTGCCGAAAGACGCCCGGGAGCGGCTCTTAGCTCCGGAGAGCATCCTACCTTCATCTTTAGCGTCTTTTGTAGTCTACATCTTAGCAAAACGCTTTCCCACTATGTCTGGCACGGAAAAACTGTGCCAGCACAGAAAACATCTCCCATCGTGTTCTAGAAGTTGCAGAGATGTCTGCCAAGTGTTTGGCAGGAAGAAAAGAAAAGTTGTCCAAAACAGCTTCCAATCGAACGTTCATGTGATTGGAAAAGTCAGGAGAGTGCAAAGGTACTGTTTTCTATCAGTTGGCAAGCTGCGCACACAATCCCAGTGTTGTACCGCTTGCTTCTTCACCTTCCCGAATCTGCCGCTCTCTCCGGCTCCTGGAGCCGAAGAAGCGGCTTCTTCGCGCAAAGACGATTGTGCCACTCACAGTGCTCTCCTTAGGGTGGCTTCTGCCCAAAAACGCCCGAGAGCGGCTCTTAGCTCCGGAGAGCATCCTACCTTCGTCTTTAGCCTCTTTTGTAGTCTACATCTTAGCAAAAAGCTTTTCCACTACATCTGGCAAGGAGAAACTGTGCCAGCACAGAAAACATCTCCCATCGTGTTCTAGAAGTTGTAGAGATGTCTGCCAAGTGTTTGGCAGGAAGAAAAGAAAAGTTGTCCAAAACAGCTTCCAATCGAATGTTCATGTGATTGGAAAAGTCAGGAGAGTGCAAAAGTACTGCTTTCTATCAGTTGGCAAGGTGCGCACACAATCCCAGTGTTGTACAGCTTGCTTCTTCACCTTCCCGAAGCAGCCGCTCTCTCCGGATCCCGGAGTCGAAGAAGCGGCTTCTTCGCGCAAAGACGATTGTGCCGCTCACAGTGCTCTCCTTAGCGCGGCTTCTGCCCAAAGACGCCCGGGAGCGGCTCTTAGCTCCGGAGAGCATCCTACCTTCGTCGTTAGCGTCTTTTGTAGTCTACATCTTAGCAAAACGCTTTCCCACTATGTCTGGCAAGGAAAAACTGCGCCAGCACAGAAAACATCTCCCATCGTGTTCTAGACGTTGCAGAGATGTCTGCCAAGTGTTTGGCAGGAAGAAAAGAAACGTTGTCCAAAACAGCTTCCAATCGAATGTTCATGTGATTGGAAAAGTCAGGAGAGTGCAAAAGTACTGTTTTCTATCAGTTGGCAAGGTGCGCACACAATCCCAGCGTTGTACAGCTTGCTTCTTCACCTTCCCGAAGCTGCCGCTCTCCCCGGCTCCCGGAGCCGAAGAAGCGGCTTCTTCGCGCAAAGACGATTGTGCCGCTCACAGTGCTCTCCTTAGCGCGGCTTCTGCCCAAAGACGCATGGGAGCGGCTCTTAGCTCCGGAGAGCATCCGACCTTCGTCTTTAGCGCCTGAAGTAGTCTACATCTTAGCAAATAGATTTTCCAATACATCTGGCAAGGAGAAACTATGCCAGCACAGAAAACATCTCCCATCGTGTTCTAGAAGTTGCAGAGATGTCTGCCAAGTGTTTGACAGGAAGAAAAGAAAAGTTGTCCAAAACAGCTTCCAATCGAATGTTCATGTGATTGGAAAAGTCAGGAGAGTGCAAAAGTACTGTTTTCTATCAGTTGGCAAGCTGCGCACACAATCCCAGTGTTGTACAGCTTGCTTCTTCACCTTCCCGAAGCTGCCGCTCTCCCCGGATCCTGGAGCCGAAGAAGCGGCTTCTTCGCGCAAAGACGATTGTGCCGCTCACAGTGCTCTCCTTAGCGCGGCTTCTGCCCAAAGACGCCCGGGAGCGGCTCTTAGCTCTGGAGAGCATTCTACCTTCGTCTTTAGCGTCTCTTCTCATCTACATCTCAGCAAAAAGCTTTTCCACTACATCTGGCAAAGAGGAAACTGTGCCAGCACAGAAAACATCTCCCATCGTTTTCTAGAAGTTGCAGAGATGTCTGCCAAGTGTTTGGCAGGAAGAAAAGAAAAGTTGTCCAAAACAGCTTCCAATCGAATGTTCATGTGATTGGAAAAGTCAGGAGAGTGCAAAAGTACTGTTTTCTATCAGTTGGCAAGGTGCGCACACAATCCCAGTGTTGTACAGCTTGCTTCTTCACATTCCCGAAGCTGCCGCTCTCCCCGGCTCCCGGAGCCGAAGAAGCGGCTTCTTCGCGCAAAGACGATTGTGCTGCTCACAGTGCTCTCCTTAGCACGACTTCTGCCCAAAAATGCACGGGAGCGGCTCTTAGCTCCGGAGAGCATCCTACCTTCGTCTTTAACGCTTTAAGTAGTCTACATCTTAGCAAATAGATTTTCCACTACATCTGGAAAGGAGAAACTATGCCAGCACAGAAAACATCTCCCATCGTGTTCTAGAAGTTGCAGAGATGTCTGCCAAGTGTTTGGCAGGAAGAAAAGAAAAGTTGTCCAAAACAGCTTCCAATCGAATGTTCATGTGATTGGAAAAGTCAGGAGAGTGCAAAAGTACTGTTTTCTATCAGTTGGCAAGCTGCGCACACAATCCCAGTGTTGTACAGCTTGCTTCTTAACCTTCCCGAAGCTGCCGCTCTCCCCGGATCCCGGAGCCGAAGAAGCGGCTTCTTCGCGCAGAGACGATTGTGCCGCTCACAGTGCTCTCCTTAGCGCGGCTTCTGCCCAAAGACGCCCAGGAGCGGCTCTTAGCTCTGGAGAGCATTCTACCTTCGTCTTTAGCGTCTCTTCTCATCTACATCTCAGCAAAAACCTTTTCCACTACATCTGGCAAGGAGAAACTCTGCCAGCACAGAAAACATCTCCCATCGTGTTCTAGAAGTTGCAGAGATGTCTGCCAAGTGTTTGGCAGGAAGAAAAGAAAAGTTGTCCAAAACAGCTTCCAATCGAATGTTCATGTGATTGGAAAAGTCAGGAGAGTGCAAAAGTACTGTTTTCTATCAGTTGGCAAGGTGCGCACACAATCCCAGTGTTGTACAGCTTGCTTCTTCACCTTCCCGAAGCTGCCGCTCTCTCCAGATCCCGGAGCCGAAGAAGCGGCTTCTTCGCGCAAAGACGATTGTGCCGCTCACAGTGCTCTCCTTAGCGCGGCTTCTGCCCAAAGACGCCCGGGAGCGGCTCTTAGCTCCGGAGAGCATCCTACCTTCATCTTTAGCGTCTTTTGTAGTCTACATCTTAGCAAAACGCTTTCCCACTATGTCTGGCAAGGAAAAACTGTGCCAGAACAGAAAACATCTCCCATCGTGTTCTAGACGTTGCAGAGATGTCTGCCAAGTGTTTGGCAGGAAGAAAAGAAAAGTTGTCCAAAACAGCTTCCAATCAAATGTTCATGTGATTGGAAAAGTCAGGAGAGTGCAAAAGTACTGTTTTCTATCAGTTGGCAAGCTGCGCACACAATCCCAGTGTTGTACAGCTTACTTCTTCACCTTCCCGAAGCTGCCGGTCTCCCCGGCTCCCGGAGCCGAAGAAGCGGCTTCTTCACGCAAAGACGATTGTGCCGCTCACAGTGCTCTCCTTACTGCGGCTTCTGCCCAAAGACGCCCGGGAGCGGCTCTTAGCAATGGAGAGCATCCTACCTTCGTCTTTAGCGTCTCTTCTCATCTACATCTCAGCAAAAAGCTTTTCCACAACATCTGGCAAGGAGAAACTGTGCCAGCACAAAAAACATCTCCCATCGTGTTCTAGAAGTTGCAGAGATGTCTGCCAAGTGTTTGGCAGGAAGAAAAGTTGTCCAAAACAGCTTCCAATCGAATGTTCATGTGATTGGAAAAGTCAGGAGAGTGCAAAAGTACTGTTTTCTATCAGTTGGCAAGGTGCGCACACAATCCCAGTGTTGTACAGCTTGCTTCTTCACCTTCCCGAAGCTGCCACTCTCTCCGGCTCCCGGAGCCGAAGAAGCGGCTTCTTCGCGCAAGGACGATTGTGCCGCTCACAGTGCTCTCCTTAGCGCGGCTTCTGCCCAAAGATGCCGGGGAGTGGCTCTTAGCTCCGGAGAGCATCCTACCTTCGTCTTTAGCGTCTTTTGTAGTCTACATCTTAGCAAAAAGCTTTTCCGCTACATCTGGCAAGGAGAAACTGTGCCAGCACAGAAAACATCTCCCATCGTGTTCTAGAAGTTTCAGAGATGTCTGCCAAGTGTTTGGCAGGAAGAAAAGTTGTCCAAAACAGCTTCCAATCGAATGTTCATGTGATTGGAAAAGTCAGGAGAGTGCAAAAGTACTGTTTTCTATCAGTTGGCAAGGTGCGCACACAATCCCAGTGTTGTAAAGCTTGCTTCTTCACCTTCCCGAAGCTGCCGGTCTCCCCGGCTCCCGGAGCCGAAGAAGCGGCTTCTTCGCGCAAAGACGATTGTGCCGCTCACAGTGCTCTCCTTACTGCGGCTTCTGCCCAAAGATGCCCGGGAGCGGCTCTTAGTAATGGAGAGCATCCTACCTTCGTCTTTTGCGTCTCTTCTCATCTACATCTCAGCAAAAAGCTTTTCCACTACATCTGGCAAGGAGAAACTGTGCCAGCACAAAAAACATCTCCCATCGTGTTCTAGAAGTTGCAGAGATGTCTGCCAAGTGTTTGACAGGAAGAAAAGAAAAGTTGTCCAAAACAGCTTCCAATCGAATGTTCATGTGATTGGAAAATTCAGGAGAGTGCAAAAGTACTGTTTTCTATCAGTTGGCAAGCTGCGCACACAATCCCAGTGTTGTACAGCTTGCTTCTTCACCTTCCCGAAGCTGCCGCTCTCTCCGGCTCCCGGAGCCGAAGAAGCGGCTTCTTCGCGCAAAGACGATTGTGCCGCTCACAGTGCTCTCCTTAGAGCGGCTTCTGCCCAAAGACGCCCGGGAGCGGCTCTTAGCTCCGGAGAGCATCCTACCTTCGTCTTTAGCGTCTTTTGTAGTCTACATCTTAGCAAAACGCTTTCCCACTATGTCTGGCTAGGAAAAACTGTGCCAGCACAGAAAACATCTCCCATCGTGTTCTAGACATCGCAGAGATGTCTGCCAAGTGTTTGGCAGGAAGAAAGGAAAAGTTGCCCAAAACAGCTTCCAATCGAATGTTCATGTGATTGGAAAAGTCAGGAGAGTGCAAAAGTACTGTTTTCTATCAGTTGGCAAGGTGCGCACACAATCCCAGTGTTGTACAGCTTACTTCTTCACCTTCCCGAAGCTGCCGGTCTCCCCGGCTCCCGAAGTCGAAGAAGCGGCTTCTTCACGCAAAGACGATTGTGCCGCTCACAGTGCTCTCCTTACTGCGGCTTCTGCCCAAAGACGCCCGGGAGCGGCTCTTAGCAATGGAGAGCATCCTACCTTCGTCTTTTGCGTCTCTTCTCATCTACATCTCAGCAAAAAGCTTTTCCACTACATCTGGCAAGGAGAAACTGTGCCAGCACAAAAAACATCTCCCATCGTGTTCTAGAAGTTGCAGAGATGTCTGCCAAGTGTTTGGCAGGAAGAAAAGAAAAGTTGTCCAAAACAGCTTCCAATCGAATGTTCATGTGATTGGAAAAGTCAGGAGAGTGCAAAAGTACTGTTTTCTATCAGTTGGCAAGGTGCGCACACAATCCCAGTGTTGTACAGCTTGCTTCTTCACATTCCCGAAGCTGCCGCTCTCCCCGGCTCCCGGAGCCGAAGAAGCGGCTTCTTCGCGCAAACACGATTGTGCTGCTCACAGTGCTCTCCTTAGCGCGGCTTCTGCCCAAAGACGCACGGGAGCGGCTCTTAGCTCCGGAGAGCATCCTACCTTCGTCTTTAGCGCCTTAAGTAGTCTACATCTTAGCAAATAGATTTTCCACTACATCTGGCAAGGAGAAACTATGTCAGCACAGAAAACATCTCCCATCGTGTTATAGAAGTTGCAGAGATGTCTGCCAAGTGTTTGACAGGAAGAAAAGAAAAGTTGTCCCAAACAGCTTCCAATCGAATGTTCATGTGATTGGAAAAGTCAGGAGAGTGCAAAAGTACTGTTTTCTATCAGTTGGCAAGCTGTGCACACAATCCCAGTGTTGTACAGCTTGCTTCTATACCTTCCCGAAGCTGCCGCTCTCCCCGGCTCCCGGAGCCGAAGAAGCGGCTTCTTTGCGCAAAGACGATTGTGCTGCTCACAGTGCTCTCCTTAGCGCGGCTTCTGCCCAAAGACGCACAGGAGCGGCTCTTAGCTCCGGACAGCATCCTAGCTTCGTCTTTAGCGTCTCTTCTCATCTACATCTCAGCAAAAAGCTTTTCCACTACATCTGGCAAGGAGAAACTGTGCCAGCACAGAAAACATCTCCCATCGTGTTCTAGACGTTGCAGAGATGTCTGCCAAGTGTTTGGCAGGAAGAAAAGAAAAGTTGTCCAAAACAGCTTCCAATCGAATGTTCATGTGATTGGAAAAGTCAGGAGAGTGCAAAAGTACTGTTTTCTATCAGTTGGCAAGGTGCGCACACAACCCCAGTGTTGTACAGCTTGCTTCTTCACCTACCCGAAGCTGCCGCTCTCCCTGGATCCCGGAGTCGAAGAAGCGGCTTCTTCGCGCAAAGACGATTGTGCCGCTCACAGTGCTCTCCTTACAGCGGCTTCTGCCCAAAGACGCCCGGGAGCGGCTCTTAGCTCTGAAGAGCATCCTACCTTCGTCTTTAGCCTCTCTTCTAATCTACATCTCAGCAAAAAGCTTTTCCACAACATCTGGCAAGGAGAAACTGTGCCAGCACAGAAAACATCTCCCATCGTGTTCTAGAAGTTGCAGAGATGTCTGCCAAGTGTTTGGCCGGAAGAAAAGAAAAGTTGTCCAAAACAGCTTCCAATCCAATGTTCATGTGATTGATAAAGTAAGGAGAGTGCAAAAGTACTGTTTTCTATCAGTTGGCAAGGTGCGCACACAATCCCAGTGTTGTACAGCTTGCTTCTTCACCTTCCCGAAGCTGCCGCTCTCCCCGGATCCCGGAGTCAAAGAAGCGGCTTCTTCGCGCAAAGATGATTGTGCCGCTCACAGTGCTCTCCTTACTGCGGCTTCTGCCCAAAGACGCCCGGGAGTGGCTCTTAGCTCTGAAGAGCATCCTACCTTCATCTTTAGCGTCTCTTCTAATCTACATCTCAGCAAAAAGCTTTTCCACAACATCTCGCAAGGAGAAACTGTGCCAGCAGAAAAAATATCTCCCATCGTGTTCTAGAAGTTGCAGAGATGTCTGCCAAGTGTTTGGCAGGAAGAAAAGAAAAGTTGTCCAAAACAGCTTCCAATCGAATGTTCATGTGATTGGAAAAGTCAGGAGAGTGCAAAAGTACTGTTTTCTATCAGTTGGCAAGGTGCGCACACAATCCCAGTGTTGTACAACTTGCTTCTTCACCTTCCCGAAGCGGCCGCTCTCCCCGGCTCCCGGAGCCGAAGAAGCGGCTTCTTCACGCAAAGACGATTGTGCCGCTCACAGTGCTCTCCTTACTGCGGCTTCTGCCCAAAGACGCCCGGGAGCAGCTCTTAGCTCCGGAGAGCATCCTACCTTCGTCTTTAGCGTCTTTTGTAGTCTACATCTTAGCAAAACGCTTTCCCACTATGTCTGGCAAGGAAAAACTGTGCCAGCACAGAAAACATCTCCCATCATGTTCTAGAAGTTGCAGAGATGTCTGCCAAGTGTTTGGCAGGAAGAAAAGAAAAGTTGTCCAAAACAGCTTCCAATCGAATGTTCATGTGATTGGAAATGTCAGGAGAGTGCAAAAGTACTGTTTTCTATCAGTTGGCAAGCTGCGCACACAATCCCAGTGTTGTACAGCTTACTTCTTCACCTTCCCGAAGCTGCCGGTCTCCCCGGCTCCCGAAGTCGAAGAAGCGGCTTTTTCACGCAAAGACGATTGTGCCGCTCACAGTGCTCTCCTTAGCGCGGCTTCTGCCCAAAGACGCCCGGGAGCGGCTCTTAGCTCCGGAGAGCATCCTACCTTCGTCTTTTGCGTCTCTTCTCATCTACATCTCAGCAAAAAGCTTTTCCACTACATCTGGCAAGGAGAAACTGTGCCAGCACAAAAAACATCTCCCATCGTGTTCTAGACGTTGCACGGATGTCTGCCAAGTGTTTGGCAGGAAGAAAAGAAAAGTTGTCCAAAACAGCTTCCAATCGAATGTTCATGTGATTGGAAAAGTCAGGAGAGTGCAAAAGTACTGTTTTCTATCAGTTGGCAAGGTGCGCACACAATCCCAGTGTTGTACAGCTTGCTTCTTCACATTCCCGAAGCTGCCGCTCTCCCCGGCTCCCGGAGCCGAAGAAGAGGCTTCTTCACGCAAAGACGATTGTGCCGCTCACAGTGCTCTCCTTACGGCGGCTTCTGCCCAAAGACGCCCGGGAGCAGCTCTTAGCTCCGGAGAGCATCCTACCTTCGTCTTTAGCGTCTTTTGTAGTCTACATCTTAGCAAAACGCTTTCCCACTATGTCTGGCAAGGAAAAACTGTGCCAGCACAGAAAACATCTCCCATCGTGTTCTAGAAGTTGCAGAGATGTCTGCCAGGTGTTTGACAGGAAGAAAAGAAAAGTTGTCCAAAACAGCTTCCAATCGAATGTTCATGTGATTGGAAATGTCAGGAGAGTGCAAAAGTACTGTTTTCTATCAGTTGGCAAGGTGCGCACACAATCCCAGTGTTGTACAGCTTACTTCTTCACCTTCCCGAAGCTGCCGGTCTCCCCGGCTCCCGAAGTCGAAGAAGCGGCTTTTTCACGCAAAGACGATTGTGCCGCTCACAGTGCTCTCCTTAGCGCGGCTTCTGCCCAAAGACGCCCGGGAGCGGCTCTTAGCTCCGGAGAGCATCCTACCTTCGTCTTTTGCGTCTCTTCTCATCTACATCTCAGCAAAAAGCTTTTCCACTACATCTGGCAAGGAGAAACTGTGCCAGCACAAAAAACATCTCCCATCGTGTTCTAGACGTTGCACGGATGTCTGCCAAGTGTTTGGCAGGAAGAAAAGAAAAGTTGTCCAAAACAGCTTCCAATCGAATGTTCATGTGATTGGAAAAGTCAGGAGAGTGCAAAAGTACTGTTTTCTATCAGTTGGCAAGGTGCGCACACAATCCCAGTGTTGTACAGCTTGCTTCTTCACATTCCCGAAGCTGCCGCTCTCCCCGGCTCCCGGAGCCGAAGAAGAGGCTTCTTCACGCAAAGACGATTGTGCCGCTCACAGTGCTCTCCTTACGGCGGCTTCTGCCCAAAGACGCCCGGGAGCAGCTCTTAGCTCCGGAGAGCATCCTACCTTCGTCTTTAGCGTCTTTTGTAGTCTACATCTTAGCAAAACGCTTTCCCACTATGTCTGGCAAGGAAAAACTGTGCCAGCACAGAAAACATCTCCCATCGTGTTCTAGAAGTTGCAGAGATGTCTGCCAAGTGTTTGGCAGGAAGAAAAGAAAAGTTGTCCAAAACAGCTTCCAATCGAATGTTCATGTGATTGGAAATGTCAGGAGAGTGCAAAAGTACTGTTTTCTATCAGTTGGCAAGGTGCGCACACAATCCCAGTGTTGTACAGCTTACTTCTTCACCTTCCCGAAGCTGCCGGTCTCCCCGGCTCCCGAAGTCGAAGAAGCGGCTTTTTCACGCAAAGACGATTGTGCCGCTCACAGTGCTCTCCTTACTGCGGCTTCTGCCCAAAGACGCCCGGGAGCGGCTCTTAGCAATGGACAGCATCCTACCTTCGTCTTTTGCGTCTCTTCTCATCTACATCTCAGCAAAAAGCTTTTCCACTACATCTGGCAAGGAGAAACTGTGCCAGCACAAAAAACATCTCCCATCGTGTTCTAGAAGTTGCAGAGATGTCTGCCAAGTGTTTGGCAGGAAGAAAAGAAAAGTTGTCAACAACAGCTTCCAATCGAATGTTCATGTGATTGGAAAAGTAAGCAGAGTGCAAAAGTACTGTTTTCTATCAGTTGGCAAGGTGCGCACACAATCCCAGTGTTGTACAGCTTGCTTCTTTACCTTCCCGAAGCTGCCGCTCTTCCCGGCTCCCGGAGCCGAAGAAGCGGCTTCTTCGTGCAAAGACAATTGTGCTGCTCACAGTGCTCTCCTTAGCGCGGCTTCTGCCCAAAGACGCACGGGAGCGGCTCTTAGCTCCGGAGAGCATCCTACCTTCATCTTTAGAGCCTTAAGTAGTCTACATCTTAGCAAATAGATTTTCCACTACATCTGGCAAGGAGAAACTATGCCAGCACAGAAAACATCTCCCATCGTGTTCTAGAAGTTGCAGAGATGTCTGCCAAGTGTTTGGCAGGAAGAAAAGAAAAGTTGTCCAAAACAGCTTCCAATCGAATGTTCATGTGATTGGAAAAGTCAGGAGAGTGCAAAAGTACTGTTTTCTATCAGTTGGCAAGCTGCGCACACAATCCCAGTGTTGTACAGCTTGCTTCTTCACCTTCCCGAAGCTGCCGCTCTCCCCGGATCCCGGAGCCGAAGAAGCGGCTTCTTCGCGCAAAGACGATTGTGCCGCTCACAGTGCTCTCCTTACTGCGGCTTCTGCCCAAAGACGCCCGGGAGCGGCTCTTAGCTCTGGAGAGCATCCTACCTTCGTCTTTAGCCTCTCTTCTAATCTATATCTCAGCAAAAACCTTTTCCACTACATCTGGCAGTGAGAAACTGTGCCAGCACAGAAAACATCTCCCATCGTGTTCTAGAAGTTGCAGAGATGTCTGCCAAGTGTTTGACAGGAAGAAAAGAAAAGATGTCCAAAACAGCTTCCAATCGAATGTTCATGTGATTGGAAAAGTCAGGAGAGTGCAAAAGTACTGTTTTCTATCAGTTGGCAAGCTGCGCACACAATCCCAGTGTTGTACAGCTTGCTTCTTCACCTTCCCGAAGCTGCCGCTCTCTCCAGATCCCGGGGCCGAAGAAGCGGCTTCTTCGTGCAAAGACGATTGTGCCGCTCACAGTGCTCTCCTTAGCGCGGCTTCTGCCCAAAGACGCCCGGGAGCGGCTCTTAGCTCCGGAGAGCATCCTACCTTCATCTTTAGCGGCTTTTGTAGTCTACATCTACTAAAACGCTTTCCCACTATGTCTGGCAAGGAAAAACTGTGCCAGCACAGAAAACATCTCCCATCGTGTTCTAGACGTTGCAGAGATGTCTGCCAAGTGTTTCGCAGGAAGAAAAGAAAAGTTGTCCAAAACAGCTTCCAATCGAATGTTCATGTGATTGGAAAGTCAGGAGAGTGCAAAAGTACTGTTTTCTATCACTTGGCAAGCTGCGCACACAATCCCAGTGTTGTAGAGCTTGCTTCATCACCTTCCCGAAGCTGCCGCTCTCTCCCCGGCTCCCAGAGCCGAAGAAGAGGCTTCTTCGCGCAAAGACGATTGTGCCGCTCACAGTGCTCTCCTTAGCGCGGCTTCTGCCCAAAGATGCCCGGGAGCGGCTCTTAGCTCCGGAGAGCATCCTACCTTCGTCTTTAGCGTCTTTTGTAGTCTACATCTTAGCAAAACGCTTTCCCACTATGTCTGGCAGAGAAAATCTGTGCCAGCAGAGAAAACATCTCCCATCGTGTTCTAGACGTTGCAGAGATGTCTGCCAAGTGTTTGGCAGGAAGAAAAGAAAAGTTGTCCAAAACAGCTTCCAATCGAATGTTCATGTGATTGGAAAAGTCAGGAGAGTGCAAAAGTACTGTTTTCTATCAGTTGGCAAGCTGCGCACACAATCCCAGTGTTGTACAGCTTACTTCTTCACCTTCCCGAAGCTGCCGGTCTCCCCGGTTACCGAAGTCGAAGAAGCGGCTTCTTCACGCAAAGACGATTGTGCCGCTCACAGTGCTCTCCTTACTGCGGCTTCTGCCCAAAGACGCCCGGGAGCGGCTCTTAGCAATGGAGAGCATCCTACCTTCGTCTTTTGCGTCTCTTCTCATCTACATCTCAGCAAAAAGCTTTTCCACTACATCTGGCAAGGAGAAACTGTGCCAGCACAGAAAACATCTCCCATCGTGTTCTAGAAGTTGCAGAGATGTCTGCCAAGTGTTTGGCAGGAAGAAAAGAAAAGTTGTCCAAAACAGCTTCCAATCGAATGTTCATGTGATTGGAAAAGTCAGGAGAGTGCAAAAGTACTGTTTTCTATCAGTTGGCAAGCTGCGCACACAATCCCAGTGTTGTACAGCTTGCTTCTTCACCTTCCCGAAGCTGCCGCTCTCTCCGGATCCTGGAGCCGAAGAAGCGGCTTCTTCGCGCAAAGACGATTGTGCCGCTCACAGTGCTCTCCTTAGCGCGGCTTCTGCCGAAAGACGCCCCGAAGCGGCTCTTAGCTCCGGAGAGCATCCTACCTTCGTCTTTAGCGTCTTTTGTAGTCTACATCTTAGCAAAACGCTTTCCCACTATGTCTGGCAAGGAAAAACTGTGCCAGCACAGAAAACATCTCCCATCGTGTTCTAGACGTTGCACGGATTTCTGCCAAGTGTTTGGCAGGAAGAAAAGAAAAGTTGTCCAAAACAGCTTCCAGTCGAATGTTCATGTGATTGGAAAAGTCAGGAGAGTGCAAAAGTACTGTTTTCTAATAGTTTGCAAGGTGCGCACACAATCCCAGTGTTGTACAGCTTGCTTCTTCACCTTCCCGAAGCTGCCGCTCTCCCCGGCTCCCGAAGCCGAAGAAGCGGCTTCTTCGCGCAAAGACGATTGTGCCGCTCACAGTGCTCTCCTTAGCGCGGCTTCTGCCCAAAGATGCACGGGAGCGGCTCTTAGCTCCGGAGAGCATCCTACCTTCGTCTTTAACGCTTTAAGTAGTCTACATCTTAGCAAATAGATTTTCCACTACATCTGGCAAGGAGAAACTATGCCAGCACAGAAAACATCTCCCATCGTGTTCTAGACGTTGCAGAGATGTCTGCCAAGTGTTTGGCAGGAAGAAAAGAAAAGTTGTCCAAAACAGCTTCCAATCGAATGTTCATGTGATTGGAAAAGTCAGGAGAGTGCAAAAGTACTGTTTTCTATCAGTTGGCAAGCTGCGCACACAATCCCAGTGTTGTACAGCTTACTTCTTCACCTTCCCGAAGCTGCCACTCTCTCCGGCTCCCGGAGCCGAAGAAGCGGCTTCTTCGCGCAAGGACGATTGTGCCGCTCACAGTGCTCTCCTTAGCGCGGCTTCTGCCCAAAGACGCCGGGGAGTGGCTCTTAGCTCCGGAGAGCATCCTACCTTCATCTTTAGCGTCTTTTGTATTCTACATCTTAGCTAAAAGCTTTCCAACTATGTCTGGCAAGGAAAAACTGTGCCAGCACAGAAAACATCTCCCATCGTGTTCTAGACGTTGCAGAGATGTCTGCCAAGTGTTTGGCAGGAAGAAAAGAAAAGTTGTCCAAAACAGCTTCCAATCGAATGTTCATGTGATTGGAAAAGTCAGGAGAGTGCAAAAGTACTGTTTTCTATCAGTTGGCAAGCTGCGCACACAATCCCAGTGTTGTACAGCTTGCTTCTTCACCTTCCCGAAGGTGCTGCTCTCCCCGGATCCCGGAGCCGAAGAAGCGGCTTCTTCGCGCAGAGACGATTGTGCCGCTCATAGTGCTCTCCTTAGCGCGGCTTCTGCCCAAAGACGCCCGGGAGCGGCTCTTAGCTCTGGAGAGCATTCTACCTTCGTCTTTAGCGTCTCTTCTCATCTACATCTCAGCAAAAAGCTTTTCCACTACATTTGGCAAGGAGAAACTGTGCCAGCACAAAAAACATCTCCCATCGTGTTCTAGAAGTTGCAGAGATGTCTGCCAAGTGTTTGGCAGGAAGAAAAGAAAAGTTGTCCAAAACAGCTTCCAATCGAATGTTCATGTGATTGGAAAAGTCAGGAGAGTGCAAAAGTACTGTTTTCTATCAGTTGGCAAGGTGCGCACACAATCCCAGTGTTGTACAGCTTGCTTCTTCACCTTCCCAAAGCTGCCGCTCTCCCCGGATCCCGGAGCCGAAGAAGCGGCTTCTTCACGCAAAGACGATTGTGCTGCTCACAGTGCTCTCCTTAGCGCGGCTTCTGCCCAAAGACGCACGGGAGCGGCTCTTAGCTCCGGAGAGCATCCTACCTTCGTCTTTAGCGCCTTAAGTAGTCTACATCTTAGCAAATAGATTTTCCACTACATCTGGCAAGGAAAAACTGTGCCAGCACAGAAAACATCTCCCATCGTGTTCTAGACGTTGCAGAGATGTCTGCCAAGTGTTTGACAGGAAGAAAAGAAAAGTTGTCCAAAACAGCTTCCAATCGAATGTTCATGTGATTGGAAAAGTCAGGAGAGTGCAAAAGTACTGTTTTCTATCAGTTGGCAAGCTGCGCACACAATCCCAGTGTTGTACAGCTTGCTTCTTCACCTTCCCGAAGCTGCCGCTCTCCCCGGATCCCGGAGTCAAAGAAGCGGCTTCTTCGCGCAAAGACGATTGTGCCGCTCACAGTGCTCTCCTTACTGCGGCTTCTTCCCAAAGACGCCCGGGAGCGGCTCTTAGCTCTGAAGAGCATCCTACCTTCGTCTTTAGCGTCTCTTCTAATCCACATCTCAGCAAAAAGCTTTTCCACAACATCTGGCAAGGAGAAACTGTGCCAGTACAAAAAATAACTCCCATCGTGTTCTAGAAGTTGCAGAGATGTCTGCCAAGTGTTTGGCAGGAAGAAAAGAAAAGTTGTCCAAAACAGCTTCCAATCGAATGTTCATGTGATTGGAAAAGTCAGGAGAGTGCAAAAGTACTGTTTTCTATCAGTTGGCAAGCTGCGCACACAATCCCAGTGTTGTACAGCTTGCTTCTTCACCTTCCCGAAGCTGCCACTCTCTCCGGCTCTCGGAGCCGAAGAAGCGGCTTCTTCACGCAAAGACGATTGTGCCGCTCACAGTGCTCTCCTTACTGCGGCTTCTGCCCAAAGACGCCCGGGAGCGGCTCTTAGCTCTGAAGAGAATCCTACCTTCGTCTTTAGCGTCTCTTCTAATCTGCATCTCAGCAAAAAGCTTTTCCACAACATCTCGCAAGGAGAAACAGTGCCCGCACAAAAAATATCTCCCATCGTGTTCTAGAAGTTGCAGAGATGTCTGCCAAGTGTTTGGCAGGAAGAAAAGAAAAGTTGTCCAAAACAGCTTCCAATCGAATGTTCATGTGATTGGAAAAGTCAGGAGAGTGCAAAAGTACTGTTTTCTATCAGTTGGCAAGGTGCGCACACAATCCCAGTGTTGTACAGCTTGCTTCTTCACCTTCCCGAAGCTGCCGCTCTCTCCGGATCCCGGAGCCGAAGAAGCGGCTTCTTCGCGCAAAGACGATTGTGCCGCTCACAGTGCTCTCCTTACTGCGGCTTCTGCCCAAAGACGCCCGGGAGCGGCTCTTAGCTCTGAAGAGCATCCTACCTTCGTCTTTAGCGTCTCTTCTAATCTACATCTTAGCAAAATGCTTTCCCACTATGTCTGGCAAGGAAAAACTGTGCCAGCACAGAAAACATCTCCCATCGTGTTCTAGAAGTTGCAGAGATGTCTGCCAAGTGTTTGGCAGGAAGAAAAGAAAAGTTGTCCACAACAGCTTCCAATCGAATGTTCATGTGATTGGAAATGTCAGGAGAGTGCAAAAGTACTGTTTTCTATCAGTTGGCAAGCTGCGCACACAATCCCAGTGTTGTACAGCTTACTTCTTCACCTTCCCGAAGCTGCCGGTCTCCCCGGCTCCCGAAGTCGAAGAAGCGGCTTTTTCACGCAAAGACGATTGTGCCGCTCACAGTGCTCTCCTTACTGCGGCTTCTGCCCAAAGACGCCCGGGAGCGGCTCTTAGCAATGGACAGCATCCTACCTTCGTCTTTTGCGTCTCTTCTCATCTACATCTCAGCAAAAAGCTTTTCCACTACATCTGGCAAGGAGAAACTGTGCCAGCACAAAAAACATCTCCCATCGTGTTCTAGAAGTTGCAGAGATGTCTGCCAAGTGTTTGGCAGGAAGAAAAGAAAAGTTGTCCAAAACAGCTTCCAATCGAATGTTCATGTGATTGGAAAAGTCAGGAGAGTGCAAAAGTACTGTTTTCTATCAGTTGGCAAGGTGCGCACACAATCCCAGTGTTGTACAGCTTGCTTCTTCACCTTCCCGAAGCTGCCACTCTCCCCGGCTCCCGAAGCCGAAGAAGCGGCTTCTTCGCGCAAAGACGATTGTGCCGCTCACAATGCTCTCCTTAGCGCGGCTTCTGCCCAAAGATGCACGGGACCGGCTCTTAGCTCCGGAGAGCATCCTACCTTCATCTTTAGCGTCTTTTGTAGTCTACATCTTAGCAAAACGCTTTCCCACTATGTCTGGCAAGGAAAAACTGTGCCAGCACAGAAAACATCTCCCATCGTGTTCTAGACGTTGCAGAGATGTCTGCCAAGTGTTTGGCAGGAAGAAAAGAAAAGTTGTCCAAAACAGCTTCCAATCGAATGTTCATGTGATTGGAAAAGTCAGGAGAGTGCAAAAGTACTGTTTTCTATCAGTTGGCAAGCTGCGCACACAATCCCAGTGTTGTACAGCTTGCTTCTTCACCTTCCCGAAGCTGCCACTCTCTCCGGCTCTCGGAGCCGAAGAAGCGGCTTCTTCACGCAAAGACGATTGTGCCGCTCACAGTGCTCTCCTTACTGCGGCTTCTGCCCAAAGACGCCCGGGAGCGGCTCTTAGCTCTGAAGAGAATCCTACCTTCGTCTTTAGCGTCTCTTCTAATCTACATCTCAGCAAAAAGCTTTTCCACAACATCTCGCAAGGAGAAACTGTGCCCGCACAAAAAATATCTCCCATCGTGTTCTAGAAGTTGCAGAGATGTCTGCCAAGTGTTTGGCAGGAAGAAAAGTTGTCCAAAACAGCTTCCAATCGAATGTTCATGTGATTGGAAAAGTCAGGAGAGTGCAAAAGTACTGTTTTCTATCAGTTGGCAAGGTGCGCACACAATCCCAGTGTTGTACAGCTTGCTTCTTCACCTTCCCGAAGCTGCCGCTCTCTCCGGATCCCGGAGCCGAAGAAGCGGCTTCTTCGCGCAAAGACGATTGTGCCGCTCACAGTGCTCTCCTTACTGCGGCTTCTGCCCAAAGACGCCCGGGAGCGGCTCTTAGCTCTGAAGAGCATCCTACCTTCGTCTTTAGCGTCTCTTCTAATCTACATCTTAGCAAAACGCTTTCCCACTATGTCTGGCAAGGAAAAACTGTGCCAGCACAGAAAACATCTCCCATCGTGTTCTAGAAGTTGCAGAGATGTCTGCCAAGTGTTTGGCAGGAAGAAAAGAAAAGTTGTCCAAAACAGCTTCCAATCGAATGTTCATGTGATTGGAAATGTCAGGAGAGTGCAAAAGTACTGTTTTCTATCAGTTGGCAAGCTGCGCACACAATCCCAGTGTTGTACAGCTTACTTCTTCACCTTCCCGAAGCTGCCGGTCTCCCCGGCTCCCGAAGTCGAAGAAGCGGCTTTTTCACGCAAAGACGATTGTGCCGCTCACAGTGCTCTCCTTACTGCGGCTTCTGCCCAAAGACGCCCGGGAGCGGCTCTTAGCAATGGACAGCATCCTACCTTCGTCTTTTGCGTCTCTTCTCATCTACATCTCAGCAAAAAGCTTTTCCACTACATCTGGCAAGGAGAAACTGTGCCAGCACAAAAAACATCTCCCATCGTGTTCTAGAAGTTGCAGAGATGTCTGCCAAGTGTTTGGCAGGAAGAAAAGAAAAGTTGTCCAAAACAGCTTCCAATCGAATGTTCATGTGATTGGAAAAGTCAGGAGAGTGCAAAAGTACTGTTTTCTATCAGTTGGCAAGGTGCGCACACAATCCCAGTGTTGTACAGCTTGCTTCTTCACCTTCCCGAAGCTGCCGCTCTCCCCGGCTCCCGAAGCCGAAGAAGCGGCTTTTTCGCGCAAAGACGATTGTGCCGCTCACAGTGCTCTCCTTAGCGCGGCTTCTGCCGAAAGACGCCCGGGAGCGGCTCTTAGCTCCGGAGAGCATCCTACCTTCGTCTTTAACGCTTTAAGTAGTCTACATCTTAGCAAATAGATTTTCCACTACATCTGGCAAGGAGAAACTATGCCAGCACAGAAAACATCTCCCATCGTGTTCTAGACGTTGCAGAGATGTCTGCCAAGTGTTTGGCAGGAAGAAAAGAAAAGTTGTCCAAAACAGCTTCCAATCGAATGTTCATGTGATTGGAAAAGTCAGGAGAGTGCAAAAGTACTGTTTTCTATCAGTTGGCAAGCTGCGCACACAATCCCAGTGTTGTACAGCTTGCTTCTTCACCTTCCCGAAGCTGCCACTCTCTCCGGCTCCCGGAGCCGAAGAAGCGGCTTCTACGCGCAAGGACGATTGTGCCGCTCACAGTGCTCTCCTTAGCGCGGCTTCTGCCCAAAGACGCCGGGGAGTGGCTCTTAGCTCCGGAGAGCATCCTACCTTCATCTTTAGCGTCTTTTGTAGTCTACATCTTAGCTAAAAGCTTTCCAACTATGTCTGGCAAGGAAAAACTGTGCCAGCACAGAAAACATCTCCCATCGTGTTCTAGACGTTGCAGAGATGTCTGCCAAGTGTTTGGCAGGAAGAAAAGAAAAGTTGTCCAAAACAGCTTCCAATCGAATGTTCATGTGATTGGAAAAGTCAGGAGAGTGCAAAAGTACTGTTTTCTATCAGTTGGCAAGCTGCGCACACAATCCCAGTGTTGTACAGCTTGCTTCTTCACCTTCCCGAAGCTGCCGCTCTCCCCGGATCCCGGAGCCGAAGAAGCGGCTTCTTCGCGCAGAGACGATTGTGCCGCTCATAGTGCTCTCCTTAGCGCGGCTTCTGCCCAAAGACGCCCGGGAGCGGCTCTTAGCTCTGGAGAGCATTCTACCTTCGTCTTTAGCGTCTCTTCTCATCTACATCTCAGCAAAAAGCTTTTCCACTACATTTGGCAAGGAGAAACTGTGCCAGCAC
The DNA here is from genome assembly GCF_028018845.1 of Melospiza georgiana. Lineage (NCBI taxonomy): Eukaryota > Metazoa > Chordata > Aves > Passeriformes > Passerellidae > Melospiza > Melospiza georgiana. Next base: position 32,064,778 of record NC_080464.1, on the reverse strand, counting down.
AGAAAACATCTCCCATCGTGTTCTAGAAGTTGCAGAGATGTCTGCCAAGTGTTTGGCAGGAAGAAAAGAAAAGTTGTCCAAAACAGCTTCCAATCGAATGTTCATGTGATTGGAAAAGTCAGGAGAGTGCAAAAGTACTGTTTTCTATCAGTTGGCAAGGTGCGCACACAATCCCAGTGTTGTACAGCTTGCTTCTTCACCTTCCCGAAGCTGCCGCTCTCTCCAGATCCCGGAGCCGAAGAAGCGGCTTCTTCGCGCAAAGACGATTGTGCCGCTCACAGTGCTCTCCTTAGCGCGGCTTCTGCCCAAAGACGCCCGGGAGCGGCTCTTAGCTCCGGAGAGCATCCTACCTTCATCTTTAGCGTCTTTTGTAGTCTACATCTTAGCAAAACGCTTTCCCACTATGTCTGGCAAGGAAAAACTGTGCCAGCACAGAAAACATCTCCCATCGTGTTCTAGACGTTGCAGAGATGTCTGCCAAGTGTTTGGCAGGAAGAAAAGAAAAGTTGTCCAAAACAGCTTCCAATCGAATGTTCATGTGATTGGAAAAGTCAGGAGAGTGCAAAAGTACTGTTTTCTATCAGTTGGCAAGCTGCGCACACAATCCCAGTGTTGTACAGCTTGCTTCTTCACCTTCCCGAAGCTGCCACTCTCTCCGGCTCTCGGAGCCGAAGAAGCGGCTTCTTCACGCAAAGACGATTGTGCCGCTCACAGTGCTCTCCTTACTGCGGCTTCTGCCCAAAGACGCCCGGGAGCGGCTCTTAGCTCTGAAGAGAATCCTACCTTCGTCTTTAGCGTCTCTTCTAATCTACATCTCAGCAAAAAGCTTTTCCACAACATCTCGCAAGGAGAAACTGTGCCCGCACAAAAAATATCTCCCATCGTGTTCTAGAAGTTGCAGAGATGTCTGCCAAGTGTTTGGCAGGAAGAAAAGTTGTCCAAAACAGCTTCCAATCGAATGTTCATGTGATTGGAAAAGTCAGGAGAGTGCAAAAGTACTGTTTTCTATCAGTTGGCAAGGTGCGCACACAATCCCAGTGTTGTACAGCTTGCTTCTTCACCTTCCCGAAGCTGCCGCTCTCTCCGGATCCCGGAGCCGAAGAAGCAGCTTCTTCGCGCAAAGACGATTGTGCCGCTCACAGTGCTCTCCTTACTGCGGCTTCTGCCCAAAGACGCCCGGGAGCGGCTCTTAGCTCTGAAGAGCATCCTACCTTCGTCTTTAGCGTCTCTTCTAATCTACATCTTAGCAAAACGCTTTCCCACTATGTCTGGCAAGGAAAAACTGTGCCAGCACAGAAAACATCTCCCATCGTGTTCTAGAAGTTGCAGAGATGTCTGCCAAGTGTTTGGCAGGAAGAAAAGAAAAGTTGTCCAAAACAGCTTCCAATCGAATGTTCATGTGATTGGAAAAGTCAGGAGAGTGCAAAAGTACTGTTTTCTATCAGTTGGCAAGCTGCGCACACAATCCCAGTGTTGTACAGCTTACTTCTTCACCTTCCCGAAGCTGCCGGTCTCCCCGGCTCCCGAAGTCGAAGAAGCGGCTTTTTCACGCAAAGACGATTGTGCCGCTCACAGTGCTCTCCTTACTGCGGCTTCTGCCCAAAGACGCCCGGGAGCGGCTCTTAGCAATGGACAGCATCCTACCTTCGTCTTTTGCGTCTCTTCTCATCTACATCTCAGCAAAAAGCTTTTCCACTACATCTGGCAAGGAGAAACTGTGCCAGCACAAAAAACATCTCCCATCGTGTTCTAGAAGTTGCAGAGATGTCTGCCAAGTGTTTGGCAGGAAGAAAAGAAAAGTTGTCCAAAACAGCTTCCAATCGAATGTTCATGTGATTGGAAAAGTCAGGAGAGTGCAAAAGTACTGTTTTCTATCAGTTGGCAAGGTGCGCACACAATCCCAGTGTTGTACAGCTTGCTTCTTCACCTTCCCGAAGCTGCCGCTCTCCCCGGCTCCCGAAGCCGAAGAAGCGGCTTCTTCGCGCAAAGACGATTGTGCCGCTCACAGTGCTCTCCTTAACGCGGCTTCTGCCCAAAGATGCACGGGAGCGGCTCTTAGCTCCGGAGAGCATCCTACCTTCGTCTTTAACGCTTTAAGTAGTCTACATCTTAGCAAATAGATTTTCCACTACATCTGGCAAGGAGAAACTATGCCAGCACAGAAAACATCTCCCATCGTGTTCTAGACGTTGCAGAGATGTCTGCCAAGTGTTTGGCAGGAAGAAAAGAAAAGTTGTCCAAAACAGCTTCCAATCGAATGTTCATGTGATTGGAAAAGTCAGGAGAGTGCAAAAGTACTGTTTTCTATCAGTTGGCAAGCTGCGCACACAATCCCAGTGTTGTACAGCTTGCTTCTTCACCTTCCCGAAGCTGCCACTCTCTCCGGCTCCCGGAGCCGAAGAAGCGGCTTCTACGCGCAAGGACGATTGTGCCGCTCACAGTGCTCTCCTTAGCGCGGCTTCTGCCCAAAGACGCCGGGGAGTGGCTCTTAGCTCCGGAGAGCATCCTACCTTCATCTTTAGCGTCTTTTATAGTCTACATCTTAGCTAAAAGCTTTCCAACTATGTCTGGCAAGGAAAAACTGTGCCAGCACAGAAAACATCTCCCATCGTGTTCTAGACGTTGCAGAGATGTCTGCCACGTGTTTGGCAGGAAGAAAAGAAAAGTTGTCCAAAACAGCTTCCAATCGAATGTTCATGTGATTGGAAAAGTCAGGAGAGTGCAAAAGTACTGTTTTCTATCAGTTGGCAAGGTGCGCACACAATCCCAGTGTTGTACAGCTTGCTTCTTCACCTTCCCGAAGCTGCCGCTCTCCCCGGATCCCGGAGCCGAAGAAGCGGCTTCTTCGCGCAGAGACGATTGTGCCGCTCATAGTGCTCTCCTTAGCGCGGCTTCTGCCCAAAGACGCCCGGGAGCGGCTCTTAGCTCTGGAGAGCATTCTACCTTCGTCTTTAGCGTCTCTTCTCATCTACATCTCAGCAAAAAGCTTTTCCACTACATTTGGCAAGGAGAAACTGTGCCAGCACAGAAAACATTTCCCATCGTGTTCTAGAAGTTGCAGAGATGTCTGCCAAGTGTTTGGCAGGAAGAAAAGAAAAGTTGTCCAAAACAGCTTCCAATCGAATGTTCATGTGATTGGAAAAGTCAGGAGAGTGCAAAAGTACTGTTTTCTATCAGTTGGCAAGGTGCGCACACAATCCCAGTGTTGTACAGCTTGCTTCTTCACCTTCCCGAAGCTGCCGCTCTCTCCAGATCCCGGAGCCGAAGAAGCGGCTTCTTCGCGCAAAGACGATTGTGCCGCTCACAGTGCTCTCCTTAGCGCGGCTTCTGCCCAAAGACGCCCGGGAGCGGCTCTTAGCTCCGGAGAGCATCCTACCTTCATCTTTAGCGTCTTTTGTAGTCTACATCTTAGCAAAACGCTTTCCCACTATGTCTGGCAAGGAAAAACTGTGCCAGCACAGAAAACATCTCCCATCGTGTTCTAGACGTTGCAGAGATGTCTGCCAAGTGTTTGGCAGGAAGAAAAGAAAAGTTGTCCAAAACAGCTTCCAATCGAATGTTCATGTGATTGGAAAAGTCAGGAGAGTGCAAAAGTACTGTTTTCTATCAGTTGGCAAGCTGCGCACACAATCCCAGTGTTGTACAGCTTACTTCTTCACCTTCCCGAAGCTGCCGGTCTCCCCGGCTCCCGGAGCCGAAGAAGCGGCTTCTTCACGCAAAGACGATTGTGCCGCTCACAGTGCTCTCCTTACTGCGGCTTCTGCCCAAAGACGCCCGGGAGCGGCTCTTAGCAATGGAGAGCATCCTACCTTCGTCTTTTGCGTCTCTTCTCATCTACATCTCAGCAAAAAGCTTTTCCACTACATCTGGCAAGGAGAAACTGTGCCAGCACAAAAAACATCTCCCATCGTGTTCTAGAAGTTGCAGAGATGTCTGCCAAGTGTTTGGCAGGAAGAAAAGAAAAGTTGTCCAAAACAGCTTCCAATCGAATGTTCATGTGATTGGAAAAGTCAGGAGAGTGCAAAAGTACTGTTTTCTATCAGTTGGCAAGGTGCGCACACAATCCCAGTGTTGTACAGCTTGCTTCTTCACCTTCCCGAAGCTGCCGCTCTCCCCGGCTCCCGAAGCCGAAGAAGCGGCTTCTTGGCGCAAAGACGATTGTGCCGCTCACAGTGCTCTCCTTAACGCGGCTTCTGCCCAAAGATGCACGGGAGCGGCTCTTAGCTCCGGAGAGCATCCTACCTTCGTCTTTAACGCTTTAAGTAGTCTACATCTTAGCAAATAGATTTTCCACTACATCTGGCAAGGAGAAACTATGCCAGCACAGAAAACATCTCCCATCGTGTTCTAGACGTTGCAGAGATGTCTGCCAAGTGTTTGGCAGGAAGAAAAGAAAAGTTGTCCAAAACAGCTTCCAATCGAATGTTCATGTGATTGGAAAAGTCAGGAGAGTGCAAAAGTACTGTTTTCTATCAGTTGGCAAGCTGCGCACACAATCCCAGTGTTGTACAGCTTGCTTCTTCACCTTCCCGAAGCTGCCACTCTCTCCGGCTCCCGGAGCCGAAGAAGCGGCTTCTACGCGCAAGGACGATTGTGCCGCTCACAGTGCTCTCCTTAGCGCGGCTTCTGCCCAAAGACGCCGGGGAGTGGCTCTTAGCTCCGGAGAGCATCCTACCTTCATCTTTAGCGTCTTTTATAGTCTACATCTTAGCTAAAAGCTTTCCAACTATGTCTGGCAAGGAAAAACTGTGCCAGCACAGAAAACATCTCCCATCGTGTTCTAGACGTTGCAGAGATGTCTGCCACGTGTTTGGCAGGAAGAAAAGAAAAGTTGTCCAAAACAGCTTCCAATCGAATGTTCATGTGATTGGAAAAGTCAGGAGAGTGCAAAAGTACTGTTTTCTATCAGTTGGCAAGCTGCGCACACAATCCCAGTGTTGTACAGCTTGCTTCTTCACCTTCCCGAAGCTGCCGCTCTCCCCGGATCCCGGAGCCGAAGAAGCGGCTTCTTCGCGCAGAGACGATTGTGCCGCTCATAGTGCTCTCCTTAGCGCGGCTTCTGCCCAAAGACGCCCGGGAGCGGCTCTTAGCTCTGGAGAGCATTCTACCTTCGTCTTTAGCGTCTCTTCTCATCTACATCTCAGCAAAAAGCTTTTCCACTACATTTGGCAAGGAGAAACTGTGCCAGCACAGAAAACATTTCCCATCGTGTTCTAGAAGTTGCAGAGATGTCTGCCAAGTGTTTGGCAGGAAGAAAAGAAAAGTTGTCCAAAACAGCTTCCAATCGAATGTTCATGTGATTGGAAAAGTCAGGAGAGTGCAAAAGTACTGTTTTCTATCAGTTGGCAAGGTGCGCACACAATCCCAGTGTTGTACAGCTTGCTTCTTCACCTTCCCGAAGCTGCCGCTCTCTCCAGATCCCGGAGCCGAAGAAGCGGCTTCTTCGCGCAAAGACGATTGTGCCGCTCACAGTGCTCTCCTTAGCGCGGCTTCTGCCCAAAGATGCCGGGGAGTGGCTCTTAGCTCCGGAGAGCATCCTACCTTCATCTTTAGCGTCTTTTGTAGTCTACATCTTAGCAAAACGCTTTCCCACTATGTCTGGCAAGGAAAAACTGTGCCAGCACAGAAAACATCTCCCATCGTGTTCTAGACGTTGCAGAGATGTCTGCCAAGTGTTTGGCAGGAAGAAAAGAAAAGTTGTCCAAAACAGCTTCCAATCGAATGTTCATGTGATTGGAAAAGTCAGGAGAGTGCAAAAGTACTGTTTTCTATCAGTTGGCAAGCTGCGCACACAATCCCAGTGTTGTACAGCTTACTTCTTCACCTTCCCGAAGCTGCCGGTCTCCCCGGCTCCCGGAGCCGAAGAAGCGGCTTCTTCACGCAAAGACGATTGTGCCGCTCACAGTGCTCTCCTTACTGCGGCTTCTGCCCAAAGACGCCCGGGAGCGGCTCTTAGCAATGGAGAGCATCCTACCTTCGTCTTTTGCGTCTCTTCTCATCTACATCTCAGCAAAAAGCTTTTCCACTACATCTGGCAAGGAGAAACTGTGCCAGCACAAAAAACATCTCCCATCGTGTTCTAGAAGTTGCAGAGATGTCTGCCAAGTGTTTGGCAGGAAGAAAAGTTGTCCAAAACAGCTTCCAATCGAATGTTCATGTGATTGGAAAAGTCAGGAGAGTGCAAAAGTACTGTTTTCTATCAGTTGGCAAAGTGCGCACACAATCCCAGTGTTGTACAGCTTGCTTCTTCACCTTCCCGAAGCTGCCACTCTCACCGGCTCCCGGAGCCGAAGAAGCGGCTTCTTCGCGCAAGGACGATTGTGCCGCTCACAGTGCTCTCCTTAGCGCGTCTTCTGCCCAAAGACGCCGGGGAGTGGCTCTTAGCTCCGGAGAGCATCCTACCTTCGTCTTTAGCGTCTTTTGTAGTCTACATCTTAGCAAAACGCTTTCCCACTATGTCTGGCAAGGAAAAACTGTGCCAGCACAGAAAACATCTCCCATCGTGTTCTAGACGTTGCAGAGATGTCTGCCAAGTGTTTGGCAGGAAGAAAAGAAAAGTTGTCCAAAACAGCTTCCAATCGAATGTTCATGTGATTGGAAAAGTCAGGAGAGTGCAAAAGTACTGTTTTCTATCAGTTGGCAAGGTGCGCACACAATCCCAGTGTTGTACAGCTTGCTTCTTCACCTTCCCGAAGCTGCCGCTCTCTCCGGATCCCGGAGCCGAAGAAGCGGCTTCTTCGCGCAAAGACGATTGTGCTGCTCACAGTGCTCTCCTTAGCGCGGCTTCTGCCCAAAGATGCACGGGAGCGGCTCTTAGCTCCGGAGAGCATCCTACCTTCGTCTTTAACGCTTTAAGTAGTCTACATCTTAGCAAATAGATTTTCCACTAAATCTGGCAAGGAGAAACTATGCCAGCACAGAAAACATCTCCCATCGTGTTCTAGAAGTTGCAGAGAAGTCTGCCAAGTGTTTGACAGGAAGAAAAGAAAAGTTGTCCAAAACAGCTTCCAATCAAATGTTCATGTGATTGGAAAAGTCAGGAGAGTGCAAAAGTACTGTTTTCTATCAGTTGGCAAGCTGCGCACACAATCCCAGTGTTGTACAGCTTGCTTCTTCACCTTCCCGAAGCTGCCGCTCTCCCCGGATCCCGGAGCCGAAGAAGCGGCTTCTTCGCGCAAAGACGATTGTGCCGCTCACAGTGCTCTCCTTAGCGCGGCTTCTGCCCAAAGACGCCGGGGAGTGGCTCTTAGCTCTGGAGAGCATTCTACCTTCGTCTTTAGCGTCTCTTCTCATCTACATCTCAGCAAAAACCTTTTCCACTACATCTGGCAAGGAGAAACTGTGCCAGCACAGAAAACATCTCCCATCGTGTTCTAGAAGTTGCAGAGATTTCTGCCAAGTGTTTGGCAGGAAGAAAAGAAAAGTTGTCCAAAACAGCTTCCAATCGAATGTTCATGTGATTGGAAAAGTCAGGAGAGTGCAAAAGTACTGTTTTCTATCAGTTGGCAAGGTGCGCACACAATCCCAGTGTTGTACAGCTTGCTTCTTCACCTTCCCGAAGCTGCCGCTCTCCCCGGCTCCCGGAGCCGAAGAAGCGGCTTCTTCGCGCAAAGACGATTGTGCCGCTCACAGTGCTCTCCTTAGCGCGGCTTCTGCCCAAAGACGCATGGGAGCGGCTCTTAGCTCCGGAGAGCATCCTACCTTCGTCTTTAGCGCCTTAAGTAGTCTACATCTTAGCAAATAGATTTTCCAATACATCTGGCAAGGAGAAACTATGCCAGCACAGAAAACATCTCCCATCGTGTTCTAGAAGTTGCAGAGATGTCTGCCAAGTGTTTGACAGGAAGAAAAGAAAAGTTGTCCAAAACAGCTTCCAATCGAATGTTCATGTGATTGGAAAAGTCAGGAGAGTGCAAAAGTACTGTTTTCTATCAGTTGGCAAGCTGCGCACACAATCCCAGTGTTGTACAGCTTGCTTCTTCACCTTCCCGAAGCTGCCGCTCTCCCCGGATCCTGGAGCCGAAGAAGCGGCTTCTTCGCGCAAAGACGATTGTGCCGCTCACAGTGCTCTCCTTAGCGCGTCTTCTGCCCAAAGACGCCGGGGAGTGGCTCTTAGCTCCGGAGAGCATCCTACCTTCGTCTTTAGCGTCTTTTGTAGTCTACATCTTAGCAAAAAGCTTTTCTACTACATCTGGCAAGGAGAAACTGTGCCAGCACAGAAAACATCTCCCATCGTGTTCTAGAAGTTGCAGAGATGTCTGCCAAGTGTTTGGCAGGAAGAAAAGAAAAGTTGTCCAAAACAGCTTCCAATCGAATGTTCATGTGATTGGAAAAGTCAGGAGAGTGCAAAAGTACTGTTTTCTATCAGTTGGCAAGGTGCGCACACAATCCCAGTGTTGTACAGCTTGCTTCTTCACCTTCCCGAAGCTGCCGCTCTCTCCGGATCCCGGAGCCTAAGAAGCGGCTTCTTCGCGCAAAGACGATTGTGCTGCTCACAGTGCTCTCCTTAGCGCGGCTTCTGCCCAAAGATGCACGGGAGCGGCTCTTAGCTCCGGAGAGCATCCTACCTTCGTCTTTAACGCTTTAAGTAGTCTACATCTTAGCAAATAGATTTTCCACTACATCTGGCAAGGAGAAACTATGCCAGCACAGAAAACATCTCCCATCGTGTTCTAGAAGTTGCAGAGATGTCTGCCAAGTGTTTGACAGGAAGAAAAGAAAAGTTGTCCAAAACAGCTTCCAATCAAATGTTCATGTGATTGGAAAAGTCAGGAGAGTGCAAAAGTACTGTTTTCTATCAGTTGGCAAGCTGCGCACACAATCCCAGTGTTGTACAGCTTGCTTCTTCACCTTCCCGAAGCTGCCGCTCTCCCCGGATCCCGGAGCCGAAGAAGCGGCTTCTTCGCGCAAAGACGATTGTGCCGCTCACAGTGCTCTCCTTAGCGCGGCTTCTGCCCAAAGACGCCGGGGAGTGGCTCTTAGCTCTGGAGAGCATTCTACCTTCGTCTTTAGCGTCTCTTCTCATCTACATCTCAGCAAAAACCTTTTCCACTACATCTGGCAAGGAGAAACTGTGCCAGCACAGAAAACATCTCCCATCGTGTTCTAGAAGTTGCAGAGAAGTCTGCCAAGTGTTTGACAGGAAGAAAAGAAAAGTTGTCCAAAACAGCTTCCAATCGAATGTTCATGTGATTGGAAAAGTCAGGAGAGTGCAAAAGTACTGTTTTCTATCAGTTGGCAAGGTGCGCACACAATCCCAGTGTTGTACAGCTTGCTTCTTCACCTTCCCGAAGCTGCCGCTCTCCCCGGCTCCCGGAGCCGAAGAAGCGGCTTCTTCGCGCAAAGACGATTGTGCCGCTCACAGTGCTCTCCTTAGCGCGGCTTCTGCCCAAAGACGCATGGGAGCGGCTCTTAGCTCCGGAGAGCATCCGACCTTCGTCTTTAGCGCCTGAAGTAGTCTACATCTTAGCAAATAGATTTTCCAATACATCTGGCAAGGAGAAACTATGCCAGCACAGAAAACATCTCCCATCGTGTTCTAGAAGTTGCAGAGATGTCTGCCAAGTGTTTGACAGGAAGAAAAGAAAAGTTGTCCAAAACAGCTTCCAATCGAATGTTCATGTGATTGGAAAAGTCAGGAGAGTGCAAAAGTACTGTTTTCTATCAGTTGGCAAGCTGCGCACACAATCCCAGTGTTGTACAGCTTGCTTCTTCACCTTCCCGAAGCTGCCGCTCTCCCCGGATCCTGGAGCCGAAGAAGCGGCTTCTTCGCGCAAAGACGATTGTGCCGCTCACAGTGCTCTCCTTAGCGCGGCTTCTGCCCAAAGACGCCCGGGAGCGGCTCTTAGCTCTGGAGAGCATTCTACCTTCGTCTTTAGCGTCTCTTCTCATCTACATCTCAGCAAAAAGCTTTTCCACTACATCTGGCAAAGAGGAAACTGTGCCAGCACAGAAAACATCTCCCATCGTTTTCTAGAAGTTGCAGAGATGTCTGCCAAGTGTTTGGCAGGAAGAAAAGAAAAGTTGTCCAAAACAGCTTCCAATCGAATGTTCATGTGATTGGAAAAGTCAGGAGAGTGCAAAAGTACTGTTTTCTATCAGTTGGCAAGGTGCGCACACAATCCCAGTGTTGTACAGCTTGCTTCTTCACATTCCCGAAGCTGCCGCTCTCCCCGGCTCCCGGAGCCGAAGAAGCGGCTTCTTCGCGCAAAGACGATTGTGCTGCTCACAGTGCTCTCCTTAGCACGACTTCTGCCCAAAAATGCACGGGAGCGGCTCTTAGCTCCGGAGAGCATCCTACCTTCGTCTTTAACGCTTTAAGTAGTCTACATCTTAGCAAATAGATTTTCCACTACATCTGGAAAGGAGAAACTATGCCAGCACAGAAAACATCTCCCATCGTGTTCTAGAAGTTGCAGAGATGTCTGCCAAGTGTTTGGCAGGAAGAAAAGAAAAGTTGTCCAAAACAGCTTCCAATCGAATGTTCATGTGATTGGAAAAGTCAGGAGAGTGCAAAAGTACTGTTTTCTATCAGTTGGCAAGCTGCGCACACAATCCCAGTGTTGTACAGCTTGCTTCTTAACCTTCCCGAAGCTGCCGCTCTCCCCGGATCCCGGAGCCGAAGAAGCGGCTTCTTCGCGCAGAGACGATTGTGCCGCTCACAGTGCTCTCCTTAGCGCGGCTTCTGCCCAAAGACGCCCAGGAGCGGCTCTTAGCTCTGGAGAGCATTCTACCTTCGTCTTTAGCGTCTCTTCTCATCTACATCTCAGCAAAAACCTTTTCCACTACATCTGGCAAGGAGAAACTCTGCCAGCACAGAAAACATCTCCCATCGTGTTCTAGAAGTTGCAGAGATGTCTGCCAAGTGTTTGGCAGGAAGAAAAGAAAAGTTGTCCAAAACAGCTTCCAATCGAATGTTCATGTGATTGGAAAAGTCAGGAGAGTGCAAAAGTACTGTTTTCTATCAGTTGGCAAGGTGCGCACACAATCCCAGTGTTGTACAGCTTGCTTCTTCACCTTCCCGAAGCTGCCGCTCTCTCCAGATCCCGGAGCCGAAGAAGCGGCTTCTTCGCGCAAAGACGATTGTGCCGCTCACAGTGCTCTCCTTAGCGCGGCTTCTGCCCAAAGACGCCCGGGAGCGGCTCTTAGCTCCGGAGAGCATCCTACCTTCATCTTTAGCGTCTTTTGTAGTCTACATCTTAGCAAAACGCTTTCCCACTATGTCTGGCAAGGAAAAACTGTGCCAGAACAGAAAACATCTCCCATCGTGTTCTAGACGTTGCAGAGATGTCTGCCAAGTGTTTGGCAGGAAGAAAAGAAAAGTTGTCCAAAACAGCTTCCAATCAAATGTTCATGTGATTGGAAAAGTCAGGAGAGTGCAAAAGTACTGTTTTCTATCAGTTGGCAAGCTGCGCACACAATCCCAGTGTTGTACAGCTTACTTCTTCACCTTCCCGAAGCTGCCGGTCTCCCCGGCTCCCGGAGCCGAAGAAGCGGCTTCTTCACGCAAAGACGATTGTGCCGCTCACAGTGCTCTCCTTACTGCGGCTTCTGCCCAAAGACGCCCGGGAGCGGCTCTTAGCAATGGAGAGCATCCTACCTTCGTCTTTAGCGTCTCTTCTCATCTACATCTCAGCAAAAAGCTTTTCCACAACATCTGGCAAGGAGAAACTGTGCCAGCACAAAAAACATCTCCCATCGTGTTCTAGAAGTTGCAGAGATGTCTGCCAAGTGTTTGGCAGGAAGAAAAGTTGTCCAAAACAGCTTCCAATCGAATGTTCATGTGATTGGAAAAGTCAGGAGAGTGCAAAAGTACTGTTTTCTATCAGTTGGCAAGGTGCGCACACAATCCCAGTGTTGTACAGCTTGCTTCTTCACCTTCCCGAAGCTGCCACTCTCTCCGGCTCCCGGAGCCGAAGAAGCGGCTTCTTCGCGCAAGGACGATTGTGCCGCTCACAGTGCTCTCCTTAGCGCGGCTTCTGCCCAAAGATGCCGGGGAGTGGCTCTTAGCTCCGGAGAGCATCCTACCTTCGTCTTTAGCGTCTTTTGTAGTCTACATCTTAGCAAAAAGCTTTTCCGCTACATCTGGCAAGGAGAAACTGTGCCAGCACAGAAAACATCTCCCATCGTGTTCTAGAAGTTTCAGAGATGTCTGCCAAGTGTTTGGCAGGAAGAAAAGTTGTCCAAAACAGCTTCCAATCGAATGTTCATGTGATTGGAAAAGTCAGGAGAGTGCAAAAGTACTGTTTTCTATCAGTTGGCAAGGTGCGCACACAATCCCAGTGTTGTAAAGCTTGCTTCTTCACCTTCCCGAAGCTGCCGCTCTCTCCGGATCCCGGAGCCGAAGAAGCGGCTTCTTCGCGCAAAGACGATTGTGCTGCTCACAGTGCTCTCCTTAGCACGGCTTCTGCCCAAAGATGCACGGGAGCGGCTCTTAGCTCCGGAGAGCATCCTACCTTCGTCTTTAACGCTTTAAGTAGTCTACATCTTAGCAAATAGATTTTCCACTACATCTGGCAAGGAGAAACTATGCCAGCACAGAAAACATCTCCCATCGTGTTCTAGAAGTTGCAGAGATGTCTGCCAAGTGTTTGACAGGAAGAAAAGAAAAGTTGTCCAAAACAGCTTCCAATCGAATGTTCATGTGATTGGAAAAGTCAGGAGAGTGCAAAAGTACTGTTTTCTATCAGTTGGCAAGCTGCGCACACAATCCCAGTGTTGTACAGCTTGCTTCTTCACCTTCCCGAAGCTGCCGCTCTCTCCGGATCCCGGAGCCGAAGAAGCGGCTTCTTCGCGCAAAGACGATTGTGCCGCACACAGTGCTCTCCTTAGCGCGGCTTCTGCCCAAAGACGCCCGGGAGCGGCTCTTAGCTCCGGAGAGCATCCTACCTTCATCTTTAGCGTCTTTTGTAGTCTACATCTTAGCAAAACGCTTTCCCACTATGTCTGGCAAGGAAAAACTGAGCCAGAACAGAAAACATCTCCCATCGTGTTCTAGACGTTGCAGAGATGTATGCCAAGTGTTTGGCAGGAAGAAAAGAAAAGTTGTCCAAAACAGCTTCCAATCGAATGTTCATGTGATTGGAAAAGTCAGGAGAGTGCAAAAGTACTGTTTTCTATCAGTTGGCAAGCTGCGCACACAATCCCAGTGTTGTACAGCTTACTTCTTCACCTTCCCGAAGCTGCCGCTCTCCCCGGCTCCCGGAGCCGAAGAAGCGGCTTCTTCACGCAAAGATGATTGTGCCGCTCACAGTGCTCTCCTTACTGCGGCTTCTGCCCAAAGACGCCCGGGAGCGGCTCTTAGCAATGGAGAGCATCCTACCTTCGTCTTTTGCGTCTCTTCTCATCTACATCTCAGCAAAAAGCTTTTCCACAACATCTGGCAAGGAGAAACTGTGCCAGCACAAAAAACATCTCCCATCGTGTTCTAGAAGTTGCAGAGATGTCTGCCAAGTGTTTGGCAGGAAGAAAAGTTGTCCAAAACAGCTTCCAATCGAATGTTCATGTGATTGGAAAAGTCAGGAGAGTGCAAAAGTACTGTTTTCTATCAGTTGGCAAGCTGCGCACACAATCCCAGTGTTGTACAGCTTGCTTCTTCACCTTCCCGAAGCTGCCGCTCTCTCCGGATCCCGGAGCCGAAGAAGCGGCTTCTTCGCGCAAAGACGATTGTGCCGCACACAGTGCTCTCCTTAGCGCGGCTTCTGCCCAAAGACGCCCGGGAGCGGCTCTTAGCTCCGGAGAGCATCCTACCTTCATCTTTAGCGTCTTTTGTAGTCTACATCTTAGCAAAACGCTTTCCCACTATGTCTGGCAAGGAAAAACTGAGCCAGAACAGAAAACATCTCCCATCGTGTTCTAGACGTTGCAGAGATGTCTGCCAAGTGTTTGGCAGGAAGAAAAGAAAAGTTGTCCAAAACAGCTTCCAATCGAATGTTCATGTGATTGGAAAAGTCAGGAGAGTGCAAAAGTACTGTTTTCTATCAGTTGGCAAGCTGCGCACACAATCCCAGTGTTGTACAGCTTGCTTCTTCACCTTCCCGAAGCTGCCGCTCTCCCCGGATCCTGGAGCCGAAGAAGCGGCTTCTTCGCGCAAAGACGATTGTGCCGCTCACAGTGCTCTCCTTAGCGCGGCTTCTGCCCAAAGACGCCCGGGAGCGGCTCTTAGCTCTGGAGAGCATTCTACCTTCGTCTTTAGCGTCTCTTCTCATCTACATCTCAGCAAAAAGCTTTTCCACTACATCTGGCAAAGAGGAAACTGTGCCAGCACAGAAAACATCTCCCATCGTTTTCTAGAAGTTGCAGAGATGTCTGCCAAGTGTTTGGCAGGAAGAAAAGAAAAGTTGTCCAAAACAGCTTCCAATCGAATGTTCATGTGATTGGAAAAGTCAGGAGAGTGCAAAAGTACTGTTTTCTATCAGTTGGCAAGGTGCGCACACAATCCCAGTGTTGTACAGCTTGCTTCTTCACATTCCCGAAGCTGCCGCTCTCCCCGGCTCCCGGAGCCGAAGAAGCGGCTTCTTCGCGCAAAGACGATTGTGCTGCTCACAGTGCTCTCCTTAGCACGACTTCTGCCCAAAAATGCACGGGAGCGGCTCTTAGCTCCGGAGAGCATCCTACCTTCGTCTTTAACGCTTTAAGTAGTCTACATCTTAGCAAATAGATTTTCCACTACATCTGGAAAGGAGAAACTATGCCAGCACAGAAAACATCTCCCATCGTGTTCTAGAAGTTGCAGAGATGTCTGCCAAGTGTTTGGCAGGAAGAAAAGAAAAGTTGTCCAAAACAGCTTCCAATCGAATGTTCATGTGATTGGAAAAGTCAGGAGAGTGCAAAAGTACTGTTTTCTATCAGTTGGCAAGCTGCGCACACAATCCCAGTGTTGTACAGCTTGCTTCTTAACCTTCCCGAAGCTGCCGCTCTCCCCGGATCCCGGAGCCGAAGAAGCGGCTTCTTCGCGCAGAGACGATTGTGCCGCTCACAGTGCTCTCCTTAGCGCGGCTTCTGCCCAAAGACGCCCAGGAGCGGCTCTTAGCTCTGGAGAGCATTCTACCTTCGTCTTTAGCGTCTCTTCTCATCTACATCTCAGCAAAAACCTTTTCCACTACATCTGGCAAGGAGAAACTCTGCCAGCACAGAAAACATCTCCCATCGTGTTCTAGAAGTTGCAGAGATGTCTGCCAAGTGTTTGGCAGGAAGAAAAGAAAAGTTGTCCAAAACAGCTTCCAATCGAATGTTCATGTGATTGGAAAAGTCAGGAGAGTGCAAAAGTACTGTTTTCTATCAGTTGGCAAGGTGCGCACACAATCCCAGTGTTGTACAGCTTGCTTCTTCACCTTCCCGAAGCTGCCGCTCTCTCCAGATCCCGGAGCCGAAGAAGCGGCTTCTTCGCGCAAAGACGATTGTGCCGCTCACAGTGCTCTCCTTAGCGCGGCTTCTGCCCAAAGACGCCCGGGAGCGGCTCTTAGCTCCGGAGAGCATCCTACCTTCATCTTTAGCGTCTTTTGTAGTCTACATCTTAGCAAAACGCTTTCCCACTATGTCTGGCAAGGAAAAACTGTGCCAGAACAGAAAACATCTCCCATCGTGTTCTAGACGTTGCAGAGATGTCTGCCAAGTGTTTGGCAGGAAGAAAAGAAAAGTTGTCCAAAACAGCTTCCAATCAAATGTTCATGTGATTGGAAAAGTCAGGAGAGTGCAAAAGTACTGTTTTCTATCAGTTGGCAAGCTGCGCACACAATCCCAGTGTTGTACAGCTTACTTCTTCACCTTCCCGAAGCTGCCGGTCTCCCCGGCTCCCGGAGCCGAAGAAGCGGCTTCTTCACGCAAAGACGATTGTGCCGCTCACAGTGCTCTCCTTACTGCGGCTTCTGCCCAAAGACGCCCGGGAGCGGCTCTTAGCAATGGAGAGCATCCTACCTTCGTCTTTAGCGTCTCTTCTCATCTACATCTCAGCAAAAAGCTTTTCCACAACATCTGGCAAGGAGAAACTGTGCCAGCACAAAAAACATCTCCCATCGTGTTCTAGAAGTTGCAGAGATGTCTGCCAAGTGTTTGGCAGGAAGAAAAGTTGTCCAAAACAGCTTCCAATCGAATGTTCATGTGATTGGAAAAGTCAGGAGAGTGCAAAAGTACTGTTTTCTATCAGTTGGCAAGGTGCGCACACAATCCCAGTGTTGTACAGCTTGCTTCTTCACCTTCCCGAAGCTGCCACTCTCTCCGGCTCCCGGAGCCGAAGAAGCGGCTTCTTCGCGCAAGGACGATTGTGCCGCTCACAGTGCTCTCCTTAGCGCGGCTTCTGCCCAAAGATGCACGGGAGCGGCTCTTAGCTCCGGAGAGCATCCTACCTTCGTCTTTAACGCTTTAAGTAGTCTACATTTTAGCAAATAGATTTTCCACTACATCTGGCAAGGAGAAACTATGCCAGCACAGAAAACATCTCCCATCGTGTTCTAGAAGTTGCAGAGATGTCTGCCAAGTGTTTGACAGGAAGAAAAGAAAAGTTGTCCAAAACAGCTTCCAATCGAATGTTCATGTGATTGGAAAAGTCAGGAGAGTGCAAAAGTACTGTTTTCTATCAGTTGGCAAGCTGCGCACACAATCCCAGTGTTGTACAGCTTGCTTCTTCACCTTCCCGAAGCTGCCGCTCTCTCCGGATCCCGGAGCCGAAGAAGCGGCTTCTTCGCGCAAAGACGATTGTGCCGCACACAGTGCTCTCCTTAGCGCGGCTTCTGCCCAAAGACGCCCGGGAGCGGCTCTTAGCTCCGGAGAGCATCCTACCTTCATCTTTAGCGTCTTTTGTAGTCTACATCTTAGCAAAACGCTTTCCCACTATGTCTGGCAAGGAAAAACTGAGCCAGAACAGAAAACATCTCCCATCGTGTTCTAGACGTTGCAGAGATGTCTGCCAAGTGTTTGGCAGGAAGAAAAGAAAAGTTGTCCAAAACAGCTTCCAATCGAATGTTCATGTGATTGGAAAAGTCAGGAGAGTGCAAAAGTACTGTTTTCTATCAGTTGGCAAGCTGCGCACACAATCCCAGTGTTGTACAGCTTACTTCTTCACCTTCCCGAAGCTGCCGCTCTCCCCGGCTCCCGGAGCCGAAGAAGCGGCTTCTTCACGCAAAGATGATTGTGCCGCTCACAGTGCTCTCCTTACTGCGGCTTCTGCCCAAAGACGCCCGGGAGCGGCTCTTAGCAATGGAGAGCATCCTACCTTCGTCTTTTGCGTCTCTTCTCATCTACATCTCAGCAAAAAGCTTTTCCACAACATCTGGCAAGGAGAAACTGTGCCAGCACAAAAAACATCTCCCATCGTGTTCTAGAAGTTGCAGAGATGTCTGCCAAGTGTTTGGCAGGAAGAAAAGTTGTCCAAAACAGCTTCCAATCGAATGTTCATGTGATTGGAAAAGTCAGGAGAGTGCAAAAGTACTGTTTTCTATCAGTTGGCAAGGTGCGCACACAATCCCAGTGTTGTACAGCTTGCTTCTTCACCTTCCCGAAGCTGCCACTCTCTCCGGCTCCCGGAGCCGAAGAAGCGGCTTCTTCGCGCAAGGACGATTGTGCCGCTCACAGTGCTCTCCTTAGCGCGGCTTCTGCCCAAAGACGCCCGGGAGTGGCTCTTAGCTCCGGAGAGCATCCTACCTTCGTCTTTAGCGTCTTTTGTAGTCTACATCTTAGCAAAAAGCTTTTCCACTACATCTGGCAAGGAGAAACTGTGCCAGCACAGAAAACATCTCCCATCGTGTTCTAGAAGTTTCAGAGATGTCTGCCAAGTGTTTGGCAGGAAGAAAAGTTGTCCAAAACAGCTTCCAATCGAATGTTCATGTGATTGGAAAAGTCAGGAGAGTGCAAAAGTACTGTTTTCTATCAGTTGGCAAGGTGCGCACACAATCCCAGTGTTGTAAAGCTTGCTTCTTCACCTTCCCGAAGCTGCCGCTCTCTCCGGATCCCGGAGCCGAAGAAGCGGCTTCTTCGCGCAAAGACGATTGTGCTGCTCACAGTGCTCTCCTTAGCACGGCTTCTGCCCAAAGATGCACGGGAGCGGCTCTTAGCTCCGGAGAGCATCCTACCTTCGTCTTTAACGCTTTAAGTAGTCTACATTTTAGCAAATAGATTTTCCACTACATCTGGCAAGGAGAAACTATGCCAGCACAGAAAACATCTCCCATCGTGTTCTAGAAGTTGCAGAGATGTCTGCCAAGTGTTTGACAGGAAGAAAAGAAAAGTTGTCCAAAACAGCTTCCAATCGAATGTTCATGTGATTGGAAAAGTCAGGAGAGTGCAAAAGTACTGTTTTCTATCAGTTGGCAAGCTGCGCACACAATCCCAGTGTTGTACAGCTTGCTTCTTCACCTTCCCGAAGCTGCCGCTCTCTCCGGATCCCGGAGCCGAAGAAGCGGCTTCTTCGCGCAAAGACGATTGTGCCGCACACAGTGCTCTCCTTAGCGCGGCTTCTGCCCAAAGACGCCCGGGAGCGGCTCTTAGCTCCGGAGAGCATCCTACCTTCATCTTTAGCGTCTTTTGTAGTCTACATCTTAGCAAAACGCTTTCCCACTATGTCTGGCAAGGAAAAACTGAGCCAGAACAGAAAACATCTCCCATCGTGTTCTAGACGTTGCAGAGATGTCTGCCAAGTGTTTGGCAGGAAGAAAAGAAAAGTTGTCCAAAACAGCTTCCAATCGAATGTTCATGTGATTGGAAAAGTCAGGAGAGTGCAAAAGTACTGTTTTCTATCAGTTGGCAAGCTGCGCACACAATCCCAGTGTTGTACAGCTTACTTCTTCACCTTCCCGAAGCTGCCGCTCTCCCCGGCTCCCGGAGCCGAAGAAGCGGCTTCTTCACGCAAAGATGATTGTGCCGCTCACAGTGCTCTCCTTACTGCGGCTTCTGCCCAAAGACGCCCGGGAGCGGCTCTTAGCAATGGACAGCATCCTACCTTCGTCTTTTGCGTCTCTTCTCATCTACATCTCAGCAAAAAGCTTTTCCACAACATCTGGCAAGGAGAAACTGTGCCAGCACAAAAAACATCTCCCATCGTGTTCTAGAAGTTGCAGAGATGTCTGCCAAGTGTTTGGCAGGAAGAAAAGTTGTCCAAAACAGCTTCCAATCGAATGTTCATGTGATTGGAAAAGTCAGGAGAGTGCAAAAGTACTGTTTTCTATCAGTTGGCAAGGTGCGCACACAATCCCAGTGTTGTACAGCTTGCTTCTTCACCTTCCCGAAGCTGCCACTCTCTCCGGCTCCCGGAGCCGAAGAAGCGGCTTCTTCGCGCAAGGACGATTGTGCCGCTCACAGTGCTCTCCTTAGCGCGGCTTCTGCCCAAAGACGCCCGGGAGTGGCTCTTAGCTCCGGAGAGCATCCTACCTTCGTCTTTAGCGTCTTTTGTAGTCTACATCTTAGCAAAAAGCTTTTCCACTACATCTGGCAAGGAGAAACTGTGCCAGCACAGAAAACATCTCCCATCGTGTTCTAGAAGTTTCAGAGATGTCTGCCAAGTGTTTGGCAGGAAGAAAAGAAAAGTTGTCCAAAACAGCTTCCAATCGAATGTTCATGTGATTGGAAAAGTCAGGAGAGTGCAAAAGTACTGTTTTCTATCAGTTGGCAAGGTGCGCACACAATCCCAGTGTTGTAAAGCTTGCTTCTTCACCTTCCCGAAGCTGCCGCTCTCTCCGGATCCCGGAGCCGAAGAAGCGGCTTCTTCGCGCAAAGACGATTGTGCTGCTCACAGTGCACTCCTTAGCACGGCTTCTGCCCAAAGATGCACGGGAGCGGCTCTTAGCTCCGGAGAGCATCCTACCTTCGTCTTTAGCGTCTTTTGTAGTCTACATCTTAGCAAAACGCTTTGCCAGTATGTCTGGCAAGGAGAAACTGTGCCAGAACAGAAAACATCTCCCATCGTGTTCTAGACGTTGCAGAGATGTCTGCCAAGTGTTTGGCAGGAAGAAAAGCTGTCCAAAACAGCTTCCAATCGAATGTTCATGTGATTGGAAAAGTCAGGAGAGTGCAAAAGTACTGTTTTCTATCAGTTGGCAAGCTGCGCACACAATCCCAGTGTTGTACAGCTTACTTCTTCACCTTCCCGAAGCTGCCGCTCTCCCCGGCTCCCGGAGCCGAAGAAGCGGCTTCTTCGCGCAAAGACGATTGTGCCGCTCACAGTGCTCTCCTTAGCGCGGCTTCTGCCCAAAGACGCCCGGGAGCGGCTCTTAGCAATGGAGAGCATCCTACCTTCGTCTTTTGCGTCTCTTCTCATCTACATCTCAGCAAAAAGCTTTTCCACATCATCTGGCAAGGAGAAACTGTGCCAGCACAAAAAACATCTCCCATCGTGTTCTAGAAGTTGCAGAGATGTCTGCCAAGTGTTTGGCAGGAAGAAAAGTTGTCCAAAACAGCTTCCAATCGAATGTTCATGTGATTGGAAAAGTCAGGAGAGTGCAAAAGTACTGTTTTCTATCAGTTGGCAAGGTGCGCACACAATCCCAGTGTTGTACAGCTTGCTTCTTCACATTCCCGAAGCTGCCGCTCTCCCCGGCTCCCGGAGCCGAAGAAGCGGCTTCTTCGCGCAAGGACGATTGTGCCGCTCACAGTGCTCTCCTTAGCGCGGCTTCTGCCCAAAGACGCCGGGGAGTGGCTCTTAGCTCTGGAGAGCATCCTACCTTCGTCTTTAGCGTCTTTTGTAGTCTACATCTTAGCAAAAAGCTTTTCCACTACATCTGGCAAGGAGAAACTGTGCCAGCACAGAAAACATCTCCCATCGTGTTCTAGAAGTTTCAGAGATGTCTGCCAAGTGTTTGGCAGGAAGAAAAGAAAAGTTGTCCAAAACAGCTTCCAATCGAATGTTCATGTGATTGGAAAAGTCAGGAGAGTGCAAAAGTACTGTTTTCTATCAGTTGGCAAGGTGCGCACACAATCCCAGTGTTGTACAGCTTGCTTCTTTACCTTCCCGAAGCTGCCGCTCTCTCCGGATCCCGGAGCCGAAGAAGCGGCTTCTTCGCGCAAAGACGATTGTGCCGCTCACAGTGCTCTCCTTAGCGCGGCTTCTGCCCAAAGACGCCCGGGAGCGGCTTATAGCTCTGGAGAGCATCCTACCTTCGTCTTTAGCGTCTTTTGCAGTCTACATCTTAGCAAAACGCTTTCCCACTATGTCTGGCAAGGAAAAACTGTGCCAGCACAGAAAACATCTCCCATCGTGTTCTAGACGTTGCAGAGATGTCTGCCAAGTGTTTGGCAGGAAGAAAAGAAAACTTGTCCAAAACAGCTTCCAATCGAATGTTCATGTGATTGGAAAAGTCAGGAGAGTGCAAAAGTACTGTTTTCTATCAGTTGGCAAGCTGCGCACACAATCCCAGTGTTGTACAGCTTACTTCTTCACCTTCCCGAAGCTGCCAGTCTCCCCGGCTCCCGAAGTCGAAGAAGCGGCTTCTTCACGCAAAGACGATTGTGCCGCTCACAGTGCTCTCCTTACTGCGGCTTCTGCCCAAAGACGCCCGGGAGCGGCTCTTAGCAATGGAGAGCATCCTACCTTCGTCTTTTGCGTCTCTTCTCATCTACATCTCAGCAAAAAGCTTTTCCACTACATCTGGCAAGGAGAAACTGTGCCAGCACAAAAAACATCTCCCATCGTGTTCTAGAAGTTGCAGAGATTTCTGCCAAGTGTTTGGCAGGAAGAAAAGAAAAGTTGTCCAAAACAGCTTCCAATCGAATGTTCATGTGATTGGAAAAGTCAGGAGAGTGCAAAAGTACTGTTTTCTATCAGTTGGCAAGGTGCGCACACAATCCCAGTGTTGTACAGCTTGCTTCTTCACATTCCCGAAGCTGCCGCTCTCCCCGGATCCCGGAGCCGAAGAAGCGGCTTCTTCGCGCAAAGACGATTGTGCTGCTCACAGTGCTCTCCTTAGCGCGGCTTCTGCCCAAAGATGCACGGGAGCGGCTCTTAGCTCCGGAGAGCATCCTACCTTCGTCTTTAACGCTTTAAGTAGTCTACATCTTAGCAAATAGATTTTCCATAACATCTGGCAAGGAGAAACTATGCCAGCACAGAAAACATCTCCCATCGTGTTCTAGAAGTTGCAGAGATGTCTGCCAAGTGTTTGAAAGGAAGAAAAGAAAAGTTGTCCAAAACAGCTTCCAATCAAATGTTCATGTGATTGGAAAAGTCAGGAGAGTGCAAAAGTACTGTTTTCTATCAGTTGGCAAGCTGCGCACACAATCCCAGTGTTGTACAGCTTGCTTCTTTACATTCCCGAAGCTGCCGCTCTCCCCGGCTCCCGGAGCCGAAGAAGCGGCTTCTTCGTGCAAAGACGATTGTGCCGCTCACAGTGCTCTCCTTAGCGCGGCTTCTGCCCAAAGACGCACGGGAGCGGCTCTTAGCTCCGGAGAGCATCCTAGCTTCGTCTTTAGCGTCTCTTCTCATCTACATCTCAGCAAAAAGCTTTTCCACTACATCTGGCAAGGAGAAACTCTGCCAGCACAGAAAACATCTCCCATCGTGTTCTAGACGTTGCAGAGATGTCTGCCAAGTGTTTGGCAGGAAGAAAAGAAAAGTTGTCCAAAACAGCTTCCAATCGAATGTTCATGTGATTGGAAAAGTCAGGAGAGTGCAAAAGTACTGTTTTCTATCAGTTGGCAAGCTGCGCACACAATCCCAGTGTTGTACAGCTTGCTTCTTCACCTTCCCGAAGCTGCCGCTCTCTCCGGCTCCCGGAGCCGAAGAAGCGGCTTCTTCGCGCAAGGACGATTGTGCCGCTCACAGTGCTCTCCTTAGCGCGGCTTCTGCCCAAAGACGCCGGGGAGTGGCTCTTAGCTCCGGAGAGCATCCTACCTTCCTCTTTAGCGTCTTTTGTAGTCTACATCTTAGCAAAAAGCTTTCCAACTATGTCTGGCTAGGAAAAACTGTGCCAGCACAGAAAACATCTCCCATCGTGTTCTAGACGTTGCAGAGATGTCTGCCAAGTGTTTGGCAGGAAGAAAAGAAAAGTTGTCCAAAACAGCTTCCAATCGAATGTTCATGTGATTGGAAAAGTCAGGAGAGTGCAAAAGTACTGTTTTCTATCAGTTGGCAAGGTGCGCACACAATCCCAGTGTTGTACAACTTGCTTCTTCACCTTCCCGAAGCTGCCGCTCTCTCCAGATCCCGGAGCCGAAGAAGCGGCTTCTTCGCGCAAAGACGATTGTGCCGCTCGCAGTGCTCTCCTTAGCGCGGCTTCTGCCCAAAGACGCCCGGGAGCGGCTCTTAGCAATGGAGAGCATCCTACCTTCATCTTTTGCGTCTCTTCTCATCTACATCTCAGCAAAAAGCTTTTCCACAACATCTGGCAAGGAGAAACTGTGCCAGCACAAAAAACATCTCCCATCGTGTTCTAGACGTTGCAGAGATGTCTGCCAAGTGTTTGGCAGGAAGAAAAGAAAAGTTGTCCAAAACAGCTTCCAATCGAATGTTCATGTGATTGGAAAAGTCAGGAGAGTGCAAAAGTACTGTTTTCTATCAGTTGGCAAGGTGCGCACACAATCCCAGTGTTGTACAGCTTGCTTCTTCACCTTCCCGAAGCTGCCGCTCTCTCCAGATCCCGGAGCCGAAGAAGCGGCTTCTTCGCGCAAAGACGATTGTGCCGCTCGCAGTGCTCTCCTTAGCGCGGCTTCTGCCCAAAGACGCCCGGGAGCGGCTCTTAGCTCCGGAGAGCATCCTACCTTCATCTTTAGCGTCTTTTGTAGTCTACATCTTAGCAAAACGCTTTCCCACTATGTCTGGCAAGGAAAAACTGTGCCAGCACAGAAAACATCTCCCATCGTGTTCTAGACGTTGAAGAGATGTCTGCCAAGTGTTTGGCAGGAAGAAAAGAAAAGTTGTCCAAAACAGCTTCCAATCGAATGTTCATGTGATTGGAAAAGTCAGGAGAGTGCAAAAGTACGGTTTTCTATCAGTTGGCAAGCTGCGCACGCAATCCCAGTGTTGTACAGCTTACTTCTTCACCTTCCCGAAGCTGCCGGTCTCCCCGGCTCCCGGAGCCGAAGAAGCGGCTTCTTCACGCAAAGACGATTGTGCCGCTCACAGTGCTCTCCTTACTGCGGCTTCTGCCCAAAGACGCCCGGGAGCGGCTCTTAGCAATGGAGAGCATCCTACCTTCATCTTTTGCGTCTCTTCTCATCTACATCTCAGCAAAAAGCTTTTCCACAACATCTGGCAAGGAGAAACTGTGCCAGCACAGAAAACATCTCCCATCGTGTTCTAGACGTTGCAGAAATGTCTGCCAAGTGTTTGGCAGGAAGAAAAGTAAAGTTGTCCAAAACAGCTTCCAATCGAATGTTCATGTGATTGGAAAAGTCAGGAGAGTGCAAAAGTACTGTTTTCTATCAGCTGGCAAGCTGCGCACACAATCCCAGTGTTGTACAGCTTGCTTCTTCACCTTCCCGAAGCTGCCGCTCTCCCCGGATCCCGGAGCTGAAGAATCGGCTTCTTCCCGCAAAGACGATTGTGCCGCTCACAGTGCTCTCCTTAGCGCGGCTTCTGCCCAAAGACGCCCGGGAGCGGCTCTTAGCTCTGGAGAGCATTCAACCTTCGTCTTTAGCGTCTCTTTTCATCTACATCTCAGCAAAAACCTTTTCCACTACATCTGGCAAGGAGAAACTGTGCCAGCACAGAAAACATCTCCCATCGTGTTCTAGAAGTTGCAGAGATGTCTGCCAAGTGTTTGGCAGGAAGAAAAGAAAAGTTGTCCAAAACAGCTTCCAATCGAATGTTCATGTGATTGGAAAAGTCAGGAGAGTGCAAAAGTACTGTTTTCTATCAGTTGGCAAGGTGCGCACACAATCCCAGTGTTGTACAGCTTGCTTCTTCACCTTCCCGAAGCTGCCGCTCTCTCCAGATCCCGGAGCCGAAGAAGCGGCTTCTTCGCGCAAAGACGATTGTGCCGCTCACAGTGCTCTCCTTAGCGCGGCTTCTGCCCAAAGACGCCCGGGAGCGGCTCTTTGCTCCGGAGAGCATCCTACCTTCATCTTTAGCGTCTTTTGTAGTCTACATCTTAGCAAAACGCTTTCCCACTATGTCTGGCTAGGAAACACTGTGCCAGCACAGAAAACATCTCCCATCGTGTTCTAGACGTTGCAGAGATGTCTGCCAAGTGTTTGGCAGGAAGAAAAGAAAAGTTGTCCAAAACAGCTTCCAATCGAATGTTCATGTGATTGGAAAAGTCAGGAGAGTGCAAAAGTACTGTTTTCTATCAGTTGGCAAGCTGCGCACACAATCCCAGTGTTGTACAGCTTACTTCTTCACCTTCCCGAAGCTGCCGGTCTCCCCGGCTCCCGGAGCCGAAGAAGCGGCTTCTTCGCGCAAAGACGATTGTGCCGCTCACAGTGCTCTCCTTACTGCGGCTTCTGCCCAAAGACGCCCGGGAGCGGCTCTTAGCAATGGAGAGCATCCTACCTTCGTCTTTTGCGTCTCTTCTCATCTACATCTCAGCAAAAAGCTTTTCCACAACATCTGGCAAGGAGAAACTGTGCCAGCACAAAAAACATCTCCCATCGTGTTCTAGAAGTTGCAGAGATGTCTGCCAAGTGTTTGGCAGGAAGAAAAGAAAAGTTGTCCAAAACAGCTTCCAATCGAATGTTCATGTGATTGGAAAAGTCAGGAGAGTGCAAAAGTACTGTTTTCTATCAGTTGGCAAGGTGCGCACACAATCCCAGTGTTGTACAGCTTGCTTCTTCACCTTCCCGAAGCTGCCACTCTCTCCGGCTCCCAAAGCCGAAGAAGCGGCTTCTTCGCGCAAGGACGATTGTGCCGCTCACAGTGCTCTCCTTAGCGCGGCTTCTGCCCAAAGACGCCGGGGAGTGGCTCTTAGCTGCGGAGAGCATCCTACCTTCGTCTTTAGCGTCTTTTGTAGTATACATCGTAGCAAAAAGCTTTTCCACTATGTCTGGCAAGGAGAAACTGTGCCAGCACAGAAAACATCTCCCATCGTGTTCTAGAAGTTTCAGAGATGTCTGCCAAGTGTTTGGCAGGAAGAAAAGAAAAGTTGTCCAAAACAGCTTCCAATCGAATGTTCATGTGATTGGAAAAGTCAGGAGAGTGCAAAAGTACTGTTTTCTATCAGTTGGCAAGGTGCGCACACAATCCCAGTGTTGTACAGCTTGCTTCTTCACCTTCCCGAAGCTGCCGCTCTCTCCAGATCCCGGAGCCGAAGAAGCGGCTTCTTCGCGCAAAGACGATTGTGCCGCTCACAGTGCTCTCCTTAGCGCGGCTTCTGCCCAAAGACGCCCGGGAGCGGCTCTTAGCTCTGGAGAGCATTCTACCTTCGTCTTTAGCGTCTCTTCTCATCTACATCTCAGCAAAAAGCTTTTCCACTACATCTGGCAAGGAGAAACTGTGCCAGCACAGAAAACATCTCCCATCGTGTTCTAGAAGTTGCAGAGATGTCTGCCAAGTGTTTGGCAGGAAGAAAAGAAAAGTTGTCCAAAACAGCTTCCAATCGAATGTTCATGTGATTGGAAAAGTCAGGAGAGTGCAAAAGTACTGTTTTCTATCAGTTGGCAAGGTGCGCACACAATCCCAGTGTTGTACAGCTTGCTTCTTCACCTTCCCGAAGCTGCCGCTCTCTCCAGATCCCGGAGCCGAAGAAGCGGCTTCTTCGCGCAAAGACGATTGTGCCGCTCGCAGTGCTCTCCTTAGCGCGGCTTCTGCCCAAAGACACCCGGGAGCGGCTCTTAGCTCCGGAGAGCATCCTACCTTCGTCTTTAGCGTCTTTTGTAGTCTACATCTTAGCAAAACGCTTTCCCACTATGTCTGGCAAGGAAAAACTGTGCCAGCACAGAAAACATCTCCCATCGTTTTCTAGACGTTGCAGAGATGTCTGCCAAGTGTTTGGCAGGAAGAAAAGAAAAGTTGTCCAAAACAGCTTCCAATCGAATGTTCATGTGATTGGAAAAGTCAGGAGAGTGCAAAAGTACTGTTTTCTATCAGTTGGCAAGCTGCGCACACAATCCCAGTGTTGTACAGCTTACTTCTTCACCTTCCCGAAGCTGCCAGTCTCCCCGGCTCCCGAAGTCGAAGAAGCGGCTTCTTCGCGCAAAGACGACTGTGCCGCTCACAGTGCTCTCCTTACTGCGGCTTCTGCCCAAAGACGCCCGGGAGCGGCTCTTAGCAATGGAGAGCATCCTACCTTCGTCTTTAGCGTCTCTTCTCATCTACATCTCAGCAAAAAGCTTTTCCACTACATCTGGCAAGGAGAAACTCTGCCAGAACAGAAAACATCTCCTATCGTGTTCTAGACGTTGCAGAGATGTCTGCCAAGTGTTTGGCAGGAAGAAAAGAAAAGTTGTCCAAAACAGCTTCCAATCGAATGTTCATGTGATTGGAAAAGTCAGGAGAGTGCAAAAGTACTGTTTTCTATCAGTTGGCAAGCTGCGCACACAATCCCAGTGTTGTACAGCTTGCTTCTTCACCTTCTTGAAGCTGCCACTCTCTCGGGCTCCCGGAGCCGAAGAAGCGGCTTCTTCGCGCAAGGACGATTGTGTCGCTCACAGTGCTCTCCTTAGCGCGGCTTCTGCCCAAAGACGCCGGGGAGTGGCTCTTAGCTCCGGAGAGCATCCTACCTTCATCTTTAGCATCTTTTGTAGTCTACATCTTAGCAAAACGCTTTCCCACTATGTCTGGCAAGGAAAAACTGTGCCAGCACAGAAAACATCTCCCATCGTGTTCTAGACGTTGCAGAGATGTCTGCCAAGTGTTTGGCAGGAAGAAAAGAAAAGTTGTCTAAAACAGCTTCCAATCGAATGTTCATGTGATTGGAAAAGTCAGGAGAGTGCAAAAGTACTGTTTTCTATCAGTTGGCAAGCTGCGCACACAATCCCAGTGTTGTACAGCTTGCTTCTTCACCTTCCCGAAGCTGCCACTCTCTCGGGCTCCCGGAGCCGAAGAAGCGGCTTCTTCGCGCAAGGACGATTGTGTCGCTCACAGTGCTCTCCTTAGCGCGGCTTCTGCCCAAAGACGCCGGGGAGTGGCTCTTAGCTCCGGAGAACATCCTACCTTCATCTTTAGCGTCTTTTGTAGTCTACATCTTAGCAAAACGCTTTCCAACTATGTCTGGCAAGGAAAAACTGTGCCAGCACAGAAAACATCTCCCATCGTGTTCTAGACGTTGCAGAGATGTCTGCCAAGTGTTTGGCAGGAAGAAAAGAAAAGTTGTCCAAAACAGCTTCCAATCGAATGTTCATGTGATTAGAAAAGTCAGGAGAGTGCAAAAGTACTGTTTTCTATCAGTTGGCAAGGTGCGCACACAATCCCAGTGTTGTACAGCTTACTTCTTCACCTTCCCGAAGCTGCCGGTCTCCCCGGCTCCCGAAGTCGAAGAAGCGGCTTCTTCACGCAAAGACGATTGTGCCGCTCACAGTGCTCTCCTTACTGCGGCTTCTGCCCAAAGACGCCCGGGAGCGGCTCTTAGCAATGGAGAGCATCCTACCTTCGTCTTTTGCGTCTCTTCTCATCTACATCTCAGCCAAATCTTTTCCACAACATCTGGCAAGGAGAAACTGTGCCAGCACAGAAAACATCTCCCATCGTGTTCTAGAAGTTGCAGAGATGTCTGCCAAGTGTTTGGCAGGAAGAAAAGAAAAGTTGTCCAAAACAGCTTCCAATCGAATGTTCATGTGATTGGAAAAGTCAGGAGAGTGCAAAAGTACTGTTTTCTATCAGTTGGCAAGCTGCGCACACAATCCCAGTGTTGTACAGCTTGCTTCTTCACCTTCCCGAAGCTGCCGCTCTCTCCGGCTCCCGGAGCCGAAGAAGCGGCTTCTTCGCGCAAGGACGATTGTGCCGCTCACAGTGCTCTCCTCAGCGCGGCTTCTGCCCAAAGACGCCGGGGAGTGGCTCTTAGCTCCGGAGAGCATCCTACCTTCATCTTTAGCGTCTTTTGTAGTCTACGTCTTAGCAAAACGCTTTGCCAGTATGTCTGGCTAGGAGAAACTGTGCCAGCACAGAAAACATCTCCCATCGTGTTCTAGAAGTTGCAGAGATGTCTGCCAAGTGTTTGGCAGGAAGAAAAGAAAAGTTGTCAACAACAGCTTCCAATCGAATGTTCATGTGATTGGAAATGTAAGCAGAGTGCAAAAGTACTGTTTTCTATCAGTTGGCAAGGTGCGCACACAATCCCAGTGTTGTACAGCTTGCTTCTTCACCTTCCCGAAGCTGCCGCTGTCCCCGGCTCCCGGAGTCGAAGAAGCGGCTTCTTCGCGCAAAGACAATTGTGCCGCTCACAGTGCTCTCCTTACTGCGGCTTCTGCCCAAAGACGCCCGGGAGCGGCTCTTAGCTCTGAAGAGCATCCTACCTTCGTCTTTAGCGTCTCTTCTTATCTACATCTCAGCAAAAAGCTTTTCCACTACATCTGGCAAGGACAAACTGTGACAGCACAAAAAATATCTCCCATCGTGTTCTAGAAGTTGCAGAGATGTCTGCCAAGTGTTTGGCAGGAAGAAAAGAAAAGTTGTCCAAAACAGCTTCCAATCGAATGTTCATGTGATTGGAAAAGTCAGGAGAGTGCAAAAGTACTGTTTTCTATCAGTTGGCAAGCTGCGCACACAATCCCAGTGTTGTACAGCTTGCTTCTTCACCTTCCCGAAGCTTCCGCTCTCTCCGGCTCCCGGAGTCGAAGAAGCGGCTTCTTCACGCAAAGACGATTGTGCCGCTCACAGTGCTCTCCTTAGCGCGGCTTCTGCCCAAAGACGCCCGGGAGC
The DNA here is from genome assembly GCF_028018845.1 of Melospiza georgiana. Classification (NCBI taxonomy): domain Eukaryota; kingdom Metazoa; phylum Chordata; class Aves; order Passeriformes; family Passerellidae; genus Melospiza; species Melospiza georgiana. Next base: position 32,035,065 of record NC_080464.1, on the reverse strand, counting down.
GGCTCTTAGCTCCGGTGAGCATCCTACCTTCGTCTTTAGCGTCTCTTCTCATCTACATCTCAGCAAAAAGCTTTTCCTCAACATCTGGCAAGGAGAAACTGTGCCAGCACAGAAAACATCTCCCATCGTGTTCTAGAAGTTGAAGTGATGTCTGCCAAGTGTTTGGCAGGAAGAAAAGAAAAGTTGTCCACAACAGCTTCCAATCGAATGTTCATGTGATTGGAAAAGTCAGGAGAGTGCAAAAGTACTGTTTTCTATCAGTTGGCAAGCTGCGCACACAATCCCAGTGTTGTACAGCTTACTTCTTCACCTTCCCGAAGCTGCCACTCTCTCTGGCTCCCGGAGCCGAAGAAGCGGCTTCTTCGCGCAAGGACGATTGTGCCGCTCACAGTGCTCTCCTTAGCGCGGCTTCTGCCCAAAGACGCCGGGGAGTGGCTCTTAGCTCCGGACAGCATCCTACCTTCGTCTTTAGCGTCTTTTGTAGTCTACATCTCAGCAAAAAGCTTTTCCACAATATCTGGCAAGGAGAAACTGTGCCAGCACAAAAAATATCTCCCATCGTGTTCTAGAAGTTGAAGTGATGTCTGCCAAGTGTTTGGCAGGAAGAAAAGAAAAGTTGTCCACAACAGCTTCCAATCGAATGTTCATGTGATTGGAAAAGTAAGGAGAGTGCAAAAGTACTGTTATCTATCAGTTGGCAAGGTGCGCACACAATCCCAGTGTTGTACAGCTTGCTTCTTCACCTTCCCGAAGCTGCCGCTCTCCCCGGATCCCGGAGTCGAAGAAGCGGCTTCTTCGCGCAAAGACGATTGTGCCGCTCACAGTGCTCTCCTTACTGCGGCTTCTGCCCAAAGACGCCCGGGAGCGGCTCTTAGCTCTGAAGAGCATCCTACCTTCGTCTTTAGCGTCTCTTCTTATCTACATCTCAGCAAAAAGCTTTTCCACTACATCTGGCAAGGACAAACTGTGACAGCACAAAAAATATCTCCCATCGTGTTCTAGAAGTTGCAGAGATGTCTGCCAAGTGTTTGGCAGGAAGAAAAGAAAAGTTGTCCAAAACAGCTTCCAATCGAATGTTCATGTGATTGGAAAAGTCAGGAGAGTGCAAAAGTACTGTTTTCTATCAGTTGGCAAGCTGCGCACACAATCCCAGTGTTGTACAGCTTGCTTCTTCACCTTCCCGAAGCTTCCGCTCTCTCCGGCTCCCGGAGTCGAAGAAGCGGCTTCTTCACGCAAAGACGATTGTGCCGCTCACAGTGCTCTCCTTAGCGCGGCTTCTGCCCAAAGACGCCCGGGAGCGGCTCTTAGCTCCGGTGAGCATCCTACCTTCGTCTTTAGCGTCTCTTCTCATCTACATCTCAGCAAAAAGCTTTTCCTCAACATCTGGCAAGGAGAAACTGTGCCAGCACAGAAAACATCTCCCATCGTGTTCTAGAAGTTGAAGTGATGTCTGCCAAGTGTTTGGCAGGAAGAAAAGAAAAGTTGTCCACAACAGCTTCCAATCGAATGTTCATGTGATTGGAAAAGTCAGGAGAGTGCAAAAGTACTGTTTTCTATCAGTTGGCAAGCTGCGCACACAATCCCAGTGTTGTACAGCTTACTTCTTCACCTTCCCGAAGCTGCCACTCTCTCTGGCTCCCGGAGCCGAAGAAGCGGCTTCTTCGCGCAAGGACGATTGTGCCGCTCACAGTGCTCTCCTTAGCGCGGCTTCTGCCCAAAGACGCCGGGGAGTGGCTCTTAGCTCCGGAGAGCATCCTACCTTCGTCTTTAGCGTCTTTTGTAGTCTACATCTTAGCAAAATGCTTTACCAGTATGTCTTGCAAGGAGAAACTGTGCCAGCACAGAAAACATCTCCCATCGTGTTCTAGAAGTTGAAGTGATGTCTGCCAAGTGTTTGGCAGGAAGAAAAGAAAAGTTGTCCACAACAGCTTCCAATCGAATGTTCATGTGATTGGAAAAGTAAGGAGAGTGCAAAAGTACTGTTATCTATCAGTTGGCAAGGTGCGCACACAATCCCAGTGTTGTACAGCTTGCTTCTTCACCTTCCCGAAGCTGCCGCTCTCCCCGGATCCCGGAGTCGAAGAAGCGGCTTCTTCGCGCAAAGACGATTGTGCCGCTCACAGTGCTCTCCTTAGCGCGGCTTCTGCCCAAAGACGCCCGGGAGCGGCTTATAGCTCTGAAGAGCATCCTACCTTCGTCTTTAGCGTCTCTTCTAATCTACATCTCAGCAAAAAGCTTTTCCACAATATCTGGCAAGGAGAAACTGTGCCAGCACAAAAAATATCTCCCATCGTGTTCTAGAAGTTGCAGAGATGTCTGCCAAGTGTTTGGCAGGAAGAAAAGAAAAGTTGTCCAAAACAGCTTCCAATCAAATGTTCATGTGATTGGAAAAGTCAGGAGAGTGCAAAAGTACTGTTTTCTATCAGTTGGCAAGCTGCGCACACACTCCCAGTGTTGTACAGCTTGCTTCTTCACCTTCCCGAAGCTGCCACTCTCTCCGGCTCACGGAGCCGAAGAAGCGGCTTCTTCGCGCAAAGACGATTGTGCCGCTCACAGTGCTCTCCTTAGCGCGGCTTCTGCCCAAAGACGTCCGGGAGCAGCTCTTAGCTCCGGTGAGCATCCTACCTTCGTCATTAGCGTCTCTTCTCATCTACATCTCAGCAAAAAGCTTTTCCACTACATCTGGCAAGGAGAAACTGTGCCAGCACAGAAAACATCTCCCATCGTGTTCTAGAAGTTGCAGAGATGTCTGCCAAGTGTTTGGCAGGAAGAAAAGAAAAGTTGTCCACAACAGCTTCCAATCGAATGTTCATGTGATTGGAAAAGTAAGCAGAGTGCAAAAGTACTGTTTTCTATCAGTTGGCAAGGTGCGCACACAATCCCAGTGTTGTACAGCTTGCTTCTTCACCTTCCCGAAGCTGCCGCTGTCCCCGGCTCCCGGAGCCGAAGAAGCGGCTTCTTCGCGCAAAGAGGATTGTGCCGCTCACAGTGCTCTCCTTAGCGCGGCTTCTGCCCAAAGACGCCCGGGAGCGGCTCTTAGCTCCGGAGAGCATCCTACCTTCGTCTTTAGCGTCTTTTGTAGTCTACATATTAGCAAAACGCTTTCCCACTATTTCTGGCAAGGAAAAACTGTGCCAGCACAGAAAACATCTCCCATCGTGTTCTAGACGTTGCAGAGATGTCTGCCAAGTGTTTGGCAGGAAGAAAAGAAAAGTTGTCCACAACAGCTTCCAATCGAATGTTCATGTGATTGGAAAAGTCAGGAGAGTGCAAAAGTACTGTTTTCTATCAGTTGGCAAGCTGCGCACACAATCCCAGTGTTGTACAGCTTACTTCTTCACCTTCCCGAAGCTGCCACTCTCTCTGGCTCCCGGAGCCGAAGAAGCGGCTTCTTCGCGCAAGGACGATTGTGCCGCTCACAGTGCTCTCCTTAGCGCGGCTTCTGCCCAAAGACGCCGGGGAGTGGCTCTTAGCTCCGGAGAGCATCCTACCTTCGTCTTTAGCGTCTTTTGTAGTCTACGTCTTAGAAAAATGCTTTACCAGCATGTCTTGCAAGGAGAAACTGTGCCAGCACAGAAAACATCTCCCATCGTGTTCTAGAAGTTGAAGTGATGTCTGCCAAGTGTTTGGCAGGAAGAAAAGAAAAGTTGTCCACAACAGCTTCCAATCGAATGTTCATGTGATTGGAAAAGTAAGGAGAGTGCAAAAGTACTGTTTTCTATCAGTTGGCAAGGTGCGCACACACTCCTAGTGTTGTACAGCTTGCTTCTTCACCTTCCCGAAGCTGCCACTCTCTCCGGCTCACGGAGCCGAAGAAGCGGCTTCTTCGCGCAAAGACGATTGTGCCGCTCACAGTGCTCTCCTTAGCGCGGCTTCTGCCCAAAGACGCCCGGGAGCAGCTCTTAGCTCCGGTGAGCATCCTACCTTCGTCATTAGCGTCTCTTCTCATCTACATCTCAGCAAAAAGCTTTTCCACTACATCTGGCAAGGAGAAACTGTGCCAGCACAGAAAACATCTCCCATCGTGTTCTAGAAGTTGCAGAGATGTCTGCCAAGTGTTTGGCAGGAAGAAAAGAAAAGTTGTCCACAACAGCTTCCAATCGAATGTTCATGTGATTGGAAAAGTCAGGAGAGTGCAAAAGTACTGTTTTCTATCAGTTGGCAAGCTGCGCACACAATCCCAGTGTTGTACAGCTTACTTCTTCACCTTCCCGAAGCTGCCACTCTCTCTGGCTCTCGGAGCCGAAGAAGCGGCTTCTTCGCGCAAGGACGATTGTGCCGCTCACAGTGCTCTCCTTAGCGCGGCTTCTGCCCAAAGACGCCGGGGAGAGGCTCTTAGCTCCAGAGAGCATCCTACCTTCGTCTTTAGCGTCTTTTGTAGTCTACGTCTTAGCAAAATGCTTTACCAGTATGTCTTGCAAGGAGAAACTGTGCCAGCACAGAAAACATCTCCCATCGTGTTCTAGAAGTTGCAGAGATGTCTGCCAAGTGTTTGGCAGGAAGAAAAGAAAAGTTGTCCACAAAAGCTTCCAATCGAATGTTCATGTGATTGGAAAAGTAAGGAGAGTGCAAAAGTACTGTTTTCTATCAGTTGGCAAGGTGCGCACACAATCCCAGTGTTGTACAGCTTGCTTCTTCACCTTCCCGAAGCTGCCGCTCTCCCCGGATCCTGGAGTCGAAGAAGCGGCTTCTTCGCGCAAAGACGATTGTGCCGCTCACAGTGCTCTCCTTAGCGCGGCTTCTGCCCAAAGACGCCCGGGAGCGGCTTATAGCTCTGAAGAGCATCCTACCGTCGTCTTTAGCGTCTCTTCTAATCTACATCTCAGCAAAAAGCTTTTCCACAATATCTGGCAAGGAGAAACTGTGCCAGCACAAAAAATATCTCCCATCGTGTTCTAGAAGTTGCAGAGATGTCTGCCAAGTGTTTGGCAGGAAGAAAAGAAAAGTTGTCCAAAACAGCTTCCAATCGAATGTTCATGTGATTGGAAAAGTCAGGAGAGTGCAAAAGTACTGTTTTCTATCAGTTGGCAAGCTGCGCACACAATCCCAGTGTTGTACAGCTTGCTTCTTCACCTTCCCGAAGCTTCCGCTCTCTCCGGCTCCCGGAGTCGAAGAAGCGGCTTCTTCACGCAAAGACGATTGTGCCGCTCACAGTGCTCTCCTTAGTGCGGCTTCTGCCCAAAGACGCCCGGGAGCGGCTCTTAGCTCCGGTGAGCATCCTACCTTCGTCTTTAGCGTCTCTTCTCATCTACATCTCAGCAAAAAGCTTTTCCTCAACATCTGGCAAGGAGAAACTGTGCCAGCACAGAAAACATCTCCCATCGTGTTCTAGAAGTTGCAGAGATGTCTGCCAAGTGTTTGGCAGGAAGAAAAGAAAAGTTGTCCAAAACAGCTTCCAATCGAATGTTCATGTGATTGGAAAAGTCAGGAGAGTGCAAAAGTACTGTTTTCTATCAGTTGGCAAGCTGCGCACACAATCCCAGTGTTGTACAGCTTGCTTCTTCACCTTCCCGAAGCTGCCGCTCTCCCCGGCTCCCGGAGTCGAAGAAGCGGCTTCTTCACGCAAAGACGATTGTGCTGCTCACAGTGCTCTCCTTAGTGCGGCTTCTGCCCAAAGACGCCCGGGAGCGGCTCTTAGCTCCGGTGAGCATCCTACCTTTGTCTTTAGCGTCTCTTCTCATCTACATCTCAGCAAAAAGCTTTTCCTCAACATCTGGCAAGGAGAAACTGTGCCAGCACAAAAAATATCTCCCATCGTGTTCTAGAAGTTGCAGAGATGTCTGCCAAGTGTTTGGCAGGAAGAAAAGAAAAGTTGTCCAAAACAGCTTCCAATCGAATGTTCATGTGATTGGAAAAGTCAGGAGAGTGCAAAGGTACTGTTTTCTATCAGTTGGCAAGGTGCGCACACACTCCCAGTGTTGTACAGCTTGCTTCTTCACCTTCCCGAAGCTGCCACTCTCTCCGGCTCACGGAGCCGAAGAAGCGGCTTCTTCGCGCAAAGACGATTGTGCCGCTCACAGTGCTCTCCTTAGCGCGGCTTCTGCCCAAAGACGCCCGGGAGCAGCTCTTAGCTCCGGTGAGCATCCTACCTTCGTCATTAGCGTCTCTTCTCATCTACATCTCAGCAAAAAGCTTTTCCACTACATCTGGCAAGGAGAAACTGTGCCAGCACAGAAAACATCTCCCATCGTGTTCTAGAAGTTGCAGAGATGTCTGCCAAGTGTTTGGCAGGAAGAAAAGAAAAGTTGTCCACAACAGCTTCCAATCGAATGTTCATGTGATTGGAAAAGTCAGGAGAGTGCAAAAGTACTGTTTTCTATCAGTTGGCAAGCTGCGCACACAATCCCAGTGTTGTACAGCTTGCTTCTTCACCTTCCCGAAGCTGCCGCTCTCCCCGGATCCCGGAGTCGAAGAAGCGGCTTCTTCGCGCAAAGACGATTGTGCCGCTCACAGTGCTCTCCTTACTGCGGCTTCTGCCCAAAGACGCCTGGGAGCGGCTCTTAGCTCTGAAGAGCATCCTACCTTCGTCTTTAGCGTCTCTTCTTATCTACATCTCAGCAAAAAGCTTTTCCACTACATCTGGCAAGGACAAACTGTGCCAGCACAAAAAATATCTCCCATCGTGTTCTAGAAGTTGCAGAGATTTCTGCCAAGTGTTTGGCAGGAAGAAAAGAAAAGTTGTCCAAAACAGCTTCCAATCGAATGTTCATGTGATTGGAAAAGTCAGGAGAGTGCAAAAGTACTGTTTTCTATCAGTTGGCAAGCTGCGCACACAATCCCAGTGTTGTACAGCTTGCTTCTTCACCTTCCCGAAGCTTCCGCTCTCTCCGGCTCCCGGAGTCGAAGAAGCGGCTTCTTCACGCAAAGACGATTGTGCCGCTCACAGTGCTCTCCTTAGCGCGGCTTCTGCCCAAAGACGCCCGGGAGCGGCTTATAGCTCTGAAGAGCATCCTACCTTCGTCTTTAGCGTCTCTTCTAATCTACATCTCAGCAAAAAGCTTTTCCTCAACATCTGGCAAGGAGAAACTGTGCCAGCACAGAAAACATCTCCCATCGTGTTCTAGAAGTTGCAGAGATGTCTGTCAAGTGTTTGGCAGGAAGAAAAGAAAAGTTGTCCAAAACAGCTTCCAATCGAATGTTCATGTGATTGGAAAAGTCAGGAGAGTGCAAAAGTACTGTTTTCTATCAGTTGGCAAGCTGCGCACACAATCCCAGTGTTGTACAGCTTGCTTCTTCACCTTCCCGAAGCTGCCGCTCTCCCCGGATCCCGGAGTCGAAGAAGCGGCTTCTTCACGCAAAGACGATTGTGCTGCTCACAGTGCTCTCCTTAGTGCGGCTTCTGCCCAAAGACGCCCGGGAGCGGCTCTTAGCTCCGGTGAGCATCCTACCTTTGTCTTTAGCGTCTCTTCTCATCTACATCTCAGCAAAAAGCTTTTCCTCAACATCTGGCAAGGAGAAACTGTGCCAGCACAAAAAATATCTCCCATCGTGTTCTAGAAGTTGCAGAGATGTCTGCCAAGTGTTTGGCAGGAAGAAAAGAAAAGTTGTCCAAAACAGCTTCCAATCGAATGTTCATGTGATTGGAAAAGTCAGGAGAGTGCAAAAGTACTGTTTTCTATCAGTTGGCAAGGTGCGCACACAATCCCAGTGTTGTACAGCTTGCTTCTTCACCTTCCCGAAGCTGCCGCTCTCCCCAGATCCCGGAGCCGAAGAAGCGACTTCTTCGCGCAAAGACGATTGTGCCGCTCACAGTGCTCTCCTTAGCGCAGCTTCTGCCCAAAGACGCCCGGGAGCGGCTCTTAGCTCTGGAGAGCATCCTACCTTCGTCTTTAGCGCCTTTTGTAGTCTACAACTTAGCAAAACGCTTTGCTAGTATTTCTGGCTAGGAGAAACAGTTCCAGCACAAAAAACATCTCCCATCGTGTTCTAGAAGTTGCAGAGATGTCTGCCAAGTGTTTGGCAGGAAGAAAAGAAAAGTTGTCCACAACAGCTTCCAATCGAATGTTCATGTGATTGGAAAAGTCAGGAGAGTGCAAAAGTACTGTTTTCTATCAGTTGGCAAGCTGCGCACACAATCCCAGTGTTGTACAGCTTGCTTCTTCACCTCTCCGAAGCTGCCGCTCTCCCCGGATCCCGGAGTCGAAGAAGCGGCTTCTTCACGCAAAGACGATTGTGCCGCTCACAGTGCTCTCCTTAGCGCAGCTTCTGCCCAAAGACGCCCGGGAGCGGCTCTTAGCTCCGGAGAGCATCCTACCTTCGTCTTTAGCGTCTTTTGTCGTCTACATCTTAGCAAAACGCTTTCCCACTATGTCTGGCTAGGATAAACTGTGCCAGCACAGAAAACATCTCCCATCGTGTTCTAGAAGTTGCAGAGATGTCTGCCAAGTGTTTGGCAGGAAGAAAAGAAAAGTTGTCCAAAACAGCTTCCAATCGAATGTTCATGTGATTGGAAAAGTCAGGAGAGTGCAAAAGTACTGTTTTCTATCAGTTGGCAAGGTGCGCACACAATCCCAGTGTTGTACAGCTTGCTTCTTCACCTTCCCGAAGCTGCCTGTCTCCCCGGCTCCCGGAGCCGAAGAAGCGGCTTCTTCGCGCAAAGACGATTGTGCCGCTCACAGTGCTCTCCTTAGCGCGGCTTCTGCCCAAAGACGCCCGGGAGCGGCTCTTAGCTCTGGAGAGCATCCTAACTTCGTCTTTAGCGTCTCTTCTCATCTACATCTCAGCAAAAAGCTTTTCCACTACATCTGGCAAGGAGAAACTGTGCCAGCACAGAAAACATCTCCCATCGTGTTCTAGAAGTTGCAGAGATGTCTGCCAAGTGTTTGGCAGGAAGAAGAGAAAAGTTGTCCAAAACAGCTTCCAATCGAATGTTCATGTGATTGGAAAATCAGGAGAGTGCAAAAGTACTGTTTTCTATCAGTTGGCAAGCTGCGCACACAATCCCAGTGTTGTACAGCTTGCTTCTTCACCTTCCCGAAGCTGCCTGTCTCCCCGGCTCCCGGAGCCGAAGAAGCGACTTCTTCGCGCAAAGACGATTGTGCCGCTCACAGTGCTCTCCTTAGAGCGGCTTCTGCCCAAAGTCGCCCGGGAGCGGCTCTTAGCTCCGGAGAGCATCCTACCTTCGTCTTTTGCGTCTTTTGTAGTCTACATCTTAGCAAATAGATTTTCCACTATGTCTGGCAAGGAGAAACTGTGCCAGCACAGAAAACATCTCCCATCGTGTTCTAGAAGTTGCAGAGATGTCTGCCAAGTGTTTGACAGGAAGAAAAGAAAAGTTGTCCAAAACAGCTTCCAATCGAATGTTCATGTGATTGGAAAAGTCAGGAGAGTGCAAAAGTACTGTTTTCTATCAGTTGGCAAGCTGTGCACACAATCCCAGTGTTGTAGAGCTTGCTTCTTCACCTTCCCGAAGCTGCCGCTCTCTCCGGCTCCCGGAGCCGAAGAAGCGGCTTCTTCGCGCAAAGACCATTGTGCCGCTCACAGTGCTCTCCTTAGCGCGGCTTCTGCCCAGAGACGCCCGGATGCAGCTCTTAGCTCCGGAGAGCATCCTACCTTCGTCTTTAGGGCCTTTTGTAGTCTACATCTTAGCAAATAGATTTTCCACTACATCTGGCAAGGAGAAACTGTGCCAGCACAGAAAACATCTCCCATCGTGTTCTAGAAGCTGCAGAGATGTCTGCCAAGTGTTTGACAGGAAGAAAAGAAAAGTTGTCCAAAACAGCTTCCAATCGAATGTTCATGTGATTGGAAAATTCAGGAGAGTGCAAAAGTACTGTTTTCTATCAGTTGGCAAGGTGCGCACACAATCCCAGTGTTGTACAGCTTGCTTCTTCACCTTCCCGAAGCTGCCGCTGTCCCCGGCTCCCGGAGCCGAAGAAGCGGCTTCTTCGCGCAAAGACGATTGTGCCGCTCACAGTGCTCTCCTTACTGCGGCTTCTACCCAAAGACGCCCGGGAGCGGCTCTTAGTTCTGGAGAGCTTCCTACCTTCGTCTTTAGCGTCTCTTCTCATTTACATCTCAGCAAAAAGCTTTTCCACAACACCTGGCAAGGAGAAACTGTGCCAGCACAAAAAACATCTCCCATCGTGTTCTAGAAGTTGCAGAGATGTCTGCCAAGTGTTTGGCAGGAAGAAAAGAAAAGTTGTCCAAAACAGCTTCCAATCGAATGTTCATGTGATTGGAAAAGTCAGGAGAGTGCAAAAGTACTGTTTTCTATCAGTTGGCAAGCTGCGCACACAATCCCAGTGTTGTACAGCTTGCTTCTTCACCTTCCCGAAGCTGCCTGTCTCCCCGGATCCCGGAGCCGAAGAAGCGGCTTCTTCGCGCAAAGACGATTGTGCCGCTCACAGTGCTCTCCTCAGCGCGGCTTCTGCCCAAAGACGCCCGGGAGTGACTCTTAGCTCCAGAGAGCATCCTACCTTCATCTTTAGCGTCTTGTGTAGTCAACATCTTAGCAAAACGCTTTCCCACTATGTCTGGCTAGGAGAAACTGTGCCAGCACAGAAAACATCTCCCATCGTGTTCTAGAAGTTGCAGAGATGTCTGCCAAGTGTTTGGCAGGAAGAAAAGAAAAGTTGTCCACAACAGCTTCCAATCGAATGTTCATGTGATTGGAAAAGTCAGGAGAGTGCAGAAGTACTGTTTTCTATCAGTTGGCAAGCTGCGCACACAATCCCAGTGTTGTACAGCTTGCTTCTTCACCTTGCCAAAGCTGCCGCTCTCCCCAGATCCCGGAGCCGAAGAAGCGACTTCTTCGCGCAAAGACGATTGTGCCGCTCACAGTGCTCTCCTTAGCGCGGCTTCTGCCCAAAGACGCCCGGGAGCGGCTCTTTGCTCCGGAGAGCATCCTACCTTCGTGTTTAGCGTCTTTTGTAGTCTACATCTTAGCAAAACGCTTTCCCACTATGTCTGGCTAGGAAAAACTGTGCCAGCACAGAAAACATCTCCCATCGTGTTCTATAAGTTGCAGAGATGTTTGCCAAGTGTTTGGCAGGAAGAAAAGAAAAGTTGTCCAAAACAGCTTCCAATCGAATGTTCATGTGATTGGAAAAGTCAGGAGAGTGCAAAAGTACTGTTTTCTATCAGTTGGCAAGGTGCGCACACAATCCCAGTGTTGTACAGCTTGCTTCTTCACCTTCCCGAAGCGGCCGCTCTCCCCGGCTCCCGGAGCCGAAGAAGCGGCTTCTTCACGCAAAGACGATTGTGCCGCTCACAGTGCTCTCCTTAGCGCGGCTTCTGCCCAAAGTCGCCCGGGAGCGGCTCTTAGCTCCGGAGAGCATCCTACCTTCGTCTTTTGCGTCTTTTGTAGTCTACATCTTAGCAAAACGCTTTCCCACTATGTCTGGCTAGGAAAAACTGTGCCAGCACAGAAAACATCTCCCATCGTGTTCTAGAAGTTGCAGAGATGTCTGCCAAGTGTTTGGCAGGAAGAAGAGAAAAGTTGTCCAAAACAGCTTCCAATCGAATGTTCATGTGATTGGAAAATCAGGAGAGTGCAAAAGTACTGTTTTCTATCAGTTGGCAAGCTGCGCACACAATCCCAGTGTTGTACAGCTTGCTTCTTCACCTTCCCGAAGCTGCCTGTCTCCCCGGCTCCCGGAGCCGAAGAAGCGACTTCTTCGCGCAAAGACCATTGTGCCGCTCACAGTGCTCTCCTTAGAGCGGCTTCTGCCCAAAGTCGCCCGGGAGCGGCTCTTAGCTCCGGAGAGCATCCTACCTTCGTCTTTTGCGTCTTTTGTAGTCTACATCTTAGCAAATAGATTTTCCACTATGTCTGGCTAGGAAAAACTGTGCCAGCAAAGAAAACATCTCCCATCGTGTTCTAGAAGTTGCAGAGATTTCTGCCAAGTGTTTGGCAGGAAGAAAAGAAAAGTTGTCCAAAACAACTTCGATTCGAATGTTCATGTCATTGGAAAAGTCAGGAGAGTGCAAAAGTACTGTTTTCTATCAGTTGGCAAGGTGCGCACACAATCCCAGTGTTGTAGAGCTTGCTTCTTCACCACCCCGAAGCTGCCGCTCTCCCCGGCTCCCGGAGCCGAAAGGTGGCTTCTTCACGCAAAGACGATTGTGCCGCTCACAGTGCTCTCCTTAGCGCGGATTCTGCCCAAAGACGCCCGGGAGCGGCTCTTAGCTCTGGAGAGCATCATACCTTCGTCTTTAGCGCCTTTTGTAGTCTACATCTTAGCAAAACGCTTTGCCAGTATGCCTGGCTAGGAGAAACGGTTCCAGCACAGAAAACATCTCCCATCGTGTTCTAGAAGTTGCAGAGATGTCTGCCAAGTGTTTGGCAGGAAGAAAAGTTGTCCACAACAGCTTCCAATCGAATGTTCATGTGATTGGAAAAGTCAGGAGAGTGCAAAAGTACTGTTTTCTATCAGTTGGCAAGCTGCGCACACAATCCCAGTGTTGTACAGCTTGCTTCTTCACCTTCCCGAAGCTGCCTGTCTCCCCGGCTCCCGGAGCCGAAGAAGCGGCTTCTTCGCGCAAAGACGATTGTGCCGCTCACAGTGCTCTCCTTAGAGCGGCTTCTGCCCAAAGTCGCCCGGGAGCTGCTCTTAGCTCCGGAGAGCATCCTACCTTCGTCTTTTGCGTCTTTTGTAGTCTACATCTTAGCAAATAGATTTTCCACTATGTCTGGCTAGGAAAAACTGTGCCAGCAAAGAAAACATCTCCCATCGTGTTCTAGAAGTTGCAGAGATTTCTGCCAAGTGTTTGGCAGGAAGAAAAGAAAAGTTGTCCAAAACAACTTCCAATCGAATGTTCATGTCATTGGAAAAGTCAGGAGAGTGCAAAAGTACTGTTTTCTATCAGTTGGCAAGCTGCACACACAATCCCAGTGTTGTACAGCTTGCTTCTTCACCATCCCGAAGCTGCCGCTCTCCCCGGCTCCCGGAGCCGAAAGGTGGCTTCTTCACGCAAAGACGATTGTGCCGCTCACAGTGCTCTCCTTAGCGCGGCTTCTGCCCAAAGACGCCCGGGAGCGGCTCTTAGCTCTGGAGAGCATCCTACCTTCGTCTTTAGCGCCTTTTGTAGTCTACATCTTAGCAAAACGCTTTGCCAGTATGTCTGGCTAGGAGAAACGGTTCCAGCACAGAAAACATCTCCCATCGTGTTCTAGAAGTTGCAGAGATGTCTGCCAAGTGTTTGGCAGGAAGAAAAGTTGTCCACAACAGCTTCCAATCGAATGTTCATGTGATTGGAAAAGTCAGGAGAGTGCAAAAGTACTGTTTTCTATCAGTTGGCAAGCTGCGCACACAATCCCAGTGTTGTACAGCTTGCTTCTTCACCTTCCCGAAGCTGCCGCTCTCCCCAGATCCCGGAGCCGAAAGGTGGCTTCTTCACGCAAAGACGATTGTGCCGCTCACAGTGCTCTCCTTAGCGCGGCTTCTGCCCAAAGACGCCCGGGAGCGGCTCTTAGCTCCGGAGAGCATCCTACCTTCGTCTTTAGCGCCTTTTGTAGTCTACATCTTAGCAAAACGCTTTGCCAGTATGTCTGGCTAGGAGAAACGGTTCCAGCACAGAAAACATCTCCCATCGTGTTTTAGAAGTTGCAGAGATGTCTGCCAAGTGTTTGACAGGAAGAAAAGAAATGTTGTCCAAAACAGCTTCCAATCGAATGTTCATGTGATTGGAAAATTCAGGAGAGTGCAAAAGTACTGTTTAATATCAGTTGGCAAGAAGCGCACACAATCCCAGTGTTGTACAGCTTGCTTCTTCACCTTCCCGAAGCTGCCGCTCTCCCCGGCTCCCGGATCCGAAGAAGCGGCTTCTTCGCGCAAAGACCATTGTGCCGCTCACAGTGCTCTCCTTAGCGCGGCTTCAGCCCAGAGACGCCCGGATGCAGCTCTTAGCTCCGGAGAGCATCCTACCTTCGTCTTTAGCGCCTTTTGTAGTCTACATCTTAGCAAATAGATTTTCCACTACATCTGGCAAGGAGAAACTGTGCCAGCACAGAAAACATCTCCCATCGTGTTCTAGACGTTGCAGAGATGTCTGCCAAGTGTTTGGCAGGAAGAAAAGAAAAGTTGTCCAAAACAGCTTCCAATCGAATGTTCATGTGATTGGAAAAGTCAGGAGAGTGCAAAAGTACTGTTTTCTATCAGTTGGCAAGCTGCGCACACAATCCCAGTGTTGTACAGCTTGCTTCTTCATTTTCCCGAAGCTGCCGCTCTCTCCGGCTCCCGGAGCCGAAGAAGCGGCTTCTTCGCGCAAAGACGATTGTGCCGCTCACAGTGCTCTCCTTGGCACGGCTTCTGCCCAAAGACGCCCGGGGGCAGCTCTTAGCTCCGGAGAGCATCCTACCTTCGTCTTTAGCGTCTTTTGTAGTCTACATCATAGCAAAACGCTTTCCCACTATGTCTGGCAAGGAGAAACTGTGCCAGCACAGAAAACATCTCCCATCGTGTTCTAGAAGTTGCAGAGATGTCTGCCAAGTGTTTGGCAGGAAGAAAAGAAAAGTTGTCCAAAACAGCTTCCAATCGAATTTTCATGTGATTGGAAAAGTCAGGAGAGTGCAAAAGTACTGTTTTCTATCAGTTGGCAAGGTGCGCACACAATCCCAGTGTTGTACAGCTTGCTTCTTCACCTTTCCAAAGCTGCCGCTCTCCCCGGCTCCCGGAGCCGAAGAAGCGGCTTCTTCGCGCAAAGACGATTGTGCTGCTCACAGTGCTCTCCTTAGCGCGGCTTCTGCCCAAAGACGCCCGGGAGCGGCTCTTAACTCTGGAGAGCATCCTACCTTCGTCTTTAGCGTCTCTTCTCATCTACATCTCAGCAAAAAGCTTTTCCACTACATCTGGCTAGGAAAAACTGTGCCAGCACAGAAAACATCTCCCATCGTGTTCTAGAAGTTGCAGAGATGTCTGCCAAGTGTTTGGCAGGAAGAAAAGAAAAGTTGTCCAAAACAGCTTCCAATCGAATGTTCATGTGATTGGAAAAGTCAGGAGAGTGCAAAAGTACTGTTTTCTATCAGTTGGCAAGCTGCGCACACAATTCCAGTGTTGTACAGCTTGCTTCTTCACCTTCCCGAAGCTGCCGGTCTCCCCGGCTCCCGGAGAGGCCGAAGCGGCTTCTTCGCGCAAAGACGATTGTGCCGCTCACAGTGCTCTCCTTACTGCGGCTTCTGCCCAAAGACGCCCGGGAGCGGATCTTAGCTCCGGAGAGCATCCTACCTTCGTCTTTAGCGTCTTTTGTAGTCTACATCATAGCAAAACGCTTTCCCACTATGTCTGGCAAGGAGAAACTGTGCCAGCACAGAAAACATCTCCCATCGTGTTCTAGAAGTTGCAGAGATGTCTGCCAAGTGTTTGGCAGGAAGAAAAGCTGTCCAAAACAGCTTCCAATCGAATGTTCATGTGATTGGAAAAGTCAGGAGAGTGCAAAAGTACTGTTTTCTATCAGTTGGCAAGCTGCGCACACAATCCCAGTGTTGTACAGCTTGCTTCTTCACCTTCCCGAAGCTGCCGCTCTCCCCGGATTCCGGAGCCGAAGAAGCGGCTTCTTCGCGCAAAGACGATTGTGCCGCTCACAGTGCTCTCCTTAGCGCGGCTTCTGCCCAAAGACGCCCGGGAGCGGCTCTTAGCTCTGGAGAGCATCCTACCTTCGTCTTTAGCGTCTTTTGTAGTCTACATCTTAGCAAATAGATATTCCACTATGTCTGGCTAGGAAAAACTGTGCCAGCACAGAAAACATCTCCCATCGTGTTCTAGAAGTTGCAGAGATGTCTGCCAAGTGTTTGGCAGGAAGAAGAGAAAAGTTGTCCAAAACAGCTTCCAATCCAATATTCATGTGATTGGAAAAGTCAGGAGAGTGCAAAAGTACTGTTTTCTATCAGTTGGCAAGGTGCGCACACAATCCCAGTGTTGTACAGCTTGCTTCTTAACCTTCCCGAAGCTGCCGCTCTCCCCGGATCCCGGAGCCGAAGAAGCGGCTTCTTCGCGCAAAGACGATTGTGCCGCTCACAGTGCTCTCCTTAGCGCGGCTTCTGCCCAAAGACGCCCGGGAGCGGCTCTTAGCTCTGGAGAGCATCCTACCTTCGTCTTTAGCGCCTTTTGTAGTCTACATCTTAGCAAAACGCTTTGCCAGTATGTCTGGCTAGGAGAAACTGTGCCAGCACAGAAAACATCTCCCATCGTGTTCTAGAAGTTGCAGAGATGTCTGCCAAGTGTTTGGCAGGAAGAAAAGAAATGTTGTCCAAAACAGCTTCCAATCGAATGTTCATGTGATTGGAAAAGTCAGGAGAGTGCAAAAGTACTGTTTTCTATCAGTTGGCAAGCTGCGCACACAATCCCAGTGTTGTACAGCTTGCTTCTTCACCTTCCCGAAGCTGCCGCTCTCCCCAGATCCCGGAGCCGAAGAAGCGACTTCTTCGCGCAAAGACGATTGTGCCGCTCACAGTGCTCTCCTTAGCGCGGCTTCTGCCCAAAGACGCCCGGGAGCGGCTCTTAGCTCTGGAGAGCATCCTACCTTCGTCTTTAGCGTCTTTTGTAGTCTACATCTTAGCAAAACGCTTTGCCAGTATGTCTGGCTAGGAGAAACTGTGCCAGCACAGAAAACATCTCCCATCGTGTTTTAGAAGTTGCAGAGATGTCTGCCAAGTGTTTGACAGGAAGAAAAGAAATGTTGTCCAAAACAGCTTCCAATCGAATGTTCATGTGATTGGAAAATTCAGGAGAGTGCAAAAGTACTGTTTAATATCAGTTGGCAAGCTGCGCACACAATCCCAGTGTTGTACAGCTTGCTTCTTCACCTTCCCGAAGCTGCCGCTCTCTCCGGATCCCGGATCCGAAGAAGCGGCTTCTTCGCGCAAAGACGATTGTGTCGCTCACAGTGCTCTCCTTAGCGCGGCTTCTGCCCAAAGACGCCCGGGAGCGGCTCTTAGCTCCGGAGAGCATCCTACCTTCGTCTTTAGCGTCTTTTGTAGTCTACATCTTAGCAAAACGCTTTCCCAGTATGTCTGGCTAGGAGAAACTGTGCCAGCACAGAAAACATCTCCCATCGTGTTCTAGAAGTTGCAGAGATGTCTGCCAAGTGTTTGGCAGGAAGAAAAGCTGTCCAAAACAGCTTCCAATCGAATGTTCATGTGATTGGAAAAGTCAGGAGAGTGCAAAAGTACTGTTTTCTATCAGTTGGCAAGCTGCGCACACAATCCCAGTGTTGTACAGATTGCTTCTTCACCTTCCCGAAGCTGCCGCTCTCTCCGGATCCCGGATCCGAAGAAGCGGCTTCTTCACGCAAAGACGATTGTGCCGCTCACAGTGCTCTCCTTAGCGCGGCTTCTGCCCAAAGACGCCTGGGAGCGGCTCTTAGCTCTGGAGAGCATCCTACCTTCGTCTTTAGCGCCTTTTGTAGTCTACATCTTAGCAAAACGCTTTGCCAGTATGTCTGGCTAGGAGAAACGGTTCCAGCACAGAAAACATCTCCCATCGTGTTTTAGAAGTTGCAGAGATGTCTGCCAAGTGTTTGACAGGAAGAAAAGAAATGTTGTCCAAAACAGCTTCCAATCGAATGTTCATGTGATTGGAAAATTCAGGAGAGTGCAAAAGTACTGTTTAATATCAGTTGGCAAGCTGCGCACACAATCCCAGTGTTGTACAGCTTGCTTCTTCACCTTCCCGAAGCTGCCGCTCTCCCCGGCTCCCGGAGCCGAAGAAGCGGCTTCTTCGCGCAAAGACGATTGTGTCGCTCACAGTGCTCTCCTTAGCGCGGCTTCTGCCCAAAGACGCCCGGGAGCGGCTCTTAGCTCCGGAGAGCATCCTACCTTCGTCTTTAGCGTCTTTTGTAGTCTACATCTTAGCAAAACGCTTTGCCAGTATTTCTGGCTAGGAGAAACTGTGCCAGCACAGAAAACATCTCCCATCGTGTTCTAGAAGTTGCAGAGATGTCTGCCAAGTGTTTGACAGGAAGAAAAGAAAAGTTGTCCAAAACAGCTTCCAATCGAATGTTCATGTGATTGGAAAAGTCAGGAGAGTGCAAAAGTACTGTTTTCTATCAGTTGGCAAGCTGCGCACACAATCCCAGTGTTGTACAGCTTGCTTCTTCACCTTCCCGAAGCTGCCGCTCTCTCCGGCTCCCGGAGCCGAAGAAGCGGCTTCTTCGCGCAAAGACCATTGTGCCGCTCACAGTGCTCTCCTTAGCGCGGCTTCAGCCCAGAGACGCCCGGATGCAGCTCTTAGCTCCGGAGAGCATCCTACCTTCGTCTTTAGCGCCTTTTGTAGTCTACATCTTAGCAAATAGATTTTCCACTACATCTGGCAAGGAGAAACTGTGTCAGCACAGAAAACATCTCCCATCGTGTTCTAGAAGTTGCAGAGATGTCTGCCAAGTGTTTGGCAGGAAGAAAAGAAAAGTTGTCCAAAACAGCTTCCAATCGAATGTTCATGTGATTGGAAAAGTCAGGAGAGTGCAAAAGTACTGTTTTCTATCAGTTGGCAAGCTGCGCACACAATCCCAGTGTTGTACAGCTTGCTTCTTCATTTTCCCGAAGCTGCCGCTCTCTCCGGCTCCCGGAGACGAAGAAGCGGCTTCTTCGCGCAAAGACGATTGTGCCGCTCACAGTGCTCTCCTTGGCACGGCTTCTGCCCAAAGACGCCCGGGGGCAGCTCTTAGCTCCGGAGAGCATCCTACCTTCGTCTTTAGCGTCTTTTGTAGTCTACATCATAGCAAAACGCTTTCCCACTATGTCTGGCAAGGAGAAACTGTGCCAGCACAGAAAACATCTCCCATCGTGTTCTAGAAGTTGCAGAGATGTCTGCCAAGTGTTTGGCAGGAAGAAAAGAAAAGTTGTCCAAAACAGCTTCCAATCGAATTTTCATGTGATTGGAAAAGTCAGGAGAGTGCAAAAGTACTGTTTTCTATCAGTTGGCAAGGTGCGCACACAATCCCAGTGTTGTACAGCTTGCTTCTTCACCTTTCCGAAGCTGCCGCTCTCCCCGGCTCCCGGAGCCGAAGAAGCGGCTTCTTCGCGCAAAGACGATTGTGCCGCTCACAGTGCTCTCCTTAGCGCGGCTTCTGCCCAAAGACGCCCGGGAGCGGCTCTTAGCTCTGGAGAGCATCCTACCTTCGTCTTTAGCGTCTCTTCTCATCTACATCTCAGCAAAAAGCTTTTCCACTACATCTGGCTAGGAAAAACTGTGCCAGCACAGAAAACATCTCCCATCGTGTTCTAGAAGTTGCAGAGATGTCTTCCTATTGTTTGGCAGGAAGAAAAGAAAAGTTGTCCAAAACAGCTTCCAATCGAATGTTCATGTGATTGGAAAAGTCAGGAGAGTGCAAAAGTACTGTTTTCTATCAGTTGGCAAGCTGCGCACACAATTCCAGTGTTGTACAGCTTGCTTCTTCACCTTCCCGAAGCTGCCGGTCTCCCCGGCTCCCGGAGAAGCCGAAGCGGCTTCTTCGCGCAAAGACGATTGTGCCGCTCACAGTGCTCTCCTTACTGCGGCTTCTGCCCAAAGACGCCCGGGAGCGGATCTTAGCTCCGGAGAGCATCCTACCTTCGTCTTTAGCGTCTTTTGTAGTCTACATCATAGCAAAACGCTTTCCCACTATGTCTGGCTAGGAGAAACTGTGCCAGCACAGAAAACATCTCCCATCGTGTTCTAGAAGTTGCAGAGATGTCTGCCAAGTGTTTGGCAGGAAGAAAAGCTGTCCAAAACAGCTTCCAATCGAATGTTCATGTGATTGGAAAAGTCAGGAGAGTGCAAAAGTACTGTTTTCTATCAGTTGGCAAGCTGCGCACACAATCCCAGTGTTGTACAGCTTGCTTCTTCACCTTCCCGAAGCTGCCGCTCTCCCCGGATCCCGGAGCCGAAGAAGCGGCTTCTTCGCGCAAAGACGATTGTGCCGCTCACAGTGCTCTCCTTAGCGCGGCTTCTGCCCAAAGACGCCCGGGAGCGGCTCTTAGCTCTGGAGAGCATCCTACCTTCGTCTTTAGCGTCTTTTGTAGTCTACATCTTAGCAAATAGATATTCCACTATGTCTGGCTAGGAAAAACTGTGCCAGCACAGAAAACATCTCCCATCGTGTTCTAGAAGTTGCAGAGATGTCTGCCAAGTGTTTGGCAGGAAGAAAAGAAAAGTTGTCCAAAACAGCTTCCAATCGAATGTTCATGTGATTGGAAAAGTCAGGAGAGTGCAAAAGTACTGTTTTCTATCAGTTGGCAAGCTGCGCACACAATCCCAGTGTTGTACAGCTTGCTTCTTCACCTTCCCGAAGCTGCCGCTCTCCCCGGCTCCCGGAGCCGAAGAAGCGGCTTCTTCGCGCAAAGACGATTGTGCCGCTCACAGTGCTCTCCTTAGCGCGGCTTCTGCCCAAAGACGCCCGGGAGCGGCTCTTAGATCCGGAGAGCATCCTACCTTCGTCTTTAGCGCCTTTTGTAGTCTACATCTTAGCAAAACGCTTTGCCAGTATGTCTGGCTAGGAGAAACTGTGCCAGCACAGAAAACATCTCCCATCGTGTTCTAGAAGTTGCAGAGATGTCTGCCAAGTGTTTGGCAGGAAGAAAAGCTGTCCAAAACAGCTTCCAATCGAATGTTCATGTGATTGGAAAAGTCAGGAGAGTGCAAAAGTACTGTTTTCTATCAGTTGGCAAGCTGCGCACACAATCCCAGTGTTGTACAGCTTGCTTCTTCACCTTCCCGAAGCTGCCGCTCTCTCCGGCTCCCGGAGCCGAAGAAGCGGCTTCTTCGCGCAAAGACGATTGTGTCGCTCACAGTGCTCTCCTTAGCGCGGCTTCTGCCCAAAGATGCCCGGGAGCGGCTCTTAGCTCCGGAGAGCATCCTACCTTCGTCTTTAGCGTCTTTTGTAGTCTACATCTTAGCAAAACGCTTTCCCAGTATGTCTGGCTAGGAGAAACTGTGCCAGCACAGAAAACATCTCCCATCGTGTTCTAGAAGTTGCAGAGATGTCTGCCAAGTGTTTGACAGGAAGAAAAGTAAAGTTGTCCAAAACAGCTTCCAATCGAATGTTCATGTGATTGGAAAAGTCAGGAGAGTGCAAAAGTACTGTTTTCTATCAGTTGGCAAGCTGCGCACACAATCCCAGTGTTGTACAGCTTGCTTCTTCACCTTCCCGAAGCTGCCGCTCTCTCCGGCTCCCGGAGCCGAAGAAGCGGCTTCTTCGCACAAAGACCATTGTGCCGCTCACAGTGCTCTCCTTAGCGCGGCTTCAGCCCAGAGACGCCCGGATGCAGCTCTTAGCTCCGGAGAGCATCCTACCTTCGTCTTTAGCGCCTTTTGTTGTCTACATCTTAGCAAATAGATTTTCCACTACATCTGGCAAGGAGAAACTGTGCCAGCACAGAAAACATCTCCCATCGTGTTCTAGAAGTTGCAGAGATGTCTGCCAAGTGTTTGGCAGGAAGAAGAGAAAAGTTGTCCAAAACAGCTTCCAATCCAATATTCATGTGATTGGAAAAGTCAGGAGAGTGCAAAAGTACTGTTTTCTATCAGTTGGCAAGGTGCGCACACAATCCCAGTGTTGTACAGCTTGCTTCTTAACCTTCCCGAAGCTGCCGCTCTCCCCGGATCCCGGAGCCGAAGAAGCGACTTCTTCGCGCAAAGACGATTGTGCCGCTCACAGTGCTCTCCTTAGCGCGGCTTCTGCCCAAAGACGCCCGGGAGCGGCTCTTAGCTCTGGAGAGCATCCTACCTTCGTCTTTAGCGCCTTTTGTAGTCTACATCTTAGCAAAACGCTTTGCCAGTATGTCTGGCTAGGAGAAACTGTGCCAGCACAGAAAACATCTCCCATCGTGTTCTAGAAGTTGCAGAGATGTCTGCCAAGTGTTTGGCAGGAAGAAAAGAAAAGTTGTCCAAAACAGCTTCCAATCGAATGTTCATGTGATTGGAAAAGTCAGGAGAGTGCAAAAGTACTGTTTTCTATCAGTTGGCAAGCTGCGCACACAATCCCAGTGTTGTACAGCTTGCTTCTTCACCTTCCCGAAGCTGCCTGTCTCCCCGGATCTAGGAGCCGAAGAAGCGGCTTCTTCGCGCAAAGACGATTGTGCCGCTCACAGTGCTCTCCTAAGCGCGGCTTCTGCCCAAAGACGCCCGGGAGTGACTCTTAGCTCCGGAGAGCATCCTACCTTCATCTTTAGCGTCTTGTGTAGTCAACATCTTAGCAAAACGCTTTGCCAGTATGTCTGGCTAGGAGAAACTGTGCCAGCACAGAAAACATCTCCCATCGTGTTTTAGAAGTTGCAGAGATGTCTGCCAAGTGTTTGACAGGAAGAAAAGAAATGTTGTCCAAAACAGCTTCCAATCGAATGTTCATGTGATTGGAAAATTCAGGAGAGTGCAAAAGTACTGTTTAATATCAGTTGGCAAGCTGCGCACACAATCCCAGTGTTGTACAGCTTGCTTCTTCACCTTCCCGAAGCTGCCGCTCTCTCCGGATCCCGGATCCGAAGAAGCGGCTTCTTCGCGCAAAGACGATTGTGTCGCTCACAGTGCTCTCCTTAGCGCGGCTTCTGCCCAAAGACGCCCGGGAGCGGCTCTTAGCTCCGGAGAGCATCCTACCTTCGTCTTTCGCGTCTTTTGTAGTCTACATCTTAGCAAAACGCTTTCCCAGTATGTCTGGCTAGGAGAAACTGTGCCAGCACAGAAAACATCTCCCATCGTGTTCTAGAAGTTGCAGAGATGTCTGCCAAGTGTTTGACAGGAAGAAAAGAAAAGTTGTCCAAAACAGCTTCCAATCGAATGTTCATGTGATTGGAAAAGTCAGGAGAGTGCAAAAGTACTGTTTTCTATCAGTTGGCAAGCTGCGCACACAATCCCAGTGTTGTACAGCTTGCTTCTTCACCTTCCCGAAGCTGCCGCTCTCTCCGGCTCCCGGAGCCGATGAAGCGGCTTCTTCGCGCAAAGACCATTGTGCCGCTCACAGTGCTCTCCTTAGCGCGGCTTCTGCCCAAAGACGCCCGGGAGCGGCTCTTAGATCCGGAGAGCATCCTACCTTCGTCTTTAGCGCCTTTTGTAGTCTACATCTTAGCAAAACGCTTTGCCAGTATGTCTGGCTAGGAGAAACTGTGCCAGCACAGAAAACATCTCCCATCGTGTTCTAGAAGTTGCAGAGATGTCTGCCAAGTGTTTGGCAGGAAGAAAAGCTGTCCAAAACAGCTTCCAATCGAATGTTCATGTGATTGGAAAAGTCAGGAGAGGGCAAAAGTACTGTTTTCTATCAGTTGGCAAGCTGCGCACACAATCCCAGTGTTGTACAGATTGCTTCTTCACCTTCCCGAAGCTGCCGCTCTCTCCGGCTCCCGGAGCCGAAGAAGCGGCTTCTTCGCGCAAAGATGATTGTGCCGCTCACAGTGCTCTCCTTAGCGCGGCTTCTGCCCAAAGACGCCCGGGAGCGGCTCTTAGATCTGGAGAGCATCCTACCTTCGTCTTTAGCGCCTTTTGTAGTCTACATCTTAGCAAAACGCTTTGCCAGTATGTCTGGCTAGGAGAAACTGTGCCAGCACAGAAAACATCTCCCATCGTGTTCTAGAAGTTGCAGAGATGTCTGCCAAGTGTTTGGCAGGAAGAAGAGAAAAGTTGTCCAAAACAGCTTCCAATCCAATATTCATGTGATTGGAAAAGTCAGGAGAGTGCAAAAGTACTGTTTTCTATCAGTTGGCAAGCTGCGCACACAATCCCAGTGTTGTACAGCTTGCTTCTTCACCTTCCCGAAGCTGCCTGTCTCCCCGGATCTAGGAGCCGAAGAAGCGGCTTCTTCGCGCAAAGACGATTGTGCCGCTCACAGTGCTCTCCTCAGCGCGGCTTCTGCCCAAAGACGCCCGGGAGTGACTCTTTGCTCCGGAGAGCATCCTACCTTCATCTTTAGCGTCTTGTGTAGTCAACATCTTAGCAAAACGCTTTCCCACTATGTCTGGCTAGGAGAAACTGTGCCAGCACAGAAAACATCTCCCATCGTGTTCTAGAAGTTGCAGAGATGTCTGCCAAGTGTTTTGCAGGAAGAAGAGAAAAGTTGTCCAAAACAGCTTCCAATCGAATGTTCATGTGATTGGAAAAGTCAGGAGAGTGCAAAAGTACTGTTTTCTATCAGTTGGCGAGCTGCACACACAATCCCAGTGTTGTACAGCTTGCTTCTTCACCTTCCCGAAGCTGCCGCTCTCCCCGGATCCCGGAGCCGAAGAAGCGGCTTCTTCGCGCAAAGACGATTGTGCCGCTCACAGTGCTCTCCTTAGCGCGGCTTCTGCCCAAAGACGCCCGGGAGCGGCTCTTAGCTCCGGAGAGCATCCTACCTTCGTCTTTAGCATCTTTTGTAGTCTACATCTTAGCAAAACGCTTTCCCAGTATGTCTGGCTAGGAGAAACTGTGCCAGCACAGAAAACATCTCCCATCGTGTTCTAGAAGTTGCAGAGATGTCTGCCAAGTGTTTGACAGGAAGAAAAGAAAAGTTGTCCAAAACAGCTTCCAATCGAATGTTCATGTGATTGGAAAAGTCAGGAGAGTGCAAAAGTACTGTTTTCTATCAGTTGGCAAGCTGCGCACACAATCCCAGTGTTGTACAGCTTGCTTCTTCATTTTCCCGAAGCTGCCGCTCTCTCCGGCTCCCGGAGCCGAAGAAGCGGCTTCTTCGCGCAAAGACGATTGTGCCGCTCACAGTGCTCTCCTTGGCACGGCTTCTGCCGAAAGACGCCCGGGGGCAGCTCTTAGCTCCGGAGAGCATCCTACCTTCGTCTTTAGCGTCTTTTGTAGTCTACATCATAGCAAAACGCTTTCCCACTATGTCTGGCAAGGAGAAACTGTGCCAGCACAGAAAACATCTCCCATCGTGTTCTAGAAGTTGCAGAGATGTCTGCCAAGTGTTTGGCAGGAAGAAGAGAAAAGTTGTCCAAAACAGCTTCCAATCCAATATTCATGTGATTGGAAAAGTCAGGAGAGTGCAAAAGTACTGTTTTCTATCAGTTGGCAAGGTGCGCACACAATCCCAGTGTTGTACAGCTTGCTTCTTAACCTTCCCGAAGCTACCGCTCTCCCCGGATCCGGGAGCCGAAGAAGCGGCTTCTTCGCGCAAAGACGATTGTGCCGCTCACAGTGCTCTCCTTAGCGCGGCTTCTGCCCAAAGACGCCCGGGAGCGGCTCTTAGCTCTGGAGAGCATCCTACCTTCGTTTTTAGCGCCTTTTGTAGTCTACATCTTAGCAAAACGCTTTGCCATTATGTCTGGCTAGGAGAAACTGTGCCAGCACAGAAAACATCTCCCATCGTGTTCTAGAAGTTGCAGAGATGTCTGCCAAGTGTTTGGCAGGAAGAAGAGAAAAGTTGTCCAAAACAGCTTCCAATCCAATATTCATGTGATTGGAAAAGTCAGGAGAGTGCAAAAGTACTGTTTTCTATCAGTTGGCAAGGTGCGCACACAATCCCAGTGTTGTACAGCTTGCTTCTTAACCTTCCCGAAGCTGCCGCTCTCCCAGGCTCTCGGAGCCGAAGAAGCGGCTTCTTCGCGCAAAGACGATTGTGCCGCTCACAGTGCTCTCCTTAGCGCGGCTTCTGCCCAAAGACGCCCGGGAGCGGCTCTTAGCTCTGGAGAGCATCCTACCTTCGTCTTTAGCGTCTTTTGTAGTCTACATCTTAGCAAAACGCTTTCCCAGTATGTCTGGCTAGGAGAAACTGTGCCAGCACAGAAAACATCTCCCATCGTGTTCTAGAAGTTGCAGAGATGTCTGCCAAGTGTTTGGCAGGAAGAAAAGAAAAGTTGTCCAAAACAGCTTCCAATCGAATGTTCATGTGATTGGAAAAGTCAGGAGAGTGCAAAAGTACTGTTTTCTATCAGTTGGCAAGCTGCGCACACAATCCCAGTGTTGTACAGCTTGCTTCTTCACCTTCCCGAAGCTGCCTGTCTCCCCGGATCTAGGAGCCGAAGAAGCGGCTTCTTCGCGCAAAGACGATTGTGCCGCTCACAGTGCTCTCCTAAGCGCGGCTTCTGCCCAAAGACGCCCGGGAGTGACTCTTAGCTCCGGAGAGCATCCTACCTTCATCTTTAGCGTCTTGTGTAGTCAACATCTTAGCAAAACGCTTTCCCACTATGTCTGGCTAGGAGAAACTGTGCCAGCACAGAAAACATCTCCCATCGTGTTCTAGACGTTGCAGAGATGTCTGCCAAGTGTTTTGCAGGAAGAAGAGAAAAGTTGTCCAAAACAGCTTCCAATCGAATGTTCATGTGATTGGAAAAGTCAGGAGAGTGCAAAAGTACTGTTTTCTATCAGTTGGCAAGCTGCACACACAATCCCAGTGTTGTACAGCTTGCTTCTTCACCTTCCCGAAGCTGCCGCTCTCCCCAGATCCCGGAGCCGAAGAAGCGGCTTCTTCGCGCAAAGACCATTGTGCCGCTCACAGTGCTCTCCTTAGCGCGGCTTCTGCCGAAAGACGCCCGGGAGCGGCTCTTAGCTCTGGAGAGCATCCTACCTTCGTCTTTAGCGTCTTTTGTAGTCTACATCTTAGCAAAACGCTTTGCCAGTATGTCTGGCAAGGAGAAACTGTGCCAGCACAGAAAACATCTCCCATCGTGTTTTAGAAGTTGCAGAGATGTCTGCCAAGTGTTTGACAGGAAGAAAAGAAATGTTGTCCAAAACAGCTTCCAATCGAATGTTCATGTGATTGGAAAATTCAGGAGAGTGCAAAAGTACTGTTTAATATCAGTTGGCAAGCTGCGCACACAATCCCAGTGTTGTACAGCTTGCTTCTTCACCTTCCCGAAGCTGCCGCTCTCTCCAGATCCCGGATCCGAAGAAGCGGCTTCTTCGCGCAAAGACGATTGTGTCGCTCACAGTGCTCTCCTTAGCGCGGCTTCTGCCCAAAGACGCCCGGGAGCGGCTCTTAGCTCCGGAGAGCATCCTACCTTCGTCTTTAGCGTCTTTTGTAGTCTACATCTTAGCAAAACGCTTTCCCAGTATGTCTGGCTAGGAGAAACTGTGCCAGCACAGAAAACATCTCCCATCGTGTTCTAGAAGTTGCAGAGATGTCTGCCAAGTGTTTGGCAGGAAGAAAAGAAAAGTTGTCCAAAACAGCTTCCAATCGAATGTTCATGTGATTGGAAAAGTCAGGAGAGTGCAAAAGTACTGTTTTCTATCAGTTGGCAAGCTGCGCACACAATCCCAGTGTTGTACAGCTTGCTTCTTCACCTTCCCGAAGCTGCCGCTCTCTCCGGCTCCCGGAGCCGAAGAAGCGGCTTCTTCGCGCAAAGACGATTGTGCCGCTCACAGTGCTCTCCTTAGCGCGGCTTCTGCCCAAAGACGCCCGGGAGCGGCTCTTAGCTCTGGAGAGCATCCTACCTTCGTCTTTAGCGTCTTTTGTAGTCTACATCTTAGCAAAACGCTTTCCCAGTATGTCTGGCTAGGAGAAACTGTGCCAGCACAGAAAACATCTCCCATCGTGTTCTAGAAGTTGCAGAGATGTCTGCCAAGTGTTTGGCAGGAAGAAGAGAAAAGTTGTCCAAAACAGCTTCCAATCGAATGTTCATGTGATTGGAAAAGTCAGGAGAGTGCAAAAGTACTGTTTTCTATCAGTTGGCAAGCTGCACACACAATCCCAGTGTTGTACAGCTTGCTTCTTCACCTTCCCGAAGCTGCCGCTCTCCCCGGCTCCCGGAGGCGAAGAAGCGACTTCTTCGCGCAAAGACGATTGTGCCGCTCACAGTGCTCTCCTTAGCGCGGCTTCTGCCCAAAGACGCCCGGGAGCGGCTCTTAGCTCTGGAGAGCATCCTACCTTCGTCTTTAGCGTCTTTTGTAGTCTACATCTTAGCAAAACGCTTTGCCAGTATGTCTGGCTAGGAGAAACTGTGCCAGCACAGAAAACATCTCCCATCGTGTTTTAGAAGTTGCAGAGATGTCTGCCAAGTGTTTGACAGGAAGAAAAGAAATGTTGTCCAAAACAGCTTCCAATCGAATGTTCATGTGATTGGAAAATTCAGGAGAGTGCAAAAGTACTGTTTTCTATCAGTTGGCAAGCTGCACACACAATCCCAGTGTTGTACAGCTTGCTTCTTCACCTTCCCGAAGCTGCCGCTCTCTCCGGATCCCGGATCCGAAGAAGCGGCTTCTTCGCGCAAAGACGATTGTGTCGCTCACAGTGCTCTCCTTAGCGCGGCTTCTGCCCAAAGACGCCCGGGAGCGGCTCTTAGCTCCGGAGAGCATCCTACCTTCGTCTTTAGCGTCTTTTGTAGTCTACATCTTAGCAAAACGCTTTCCCAGTATGTCTGGCTAGGAGAAACTGTTCCAGCACAGAAAACATCTCCCATCGTGTTCTAGAAGTTGCAGAGATGTCTGCCAAGTGTTTGACAGGAAGAAAAGAAAAGTTGTCCAAAACAGCTTCCAATCGAATGTTCATGTGATTGGAAAAGTCAGGAGAGTGCAAAAGTACTGTTTTCTATCAGTTGGCAAGCTGCGCACACAATTCCAGTGTTGTACAGCTTGCTTCTTCACCTTCCCGAAGCTGCCGCTCTCTCCGGCTCCCGGAGCCGAAGAAGCGGCTTCTTCGCGCAAAGACCATTGTGCCGCTCACAGTGCTCTCCTTAGCGCGGCTTCAGCCCAGAGACGCCCAGAAGCAGCTCTTAGCTCCGGAGAGCATCCTACCTTCGTCTTTAGCGCCTTTTGTAGTCTACATCTTAGCAAATAGATTTTCCACTACATCTGGCAAGGAGAAACTGTGCCAGCACAGAAAACATCTCCCATCGTGTTCTAGAAGTTGCAGAGATGTCTGCCAAGTGCTTTGCAGGAAGAAGAGAAAAGTTGTCCAAAACAGCTTCCAATCGAATGTTCATGTGATTGGAAAAGTCAGGAGAGTGCAAAAGTACTGTTTTCTATCAGTTGGCAAGCTGCACACACAATCCCAGCGTTGTACAGCTTGCTTCTTCACCTTCCCGAAGCTGCCGCTCTCCCCAGATCCCGGAGCCGAAGAAGCGACTTCTTCGCGCAAAGACGATTGTGCCGCTCACAGTGCTCTCCTTAGCGCAGCTTCTGCCCAAAGACGCCCGGGAGCGGCTCTTAGCTCTGGAGAGCATCCTACCTTCGTCTTTAGCGCCTTTTGTAGTCTACATCTTAGCAAAACGCTTTGCTAGTATTTCTGGCTAGGAGAAACAGTTCCAGCACAGAAAACATCTCCCATCGTGTTCTAGAAGTTGCAGAGATGTCTGCCAAGTGTTTGGCAGGAAGAAAAGAAAAGTTGTCCACAACAGCTTCCAATCGAATGTTCATGTGATTGGAAAAGTCAGGAGAGTGCAAAAGTACTGTTTTCTATCAGTTGGCAAGCTGCGCACACAATCCCAGTGTTGTACAGCTTGCTTCTTCACCTTCCCGAAGCTGCCGCTCTCCCCGGCTCCCGGAGCCGAAGAAGCGGCTTCTTCACGCAAAGACGATTGTGCCGGTCACAGTGCTCTCCTTAGCGCGGCTTCTGCCCAAAGTCGCCCGGGAGCGGCTCTTAGCTCCGGAGAGCATCCTACCTTCGTCTTTTGCGTCTTTTGTAGTCTACATCTTAGCAAAACGCTTTCCCACTATGTCTGGCAAGGAGAAACTGTGCCAGCACAGAAAACATCTCCCATCGTGTTCTAGAAGTTGCAGAGATGTCTGCCAAGTGTTTGGCAGGAAGAAAAGAAAAGTTGTCCACAACAGCTTCCAATCGAATGTTCATGTGATTGGAAAAGTCAGGAGAGTGCAAAAGTACTGTTTTCTATCAGTTGGCAAGGTGCGCACACAATCCCAGTGTTGTACAGCTTCCTTCTTCACCTTCCCGAAGCTGCCGCTCTCCCCGGCTCCCGGAGCCGAAGAAGCGGCTTCTTCACGCAAAGACGATTGTGCCGGTCACAGTGCTCTCCTTAGCGCGGCTTCTGCCCAAAGTCGCCCGGGAGCGGCTCTTAGCTCCGGAGAGCATCCTACCTTCGTCTTTTGCGTCTTTTGTAGTCTACATCTTAGCAAAACGCTTTCCCACTATGTCTGGCAAGGAGAAACTGTGCCAGCACAGAAAACATCTCCCATCGTGTTCTAGAAGTTGCAGAGATGTCTGCCAAGTGTTTGGCAGGAAGAAGAGAAAAGTTGTCCAAAACAGCTTCCAATCGAATGTTCATGTGATTGGAAAATCAGGAGAGTGCAAAAGTACTGTTTTCTATCAGTTGGCAAGCTGCGCACACAATCCCAGTGTTGTACAGCTTGCTTCTTCACCTTCCCGAAGCTGCCTGTCTCCCCGGCTCCCGGAGCCGAAGAAGCGGCTTCTTCGCGCAAAGACGATTGTGCCGCTCACAGTGCTCTCCTTAGCGCGGCTTCTGCCCAAAGACGCCCGGGAGCTGCTCTTAGCTCTGGAGAGCATCCTACCTTCGTCTTTAGCGCCTTTTGTAGTCTACATCTTAGCAAAACGCTTTGCCAGTATGTCTGCCTAGGAGAAACGGTTCCAGCACAGAAAACATCTCCCATCGTGTTCTAGAAGTTGCAGAGATGTCTGCCAAGTGTTTGGCAGGAAGAAAAGTTGTCCACAACAGCTTCCAATCGAATGTTCATGTGATTGGAAAAGTCAGGAGAGTGCAAAAGTACTGTTTTCTATCAGTTGGCAAGCTGCGCACACAATCCCAGTGTTGTACAGCTTGCTTCTTCACCTTCCCGAAGCTGCCGCTCTCCCCAGATCCCGGAGCCGAAGAAGCGACTTCTTCGCGCAAAGACGATTGTGCCGCTCACAGTGCTCTCCTTAGCGCGGCTTCTGCCGAAAGACGCCCGGGAGCGGCTCTTTGCTCCGGAGAGCATCCTACCTTCGTGTTTAGCGTCTTTTGTAGTCTACATCTTAGCAAAACGCTTTCCCACTATTTCTGGCTAGGAAAAACTGTGCCAGCACAGAAAACATCTCCCATCGTGTTCTAGAAGTTGCAGAGATGTCTGCCAAGTGTTTGGCAGGAAGAAAAGAAAAGTTGTCCAAAACAGTTTCCAATCGAATTTTCATGTGATTGGAAAAGTCAGGAGAGTGCAAAAGTACTGTTTTCTATCAGTTGGCAAGGTGCGCACACAATCCCAGTGTTGTACAGCTTGCTTCTTCACCTTCCCGAAGCTGCCGCTCTCCCCGGCTCCCGGAGCCGAAGAAGCGGCTTCTTCGCGCAAAGACGATTGTGCCGCTCACAGTGCTCTCCTTAGCGCGGCTTCTGCCCAAAGACGCCCGGGAGCGGCTCTTAGCTCTGGAGAGCATCCTACCTTCGTCTTTAGCGTCTCTTCTCATCTACATCTCAGCAAAAAACTTTTCCACTACATCTGGCAAAGAGAAACTGTGCCAGCACAGAAAACATCTCCCATCGTGTTCTAGAAGTTGCAGAGATGTCTGCCAAGTGTTTGGCAGGAAGAAAAGAAAAGTTGTCCAAAACAGCTTCCAATCGAATGTTCATGTGATTGGAAAAGTCAGGAGAGTGCAAAAGTACTGTTTTCTATCAGTTGGCAAGCTGCGCACACAATTCCAGTGTTGTACAGCTTGCTTCTTCACCTTCCCGAAGCTGCCGGTCTCCCCGTCTCCCGGAGAAGCCGAAGCGACTTCTTCGCGCAAAGACGATTGTGCCGCTCACGGTGGTCTCCTTACTGCGGCTTCTGCCCAAAGACGCCCAGGAGCGGATCTTAGCTCTGGAGAGCATCCTACCTTCGTCTTTTCCCCCTCTTCTCATCTACGTCGCAGCAAAAAGCTTTTCCACTACATCTGGCAAGGAGAAACTGTGCCAGCAAAGAAAACATCTCCCATCGTGTTCTAGAAGTTGCAGAGATTTCTGCCAAGTGTTTGGCAGGAAGAAAAGAAAAGTTGTCCAAAATACTTCCAATCGAATGTTCATGTCATTGGAAAAGTCAGGAGAGTGCAAAAGTACTGTTTTCTATCAGTTGGCAAGGTGCGCACACAATCCCAGTGTTGTCGAGCTTGCTTCTTCACCATCCCGAAGCTGCCGCTCTCCCCGGCTCCCGGAGCCGAAAGGTGGCTTCTTCACGCAAAGACGATTGTGCTGCTCACAGTGCTCTCCTTAGCGCGGCTTCTGCCCAAAGACGCCCGGGAGCGGCTCTTAGCTCTGGAGAGCATCCTACCTTCGTCTTTAGCGCCTTTTGTAGCCTACATCTTAGCAAAACGCTTTGCCAGTATGTCTGGCTAGGAGAAACGGTTCCAGCACAGAAAACATCTCGCATCGTGTTCTAGAAGTTGCAGAGATGTCTGCCAAGTGTTTGGCAGGAAGAAAAGTTGTCCACAACAGCTTCCAATCGAATGTTCATGTGATTGGAAAAGTCAGGAGAGTGCAAAAGTACTGTTTTCTATCAGTTGGCAAGCTGCGCACACAATCCCAGTGTTGTACAGCTTGCTTCTTCACCTTCCCGACGCGGCCGCTCTCCCCAGATCCCGGAGCCGAAGAAGCGACTTCTTCGCGCAAAGACCATTGTGCCGCTCACAGTGCTCTCCTTAGCGCGGCTTCTGCCCAAAGACACCCGGGAGCGGCTCTTAGCTCTGGAGAGCATCCTACCTTCGTCTTTAGCGTCTTTTGTAGTCTACATCTTAGCAAAACGCTTTCCCACTATTTCTGGCTAGGAAAAACTGTGCCAGCACAGAAAACATCTCCCATCGTGTTCTAGAAGTTGCAGAGATGTCTGCCAAGTGTTTGGCAGGAAGAAAAGAAAAGTTGTCCAAAACAGCTTCCAATCGAATTTTCATGTGATTGGAAAAGTCAGGAGAGTGCAAAAGTACTGTTTTCTATCAGTTGGCAAGGTGCGCACACAATCCCAGTGTTGTACAGCTTGCTTCTTCACCTTTCCGAAGCTGCCGCTCTCCCCGGCTCCCGGAGCCGAAGAAGCGGCTTCTTCGCGCAAAGACGATTGTGCTGCTCACAGTGCTCTCCTTAGCGCGGCTTCTGCCCAAAGACGCCCGGGAGCGGCTCTTAGCTCTGGAGAGCATCCTACCTTCGTCTTTAGCGTCTCTTCTCATCTACATCTCAGCAAAAAGCTTTTCCACTACATCTGGCAAGGAGAAACTGTGCCAGCACAGAAAACATCTCCCATCGTGTTCTAGAAGTTGCAGAGATGTCTGCCAAGTGTTTGGCAGGAAGAAAAGAAAAGTTGTCCAAAACAGCTTCCAATCGAATGTTCATGTGATTGGAAAAGTCAGGAGAGTGCAAAAGTACTGTTTTCTATCAGTTGGCAAGCTGCGCACACAATTCCAGTGTTGTACAGCTTGCTTCTTCACCTTCCCGAAGCTGCCGGTCTCCCCGGCTCCCGGAGAAGCCGAAGCGGCTTCTTCGCGCAAAGACGATTGTGCCGCTCACAGTGCTCTCCTTAGTGCGGCTTCTGCCCAAAGACGCCCGGGAGCGGATCTTAGCTCTGGAGAGCATCCTACCTTCGTCTTTACCACCTCTTCTCATCTACGTCTCAGCAAAAAGCTTTTCCACTACATCTGGCAAGGAGAAACTGTGCCAGCACAAAAAACATCTCCCATCGTGTTCTATAAGTTGCAGAGATGTCTGCCAAGTGTTTGGCAGGAAGAAAAGAAAAGTTGTCCAAAACAGCTTCCAATCGAATGTTCATGTGATTGGAAAAGTCAGGAGAGTGCAAAAGTACTGTTTTCTATCAGTTGGCAAGCTGCGCACACAATCCCAGTGTTGTACAGCTTGCTTCTTCACCTTCCCGAAGCTGCCGCTCTCCCCGGATCCCGGAGCCGAAGAAGCGGCTTCTTCGCGCAAAGACGATTGTGCCGCTCACAGCGCTCTCCTTAGCGCGGCTTCTGCCCAAAGACGCCCGGGAGCGGCTCTTAGCTCCAGAGAGCATCCTACCTTCGTCTTTTGCGTCTTTTGTAGTCTACATCTTAGCAAATAGATTTTCCACTATGTCTGGCTAGGAAAAACTGTGCCAGCAAAGAAAACATCTCCCATCGTGTTCTAGAAGTTGCAGAGATTTCTGCCAAGTGTTTGGCAGGAAGAAGAGAAAAGTTGTCCAAAACAGCTTCCAATCCAATATTCATGTGATTGGAAAAGTCAGGAGAGTGCAAAAGTACTGTTTTCTATCAGTTGGCAAGCTGCGCACAGAATCCCAGTGTTGTACAGCTTGCTTCTTAACCTTCCCGAAGCTGCCGCTCTCCCCGGCTCTCAGAGCCGAAGAAGCGGCTTCTTCGCGCAAAGACGATTGTGCCGCTCACAGTGCTCTCCTTAGCGCGGCTTCTGCCCAAAGACGCCCGGGAGCGGCTCTTAGCTCTGGAGAGCATCCTACCTTCGTCTTTAGCGTCTTTTGTAGTCTACATCTTAGCAAAACGCTTTCCCAGTATGTCTGGCTAGGAAAAACTGTGCCAGCACAGAAAACATCTCCCATCGTGTTCTAGAAGTTGCAGAGATGTCTGCCAAGTGTTTGGCAGGAAGAAAAGAAAAGTTGTCCAAAACAGCTTCCAATCGAATGTTCATGTGATTGGAAAAGTCAGGAGAGTGCAAAAGTACTGTTTTCTATCAGTTGGCAAGCTGCGCACACAATTCCAGTGTTGTACAGCTTGCTTCTTCACCTTCCCGAAGCTGCCGGTCTCCCCGGCTCCCGGAGAAGCCGAAGCGGCTTCTTCGCGCAAAGACGATTGTGCCGCTCACAGTGCTCTCCTTACTGCGGCTTCTGCCCAAAGACGCCCGGGAGCGGATCTTAGCTCTGGAGAGCATCCTACCTTCGTCTTTACCACCTCTTCTCATCTACGTCTCAGCAAAAAGCTTTTCCACTACATCTGGCAAGGAGAAACTGTGCCAGCACAAAAAACATCTCCCATCGTGTTCTATAAGTTGCAGAGATGTCTGCCAAGTGTTTGGCAGGAAGAAAAGAAAAGTTGTCCAAAACAGCTTCCAATCGAATGTTCATGTGATTGGAAAAGTCAGGAGAGTGCAAAAGTACTGTTTTCTATCAGTTGGCAAGCTGCGCACACAATCCCAGTGTTGTACAGCTTGCTTCTTCACCTTCCCGAAGCTGCCGCTCTCTCCGGCTCCCGGAGCCGAAGAAGCGGCTTCTTCGCACAAAGACGATTGTGCTGCTCACAGTGCTCTCCTTGGCACGGCTTCTGCCCAAAGACGCCCGGGAGCAGCTCTTAGCTCCGGAGAGCATCCTACCTTCGTCTTTAGCGTCTTTTGTAGTCTACATCATAGCAAAACGCTTTCCCACTATGTCTGGCAAGGAGAAACTGTGCCAGCACAGAAAACATCTCCCATCGTGTTCTAGAAGTTGCAGAGATGTCTGCCAAGTGTTTGGCAGGAAGAAAAGCTGTCCAAAACAGCTTCCAATCGAATGTTCATGTGATTGGAAAAGTCAGGAGAGTGCAAAAGTACTGTTTGCTATCAGTTGGCAAGCTGCGCACACAATCCCAGTGTTGTACAGCTTGCTTCTTCACCTTCCCGAAGCTGCCGCTCTCCCCGGATCCCGGAGCCGAAGAAGCGGCTTCTTCGCGCAAAGACGATTGTGCCGCTCACAGCGCTCTCCTTAGCGCGGCTTCTGCCCAAAGACGCCCGGGAGCGGCTCTTAGCTCTGGAGAGCATCCTACCTTCGTCTTTAGCGTCTTTTGTAGTCTACATCTTAGCAAAACGCTTTGCCAGTATGTCTGGCTAGGAGAAACTGTGCCAGCACAGAAAACATCTCCCATCGTGTTTTAGAAGTTGCAGAGATGTCTGCCAAGTGTTTGGCAGGACGAAAAGAAATGTTGTCCAAAACAGCTTCCAATCGAATGTTCATGTGATTGGAAAATTCAGGAGAGTGCAAAAGTACTGTTTAATATCAGTTGGCAAGCTGCGCACACAATCCCAGTGTTGTACAGCTTGCTTCTTCACCTTCCCGAAGCTGCCGCTCTCTCCGGATCCCGGAGCCGAAGAAGCGGCTTCTTCGCGCAAAGACGATTGTGTCGCTCACAGTGCTCTCCTTAGCGCGGCTTCTGCCCAAAGACGCCCGGGAGCGGCTCTTAGCTCCGGAGAGCATCCTACCTTCGTCTTTAGCGTCTTTTGTAGTCTACATCTTAGCAAAACGCTTTCCCAGTATGTCTGGCTAGGAGAAACTGTGCCAGCACAGAAAACATCTCCCATCGTGTTCTAGAAGTTGCAGAGATGTCTGCCAAGTGTTTGACAGGAAGAAAAGAAAAGTTGTCCAAAACAGCTTCCAATCGAATGTTCATGTGATTGGAAAAGTCAGGAGAGTGCAAACGTACTGTTTTCTATCAGTTGGCAAGCTGCGCACACAATCCCAGTGTTGTACAGCTTGCTTCTTCACCTTCCCGAAGCTGCCGCTCTCTCCGGCTCCCGGAGCCGAAGAAGCGGCTTCTTCGCGCAAAGACCATTGTGCCGCTCACAGTGCTCTCCTTAGCGCGGCTTCAGCCCAGAGACGCCCGGAAGCAGCTCTTAGCTCCGGAGAGCATCCTACCTTCGTCTTTAGCGTCTTTTGTAGTCTACATCTTAGCAAAACGCTTTCCCACTATGTCTGGCTCGGAAAAACTGTGCCAGCACAGAAAACATCTCCCATTGTGTTCTAGAAGTTGCAGAGATGTCTGCCAAGTGTTTGGCAGGAAGAAAAGAAAAGTTGTCCAAAACAGCTTCCAATCGAATGTTCATGTGATTGGAAAAGTCAGGAGAGTGCAAAAGTACTGTTTTCTATCAGTTGGCAAGCTGCGCACACAATCCCAGTGTTGTACAGCTTGCTTCTTCACCTTCCCGAAGCTGCCGCTCTCCCCGGCTCCGGGAGCCGAAGAAGCGTCTTCTTCGCGCAAGGACGATTGTGCTGCTCACAGTGCTCTCCTTAGCGCGGCTTCTGCCCAAAGACTCCCGGGAGCGGCTCTTAGCTCCGGAGAGCATCCTGCCTTCGTCTTTAGCGTCTCTTCTCATCTACATCTCAGCAAAAAGCTTTTGGACTACATCTGGCAAGGAGAAACTTTGCCAGCACAGAAAACATCTCCCATCATCTTCTAGAAGTTGCAGAGATGTCTGCCAAGTGTTTGGCAGGAAGAAAAGAAAAGTTGTCCAAAACAGCTTCCAATCGAATGTTCATGTGATTGGAAAAGTCAGGAGAGTGCAAAAGTACTGTTTTCTATCAGTTGGCAAGCTGCGCACACAATCCCAGTGTTGTACAGCTTGCTTCTTCATTTTCCCGAAGCTGCCGCTCTCTCCGGCTCCCGGAGCCGAAGAAGCGGCTTCTTCGCACAAAGACGATTGTGCCGCTCACAGTGCTCTCCTTGGCACGGGTTCTGCCCAAAGACGCCCGGGGGCAGCTCTTAGCTCCGGAGAGCATCCTACCTTCGTCTTTAGCGTCTTTTGTAGTCTACATCATAGCAAAACGCTTTCCCACTATGTCTGGCTAGGAAAAACTGGGCCAGCACAGAAAACATCTCCCATCGTGTTCTAGAAGTTGCAGAGATGTCTGCCAAGTGTTTGGCAGGAAGAAAAGAAAAGTTGTCCACAACAGCTTCCAATCGAATGTTCATGTGATTGGAAAAGTCAGGAGAGTGCAAAAATACTGTTTTCTATCAGTTGGCAAGCTGCGCACACAATCCCAGTGTTGTACAGCTTGCTTCTTCACCTTCCCGAAGCTGCCGCTCTCCCCGGATCCCGGAGCCGAAGAAGCGGCTTCTTCGCGCAAAGACGATTGTGCCGCTCACAGTGCTCTCCTCAGCGCGGCTTCTGCCCAAAGACTCCCGGTAGTGACTCTTAGCTCCGGAGAGCATCCTACCTTCATCTTTAGCGTCTTGTGTAGTCAACATCTTAGCAAAACGCTTTCCCACTATGTCTGGCAAGGAGAAACTGTGCCAGCACAGAAAACATCTCCCATCGTGTTCTAGAAGTTGCAGAGATGTCTGCCAAGTGTTTTGCAGGAAGAAGAGAAAAGTTGTCCAAAACAGCTTCCAATCGAATGTTCATGTGATTGGAAAAGTCAGGAGAGTGCAAAAGTACTGTTTTCTATCAGTTGGCAAGCTGCACACACAATCCCAGCGTTGTACAGCTTGCTTCTTCACCTTCCCGAAGCTGCCGCTCTCCCCAGATCCCGGAGCCGAAGAAGCGACTTCTTCGCGCAAAGACGATTGTGCCGCTCACAGTGTTCTCCTTAGCGCGGCTTCTGCCCAAAGACGCCCGGGAGCGGCTCTTAGCTCTGGAGAGCATCCTACCTTCGTCTTTAGCGCCTTTTGTAGTCTACATCATAGCAAAACGCTTTCCCACTATGTCTGGCAAGGAGAAACTGTGCCAGCACAGAAAACATCTCCCATCGTGTTCTAGAAGTTGCAGAGATGTCTGCCAAGTGTTTGGCAGGAAGAAGAGAAAAGTTGTCCAAAACAGCTTCCAATCCAATATTCATGTGATTGGAAAAGTCAGGAGAGTGCAAAAGTACTGTTTTCTATCAGTTGGCAAGGTGCGCACACAATCCCAGTGTTGTATAGCTTGCTTCTTCACCTTCCCGAAGCTGCCTGTCTCCCCGGATCCCGGAGCCGAAGAAGCGCCTTCTTCGCGCAAAGACGATTGTGCCGCTCACAGTGCTCTCCTCAGCGCGGCTTCTGCCCAAAGACGCCCGGTAGTGACTCTTAGCTCCGGAGAGCATCCTACCTTCATCTTTAGCGTCTTGTGTAGTCAACATCTTAGCAAAACGCTTTGCCAGTATTTCTGGCTAGGAGAAACTGTTCCAGCACGGAAAACATCTCCCATCGTGTTCTAGAAGTTGCAGAGATGTCTGCCAAGTGTTTGGCAGGAAGAAAAGAAAAGTTGTCCACAACAGCTTCCAATCGAATGTTCATGTGATTGGAAAAGTCAGGAGAGTGCAAAAGTACTGTTTTCTATCAGTTGGCAAGCTGCGCACACAATCCCAGTGTTGTACAGCTTGCTTCTTCACCTTCCCGAAGCTGCCGCTCTCCCCGGATCCCGGAGCCGAAGAAGCGACTTCTTCGCGCAAAGACGATTGTGCCGCTCACAGTGCTCTCCTTAGCGCGGCTTCTGCCCAAAGACGCCCGGGAGCGGCTCTTTGCTCCGGAGAGCATCCTACCTTCGTGTTTAGCGTCTTTTGTAGTCTACATCTCGGCAAAAAGCTTTTCCACTATGTCTGCCTAGGAAAAACTGTGCCAGCACAGAAAACATCTCCCATCGTGTTCTAGAAGTTGCAGAGATGTCTGCCAAGTGTTTGGCAGGAAGAAAAGAAAAGTTGTCCACAACAGCTTCCAATCGAATGTTCATGTGATTGGAAAAGTCAGGAGAGTGCAAAAGTACTTTTTTCTATCAGTTGGCAAGCTGCGCACACAATCCCAGTGTTGTACAGCTTGCTTCTTCACCTTCCCGAAGCTGCCTGTCTCCCCGGATCCCGGAGCCGAAGAAGCGGCTTCTTCGCGCAAAGACGATTGTGCCGCTCACAGTGCTCTCCTCAGCGCCACTTCTGCCCAAAGACGCCCGGTAGTGACTCTTAGCTCCGGAGAGCATCCTACCTTCATCTTTAGCGTCTTGTGTAGTCAACATCTTAGCAAAACGCTTTGCCAGTATTTCTGGCTAGGAGAAACTGTTCCAGCACAGAAAACATCTCCCATCGTGTTCTAGAAGTTGCAGAGATGTCTGCCAAGTGTTTGGCAGGAAGAAAAGAAAAGTTGTCCACAACAGCTTCCAATCGAATGTTCATGTGATTGGAAAAGTCAGGAGAGTGCAAAAGTACTGTTTTCTATCAGTTGGCAAGCTGCGCACACAATCCCAGTGTTGTACAGCTTGCTTCTTCACCTTCCCGAAGCTGCCGCTCTCCCCGGATCCCGGAGCCGAAGAAGCGACTTCTTCGCGCAAAGACGATTGTGCCGCTCACAGTGCTCTCCTTAGCGCGGCTTCTGCCCAAAGACGCCCGGGAGCGGCTCTTTGCTCCGGAGAGCATCCTACCTTCGTGTTTAGCGTCTTTTGTAGTCTACATCTCGGCAAAAAGCTTTTCCACTATGTCTGCCTAGGAAAAACTGTGCCAGCACAGAAAACATCTCCCATCGTGTTCTAGAAGTTGCAGAGATGTCTGCCAAGTGTTTGGCAGGAAGAAAAGAAAAGTTGTCCACAACAGCTTCCAATCGAATGTTCATGTGATTGGAAAAGTCAGGAGAGTGCAAAAGTACTTTTTTCTATCAGTTGGCAAGGTGCGCACACAATCCCAGTGTTGTACAGCTTGCTTCTTCACCTTCCCGAAGCGGCCGCTCTCCCCGGCTCCCGGAGCCGAAGAAGGGGCTTCTTCACGCAAAGACGATTGTGCCGCTCACAGTGCTCTCCTTAGCGCGGCTTCTGCCCAAAGTCGCCTGGGAGCGGCTCTTAGCTCCGGAGAGCATCCTACCTTCGTCTTTTGCGTCTTTTGTAGTCTACATCTTAGCAAAACGCTTTCCCACTATGTCTGGCTCGGAAAAACTGTGCCAGCACAGAAAACATCTCCCATTGTGTTCTAGAAGTTGCAGAGATGTCTGCCAAGTGTTTGGCAGGAAGAAGAGAAAAGTTGTCCAAAACAGCTTCCAATCGAATGTTCATGTGATTGGAAAAGTCAGGAGAGTGCAAAAGTACTGTTTTCTATCAGTTGGCAAGGTGCGCACACAATCCCAGTGTTGTATAGCTTGCTTGTTAACCTTGCGAAGCTGCCGCTCTCCCCGGATCTCGGAGCCGAAGAAGCGGCTTCTTCGCGCAAAGACGATTGTGCCGCTCACAGTGCTCTCCTTAGCGCGGCTTCTGCCCAAAGACGCCCGGGAGCGGCTCTTAGCTCTGGAGAGCATCCTACCTTCGTCTTTAGCGTCTTTTGTAGTCTACATCTTAGCAAAAAACTTTTCCACTATGTCTGGCTAGGAAAAACTGTGCCAGCACAGAAAACATCTCCCATCGTGTTCTAGAAGTTGCAGAGATGTCTGCCAAGTGTTTGGCAGGAAGAAAAGAAAAGTTGTCCACAACAGCTTCCAATCGAATG
Organism: Melospiza georgiana; assembly: GCF_028018845.1. NCBI lineage: Eukaryota > Metazoa > Chordata > Aves > Passeriformes > Passerellidae > Melospiza > Melospiza georgiana. The sequence continues at coordinate 31,994,212 of NC_080464.1, read as the reverse complement.
TTCATGTGATTGGAAAAGTCAGGAGAGTGCAAAAGTACTTTTTTCTATCAGTTGGCAAGGTGCGCACACAATCCCAGTGTTGTACAGCTTGCTTCTTCACCTTCCCGAAGCGGCCGCTCTCCCCGGCTCCCGGAGCCGAAGAAGGGGCTTCTTCACGCAAAGACGATTGTGCCGCTCACAGTGCTCTCCTTAGCGCGGCTTCTGCCCAAAGTCGCCTGGGAGCGGCTCTTAGCTCCGGAGAGCATCCTACCTTCGTCTTTAGCGCCTTTTGTAGTCTACATCATAGCAAAACGCTTTCCCACTATGTCTGGCTCGGAAAAACTGTGCCAGCACAGAAAACATCTCCCATCGTGTTCTAGAAGTTGCAGAGATGTCTGCCAAGTGTTTGGCAGGAAGAAGAGAAAAGTTGTCCAAAACAGCTTCCAATCCAATATTCATGTGATTGGAAAAGTCAGGAGAGTGCAAAAGTACTGTTTTCTATCAGTTGGCAAGGTGCGCACACAATCCCAGTGTTGTATAGCTTGCTTCTTAACCTTCCCGAAGCTGCCGCTCTCCCCGGATCTCGGAGCCGAAGAAGCGGCTTCTTCGCGCAAAGACGATTGTTCCGCTCACAGTGCTCTCCTTAGCGCGGCTTCTGCCCAAAGACGCCCGGGAGCGGCTCTTAGCTCTGGAGAGCATCCTACCTTCGTCTTTAGCGTCTTTTGTAGTCTACATCTTAGCAAAAAACTTTTCCACTATGTCTGGCTAGGAAAAACTGTGCCAGCACAGAAAACATCTCCCATCGTGTTCTAGAAGTTGCAGAGATGTCTGCCAAGTGTTTGGCAGGAAGAAAAGAAAAGTTGTCCAAAACAGCTTCCAATCGAATGTTCATGTGATTGGAAAAGTCAGGAGAGTGCAAAAATACTGTTTTCTATCAGTTGGCAAGCTGCGCACACAATCCCAGTGTTGTACAGCTTGCTTCTTCACCTTCCCGAAGCTGCCTGTCTCCCCGGATCCCGGAGCCGAAGAAGCGGCTTCTTCGCGCAAAGACGATTGTGCCGCTCACAGTGCTCTCCTCAGCGCGGCTTCTGCCCAAAGACGCCCGGTAGTGACTCTTAGCTCCGGAGAGCATCCTACCTTCATCTTTAGCGTCTTGTGTAGTCAACATCTTAGCAAAACGCTTTGCCAGTATTTCTGGCTAGGAGAAACTGTTCCAGCACAGAAAACATCTCCCATCGTGTTCTAGAAGTTGCAGAGATGTCTGCCAAGTGTTTGGCAGGAAGAAAAGAAAAGTTGTCCACAACAGCTTCCAATCGAATGTTCATGTGATTGGAAAAGTCAGGAGAGTGCAAAAGTACTGTTTTCTATCAGTTGGCAAGCTGCGCACACAATCCCAGTGTTGTACAGCTTGCTTCTTCACCTTCCCGAAGCTGCCGCTCTCCCCGGATCCCGGAGCCGAAGAAGCGACTTCTTCGCGCAAAGACGATTGTGTCGCTCACAGTGCTCTCCTTAGCGCGGCTTCTGCCCAAAGACGCCCGGGAGCGGCTCTTTGCTCCGGAGAGCATCCTACCTTCGTCTTTAGCGTCTTTTGTAGTCTACATCTCGGCAAAAAGCTTTTCCACTATGTCTGCCTAGGAAAAACTGTGCCAGCACAGAAAACATCTCCCATCGTGTTCTAGAAGTTGCAGAGATGTCTGCCAAGTGTTTGGCAGGAAGAAAAGAAAAGTTGTCCACAACAGCTTCCAATCGAATGTTCATGTGATTGGAAAAGTCAGGAGAGTGCAAAAGTACTTTTTTCTATCAGTTGGCAAGGTGCGCACACAATCCCAGTGTTGTACAGCTTGCTTCTTCACCTTCCCGAAGCGGCCACTCTCCCCGGCTCCCGGAGCCGAAGAAGGGGCTTCTTCACGCAAAGACGATTGTGCCGCTCACAGTGCTCTCCTTAGCGCGGCTTCTGCCCAAAGTCGCCTGGGAGCGGCTCTTAGCTCCGGAGAGCATCCTACCTTCGTCTTTTGCGTCTTTTGTAGTCTACATCTTAGCAAAACGCTTTCCCACTATGTCTGGCTCGGAAAAACTGTGCCAGCACAGAAAACATCTCCCATTGTGTTCTAGAAGTTGGAGAGATGTCTGCCAAGTGTTTGGCAGGAAGAAAAGAAAAGTTGTCCAAAACAGCTTCCAATCGAATGTTCATGTGATTGGAAAAGTCAGGAGAGTGCAAAAGTACTGTTTTCTATCAGTTGGCAAGCTGCGCACACAATCCCAGTGTTGTACAGCTTGCTTCTTCACCTTCCCGAAGCTGCCGCTCTCCCCGGCTCCGGGAGCCGAAGAAGCGTCTTCTTCGCGCAAGGACGATTGTGCTGCTCACAGTGCTCTCCTTAGCGCGGCTTCTGCCCAAAGACTCCCGGGAGCGGCTCTTAGCTCCGGAGAGCATCCTGCCTTCGTCTTTAGCGTCTCTTCTCATCTACATCTCAGCAAAAAGCTTTTCCACTACATCTGGCAAGGAGAAACTGTGCCAGCACAGAAAACATCTCCCATCATCTTCTAGAAGTTGCAGAGATGTCTGCCAAGTGTTTGGCAGGAAGAAAAGAAAAGTTGTCCAAAACAGCTTCCAATCGAATGTTCATGTGATTGGAAAAGTCAAGAGAGTGCAAAAGTACTGTTTTCTATCAGTTGGCAAGGTGCGCACACAATCCCAGTGTTGTACAGCTTGCTTCTTCACCTTCCCGAAGCTTCCGGTCTCCCCGGCTCCGGGAGCCGAAGAAGCGACTTCTTCGCGCAAAGACGATTGTGCTGCTCACAGTGCCCTCCTTAGCGCGGCTTCTGCCCAAAGACGCCGGGGAGCGGCTCTTAGCTCCGGAGAGCATCCTGCCTTCGTCTTTATCGTCTCTTCTCATCTACATCTCAGCAAAAAACTTTTGCACTACATCTGGCAAGGAGAAACTGTGCCAGCACAGAAAACATCTCCCATCGTCTTCTAGAAGTTGCAGAGATGTCTGCCAAGTGTTTGGCAGGAAGAAAAGAAAAGTTGTCCAAAACAGCTTCCAATCGAATGTTCATGTGATTGGAAAACTTAGGAGAGTGCAAAAGTACTGTTTTCTATCAGTTGGCAAGCTGCGCACACAATCCCAGTGTTGTACAGCTTGCTTCTTCACCTTCCCGAAGTTGCCGGTCTCCCCGGCTCCCGGAGCCGAAGAAGCGGCTTCTTCGCGTAAAGACGATTGTGCCGCTCACAGTGCTCTCCTTAGCGCGGCTTCTGCCCAAAGAGGCCCGGGAGCGGCTCTTAGCTCTGGAGAGCATCCTACCTTCGTCTTTCGCGTCTCTTCTCATCTACATCTCAGCAAAAAGCTTTTCCACTACATCTGGCAAGGAGAAACTGTGCCAGCACAGAAAACATCTCCCATCGTTTTCTAGAAGTTGCAGAGATGTCTGCCAAGTGTTTGGCAGGAAGAAAAGAAAAGTTGTCCAAAACAGCTTCCAATCGAATGTTCATGTGATTGGAAAAGTCAGGAGAGTGCAAAAGTACTGTTTTCTATCAGTTGGCAAGGTGCGCACACAATCCCAGTGTTGTACAGCTTGCTTCTTCACCTTCCCGAAGCTGCCGCTCTCTCCGGCTCCCGGAGCCGAAAAAGTGGCTTCTTCACGCAAAGACGATTGTGCCGCTCACAGTGCTCTCCTTAGCGCGGCTTCTGCCCAAAGACGCCCGGGAGCGGCTCTTAGCTCCGGAGAGCATCCTACCTTCGTCTTTAGCGTCTTTTGTAGTCTACATCTTTGCACAACGCTTTCCCAGTATGTCTGGCTAGGAGTAACTGTGCCAGCACAGAAAACATCTCCCATCGTGTTCTAGAAGTTGCAGAGATGTCTGCCAAGTGTTTGGCAGGAAGAAAAGAAAAGTTGTCCAAAACAGCTTCCAATCGAATGTTCATGTGTTTGGAAAAGTCAGGAGAGTGCAAAAGTACTGTTTTCTATCAGTTGGCAAGGTGTGCACACAATCCCAGTGTTGTACAGCTTGCTTCTTCACCTTCCCGAAGCTGCCGCTCTCCCCGGCTCCCGGAGCCGAAGAAGCGGCTTCTTCGCGCAAAGACGATTGTGCCGCTCACAGTGCTCTCCTTAGCGTGGCTTCTGCCCAAAGACGCCCGGGAGCGGCTCTTAGCTCCGGAGAGCATCCTACCTTCGTCTTTAGCGCCTTTTGTAGTCTACATCTTAGCAAAACGCTTTGCCAGTATGTCTGGCTAGGAGAAACTGTGCCAGCACAGAAAACATCTCCCATCGTGTTTTAGAAGTTGCAGAGATGTCTGCCAAGTGTTTGGCAGGAAGAAGAGAAAAGTTGTCCAAAACAGCTTCCAATCCAATATTCATGTGATTGGAAAAGTCAGGAGAGTGCAAAAGTACTGTTTTCTATCAGTTGGCAAGCTGCGCACACAATCCCAGTGTTGTACAGCTTGCTTCTTAACCTTCCCGAAACTGCCGCTCTCCCCGGCTCCCGGAGCCGAAGAAGCGGCTTCTTCGCGCAAAGACGATTGTGCCGCTCACAGTGCTCTCCTTAGCGCGGCTTCTGCCCAAAGACGCCCGGGAGCGGCTCTTAGCTCTGGAGAGCATCCTACCTTCGTCTTTAGCGTCTTTTGTAGTCTACATCTTAGCAAAACGCTTTCCCAGTATGTCTGGCTAGGAGAAACTGTGCCAGCACAGAAAACATCTCCCATCGTGTTCTAGAAGTTGCAGAGATGTCTGCCAAGTGTTTGGCAGGAAGAAAAGAAAAGTTGTCCAAAACAGCTTCCAATCGAATGTTCATGTGATTGGAAAAGTCAGGAGAGTGCAAAAGTACTGTTTTCTATCAGTTGGCAAGCTGCGCACACAATCCCAGTGTTGTACAGCTTGCTTCTTCACCTTCCCGAAGCTGCCTGTCTCCCCGGATCCCGGAGCCGAAGAAGCGGCTTCTTCGTGCAAAGACGATTGTGCCGCTCACAGTGCTCTCCTCAGCGCGGCTTCTGCCCAAAGACGCCCGGGAGTGACTCTTAGCTCCGGAGAGCATCCTACCTTCATCTTTAGCGTCTTGTGTAGTCAACATCTTAGCAAAACGCTTTCCCACTATGTCTGGCTAGGAGAAACTGTGCCAGCACAGAAAACATCTCCCATCGTGTTCTAGAAGTTGCAGAGATGTCTGCCAAGTGTTTTGCAGGAAGAAGAGAAAAGTTGTCCAAAACAGCTTCCAATCGAATGTTCATGTGATTGGAAAAGTCAGGAGAGTGCAAAAGTACTGTTTTCTATCAGTTGGCAAGCTGCACACACAATCCCAGTGTTGTACAGCTTGCTTCTTCACCTTCCCGAAGCTGCCGCTCTCTCCGGCTCCCGGAGCCGAAGAAGCGACTTCTTCGCGCAAAGACGATTGTGCCGCTCACAGTGCTCTCCTTAGCGCGGCTTCTGCCCAAAGACGCCCGGGAGCGGCTCTTAGCTCTGGAGAGCATCCTACCTTCGTCTTTAGCGTCTTTTGTAGTCTACATCTTAGCAAAACGCTTTGCCAGTATGTCTGGCTAGGAGAAACTGTGCCAGCACAGAAAACATCTCCCATCGTTTTTTAGAAGTTGCAGAGATGTCTGCCAAGTGTTTGACAGGAAGAAAAGTAATGTTGTCCAAAACAGCTTCCAATCGAATGTTCATGTGATTGGAAAATTCAGTAGAGTGCAAAAGTACTGTTTAATATCAGTTGGCAAGGTGCGCACACAATCCCAGTGTTGTACAGCTTGCTTCTTCACCTTCCCGAAGCTGCCGCTCTCTCCGGATCCCGGATCCGAAGAAGCGGCTTCTTCGCGCAAAGACGATTGTGTCGCTCACAGTGCTCTCCTTAGCGCGGCTTCTGCCCAAAGACGCCCGGGAGCGGCTCTTAGCTCCGGAGAGCATCCTACCTTCATCTTTAGCGTCTTTTGTAGTCTACATCTTAGCAAAACGCTTTCCCAGTATGTCTGGCTAGGAGAAACTGTGCCAGCACAGAAAACATCTCCCATCGTGTTCTAGAAGTTGCAGAGATGTCTGCCAAGTGTTTGACAGGAAGAAAAGAAAAGTTGTCCAAAACAGCTTCCAATCGAATGTTCATGCGATTGGAAAAGTCAGGAGAGTGCAAAAGTACTGTTTTCTATCAGTTGGCAAGCTGCGCACACAATCCCAGTGTTGTACAGCTTGCTTCTTCACCTTCCCGAAGCTGCCGCTCTCTCCGGCTCCCGGAGCCGAAGAAGCGGCTTCTTCGCGCAAAGACCATTGTGCCGCTCACAGTGCTCTCCTTAGCGCGGCTTCAGCCCAGAGACGCCCGGAAGCAGCTCTTAGCTCCGGAGAGCATCCTACCTTCGTCTTTAGCGCCTTTTGTAGTCTACATCTTAGCAAATAGATTTTCCACTACATCTGGCAAGGAGAAACTGTGCCAGCACAGAAAACATCTCCCATCATGTTCTAGAAGTTGCAGAGATGTCTGCCAAGTGTTTGGCAGGAAGAAAAGAAAAGTTGTCCAAAACAGCTTCCAATCGAATGTTCATGTGATTGGAAAAGTCAGGAGAGTGCAAAAGTACTGTTTTCTATCAGTTGGCAAGCTGGGCACACAATCCCAGTGTTGTACAGCTTGCTTCTTCATTTTCCCGAAGCTGCCGCTCTCTCCGGCTCCCGGAGCCGAAGAAGCGGCTTCTTCGCGCAAAGACGATTGTGCCGCTCACAGTGCTCTCCTTGGCACGGCTTCTGCCCAAAGACGCCCGGGGGCAGCTCTTAGCTCCGGAGAGCATCCTACCTTCGTCTTTAGCGTCTTTTGTAGTCTACATCATAGCAAAACGCTTTCCCACTATGTCTGGCAAGGAGAAACTGTGCCAGCACAGAAAACATCTCCCATCGTGTTCTAGAAGTTGCAGAGATGTCTGCCAAGTGTTTGGCAGGAAGAAGAGAAAAGTTGTCCAAAACAGCTTCCAATCGAATGTTCATGTGATTGGAAAAGTCAGGAGAGTGCAAAAGTACTGTTTTCTATCAGTTGGCAAGGTGCGCACACAATCCCAGTGTTGTACAGCTTGCTTCTTCACCTTCCCGAAGCTGCCGCTCTCCCCGGATCCCGGAGCCGAAGAAGCGGCTTCTTCGCGCAAAGACGATTGTGCCGCTCACAGTGCTCTCCTTAGCACGGCTTCTGCCCAAAGACGCCCGGGAGCGGCTCTTAGCTCTGGAGAGCATCCTACCTTCGTCTTTAGCGTCTTTTGTAGTCTACATCTTAGCAAAACGCTTTCCCAGTATGTCTGGCTAGGAGAAACTGTGCCAGCACAGAAAACATCTCCCATCGTGTTTTAGAAGTTGCAGAGATGTCTGCCAAGTGTTTGACAGGAAGAAAAGAAATGTTGTCCAAAACAGCTTCCAATCGAATGTTCATGGGATTGGAAAATTCAGGAGAGTGCAAAAGTACTGTTTAATATCAGTTGGCAAGCTGCGCACACAATCCCAGTGTTGTACAGCTTGCTTCTTCACCTTCCCAAAGCTGCCGCTCTCTCCGTATCCCGGATCCGAAGAAGCGGCTTCTTCGCGCAAAGACGATTGTGTCGCTCACAGTGCTCTCCTTAGCGCGGCTTCTGCCCAAAGACGCCCGGGAGCGGCTCTTAGCTCCGGAGAGCATCCTACCTTCGTCTTTAGCGTCTTTTGTAGTCTACATCTTAGCAAAACGCTTTCCCAGTATGTCTGGCTAGGAGAAACTGTGCCAGCACAGAAAACATCTCCCATCGTGTTCTAGAAGTTGCAGAGATGTCTGCCAAGTGTTTGACAGGAAGAAAAGAAAAGTTGTCCAAAACAGCTTCCAATCGAATGTTCATGTGATTGGAAAAGTCAGGAGAGTGCAAAAGTACTGTTTTCTATCAGTTGGCAAGCTGCGCACACAATCCCAGTGTTGTACAGCTTGCTTCTTCACCTTCCCGAAGCTGCCGCTCCCTCCGGCTCCCGGAGCCGAAGAAGCGGCTTCTTCGCGCAAAGACCATTGTGCCGCTCACAGTGCTCTCCTTAGCGCGGCTTCAGCCCAGAGACGCCCGGAAGCAGCTCTTAGCTCCGGAGAGCATCCTACCTTCGTCTTTAGCGCCTTTTGTAGTCTACATCTTAGCAAATAGATTTTCCACTACATCTGGCAAGGAGAAACTGTGCCAGCACAGAAAACATCTCCCATCGTGTTCTAGAAGTTGCAGAGATGTCTGCCAAGTGTTTGGCAGGAAGAAAAGAAAAGTTGTCCAAAACACCTTCCAATCGAATGTTCATGTGATTGGAAAAGTCAGGAGAGTGCAAAAGTACTGTTTTCTATCAGTTGGCAAGGTGCGCACACAATCCCAGTGTTGTGCAGCTTGCTTCTTCATTTTCCCGAAGCTGCCGCTCTCTCCGGCTCCCGGAGCCGAAGAAGCGGCTTCTTCGCGCAAAGACGATTGTGCCGCTCACAGTGCTCTCCTTGGCACGGCTTCTGCCCAAAGACGCCCGGGGGCAGCTCTTAGCTCCGGAGAGCATCCTACCTTCGTCTTTAGCGTCTTTTGTAGTCTACATCATAGCAAAACGCTTTCCCACTATGTCTGGCAAGGAGAAACTGTGCCAGCACAGAAAACATCTCCCATCGTGTTCTAGAAGTTGCAGAGATATCTGCCAAGTGTTTGGCAGGAAGAAGAGAAAAGTTGTCCAAAACAGCTTCCAATCCAATATTCATGTGATTGGAAAAGTCAGGAGAGTGCAAAAGTACTGTTTTCTATCAGTTGGCAAGGTGCGCACACAATCCCAGTGTTGTACAGCTTGCTTCTTAACCTTCCCGAAGCTGCCGCTCTCCCCGGATCCCGGAGCCGAAGAAGCGGCTTCTTCGCGCAAAGACGATTGTGCCGCTCACAGTGCTCTCCTTAGCGCGGCTTCTGCCCAAAGACGCCCGGGAGCGGCTCTTAGCTCTGGAGAGCATCCTACCTTCGTCTTTAGCGTCTTTTGTAGTCTACATCTTAGCAAAAAACTTTTCCACTATGTCTGGCTAGGAAAAACTGTGCCAGCACAGAAAACATCTCCCATCGTGTTCTAGAAGTTGCAGAGATGTCTGCCAAGTGTTTGGCAGGAAGAAAAGAAAAGTTGTCCAAAACAGCTTCCAATCGAATGTTCATGTGATTGGAAAAGTCAGGAGAGTGCAAAAATACTGTTTTCTATCAGGTGGCAAGCTGCGCACACAATCCCAGTGTTGTACAGCTTGCTTCTTCACCTTCCCGAAGCTGCCTGTCTCCCCGGATCCCGGAGCCGAAGAAGCGGCTTCTTCGCGCAAAGACGATTGTGCCGCTCACAGTGCTCGCCTCAGCGCGGCTTCTGCCCAAAGACACCCGGTAGTGACTCTTAGCTCCGGAGAGCATCCTACCTTCATCTTTAGCGTCTTGTGTAGTCAACATCTTAGCAAAACGCTTTCCCACTATGTCTGGCTAGAAGAAACTGTGCCAGCACAGAAAACATCTCCCATCGTGTTCTAGAAGTTGCAGAGATGTCTGCCAAGTGTTTTGCAGGAAGAAGAGAAAAGTTGTCCAAAACAGCTTCCAATCGAATGTTCATGTGATTGGAAAAGTCAGGAGAGTGCAAAAGTACTGTTTTCTATCAGTTGGCAAGCTGCACACACAATCCCAGCGTTGTACAGCTTGCTTCTTCCCCTTCCCGAAGCTGCCGCTCTCCCCAGATCCCGGAGCCGAAGAAGCGACTTCTTCGCGCAAAGACGATTGTGCCGCTCACAGTGCTCTCCTTAGCGCGGCTTCTGCCCAAAGACGCCCGGGAGCGGCTCTTAGCTCTGGAGAGCATCCTACCTTCGTCTTTAGGGCCTTTTGTAGTCTACATCTTAGCAAAACGCTTTGCCAGTATTTCTGGCTAGGAGAAACAGTTCCAGCGCAGAAAACATCTCCCATCGTGTTCTAGAAGTTGCAGAGATGTCTGCCAAGTGTTTGGCAGGAAGAAAAGAAAACTTGTCCAAAACAGCTTCCAATCGAATGTTCATGTGACTGGAAAAGTCAGGAGAGTGCAAAAGTACTGTTTTCTATCAGTTGGCAAGCTGCGCACACAATCCCAGTGTTGTACAGCTTGCTTCTTCACCTTCCCGAAGCTGCCGCTCTCCCCGGCTCCCGGAGCCGAAGAAGCGGCTTCTTCGCGCAAAGACGATTGTGCCGCTCACAGTGCTCTCCTTAGCGCGGCTTCTGCCCAAAGACGCCCGGGAGCGGCTCTTAGCTCTGGAGAGCATCCTCCCTTCGTCTTTAGCGTCTCTTCTCATCTACATCTCAGCAAAAAGTTTTTCCACTACATCTGGCAAGGAGAAACTGTGCCAGCACAGAAAACATCTACCATCGTGTTCTAGAAGTTGCAGAGATGTCTGCCAAGTGTTTGGCAGGAAGAAAAGAAAAGTTGTCCAAAACAGCTTCCAATCGAATGTTCATGTGATTGGAAAAGTCAGGAGAGTGCAAAAGTACTGTTTTCTATCAGTTGGAAAGGTGCGCACACAATTCCAGTGTTGTACAGCTTGCTTCTTCACCTTCCCGAAGCTGCCGGTCTCCCCGGCTCCCGGAGAAGAAGAAGCGGCTTCTTCGCGCAAAGACGATTGTGCCGCTCACAGTGCTCTCCTTAGTGCGGCTTCTGCCCAAAGACGCCCGGGAGCGGATCTTAGCTCTGGAGAGCATCCTACCTTCGTCTTTAGCACCTCTTCTCATCTACATCTCAGCAAATAGATTTTCCACTACATCTGGCAAGGAGAAACTGTGCCAGCACAAAAAACATCTCCCATCGTGTTCTAGAAGTTGCAGAGATGTCTGCCAAGTGTTTGGCAGGAAGAAAAGAAAAGTTGTCCAAAACAGCTTCCAATCGAATGTTCATGTGATTGGAAAAGTCAGGAGAGTGCAAAAGTACTGTTTTCTATCAGTTGGCAAGCTGCGCACACAATCCCAGTGTTGTACAGCTTGCTTCTTCACCTTCCCGAAGCTGCCGCTCTCCCCGGCTCCGGGAGCCGAAGAAGCGTCTTCTTCGCGCAAGGACGATTGTGCTGCTCACAGTGCTCTCAGCGCGGCTTCTGCCCAAAGACTCCCGGGAGCGGCTCTTAGCTCCGGAGAGCATCCTGCCTTCGTCTTTAGCGTCTCTTCTCATCTACATCTCAGCAAAAAGCTTTTGGACTACATCTGGCAAGGAGAAACTGTGCCAGCACAGAAAACATCTCCCATCATCTTCTAGAAGTTGCAGAGATGTCTGCCAAGTGTTTGGCAGGAAGAAAAGAAAAGTTGTCCAAAACAGCTTCCAATCGAATGTTCATGTGATTGGAAAAGTCAAGAGAGTGCAAAAGTACTGTTTTCTATCAGTTGGCAAGGTGCGCACACAATCCCAGTGTTGTACAGCTTGCTTCTTCACCTTCCCGAAGCTGCCACTCTCCCCGGCTCCCGGAGCCGAAGAAGCGGCTTCTTCGCGTAAAGACGATTGTGCCGCTCACAGTGCTCTCCTTAGCGCGGCTTCTGCCCAAAGAGGCCCGGGAGCGGCTCTTAGCTCTGGAGAGCATCCTACCTTCGTCTTTCGCGTCTCTTCTCATCTACATCTCAGCAAAAAGCTTTTCCACTACATCTGGCAAGGAGAAACTGTGCCAGCACAGAAAACATCTCCCATCGTGTTCTAGAAGTTGCAGAGATGTCTGCCAAGTGTTTGGCAGGAAGAAAAGAAAAGTTGTCCAAAACAGCTTCCAATCGAATGTTCATGTGATTGGAAAAGTCAGGAGAGTGCAAAAGTACTGTTTTCTATCAGTTGGCAAGGTGCGCACACAATCCCAGTGTTGTACAGCTTGCTTCTTCACCTTCCCGAAGCTGCCGCTCTCTCCGGCTCCCGGAGCCGAAAAAGTGGCTTCTTCGCGCAAAGACGATTGTGCCGCTCACAGTGCTCTCCTTAGCGCGGCTTCTGCCCAAAGACGCCCGGGAGCAGCTGTTAGCTCCGGAGAGCATCCTACCTTCGTCTTTAGCGTCTTTTGTAGTCTACATCTTTGCACAACGCTTTCCCAGTATGTCTGGCTAGGAGTAACTGTGCCAGCACAGAAAACATCTCCCATCGTGTTCTAGAAGTTGCAGAGATGTCTGCCAAGTGTTTGGCAGGAAGAAAAGAAAAGTTGTCCAAAACAGCTTCCAATCGAATGTTCATGTGATTGGAAAAGTCAGGAGAGTGCAAAAGTACTGTTTTCTATCAGTTGGCAAGGTGTGCACACAATCCCAGTGTTGTACAGCTTGCTTCTTCACCTTCCCGAAGCTGCCGCTCTCCCCGGCTCCCGGAGCCGAAGAAGCGGCTTCTTCGCGCAAAGACGATTGTGCCGCTCACAGTGCTCTCCTTAGCGTGGCTTCTGCCCAAAAGCGCCCAGGAGCGGCTCTTAGCTCCGGAGAGCATCCTACCTTCGTCTTTAGCGCCTTTTGTAGTCTACATCTTAGCAAAGCGCTTTGCCAGTATGTCTGGCTAGGAGAAACTGTGCCAGCACAGAAAATATCTCCCATCGTGTTCTAGAAGTTGCAGAGATGTCTGCCAAGTGTTTGGCAGGAAGAAGAGAAAAGTTGTCCAAAACAGCTTCCAATCGAATGTTCATGTGATTGGAAAAGTCAGGAGAGTGCAAAAGTACTGTTTTCTATCAGTTGGCAAGCTGCGCACACAATCCCAGTGTTGTACAGCTTGCTTCTTCACCTTCCCGAAGCTGCCTGTCTCCCCGGATCTGGGAGCCGAAGAAGCGGCTTCTTCGCGCAAAGACGATTGTGCCGCTCACAGTGCTCTCCTCAGCGCGGCTTCTGCCCAAAGACGCCCGGGAGTGACTCTTAGCTCCGGAGAGCATCCTACCTTCATCTTTAGCGTCTTGTGTAGTCAACATCTTAGCAAAACGCTTTCCCACTATGTCTGGCTAGGAGAAACTGTGCCAGCACAGAAAACATCTCCCATCGTGTTCTAGAAGTTGCAGAGATGTCTGCCAAGTGTTTTGCAGGAAGAAGAGAAAAGTTGTCCAAAACAGCTTCCAATCGAATGTTCATGTGATTGGAAAAGTCAGGAGAGTGCAAAAGTACTGTTTTCTACCAGTTGGCAAGCTGCGCACACAATCCCAGTGTTGTACAGCTTGCTTCTTCACCTTCCCGAAGCTGCCGCTCTCCCCAGATCCCGGAGCCGAAGAAGCGACTTCTTCGCGCAAAGACGATTGTGCCGCTCACAGTGCTCTCCTTAGCGCGGCTTCTGCCCAAAGACGCCCGGGAGCGGCTCTTAGCTCTGGAGAGCATCCTACCTTCGTCTTTAGCGTCTTTTGTAGTCTACATCTTAGCAAAACGCTTTGCCAGTATGTCTGGCTAGGAGAAACTGTGCCAGCACAGAAAACATCTCCCATCGTGTTTTAGAAGTTGCAGAGATGTCTGCCAAGTGTTTGACAGGAAGAAAAGAAATGTTGTCCAAAACAGCTTCCAATCGAATGTTCATGTGATTGGAAAATTCAGGAGAGTGCAAAAGTACTGTTTTCTATCAGTTGGCAAGCTGCACACACAATCCCAGTGTTGTACAGCTTGCTTCTTCACCTTCCCGAAGCTGCCGCTCTCTCCGGATCCCGGATCCGAAGAAGCGGCTTCTTCGCGCAAAGACGATTGTGTCGCTCACAGTGCTCTCCTTAGCGCGGCTTCTGCCCAAAGACGCCCGGGAGCGGCTCTTAGCTCCGGAGAGCATCCTACCTTCGTCTTTAGCGTCTTTTGTAGTCTACATCTTAGCAAAACGCTTTCCCAGTATGTCTGGCTAGGAGAAACTGTGCCAGCACAGAAAACATCTCCCATCGTGTTCTAGAAGTTGCAGAGATGTCTGCCAAGTGTTTGACAGGAAGAAAAGAAAAGTTGTCCAAAACAGCTTCCAATCGAATGTTCATGTGATTGGAAAAGTCAAGAGAGTGCAAAAGTACTGTTTTCTATCAGTTGGCAAGGTGCGCACACAATCCCAGTGTTGTACAGCTTGCTTCTTCACCTTCCCGAAGCTGCCGGTCTCCCCGGCTCCCGGAGCCGAAGAAGCGGCTTCTTCGCGTAAAGACGATTGTGCCGCTCACAGTGCTCTCCTTAGCGCGGCTTCTGCCCAAAGAGGCCCGGGAGCGGCTCTTAGCTCTGGAGAGCATCCTACCTTCGTCTTTCGCGTCTCTTCTCATCTACATCTCAGCAAAAACTTTTCCACTACATCTGGCAAGGAGAAACTGTGCCAGCACAGAAAACATCTCCCATCGTGTTCTAGAAGTTGCAGAGATGTCTGCCAAGTGTTTGGCAGGAAGAAAAGAAAAGTTGTCCAAAACAGCTTCCAATCGAATGTTCATGTGATTGGAAAAGTCAGGAGAGTGCAAAAGTACTGTTTTCTATCAGTTGGCAAGCTGCGCACACAATCCCAGTGTTGTACAGCTTGCTTCTTCACCTTCCCGAAGCTGCCTGTCTCCCCGGATCTGGGAGCCGAAGAAGCGGCTTCTTCGCGCAAAGACGATTGTGCCGCTCACAGTGCTCTCCTCAGCGCGGCTTCTGCCCAAAGACGCCCGGGAGTGACTCTTAGCTCCGGAGAGCATCCTACCTTCATCTTTAGCGTCTTGTGTAGTCAACATCTTAGCAAAACGCTTTGCCAGTATGTCTGGCTAGGAGAAACTGTGCCAGCACAGAAAACATCTCCCATCGTGTTCTAGAAGTTGCAGAGATGTCTGCCAAGTGTTTTGCAGGAAGAAGAGAAAAGTTGTCCAAAACAGCTTCCAATCGAATGTTCATGTGATTGGAAAAGTCAGGAGAGTGCAAAAGTACTGTTTTCTACCAGTTGGCAAGCTGCACACACAATCCCAGTGTTGTACAGCTTGCTTCTTCACCTTCCCGAAGCTGCCGCTCTCTCCGGATCCCGGATCCGAAGAAGCGGCTTCTTCGTGCAAAGACGATTGTGTCGCTCACAGTGCTCTCCTTAGCGCGGCTTCTGCCCAAAGACGCCCGGGAGCGGCTCTTAGCTCCGGAGAGCATCCTACCTTCGTCTTTAGCGTCTTTTGTAGTCTACATCTTAGCAAAGCGCTTTCCCAGTATGTCTGGCTAGGAGAAACTGTGCCAGCACAGAAAACATCTCCCATCGTGTTCTAGAAGTTGCAGAGATGTCTGCCAAGTGTTTGACAGGAAGAAAAGAAAAGTTGTCCAAAACAGCTTCCAATCGAATGTTCATGTGATTGGAAAAGTCAGGAGAGTGCAAAAGTACTGTTTTCTATCAGTTGGCAAGCTGCGCACACAATCCCAGTGTTGTACAGCTTGCTTCTTCACCTTCCCGAAGCTGCCGCTCTCTCCGGCTCCCGGAGCCGAAGAAGCGGCTTCTTCGCGCAAAGACCATTGTGCCGCTCACAGTGCTCTCCTTAGCGCGGCTTCAGCCCAGAGACGCCCGGAAGCAGCTCTTAGCTCCGGAGAGCATCCTACCTTCGTCTTTAGCGCCTTTTGTAGTCTACATCTTAGCAAATAGATTTTCCACTACATCTGGCAAGGAGAAACTGTGCCAGCACAGAAAACATCTCCCATCGTGTTCTAGAAGTTGCAGAGATGTCTGCCAAGTGTTTGGCAGGAAGAAAAGAAAAGTTGTCCAAAACAGCTTCCAATCGAATGTTCATGTGATTGGAAAAGTCAGGAGAGTGCAAAAGTACTGTTTTCTATCAGTTGGCAAGCTGCGCACACAATCCCAGTGTTGTGCAGCTTGCTTCTTCATTTTCCCGAAGCTGCCGCTCTCTCCGGCTCCCGGAGCCGAAGAAGCGGCTTCTTCGCGTAAAGACGATTGTGCCGCTCACAGTGCTCTCCTTGGCACGGCTTCTGCCCAAAGACGCCCGGGGGCAGCTCTTAGCTCCGGAGAGCATCCTACCTTCGTCTTTAGCGTCTTTTGTAGTCTACATCATAGCAAAACGCTTTCCCACTATGTCTGGCAAGGAGAAACTGTGCCAGCACAGAAAACATCTCCCATCGTGTTCTAGAAGTTGCAGAGATGTCTGCCAAGTGTTTGGCAGGAAGAAGAGAAAAGTTGTCCAAAACAGCTTCCAATCCAATATTCATGTGATTGGAAAAGTCAGGAGAGTGCAAAAGTACTGTTTTCTATCAGTTGGCAAGGTGCGCACACAATCCCAGTGTTGTACAGCTTGCTTCTTCACCTTCCCGAAGCTGCCGCTCTCCCCGGATCCCGGAGCCGAAGAAGCGGCTTCTTCGCGCAAAGACGATTGTGCCGCTCACAGTGCTCTCCTTAGCGCGGCTTCTGCCCAAAGACGCCCGGGAGCGGCTCTTAGCTCTGGAGAGCATCCTACCTTCGTCTTTAGCGTCTTTTGTAGTCTACATCTTAGCAAAAAACTTTTCCACTATGTCTGGCTAGGAAAAACTGTGCCAGCACAGAAAACATCTCCCATCGTGTTCTAGAAGTTGCAGAGATGTCTGCCAAGTGTTTGGCAGGAAGAAAAGAAAGGTTGTCCAAAACAGCTTCCAATCGAATGTTCATGTGATTGGAAAAGTCAGGAGAGTGCAAAAATACTGTTTTCTATCAGTTGGCAAGCTGCGCACACAATCCCAGTGTTGTACAGCTTGCTTCTTCACCTTCCCGAAGCTGCCTGTCTCCCCGGATCCCGAAGCCGAAGAAGCGGCTTCTTCGCGCAAAGACGATTGTGCCGCTCACAGTGCTCTCCTCAGCGCGGCTTCTGCCCAAAGACGCCCGGTAGTGACTCTTAGCTCCGGAGAGCATCCTACCTTCATCTTTAGCGTCTTGTGTAGTCAACATCTTAGCAAAACGCTTTCCCACTATGTCTGGCTAGAAGAAACTGTGCCAGCACAGAAAACATCTCCCATCGTGTTCTAGAAGTTGCAGAGATGTCTGCCAACTGTTTTGCAGGAAGAAGAGAAAAGTTGTCCAAAACAGCTTCCAATCGAATGTTCATGTGATTGGAAAAGTCAGGAGAGTGCAAAAGTACTGTTTTCTATCAGTTGGCAAGCTGCACACACAATCCCAGCGTTGTACAGCTTGCTTCTTCACCTTCCCGAAGCTGCCGCTCTCCCCAGATCCCGGAGCCGAAGAAGCGACTTCTTTGCGCAAAGACGATTGTGCCGCTCACAGTGCTCTCCTTAGCGCGGCTTCTGCCCAAAGACGCCCGGGAGCGGCTCTTAGCTCTGGAGAGCATCCTACCTTCGTCTTTAGAGCCTTTTGTAGTCTACATCTTAGCAAAACGCTTTGCCAGTATTTCTGGCTAGGAGAAACAGTTCCAGCACAGAAAACATCTCCCATCGTGTTCTAGAAGTTCCAGAGATGTCTGCCAAGTGTTTGACAGGAAGAAAAGAAAAGTTGTCCAAAACAGCTTCCAATCGAATGTTCATGTGATTGGAAAAGTCAGGAGAGTGGAAAAGTACTGTTTTCTATCAGTTGGCAAGGTGCGCACACAATCCCAGTGTTGTACAGCTTGCTTCTTCACCTTCCCGAAGCTGCCGCTCTCCCCGGCTCCCGGAGCCGAAGAAGCGGCTTCTTCGCGCAAAGACGATTGTGCTGCTCACAGTGCTCTCCTTACTGCGGCTTCTGCCCAAAGACGCACGGGAGCGGCTCTTAGCTCCGGAGAGCATCCTAGCTTCGTCTTTAGCATCTCTTCTCATCTACATCTCAGCAAAAAGCTTTTCCACTACATCTGGCAAGGACTAACTGTGCCAGCACAGAAAACATCTCCCATCGTGTTCTAGAAGTTGCAGAGATGTCTGCCAAGTGTTTGGCAGGAAGAAAAGAAAAGTTGTCCAAAACAGCTTCCAATCGAATGTTCATGTGATTGGAAAAGTCAGGAGAGTGCAAAAGTACTGTTTTCTATCAGTTGGCAAGGTGCGCACACAATCCCAGTGTTGTACAGCTTGCTTCTTCACATTCCCGAAGCTGCCGCTCTCCCCGGCTCCCGGTGTCGAAGAAGCGGCTTCTTCGCGCAAAGACGATTGTGCCGCTCACAGTGCTCTCCTTAGCGCGGCTTCTGCCCAAAGACGCCCGGGAGCGGCTCTTTGCTCCGGAGAGCATCCTACCTTCGTGTTTAGCGTCTTTTGTAGTCTACATCTTAGCAAAACGCTTTCCCACTATGTCTGGCTAGGAAAAACTGTGCCAGCACAGAAAACATCTCCCATCGTGTTCTAGAAGTTGCAGAGATGTCTGCCAAGTGTTTGGCAGGAAGAAAAGAAAAGTTGTCCAAAACAGCTTCCAATCGAATGTTCATGTGATTGGAAAAGTCAAGAGAGTGCAAAAGTACTGTTTTCTATCAGTTGGCAAGGTGCGCACACAATCCCAGTGTTGTACAGCTTGCTTCTTCACCTTCCCGAAGCGGCCGCTCTCCCCGGCTCCCGGAGCCGAAGAAGCGGCTTCTTCACGCAAAGACGATTGTGCCGCTCACAGTGCTCTCCTTAGCGCGGCTTCTGCCCAAAGTCGCCCGGGAGCGGCTCTTAGCTCCGGAGAGCATCCTACCTTCGTCTTTTGCGTCTTTTGTAGTCTACATCTTAGCAAAACGCTTTCCCACTATGTCTGGCTAGGAAAAACTGTGCCAGCACAGAAAACATCTCCCATCGTGTTCTAGAAGTTGCAGAGATGTCTGCCAAGTGTTTGGCAGGAAGAAAAGAAAAGTTGTCCAAAACAGCTTCCAATCGAATGTTCATGTGATTGGAAAATCAGGAGAGTGCAAAAGTACTGTTTTCTATCAGTTGGCAAGCTGCGCACACAATCCCAGTGTTGTACAGCTTGCTTCTTCACCTTCCCGAAGCTGCCTGTCTCCCCGGCTCCCGGAGCCGAAGAAGCGGCTTCTTCGCGCAAAGACGATTGTGCCGCTCACAGTGCTCTCCTTAGCGCGGCTTCTGCCCAAAGTCGCCCGGGAGCGGCTCTTAGCTCCGGAGAGCATCCTACCTTCGTCTTTTGCGTCTTTTGTAGTCTACATCTTAGCAAATAGATTTTCCACTATGTGTGGCTCGGAAAAACTGTGCCAGCAAAGAAAACATCTCCCATCGTGTTCTAGAAGTTGCAGAGATTTCTGCCAAGTGTTTGGCAGGAAGAAAAGAAAAGTTGTCCAAAACAACTTCCAATCGAATGTTCATGTCATTGGAAAAGTCAGGAGAGTGCAAAAGTACTGTTTTCTATCAGTTGGCAAGGTGCGCACACAATCCCAGTGTTGTAGAGCTTGCTTCTTCACCATCCCGAAGCTGCCGCTCTCCCCGGCTCCCGGAGCCGAAAGGTGGCTTCTTCGCACAAAGACGATTGTGCCGCTCACAGTGCTCTCCTTAGCGCGGCTTCTGCCCAAAGACGCCCGGGAGCGGCTCTTAGCTCTGGAGAGCATCCTACCTTCGTCTTTAGCGCCTTTTGTAGTCTACATCTTAGCAAAACGCTTTGCCAGTATGTCTGGCTAGGAGAAACGGTTCCAGCACAGAAAACATCTCCCATCGTGTTCTAGAAGTTGCAGAGATGTCTGCCAAGTGTTTGGCAGGAAGAAAAGTTGTCCACAACAGCTTCCAATCGAATGTTCATGTGATTGGAAAAGTCAGGAGAGTGCAAAAGTACTGTTTTCTATCAGTTGGCAAGCTGCGCACACAATCCCAGTGTTGTACAGCTTGCTTCTTCACCTTCCCGAAGCTGCCGCTCTCCCCAGATCCCGGAGCCGAAGAAGCGACTTCTTCGCGCAAAGACCATTGTGCCGCTCACAGTGCTCTCCTTAGCGCGGCTTCTGCCCAAAGACGCCCGGGAGCGGCTCTTTGCTCCGGAGAGCATCCTACCTTCGTGTTTAGCGTCTTTTGTAGTCTACATCTTAGCAAAACGCTTTCCCACTTTTTCTGGCTAGGAAAAACTGTGCCAGCACAGAAAACATCTCCCATCGTGTTCTAGAAGTTTCAGAGATGTCTGCCAAGTGTTTGGCAGGAAGAAAAGAAAAGTTGTCCAAAACAACTTCCAATCGAATGTTCATGTCATTGGAAAAGTCAGGAGAGTGCAAAAGTACTGTTTTCTATCAGTTGGCAAGGTGCGCACACAATCCCAGTGTTGTACAGCTTGCTTCTTCACCTTTCGAAGCTGCCGCTCTCCCCGGCTCCCGGAGCCGAAGAAGCGGCTTCTTCGCGCAAAGACGATTGTGCTGCTCACAGTGCTCTCCTTAGCGCGGCTTCTGCCCAAAGACGCCCGGGAGCGGCTCTTAGCTCTGGAGAGCATCCTACCTTCGTCTTTAGCGTCTCTTCTCATCTACATCTCAGCAAAAAGCTTTTCCACTACATCTGGCAAGGAGAAACTGTGCCAGCACAGAAAACATCTCCCATCGTGTTCTAGAAGTTGCAGAGATGTCTGCCAAGTGTTTGGCAGGAAGAAAAGAAAAGTTGTCCAAAACAGCTTCCAATCGAATGTTCATGTGATTGGAAAAGTCAGGAGAGTGCAAAAGTACTGTTTTCTATCAGTTGGCAAGCTGCGCACACAATTCCAGTGTAGTACAGCTTGCTTCTTCACCTTCCCGAAGCTGCCGCTCTCCCCGGCTCCCGGAGAAGCGGAAGTGGCTTCTTTGCGCAAAGACGATTGTGCCGCTCACAGTGCTCTCCTTACTGCGGCTTCTGCCCAAAGACGCCCGGGAGCGGATCTTAGCTCTGGAGAGCATCCTACCTTCGTCTTTACCACCTCTTCTCATCTACGTCTCAGCAAAAAGCTTTTCCACTACATCTGGCAAGGAGAAACTGTGCCAGCACAAAAAACATCTCCCATCGTGTTCTATAAGTTGCAGAGATGTCTGCCAAGTGTTTGGCAGGAAGAAAAGAAAAGTTGTCCAAAACAGCTTCCAATCGAATGTTCATGTGATTGGAAAAGTCAGGAGAGTGCAAAAGTACTGTTTTCTATCAGTTGGCAAGCTGCGCACACAATCCCAGTGTTGTACAGCTTGCTTCTTCACCTTTCCGAAGCTGCCGCTCTCTCCGGCTCCCGGAGCCGAAGAAGCGGCTTCTTCGCACAAAGACGATTGTGCCGCTCACAGTGCTCTCCTTGGCACGGCTTCTGCCCAAAGACGCCCGGGAGCAGCTCTTAGCTCCGGAGAGCATCCTACCTTCGTCTTTAGCGTCTTTTGTAGTCTACATCATAGCAAAACGCTTTCCCACTATGTCTGGCAAGGAGAAACTGTGCCAGCACAGAAAACATCTCCCATCGTGTTCTAGAAGTTGCAGAGATGTCTGCCAAGTGTTTGGCAGGAAGAAAAGCTGTCCAAAACAGCTTCCAATCGAATGTTCATGTGATTGGAAAAGTCAGGAGAGTGCAAAAGTACTGTTTTCTATCAGTTGGCAAGCTGCGCACACAATCCCAGTGTTGTACAGCTTGCTTCTTCACCTTCCCGAAGCTGCCGCTCTCCCCGGATCCCGGAGCCGAAGAAGCGGCTTCTTCGCGCAAAGACGATTGTGCCGCTCACAGTGCTCTCCTTAGCGCGGCTTCTGCCCAAAGACGCCCGGGAGCGGCTCTTAGCTCTGGAGAGCATCCTACCTTCGTCTTTAGCGTCTTTTGTAGTCTACATCTTAGCAAATAGATATTCCACTATGTCTGGCTAGGAAAAACTGTGCCAGCACAGAAAACATCTCCCATCGTGTTCTAGAAGTTGCAGAGATGTCTGCCAAGTGTTTGGCAGGAAGAAAAGAAAAGTTGTCCAAAACAGCTTCCAATCGAATGTTCGTGTGATTGGAAAAGTCAGGAGAGTGCAAAAGTACTGTTTTCTATCAGTTGGCACGCTGCGCACACAATCCCAGTGTTGTACAGCTTGCTTCTTCACCTTCCCGAAGCTGCCGCTCTCCCCGGCTCCCGGAGCCGAAGAAGCGGCTTCTTCGCGCAAAGACGATTGTGCCGCTCATAGTGCTCTCCTTAGCGCGGCTTCTGCCCAAAGACGCCCGGGAGCGGCTCTTAGCTCCGGAGAGCATCCTACCTTCGTCTTTAGCGCCTTTTGTAGTCTACATCTTAGCAAAACGCTTTGCCAGTATATCTGGCTAGGAGAAACTGTGCCAGCACAGAAAGCATCTCCCATCGTGTTCTAGAAGTTGCAGAGATGTCTGCCAAGTGTTTGGCAGGAAGAAAAGCTGTCCAAAACAGCTTCCAATCGAATGTTCATGTGATCGGAAAAGTCAGGAGAGTGCAAAAGTACTGTTTTCTATCAGTTGGCAAGCTGCGCACACAATCCCAGTGTTGTACAGCTTGCTTCTTCACCTTCCCGAAGCTGCCGCTCTCTCCGGCTCCCGGAGCCGAAGAAGCGGCTTCTTCGCGCAAAGATGATTGTGCCGCTCACAGTGCTCTCCTTAGCGCGGCTTCTGCCCAAAGACGCCCGGGAGCGGCTCTTAGATCTGGAGAGCATCCTACCTTCGTCTTTAGCGCCTTTTGTAGTCTACATCTTAGCAAAACGCTTTGCCAGTATGTCTGGCTCGGAAAAACTGTGCCAGCACAGAAAACATCTCCCATCGTGTTCTAGAAGTTGCAGAGATGTCTGCCAAGTGTTTGGCAGGAAGAAGAGAAAAGTTGTCCAAAACAGCTTCCAATCCAATATTCATGTGATTGGAAAAGTCAGGAGAGTGCAAAAGTACTGTTTTCTATCAGTTGGCAAGCTGCGCACACAATCCCAGTGTTGTACAGCTTGCTTCTTCACCTTCCCGAAGCTGCCGCTCTCCCCGGCTCCCGGAGCCGAAGAAGCGGCTTCTTCGCGCAAAGACGATTGTGCCGCTCACAGTGCTCTCCTTAGCGCGGCTTCTGCCCAAAGACGCCCGGGAGCGGCTCTTAGCTCTGGAGAGCATCCTACCTTCGTCTTTAGCGTCTTTTGTAGTCTACATCTTAGCAAAACGCTTTCCCAGTATGTCTGGCTAGGAGAAACTGTGCCAGCACAGAAAACATCTCCCATCGTGTTCTAGAAGTTGCAGAGATGTCTGCCAAGTGTTTGGCAGGAAGAAAAGAAAAGTTGTCAAAAACAGCTTCCAATCGAATGTTCATGTGATTGGAAAAGTCAGGAGAGTGCAAAAGTACTGTTTTCTATCAGTTGGCAAGCTGCGCACACAATCCCAGTGTTGTACAGCTTGCTTCTTCACCTTCCCGAAGCTGCCTGTCTCCCCGGATCTAGGAGCCGAAGAAGCGGCTTCTTCGCGCAAAGACGATTGTGCCGCTCACAGTGCTCTCCTTAGCGCGGCTTCTGCCCAAAGACGCCCGGGAGTGACTCTTAGCTCCGGAGAGCATCCTACCTTCATCTTTAGCGTCTTGTGTGGTCAACATCTTAGCAAAACGCTTTCCCACTATGTCTGGCTAGGAGAAACTGTGCCAGCACAGAAAACATCTCCCATCGTGTTCTAGAAGTTGCAGAGATGTCTGCCAAGTGTTTTGCAGGAAGAAGAGAAAAGTTGTCCAAAACAGCTTCCAATCGAATGTTCATGTGATTGGAAAAGTCAGGAGAGTGCAAAAGTGCTGTTTTCTATCAGTTGGCAAGCTGCACACGCAATCCCAGTGTTGTACAGCTTGCTTCTTCACCTTCCCGAAGCTGCCGCTCTCCCCAGATCCTGGAGCCGAAGAAGCGACTTCTTCGCGCAAAGACGATTGTGCCGCTCACAGTGCTCTCCTTAGCGCGGCTTCTGCCCAAAGACGCCCGGGAGCGGCTCTTAGCTCTGGAGAGCATCCTACCTTCGTCTTTAGCGTCTTTTGTAGTCTACATCTTAGCAAAACGCTTTGCCAGTATGTCTGGCTAGGAGAAACTGTGCCAGCACAG
This sequence comes from Melospiza georgiana, assembly GCF_028018845.1. Classification (NCBI taxonomy): domain Eukaryota; kingdom Metazoa; phylum Chordata; class Aves; order Passeriformes; family Passerellidae; genus Melospiza; species Melospiza georgiana. The sequence goes on along the minus strand of NC_080464.1, from coordinate 31,970,517 downwards.
AAAACATCTCCCATCGTGTTCTAGAAGTTGCAGAGATGTCTGCCAAGTGTTTGACAGGAAGAAAAGAAAAGTTGTCCAAAACAGCTTCCAATCGAATGTTCATGTGATTGGAAAATTCAGGAGAGTGCAAAAGTACTGTTTAATATCAGTTGGCAAGGTGCGCACACAATCCCAGTGTTGTACAGCTTGCTTCTTCACCTTCCCGAAGCTGCCGCTCTCTCCGGATCCCGGATCCGAAGAAGCGGCTTCTTCGCGCAAAGACGATTGTGTCGCTCACAGTGCTCTCCTTAGCGCGGCTTCTGCCCAAAGACGCCCGGAAGCAGCTCTTAGCTCCGGTGAGCATCCTACCTTCGTCTTTAGCGCCTTTTGTAGTCTACATCCTAGCAAATAGATTTTCCACTACATCTGGCAAGGAGAAACTGTGCCAGCACAGAAAACATCTCCCATCGTGTTCTAGAAGTTGCAGAGATGTCTGCCAAGTGTTTGGCAGGAAGAAAAGAAAAGTTGTCCAAAACAGCTTCCAATCGAATGTTCATGTGATTGGAAAAGTCAGGAGAGTGCAAAAGTACTGTTTTCTATCAGTTGGCAAGGTGCGCACACAATCCCAGTGTTGTACAGCTTGCTTCTTCATTTTCCCGAAGCTGCCGCTCTCTCCGGCTCCCGGAGCCGAAGAAGCGGCTTCTTCACGCAAAGACGATTGTGCCGCTCACAGTGCTCTCCTTGGCACGGCTTCTGCCCAAAGAGGCCCGGGGGCAGCTCTTAGCTCCGGAGAGCATCCTACCTTCGTCTTTAGCGTCTCTTCTCATCTACATCTCAGCAAAAAGCTTTTCCACTACATCTGGCAAGGAGAAACTGTGCCAGCACAGAAAACATCTCCCATCGTGTTCTAGAAGTTGCAGAGATGTCTGCCAAGTGTTTGACAGGAAGAAAAGAAATGTTGTCCAAAACAGCTTCCAATCGAATGTTCATGTGATTGGAAAATTCAGGAGAGTGCAAAAGTACTGTTTAATATCAGTTGGCAAGCTGCGCACACAATCCCAGTGTTGTACAGCTTGCTTCTTCACCTTCCCGAAGCTGCCGCTCTCTCCGGATCCCGGATCCGAAGAAGCGGCTTCTTCGCGCAAAGACGATTGTGTCGCTCACAGTGCTCTCCTTAGCGCGGCTTCTGCCCAAAGACGCCCGGAAGCAGCTCTTAGCTCCGGAGAGCATCCTACCTTCGTCTTTAGCGTCTCTTCTCATCTACATCTCAGCAAAAAGCTTTTCCACTACATCTGGCAAGGAGAAACTGTGCCAGCACAGAAAACATCTCCCATCGTGTTCTAGAAGTTGCAGAGATGTCTGCCAAGTGTTTGGCAGGAAGAAAAGAAAAGTTGTCCAAAACAGCTTCCAATCGAATGTTCATGTGATTGGAAAAGTCAGGAGAGTGCAAAAGTACTGTTTTCTATCAGTTGGCAAGCTGCGCACACAATTCCAGTGTTGTACAGCTTGCTTCTTCACCTTCCCGAAGCTGCCGGTCTCCCCGGCTCCCGGAGAAGCCGAAGCGGCTTCTTCGCGCAAAGACGATTGTGCCGCTCACAGTGCTCTCCTTACTGCGGCTTCTGCCCAAAGACGCCCGGGAGCGGATCTTAGCTCTGGAGAGCATCCTACCTTCGTCTTTTGCGTCTCTTCTCATCTACATCTCAGCAAAAAGCTTTTCCACTACATCTGGCAAGGAGAAACTGTGCCAGCACAGAAAACATCTCCCATCGTGTTCTAGAAGTTGCAGAGATGTCTGCCAAGTGTTTGGCAGGAAGAAAAGAAAAGTTGTCCAAAACAGCTTCCAATCGAATGTTCATGTGATTGGAAAAGTCAGGAGAGTGCAAAAGTACTGTTTTCTATCAGTTGGCAAGGTGCGCACACAATCCCAGTGTTGTACAGCTTGCTTCTTCACCTTCCCGAAGCTGCCGCTCTCCCCGGCTCCCGGAGCCGAAGAAGCGGCTTCTTCGCGCAAAGACGATTGTGCCGCTCACAGTGCTCTCCTTAGCGCGGCTTCTGCCCAAAGACGCCCGGGAGCGGCTCTTAGATCCGGAGAGCATCCTACCTTCGTCTTTAGCGCCTTTTGTAGTCTACATCTTAGCAAAACGCTTTGCCAGTATGTCTGGCTAGGAGAAACTGTGCCAGCACAGAATACATCTCCCATCGTGTTCTAGAAGTTGCAGAGATGTCTGCCAAGTGTTTGGCAGGAAGAAAAGCTGTCCAAAACAGCTTCCAATCGAATGTTCATGTGATTGGAAAAGTCAGGAGAGTGCAAAAGTACTGTTTTCTATCAGTTGGCAAGCTGCGCACACAATCCCAGTGTTGTACAGCTTGCTTCTTCACCATCCCGAAGCTGCCGCTCTCTCCGGCTCCCGGAGCCGAAGAAGCGGCTTCTTCGCGCAAAGACGATTGTGCCGCTCACAGTGCTCTCATTGGCACGGGTTCTGCCCAAAGACGCCCGGGAGCGGCTCTTAGCTCTGGAGAGCATCCTACCTTCATCTTTAGCGTCTTTTGTAGTCTACATCTTAGCAAATAGATATTCCCACCATGTCTGGCTAGGAAAAACTGTGCCAGCACAGAAAACATCTCCCATCGTGTTCTAGAAGTTGCAGAGATGTCTGCCAAGTGTTTGGCAGGAAGAAAAGAAAAGTTGTCCAAAACAGCTTCCAATCGAATGTTCATGTGATTGGAAAAGTCAGGAGAGTGCAAAAGTACTGTTTTCTATCAGTTGGCAAGCTGCGCACACAATCCCAGTGTTGTACAGCTTGCTTCTTCACCTTCCCGAAGCTGCCGCTCTCCCCGGCTCCCGGAGCCGAAGAAGCGGCTTCTTCGCGCAAAGACGATTGTGCCGCTCACAGTGCTCTCCTTAGCACGGCTTCTGCCCAAAGACGCCCGGGAGCGGCTCTTAGATCCGGAGAGCATCCTACCTTCGTCTTTAGCGCCTTTTGTAGTCTACATCTTAGCAAAACGCTTTGCCAGTATGTCTGGCTAGGAGAAACTGTGCCAGCACAGAAAACATCTCCCATCGTGTTCTAGAAGTTGCAGAGATGTCTGCCAAGTGTTTGGCAGGAAGAAAAGCTGTCCAAAACAGCTTCCAATCGAATGTTCATGTGATTGGAAAAGTCAGGAGAGTGCAAAAGTACTGTTTTCTATCAGTTGGCAAGCTGCGCACACAATCCCAGTGTTGTACAGCTTGCTTCTTCACCTTCCCGAAGCTGCCGCTCTCTCCGGCTCCCGGAGCCGAAGAAGCGGCTTCTTCGCGCAAAGACGATTGTGCCGCTCACAGTGCTCTCCTTGGCACGGCTTCTGCCCAAAGACGCCCGGGGGCAGCTCTTAGCTCCGGAGAGCATCCTACCTTCGTCTTTAGCGTCTCTTCTCATCTACATCTCAGCAAAAAGCTTTTCCACTACATCTGGCAAGGAGAAACTGTGCCAGCACAGAAAACATCTCCCATCGTGTTCTAGAAGTTGCAGAGATGTCTGCCAAGTGTTTGGCAGGAAGAAAAGAAAAGTTGTCCAAAACAGCTTCCAATCGAATGTTCATGTGATTGGAAAAGTCAGGAGAGTGCAAAAGTACTGTTTTCTATCAGTTGGCAAGCTGCGCACACAATCCCAGTGTTGTACAGCTTGGTTCTTCACCTTCCCGAAGCTGCCGCTCTCCCCGGCTCCCGGAGCCGAAGAAGCGGCTTCTTCGCGCAAAGACGATTGTGCCGCTCACAGTGCTCTCCTTAGCGCGGCTTCTGCCCAAAGACGCCCGGGAGCGGCTCTTAGATCCGGAGAGCATCCTACCTTCGTCTTTAGCGCCTTTTGTAGTCTACATCTTAGCAAAACGCTTTGCCAGTATGTCTGGCTAGGAGAAACTGTGCCAGCACAGAAAACATCTCCCATCGTGTTCTAGAAGTTGCAGAGATGTCTGCCAAGTGTTTGGCAGGAAGAAAAGAAAAGTTGTCCAAAACAGCTTCCAATCGAATGTTCATGTGATTGGAAAAGTCAGGAGAGTGCAAAAATACTGTTTTCTATCAGTTGGCAAGCTGCGCACACAATCCCAGTGTTGTACAGCTTGCTTCTTCACCTTCCCGAAGCTGCCTGTCTCCCCGGCTCTCGGAGCCGAAGAAGCGGCTTCTTCGCGCAAAGACGATTGTGCCGCTCACAGTGCTCTCCTCAGCGCGGCTTCTGCCCAAAGACGCCCGGTAGTGACTCTTAGCTCCGGAGAGCATCCTACCTTCATCTTTAGCGTCTTGTGTAGTCAACATCTTAGCAAAACGCTTTCCCACTATGTCTGGCTAGAAGAAACTGTGCCAGCACAGAAAACATCTCCCATCGTGTTCTAGAAGTTGCAGAGATGTCTGCCAAGTGTTTTGCAGGAAGAAGAGAAAAGTTGTCCAAAACAGCTTCCAATCGAATGTTCATGTGATTGGAAAAGTCAGGAGAGTGCAAAAGTACTGTTTTCTATCAGTTGGCAAGCTGCGCACACAATCCCAGTGTTGTACAGCTTGCTTCTTCACCTTCCCGAAGTTGCCGCTCTCCCCAGATCCCGGAGCCGAAGATGCGGCTTCTTCGCGCAAAGACGATTGTGCCGCTCACAGTGCTCTCCTTAGCGCGGCTTCTGCCCAAAGACGCCCGGGAGCGGCTCTTAGCTCTGGAGAGCATCCTATTTTCGTCTTTAGCGCCTTTTGTAGTCTACATCTTAGCAAAACGCTTTGCCAGTATTTCTGGCTAGGAGAAACAGTTCCAGCACAGAAAACATCTCCCATCGTGTTCTAGAAGTTGCAGAGATGTTTGCCAAGTGTTTGGCAGGAAGAAAAGAAAAGTTGTCCACAACAGCTTCCAATCGAATGTTCATGTGATTGGAAAAGTCAGGAGAGTGCAAAAGTACTGTTTTCTATCAGTTGGCAAGCTGCGCACACAATCCCAGTGTTGTACAGCTTGCTTCTTCACCTTCCCGAAGCTGCCGCTCTCCCCAGATCCCGGAGCCGAAGAAGCGACTTCTTCGCGCAAAGACGATTGTGCCGCTCACAGTGCTCTCCTTAGCGCGGCTTCTGCCCAAAGACGCCCGGGAGCGGCTCTTTGCTCCGGAGAGCATCCTACCTTCGTGTTTAGCGTCTTTTGTAGTCTACATCTCGGCAGAAAGCTTTTCCACTATGTCTGCCTAGGAAAAACTGTGCCAGCACAGAAAACATCTCCCATCGTGTTCTAGAAGTTGCAGAGATGTCTGCCAAGTGTTTGGCAGGAAGAAAAGAAAAGTTGTCCACCACAGCTTCCAATCGAATGTTCATGTGATTGGAAAAGTCAGGAGAGTGCAAAAGTACTGTTTTCTATCAGTTGGCAAGGTGCGCACACAATCCCAGTGTTGTACAGCTTGCTTCTTCACCTTCCCGAAGCGCCGCTCTCCCCGGCTCTCGGAGCCGAAGAAGCGGCTTCTTCACGCAAAGATGATTGTGCCGCTCACAGTGCTCTCCTTAGCGCGGCTTCTGCCCAAAGTCGCCCGGGAGCGGCTCTTAGCTCCGGAGAGCATCCTACCTTCGTCTTTTGCGTCTTTTGGAGTCTACATCTTAGCAAAACGCTTTCCCACTATGTCTGGCTCGGAAAAACTGTGCCAGCAGAGAAAACATCTCCCATCGTGTTCTAGAAGTTGCAGAGATGTCTGCCAAGTGTTTGGTAGGAAGAAAAGAAAAGTTGTCCAAAACAGCTTCCAATCGAATGTTCATGTGATTGGAAAAGTCAGGAGAGTGCAAAAGTTCTGTTTTCTATCAGTTGGCAAGCTGCGCACACAATCCCAGTGTTGTACAGCTTGCTTCTTCACCTTCCCGAAGCTGCCTGTCTCCCCGGCTCCCGGAGCCGAAGATGCGGCTTCTTCGCGCAAAGACGATTGTGCCGCTCACAGTGCTCTCCTTAGAGCGGCTTCTGCCCAAAGTCGCCCGGGAGCGGCTCTTAGCTCCGGAGAGCATCCTACCATCGTCTTTTGCGTCTTTTGTAGTCTACATCTTAGCAAATAGATTTTCCACTATGTCTGGCTAGGAAAAACTGTGCCAGCAAAGAAAACATCTCCCATCGTGTTCTAGAAGTTGCAGAGATGTCTGCCAAGTGTTTGGCAGGAAGAAAAGAAAAGTTGTCCAAAACAGCTTCCAATCGAATGTTCATGTGATTGGAAAACTTAGGAGAGTGCAAAAGTACTGTTTTCTATCAGTTGGCAAGCTGCGCACACAATCCCAGTGTTGTACAGCTTGCTTCTTCACCTTCCCGAAGTTGCCGGTCTCCCCGGCTCCCGGAGCCGAAGAAGCGGCTTCTTCGCGTAAAGACGATTGTGCCGCTCACAGTGCTCTCCTTAGCGCGGCTTCTGCCCAAAGAGGCCCGGGAGCGGCTCTTAGCTCTGGAGAGCATCCTACCTTCGTCTTTCGCGTCTCTTCTCATCTACATCTCAGCAAAAAGCTTTTCCACTACATCTGGCAAGGAGAAACTGTGCCAGCACAGAAAACATCTCCCATCGTGTTCTAGAAGTTGCAGAGATGTCTGCCAAGTGTTTGGCAGGAAGAAAAGAAAAGTTGTCCAAAACAGCTTCCAATCGAATGTTCATGTGATTGGAAAAGTCAGGAGAGTGCAAAAGTACTGTTTTCTATCAGTTGGCAAGGTGCGCACACAATCCCAGTGTTGTACAGCTTGCTTCTTCACCTTCCCGAAGCTGCCGCTCTCTCCGGCTCCCGGAGCCGAAAAAGTGGCTTCTTCACGCAAAGACGATTGTGCCGCTCACAGTGCTCTCCTTAGCGCGGCTTCTGCCCAAAGACGCCCGGGAGCGGCTGTTAGCTCCGGAGAGCATCCTACCTTCGTCTTTAGCGTCTTTTGTAGTCTACATCTTTGCACAACGCTTTCCCAGTATGTCTGGCCAGGAGTAACTGTGCCAGCACAGAAAACATCTCCCATCGTGTTCTAGAAGTTGCAGAGATGTCTGCCAAGTGTTTGGCAGGAAGAAAAGAAAAGTTGTCCAAAACAGCTTCCAATCGAATGTTCATGTGATTGGAAAAGTCAGGAGAGTGCAAAAGTACTGTTTTCTATCAGTTGGCAAGGTGTGCACACAATCCCAGTGTTGTACAGCTTGCTTCTTCACCTTCCCGAAGCTGCCGCTCTCCCCGGCTCCCGGAGCCGAAGAAGCGGCTTCTTCGCGCAAAGATGATTGTGCCGCTCACAGTGCTCTCCTTAGCGTGGCTTCTGCCCAAAGACGCCCGGGAGCGGCTCTTAGCTCCGGAGAGCATCCTACCTTCGTGTTTAGCGTCTTTTGTAGTCTACATCTTAGCAAAACGCTTTTCCAATACATCTGGCAAGGAGAAACTGTGCCAGCACAGAAAACATCTCCCATCGTGTTCTAGACGTTGCAGAGATGTCTGCCAAGTGTTTGGCAGGAAGAAAAGAAAAGTTGTCCAAAACAGCTTCCAATCGAATGTTCATGTGATTGGAAAAGTCAGGAGAGTGCAAAAGTACTGTTTTGTATCAGTTGGCAAGCTGCGCACACAATCCCAGTGTTGTACAGCTTGCTTCTTCACCTTCCCGAAGCTGCCACTCTCCCCGGCTCCCGGAGCCGAAGAAGCGGCTTCTTCGCGCAAAGACGATTGTGCCGCTCACAGTGCTCTCCTTAGCGCGGCTTCTGCCCAAAGACGCCCGGGAGCGGCTCTTAGCTCCGGAGAGCATCCTACCTTCGTCTTTAGCGTCTTTTGTAGTCTACATCTTAGCAAATAGATTTTCCACTATGTCTGGCTAGGAAAAACTGTGCCAGCACAGAAAACATCTCCCATCGTGTTCTAGACGTCGCAGAGATGTCTGCCAAGTGTTTGGCAGGAAGAAAAGAAAAGTTGTCCAAAACAGCTTCCAACCGAATGTTCATGCGATTGGAAAAGTCAGGCGAGTGCAAAAGTACTGTTTTCTATCAGTTGGCAAGCAGCGCACACAATCCCAGTGTTGTATAGCTTGCTTCTTCACCTTCCCGAAGCTGCCGCTCTCTCCGGCTCCCGGAGCCGAAGAAGCGGTTTCTTCGCGCAAAGACGATTGTGCCGCTCACAGTGCTCTCCTTAGCGCGGCTTCTGCCCAAAGACGCCCGGGAGCGGCTCTTAGCTCCGGACAGCATCCTACCTTCGTCTTTAGCGCCTTTTGTAGTCTACATCTTTGCACAACGCTTTCCCAGTATGTCTGGCTAGGAGTAACTGTGCCAGCACAGAAAACATCTCCCATCGTGTTCTAGAAGTTGCAGAGATGTCTGCCAAGTGTTTGGCAGGAAGAAAAGAAAAGTTGTCCAAAACAGCTTCCAATCGAATGTTCATGTGATTGGAAAAGTCAGGAGAGTGCAAAAGTACTGTTTTCTATCAGTTGGCAAGGTGTGCACACAATCCCAGTGTTGTACAGCTTGCTTCTTCACCTTCCCGAAGCTGCCGCTCTCCCCGGCTCCCGGAGCCGAAGAAGCGGCTTCTTCGCGCAAAGACGATTGTGCCGCTCACAGTGCTCTCCTTAGCGTGGCTTCTGCCCAAAGACGCCCGGGAGCGGCTCTTAGCTCCGGAGAGCATCCTACCTTCGTGTTTAGCGTCTTTTGTAGTCTACATCTTAGCAAAACGCTTTTCCAATACATCTGGCAAGGAGAAACTGTGCCAGCACAGAAAACATCTCCCATCGTGTTCTAGACGTTGCAGAGATGTCTGCCAAGTGTTTGGCAGGAAGAAAAGAAAAGTTGTCCAAAACAGCTTCCAATCGAATGTTCATGTGATTGGAAAAGTCAGGAGAGTGCAAAAGTACTGTTTTCTATCAGTTTGCAAGCTGCGCACACAATCCCAGTGTTGTACAGCTTGCTTCTTCACTTTCCCGAAGCTGCCGGTCTCCCCGGCTCCCTGAGCCGAAGAAGCAGGTTCTTCGCGCAAAGACGATTGCGCCGCTCACAGTGCTCTCCTTAGCGCGGCTTCTGCCCAAAGACGCCCGGGAGCGGCTCTTAGCTCCGGAGAGCATCCTACCTTCGTCTTTAGCATCTTTTGTAATCTACATTTTAGCAAAAAGATTTTCCACTACATCTGGCAAGGAGAAACTGTGCCAGCACAGAAAACATCTCCCATTGTGTTTTAGAAGTTGCAGAGATGTCTGCCAAGTGTTTGGCAGGAAGAAAAGAAAAGTTGTCCAAAACAACTTCCAATCGAATGTTCATGTCGTTGGAAAAGTCAGGAGAGTGCAAAAGTACTGTTTTCTATCAGTTGGCAAGCTGCGCACACAATCCCAGTGTTGTACAGCTTGCTTCTTCACCTTCCCGAAGCTGCCGCTCACCCCGGCTCCCGGAGCCGAAGAAGCGGCTTCTTCGCGCAAAGACGATTGTGCTGCTCACAGTGCTCTCCTTAGCGCGGCTTCTGCCCAAAGACGCCCGGGAGCGGCTCTTAGCTCCGGAGAGCATCCTACCTTCGTCTTTAGCGTCTCTTCTCATCTACATCTCAGCAAAAAGCTTTTCCACTACATGAGGAAAGGAGTAACTGTGCCAGCACAGAAAACATCTCCCATCGTGTTCTAGAAGTTGCAGAGATGTCTGCCAAGTGTTTGGCAGGAAGAAAAGAAAAGTTGTCCACAACAGCTTCCAATCGAATGTTCATGTGATTGGAAAAGTCAGGAGAGTGCAAAAGTACTGTTTTCTATCAGTTGGCAAGCTGCGCACACAATCCCAGTGTTGTACAGCTTGCTTCTTCACCTTCCCGAAGCTGCCGCTCTCCCCGGATCCCGGAGCCGAAGAAGCGGCTTCTTCGCGCAAAGATGATTGTGCCGCTCACAGTGCTCTCCTTAGCGCGGCTTCTGCCCAAAGACGCCCGGGAGCGGCTCTTAGCTCCGGAGAGCATCCTACCTTCGTCTTTAGCGTCTTTTGTAGTCTACATCTTAGCAAATAGATTTTCCACTATGTCTGGCTAGGAAAAACTGTGCCAGCACAGAAAACATCTCCCATCGTGTTCTAGACGTCGCAGAGATGTCTGCCAAGTGTTTGGCAGGAAGAAAAGAAAAGTTGTCCAAAACAGCTTCCAATCGAATGTTCATGTGATTGGAAAAGTCAGGATGTGGAGAGTTTAGTTCCGGCATGGCTTGAAGAAAAAGGCCATGAAGCCATGAAACTGAGAGAAAAGTAACAGGTAGCTGTGAAGCAGTTCCCAGCCTGACTTCTATAAACAATTAGACTCTTTCAGGCATCATTTTATAAACAATAAAGTTCTCAGGCAGTCTTCTCATAACAAGTGTAACACTCTCTCTGGGAAAAGATGGCACCCTGAGAACAGATGTGGAAGTTTTGGGAACCGTTCGCATCACAGTGAGAACACTGGTTTTGTTTTGTGTAAACAATCAACGGTGTAGTAAAACAAAAGGTGTGGTTAGAGTTTTCTCTGTTAGCCTATCATAAACCTGTATTACAGAATATGCATGAAGTTCGTTAACACTATTATTTAAGCTGACTGATCGATCAATAAATCGAGTTCGATGCATCACAGGATGGTCGTTCTCCCCTCATTTCAACAAATGGTGACCACCCGGACGTGATAGCGGACACGACGATCGCGACCACCACGGGCATTGCGAACACCACGAGAAGTGAGGACTGGTTCAGGCTCCGAAGCAGCGGGAGCGGCAAATAAGCGCGAAACCAAAGTGGAGAAAAAAAAAAAGCCGCCGATACGCGCCGTGCCCTGGCGACCATATTAGATGGGTCCAGCTGATACGTGTGGCCGATGTCTGGAAATCGCTGCTAGGTAAAAGTGCGCACTTAAAAAGAGGTATGGAAAGACAAGCCGCATATGAACTTTTTATTACTTTTTTGCAAAAAAGACAAATTAAGGGAATAGATTTACAGAAGGAATTGCAAGGTCTTTTGGCTTATGGTCTGGAACGGGGAGTCTTTGTGAATCCCCACACGATTCACGAGTTGTCTGAGTGGCGTAAATTTGGTGATATATTATGGCAGGCTACGTTAGACGATGATAAAACTGCTAGGAAAATGGGTAAATTATGGCGGGTCATTAACACTGAACTGTTGCAGTTTCAGGCGGAAAAGAGGGCTGCCCATCAGGCTACTGCCGCTCACGATCGTAATAAAGAATACGATCGAGACAGGGAGTTTGATAAAGAGTCGGGGACCCCTCTCGGCCCCGCAATGAGGACGGTTTTATTACCAGCCTCGCCACCTCCATCGGCAACCCCGGCTGCGGGCCAGGCTGCGAGCCAGGCTGCGAGCCAGGCTGTGAGCCAGGCGCCGAGCCAGGCTGCGAGCCAGGCTGCGAGCCAGGTTCCAAGCCAGGTTCCTGCGAACCAGGTTCCGAGCCAGGCTGTGAGCCCGGCTACAAGCCAGGTTCCGAGCCAAGCTCCACAGGCCGCTTTACTACCCGCCGTGCCGCTTCCACCGCCTCCTTTAGCCGCGCCGCTTCCAGCGCCGCTTCCACCGCCTCCTTTAACAAACCAGCCCCCCCTAACGAGCCAAGCTCCGCAGGGTGCTCCGCAGGGTGCTCCGCAGGGTGCTCCGCAGGGTGCTTTATTGCCCGCTTTGCCGCAGGCTATTCGTAGCACTTCTGAGCCTCCCGTATCGCTCGCATCGCAGCAGCCAGAGCCAAAAACGTGTGTTCCGTTCTCGAAAAGTAATCAGAGCCCTGGGTTGGAAAACGATCGAGCGGCGATGATTGCACGGGAAAGACGGGATGCGTGGGCAGCTCTGGCCAAAGATGCAGTGGAAAAAGGAGACCAGGAGTTGATTAGCTTAGCGAGCGAACTGGCTTGTCCGGTTATTTTCACCCCTCAGGCTGGTGGAGGCATGCAAGCAACAATTAGCGCTTTAGATTGGAAGATGTTATCTCAGTTGCGAGCCACGGTTAGTCAGTTTGGCTTTAAAAGTGAACCAGCCAAGCAAATGCTGGACTATATTTTTGACACCAGTATTCTTCTTATTAATGATTGTCGTGGCATAGTCAAATTAATCTTTACCCAACATCAGCAATTGCTTTTTAACGCCCATTGGCAAGCTTTAGTAAATGAGTGCGTGGCAGTGCAAAGACAGCAGGGTGACCCCCTCCATGGCGTCACTGTTAATGAGCTTATGGGTCTGGGACCTTTCCTTCGCACTGAGGCGCAAGCTTTAATAGGTCAGGAGAAGTGCGGGAGGCAATGAGGTTAGTCAGACTCGCGATAGAAAGGGTAAAGGAACCAGGAGGGATACCAGTATATATGGGAATTAAGCAAGGTAGAGAGGAATCATTTGGCGCTTTTATTGATAGAGCTGCGGCTGCAATTGAGAGGGCTGGAGTAGCCGAATTTATGCGCGGGGCCCTTCTCAAGCAGTGTGCGATCCAAAATTGTAATTCTGCCACTAGAAACATACTTAATACCTTAGGAGCAAATTGGACTATTGAGGAGGCATTGGAGAGGATGGCTCTTGTGCCAACCGGGCAGCAGGCTTTAGTGGTAGACGCAATTAAACAGCTAGGAGTAGGGTTGCAAGAACAGGCAAAATCTTCTCAGAGTCAGGTTTTAGCCGCGCTTGCACCTCTTCAAGCATCAGCCGCGTTTGCAGCGTCAAGTAAAAAGGGCCGCATAAAATGTTTCCGCTGCGGAGGCTTTGGACATACGCGCCAGGAGTGCCAGGCTACTGGAGTCTGGTGCCAGAAATGCCGTATGGATAATCATCATACAAGCGCTTGTAAGCGGAGGTCGGGAAACTTCTCCAGGAGCGCGTATTCCCGCAGCAGCCGCGCCCAGACACAAGTTGCTGCTGCAGAGATAACACCCCCCCACGCTTTCAACCCTCCACAGCAGGGAGCCTCCAACCCGCCGCAGCAGGCAGTCTCCAACCCACCGCAGCCGGGAGTCTCCAACCCGCCACCGCAGGGAGCCTCGGCATGGACCTGGCAGCCGCAGTAGACGTAACACTGATGACTCCGCACCCGCAAAAAGTCCCTACGGGGGTTCAAGGACCTATTATTATACAAAACAAAGCGATGGGTGCGCTGCTATTTGGGAGATCTTCCGCATCTATGTTAGGACTGTTTGTTTTACCTGGCGTTATTGACGCGGATTACACGGGAGAAATTATGGCCATGGTTTATACTCCTTTTCCTCCTCTCCAAATTAACAAAGGACAAAGAATTGCTCAGCTGGTACCGCTTGAGCAAATGACGAAAGGAATACAACCCATAAAAACTCAAGAGAGGAGAGACAGCGCTTTTGGTTCTACAGGAGGACTTACTTTGTTAACTTTGAATCTTACCGAGAGACCGAAGAAAAAAGTTGAGATAGAATATAACGGACAGAAAAGGTCATTTTCAGGTCTGCTGGATACTGGAGCAGATTCCAGCATTATTAGTCCTAGCTGCTGGCCTCATCATTGGCCCTTGCAGCCGGCAGCCACTGCCGTATCCGGGGTAGGAGGATTTACCTTGGCAAGCCGTTCGCCCCCCCTTCAAGTTCACATCGACGGCAAGCAGCTGACGGCGACTTTCTCAGTGGTGCAGTTACCACCTACTGTTCAATGCCTTATAGGCCGGGACATTATGGCTCAGCTAGGGGTTGTTCTAACAAATGAACACCCTTTGGAGTAAAAGCCATTGCTTGGACTTTCCCAATTCCCATCACCTGGATCGATGACACCCCGGTATGGGTTAAGCAATGGCCGTTGAAAGGGGAAAGTTTACAACACGCACATCAGCTCGTTTCAGAACAGTTTCAACAGGGACATTTGCGTTTGTCTACCAGCCCCTGGAATACTCCAATTTTTGTAATCAAAAAGAAATCAGGGAAATACAGACTGCTCCATGACTTGCATGCTGTGAATGATCAGATGGAACCTATGGGCTCATTGCAACCTGGACTACCTAACCCAGCCATGATCCCGATGGATTGGCCTTTGCTGATTATTGATCTCAAGGACTGCTTTTTTACTATTGCCCTTCACCCGCAGGATATGCGACGATTCGCATTCACATTGCCCGCGATTAACAAAGAAGCACCCGATCAGAGGTTTGAATGGACCGTTCTTCCGCAGGGCATGCGGAACAGCCCCACCTTGTGTCAGCTTTATGTAAGTGCAGCTTTGCAAACCTCTCAGGAAGCAATGGCCTAATACAGTGATATATCACTACATGGATGATGTATTGTTTGCTCAGCCGATGCCTTTCACACAACAACAAGTCCAGGAAATAAGAACAACACTGGCACAATATTCCTTAGTAGTAGCTCCTGAGAAAATTCAAACAACTGCTCCCTGGAAATATCTGGGATGGTCTATGACAGAACAAATTGTTAAACCTCAAAAGCTGCAATTAAAAACAAAAATAACTACCTTAAATGAAGCTCAGAGATTCTTAGGTGATTTACAGTGGTTAAAACCAATGGTGGGAATACCTAATGAACTGCTTGATGAGCTGCGTCCACTGTTAAAAGGAACTGATCCAGCTCATCCGGTGTGCATCACTGATAAGCAACAGCAGGCCATTCAGCAAATTATGGACTGTGTTATGCATGGACATGTTCATTGAAGGGATCCAGAAGTACCCATAGATCTGACCATCTGGAAAGGCCCACAATATCTTTTGGGAGCACTTACACAATGTAAAAAAGAAACAGGGGAAACACGGATATTAGAATGGATCTCCCCCCCACTACAGCAAAGCAAGACTCTTCTTCAAAAAATTGAAATGTTAGCAAATTTGATAAAGAAGGGCAGAGAAAGGATGTTGCAGGTAGCTGGGTCAGAACCAGCTGCCATCAAGATTCCAATGAAGAAGGATACCTTGGACTGGTATTTGACTAATTCAGAGGAAATGCAGGAAGCCCTTTTGGGTGCATGTTGCCCTATTGAAACACACCAGCTTCGACCAGCATCTATTCAATGGATAGGGGACTGGGACTGGATAACTCATCCAAAGCGAGAGAATTCTCCTATCTCAGGTGCTATTACTGCATTTACAGACGCTGGCAGGAAATCAAGAACTGCTGCAATAACCTGGCAAGAAAAGGGAGTATGGAAGCATCATATTCTGCAAGCAGAAGCAGTGGACAGCCTACAAACCATGGAACTGTTAGCAGTGGTATGGGCAATGGTACAATTTAAGGAACCTTTGAATGTTGTTACAGACTCTCTGTATGTAGCAGGAGTTGTAGCAAGAATTGAAGATGCTTCCATAAAAGAGGTGCAAAATCAGAGACTATATGAACTACTATTGCAGCTAAAAAGAGCTACAAGATCCAGGGAACATGCTTATGCTGTAATACATATTAGAAGTCATAAATGGAACGTTGGTTTAGGTGAAGGAAATGATAGGGCAGATAGATTGGTTACTATTACCCAAAGTACACCTCTGTCAAGTCACCAATTGGCTCGAGAAGCTCACTCAATGTTTCACCAGAATGCAAAAGGCTTAAGCAGAGAATTTAAGTTAACACTCTCAGAAGCTAAAGCCATTGTGAGGGCTTGCCCTATTTGTAGTCACCATAATGGGGGAAGTGGTTTAGGCCTAGGAGTAAATCCACGAGGCCTGCAAACAAATGAATTGTGGCAAATGGACGTTACACATGTCCCTAGTTTTGGCAACCTAAAGTATGTACATGTGTCCGTTGATACTTATAGCAAATATATATGGGCAACAGCTCAGTCAGGAGAAAAAGCTATACATGTAGAAAGACATCTGTACAGTTGCTTTGCAGTGATGGGTACACCAAAAAGAATTAAAACAGATAATGGTTCTGCCTATACTAGTCATAGAATAGGGAAATTCTTTAGAAATTGGGGGATTGAACATGTTACAGGTATTCCTAATTCCCCAACAGGGCAGGCCATCATTGAAAGGGCACATGGTACCTTAAAGAAGTATTTAGCCAAACAGGAAGAGGTAACTGACCCCCACTCCAGATTACTAAAAAGCTTATTTGTGATCAATCATTTGTGTGTGTTTGGTGATGTAGGGCAGCCCCCAGCAGAACTACACTATAAGTCACCAGAAACTGGTGAGCAGGAAAAAGAGGTATGGGTAAAATACCGAGACCCCAAAACAGGGCTATGGAAGGATCCTGCTAAGGTCCTGTTCTGGGGAAGGGGATATGTTTGTATTTCCACCCCTACAGGAGCATTGTGGGTACCTGCCAAGTGGACTAAACCTGTTCTTGATGCAGCGCCTGGTGGATCAACTCACAGAAGAGGACAAGGACTGTCTAGAGAAGAAGCTGTTCCTGATCCTGAGACCACTACTGCTTCAACTGAAGGGACACTCGAAGGCGATCGACAGGGCCATAACACACAGTTGCCGGACAACCAGGGAACTGATTGACATTATTGAATCATTATCATCTTTCCATATAAAAGGACCGGCAAAAGAGAACTGCCTTGAATGTCACAGCCCACATTGTGCTGCTTGGGTGGCACTGTGTTGTGGGGGTTGTGACAGGACTTTTTGGGTGGACCAGTTGTCACTTTTTCATTTATGGTGTAATACCTGTAATTATAGACATAACTGGGAACATAATTGGGAGTGGGCACTACGGAATGAAACAGGGCTAAACACTGCCTCAGCTTTAGATCTTTATGAGTCACATGAGCAGAAAATCTTGGCTTATTATCGGTGGGAGGTACAGTGTATTTTGAAAAGGGTTAAAGCTCAAAGTGCATCATATATTACCTCTGTCAGGTGTAGAAAACTGGTGCCTTTAACACAACATTCCATTGTAGGGCCTATAAAAGGAGATCCCAATCAGGCATTAGACAACTGCATTAGAAGGTTACAAAGGTGTGGTCTTCGGGCCTCGGGAACAGTAAGGTTAAAAACTGATAAGAAGAAGAAGGTCAAAGTAAAACCAGAAAAATGAGGTTTCCTTTTATTATATTACTTGGTGTAGTGGTAGCTGAAGAATTAAAAGTAACACATTTTAGTCAATCTAGAGATAATGTATGGTTAACACTTGCTAGGCAGATTAATCAGACATCGCTTTGTCTCAGCATTGGAGGAGTTACTAACCCCTTTCGAACATGTTTGGTAGGACTTCCAGTGTGGTCTCCTCAAGAATTCTGCAGTTTTATTAATAACCGTGCCTTATGTATGAGCAGTATGGTAAATATCAAATTGCCTAAAGGGTATACTGCCAGTCAGAGTGACGGCTACCGTCAATGCCTGTTAATTCAATCACTTAATATTCCTTTGCATTCTCCACCTGAGGAATTGGAGCTTTTCGGGAGTGCAAATGCTAGCATGACCAGCACTTCTGACGGTGGGTGGTTTAGCTTTGATTATTCTAATCCTCAAAAGATGAATCCACATACACAAACGTGGGCTACCCTGGATTCAGCCCTAAAGCCAAACATAGTGTCTAAACAACTCTACAATCATTGTAAAGGCTCTAGCATCATAACACCTAAGAAACTACCTACGGGTATATTTCTAATTTGCGGAGATAGAGCCTGGAATGGTATACCTGCCCAACCTCAGGGTGGACCTTGTTATTTAGGCAAGTTATCTCTATTCCACCCTAATATATCTGTGCTAATGCAATTAAGCCATAAGATAAGCAGGCAAAAGCGTAGCTTACATAATTTAGACTGTAGTCAAATAGGAGATCCGTGGTTCTGGAGTAAATTTAAGCAAGTGATGGTTTCAGCTTTCCTACCATGGGGTGCTGCCAGCAAAGCATTGACTCTAGCAAAGCAAATAGGGTGTTGGGCTAAGGGTGAACTGAATAAAACTTCACAGATATTAGATATGTTAACTTCAGATGTACAAAGTGTTAATCACGCTGTTCTACAATATAGAGCTGCTATAGATTTTTTATTATTAGCACAAGGCCATGGGTGTGAAGAATTTGAAGGAATGTGTTGCATGAACTTATCTGATCATTCTGTATCTATTCATGCTAAGTTAAAAGAGCTACGGCTAGGTTTTAACAAACTTAAGGAAGAAGAAGGATTGGGTATTGATGAGTGGCTGAAAAGTTTCGGATTGGGACCCTGGCTAAGAAACCTTATAACATATGCTATAGGGGTATTAGGGGTACTCTTATTACTTTTACTTATATTACCTTGTTTCTGTAGCTGTATTCAGAAGATGGTTAGTAGGATGATAGAGAATACCTGGCAAACTAACCTCCTTTCTCTTAAAGAAAAAAGCGGGGGAAGTGTGGAGAGTTTAGCTCAGGCATGGCTTGAAGAAAAAGGCCATGAAGCCATGAAACTGAGAGAAAAGTAACAGGTAGCTGTGAAGCAGTTCCCAGCATGACTTCTATAAACAATTAGACTCTTTCAGGCATCATTGTATAAACAATAAAGTTCTCAGGCAGTCTTCTCATAACAAGTGTAACACTCTCTCTGGGAAAAGATGGCACCCTGAGAACAGATGTGGAAGTTTTGGGAACCGTTCGCATCACAGTGAGAACACTGGTTTTGTTTTGTGTAAACAATCAACGGTGTAGTAAAACAAAAGGTGTGGTTAGAGTTTTCTCTGTTAGCCTATCATAAACCTGTATTACAGAATATGCATGAAGTTCGTTAACACTATTATTTAAGCTGACTGATCGATCAATAAATCGAGTTCGATGCATCACAGGATGGTCGTTCTCCCCTCATTTCAACATCAGGAGAGTGCAAAAGTACTGTTTTCTATCAGTTGGCAAGGTGCGCACACAATCCCAGTGTTGTACAGCTTGCTTCTTCACCTTCCCGAAGCTGCCGCTCTCCCCGGCTCCCGGAGCCGAAGAAGCGGCTTCTTTGCGCAAAGATGATTGTGCGGCTCACGGTGCTCTCCTTAGCGCGGCTTCTACCCAAAGACGCCCAGGAGCGGCTCTTACCTCCGGAGAGCATCCTACCTTCGTCTTTAGCGTCTTTTGTAGTCTACATCTTAGCAAAACGCTTTCCCAGTATGTCTGGCTAGGAGAAACGGTTCCAGCACAGAAAAGGTCTCCCATCGTGTTCTAGAAGTTGCAGAGATGTCTGCCAAGTGTTTGGCAGGAAGAAAAGAAAAGTTGTCCAAAACAGCTTCTAATCGAATGTTCATGTGATTGGAAAAGTCAGGAGAGTGCAAAAGTACTGTTTTCTATCAGTTGGCAAGCTGCGCACACAATCCCAGTGTTGTACAGCTTGCTTCTTCACCTTCCCGAAGCGGCCGCTCTCTCCCCGGCTCCCGGAGCCGAAGAAGCGGCTTCTTCGCGCAAAGACGATTGTGCCGCTCACAGTGCTCTCCTTAGCGCGGCTTCTGCCCAAAGACGCCCAGGAGCGGCTCTTAGCTCCGGAGAGCATCCTACCTTCGTCTTTAGCATCTTTTGTAATCTACATTTTAGCAAAAAGCTTTTCCACTACTTCCGGAAAGGAGTAACTGTGCCAGCACAGAAAACATCTCCCATCGTGTTCTAGAAGTTTCAGAGATGTCTGCCAAGTGTTTGGCAGGAAGAAAAGAAAAGTTGTCCAAAACAGCTTCCAATCGAATGTTCATGTGATTGGAAAAGTCAGGAGAGTGCAAAAGTACTGTTTTCTATCAGTTGGCAAGCTGCGCACACAATCCCAGTGTTGTATAGCTTGCTTCTTCACCTTCCCGAAGCTGCCGCTCTCTCCGGCTCCCGGAGCCGAGGAAGCGGCTTCTTCACGCAAAGACGATTGTGCCGCTCACAGTGCTCTCCTTAGCGCGGCTTCTGCCCAAAGACGCCGGGGAGTGGCTCTTAGCTCCGGAGAGCATCCTACCTTCGTCTTTAGCGTCTTTTGTAGTCTACATCTTAGCACAACGCTTTCCCTGTATGTCTGGCTAGGAGTAACTGTGCCAGCACAGAAAACATCTCCCATCGTGTTCTAGAAGTTGCAGAGATGTCTGCCGAGTGTTTGGCAGGAAGAAAAGAAAAGTTGTCCACAACAGCTTCCAATCGAATGTTCATGCGATTGGAAAAGTCAGGAGAGTGCAAAAGTACTGTTTTCTATCAGTTGGCAAGGTGCGCACACAATCCCAGTGTTGTACAGCTTGCTTCTTCACCTTCCCGAAGCTGCCGCTCTCCCCGGCTCCCGGAGCCGAAGAAGCGGCTTCTTCGTGCAAAGACGATTGTGCCGCTCACAGTGCTCTCCTTAGCGCGGCTTCTGCCCAAAGACGCCCGGGAGCGGCTCTTAGCTCCGGAGAGCATCCTACCTTCGTCTTTAGCGTCTTTTGTAGTCTACATCTTAGCAAATAGATTTTCCACTATGTCTGGCTAGGAAAAACTGTGCCAGCACAGAAAACATCTCCCATCGTGTTCTAGACGTTGCAGAGATGTCTGCCAAGTGTTTGGCAGGAAGAAAAGAAAAGTTGTCCAAAACAGCTTCCAATCGAATGTTCATGCGATTGGAAAAGTCAGGAGAGTGCAAAAGTACTGTTTTCTATCAGTTGGCAAGCTGCGCACACAATCCCAGTGTTGTACAGCTTGCTTCTTCACCTTCCCGAAGCGGCCGCTCTCCCCGGCTCCCGGAGCCGAAGAAGCGGCTTCTTTGCGCAAAGACGATTGTGCGGCTCACAGTGCTCTCCTTAGCGCGGCTTCTACCCAAAGACGCCCAGGAGCGGCTCTTAGCTCTGGAGAGCATCCTACCTTCGTGTTTAGCGTCTTTTTTAGTCTACATCTTAGCAAATAGATTTTCCACTATGTCTGGCTAGGAAAAACTGTGCCAGCACAGAAAACATCTCCCATCGTGTTCTAGAAGTTGCAGAGATGTCTGCCAAGTGTTTGGCAGGAAGAAAAGAAAAGTTGTCCAAAACAGCTTCCAATCGAATGTTCATGTGATTGGAAAAGTCAGGAGAGTGCAAAAGTACTGTTTTCTATCAGTTGGCAAGCTGCGCACACAATCCCAGTGTTGTACAGCTTGCTTCTTCACCTTCCCGAAGCTGCCGCTCTCTCCGGCTCCCGGAGCCGAAGAAGCGGCTTCTTCGCGCAAAGACGATTGTGCCGCTCACAGTGCTCTCCTTAGCGCGGCTTCTGCCGAAAGACGCCCTGGAGCGGCTATTAGCTCCGTACCTTCCAGTTCAATTTTTTGGCTCGAAAAACCAAATGGTATACTTGCAGCAGTAGGGCAGGACAGTGAACTTGACTTTCTCCTTTTAGAGAGTTGCTAATGAAAAAGTTTCATTGCAATCAGAGCAGGCTGTCAAACAAGAAAAATGTCATGAAAATAAGCCAGCCTTATCCTCTTAGTCTTGCTTGTTGTGATTGGCCAAGAATGAAATGTGTCAACTCTGTGTTTCTGGGTATCACATCAGTAACAGGTACTTCAGCTGCTGTACTTCTCTCCTAAAGTTAAGAACAGAATCCAAGGAATTGTGATTCCATGGTCTCCATTCACCCTATGAAAAAGGAGTGGAAGGTGCAGGGATCAATTAACTTGAATGGCCTATGTAAATCAGCGGCCACTGATTTCCTGAAGGCTTCAACAGGTTACTTGCCTATGTTTTTCTTGGAATTGTTTTAACCTTTGGTCATGTTTTTCTTGGGATTCTTTTACCCTTTCCCCATTTGTTCAACCTTTGCTCTCAAGCCTTTGCTGACATTTCCAATATCTCGGTAGCCTGGAAAAGTGTTGTCTTGATTGATCACATCATTATTCCCTTGCAAGGGTTGTTTGCCTCAAGTCTCAGTTTGGCTGGTTTTCTGCTAGTTGATTGTCAGAGGGCAGCAGGTGTTTTGTAAGAGCACGTACACAATCCCATAGCTTGCTTTTCTTTGGATTTGGCCTGTCTAGAAAATGGAATGACTGAAAATCTCTGAGAGGCTTTTCTCTCCCCATTAGGTTTCACTGGAAGGGCAGATGCAAATCGTCTACCTAAAGTCTTGGCACAGAAGGAAGTAGTGGTTTGCTGCTGCATATAGCTAGAAGCTTACAAAAGGAAGGCCTTGGGCTGAGGCCCATTACTTTGGCGAAGTAGAAAACGACTGTGGGAGGTGAGGCAGCTGAATTAGAGGTAAATCAACAAGTTCTAGAACCGTTGTGTGTTCACAGCGTGGTGCATGGTGGTTGGTTGAATTGTGTTTGTTATGGCTTAAAGCTATGGAACTGATAAAGGCCTGAAGTTGGAATCCATAAGGTTAGATTTTTAAGAAATGGTTAAAAAGAAGAATGTAGGCCTTAGACCGGAGTTTTGTGAGCATTGCAGAAAAGTTTCCCATGCAAGCAGAAAAGTTTTCCGTGCAAGCAGAAATTTTCACAAGCAGTAGACGTGACAAATGGCAACAAGGTTATTTAATGTATATCTTTAGAAGGTTAGCATGAATAGAACTCTGTTCTTTGTCTCTTATCAACTAGTCTTTGTTTTAGCTACGATTACCTATGTTTTATAAGATTGGATAGAATGCTTGTCAAGATGTGTTTTCTGTGTCTGATTGGCTGAATTCTAGTCTGAGATGATTTTATGTATTGCTGTATGAGCCCTGTTGAAGGAGACATTTTTTGGTGTGGATCAGTGAGCTGTCATGTCTCCATTTTGTATTTTGAGACTGATGTGCTGGAAATAAAAGCAAAAATCTCTTCACTGGTCTGGTTACCATGTTATCCATATTTGGATATTTTGCCGCGGCCTAGTGGGTTCCTTTTTAGGCGTGGGTTCCTGACACCATTGGACTTATACCTGTCCCGTCCCCCGCATCTTGGTGCCTCGTGTGAGGACGTAGAATAGAAGAAAAAGAAAGAAAAATCATGGAAGTACCAGTAGCGGAGACCCAAGTGTTAACAAGGAGGACACTGTATCATCTCTCCCGCCGAAACCAAGAAAATTGTAAGTAACTTATCTCAGGAGAGCGCTTGGGTGACGTTGGGAGGAAAAATAGAGAAAAAGAAAATTATTACAAGTACACAAAAATGGGAACGAATTTATCAAAAGTTGAATGGGATGTTTTTCATCAATTAGAGACAATGTTACAAGAAAAAGGTCACTCTGAAATTTCAAAAACTGAGCTTAAAAACTTACTTATCTGGGTTAAAGCGAATACGCAAGATTTAAATCTGCAGTCTGCTTTTTCTTTTCATTTTTGGGATCAGATAAACTGGAGAATCTATAATCTAGTCTCTCTCAAAAAAGATGAAAGCTTAAGAGAACTTATGCCGGTTTGTCGAGCGCTGTTGGAGCGCTGTTTTAAACAAACTGATAATAATAAGATCAACTTGGACTCAGAAAACAAAGTTTCTTGTTCGGTCTCATTAAATTCCAGTAAACCGGAGACTGTGTGTGTATCGGAGAATGTTACAAGTGTTGTTGCAAATGCTGAAAGTATTGCTTTGAACTCTGTTGAACAAAATCTTTCTTCTCTCTCTCTGGGAAAAAATGAGACTCTTTCGGACTTTTCTTCGCGTTGTTCTGTTAATGTAAAAATATGTGACTCTTGTAAGGGGGATGGAACAAAGTGTGTAAAAGATGGAAATGAAAAAGTGACTGTACTTCCTAAAATTGTTTGTGCAGGGACACTGAAACCTGAATTGGATTCTGTTGGGCCTGGGGTGGAGGCTGAGGTGGCTGCTTCCACTCGGGAAATTGTCGTTCCGGGGAACTCTTTTTCTGTTAAGCAAAAACATGGTTGTTCTGGTGTTTGTCAATCTATAGAAACAGAGAAAGAAAAATTGGCTTTAAGGATGGAGTCCTTTGAAAGGAAGAGATGGAAGAAACTGACGACTGTGTTGTTGCTGAAATTCAAAAAGCTGGACTTGAAATCTCTGCAACGAAAATTCAAGAAGTTTCACCTTAGAAGTACCTGGGATGGAAGATGACGGAGACGACAAGAACATCTGTCGTGTGTTGACAGCCTTTATCCCAATATCGTGTGTTGTGTCTGGCAGCTGTGCCTTTTCTCTCTTCCCCCCCCCCCCGGCCGTCTTGCTGCGGCGGGGCGGGGAAGAGAGGGGGGGGGAGTGTTTGACCAGGCCTTTTTGCTTTTGGCTTTTTGCTGCTTGGCTTGGCTTTCGGCTTTTTGCGCTGTTTTTTTTTCTTTTCTTTTGTTCCCTCTTTCTTACCCTCCCCTGAAGATACTGGACCGGCTCCGGACCTGACCTGAGACGTCCAGGACACCTGGAGCTTGCGAGAGAAGCTCAGCGCCCTCACCACACAGTGTGTTTCTTTCCTTTTCTTGTGTTGGGGAGTGTTCTTTTGTTACTTGTAAATAAATAGGTTTTGTTTTCCACTTTGCTCCTCCGAGAAATTCCTTCCCGAACCCGGTGTTGGGGGAGGGGTGGTTGGAGGTTTGTTTTGTTTGGGGGGCTCCCTTTTGGAGATTTCCCCTAATTTGTCCTAAACCAGGACAATATACTTTTTGGTGCGTTGGTCGGGAAACGGAGGCCAAAAAACAGTGGAAAAAAAACCTATAACAATAATATTTTGGGTTTGGCTATTTTGTGGGCATATTGGTGATTCATAATGTCATTTGGAGTGGAAGCTTGCCGGTATTTCTGGTCCCTAGGGGTTTTTGAAGTTTTAATACTTTTGTGGTCCCTGGGGTTATTTCCTTACCCAAAAATAGCTCTGATGTTGTCCCTAATAAGTAGCTTTTGTAAGCGGGGGGCACTAACCAGAATAGTCATTGTGCTGGTCTTATGTGTGATGATGTGTCGGATAAAAATGCTGGACTTTATTTCAGGAATGTATGGATTGCTGTTATGGCTGTTTACTCAGTTTGTTTGGGGAGAAGAAGGGGAAGGGGCTCTTCAGCCTTTGTCTTCCTTCTTGTCCTCCAAATTGTTGACATCTCTATTAGAAAATACTGAATTTCCCCTGAGTTTGAAAGAAACCATCTTTCTGGCATTTAATTTATTAAGCCTTTTCTATACTGTCTGGAGTGTGTATAAAATGAAGACTGAGATTTCTAGAGGGGTTAGAGACACTCCTGACTTAGGAGTAAAACAAAGCAGGAAAAATCTTGACTGGAGTGGGAAATGGGAGGACATGGGCCAGACTTTAAAGGAATTTTCCGATCCTATAGACTGGGACTTTCCATCTGATCAAATTCAGGATCCAGTCGAGGTGGCAAAGTATTTGAGGGAGAAGTGCCATGGTAATACTAAGGAGGAAAGGGTTACTGCAGTGAGCTGGGCCTTGGCATTTGTTTACCGTACTCTGCTAGATACTGTGGAGCAGCAGATAGCAGAAAGGGAACAGGGAGATAAGTTAGTTACTATCCCAGTGACCCAGGCTGCAGCTAACATCCCAGGCTCCAGGCTAGCAGATGAATCAGACAATAGGCCCCAAACCATGGCTGTTGCAGCTAATACAAGAGGTGGAAAGTGTAAAGGCAAGACCGATCGAAAGGTGGAGGATGATGATGATGATGCAGGAGAAGGACCCTCACCAAAATCAGAGGCCACATCATGGGGCACAGAATCTGGAGCTAATATTGACTCCTTCTCTCTGAAGGACCTCAGAGGCCTAAGAAAGGATTACAGACGACAACCTGATGAATCTATAATTAGTTGGTTAGTCCGCCTTTGGGATGCTGCAGGGGAGGTTACGATTTTGGATGGTACTGAAGCGAGGCATTTGGGATCCCTGTCACATGATCCTGTCATCAATCAAGGTATGATGAGGGGGGCTAACCCTCACAGCCTCTGGGAACGGGTCCTAAGAAGCGTAGCAGAACGATACCTGTGTACGGATGATCTCTATATGCAGCAGACACGGTGGAAGACCATAGAAGAGGGGATCCAACGCCTGAGAGAGATGGCGGTGGCAGAGCTCATTTTCTCAGATGATACAACAACTAGGAATCCGGACCTGGTACCATGCACACCTGTAATGTGGAGGAAACTTGTGCGACTTGGGCCACCTGAATACGCTTCTGCCCTAGCAATAATGAAGCGGGATGATACATATGAGACTGTGCTCGATATGGCAAAGAAGCTTCGAGCATATGCAGATGCTGTGCATGGCCCAACTCATGCCAGAATTGCAGCAGTGGAAACCCGACTGCAGAAAGTAGAAGACAAAATAGAGGAGAATCATAAGAAACTCCGGGAAGAGATTAAGGAGGACCTTATTCAAATCTCAGCTGTACAAATTAGAGGCCCTGGTGTCCAACGCTGGCGCTCCTTTGATGGGGAGAGAAGGTACATCCCACGGGCTGAGTTATGGGCTTTTCTGCGTGAGTCTGGAGAAGACATGAGGAGATGGGATGGAAAACCCACCGCTGCTTTGGCACAACGGGTGCGTGATTTGAAGAAAAGAGAAAGTATCACCAAAAGGATAGCAGCTCCAGTCGCTCGTAGCCGAGATGTTAAGTATGCTGATGCCGATGACATGTCCGATCCCCTTGAAGGAACTTCTAAGGCATATGCCCAAGGAAAGAAGGACAACCTGGCTTAGAGGGGCCCTGCCTCCAGCCAGGAAGAGGCACGGGAGAACCGGGTTTTCTGGAAGGTGTGGATCAGATGGCCTGGCACATCAGAGCCACAAGACTATGAAGCATTGGTTGACACTGGATCACAGTGTACCTTAATGCCATCGGAACATGTGGGGACAAAACCTGTTTCCATTGCTGGAGTGACGGGGGGATCACAACAGTTGACTTTGGTGGAAGCTGAGGTGAGCTTGACTGGGAAGGAGTGGCAGGTACATCCGATTGTGACTGGTCCAGAGGCTCCGTGTATTTTGGGCATAGACTTCCTCCGGAATGGCTATTACAAAGATCCTAAGGGATTCAGGTGGGCTTTTGCAATAGCTGCAGTGGAGATAGAGGGTATTAAACAATTGAATACCTTGTCTGGACTATCAGAGAACCCATCTGCAGTAGGACTCTTGAAGGTAGAGGAACAACGAGTGCCAATTGCCACCTCAACAGTGCACCACAGGCAGTACCGGACGAATCGAGATGCCGTGATCCCCATCCACAAAATGATCCGAGAGCTGGAGAGCCAAGGGGTGGTCAGTAAAACCCACTCACCCTTCAACAGCCCCATTTGGCCTGTGCGAAAATCTGACGGAGAATGGAGACTGACTGTGGACTATCGTGCCTTGAATGAAGTGACTCCACCACTGAGTGCGGCTGTACCGGACATACTGGAACTGCAGTACGAGCTGGAGTCCAAGGCAGCAAAGTGGTACGCGACCATCAATATTGCTAACGCGTTTTTCTCCATCCCTCTGGCAGCAGAATGCAGGCCCCAGTTTGCTTTTACATGGAGGGGAGTGCAGTATACCTGGAACCGACTGCCCCAGGGGTGGAAACACAGTCCTACCATCTGTCATGGACTGATCCAGGCTGCGCTAGAAGAGGGTGAGGCTCCAGAACATTTACAATATATTGATGATATCATTGTTTGGGGGAACACGGCAATAGAAGTGTTCGAGAAAGGAGAGAAGATAATTCATATTCTCTTGGAAGCCGGATTTGCCATTAAGAAGAGCAAAGTCAAGGGACCTGCCCGAGAAATTCAGTTTTTGGGGGTGAAGTGGCAAGATGGACAGCGTCAGATTCCTGTGGATGTTATTAACAAAATCACTGCTATGTCCCCACCAACTGATAAGAAGGAAACACAAGCTTTCTTAGGTGCTATAGGTTTCTGGAGGATGCACATCCCTGAGTATAGTCAGATTGTGAGACCCCTTTATCTGGTTACCCGCAAGAAGAACAACTTCCATTGGGGCCCTGAGCAGCAGCAAGCTTTCATCCAGATCAAGCAGGAGATCGCTCATGCTGTAGCCCTTGGTCCAGTCAGGACGGGACCAGATGTGAAGAACGTGCTCTACTCTGCAGCTGGGAGCCATGGTCTGTCCTGGAGCCTTTGGCAGAAGGTGCCTGGTGAGACCCGAGGCCGACCATTGGGATTTTGGAGTCGGAGCTACAGGGGGTCTGAAGATAACTATACCCCAACAGAAAAGGAAATCTTGGCCGCCTATGAAGGAGTCCAAGCCGCCTCGGAGGTGATTGGTACAGAGGCACAACTCCTTCTGGCACCTCGACTACCGGTGCTGGGATGGATGTTCAGAGGAAAGGTTCCCTCTACCCACCATGCCACCAATGCTACTTGGAGTAAGTGGATTGCCCTCATTACGCAGCGCGCTCGAATTGGGAAGTTAAATCACCCTGGGATCCTGGAAATAATTACAAATTGGCCCGAAGGTGAAAGCTTTAGTGTCGCGGATGAGGAACAAGAGCCAGTGACCCGGGTTGAGGAAGCTCCGCCATACAATCGGTTACCGGCAGAAGAAACGGGTTACGCTCTATTCACCGATGGTTCTGGTCGCGTCATAGGGATGAAACGGAGGTGGAAAGCAGCTGTATGGAGTCCCACTCGACGAGTTGCAGAGGCTACTGAAGGAGAAGGCGAATCCAGTCAATTTGCTGAAATCAAAGCTATTCAATTGGCCCTAGGTATTGCAGAGAGAAGTGGCCAAGGCTCTATTTATATACCGATTCTTGGATGGTAGCCAACGCTCTATGGGGATGGCTGAAGAGATGGAAAGAGGCGAACTGGCAGCGAAGAGGAAAACCAATTTGGGCTGCGGAAGAGTGGAAAGATATCGCTACTCGGTTAGAGAAGTTACCTGTGAAGGTTCGCCATGTAGATGCCCATGTCCCCAGAAGTAGAGCTAATGAAGAGCAGCAAAACAACCAGCAAGTACATCAGGCTGCAAAGATAGGGGAGTTGAAGATAGATCTCGACTGGGAGCATAAGGGAGAGTTATTCTTAGCACGATGGGCCCATGATGCCTCAGGCCACCAGGGTAGAGATGCCACCTATAAGTGGGCACGAGACCGAGGGGTGGATCTAACCATGGACAGTATCTCTCAGGTTATTCGTGACTGTGAGACGTGCGCTGCCATTAAGCAGGCCAAGCGGGTGAAGCCCCTCTGGTATGGGGGGCGGTGGTCTAAGTACAAATACGGGGAGGCCTGGCAGATTGATTACATCACACTGCCTCAAACCCGCCAGGGCAAGCGCTATGTCCTAACCATGGTAGAAGCCACCACTGGATGGCTGGAAACCTACCCTGTGTCTCATGCCACAGCCCGTAACACTATCTTGGGCCTTGAAAAGCAGGTCCTTTGGAGGCACGGTACTCCCGAGAGAATTGAGTCGGATAATGGGACTCATTTTAAAAACAATCTTATTAATACTTGGGCTAGGGAACATGGCATCGAGTGGATATACCATATCCCCTATCATGCACCAGCTGCAGGGAAAGTGGAAAGGTATAATGGATTGTTAAAAACCACCTTAAAAGCATTAGGTGGCGGGTCTTTAAAAAACTGGGAGCAGCATTTGGCAAAGGCTACCTGGTTTGTTAACACTCGAGGTTCCACAAACCGAGCGGGTCCTGCTCAGTCTGAGCTCCTTAATATAGTAGATGGGGATAAAGCCCCAGTGGCCCATGTCAGAGGTTTGTTGGGAAAGACAGTATGGATCAACCCTGCCTCGAGTACAGACAAACCCATCCGTGGGATTGTCTTTGCTCAAGGACCAGGTTATACATGGTGGATAATGCAGAAAGATGGAACAACACGGTGTGTACCTCAGGGAGACCTGACTGTGGGATGAGACTCATATGAATGTCATTGTTTGTTGAATGTGAGACAGAAGGAAACTGTAAGTGTCAAAGGTGTGAGCAAGTGAAATGAAAGTTTTTATTGTATATTCACGATATGGGATAAGGGGTGGAGTGTCGTGGGTTGACAGCCTTTATCCCAATATCGTGTGTTGTGTCTGGCAGCTGTGCCTTTTCTCTCTTCCCCTCCCCCGGCCGTCTTGCTGCTGCGGGGCGGGGAAGAGAGGGGGGGAGTGTTTGACCTGGCCTTTTTGCTTTTGGCTTTTTACTGCTTGGCTTGGCTAGCCGCTTTGCTTGCTTGCTTGCTTGCTTTTTGCGCTGTTTTTTTTTCTTTTCTTTTGTTCCCTCTTTCTTACCCTCCCCTGAAGATACTGGACCGGCTCCGGACCTGACCTGAGATGTCCAGGACACCTGGAGCTTGCGAGAGAAGCTCAGCGCCCTCACCAAACGGTGTGTTTCTTTCCTTTTCTTGTGTTAGGGAGTGTTCTTTTGTTACTTGTAAATAAATAGGTTTTGTTTTCCACTTTGCTCCTCCGAGAAATTCCTTCCCGAACCCGGTGTTGGGGGAGGGGTGGTTGGAGGTTAGTTTTGTTTGGGGGGCTCCCTTTTGGAGATTTCCCCTAACTTGTCCTAAACCAGGACAACACCACAGAAAATTCAGATCCGAACCAGAGTCAACAACCTACAAGAGTTACAACAACTTCTAGGAGAAATCAACTCGGTCAGACCGATGCTGGGAATCACCAATGATGAACTGAGTCCGCTCTTCCATTTGCTGAGAGGAAGTTGCGACATCACTTCGCCAAGAACTTTAACCCCTGAAGCTCGTGCTGCTCTCGACAAAGTCACAGAAGCTCTTCAAAAAAGACAAGCTCATCGCTGCGTTCCTGAAAATCCTTTCTTTCTTGCAATCTTAGGAGAGAAGATGCAGCTTTGTGGTCTCATTTTCCAGTGGCATGCCACAGAACAAGATCCTTTGTTAATAATGGAATGGGTTTTTCCTCCCTACAGGTTTTCAAAGACCATTTGCTCAGTTTTAGAAATGATTGCATACATTATAATTAAGGCTAGAACCAGATTGTTAACTTTGGCAGGTCAAGAATGTTCAGTTATCTATTTGCCATTGAAAAATGATTATTTCAATTGGGCAATGCAAAATTCTGATGATTTACAATATGCATTCTTAGGTTTTCCAGGTGTTTGTTCCATACACTATCCAGCTCACAAACTACTGCAAGCAAAATTGAGTTTCAGAGAAAAACCTAAATTTAGTGAAGAACCTTTACATGCTGTGACTCTCTTCACTGATGGCTCTGGTAAAAGCCACAAGTCCGTTGTGACTTGGTTTAATCAAAAGACTGATGTTTGGGAATCTGATATTCAAACAGTAGAGGGATCCCCTCAAATTGTTGAGCCTGCTGCAGTAGTTTGAGCTTTTCAGCTGTTTCCTCAGCCTTTTAATTTGGTCACAGATTCTGCTTATGTTGGTAATGTAGTCAGGAGAATAGAAGGTTCCATTTTAAAGGATGTTAGTAATGAAACTTTACATCGTTGGCTTTCATGTCTTTTTATAGCTTTGCAATATAGAACTAATCCATATTTTGTTTCTCACATTAGGGCGCATTCTTCACTTCCTGGATTTTTAGTGGAAGGAAATGCAAGAGCGGACAAGCTGACAATGGTCATTTTTAACACATTGCCAAATAGTTTTGAACAAGCAAAATTGAGTCGTGCCTTTTTCCACCAAAATGCACAAGCACTCATGCAAATGTTCCAAATCACTAAAAGTCAAGCTAAAGCTATCATTCATACTTGCCCTGACTGTCAATTGGTACAACCTCCTGTTTCTACAGGAGCAATCAACCCCCGAGGCTTACAAAGCCTACAGTTGTGGCAAACAGATGTTACTAAATAGCCTTCTTTTGGTAAATTTAAAAATATTCATGTTTCCATAGACACGTTCTCTGGTGCAGTTTTTGCTTCCCTTCACACAGGTGAAACTGGCAGCCATGCCTGTCATCATTTCCTGCAAGCTTTTGCTTCATTGGGTATACCCCAAGAAGTAAAAACTGACAAGGGTCCCACATACATATCTCAAAAATTGGCCACATTTTTAAATGAATGGGGTGTTCGACATATTTTTGGTATTCCCCACTCTCCCACAAGCCAAGCAATCATTGAAAGAACACATCAAACCTTAAAACGCATATTAGATCAACAGAGAGGGGGAACGGAAATCACCCCACAGATGAGACTGAGTAAGGCTTTGTATGGTTTTAATTGTCTAAATAGTTCAAGTACAGAACCAGATCCACCAATCTTTAAACACTTTTCAAATAGCACACAGGCAAAACTGAAAGAACATCCTCCTCTTCTAATTAGAAACCCTGACTCTGGACAGATGGAAGGTCCGTTTCAATTAATACCGTGGGGCAAAGGGTATGCTTCTATTTCCACAGGTGCTGGAAGAATTAAGTGGGTTCCTGCCAAAAACGTCAAACCGTATCGCACTTCAGAACCTGTTGTCCAGCCTAGAACTGAGGAAGCAAGTAGGCAGACGTGGACCGAATGGAAGGATCCCGGGTCTCGCCTGACGCCTCTTGTGCCTGACGTTCTTTGTGCATCGGTGGAACCCATGAACTCTGATTTTGTGCCAATTTTTATTTATGAGTATACGAATTGAATGCTGAATGTTTGTTTAACAAAGCTAATTTTTGGCTGAAAATTTAGGTTCTTGTTTTGGTTTAGAAAGAATTCTGCCAAAACTTAGTTCTTGAAAGAGATGGGGCAGAATCAAATGGTATACTTGTTTTGCTTGATTTTAATTGTTTTTTGTCGTGCAGATTTGCCTGTGGATCAACCGAAGACGAATGTTTGGGTGACCTTAGCCAAGGCTGCCGGATCGGATACTATATGTCTGTCTAATTCGGAACCAGAAAAGCCTTTCTCAACCTGTTTGGTTGGTGTGCCAGTGAAAGAGTTTCCTTTGGTCAGAAAAGAATCCAATGGTAAACCAGGTGGAATTGACAATGGAAACAGTCCTTCCTTCAATTGGAACATTTTGTCCAAGAAACTTCTCAGGGCAGCAAATGTTTCAAACAGTTGGGATGTGTTTCTACAGACGGACCAATATCCACGGCAATTGCCAAAAGGGTATTGGATCATTTGCGGAGACAGAGGTTGGCAAGGCCTTCCAGCCCACCTTGAAGGTGGCTCTTGCAGCATTGGTATGCTTACCATAATTGCCCCCACTGCCAAAGCAGTGATGAAAAAGAAACAAAGGAAAACAAGAGCTGTTCCTCATTATGATGAGAACTGTCAGAGTGATTTTATGCCTTGGAATGCCGCCAGAAGGGTTTCAGCAGGTATATTTCTACCCCAATTGGCTTCAGCTGTGGCATTGAGACAATTATATCGAGTTGGATGTTGGCTGAGCAAACAAGCTAATGCCACATCCTCCGCAATCAGTGATATGTTGACCGATGTTGATAGTATTAGACATGCTACTCTTCAAAACAGAGCAGCCATTGATTTTCTCTTACTGGCACAAGGACATGGTTGTGAGGAATTGGAAGGATTGTGTTGTATGAATTTGTCTGATCGTTCTGAATCCATTCACAAAAGCATTCAAAAATTAAAGGATCTGACAGCCCAAATTAAAGAAGATGGAGGTTCCTGGTTGGATGATTTGTTTCAAAATTGGAGTTTTGCACCTTGGCTAAGGCAACTTTGCAAGATAGGTCTTTACATATTAGGTGTTCTAATACTGATATTGATAGTGGTACCTTGTATACTCTGTTGTGTTCGGCGAATGATGAACAAAACAGTCAGAGAAGTTTTTGTCATTCAAGCAGGAGCATTAGGAAGTAGACGCACAGAGAGTGTACGAAATCTCACGAAAGCAGTAGATGAGGGTATTGACATGAATGAAGGTTTTGAATTAAGGCCTTGGAATCGACCAGAGTTTTTTGAGCGATGCCTTGTGACTGTTGCCAAACATATCTCTTTCAGGGATTAGGTCTTCACAGCATTAAGTTGCTGTGCCGTAATATAGCAATGCTTCAGTTTAGTGAAAATAGGTCTTCAGCAGATAATAAGCAGAAATTTTGCAATAGAGCTATGAAACGCAAATAGCAAGCGACAAGAAAATGAAAGCTTCTGGGTCAAACAGAGAGGGGGAAATGTTGGAATCCATAAGGTTAGAGGATTTTTAAGAAATGGTTAAAAAGAAGTATGTCGGCCTTAGACTGGAGTTTTGTTAGCATTGCAGAAAAGTTTCCCATGCAAGCAGAAAAAGTTTTCCATGCAAGCAGAAAAGTTTCCCAAGCAGTAGACGTGACAAATAACAATAGGCTTCTGTAGAATTGGCTTTAGGATGGCAACAAGGTTATTTAATGTATATCTTTAGAAGGTTAGCATGAATAGAACTCTGTTCTTTGTCTCTTATCAACTAGTCTTTGTTTTAGCTACGATTACCTATGTTTTATAAGATTGGATAGAATGCTTGTCAAGATGTGTTTTCTGTGTCTGATTGGCTGAATTCTAGTCTGAGATGATTTTATGTATTGCTGTATGAGCCCTGTTGAAGGAGACATTTTTTGGTGTGGATCAGTGAGCTGTCATGTCTCCATTTTGTATTTTGAGACTGATGTGCTGGAAATAAAAGCAAAAATCTCTTCACTGGTCTGGTTACCATGTTATCCATATTTGGATATTTTGCCGCGGCCTAGTGGGTTCCTTTTTTAAGGCGTGGGTTCCTGACACCATTGGACTTATACCTGTCCCGTCCCCCGCATATTGCTGCCCCGTGTGAGGACGTAGAATAGAAGAAAAACAAAGAAAAATCGTGGAAGCACCAGCCGCGGAGACCCAAGTGTTAACAAGGAGGACACTGTATCATCTCTCCCGCCGAAACCAATAAAATTGTAAGTAACTTATCTCGGGAGAGCGCTTGGGTGACGTTGGGAGGAAAAATAGAGAAAAAGAAAATTATTAAAAGAGCACAAAAATGGGAATGAATTTATCAGAAGTTGAATGGGATGTTTTTTATCAATTAGAGACAATGTTACAAGAAAAAGGTCACTCTGAAATTTCAAAAACTGAGCTTAAAAACTTACTTATCTGGGTTAAAGCGAAAACGCAAGATTTAAATCTGCAGTCTGCTTTTTCTTTTCATTTTTGGGATCAGATAAACTGGAGAATCTATAATCTAGTCTCTCTCAAAAAAGATGAAAGCTTAAGAGAACTTGTGCCGGTTTGTAGTGCGCTGTTGTAGTGCTTTTTTAAACAAAGTGATAAAAATAAGATCAACTTGGACTCAGAAAACAGAGCTTCTGGTTGTATCTCACGAAATTCCAGTAAACCAGAGACTGTGTGTGTATCGGAGAATGTTACAAGTGTTGTTGCAAATGCTGAAAGTATTGCTTTGAACTCTGTTGAACAAAATCTTTCTTCTCTCTCTCTGGGAAAAAATGAGACTCTTTCGGACTTTTCTTCGCGTTGTTCTGTTAATGTAAAAATATGTGACTCTTGTAAGGGGGATGGAACAAAGTGTGTAAAAGATGGAAATGAAAAAGTGACTGTACTTCCTAAAATTGTTTGTGCAGGGACACTGAAACCTGAATTGGATTCTGTTGGGCCTGGGGTGGAGGCTGAGGTGGCTGCTTCCACTCGGGAAATTGTGGTTCCAGGGAACTCTTTTTCAGTTAAGCAAAACCATGGTTGTTCTGGTGTTTGTCAATCTATAGATACAGAGAAAGAAAAATTGGCTTTAAGGGTGGAGTCCTTTGAAAGGAAGAGATGGAAGAAACTCGCGACTGTGTTGTTGCTGAAATTCAAAAAGCTGGACTTGAAATCTCTGCAACGAAAATTCAACAAGTTTCACCTTAGAAGTACCTGGGATGGAAGATGACTGAGACGACAAGAACACCACAAAAAATTCAGATCCGAACCAGAGTCAACAACCTACAAGAGTTACAACAACTTCTAGGAGAAATCAACTGGGTCAGACCGATGTTGGGAATCACCAATGATGAACTGAGTCCGCTCTTCCATTTGCTGAGAGGAAGTTGCGACATCACTTCGCCAAGAACTTTAACCCCTGAAGCTCGTGCTGCTCTCGACAAAGTCACAGAAGCTCTTCAAAAAAGACAAGCTCATCGCTGCGTTCCTGAAAATCCTTTCTTTCTTGCAATCTTAGGAGAGAAGAAGCAGCTTTGTGGTCTCATTTTCCAGTGGGATTCCACAGAACAAGATCCTTTGTTAATAATGGAATGGGCTTTTCCTCCCTACAGGTTTTCAAAGACCATTTGCTCAGTTTTAGAAATGATTGCATACATTATAATTAAGGCTAGAACCAGATTGTTAACTTTGGCAGGTCAAGAATTTTCAGTTATCTATTTGCCATTGAAAAATGATTATTTCAATTGGGCAATGCAAAATTCTGATGATTTACAATATGCATTCTTAGGTTTTCCAGGTGTTTGTTCCATACACTATCCAGCTCACAAACTACTGCAAGCAAAATTGAGTTTCAGAGAAAAACCTAAATTGAGTGAAGAACCTTTACATGCTGTGACTCTCTTCACTGATGGCTCTGGTAAAAGCCACAAGTCCGTTGTGACTTGGTTTAATCAAAAGACTAATGTTTGGGAATCTGATATTCAAACAGTAGAGGGATCCCCTCAAATTGTTGAGCCTGCTGCAGTAGTTTGAGCTTTTCAGCTGTTTCCTCAGCCTTTTAATTTGGTCACAGATTCTGCTTATGTTGCTAATGTAGTCAGGAGAATAGAAGGTTCCATTTTAAAGGATGTTAGTAATGAAACTTTACATCGTTGGCTTTCATGTCTTTTTATAACTTTGCAATATAGAACTAATCCACATTTTGTTTCTCACATTAGGGCGCATTCTTCACTTCCTGGATTTTTAGTGGAAGGAAATGCAAGAGCGGACAAGCTGACAATGGTCATTTCTAACACATTGCCAAATAGTTTTGAACAAGCAAAATTGAGTCATGCCTTTTTCCACCAAAATGCACAAGCACTCATGCGAATGTTCCAAATCACTTAAAGTCAAGCTAAAGCTATCATTCATACTTGCCCTGACTGTCAATTGGTACAACCTCCTGTTTCTACAGGAGCAATCAACCCCCGAGGCTTACAAAGCCTACAGTTGTGGCAAACAGATGTTACTAAATAGCCTTCTTTTGGTAAATTTAAAAATATTCATGTTTCCATAGACACGTTCTCTGGTGCAGTTTTTGCTTCCCTTCACACAAGTGATACTGGCAGCCATGCCTGTCATCATTTCCTGCAAGCTTTTGCTTCATTGGGTATACCCCAAGAAGTAAAAACTGACAATGGCCCCGCATACATATCTCAAAAATTGGCCACAATTTTAAATGAATGGGGTGTTCGACACATTTTTGGTATTCCCCACTCTCCCACAAGCCAAGCAATCATTGAAAGAACACATCAAACCTTAAAACGCATATTAGATCAACAGAGAGGGGGAACGGAAATCACCCCACAGATGAGACTGAGTAAGGCTTTGTATGTTTTTAATTTTCTAAATAGTAAAAGTACAGAACCAGATCCACCAATCTTTAGACACTTTTCAAATAGCACACAGGCAAAACTGAAAGAACATCCTCCTCTTCTAATTAGAAACCCTGACTCTGGACAGATGGAAGGTCCGTTTCAATTAATAACGTGGGGCAAAGGGTATGCTTCTATTTCCACAGGTGCTGGAAGAATTAAGTGGGTTCCTGCCAAAAACGTCAAACCGTATCGCACTTCAGAACCTGTTGTCGAGCCTAGAACTGAGGAAGCGAGTACGCAGACGTAGACTGAATGGAAGGATCCCGGGTCTCGCCTGACGCCTCTTGTGCCTGACATTCATTGTGCATCGGTGGAACCCGTGAACTCTGATTTTGTGCCAATTTTTATTTATGAGTATACGAATGAAATGCTGAATGTTTGTTTAACAAAGCTAATTTTTGGCTGAAAATTTAGGTTCTTGTTTTGGTTTAGAAAGAATTCTGCCAAAACTTAGTTCTTGAAAGAGATGGGGCAGAATCAAATGGTATACTTGTTTTGCTTGATTTTAATTGTTTTTTGTCGTGCAGATTTGCCTGAGGATCAACCGAAGACGAATGTTTGGGTGACCTTAGCCAAGGCTGCCGGATCGGATACTATATGTCTGTCTAATTCGGAACCAGAAAAGCCTTTCTCAACCTGTTTGGTTGGTGTGCCAGTGAAAGAGTTTCCTTTGGTCAGAAAAGAATCCAATGGTAAACCAGGTGGAATTGACAATGGAAACAGTCCTTCCTTCAATTGGAACATTTGTTCCAAGAAACTTCTCAGGGCAGCAAATGTTTCAAACAGTTGGGATGTGTTTCTACAGACGGACCAATATCCACGGCAATTGCCAAAAGGGTATTGGATCATTTGCGGAGACAGAGGTTGGCAAGGCATTCCAGCCCACCTTGAAGGTGGCCCTTGCAGCATTGGTATGCTTACCATAATTGCCCCCACTGCCAAAGCAGTGATGAAAAAGAAACAAAGGAAAACGAGAGCTGTTCCTCATTATGATGAGAACTGTCAGAGTGATTTTATGCCTTGGAATGCCGCCAGAAGGGTTTCAGCAGGTATATTTCTACCCCAATTGGCTTCAGCTGTGGCATTGAGACAATTAGATCGAGTTGGATGTTGGCTGAGCAAACAAGCTAATGCCACATCCTCCGCAATCAGTGATATGTTGACCAATGTTGATAGTATTAGACATGCTACTCTTCAAAACAGAGCAGCCATTGATTTTCTCTTACTGGCACAAGGACATGGTTGTGAGGAATTGGAAGGTTTGTGTTGTATGAATTTGTCTGATCATTCTGAATCCATTCACAAAAGCATTCAAAAATTAAAGGATCTGACAGCCCAAATTAAAGAAGATGGAGGTTCCTGGTTGGATGATTTGTATCAAAATTGCAGTTTTGCACCTTGGCTAAGGCAACTTTGCAAGATAGGTCTTTACATATTAGGTGTTCTAATACTGATATTGATAGTGGTACCTTGTATACTCTGTTGTGTTCGGCGAATGATGAACAAAACAGTCCGAGAAGTTTTTGTCATTCAAGCAGGAGAATTAGGAAGTAGAAGCACAGAGAGTGTACGAAATCTCACGAAAGCAGTAGATGAGGGTATTGACATGAATGAAGGTTTTGAATTAAGGCCTTGGAATCGACCAGAGTTTTTTGAACGATGCCTTGTGACTGTTGCCAAACATATCTCTTTCAGGGATTGGGTCTTCACAGCATTAAGTTGCTGTGCCGTAATATAGCAATGCTTCAGTTTAGTGAAAATAGGTCTTCAGCAGATAATAAGCAGAAATTTTGCAATAGAGCTATGAAACGCAAATAGCAAGCGACAAGAAAATGAAAGCTTCTGGGTCAAACAGAGAGGGGGAAATGTTGGAATCCATAAGGTTAGAGGATTTTTAAGAAATGGTTAAAAAGAAGTATGTCGGCCTTAGACTGGACTATTGTTAGCATTGCAGAAAAGTTTCCCATGCAAGCAGAAAAAGTTTCCAATGCAAGCAGAAAAGTTTCCCAAGCAGTAGACGTGACAAATAACAATAGGCTTCTGTAGAATTGGCTTTAGGATGGCAACAAGGTTATTTAATGTATATCTTTAGAAGGTTAGCATGAATAGAACTCTGTTCTTTGTCTCTTATCAACTAGTCTTTGTTTTAGCTACGATTACCTATGTTTTATAAGATTGGATAGAATGCTTGTCAAGATGTGTTTTCTGTGTCTGATTGGCTGTATTCTAGTCTGAGATGATTTTATGTATTGCTGTATGAGCCCTGTTGAAGGAGACATTTTTTGGTGTGGATCAGTGAGCTGTCATGTCTCCATTTTGTATTTTGAGACTGATGTGCTGGAAATAAAAGCAAAAATCTCTTCACTGGTCTGGTTACCATGTTATCCATATTTGGATATTTTGCCGCGGCCTAGTGGGTTCCTTTTTTAAGGCGTGGGTTCCTGACACCATTGGACTTATACCTGTCCCGTCCCCCGCATATTGCTGCCCCGTGTGAGGACGTAGAATAGAAGAAAAACAAAGAAAAATCGTGGAAGCACCAGCCGCGGAGACCCAAGTGTTAACAAGGAGGACACTGTATCATCTCTCCCGCCGAAACCAATAAAATTGTAAGTAACTTATCTCGGGAGAGCGCTTGGGTGACGTTGGGAGGAAAAATAGAGAAAAAGAAAATTATTAAAAGAGCACAAAAATGGGAATGAATTTATCAGAAGTTGAATGGGATGTTTTTTATCAATTAGAGACAATGTTACAAGAAAAAGGTCACTCTGAAATTTCAAAAACTGAGCTTAAAAACTTACTTATCTGGGTTAAAGCGAAAACGCAAGATTTAAATCTGCAGTCTGCTTTTTCTTTTCATTTTTGGGATCAGATAAACTGGAGAATCTATAATCTAGTCTCTCTCAAAAAAGATGAAAGCTTAAGAGAACTTGTGCCGGTTTGTAGTGCGCTGTTGTAGTGCTTTTTTAAACAAAGTGATAAAAATAAGATCAACTTGGACTCAGAAAACAGAGCTTCTGGTTGTATCTCACGAAATTCCAGTAAACCAGAGACTGTGTGTGTATCGGAGAATGTTACAAGTGTTGTTGCAAATGCTGAAAGTATTGCTTTGAACTCTGTTGAACAAAATCTTTCTTCTCTCTCTCTGGGAAAAAATGAGACTCTTTCGGACTTTTCTTCGCGTTGTTC
The DNA here is from genome assembly GCF_028018845.1 of Melospiza georgiana. NCBI lineage: Eukaryota > Metazoa > Chordata > Aves > Passeriformes > Passerellidae > Melospiza > Melospiza georgiana. The sequence goes on along the minus strand of NC_080464.1, from coordinate 31,930,239 downwards.
TGTTAATGTAAAAATATGTGACTCTTGTAAGGGGGATGGAACAAAGTGTGTAAAAGATGGAAATGAAAAAGTGACTGTACTTCCTAAAATTGTTTGTGCAGGGACACTGAAACCTGAATTGGATTCTGTTGGGCCTGGGGTGGAGGCTGAGGTGGCTGCTTCCACTCGGGAAATTGTGATTCCAGGGAACTCTTTTTCAGTTAAGCAAAACCATGGTTGTTCTGGTGTTTGTCAATCTATAGATACAGAGAAAGAAAAATTGGCTTTAAGGGTGGAGTCCTTTGAAAGGAAGAGATGGAAGAAACTCGCGACTGTGTTGTTGCTGAAATTCAAAAAGCTGGACTTGAAATCTCTGCAACGAAAATTCAACAAGTTTCACCTTAGAAGTACCTGGGATGGAAGATGACTGAGACGACAAGAACACCACAAAAAATTCAGATCCGAACCAGAGTCAACAACCTACAAGAGTTACAACAACTTCTAGGAGAAATCAACTGGGTCAGACCGATGTTGGGAATCACCAATGATGAACTGAGTCCGCTCTTCCATTTGCTGAGAGGAAGTTGCGACATCACTTCGCCAAGAACTTTAACCCCTGAAGCTCGTGCTGCTCTCGACAAAGTCACAGAAGCTCTTCAAAAAAGACAAGCTCATCGCTGCGTTCCTGAAAATCCTTTCTTTCTTGCAATCTTAGGAGAGAAGAAGCAGCTTTGTGGTCTCATTTTCCAGTGGGATTCCACAGAACAAGATCCTTTGTTAATAATGGAATGGGCTTTTCCTCCCTACAGGTTTTCAAAGACCATTTGCTCAGTTTTAGAAATGATTGCATACATTATAATTAAGGCTAGAACCAGATTGTTAACTTTGGCAGGTCAAGAATTTTCAGTTATCTATTTGCCATTGAAAAATGATTATTTCAATTGGGCAATGCAAAATTCTGATGATTTACAATATGCATTCTTAGGTTTTCCAGGTGTTTGTTCCATACACTATCCAGCTCACAAACTACTGCAAGCAAAATTGAGTTTCAGAGAAAAACCTAAATTGAGTGAAGAACCTTTACATGCTGTGACTCTCTTCACTGATGGCTCTGGTAAAAGCCACAAGTCCGTTGTGACTTGGTTTAATCAAAAGACTAATGTTTGGGAATCTGATATTCAAACAGTAGAGGGATCCCCTCAAATTGTTGAGCCTGCTGCAGTAGTTTGAGCTTTTCAGCTGTTTCATCAGCCTTTTAATTTGGTCACAGATTCTGCTTATGTTGCTAATGTAGTCAGGAGAATAGAAGGTTCCATTTTAAAGGATGTTAGTAATGAAACTTTACATCGTTGGCTTTCATGTCTTTTTATAACTTTGCAATATAGAACTAATCCACATTTTGTTTCTCACATTAGGGCGCATTCTTCACTTCCTGGATTTTTAGTGGAAGGAAATGCAAGAGCGGACAAGCTGACAATGGTCATTTCTAACACATTGCCAAATAGTTTTAAACAAGCAAAATTGAGTCATGCCTTTTTCCACCAAAATGCACAAGCACTCATGCAAATGTTCCAAATCACTTAAAGTCAAGCTAAAGCTATCATTCATACTTGCCCTGACTGTCAATTGGTACAACCTCCTGTTTCTACAGGAGCAATCAACCCCCGAGGCTTACAAAGCCTACAGTTGTGGCAAACAGATGTTACTAAATAGCCTTCTTTTGGTAAATTTAAAAATATTCATGTTTCCATAGACACGTTCTCTGGTGCAGTTTTTGCTTCCCTTCACACAGGTGAAACTGGCAGCCATGCCTGTCATCATTTCCTGCAAGCTTTTGCTTCATTGGGTATACCCCAAGAAGTAAAAACTGACAATGGCCCCGCATACATATCTCAAAAATTGGCCACATTTTTAAATGAATGGGGTGTTCGACACATTTTTGGTATTCCCCACTCTCCCACAAGCCAAGCAATCATTGAAAGAACACATCAAACCTTAAAACGCATATTAGATCAACAGAGAGGGGGAACGGAAATCACCCCACAGATGAGACTGAGTAAGGCTTTGTATGTTTTTAATTTTCTAAATAGTAAAAGTACAGAACCAGATCCACCAATCTTTAGACACTTTTCAAATAGCACACAGGCAAAACTGAAAGAACATCCTCCTCTTCTAATTAGAAACCCTGACTCTGGACAGATGGAAGGTCCGTTTCAATTAATAACGTGGGGCAAAGGGTATGCTTCTATTTCCACAGGTGCTGGAAGAATTAAGTGGGTTCCTGCCACAATCGTCAAACCGTATTGCACTTCAGAACCTGTTGTCGGGCCTAGAACTGAGGAAGCAAGTACGCAGACGTGGACCGAATGGAAGGATCCCGGGTCTCGCCTGACGCCTCTTGTGCCTGACGTTCTTTGTGCATCGGTGGAACCCATGAACTCTGATTTTGTGCCAATGTTATTTATGAGTATACGAATTGAATGCTGAATGTTTGTTTAACAAAGCTAATTTTTGGCTGAAAATTTAGGTTCTTGTTTTTGTTTAGAAAGAATTCTGCCAAAACTTAGTTCTTGAAAGAGATAGGGCAGAATCAAATGGTATACTTGTTTTGCTTGTTTTTAATTGTTTTTTGTCGTGATGATTTGCCTGTGGATCAACCGAAGACGAATCTTTGGGTGACCTTAGCCAAGGCTGCCGGATCGGATACTATATGTCTGTCTAATTCGGAACCAGAAAAGCCTTTCTCAACCTGTTTGATTGGTGCGCCAGTGAAAGAGTTTCCTTTGGTCAGAAAAGAATCCAATGGTAAACCAGGTGGAATTGACAATGGAAACAGTCCTTCCTTCTATTGGAACATTTTGTCCAAGAAACTTCTCAGGGCAGCAAATGTTTCAAACAGTTGGGATGTGTTTCTGGAGACGGACCAATATCCACGGCAATTGCCAAAAGGGTATTGGATCATTTGCGGAGACAGAGGTTGGCAAGGCCTTCCAGCCCACCTTGAAGGTGGCCCTTGTAGCATTGGTATGCTTACCATAATTGCCCTCACTGCCAAAGCAGTGATGAAAAAGAAACAAAGGAAAACAAGAGCTGTTCCTCATTATGATGAGAACTGTCAGAGTGATTTTATGCCTTGGAATGCCGCCAGAAGGGTTTCAGCAGGTATATTTCTACCCCAATTGGCTTCAGCTGTGGCATTGAGACAATTAGATCGAGTTGGATGTTGGCTGAGCAAACAAGCTAATGCCACATCCTCCGCAATCAGTGATATGTTGACCAATGTTGATAGTATTAGACATGCTACTCTTCAAAACAGAGCAGCCATTGATTTTCTCTTACTGGCACAAGGACATGGTTGTGAGGAATTGGAAGGTTTGTGTTGTATGAATTTGTCTGATCATTCTGAATCCATTCACAAAAGCATTCAAAAATTAAAGGATCTGACAGCCCAAATTAAAGAAGATGGAGGTTCCTGGTTGGATGATTTGTATCAAAATTGCAGTTTTGCACCTTGGCTAAGGCAACTTTGCAAGATAGGTCTTTACATATTAGGTGTTCTAATACTGATATTGATAGTGGTACCTTGTATACTCTGTTGTGTTCGGCGAATGATGAACAAAACAGTCCGAGAAGTTTTTGTCATTCAAGCAGGAGAATTAGGAAGTAGAAGCACAGAGAGTGTACGAAATCTCACGAAAGCAGTAGATGAGGGTATTGACATGAATGAAGGTTTTGAATTAAGGCCTTGGAATCGACCAGAGTTTTTTGAACGATGCCTTGTGACTGTTGCCAAACATATCTCTTTCAGGGATTGGGTCTTCACAGCATTAAGTTGCTGTGCCGTAATATAGCAATGCTTCAGTTTAGTGAAAATAGGTCTTCAGCAGATAATAAGCAGAAATTTTGCAATAGAGCTATGAAACGCAAATAGCAAGCGACAAGAAAATGAAAGCTTCTGGGTCAAACAGAGAGGGGGAAATGTTGGAATCCATAAGGTTAGAGGATTTTTAAGAAATGGTTAAAAAGAAGTATGTCGGCCTTAGACTGGACTATTGTTAGCATTGCAGAAAAGTTTCCCATGCAAGCAGAAAAAGTTTCCAATGCAAGCAGAAAAGTTTCCCAAGCAGTAGACGTGACAAATAACAATAGGCTTCTGTAGAATTGGCTTTAGGATGGCAACAAGGTTATTTAATGTATATCTTTAGAAGGTTAGCATGAATAGAACTCTGTTCTTTGTCTCTTATCAACTAGTCTTTGTTTTAGCTACGATTACCTATGTTTTATAAGATTGGATAGAATGCTTGTCAAGATGTGTTTTCTGTGTCTGATTGGCTGTATTCTAGTCTGAGATGATTTTATGTATTGCTGTATGAGCCCTGTTGAAGGAGACATTTTTTGGTGTGGATCAGTGAGCTGTCATGTCTCCATTTTGTATTTTGAGACTGATGTGCTGGAAATAAAAGCAAAAATCTCTTCACTGGTCTGGTTACCATGTTATCCATATTTGGATATTTTGCCGCGGCCTAGTGGGTTCCTTTTTTAAGGCGTGGGTTCCTGACACCATTGGACTTATACCTGTCCCGTCCCCCGCATATTGCTGCCCCGTGTGAGGACGTAGAATAGAAGAAAAACAAAGAAAAATCGTGGAAGCACCAGCCGCGGAGACCCAAGTGTTAACAAGGAGGACACTGTATCATCTCTCCCGCCGAAACCAATAAAATTGTAAGTAACTTATCTCGGGAGAGCGCTTGGGTGACGTTGGGAGGAAAAATAGAGAAAAAGAAAATTATTAAAAGAGCACAAAAATGGGAATGAATTTATCAGAAGTTGAATGGGATGTTTTTTATCAATTAGAGACAATGTTACAAGAAAAAGGTCACTCTGAAATTTCAAAAACTGAGCTTAAAAACTTACTTATCTGGGTTAAAGCGAAAACGCAAGATTTAAATCTGCAGTCTGCTTTTTCTTTTCATTTTTGGGATCAGATAAACTGGAGAATCTATAATCTAGTCTCTCTCAAAAAAGATGAAAGCTTAAGAGAACTTGTGCCGGTTTGTAGTGCGCTGTTGTAGTGCTTTTTTAAACAAAGTGATAAAAATAAGATCAACTTGGACTCAGAAAACAGAGCTTCTGGTTGTATCTCACGAAATTCCAGTAAACCAGAGACTGTGTGTGTATCGGAGAATGTTACAAGTGTTGTTGCAAATGCTGAAAGTATTGCTTTGAACTCTGTTGAACAAAATCTTTCTTCTCTCTCTCTGGGAAAAAATGAGACTCTTTCGGACTTTTCTTCGCGTTGTTCTGTTAATGTAAAAATATGTGACTCTTGTAAGGGGGATGGAACAAAGTGTGTAAAAGATGGAAATGAAAAAGTGACTGTACTTCCTAAAATTGTTTGTGCAGGGACACTGAAACCTGAATTGGATTCTGTTGGGCCTGGGGTGGAGGCTGAGGTGGCTGCTTCCACTCGGGAAATTGTGATTCCAGGGAACTCTTTTTCAGTTAAGCAAAACCATGGTTGTTCTGGTGTTTGTCAATCTATAGATACAGAGAAAGAAAAATTGGCTTTAAGGGTGGAGTCCTTTGAAAGGAAGAGATGGAAGAAACTCGCGACTGTGTTGTTGCTGAAATTCAAAAAGCTGGACTTGAAATCTCTGCAACGAAAATTCAACAAGTTTCACCTTAGAAGTACCTGGGATGGAAGATGACTGAGACGACAAGAACACCACAAAAAATTCAGATCCGAACCAGAGTCAACAACCTACAAGAGTTACAACAACTTCTAGGAGAAATCAACTGGGTCAGACCGATGTTGGGAATCACCAATGATGAACTGAGTCCGCTCTTCCATTTGCTGAGAGGAAGTTGCGACATCACTTCGCCAAGAACTTTAACCCCTGAAGCTCGTGCTGCTCTCGACAAAGTCACAGAAGCTCTTCAAAAAAGACAAGCTCATCGCTGCGTTCCTGAAAATCCTTTCTTTCTTGCAATCTTAGGAGAGAAGAAGCAGCTTTGTGGTCTCATTTTCCAGTGGGATTCCACAGAACAAGATCCTTTGTTAATAATGGAATGGGCTTTTCCTCCCTACAGGTTTTCAAAGACCATTTGCTCAGTTTTAGAAATGATTGCATACATTATAATTAAGGCTAGAACCAGATTGTTAACTTTGGCAGGTCAAGAATTTTCAGTTATCTATTTGCCATTGAAAAATGATTATTTCAATTGGGCAATGCAAAATTCTGATGATTTACAATATGCATTCTTAGGTTTTCCAGGTGTTTGTTCCATACACTATCCAGCTCACAAACTACTGCAAGCAAAATTGAGTTTCAGAGAAAAACCTAAATTGAGTGAAGAACCTTTACATGCTGTGACTCTCTTCACTGATGGCTCTGGTAAAAGCCACAAGTCCGTTGTGACTTGGTTTAATCAAAAGACTAATGTTTGGGAATCTGATATTCAAACAGTAGAGGGATCCCCTCAAATTGTTGAGCCTGCTGCAGTAGTTTGAGCTTTTCAGCTGTTTCATCAGCCTTTTAATTTGGTCACAGATTCTGCTTATGTTGCTAATGTAGTCAGGAGAATAGAAGGTTCCATTTTAAAGGATGTTAGTAATGAAACTTTACATCGTTGGCTTTCATGTCTTTTTATAACTTTGCAATATAGAACTAATCCACATTTTGTTTCTCACATTAGGGCGCATTCTTCACTTCCTGGATTTTTAGTGGAAGGAAATGCAAGAGCGGACAAGCTGACAATGGTCATTTCTAACACATTGCCAAATAGTTTTAAACAAGCAAAATTGAGTCATGCCTTTTTCCACCAAAATGCACAAGCACTCATGCAAATGTTCCAAATCACTTAAAGTCAAGCTAAAGCTATCATTCATACTTGCCCTGACTGTCAATTGGTACAACCTCCTGTTTCTACAGGAGCAATCAACCCCCGAGGCTTACAAAGCCTACAGTTGTGGCAAACAGATGTTACTAAATAGCCTTCTTTTGGTAAATTTAAAAATATTCATGTTTCCATAGACACGTTCTCTGGTGCAGTTTTTGCTTCCCTTCACACAGGTGAAACTGGCAGCCATGCCTGTCATCATTTCCTGCAAGCTTTTGCTTCATTGGGTATACCCCAAGAAGTAAAAACTGACAATGGCCCCGCATACATATCTCAAAAATTGGCCACATTTTTAAATGAATGGGGTGTTCGACACATTTTTGGTATTCCCCACTCTCCCACAAGCCAAGCAATCATTGAAAGAACACATCAAACCTTAAAACGCATATTAGATCAACAGAGAGGGGGAACGGAAATCACCCCACAGATGAGACTGAGTAAGGCTTTGTATGTTTTTAATTTTCTAAATAGTAAAAGTACAGAACCAGATCCACCAATCTTTAGACACTTTTCAAATAGCACACAGGCAAAACTGAAAGAACATCCTCCTCTTCTAATTAGAAACCCTGACTCTGGACAGATGGAAGGTCCGTTTCAATTAATAACGTGGGGCAAAGGGTATGCTTCTATTTCCACAGGTGCTGGAAGAATTAAGTGGGTTCCTGCCACAATCGTCAAACCGTATTGCACTTCAGAACCTGTTGTCGGGCCTAGAACTGAGGAAGCAAGTACGCAGACGTGGACCGAATGGAAGGATCCCGGGTCTCGCCTGACGCCTCTTGTGCCTGACGTTCTTTGTGCATCGGTGGAACCCATGAACTCTGATTTTGTGCCAATGTTATTTATGAGTATACGAATTGAATGCTGAATGTTTGTTTAACAAAGCTAATTTTTGGCTGAAAATTTAGGTTCTTGTTTTTGTTTAGAAAGAATTCTGCCAAAACTTAGTTCTTGAAAGAGATAGGGCAGAATCAAATGGTATACTTGTTTTGCTTGTTTTTAATTGTTTTTTGTCGTGATGATTTGCCTGTGGATCAACCGAAGACGAATCTTTGGGTGACCTTAGCCAAGGCTGCCGGATCGGATACTATATGTCTGTCTAATTCGGAACCAGAAAAGCCTTTCTCAACCTGTTTGATTGGTGCGCCAGTGAAAGAGTTTCCTTTGGTCAGAAAAGAATCCAATGGTAAACCAGGTGGAATTGACAATGGAAACAGTCCTTCCTTCTATTGGAACATTTTGTCCAAGAAACTTCTCAGGGCAGCAAATGTTTCAAACAGTTGGGATGTGTTTCTGGAGACGGACCAATATCCACGGCAATTGCCAAAAGGGTATTGGATCATTTGCGGAGACAGAGGTTGGCAAGGCCTTCCAGCCCACCTTGAAGGTGGCCCTTGTAGCATTGGTATGCTTACCATAATTGCCCTCACTGCCAAAGCAGTGATGAAAAAGAAACAAAGGAAAACAAGAGCTGTTCCTCATTATGATGAGAACTGTCAGAGTGATTTTATGCCTTGGAATGCCGCCAGAAGGGTTTCAGCAGGTATATTTCTACCCCAATTGGCTTCAGCTGTGGCATTGAGACAATTAGATCGAGTTGGATGTTGGCTGAGCAAACAAGCTAATGCCACATCCTCCGCAATCAGTGATATGTTGACCAATGTTGATAGTATTAGACATGCTACTCTTCAAAACAGAGCAGCCATTGATTTTCTCTTACTGGCACAAGGACATGGTTGTGAGGAATTGGAAGGTTTGTGTTGTATGAATTTGTCTGATCATTCTGAATCCATTCACAAAAGCATTCAAAAATTAAAGGATCTGACAGCCCAAATTAAAGAAGATGGAGGTTCCTGGTTGGATGATTTGTATCAAAATTGCAGTTTTGCACCTTGGCTAAGGCAACTTTGCAAGATAGGTCTTTACATATTAGGTGTTCTAATACTGATATTGATAGTGGTACCTTGTATACTCTGTTGTGTTCGGCGAATGATGAACAAAACAGTCCGAGAAGTTTTTGTCATTCAAGCAGGAGAATTAGGAAGTAGAAGCACAGAGAGTGTACGAAATCTCACGAAAGCAGTAGATGAGGGTATTGACATGAATGAAGGTTTTGAATTAAGGCCTTGGAATCGACCAGAGTTTTTTGAACGATGCCTTGTGACTGTTGCCAAACATATCTCTTTCAGGGATTAGGTCTTCACAGCATTAAGTTGCTGTGCCGTAATATAGCAATGCTTCAGTTTAGTGAAAATAGGTCTTCAGCAGATAATAAGCAGAAATTTTGCAATAGAGCTATGAAACGCAAATAGCAAGCGACAAGAAAATGAAAGCTTCTGGGTCAAACAGAGAGGGGGAAATGTTGGAATCCATAAGGTTAGAGGATTTTTAAGAAATGGTTAAAAAGAAGTATGTCGGCCTTAGACTGGACTATTGTTAGCATTGCAGAAAAGTTTCCCATGCAAGCAGAAAAAGTTTTCCATGCAAGCAGAAAAGTTTCCCAAGCAGTAGACGTGACAAATAACAATAAGCTTCTGTAGAATTGGCTTTAGGATGGCAACAAGGTTATTTAATGTATATCTTTAGAAGGTTAGCATGAATAGAACTCTGTTCTTTGTCTCTTATTAACTAGTCTTTGTTTTAGCTACGATTACCTATGTTTTATAAGATTGGATAGAATGCTTGTCAAGATGTGTTTTCTGTGTCTGATTGGCTGAATTCTAGTCTGAGATGATTTTATGTATTGCTGTATGAGCCCTGTTGAAGGAGACATTTTTTGGTGTGGATCAGTGAGCTGTCATGTCTCCATTTTGTATTTTGAGACTGATGTGCTGGAAATAAAAGCAAAAATCTCTTCACTGGTCTGGTTACCATGTTATCCATATTTGGATATTTTGCCGCGGCCTAGTGGGTTCCTTTTTTAAGGCGTGGGTTCCTGACACCATTGGACTTATACCTGTCCCGTCCCCTGCAGCCTGAGTGTTTCACAAGCCTGGTTTTTGCAAGAAAGCAGCTCTCCTTTGCATCTGCCTGGGGACTCTGCATCACCACAAACCCTCACTCCCAGTTTGCCAAGGAGATGATCAGTAGGAATGTTGCAGAGCTGCTGTGTGCATCTGAATGGAATGGCAGAGAGTGAAGTGCTGGACATTTCTGGCTTTAGTACAGTGCTGCTGCATTGGTGCCAGTTGAGTTGGTTTTCCATCAGTGGCCTTTCTGTCTAGAAGTACACTGCCCAGAGTATTTGATGCCATTTCCTTCCTGTTGTTTTCATACCTTCCTTCAGTTGAAAGGATGATACAACCTTTCCACTTTGAAGATCCCTGTTAGGAAACACTATGCCAGAGGAGTCATCGCTCCCTTTTCTTCTGCCTCCTTTGTCATTTTCAGAGACTCATTTCAAATTTCTGCTAATGTCAAGAAGAATACTGAGACTACTTAGCAGGGTTGACGCTCTCAGCTGCTTTCCTCTTTCATACCGCTTCATACTGGATGTGACTTCCAGACCTCGTTTTGTCATCTGCATTTTGTCGTGATCCAAAGATAAATATTCCAGGCCTGTGAACACAAAAAGAACTCTTAGTCTTTTGCAAGAACTACCCCTAGGAGGATTTGTGTTCAGTTTGATCTCTACAGTGTTTCAGAAAAAAGGAGATTGTACTCTCTTCTTGTGTACTCTCTTCTTGTGCTCTCATTTCCCTCTCTCTGCCTTGCATGCCCTAGTTAATCCGCTGGCGTGACTCATTTGGCATCATCTCACGGTGCAAATTCTGCATAGTTTCATGTCCTTACAAATGCCAGTTGCCAAGGAGCCTATCTAACCATTCAAGGGGCAAAGAATTGTAGGGCTGGCAAGTTCAGGTGCTGAAACTGTAAGTCATGCCATATCAAAGTGACAGAGCAAATCAATTGATCTAGGACTTTCAGCTGGACACCTCTGAGAATAGCAGCTTGTCAGCAATGACACAGCCATCTTCCTAGCTGTATTCCAGAAAGAGGAAAGCGACACCTTCAATGGTTAATATGTTTGGCATGAGAAACAGCAAGAAATGTACCGCAAAATACTTGAGTCAGATCAAGTGCGTTTCTCTAGTGAGAAGTTTGCACTTGTTCTTTCTTGTCTGTGCCTTTACTTTTCACAGAAGACAGGGGAGCATTTCATTATTACTGTTCTTTTGTTTTCTTTTGTTGGCCTCCCTCTTTCCACCTGCAATTAACAAATTTGCCTTTCTTTACTGGCTTCTCTTTCTTTACTTCTACAAGTTGACATGAGGTCATCCAACCTTATCATCAATGTTCTCAGACAGTGGAGAGAAGTAGAAGGTACAGCTAAATGGATAAAAGAAACCCACAGAAATAGACAGGTTTTTCTCACAGTCTTCTGTGAGAACATTAGGACACAAGATGTCTTTGAACTGAGTAATGCTCTATTGATTTATCTTTTAGTCCACTCGTTACTATTATTACACGTGTTTGGCCTTTAGTACAGAGCCTTGGAACTAACCCAGGCCAATACTTTGGCTAATTTTGTTTTATTTCTAGTGAGGAATTTGTTTCTTAAGGAATAGTCCAGAGAAAGAGCGTCCACGGTACAGTTACGGATCATAAATTCTGGAACAGTTTGTGCTGGTAATACGTCTAGGAAAGAAAGGTTTGAAGGAAAGAAAGGTTTGACATCTTTTTGACTTTCAAATGGAACCATTATTTGAAAAACCTAAGAGTTGCGGTTCCCCCCCCACCCCACACCCCAAGTACTTCTCTTTGCACTGTTACTCAGGGATTACACATAAAAGCCCACCCTGTAAAATACGTTGCAGATACTTTGCAATAAGTGCAGCTTAGCAGCTAGAGATGATAACGTGGGTTAAATAACATCGCTTCTGCAGTGATGGAAACTCTGTCTACGCAGACATACTCAACAAAGGTTACGATGGCTTAGCTCCTGTGCTCAAGTTAACGTGCATTTTAGAACTTCCCAAGAAGGTGAATTCAACCTCCTTCATTGCTCTCTGCTGGAGTCCCAAGAGAATTTCAGTCTGCTTTTTGTCATTTACAGCTGTCACTGCTTAGCTCTTGAACATGAGACTCCCTCATGACTGATGAAAGTTGTCTAGTTAAGAGTGGCTGAAAGACATGGTCTTGCTCTAGAAGGAGATGAGAAGGTTTTTGCAGTCTTTGTCATCTCTACTGCTTGTGATTTCTATAAAAAACCAGTGGGAAATTTCTGAAGGCAGTCCAGAAGCTGGCAATATGGACAGCTTACAGCCGAACACTTGCTGCAGTGCAACCATGGTGACACCAGAAAGGACTTCAAAAATTTAAAAGGGCAAACAAAGCAGTTGGAAGGAAAAGAACATGAACCATTATTCCATTTTTCTAATCTATCTTTCTTTCAATTATCATTTTCGTGCAGTTTCGCGGCTTGCGTTGGTATGCCTCCGAAGGAATCTGAGACAGAGTAAGCTTTTGAATGGAGTAGAAGTGAGAAACGCAGGCCAAGTTGCCTTTTTTGCCATCAAATACCAGTTACGCTTGAGCTACCCTTTGCTTAAGGTGCTTAGCTTACACTAAGAATTGATTAGCACATTTTGATGTGAGCAAATTTTACTGTCATGACTGAGTAAATTTTGCTGTCACTCAGAATTTTACTGTCGTCTGAATAGCAATGTTTGTGTCAAAATAGTATTTTGTCTCCTGTATCTGCAGCAGGTAAGCCTTTTGCTGTCAGCAGTGTTGCTTAACCTTTCATGTCATATCCCTCTTCACATCCATCTTCTGCTTAAGGCTTATTCATCTACTTTAGAATTGGCACGTGGAATAAGACTACTTTTCCTTTTTGAAAGCTAATGTCATTTGACCTACTTAGAGCAAATAATTCATTAATTGCAAGTCCCCAGCTAGCATCTTTTTGGCATATTCTAAACTTCTAAAGAAGTAACAAAAGCACTCTCCAATACTTGGCTTTCATATCACAGTGGGAGCACTGGCCCTGTTTTCAATAAACAATCATGGGTATGGTAAAACAAAAGGAGGGGTTAGAGTTTTCGCTGTTAACCTCTAGTGAGCTTGGATTTTGCAATATGCATGAAGTTAATTACCACTGTTATATAAAGTGGCTGATTTAATCAATAAATTGGAGTCAATGCTGATCAACAACAAGGTGGATTGGCTTCCCTTCGTTTTCAACACAGCGCCAAGTCGGGCTGGTTTGATAGTACCAAGTGGCTCCTGCAATCTGCCATCCAGAAGCGGGACAGGAGAGTTTTGTTTGCCAGGGAAAAGGGCCGTGGTTTTTGTTTGGGGGGCTGTGGCTGGGAGTGGCCAGCTGGCTCCTGAAAATCCACGATACGCAGGATGGTTGCTATGCCCAAGGTGGCACCACTGCCAAGTCGGGCTGTTTCGACAGTGTCAAGTCGCTTCTGCAATCTGCCATGCAGAAGAGGGGCAGGTGAGTTTTGTTTGCCAGGGAAAAGGGCCGTTGTTTTTGTTTGGGGGCCTATGGCAGGAAGTGGCTGCCTGGCGCCTTAAAATCCACGATTCGCAGGATGTTTTCCAGACCCAAAGAGGCACCAGTGCCAAGTCGAGCTTGTTTGACAGTACCATGTTCCTCCTGCAATGTGCCATCCAGAAGCGTGGCAGGTGATTTTTTTTTTGCAAGGGAAAAGGGTCGAGGTTTGGATTTGGGGGCCTGTGGCCGAGAGTGGCCGGCTGGCTCCTGGAATTCATTGATAGGCAGGATGCTTCCCAGACCCAAGGTGGCACCAGTGCCAAGTTGGACTGGTTTGATAGTACCAAGTGGCTCCTGCAATCTGCCATCCAGAAGCTGGGCAGCTGAGTTTTGTTTGCCAGAGGAAAGGGCCGTGGGCGTGTTTGGGGGCCTATGGCTGAGAGTGGCCGGCTGGCCCCTGAAAATCCACGATAGGCAGGATGGTTCCCAGATCCAAGGTGGCACCAGTGCCAAGTCGGGCTGGTTTGATGGTACAAAGTGGCTCCTGCAATCTGCCATCCAGAAGCGGGGCAGCTGATTTTTGTTTGCCAGAGAAAAGGTCCGTGGTTTTTGTTTGGGGGTGTGTGGCTAGGAGTGGCCGGCTGGCTCCTTAAAATCCACGATATGCAGGATGGCTCCCAGACCCAAGGTGGCACCAGTGCCAAGTCGGGCTTGTTTGATAGCAGAAAGTGGCTCCTGCTATCTGCCATGATCACGTGAAGAAATACTTTCTGGTTTCAGTACTGGGCCATATGCTCTTTCTTCTCTCCCTCAACTTCTCCATCACCTCTCATCTGTTTCACATGCGCTATCTTCAAGGTCCACAGGCTACTTTTCACAGAATCTTCAGGCCTGATGCAGTAAGAATGATGAATAGAACAGAGCTGGGATCTATTTTCCAGTTTGGATAAAATGCATTCTGCACACAAATCCAAGGAGTAGGTGCTGCCCCGATGCCCAGAAAAACTTTCACTCCTGCTAGTGTTCTACGTCAACCGCAACTTAGTCTGAAAGAAAAGCTTTTTCTCTGAGAGCATCTGAGAGGTTTGCATGAAGCACTGATATCTGACATATGCAATTTTGAATAGGAGAGGAAAAAGAAAATGGCAAGGAGTTTTTAATTTTAGTGGTTTCAATTTTAATTTCCGTGCACTTTTTCAAAACTTGTCAGCTCAAATGCCCATCAACATCTTTTAGTCATCTGTAAGTCAGTATTCATATAAAATGTGCTTCAAATCCAAAGAATTTCAAATTTGCACTCCAAGTTTCTATGCCTAGATTTATGATTTCCTACACATATTAGATGAAAGGAAGGCCTTTTTTACTGTGGGAGTGCTGGAACACTGGAACAGGTTGCCCAGAGAAGTTGTGGGTGTCCCATCCCTGAAAGTATTCAAGGTCACCTTGGACGGGGCTTGGAGCAGCAACAAAGGAGAAGCTTGATGGTAGAGAAACAAAGTTGGACTATAGAAGAAACTCGGATTGAAGTATAGGAGCAAGTTTTCTCTCAGCTCTTGGGGTGAATTCAAAGTGGTACAAAATGACATTTATCTGTGCTATTCACTACTGTAACAGAAAGTTTCATGAAGACTGTACAGAAGATAGTAAATTTTAAAAGCGATAAGAATTACAGCATAAAATCCATGGGATGGGTTACAACATGAGACACTCTCTAAGAGAAAATCTCTGTGTTTCAGCACTTCATCAGGGTAAGATTTCATGAAGTGCCAAAGAAGGCGGCAAAATATCATTCGGGACATTATTTACTGGAATTCAGCCTGGCCATTAGTAGGAACTGGCTTTGAACACATCATGTAGATATACCACACACACTTTCCCTTCACTGAAAAATTACTGTTTACAACGAATAAGCAATTGACGATCAAAATTGATTGAAAGCATCTTAAACATGTCAAGTATTTCATTGTAGAAGATCTGTGATCCAAATGCTTCTTCCACCTTCAAGAGGGAGAGAAGAATTCTTCCATATCATGATGGTTTAAAATTGTATCAACCAATGTTTTCTGCTGAAAAGATATCATCTATTTTTTTCTATTTTTGGAAGAAAATATTCCTAGACATACAACAGGTGAGAACTAAGTAATTTTAAAGAAACAAATGAAATGAAAATATTCTGTAAATAGAATGAAATGAAAAGCTGTGTTTTAAATAGGAGCTAAATATTAAACAGAATTTTTGTACCATGCATTTGAATTACCGCACCAGCTCTTTTGCCCATCAAGAGAGGCATTTAGCATTTCAGTCTTTTCCAAGGTGTTCATGATCTGCTATGCTGATCTCTGTGTGTGCCTAGGTGTGTGTGGAAGGGGGGGCATGTGAAGGGGAGTGTGTATGTTTGCTTTACAATTGTTGTGGCAGATTCATGCCTCAGCTCCACATTTTGTTTTAAAAAGGTCACACCGAGTGGATATGAAGTTTACTATCAACAAGAGATCAATTCCCAAATCATCCATTTGACTCTCCCTTATAAATCATGTGCTTTGTTGCATATTTTATCAAATATACTTTCAAGCCAGATGGAGGAAGGAGGATGTGGGAATCCCTCCACCATCTTGCAACTTTTATGCAAGTAGGTTTTCAAGAAAATCATCATTTCTCTTTTAAATATGTCTGGAACAGGCATGATGGTAGTGTCAACCTGTTGGAGTTTTTGTTGCTGGAAGAAGTTGTACAAAAGGATTGGTTTTTACATTGACCAGTGACTGAATCAAGCGCAGGAATACATTGGAAATTCAGCTGGGGGTTCCTTTTCCCAGCAGACTACTTCTAGAACGAGCTTGTACACTGAAGCTGACTCTTTTGCTCTCTTTTTGTTTCTTTCCTATTTTCTTGGCTTCTTTGCCACTATCTAGACAATTTTGGAACTTTGTTCCCAACTAAAATGGTTTCAATAGTCTGATTGTGATCATATATTTTTACAAGGAATTTTTAAAATCTTTCCTCAAGTTCAGAAAGTTTTGGACTTAGGTCTTTTTCTTCCCTTATCAATATTGCAATGAAATTGATAAATAAAGACCAACTCTTTATTTTTGTTTTTAACCCACGTAGATAATTCCCATCCATTAATCCATTTTGTGGACCAATAGTTGCCATTCTGATGGAAGTTGTCACTTCTTAACAATAGGCATTCTGTGACTATGTTGACAGCACTTTGGGTGAAGATCCTAACTGGTCTTAGATACACATAGGGAGAAATTTGCTCAGCCAGTGTCAGTCTTAAGCATGCGTATCAGAAGATCTTTCTAGAGCTGGGAATTTTCCCATGAAAGGGATTCAGTTAGAGACACTTGTGCCAGAGTTTTACATTCTTCTTGAACACTGCTTAAGGAACTTAGATGCCATGTCCATTTGGATCTCTGTCTGCACAGAACTTTGTCATGCCAGTGCTTGAAATGCATCTTGAAGAGAATTCACTAGCACAGAATGAATGAGAGTGGAAGGGGTTGGTGGGGCTAACCAGGCCCAACCCCCCTTCCTAAACCAGGATACCTAGAGCCTCTTGCCCAGGATTCTATCTGGGTGTACTTTTAATGTCTTCAAAGATCCAGGCTCCACAATCTTTCTGGGCAGTCTGTGCCGTGGTTCAGTCACCCTCACAGTAAAGAAACATTTACTGATGTTCAAAGGCAATCTCCTGTATTTCAGTGTGTGCCCACTGCCTCTTGTCTTTTCCCTCAGCATCACTGAAAAGACACTGATTCCCTCCCCTTTGCATTATTGCTACCATATGTATGTGTGCTGCCATGTAGAGATATGTCAAAAACCTCCCTGAAGCCCAGGCAGATAATATTCCCTTCATCTACCAGTCAAGTTGATTCATCAGAGGAGTTTAAAGTGATGTTCAGCATGAAATTCCCCTGAAAAATCATGCTAACTACATTATTTGGTCGTCTTTCATGTGCCTGGCAAGGATTTCCAGGAAGAGCTGCTTCATCAACTTCCTGGGGATAAAAAAGAGGCTGACGGGTTTGTACTATCGCGAGTCCTCCTAATTGCCTTTTTTGAAGATGGGAGTCATTTGCTTACATCCACTCTTTAGCCTCTCTTGTTGTCTACATCTTAGCAAAAAGCTTTTCCACTACATCTGGCAAGGAGAAACTGTGCCAGCACAGAAAACATCTCCCATCGTGTTCTAGACGTTGCACGGAGGTCTGCCAAGTGTTTGGCAGGAAGAAAAGAAAAGTTGTCCAAAACAGCTTCCAATCGAATGTTCATGTGATTGGAAAAGTCAGGAGAGTGCAAAAGTACTGTTTTCTATCAGTTGGCAAGCTGCGCACACAATCCCAGTGTTGTACAGCTTGCTTCTTCACCTTCCCGAAGCTGCCGCTCTCCCCGGCTCGTGGAGCCGAAGAAGCGGCTTCTTCGCGCAAAGACGATTGTGCCGCTCACAGTGCTCTCCTTAGCGCGGCTTCTGCCCAAAGACGCCCGGGAGCGGCTCTTAGCTCCGGAGAGCATCCTACCTTCGTCTTTAGCGTCTTTTGTAGTCTACATCTTAGCAAAACGCTTTCCCAGTATTTCTGGCTAGGAGAAACTGTGCCAGCACAGAAAACATCTCCGATCGTGTTCTAGAAGTTGCAGAGATGTCTGCCAAGTGTTTGGCAGGAAGAAAAGAAAAGTTGTCCAAAACAGCTTCCAATCGAATGTTCATGTGATTGGAAAAGTCAGGAGAGTGCAAAAGTACTGTTTTCTATCAGTTAGCAAGCTGCGCACACAATCCCAGTGTTGTACAGCTTGCTTCTTCACCTTCCCGAAGCTGCCGCTCTCCCCGGCTCCCGGAGCTGAAGAAGTGGCTTCTTCACGCAAAGACGATTGTGCCACTCACAGTGCTCTCCTTAGTGCGGATTCTGCCCAAAGAGGCCCGGGAGTGGTTTTTAGCTCCGGAGAGCATCCTACCTTCGTCTTTAGCGTCTTTTGTAGTCTACATCTTAGCACAACGCTTTCCCAGTATGTCTGGCTAGGAGTAACTGTGCCAGCACCGAAAACATCTCCCATCGTGTTCTAGAAGTTGCAGAGATGTCTGCCAAGTGTTTGGCAGGAAGAAAAGAAAAGTTGTCCAAAACAGCTTCCAATCGAATGTTCATGTGATTGGAAAAGTCAGGAGAGTGCAAAAGTACTGTTTTCTATCAGTTGGCAAGCTGCACACACAATCCCAGTGTTGTACAGCTTGCTTCTTCACCTTCCCGAAGCTGCCGCTCTCTCCGGCTCCCGGAGCCGAAGAAGCGGCTTCTTCGCGCAAAGACGATTGTGCTGCTCACAGTGCTCTCCTTAGCGCGGCTTCTGCCCAAAGACGCCCGGGAGCGGCTCTTAGCTCCGGAGAGCATCCTACCTTCGTCTTTAGCGTCTTTTGTAGTCTACATCTTAGCAAAACGCTTTCCCACTATGTCTGGCAAGGAAAAACTGTGCCAGCACAGAAAACATCTCCCATCGTGTTCTAGACGTTGCAGAGATGTCTGCCAAGTGTTTGGCAGGAAGAAAAGAAAAGTTGTCCAAAACAGCTTCCAATCGAATGTTCATGTGATTGGAAAAGTCAGGAGAGTGCAAAAGTACTGTTTTCTATCAGTTGGCAAGCTGCGCACACAATCCCAGTGTTGTACAGCTTACTTCTTCACCTTCCCGAAGCTGCCGCTCTCCCCGACTCCCGGAGCCGAAGAACCGGCTTCTTCGCGCAAAGACGATTGTGCCGCTCACAGTGCTCTCCTTACTGCGGCTTCTGCCCAAAGACGCCCGGGAGCGGCTCTTAGCAATGCAGAGCATCCTACCTTCGTCTTTTGCGTCTCTTCTCATCTACATCTCAGCAAAAATCTTTTCCACAACATCTGGCAAGGAGAAACTGTGCCAGCACAAAAAACACCTCCCATCGTGTTCTAGAAGTTGCAGAGATGTCTGCCAAGTGTTTGACAGGAAGAAAAGAAAAGTTGTCCAAAACAGCTTCCAATCGAATGTTCATGTGATTGGAAAATTCAGGAGAGTGCAAAAGTACTGTTTTCTATCAGTTGGCAAGCTGCACACACAATCCCAGTGTTGTACAGCTTGCTTCTTCACCTTCCCGAAGCTGCCGCTATCTCCGGCTCCCGGAGCCGAAGAAGCGGCTTCTTCGCGCAAAGACGATTGTGCCGCTCACAGTGCTCTCCTTACTGCGGCTTCTGCCCAAAGACGCCCGGGAGCGGCTCTTAGCTCCGGAGAGCATCCTACCTTCGTCTTTAGCGTCTTTTGTAGTCTACATCTTAGCAAAACGCTTTCCCACTATGTCTGGCAAGGAAAAACTGTGCCAGCACAGAAAACATCTCCCATCATGTTCTAGACGTTGCAGAGATGTCTGCCAAGTGTTTGGCAGGAAGAAAAGAAAAGTTGTCCAAAACAGCTTCCAATCGAATGTTCATGTGATTGGAAAAGTCAGGAGAGTGCAGAAGTACTGTTTTATATCAGTTGGCAAGGTGCGCACACAATCCCAGTGTTGTACAGCTTGCTTCTTCACCTTCCCGAAGCTGCCGCTCTCTCCGGATCCCGGAGCCGAAGAAGCGGCTTTTTCGCGCAAAGACGATTGTGCCGCTCACAGTGCTCTCCTTAGCGCGGCTTCTGCCCAAGGACGCCCGGGAGGGGCTCTTAGCTCCGGAGAGCATCCTACCTTCGTCTTTAGCGTCTTTTCTAGTCTAAATCTTAGCAAAACGCTTTCCCACTATGTCTGGCAAGGAAAAACTGTGCCAGCACAGAAAACATCTCCCATCGTGTTCTAGACGTTGCAGAGATGTCTGCCAAGTGTTTGGCAGGAAGAAAAGAAAAGTTGTCCAAAACAGCTTCCAATCGAATGTTCATGTGATTGGAAAAGTCAGGGGAGTGCAAAAGTACTGTTTTCTATCAGTTGGCAAGGTGCGCACACAATCCCAGTGTTGTACAGCTTACTTCTTCACCTTCCCGAAGCTGCCGGTCTTCCCGGCTCCCGAAGTCGAAGAAGTGGCTTCTTCACGCAAAGACGATTGTGCCGCTCACAGTGCTCTCCTTACTGCGGCTTCTGCCCAAAGACGCCCGGGAGCGGCTCTTAGCTCCGGAGAGCATCCTACCTTCGTCTTTTGCGTCTCTTCTCATCTACATCTCAGCAAAAAGCTTTTCCACTACATCTGGCAAGGAGAAACTGTGCCACCACAGAAAACATCTCCCATCGTGTTCTAGAAGTTGCAGAGATGTCTGCCAAGTGTTTGGCAGGAAGAAAAGAAAAGTTGTCCAAAACAGCTTCCAATCGAATGTTCATGTGATTGGAAAAGTCAGGAGAGTGCAAAAGTACTGTTTTCTATCAGTTGGCAAGGTGTGCACACAATCCCAGTGTTGTACAGCTTGCTTCTTCACCTTCCCGAAGCTGCCGCTCTCCCCGGCTCCCGGAGCCGAAGAAGCGGCTTCTTCGCGCAAAGACGATTGTGCTGCTCACAGTGCTCTCCTTACTGCGGCTTCTGCCCAAAGACGCACGGGAGCGGCTCTTAGCTCCGGAGAGCATCCTAGCTTCGTCTTTAGCATCTCTTCTCATCTACATCTCAGCAAAAAGCTTTTCCACTACATCTGGCAAGGACTAACTGTGCCAGCACAGAAAACATCTCCCATCGTGTTCTAGAAGTTGCAGAGATGTCTGCCAAGTGTTTGGCAGGAAGAAAAGAAAAGTTGTCCAAAACAGCTTCCAATCGAATGTTCATGTGATTGGAAAAGTCAGGAGAGTGCAAAAGTACTGTTTTCTATCAGTTGGCAAGGTGCGCACACAATCCCAGTGTTGTACAGCTTGCTTCTTCACCTTCCCGAAGCTGCCACTCTCTCCGGCTCCCTGAGCCGAAGAAGCGGCTTCTTCGCGCAAGGACGATTGTGCCGCTCACAGTGCTCTCCTTAGCGCGGCTTCTGCCCAAAGACGCCGGGGAGTGGCTCTTAGCTCCGGAGAGCATCCTACCTTCGGCTTTAGCGTCTTTTCTAGTCTAAATCTTAGCAAAAAGCTTTTCCGCTACATCTGGCAAGGAGAAACTGTGCCAGCACAGAAAACATCTCCCATCGTGTTCTAGACGTTGCAGAGATGTCTGCCAAGTGTTTGGCAGGAAGAAAAGAAAAGTTGTCCAAAACAGCTTCCAATCGAGTGTTCATGTGATTGGAAAAGTCAGGAGAGTGCAAAAGTACTGTTTTCTATCAGTTGGAAAGCTGCGCACACAATCCCAGTGTTGTACAGCTTGCTTCTTCTCCTTCCCGAAGCTGCCGCTCTCTCCGGATCCCGGAGCCGAAGAAGCGGCTTCTTCGCGCAAAGACGATTGTGCCACTCACAGTGCTCTCCTTAGCGCGGCTTCTGCCCAAAGACGCCCGGGAGCGGCTCTTAGCTCCGGAGAGCATCCTACCTTCGTCTTTAGCGTCTTTTGTAGTCTACATCTTAGCAAATAGATTTTCCACTACATCTGGCAAGGAGAAACTATGTCAGCACAGAAAACATCTCCCATCGTGTTCTAGAAGTTCCAGAGATGTCTGCCAAGTGTTTGACAGGAAGAAAAGAAAAGTTGTCCAAAACAGCTTCCAATCGAATGTTCATGTGATTGGAAAAGTCAGGAGAGTGGAAAAGTACTGTTTTCTATCAGTTGGCAAGGTGCGCACACAATCCCAGTGTTGTACAGCTTGCTTCTTCACCTTCCCGAAGCTGCCGCTCTCCCCGGCTCCCGGAGCCGAAGAAGCGGCTTCTTCGCGCAAAGACGATTGTGCTGCTCACAGTGCTCTCCTTACTGCGGCTTCTGCCCAAAGACGCACGGGAGCGGCTCTTAGCTCCGGAGAGCATCCTAGCTTCGTCTTTAGCATCTCTTCTCATCTACATCTCAGCAAAAAGCTTTTCCACTACATCTGGCAAGGACTAACTGTGCCAGCACAGAAAACATCTCCCATCGTGTTCTAGAAGTTGCAGAGATGTCTGCCAAGTGTTTGGCAGGAAGAAAAGAAAAGTTGTCCAAAACAGCTTCCAATCGAATGTTCATGTGATTGGAAAAGTCAGGAGAGTGCAAAAGTACTGTTTTCTATCAGTTGGCAAGGTGCGCACACAATCCCAGTGTTGTACAGCTTGCTTCTTCACCTTCCCGAAGCTGCCACTCTCTCCGGCTCCCTGAGCCGAAGAAGCGGCTTCTTCGCGCAAGGACGATTGTGCCGCTCACAGTGCTCTCCTTAGCGCGGCTTCTGCCCAAAGACGCCGGGGAGTGGCTCTTAGCTCCGGAGAGCATCCTACCTTCGGCTTTAGCGTCTTTTCTAGTCTAAATCTTAGCAAAAAGCTTTTCCGCTACATCTGGCAAGGAGAAACTGTGCCAGCACAGAAAACATCTCCCATCGTGTTCTAGACGTTGCAGAGATGTCTGCCAAGTGTTTGGCAGGAAGAAAAGAAAAGTTGTCCAAAACAGCTTCCAATCGAGTGTTCATGTGATTGGAAAAGTCAGGAGAGTGCAAAAGTACTGTTTTCTATCAGTTGGAAAGCTGCGCACACAATCCCAGTGTTGTACAGCTTGCTTCTTCTCCTTCCCGAAGCTGCCGCTCTCTCCGGATCCCGGAGCCGAAGAAGCGGCTTCTTCGCGCAAAGACGATTGTGCCACTCACAGTGCTCTCCTTAGCGCGGCTTCTGCCCAAAGACGCCCGGGAGCGGCTCTTAGCTCCGGAGAGCATCCTACCTTCGTCTTTAGCGTCTTTTGTAGTCTACATCTTAGCAAATAGATTTTCCACTACATCTGGCAAGGAGAAACTATGTCAGCACAGAAAACATCTCCCATCGTGTTCTAGAAGTTCCAGAGATGTCTGCCAAGTGTTTGACAGGAAGAAAAGAAAAGTTGTCCAAAACAGCTTCCAATCGAATGTTCATGTGATTGGAAAAGTCAGGAGAGTGGAAAAGTACTGTTTTCTATCAGTTGGCAAGCTGCGCACACAATCCCAGTGTTGTACAGCTTGCTTCTTTACCTTCCCGAAGCTGCCGGTCTTCCCGGCTCCCGAAGTCGAAGAAGTGGCTTCTTCACGCAAAGACGATTGTGCCGCTCACAGTGCTCTCCTTACTGCGGCTTCTGCCCAAAGACGCCCGGGAGCGGCTCTTAGCTCCGGAGAGCATCCTACCTTCGTCTTTTGCGTCTCTTCTCATCTACATCTCAGCAAAAAGCTTTTCCACTACATCTGGCAAGGAGAAACTGTGCCAGCACAGAAAACATCTCCCATCGTGTTCTAGACGTTGCAGAGATGTCTGCCAAGTGTTTGGCAGGAAGAAAAGAAAAGTTGTCCAAAACAGCTTCCAATCGAATGTTCATGTGATTGGAAAAGTCAGGAGAGTGCAAAAGTACTGTTTTCTATCAGTTGGCAAGCTGCGCACACAATCCCAGTGTTGTACAGCTTGCTTCTTCACCTTCACGAAGCTGCCGCTCTCTCCGGCTCCCGGAGCCGAACAAGCGGCTTCTTGGCGCAAAGACGATTGTGCTGCTCACAGTGCTCTCCTTAGCGCGGCTTCTGCCCAAAGACGCCCGGGAGCGGCTCTTAGCTCCGGAGAGCATCCTACCTTCGTCTTTAGCGTCTTTTGTAGTCTACGTCTTAGCAAAACGCTTTGCCAGTATGTCTGGCTAGGAGAAACTGTGCCAGCACAGAAAACATCTCCCATCATGTTCTAGAAGTTTCAGAGATGTCTGCCAAGTGTTTGGCAGGAAGAAAAGAAAAGTTGTCCACAACAGCTTCCAATCGAATGTTCATGTGATTGGAAAAGTAAGGAGAGTGCAAAAGTACTGTTTTCTATCAGTTGGCAAGGTGCGCACACAATCCCAGTGTTGTACAGCTTGCTTCTTCACCTTCCCGAAGCTGCCGCTCTCCCCGGATCCCGAAGTCGAAGAAGCGGCTTCTTCGCGCAAAGACGATTGTGCCGCTCACAGTGCTCTCCTTACTGCGGCTTCTGCCCAAAGACGCCCGGGAGCGGCTCTTAGCTCTGAAGAGCATCCTACCTTCGTCTTTAGCGTCTCTTCTAATCTACATCTCAGCAAAAAGCTTTTCCACAACATCTGGAAAGGGGAAACTGTGCCAGCACAAAAAATATCTCCCATCGTGTTCTAGAAGTTGCAGAGATGTCTGCCAAGTGTTTGGCAGGAAGAAAAGAAAAGTTGTCCAAAACAGCTTCCAATTGAATGTTCATGTGATTGGAAAAGTCAGGAGAGTGCAAAAGTACTGTTTTCTATCAGTTGGCAAGGTGCGCACACAATCCCAGTGTTGTACAGCTTGCTTCTTCACCTTCCCGAAGCTGCCGCTCTCCCCGGCTCCCGGAGCCGAAGAAGCGGCTTCTTCGCGCAAAGACGATTGTGCCGCTCACCGTGCTCTCCTTACTGAGGCTTCTGCCCAAAGACGCCCGGGAGCGGCTCTTAGCTCCCGTGAGCATCCTACCTTCGTCTTTAGCGTCTCTTCTCATCTACATCTCAGCAAAAAGCTTTTCCACTACATCTGGCAAGGAGAAACTGTGCCAGCACAGAAAACATCTCCCATCGTGTTCTAGAAGTTGCAGAGATGTCTGCCAAGTGTTTGGCAGGAAGAAAAGAAAAGTTGTCCAAAACAGCTTCCAATCGAATGTTCATGTGATTGGAAAAGTCAGGAGAGTGCAAAAGTACTGTTTTCTATCAGTTGGCAAGGTGCGCACACAATCCCAGTGTTGTACAGCTTGCTTCTTCACCTTCCCGAAGCTGCCGCTCTCTCCGGCTCCCGGAGCCGAAGAAGCGGCTTCTACGCGCAAAGACGATTGTGCCGCTCACAGTGCTCTCCTTAGCGCGGCTTCTGCCCAAAGACGCCCGGGAGCGGCTCTTAGCTCCGGAGAGCATCCTACCTTCGTCTTTAGCGTCTTTTGTAGTCTACATCTTAGCAAATAGATTTTCCACTACATCTGGCAAGGAGAAACTATGCCAGCACAGAAAACATCTCCCATCGTGTTCTAGAAGTTCCAGAGATGTCTGCCAAGTGTTTGACAGGAAGAAAAGAAAAGTTGTCCAAAACAGCTTCCAATCGAATGTTCATGTGATTGGAAAAGTCAGGAGAGTGCAAAAGTACTGTTTTCTATCAGTTGGAAAGCTGCGCACACAATCCCAGTGTTGTACAGCTTGCTTCTTCACCTTCCCGAAGCTGCCGCTCTCCCCGGCTCCCAGAGCCGAAGAAGCGGCTTCTTCGCGCAAAGACGATTGTGCTGCTCACAGTGCTCTCCTTAGCGCGGCTTCTGCCCAAAGACGCACGGGAGCGGCTCTTAGCTCCGGAGAGCATCCTAGCTTCGTCTTTAGCGACTCTTCTCATCTACATCTCAGCAAAAAGCTTTTCCACTACATCTGGCAAGGAGAAACTGTGCCAGCACAGAAAACATCTCCCATCGTGTTCTAGACGTTGCAGAGATGTCTGCCAAGTGTTTGGCAGGAAGAAAAGAAAAGTTGTCCAAAACAGCTTCCAATCGAATGTTCATGTGATTGGAAAAGTCAGGAGAGTGCAGAAGTACTGTTTTCTATCAGTTGGCAAGGTGCGCACACAATCCCAGTGTTGTACAGCTTGCTTCTTCACCTTCCCGAAGCTGCCGCTCTCTCCATATCCCGGAGCCGAAGAAGCGGTTTCTTCGCGCAAAGACGATTGTGCTGCTCACAGTGCTCTCCTTAGCGCGGCTTCTGCCCAAAGACGCACGGGAGCGGCTCTTAGCTCCGGAGAGCATCCTAGCTTCGTCTTTAGCGACTCTTCTCATCTACATCTCAGCAAAAAGCGTTTCCACTACATCTGGCAAGGAGAAACTGTGCCAGCACAGAAAACATCTCCCATCGTGTTCTAGACGTTGCAGAGATGTCTGCCAAGTGTTTGGCAGGAAGAAAAGAAAAGTTGTCCAAAACAGCTTCCAATCGAATGTTCATGTGATTGGAAAAGTCAGGAGAGTGCAAAAGTACTGTTTTCTATCAGTTGGAAAGCTGCGCACACAATCCCAGTGTTGTACAGCTTGCTTCTTTACCTTCCCGAAGCTGTCGCTCTCCCCGGCTCCCGGAGCCGAAGAAGCGGCTTCTTCGCGCAAAGACGATTGTGCTGCTCACAGTGCTCTCCTTAGCGCGGCTTCTGCCCAAAGACGCCCGGGAGCGGCTCTTAGCTCCGGAGAGCATCCTACCTTCGTCTTTAGCGTCTCTTTTCATCTACATCTCAGCAAAAAGCTTTTCCACTACATCTGGCAAGGACTAACTGTGCCAGCACAGAAAACATCTCCCATCGTGTTCTAGAAGTTGCAGAGATGTCTGCCAAGTGTTTGGCAGGAAGAAAAGAAAAGTTGTCCAAAACAGCTTCCAATCGAATGTTCATGTGACTGGAAAAGTCAGGAGAGTGCAAAAGTACTGTTTTCTATCAGTTGGCAAGGTGCGCACACAATCCCAGTGTTGTACAGCTTGCTTCTTCACCTTCCCGAAGCTGCCGCTCTCTCCGGCTCCCGGAGCCGAAGAAGCGGCTTCTTCGCGCAAAGACGATTGTGCCGCTCACAGTGCTCTCCTTAGCGCGGCTTCTGCCCAAAGACGCCGGGGAGTGGCTCTTAGCTCCGGAGAGCATCCTACCTTCGTCTTTAGCGTCTTTTGTAGTCTACATCTTATCAAAACGCTTTCCCACTATGTCTGGCAAGGAAAAACTGTGCCAGCACAGAAAACATCTCCCATCGTGTTCTAGAAGTTGCAGAGATGTCTGCCAAGTGTTTGGCAGGAAGAAAAGAAAAGTTGTCCAAAACAGCTTCCAATCGAATGTTCATGTAATTGGAAAAGCCAGGAGAGTGCAAAGGTACTGTTTTGTATCAGCTGGCAAGGTGCGCACACAATCCCAGTGTTGTACAGCTTGCTTCTTCACCTTCCCGAAGCTGCCGCTCTCGCCGGCTCCCGGAGCCCAAGAAGCGGCTTCTTCGCGCAAAGACGATTGTGCCGCTCACAGTGCTCCTTAGCGCGGCTTCTGCCGAAAGACGCCCGGGAGCGGCTCTTAGCTCCGAAGAGCATCCTACCTTCGTCTTTAGCTCCTCTTCTCATCTACATCTCGGCAAAATGCTTTCCCACTATGTCTGGCTAGCAAAAACTGTGTCAGCATAGAAAACATCTCCCATCGTGTTCTAGAAGTTGCACGGAGGTCTGCCAAGTGTTTGGCAGGAAGAAAAGAAAAGTTGTCCAAAACAGCTTCCAATCGAATGTTCATGTGATTGGAAAAGCCAGGAGAGTGCAAAGGTACTGTTTTCTATCAGTTGGCAAGGTGCGCACACAATCCCAGTCTTGTACAGCTTGCTTCTTCACCTTCCCGAAGCTGCCGCTCTCGCCGGCTCCCGGAGCCCAAGAAGCGGCTTCTTCGCGCAAAGACGATTGTGCCGCTCACAGTGCTCTCCTTAGCGCGGCTTCTGCCGAAAGACGCCCGGCAGCGGCTCTTAGCTCCGGAGAGCATCCTACCTTCGTCTTTAGCGTCTCTTTTCATCTACATCTCAGCAAAAAGCTTTTCCACTACATCTGGCAAGGACTAACTGTGCCAGCACAGAAAACATCTCCCATCGTGTTCTAGAAGTTGCAGAGATGTCTGCCAAGTGTTTGGCAGGAAGAAAAGAAAAGTTGTCCAAAACAGCTTCCAATCGAATGTTCATGTGACTGGAAAAGTCAGGAGAGTGCAAAAGTACTGTTTTCTATCAGTTGGCAAGGTGCGCACACAATCCCAGTGTTGTACAGCTTGCTTCTTCACCTTCCCGAAGCTGCCACTCTCTCCGGCTCCCGGAGCCGAAGAAGCGGCTTCTTCGCGCAAAGACGATTGTGCCGCTCACAGTGCTCTCCTTAGCGCGGCTTCTGCCCAAAGACTCCGGGGAGTGGCTCTTAGCTCCGGAGAGCATCCTACCTTCGTCTTTAGCGTCTTTTGTAGTCTACATCTTATCAAAACGCTTTCCCACTATGTCTGGCAAGGAAAAACTGTGCCAGCACAGAAAACATCTCCCATCGTGTTCTAGACGTTGCAGAGATGTCTGCCAAGTGTTTGGCAGGAAGAAAAGAAAAGTTGTCCAAAACAGCTTCCAATCGAATGTTCATGTGATTGGAAAAGTCAGGAGAGTGCAAAAGTACTGTTTTCTATCAGTTGGCAAGGTGCGCACACAATCCCAGTGTTGTACAGCTTGCTTCTTCACCTTCCCGAAGCTGCCGCTCTCTCCGGATCCCGGAGCCGAAGAAGCGGCTTCTTCGCGCAAAGACGATTGTGCCGCTCACAGTGCTCTCCTTAGCGCGGCTTCTGCCCAAAGACGCCCGGGAGTGGCTCTTAGCTCCGGAGAGCATCCTACCTTCGTCTTTAGCGTCTCTTTTCATCTACATCTCAGCAAAAAGCTTTTCCACTACATCTGGCAAGGACTAACTGTGCCAGCACAAAAAATATCTCCCATCGTGTTCTAGAAGTTGCAGAGATGTCTGCCAAGTGTTTGGCAGGAAGAAAAGAAAAGTTGTCCAAAACAGCTTCCAATCGAATGTTCATGTGATTGGAAAAGTCAGGAGAGTGCAAAAGTACTGTTTTCTATCAGTTGACAAGGTGCGCACACAATCCCAGTGTTGTACAGCTTGCTTCTTCACCTTCCCGAAGCTCCCACTCTCTCCGGCTCCCGGAGCCGAAGAAGCGGCTTCTTCGCGCAAGGACGATTGTGCCGCACACAGTGCTCTCCTTAGCGCGGCTTCTGCCCAAAGACGCCGGGGAGTGGCTCTTAGCTCCGGAGAGCATCCTACCTTCGTCTTTAGCGTCTTTTGTAGTCTACGTCTTAGCAAAACGCTTTGCCAGTATGTCTGGCTAGGAAAAACTGTGCCAGCACAGAAAACATCTCCCATCGTTTTCGAGAAGTTGCAGAGATGTCTGCCAAGTGTTTGGCAGGAAGAAAAGAAAAGTTGTCCACAACAGCTTCTAATCGAATGTTCATGTGATTGGAAAAGTAAGGAGTGTGCAAAAGTACTGTTTTCTATCAGTTGGCAAGGTGCGCACACAATCCCAGTATTGTACAGCTTGCTTCTTCACCTTCCCGAAGCTGCCGCTCTCCCCGGATCCCGGAGTCGAAGAAGCGGCTTCTTCGCGCAAAGACGATTGTGCCGCTCACAGTGCTCTCCTTACTGCGGCTTCTGCCCAAAGACGCCCGGGAGCGGCTCTTAGCTCTGAAGAGCATCCTACCTTCGTCTTTAGCGTCTCTTCTCATCTACATCTCAGCAAAAAGCTTTTCCACTACATCTGGCAAGGGGAAACTGTGCCAGCACAAAAAATATCTCCCATCGTGTTCTAGAAGTTGCAGAGATGTCTGCCAAGTGTTTGGCAGGAAGAAAAGAAAAGTTGTCCAAAACAGCTTCCAATCGAATGTTCATGTGATTGGAAAAGTCAGGAGAGTGCAAAAGTACTATTTTCTATCAGTTGGCAAGGTGCGCACACAATCCCAGTGTTGTACAGCTTGCTTCTTCACCTTCCCGAAGCTGCCGCTCTCCCCGGCTCCCGGAGCCGAAGAAGCGGCTTCTTCGCGCAAAGACAATTGTGCCGCTCACAGTGCTCTCCTTAGCGCGGCTTCTGCCCAAAGACGCCCGGGAGCGGCTCTTAGCTCCGGTGAGCATCCTACCTTCGTCTTTAGCGTCTCTTTTCATCTACATCTCAGCAAAAAGCTTTTCCACTACATCTGGCAAGGACTAACTGTGCCAGCACAGAAAACATCTCCCATCGTGTTCTAGAAGTTGCAGAGATGTCTGCCAAGTGTTTGGCAGGAAGAAAAGAAAAGTTGTCCAAAACAGCTTCCAATCGAATGTTCATGTGATTGGAAAAGTCAGGAGAGTGCAAAAGTACTGTTTTCTATCAGTTGGCAAGGTGCGCACACAATCCCAGTGTTGTACAGCTTGCTTCTTCACCTTCCCGAAGCTGCCACTCTCTCCGGCTCCCGGAGCCGAAGAAGCGGCTTCTTCGCGCAAGGACGATTGTGCCGCACACAGTGCTCTCCTTAGCGCGGCTTCTGCCCAAAGACGCCGGGGAGTGGCTCTTAGCTCCGGAGAGCATCCTAACTTCGTCTTTAGCGTCTTTTGTAGTCTACGTCTTAGCAAAACGCTTTGCCAGTATGTCTGGCTAGGAAAAACTGTGCCAGCACAGAAAACATCTCCCATCGTTTTCTAGAAGTTGCAGAGATGTCTGCCAAGTGTTTGGCAGGAAGAAAAGAAAAGTTGTCCACAACAGCTTCCAATCGAATGTTCATGTGATTGGAAAAGTAAGGAGTGTGCAAAAGTACTGTTTTCTATCAGTTGGCAAGGTGCGCACACAATCCCAGTATTGTACAGCTTGCTTCTTCACCTTCCCGAAGCTGCCGCTCTCCCCGGATCCCGGAGTCGAAGAAGCGGCTTCTTCGCGCAAAGACGATTGTGCCGCTCACAGTGCTCTCCTTACTGCGGCTTCTGCCGAAAGACGCCCGGGAGCGGCTCTTAGCTCTGAAGAGCATCCTACCTTCGTCTTTAGCGTCTCTTCTCATCTACATCTCAGCAAAAAGCTTTTCCACAACATCTGGCAAGGGGAAACTGTGCCAGCACAAAAAATATCTCCCATCGTGTTCTAGAAGTTGCAGAGATGTCTGCCAAGTGTTTGGCAGGAAGAAAAGAAAAGTTGTCCAAAACAGCTTCCAATCGAATGTTCATGTGATTGGAAAAGTCAGGAGAGTGCAAAAGTACTGTTTTCTATCAGTTGGCAAGGTGCGCACACAATCCCAGTGTTGTACAGCTTGCTTCTTCACCTTCCCGAAGCTGCCGCTCTCCCCGGCTCCCGGAGGCGAAGAAGCAGGTTCTTCGCGCAAAGACAATTGTGCCGCTCACAGTGCTCTCCTTACTGCGGCTTCTGCCCAAAGACGCCCGGGAGCGGCTCTTAGCTCCGGAGAGCATCCTACCTTCGTCTTTAGCGTCTGGTGTAGTCTACATCTTATCAAAACGCTTTCCCACTATGTCTGGCAAGGAAAAACTGTGCCAGCAAAGAAAACATCTCCCATCGTGTTCTAGACGTTGCACGGATTTCTGCCAAGTGTTTGGCAGGAAGAAAAGAAAAGTTGTCCAAAACAGCTTCCAATCGAATGTTCATGTGATTGGAAAAGTCAGGAGAGTGCAAAAGTACTGTTTTCTATCAGTTGGCAAGCTGCGCACACAATCCCAGTGTTGTACAGCTTGCTTCTTCACCTTCCCGAAGCTGCCACTCTCTCCGGCTCCCGGAGCCGAATAAGGGGCTTCTTCACGCAAAGACGATTGTGGCGCTCACAGTGCTCTCCTTAGCACGGCTTCTGCCCAAAGACGCCCGGGAGCGGCTCTTAGCTCTAAAGAGAATCCTACCTTCGTCTTTAGCGTCTCTTCTAAACTACATCTCAGCAAAAAGCTTTTCCTCAACATCTGGCAAGGAGAAACTGCGCCAGCACAAAAAATATCTCCCATCGTGTTCTAGAAGTTGCAGAGATGTCTGCCAAGTGTTTGGCAGGAAGAAAAGAAAAGTTGTCCAAAACAGCTTCCAATCGAATGTTCATTTAATTGAAAAAGTCAGGAGAGTGCAAAAGTACTGTTTTCTATCAGTTGGCAAGGTGCGCAAACAATCCCAGTGTTGTACAGCTTGCTTCTTCACCTTCCCGAAGCTGCCGCTCTCCCCGGCTCCCGGAGCCGAAGAAGCGGCTTCTTCACGCAAAGACGATTGTGCCGCTCACAGTGCTCTCCTTACTGCGGCTTCTGCCCAAAGACGCCCGGGAGCGGCTCTTAGCTCCGGTGAGCATCCTACCTTCGTCTTTAGTGTCTCTTCTCATCTAAATCTCAGCAAAAAGCTTTTCCACTACATCTGGCAAGGAGAAACTGTGCCAGCACAGAAAACATCTCCCATCGTGTTCTAGAAGTTGCAGAGATGTCTGCCAAGTGTTTGGCAGGAAGAAAAGAAAAGTTGTCCAAAGCAGCTTCCAATCGAATGTTCATGTGATTGGAAAAGTCAGGAGAGTGCAAAAGTACTGTTTTCTATCAGTTGGCAAGGTGCGCACACAATCCCAGTCTTGTACAGCTTGCTTCTTCACCTTCCCGAAGCTGCCGCTCTCCCCGGGTCCCGGAGCCGAAGAAGCGGCTTCTTCGCGCAAAGACGATTGTGCTGCTCACAGTGCTCTCCTTAGCGCGGCTTCTGCCCAAAGACGCACGGGAGCGGCTCTTAGCTCCGGAGAGCCTCCTACCTTCGTCTTTAGCGCCTTAAGTAGTCTAAATCTTAGCAAATAGATTTTCCACTACATCTGGCAAGGAGAAACTATGCCAGCACAGAAAACATCTCCCATCGTGTTCTAGAAGTTGCAGAGATGTCTGCCAAGTGTTTGACAGGAAGAAAAGAAAAGTTGTCCAAAACAGCTTCCAATCGAATGTTCATGTGATTGGAAAAGTCAGGAGAGTGCAAAAGTACTGTTTTCTATCAGTTGGCAAGGTGCGCACACAATCCCAGTGTTGTACAGCTTGCTTCTTCACCTTCCCGAAGCTGCCGCTCTCCTGGGATCCCGGAGCCGAAGAAGCGGCTTCTTCGCGCAAAGACGATTGTGCCGCTCACAGTGCTCTCCTTAGCGCGGCTTCTGCCCAAAGACGCCCGGGAGCGGCTCTTAGCTCTGGAGAGCATCCTACCTTCGTCTTTAGCGTCTCTTCTCATCTACATCTCAGCAAAAAGCTTTTCCACTACATCTGGCAAGGACTAACTGTGCCAGCACAGAAAACATCTCCCATCGTGTTCTAGAAGTTGCAGAGATGTCTGCCAAGTGTTTGGCAGGAAGAAAAGAAAAGTTGTCCAAAACAGCTTCCAATCGAATGTTCATGTGATTGGAAAAGTCAGGAGAGTGCAAAAGTACTGTTTTCTATCAGTTGGCAAGGTGCGCACACAATCCCAGTGTTGTACAGCTTGCTTCTTCACCTTCCCGAAGCTGCCACTCTCTCCGGCTCCCTGAGCCGAAGAAGCGGCTTCTTCGCGCAAGGACGATTGTGCCGCTCACAGTGCTCTCCTTAGCGCGGCTTCTGCCCAAAGACGCCGGGGAGTGGCTCTTAGCTCCGGAGAGCATCCTACCTTCGGCTTTAGCGTCTTTTCTAGTCTAAATCTTAGCAAAAAGCTTTTCCGCTACATCTGGCAAGGAGAAACTGTGCCAGCACAGAAAACATCTCCCATCGTGTTCTAGACGTTGCAGAGATGTCTGCCAAGTGTTTGGCAGGAAGAAAAGAAAAGTTGTCCAAAACAGCTTCCAATCGAGTGTTCATGTGATTGGAAAAGTCAGGAGAGTGCAAAAGTACTGTTTTCTATCAGTTGGAAAGCTGCGCACACAATCCCAGTGTTGTACAGCTTGCTTCTTCTCCTTCCCGAAGCTGCCGCTCTCTCCGGATCCCGGAGCCGAAGAAGCGGCTTCTTCGCGCAAAGACGATTGTGCCACTCACAGTGCTCTCCTTAGCGCGGCTTCTGCCCAAAGACGCCCGGGAGCGGCTCTTAGCTCCGGAGAGCATCCTACCTTCGTCTTTAGCGTCTTTTGTAGTCTACATCTTAGCAAATAGATTTTCCACTACATCTGGCAAGGAGAAACTATGTCAGCACAGAAAACATCTCCCATCGTGTTCTAGAAGTTCCAGAGATGTCTGCCAAGTGTTTGACAGGAAGAAAAGAAAAGTTGTCCAAAACAGCTTCCAATCGAATGTTCATGTGATTGGAAAAGTCAGGAGAGTGGAAAAGTACTGTTTTCTATCAGTTGGCAAGGTGCGCACACAATCCCAGTGTTGTACAGCTTGCTTCTTCACCTTCCCGAAGCTGCCGCTCTCCCCGGCTCCCGGAGCCGAAGAAGCGGCTTCTTCGCGCAAAGACGATTGTGCTGCTCACAGTGCTCTCCTTACTGCGGCTTCTGCCCAAAGACGCACGGGAGCGGCTCTTAGCTCCGGAGAGCATCCTAGCTTCGTCTTTAGCATCTCTTCTCATCTACATCTCAGCAAAAAGCTTTTCCACTACATCTGGCAAGGACTAACTGTGCCAGCACAGAAAACATCTCCCATCGTGTTCTAGAAGTTGCAGAGATGTCTGCCAAGTGTTTGGCAGGAAGAAAAGAAAAGTTGTCCAAAACAGCTTCCAATCGAATGTTCATGTGATTGGAAAAGTCAGGAGAGTGCAAAAGTACTGTTTTCTATCAGTTGGCAAGGTGCGCACACAATCCCAGTGTTGTACAGCTTGCTTCTTCACCTTCCCGAAGCTGCCACTCTCTCCGGCTCCCTGAGCCGAAGAAGCGGCTTCTTCGCGCAAGGACGATTGTGCCGCTCACAGTGCTCTCCTTAGCGCGGCTTCTGCCCAAAGACGCCGGGGAGTGGCTCTTAGCTCCGGAGAGCATCCTACCTTCGGCTTTAGCGTCTTTTCTAGTCTAAATCTTAGCAAAAAGCTTTTCCGCTACATCTGGCAAGGAGAAACTGTGCCAGCACAGAAAACATCTCCCATCGTGTTCTAGACGTTGCAGAGATGTCTGCCAAGTGTTTGGCAGGAAGAAAAGAAAAGTTGTCCAAAACAGCTTCCAATCGAGTGTTCATGTGATTGGAAAAGTCAGGAGAGTGCAAAAGTACTGTTTTCTATCAGTTGGAAAGCTGCGCACACAATCCCAGTGTTGTACAGCTTGCTTCTTCTCCTTCCCGAAGCTGCCGCTCTCTCCGGATCCCGGAGCCGAAGAAGCGGCTTCTTCGCGCAAAGACGATTGTGCCACTCACAGTGCTCTCCTTAGCGCGGCTTCTGCCCAAAGACGCCCGGGAGCGGCTCTTAGCTCCGGAGAGCATCCTACCTTCGTCTTTAGCGTCTTTTGTAGTCTACATCTTAGCAAATAGATTTTCCACTACATCTGGCAAGGAGAAACTATGTCAGCACAGAAAACATCTCCCATCGTGTTCTAGAAGTTCCAGAGATGTCTGCCAAGTGTTTGACAGGAAGAAAAGAAAAGTTGTCCAAAACAGCTTCCAATCGAATGTTCATGTGATTGGAAAAGTCAGGAGAGTGGAAAAGTACTGTTTTCTATCAGTTGGCAAGCTGCGCACACAATCCCAGTGTTGTACAGCTTGCTTCTTTACCTTCCCGAAGCTGCCGCTCTCCCCGGCTCCTGGAGCCGAAGAAGCGGCTTCTTCGCGCAAAGACGATTGTGCTGCTCACAGTGCTCTCCTTAGCGCGGCTTCTGCCCAAAGACGCACGGGAGCGGCTCTTAGCTCCGGAGAGCATCCTAGCTTCGTCTTTTGCGTCTCTTCTCATCTACATCTCAGCAAAAAGCTTTTCCACTACATCTGGCAAGGAGAAACTGTGCCAGCACAGAAAACATCTCCCATCGTGTTCTAGACGTTGCAGAGATGTCTGCCAAGTGTTTGGCAGGAAGAAAAGAAAAGTTGTCCAAAACAGCTTCCAATCGAATGTTCATGTGATTGGAAAAGTCAGGGGAGTGCAAAAGTACTGTTTTCTATCAGTTGGCAAGGTGCGCACACAATCCCAGTGTTGTACAGCTTACTTCTTCACCTTCCCGAAGCTGCCGGTCTTCCCGGCTCCCGAAGTCGAAGAAGTGGCTTCTTCACGCAAAGACGATTGTGCCGCTCACAGTGCTCTCCTTACTGCGGCTTCTGCCCAAAGACGCCCGGGAGCGGCTCTTAGCTCCGGAGAGCATCCTACCTTCGTCTTTTGCGTCTCTTCTCATCTACATCTCAGCAAAAAGCTTTTCCACTACATCTGGCAAGGAGAAACTGTGCCAGCACAGAAAACATCTCCCATCGTGTTCTAGACGTTGCAGAGATGTCTGCCAAGTGTTTGGCAGGAAGAAAAGAAAAGTTGTCCAAAACAGCTTCCAATCGAATGTTCATGTGATTGGAAAAGTCAGGAGAGTGCAAAAGTACTGTTTTCTATCAGTTGGCAAGCTGCGCACACAATCCCAGTGTTGTACAGCTTGCTTCTTCACCTTCCCGAAGCTGCCACTCTCTCCGGCTCCCGGAGCCGAAGAAGCAGCTTCTTCGCGCAAGGACGACTGTGCCGCTCACAGTGCTCTCCTTAGCGCGGCTTCTGCCCAAAGACGCCGGGGAGTGGCTCTTAGCTCCGGAGAGCATCCTACCTTCATCTTTAGCGTCTTTTGTAGTCTACATCTTAGCAAAACACTTTCCAACTATGTCGGGCAAAGAAAAAACTGTGCCAGCACAGAAAACATCTCCCATCGTGTTCTAGACGTTGCAGAGATGTCTGCCAAGTGTTTGGCAGGAAGAAAAGAAAAGTTGTCCAAAACAGCTTCCAATCGAATGTTCATGTGATTGGAAAAGTCAGGAGAGTGCAAAAGTACTGTTTTCTATCAGTTGGCAAGCTGCGCACACAATCCCAGTGTTGTACAGCTTGCTTCTTCACCTTCACGAAGCTGCCGCTCTCTCCGGCTCCCGGAGCCGAACAAGCGGCTTCTTGGCGCAAAGACGATTGTGCTGCTCACAGTGCTCTCCTTAGCGCGGCTTCTGCCCAAAGACGCCCGGGAGCGGCTCTTAGCTCCGGAGAGCATCCTACCTTCGTCTTTAGCGTCTTTTGTAGTCTACGTCTTAGCAAAACGCTTTGCCAGTATGTCTGGCTAGGAGAAACTGTGCCAGCACAGAAAACATCTCCCATCATGTTCTAGAAGTTTCAGAGATGTCTGCCAAGTGTTTGGCAGGAAGAAAAGAAAAGTTGTCCACAACAGCTTCCAATCGAATGTTCATGTGATTGGAAAAGTAAGGAGAGTGCAAAAGTACTGTTTTCTATCAGTTGGCAAGGTGCGCACACAATCCCAGTGTTGTACAGCTTGCTTCTTCACCTTCCCGAAGCTGCCGCTCTCCCCGGATCCCGAAGTCGAAGAAGCGGCTTCTTCGCGCAAAGACGATTGTGCCGCTCACAGTGCTCTCCTTACTGCGGCTTCTGCCCAAAGACGCCCGGGAGCGGCTCTTAGCTCTGAAGAGCATCCTACCTTCGTCTTTAGCGTCTCTTCTAATCTACATCTCAGCAAAAAGCTTTTCCACAACATCTGGAAAGGGGAAACTGTGCCAGCACAAAAAATATCTCCCATCGTGTTCTAGAAGTTGCAGAGATGTCTGCCAAGTGTTTGGCAGGAAGAAAAGAAAAGTTGTCCAAAACAGCTTCCAATTGAATGTTCATGTGATTGGAAAAGTCAGGAGAGTGCAAAAGTACTGTTTTCTATCAGTTGGCAAGGTGCGCACACAATCCCAGTGTTGTACAGCTTGCTTCTTCACCTTCCCGAAGCTGCCGCTCTCCCCGGCTCCCGGAGCCGAAGAAGCGGCTTCTTCGCGCAAAGACGATTGTGCCGCTCACCGTGCTCTCCTTACTGAGGCTTCTGCCCAAAGACGCCCGGGAGCGGCTCTTAGCTCCCGTGAGCATCCTACCTTCGTCTTTAGCGTCTCTTCTCATCTACATCTCAGCAAAAAGCTTTTCCACTACATCTGGCAAGGAGAAACTGTGCCAGCACAGAAAACATCTCCCATCGTGTTCTAGAAGTTGCAGAGATGTCTGCCAAGTGTTTGGCAGGAAGAAAAGAAAAGTTGTCCAAAACAGCTTCCAATCGAATGTTCATGTGATTGGAAAAGTCAGGAGAGTGCAAAAGTACTGTTTTCTATCAGTTGGCAAGGTGCGCACACAATCCCAGTGTTGTACAGCTTGCTTCTTCACCTTCCCGAAGCTGCCGCTCTCTCCGGATCCCGGAGCCGAAGAAGCGGCTTCTACGCGCAAAGACGATTGTGCCGCTCACAGTGCTCTCCTTAGCGCGGCTTCTGCCCAAAGACGCCCGGGAGCGGCTCTTAGCTCCGGAGAGCATCCTACCTTCGTCTTTAGCGTCTTTTGTAGTCTACATCTTAGCAAATAGATTTTCCACTACATCTGGCAAGGAGAAACTATGCCAGCACAGAAAACATCTCCCATCGTGTTCTAGAAGTTCCAGAGATGTCTGCCAAGTGTTTGACAGGAAGAAAAGAAAAGTTGTCCAAAACAGCTTCCAATCGAATGTTCATGTGATTGGAAAAGTCAGGAGAGTGCAAAAGTACTGTTTTCTATCAGTTGGAAAGCTGCGCACACAATCCCAGTGTTGTACAGCTTGCTTCTTCACCTTCCCGAAGCTGCCGCTCTCCCCGGCTCCCAGAGCCGAAGAAGCGGCTTCTTCGCGCAAAGACGATTGTGCTGCTCACAGTGCTCTCCTTAGCGCGGCTTCTGCCCAAAGACGCACGGGAGCGGCTCTTAGCTCCGGAGAGCATCCTAGCTTCGTCTTTAGCGACTCTTCTCATCTACATCTCAGCAAAAAGCTTTTCCACTACATCTGGCAAGGAGAAACTGTGCCAGCACAGAAAACATCTCCCATCGTGTTCTAGACGTTGCAGAGATGTCTGCCAAGTGTTTGGCAGGAAGAAAAGAAAAGTTGTCCAAAACAGCTTCCAATCGAATGTTCATGTGATTGGAAAAGTCAGGAGAGTGCAGAAGTACTGTTTTCTATCAGTTGGCAAGGTGCGCACACAATCCCAGTGTTGTACAGCTTGCTTCTTCACCTTCCCGAAGCTGCCGCTCTCTCCGGATCCCGGAGCCGAAGAAGCGGTTTCTTCGCGCAAAGACGATTGTGCTGCTCACAGTGCTCTCCTTAGCGCGGCTTCTGCCCAAAGACGCACGGGAGCGGCTCTTAGCTCCGGAGAGCATCCTAGCTTCGTCTTTAGCGACTCTTCTCATCTACATCTCAGCAAAAAGCGTTTCCACTACATCTGGCAAGGAGAAACTGTGCCAGCACAGAAAACATCTCCCATCGTGTTCTAGACGTTGCAGAGATGTCTGCCAAGTGTTTGGCAGGAAGAAAAGTTGTCCAAAACAGCTTCCAATCGAATGTTCATGTGATTGGAAAAGTCAGGAGAGTGCAAAAGTACTGTTTTCTATCAGTTGGCAAGCTGCGCACACAATCCCAGTGTTGTACAGCTTGCTTCTTTACCTTCCCGAAGCTGCCGCTCTCCCCGGCTCCCGGAGCCGAAGAAGCGGCTTCTTCGCGCAAAGACGATTGTGCTGCTCACAGTGCTCTCCTTAGCGCGGCTTCTGCCCAAAGACGCCCGGGAGCGGCTCTTAGCTCCGGAGAGCATCCTACCTTCGTCTTTAGCGTCTCTTTTCATCTACATCTCAGCAAAAAGCTTTTCCACTACATCTGGCAAGGACTAACTGTGCCAGCACAGAAAACATCTCCCATCGTGTTCTAGAAGTTGCAGAGATGTCTGCCAAGTGTTTGGCAGGAAGAAAAGAAAAGTTGTCCAAAACAGCTTCCAATCGAATGTTCATGTGACTGGAAAAGTCAGGAGAGTGCAAAAGTACTGTTTTCTATCAGTTGGCAAGGTGCGCACACAATCCCAGTGTTGTACAGCTTGCTTCTTCACCTTCCCGAAGCTGCCGCTCTCTCCGGCTCCCGGAGCCGAAGAAGCGGCTTCTTCGCGCAAAGACGATTGTGCCGCTCACAGTGCTCTCCTTAG
Source organism: Melospiza georgiana (assembly GCF_028018845.1). Lineage (NCBI taxonomy): Eukaryota > Metazoa > Chordata > Aves > Passeriformes > Passerellidae > Melospiza > Melospiza georgiana. The sequence continues at coordinate 31,890,372 of NC_080464.1, read as the reverse complement.
CGCGGCTTCTGCCCAAAGACGCCGGGGAGTGGCTCTTAGCTCCGGAGAGCATCCTACCTTCGTCTTTAGCGTCTTTTGTAGTCTACGTCTTAGCAAAACGCTTTGCCAGTATGTCTGGCTAGGAAAAACTGTGCCAGCACAGAAAACATCTCCCATCGTGTTCTAGACGTTGCAGAGATGTCTGCCAAGTGTTTGGCAGGAAGAAAAGAAAAGTTGTCCACAACAGCTTCCAATCGAATGTTCATGTGATTGGAAAAGTAAGGAGAGTGCAAAAGTACTGTTTTCTATCAGTTGGCAAGGTGCGCACACAATCCCAGTATTGTACAGCTTGCTTCTCACCTTCCCGAAGCTGTCGGTCTCCCCGGCTCCCGGAGTCGAAGAAGCGGCTTCTTCGCGCAAAGACGATTGTGCTGCTCACAGTGCTCTCCTTAGCGCGGCTTCTGCCCAAAGACGCACGGGAGCGGCTCTTAGCTCCGGAGAGCATCCTAGCTTCGTCTTTAGCGACTCTTCTCATCTACATCTCAGCAAAAAGCGTTTCCACTACATCTGGCAAGGAGAAACTGTGCCAGCACAGAAAACATCTCCCATCGTGTTCTAGACGTTGCAGAGATGTCTGCCAAGTGTTTGGCAGGAAGAAAAGAAAAGTTGTCCAAAACAGCTTCCAATCGAATGTTCATGTGATTGGAAAAGTCAGGAGAGTGCAAAAGTACTGTTTTCTATCAGTTGGCAAGCTGCGCACACAATCCCAGTGTTGTACAGCTTGCTTCTTCACCTTCCCGAAGCTGCCGCTCTCCCCGGCTCCGGGAGCCGAAGAAGCGTCTTCTTCGCGCAAGGACGATTGTGCTGCTCACAGTGCTCTCAGCGCGGCTTCTGCCCAAAGACTCCCGGGAGCGGCTCTTAGCTCCGGAGAGCATCCTGCCTTCGTCTTTAGCGTCTCTTCTCATCTACATCTCAGCAAAAAGCTTTTGGACTACATCTGGCAAGGAGAAACTGTGCCAGCACAGAAAACATCTCCCATCATCTTCTAGAAGTTGCAGAGATGTCTGCCAAGTGTTTGGCAGGAAGAAAAGAAAAGTTGTCCAAAACAGCTTCCAATCGAATGTTCATGTGATTGGAAAAGTCAAGAGAGTGCAAAAGTACTGTTTTCTATCAGTTGGCAAGGTGCGCACACAATCCCAGTGTTGTACAGCTTGCTTCTTCACCTTCCCGAAGCTGCCACTCTCCCCGGCTCCCGGAGCCGAAGAAGCGGCTTCTTCGCGTAAAGACGATTGTGCCGCTCACAGTGCTCTCCTTAGCGCGGCTTCTGCCCAAAGAGGCCCGGGAGCGGCTCTTAGCTCTGGAGAGCATCCTACCTTCGTCTTTCGCGTCTCTTCTCATCTACATCTCAGCAAAAAGCTTTTCCACTACATCTGGCAAGGAGAAACTGTGCCAGCACAGAAAACATCTCCCATCGTGTTCTAGAAGTTGCAGAGATGTCTGCCAAGTGTTTGGCAGGAAGAAAAGAAAAGTTGTCCAAAACAGCTTCCAATCGAATGTTCATGTGATTGGAAAAGTCAGGAGAGTGCAAAAGTACTGTTTTCTATCAGTTGGCAAGGTGCGCACACAATCCCAGTGTTGTACAGCTTGCTTCTTCACCTTCCCGAAGCTGCCGCTCTCTCCGGATCTCGGAGCCGAAGAAGCGGCTTCTTCGCGCAAAGACGATTGTGCCGCTCACAGTGCTCTCCTTAGCGCGGCTTCTGCCCAAAGACGCCCGGGAGCGGCTCTTTGCTCCGGACAGCATCCTACCTTCGTCTTTAGCGCCTCTTCTCATCTACTTCTCAGAAAAAAGCTTTTCCACTATGTCTGGCTAGGAAAAACTGTGCCAGCACAGAAAACATCTCCCATCGTGTTCTAGAAGTTGCAGAGATGTCTGCCAAGTGTTTGGCAGGAAGAAAAGAAAAGTTGTCCAAAACAGCTTCCAATCGAATGTTCATGTAATTGGAAAAGCCAGGAGAGTGCAAAGGTACTGTTTTGTATCAGCTGGCAAGGTGCGCACACAATCCCAGTGTTGTACAGCTTGCTTCTTCACCTTCCCGAAGCTGCCGCTCTCGCCGGCTCCCGGAGCCCAAGAAGCGGCTTCTTCGCGCAAAGACGATTGTGCCGCTCACAGTGCTCCTTAGCGCGGCTTCTGCCGAAAGACGCCCGGGAGCGGCTCTTAGCTCCGAAGAGCATCCTACCTTCGTCTTTAGCTCCTCTTCTCATCTACATCTCGGCAAAATGCTTTCCCACTATGTCTGGCTAGCAAAAACTGTGTCAGCATAGAAAACATCTCCCATCGTGTTCTAGAAGTTGCACGGAGGTCTGCCAAGTGTTTGGCAGGAAGAAAAGAAAAGTTGTCCAAAACAGCTTCCAATCGAATGTTCATGTGATTGGAAAAGCCAGGAGAGTGCAAAGGTACTGTTTTCTATCAGTTGGCAAGGTGCGCACACAATCCCAGTCTTGTACAGCTTGCTTCTTCACCTTCCCGAAGCTGCCGCTCTCGCCGGCTCCCGGAGCCCAAGAAGCGGCTTCTTCGCGCAAAGACGATTGTGCCGCTCACAGTGCTCTCCTTAGCGCGGCTTCTGCCGAAAGACGCCCGGCAGCGGCTCTTAGCTCCGGAGAGCATCCTACCTTCGTCTTTAGCGTCTCTTTTCATCTACATCTCAGCAAAAAGCTTTTCCACTACATCTGGCAAGGACTAACTGTGCCAGCACAGAAAACATCTCCCATCGTGTTCTAGAAGTTGCAGAGATGTCTGCCAAGTGTTTGGCAGGAAGAAAAGAAAAGTTGTCCAAAACAGCTTCCAATCGAATGTTCATGTGACTGGAAAAGTCAGGAGAGTGCAAAAGTACTGTTTTCTATCAGTTGGCAAGGTGCGCACACAATCCCAGTGTTGTACAGCTTGCTTCTTCACCTTCCCGAAGCTGCCACTCTCTCCGGCTCCCGGAGCCGAAGAAGCGGCTTCTTCGCGCAAAGACGATTGTGCCGCACACAGTGCTCTCCTTAGCGCGGCTTCTGCCCAAAGACGCCGGGGAGTGGCTCTTAGCTCCGGAGAGCATCCTACCTTCGTCTTTAGCGTCTTTTGTAGTCTACGTCTTAGCAAAACGCTTTGCCAGTATGTCTGGCTAGGAAAAACTGTGCCAGCACAGAAAACATCTCCCATCGTTTTCGAGAAGTTGCAGAGATGTCTGCCAAGTGTTTGGCAGGAAGAAAAGAAAAGTTGTCCACAACAGCTTCTAATCGAATGTTCATGTGATTGGAAAAGTAAGGAGTGTGCAAAAGTACTGTTTTCTATCAGTTGGCAAGGTGCGCACACAATCCCAGTATTGTACAGCTTGCTTCTTCACCTTCCCGAAGCTGCCGCTCTCCCCGGATCCCGGAGTCGAAGAAGCGGCTTCTTCGCGCAAAGACGATTGTGCCGCTCACAGTGCTCTCCTTACTGCGGCTTCTGCCCAAAGACGCCCGGGAGCGGCTCTTAGCTCTGAAGAGCATCCTACCTTCGTCTTTAGCGTCTCTTCTCATCTACATCTCAGCAAAAAGCTTTTCCACTACATCTGGCAAGGGGAAACTGTGCCAGCACAAAAAATATCTCCCATCGTGTTCTAGAAGTTGCAGAGATGTCTGCCAAGTGTTTGGCAGGAAGAAAAGAAAAGTTGTCCAAAACAGCTTCCAATCGAATGTTCATGTGATTGGAAAAGTCAGGAGAGTGCAAAAGTACTATTTTCTATCAGTTGGCAAGGTGCGCACACAATCCCAGTGTTGTACAGCTTGCTTCTTCACCTTCCCGAAGCTGCCGCTCTCCCCGGCTCCCGGAGCCGAAGAAGCGGCTTCTTCGCGCAAAGACAATTGTGCCGCTCACAGTGCTCTCCTTAGCGCGGCTTCTGCCCAAAGACGCCCGGGAGTGGCTCTTAGCTCCGGAGAGCATCCTAACTTCGTCTTTAGCGTCTTTTGTAGTCTACGTCTTAGCAAAACGCTTTGCCAGTATGTCTGGCTAGGAAAAACTGTGCCAGCACAGAAAACATCTCCCATCGTTTTCTAGAAGTTGCAGAGATGTCTGCCAAGTGTTTGGCAGGAAGAAAAGAAAAGTTGTCCACAACAGCTTCCAATCGAATGTTCATGTGATTGGAAAAGTAAGGAGTGTGCAAAAGTACTGTTTTCTATCAGTTGGCAAGGTGCGCACACAATCCCAGTATTGTACAGCTTGCTTCTTCACCTTCCCGAAGCTGCCGCTCTCCCCGGATCCCGGAGTCGAAGAAGCGGCTTCTTCGCGCAAAGACGATTGTGCCGCTCACAGTGCTCTCCTTACTGCGGCTTCTGCCGAAAGACGCCCGGGAGCGGCTCTTAGCTCTGAAGAGCATCCTACCTTCGTCTTTAGCGTCTCTTCTCATCTACATCTCAGCAAAAAGCTTTTCCACAACATCTGGCAAGGGGAAACTGTGCCAGCACAAAAAATATCTCCCATCGTGTTCTAGAAGTTGCAGAGATGTCTGCCAAGTGTTTGGCAGGAAGAAAAGAAAAGTTGTCCAAAACAGCTTCCAATCGAATGTTCATGTGATTGGAAAAGTCAGGAGAGTGCAAAAGTACTGTTTTCTATCAGTTGGCAAGGTGCGCACACAATCCCAGTGTTGTACAGCTTGCTTCTTCACCTTCCCGAAGCTGCCGCTCTCCCCGGCTCCCGGAGGCGAAGAAGCAGGTTCTTCGCGCAAAGACAATTGTGCCGCTCACAGTGCTCTCCTTACTGCGGCTTCTGCCCAAAGACGCCCGGGAGCGGCTCTTAGCTCCGGAGAGCATCCTACCTTCGTCTTTAGCGTCTGGTGTAGTCTACATCTTATCAAAACGCTTTCCCACTATGTCTGGCAAGGAAAAACTGTGCCAGCAAAGAAAACATCTCCCATCGTGTTCTAGACGTTGCACGGATTTCTGCCAAGTGTTTGGCAGGAAGAAAAGAAAAGTTGTCCAAAACAGCTTCCAATCGAATGTTCATGTGATTGGAAAAGTCAGGAGAGTGCAAAAGTACTGTTTTCTATCAGTTGGCAAGCTGCGCACACAATCCCAGTGTTGTACAGCTTGCTTCTTCACCTTCCCGAAGCTGCCACTCTCTCCGGCTCCCGGAGCCGAATAAGGGGCTTCTTCACGCAAAGACGATTGTGGCGCTCACAGTGCTCTCCTTAGCACGGCTTCTGCCCAAAGACGCCCGGGAGCGGCTCTTAGCTCTAAAGAGAATCCTACCTTCGTCTTTAGCGTCTCTTCTAAACTACATCTCAGCAAAAAGCTTTTCCTCAACATCTGGCAAGGAGAAACTGCGCCAGCACAAAAAATATCTCCCATCGTGTTCTAGAAGTTGCAGAGATGTCTGCCAAGTGTTTGGCAGGAAGAAAAGAAAAGTTGTCCAAAACAGCTTCCAATCGAATGTTCATTTAATTGAAAAAGTCAGGAGAGTGCAAAAGTACTGTTTTCTATCAGTTGGCAAGGTGCGCAAACAATCCCAGTGTTGTACAGCTTGCTTCTTCACCTTCCCGAAGCTGCCGCTCTCCCCGGCTCCCGGAGCCGAAGAAGCGGCTTCTTCACGCAAAGACGATTGTGCCGCTCACAGTGCTCTCCTTACTGCGGCTTCTGCCCAAAGACGCCCGGGAGCGGCTCTTAGCTCCGGTGAGCATCCTACCTTCGTCTTTAGTGTCTCTTCTCATCTAAATCTCAGCAAAAAGCTTTTCCACTACATCTGGCAAGGAGAAACTGTGCCAGCACAGAAAACATCTCCCATCGTGTTCTAGAAGTTGCAGAGATGTCTGCCAAGTGTTTGGCAGGAAGAAAAGAAAAGTTGTCCAAAGCAGCTTCCAATCGAATGTTCATGTGATTGGAAAAGTCAGGAGAGTGCAAAAGTACTGTTTTCTATCAGTTGGCAAGGTGCGCACACAATCCCAGTCTTGTACAGCTTGCTTCTTCACCTTCCCGAAGCTGCCGCTCTCCCCGGGTCCCGGAGCCGAAGAAGCGGCTTCTTCGCGCAAAGACGATTGTGCTGCTCACAGTGCTCTCCTTAGCGCGGCTTCTGCCCAAAGACGCACGGGAGCGGCTCTTAGCTCCGGAGAGCCTCCTACCTTCGTCTTTAGCGCCTTAAGTAGTCTAAATCTTAGCAAATAGATTTTCCACTACATCTGGCAAGGAGAAACTATGCCAGCACAGAAAACATCTCCCATCGTGTTCTAGAAGTTGCAGAGATGTCTGCCAAGTGTTTGACAGGAAGAAAAGAAAAGTTGTCCAAAACAGCTTCCAATCGAATGTTCATGTGATTGGAAAAGTCAGGAGAGTGCAAAAGTACTGTTTTCTATCAGTTGGCAAGGTGCGCACACAATCCCAGTGTTGTACAGCTTGCTTCTTCACCTTCCCGAAGCTGCCGCTCTCCTGGGATCCCGGAGCCGAAGAAGCGGCTTCTTCGCGCAAAGACGATTGTGCCGCTCACAGTGCTCTCCTTAGCGCGGCTTCTGCCCAAAGACGCCCGGGAGCGGCTCTTAGCTCTGGAGAGCATCCTACCTTCGTCTTTAGCGTCTCTTCTCATCTACATCTCAGCAAAAAGCTTTTCCACTACATCTGGCAAGGACTAACTGTGCCAGCACAGAAAACATCTCCCATCGTGTTCTAGAAGTTGCAGAGATGTCTGCCAAGTGTTTGGCAGGAAGAAAAGAAAAGTTGTCCAAAACAGCTTCCAATCGAATGTTCATGTGATTGGAAAAGTCAGGAGAGTGCAAAAGTACTGTTTTCTATCAGTTGGCAAGGTGCGCACACAATCCCAGTGTTGTACAGCTTGCTTCTTCACCTTCCCGAAGCTGCCACTCTCTCCGGCTCCCTGAGCCGAAGAAGCGGCTTCTTCGCGCAAGGACGATTGTGCCGCTCACAGTGCTCTCCTTAGCGCGGCTTCTGCCCAAAGACTCCGGGGAGTGGCTCTTAGCTCCGGAGAGCATCCTACCTTCGGCTTTAGCGTCTTTTCTAGTCTAAATCTTAGCAAAAAGCTTTTCCGCTACATCTGGCAAGGAGAAACTGTGCCAGCACAGAAAACATCTCCCATCGTGTTCTAGACGTTGCAGAGATGTCTGCCAAGTGTTTGGCAGGAAGAAAAGAAAAGTTGTGCAAAACAGCTTCCAATCGAGTGTTCATGTGATTGGAAAAGTCAGGAGAGTGCAAAAGTACTGTTTTCTATCAGTTGGAAAGCTGCGCACACAATCCCAGTGTTGTACAGCTTGCTTCTTCTCCTTCCCGAAGCTGCCGCTCTCTCCGGATCCCGGAGCCGAAGAAGCGGCTTCTTCGCGCAAAGACGATTGTGCCACTCACAGTGCTCTCCTTAGCGCGGCTTCTGCCCAAAGACGCCCGGGAGCGGCTCTTAGCTCCGGAGAGCATCCTACCTTCGTCTTTAGCGTCTTTTGTAGTCTACATCTTAGCAAATAGATTTTCCACTACATCTGGCAAGGAGAAACTATGTCAGCACAGAAAACATCTCCCATCGTGTTCTAGAAGTTCCAGAGATGTCTGCCAAGTGTTTGACAGGAAGAAAAGAAAAGTTGTCCAAAACAGCTTCCAATCGAATGTTCATGTGATTGGAAAAGTCAGGAGAGTGGAAAAGTACTGTTTTCTATCAGTTGGCAAGGTGCGCACACAATCCCAGTGTTGTACAGCTTGCTTCTTCACCTTCCCGAAGCTGCCGCTCTCCCCGGCTCCCGGAGCCGAAGAAGCGGCTTCTTCGCGCAAAGACGATTGTGCTGCTCACAGTGCTCTCCTTACTGCGGCTTCTGCCCAAAGACGCACGGGAGCGGCTCTTAGCTCCGGAGAGCATCCTAGCTTCGTCTTTAGCATCTCTTCTCATCTACATCTCAGCAAAAAGCTTTTCCACTACATCTGGCAAGGACTAACTGTGCCAGCACAGAAAACATCTCCCATCGTGTTCTAGAAGTTGCAGAGATGTCTGCCAAGTGTTTGGCAGGAAGAAAAGAAAAGTTGTCCAAAACAGCTTCCAATCGAATGTTCATGTGATTGGAAAAGTCAGGAGAGTGCAAAAGTACTGTTTTCTATCAGTTGGCAAGGTGCGCACACAATCCCAGTGTTGTACAGCTTGCTTCTTCACCTTCCCGAAGCTGCCACTCTCTCCGGCTCCCTGAGCCGAAGAAGCGGCTTCTTCGCGCAAGGACGATTGTGCCGCTCACAGTGCTCTCCTTAGCGCGGCTTCTGCCCAAAGACGCCGGGGAGTGGCTCTTAGCTCCGGAGAGCATCCTACCTTCGGCTTTAGCGTCTTTTCTAGTCTAAATCTTAGCAAAAAGCTTTTCCGCTACATCTGGCAAGGAGAAACTGTGCCAGCACAGAAAACATCTCCCATCGTGTTCTAGACGTTGCAGAGATGTCTGCCAAGTGTTTGGCAGGAAGAAAAGAAAAGTTGTCCAAAACAGCTTCCAATCGAGTGTTCATGTGATTGGAAAAGTCAGGAGAGTGCAAAAGTACTGTTTTCTATCAGTTGGAAAGCTGCGCACACAATCCCAGTGTTGTACAGCTTGCTTCTTCTCCTTCCCGAAGCTGCCGCTCTCTCCGGATCCCGGAGCCGAAGAAGCGGCTTCTTCGCGCAAAGACGATTGTGCCACTCACAGTGCTCTCCTTAGCGCGGCTTCTGCCCAAAGACGCCCGGGAGCGGCTCTTAGCTCCGGAGAGCATCCTACCTTCGTCTTTAGCGTCTTTTGTAGTCTACATCTTAGCAAATAGATTTTCCACTACATCTGGCAAGGAGAAACTATGTCAGCACAGAAAACATCTCCCATCGTGTTCTAGAAGTTCCAGAGATGTCTGCCAAGTGTTTGACAGGAAGAAAAGAAAAGTTGTCCAAAACAGCTTCCAATCGAATGTTCATGTGATTGGAAAAGTCAGGAGAGTGGAAAAGTACTGTTTTCTATCAGTTGGCAAGCTGCGCACACAATCCCAGTGTTGTACAGCTTGCTTCTTTACCTTCCCGAAGCTGCCGCTCTCCCCGGCTCCTGGAGCCGAAGAAGCGGCTTCTTCGCGCAAAGACGATTGTGCTGCTCACAGTGCTCTCCTTAGCGCGGCTTCTGCCCAAAGACGCACGGGAGCGGCTCTTAGCTCCGGAGAGCATCCTAGCTTCGTCTTTTGCGTCTCTTCTCATCTACATCTCAGCAAAAAGCTTTTCCACTACATCTGGCAAGGAGAAACTGTGCCAGCACAGAAAACATCTCCCATCGTGTTCTAGACGTTGCAGAGATGTCTGCCAAGTGTTTGGCAGGAAGAAAAGAAAAGTTGTCCAAAACAGCTTCCAATCGAATGTTCATGTGATTGGAAAAGTCAGGGGAGTGCAAAAGTACTGTTTTCTATCAGTTGGCAAGGTGCGCACACAATCCCAGTGTTGTACAGCTTACTTCTTCACCTTCCCGAAGCTGCCGGTCTTCCCGGCTCCCGAAGTCGAAGAAGTGGCTTCTTCACGCAAAGACGATTGTGCCGCTCACAGTGCTCTCCTTACTGCGGCTTCTGCCCAAAGACGCCCGGGAGCGGCTCTTAGCTCCGGAGAGCATCCTACCTTCGTCTTTTGCGTCTCTTCTCATCTACATCTCAGCAAAAAGCTTTTCCACTACATCTGGCAAGGAGAAACTGTGCCAGCACAGAAAACATCTCCCATCGTGTTCTAGACGTTGCAGAGATGTCTGCCAAGTGTTTGGCAGGAAGAAAAGAAAAGTTGTCCAAAACAGCTTCCAATCGAATGTTCATGTGATTGGAAAAGTCAGGAGAGTGCAAAAGTACTGTTTTCTATCAGTTGGCAAGCTGCGCACACAATCCCAGTGTTGTACAGCTTGCTTCTTCACCTTCCCGAAGCTGCCACTCTCTCCGGCTCCCGGAGCCGAAGAAGCAGCTTCTTCGCGCAAGGACGACTGTGCCGCTCACAGTGCTCTCCTTAGCGCGGCTTCTGCCCAAAGACGCCGGGGAGTGGCTCTTAGCTCCGGAGAGCATCCTACCTTCATCTTTAGCGTCTTTTGTAGTCTACATCTTAGCAAAACACTTTCCAACTATGTCGGGCAAAGAAAAAACTGGGCCAGCACAGAAAACATCTCCCATCGTGTTCTAGACGTTGCAGAGATGTCTGCCAAGTGTTTGGCAGGAAGAAAAGAAAAGTTGTCCAAAACAGCTTCCAATCGAATGTTCATGTGATTGGAAAAGTCAGGAGAGTGCAAAAGTACTGTTTTCTATCAGTTGGCAAGCTGCGCACACAATCCCAGTGTTGTACAGCTTGCTTCTTCACCTTCACGAAGCTGCCGCTCTCTCCGGCTCCCGGAGCCGAACAAGCGGCTTCTTGGCGCAAAGACGATTGTGCTGCTCACAGTGCTCTCCTTAGCGCGGCTTCTGCCCAAAGACGCCCGGGAGCGGCTCTTAGCTCCGGAGAGCATCCTACCTTCGTCTTTAGCGTCTTTTGTAGTCTACGTCTTAGCAAAACGCTTTGCCAGTATGTCTGGCTAGGAGAAACTGTGCCAGCACAGAAAACATCTCCCATCATGTTCTAGAAGTTTCAGAGATGTCTGCCAAGTGTTTGGCAGGAAGAAAAGAAAAGTTGTCCACAACAGCTTCCAATCGAATGTTCATGTGATTGGAAAAGTAAGGAGAGTGCAAAAGTACTGTTTTCTATCAGTTGGCAAGGTGCGCACACAATCCCAGTGTTGTACAGCTTGCTTCTTCACCTTCCCGAAGCTGCCGCTCTCCCCGGATCCCGAAGTCGAAGAAGCGGCTTCTTCGCGCAAAGACGATTGTGCCGCTCACAGTGCTCTCCTTACTGCGGCTTCTGCCCAAAGACGCCCGGGAGCGGCTCTTAGCTCTGAAGAGCATCCTACCTTCGTCTTTAGCGTCTCTTCTAATCTACATCTCAGCAAAAAGCTTTTCCACAACATCTGGAAAGGGGAAACTGTGCCAGCACAAAAAATATCTCCCATCGTGTTCTAGAAGTTGCAGAGATGTCTGCCAAGTGTTTGGCAGGAAGAAAAGAAAAGTTGTCCAAAACAGCTTCCAATTGAATGTTCATGTGATTGGAAAAGTCAGGAGAGTGCAAAAGTACTGTTTTCTATCAGTTGGCAAGGTGCGCACACAATCCCAGTGTTGTACAGCTTGCTTCTTCACCTTCCCGAAGCTGCCGCTCTCCCCGGCTCCCGGAGCCGAAGAAGCGGCTTCTTCGCGCAAAGACGATTGTGCCGCTCACCGTGCTCTCCTTACTGAGGCTTCTGCCCAAAGACGCCCGGGAGCGGCTCTTAGCTCCCGTGAGCATCCTACCTTCGTCTTTAGCGTCTCTTCTCATCTACATCTCAGCAAAAAGCTTTTCCACTACATCTGGCAAGGAGAAACTGTGCCAGCACAGAAAACATCTCCCATCGTGTTCTAGAAGTTGCAGAGATGTCTGCCAAGTGTTTGGCAGGAAGAAAAGAAAAGTTGTCCAAAACAGCTTCCAATCGAATGTTCATGTGATTGGAAAAGTCAGGAGAGTGCAAAAGTACTGTTTTCTATCAGTTGGCAAGGTGCGCACACAATCCCAGTGTTGTACAGCTTGCTTCTTCACCTTCCCGAAGCTGCCGCTCTCTCCGGATCCCGGAGCCGAAGAAGCGGCTTCTACGCGCAAAGACGATTGTGCCGCTCACAGTGCTCTCCTTAGCGCGGCTTCTGCCCAAAGACGCCCGGGAGCGGCTCTTAGCTCCGGAGAGCATCCTACCTTCGTCTTTAGCGTCTTTTGTAGTCTACATCTTAGCAAATAGATTTTCCACTACATCTGGCAAGGAGAAACTATGCCAGCACAGAAAACATCTCCCATCGTGTTCTAGAAGTTCCAGAGATGTCTGCCAAGTGTTTGACAGGAAGAAAAGAAAAGTTGTCCAAAACAGCTTCCAATCGAATGTTCATGTGATTGGAAAAGTCAGGAGAGTGCAAAAGTACTGTTTTCTATCAGTTGGAAAGCTGCGCACACAATCCCAGTGTTGTACAGCTTGCTTCTTCACCTTCCCGAAGCTGCCGCTCTCCCCGGCTCCCAGAGCCGAAGAAGCGGCTTCTTCGCGCAAAGACGATTGTGCTGCTCACAGTGCTCTCCTTAGCGCGGCTTCTGCCCAAAGACGCACGGGAGCGGCTCTTAGCTCCGGAGAGCATCCTAGCTTCGTCTTTAGCGACTCTTCTCATCTACATCTCAGCAAAAAGCTTTTCCACTACATCTGGCAAGGAGAAACTGTGCCAGCACAGAAAACATCTCCCATCGTGTTCTAGACGTTGCAGAGATGTCTGCCAAGTGTTTGGCAGGAAGAAAAGAAAAGTTGTCCAAAACAGCTTCCAATCGAATGTTCATGTGATTGGAAAAGTCAGGAGAGTGCAGAAGTACTGTTTTCTATCAGTTGGCAAGGTGCGCACACAATCCCAGTGTTGTACAGCTTGCTTCTTCACCTTCCCGAAGCTGCCGCTCTCTCCGGATCCCGGAGCCGAAGAAGCGGTTTCTTCGCGCAAAGACGATTGTGCTGCTCACAGTGCTCTCCTTAGCGCGGCTTCTGCCCAAAGACGCACGGGAGCGGCTCTTAGCTCCGGAGAGCATCCTAGCTTCGTCTTTAGCGACTCTTCTCATCTACATCTCAGCAAAAAGCGTTTCCACTACATCTGGCAAGGAGAAACTGTGCCAGCACAGAAAACATCTCCCATCGTGTTCTAGACGTTGCAGAGATGTCTGCCAAGTGTTTGGCAGGAAGAAAAGAAAAGTTGTCCAAAACAGCTTCCAATCGAATGTTCATGTGATTGGAAAAGTCAGGAGAGTGCAAAAGTACTGTTTTCTATCAGTTGGCAAGCTGCGCACACAATCCCAGTGTTGTACAGCTTGCTTCTTTACCTTCCCGAAGCTGCCGCTCTCCCCGGCTCCCGGAGCCGAAGAAGCGGCTTCTTCGCGCAAAGACGATTGTGCTGCTCACAGTGCTCTCCTTAGCGCGGCTTCTGCCCAAAGACGCCCGGGAGCGGCTCTTAGCTCCGGAGAGCATCCTACCTTCGTCTTTAGCGTCTCTTTTCATCTACATCTCAGCAAAAAGCTTTTCCACTACATCTGGCAAGGACTAACTGTGCCAGCACAGAAAACATCTCCCATCGTGTTCTAGAAGTTGCAGAGATGTCTGCCAAGTGTTTGGCAGGAAGAAAAGAAAAGTTGTCCAAAACAGCTTCCAATCGAATGTTCATGTGACTGGAAAAGTCAGGAGAGTGCAAAAGTACTGTTTTCTATCAGTTGGCAAGGTGCGCACACAATCCCAGTGTTGTACAGCTTGCTTCTTCACCTTCCCGAAGCTGCCGCTCTCTCCGGCTCCCGGAGCCGAAGAAGCGGCTTCTTCGCGCAAAGACGATTGTGCCGCTCACAGTGCTCTCCTTAGCGCGGCTTCTGCCCAAAGACGCCGGGGAGTGGCTCTTAGCTCCGGAGAGCATCCTACCTTCGTCTTTAGCGTCTTTTGTAGTCTACGTCTTAGCAAAACGCTTTGCCAGTATGTCTGGCTAGGAAAAACTGTGCCAGCACAGAAAACATCTCCCATCGTGTTCTAAAAGTTGCAGAGATGTCTGCCAAGTGTTTGGCAGGAAGAAAAGAAAAGTTGTCCACAACAGCTTCCAATCGAATGTTCATGTGATTGGAAAAGTAAGGAGAGTGCAAAAGTACTGTTTTCTATCAGTTGGCAAGGTGCGCACACAATCCCAGTATTGTACAGCTTGCTTCTCACCTTCCCGAAGCTGTCGGTCTCCCCGGCTCCCGGAGTCGAAGAAGCGGCTTCTTCGCGCAAAGACGATTGTGCTGCTCACAGTGCTCTCCTTAGCGCGGCTTCTGCCCAAAGACGCACGGGAGCGGCTCTTAGCTCCGGAGAGCATCCTAGCTTCGTCTTTAGCGACTCTTCTCATCTACATCTCAGCAAAAAGCGTTTCCACTACATCTGGCAAGGAGAAACTGTGCCAGCACAGAAAACATCTCCCATTGTGTTCTAGACGTTGCAGAGATGTCTGCCAAGTGTTTGGCAGGAAGAAAAGAAAAGTTGTCCAAAACAGCTTCCAATCGAATGTTCATGTGATTGGAAAAGTCAGGAGAGTGCAAAAGTACTGTTTTCTATCAGTTGGCAAGCTGCGCACACAATCCCAGTGTTGTACAGCTTGCTTCTTTACCTTCCCGAAGCTGCCGCTCTCCCCGGCTCCCGGAGCCGAAGAAGCGGCTTCTTCGCGCAAAGACGATTGTGCTGCTCACAGTGCTCTCCTTAGCGCGGCTTCTGCCCAAAGACGCCCGGGAGCGGCTCTTAGCTCCGGAGAGCATCCTACCTTCGTCTTTAGCGTCTCTTTTCATCTACATCTCAGCAAAAAGCTTTTCCACTACATCTGGCAAGGACTAACTGTGCCAGCACAGAAAACATCTCCCATCGTGTTCTAGAAGTTGCAGAGATGTCTGCCAAGTGTTTGGCAGGAAGAAAAGAAAAGTTGTCCAAAACAGCTTCCAATCGAATGTTCATGTGACTGGAAAAGTCAGGAGAGTGCAAAAGTACTGTTTTCTATCAGTTGGCAAGGTGCGCACACAATCCCAGTGTTGTACAGCTTGCTTCTTCACCTTCCCGAAGCTGCCACTCTCTCCGGCTCCCGGAGCCGAAGAAGCGGCTTCTTCACGCAAAGACGATTGTGCCGCTCACAGTGCTCTCCTTAGCGCGGCTTCTGCCCAAAGACTCCGGGGAGTGGCTCTTAGCTCCGGAGAGCATCCTACCTTCGTCTTTAGCGTCTTTTGTAGTCTACATCTTATCAAAACGCTTTCCCACTATGTCTGGCAAGGAAAAACTGTGCCAGCACAGAAAACATCTCCCATCGTGTTCTAGACGTTGCAGAGATGTCTGCCAAGTGTTTGGCAGGAAGAAAAGAAAAGTTGTCCAAAACAGCTTCCAATCGAATGTTCATGTGATTGGAAAAGTCAGGAGAGTGCAAAAGTACTGTTTTCTATCAGTTGGCAAGGTGCGCACACAATCCCAGTGTTGTACAGCTTGCTTCTTCACCTTCCCGAAGCTGCCGCTCTCTCCGGATCTCGGAGCCGAAGAAGCGGCTTCTTCGCGCAAAGACGATTGTGCCGCTCACAGTGCTCTCCTTAGCGCGGCTTCTGCCCAAAGACGCCCGGGAGCGGCTCTTTGCTCCGGACAGCATCCTACCTTCGTCTTTAGCGCCTCTTCTCATCTACTTCTCAGAAAAAAGCTTTTCCACTATGTCTGGCTAGGAAAAACTGTGCCAGCACAGAAAACATCTCCCATCGTGTTCTAGAAGTTGCAGAGATGTCTGCCAAGTGTTTGGCAGGAAGAAAAGAAAAGTTGTCCAAAACAGCTTCCAATCGAATGTTCATGTAATTGGAAAAGCCAGGAGAGTGCAAAGGTACTGTTTTGTATCAGCTGGCAAGGTGCGCACACAATCCCAGTGTTGTACAGCTTGCTTCTTCACCTTCCCGAAGCTGCCGCTCTCGCCGGCTCCCGGAGCCCAAGAAGCGGCTTCTTCGCGCAAAGACGATTGTGCCGCTCACAGTGCTCCTTAGCGCGGCTTCTGCCGAAAGACGCCCGGGAGCGGCTCTTAGCTCCGAAGAGCATCCTACCTTCGTCTTTAGCGCCTCTTCTCATCTACATCTCGGCAAAATGCTTTCCCACTATGTCTGGCTAGCAAAAACTGTGTCAGCATAGAAAACATCTCCCATCGTGTTCTAGAAGTTGCACGGAGGTCTGCCAAGTGTTTGGCAGGAAGAAAAGAAAAGTTGTCCAAAACAGCTTCCAATCGAATGTTCATGTGATTGGAAAAGCCAGGAGAGTGCAAAGGTACTGTTTTCTATCAGTTGGCAAGGTGCGCACACAATCCCAGTCTTGTACAGCTTGCTTCTTCACCTTCCCGAAGCTGCCGCTCTCGCCGGCTCCCGGAGCCCAAGAAGCGGCTTCTTCGCGCAAAGACGATTGTGCCGCTCACAGTGCTCTCCTTAGCGCGGCTTCTGCCGAAAGACGCCCGGCAGCGGCTCTTAGCTCCGGAGAGCATCCTACCTTCGTCTTTAGCGTCTCTTTTCATCTACATCTCAGCAAAAAGCTTTTCCACTACATCTGGCAAGGACTAACTGTGCCAGCACAGAAAACATCTCCCATCGTGTTCTAGAAGTTGCAGAGATGTCTGCCAAGTGTTTGGCAGGAAGAAAAGAAAAGTTGTCCAAAACAGCTTCCAATCGAATGTTCATGTGACTGGAAAAGTCAGGAGAGTGCAAAAGTACTGTTTTCTATCAGTTGGCAAGGTGCGCACACAATCCCAGTGTTGTACAGCTTGCTTCTTCACCTTCCCGAAGCTGCCACTCTCTCCGGCTCCCGGAGCCGAAGAAGCGGCTTCTTCGCGCAAAGACGATTGTGCCGCTCACAGTGCTCTCCTTAGCGCGGCTCCTGCCCAAAGACTCCGGGGAGTGGCTCTTAGCTCCGGAGAGCCTCCTACCTTCGTCTTTAGCGTCTTTTGTAGTCTACATCTTATCAAAACGCTTTCCCACTATGTCTGGCAAGGAAAAACTGTGCCAGCACAGAAAACATCTCCCATCGTGTTCTAGACGTTGCAGAGATGTCTGCCAAGTGTTTGGCAGGAAGAAAAGAAAAGTTGTCCAAAACAGCTTCCAATCGAATGTTCATGTGATTGGAAAAGTCAGGAGAGTGCAAAAGTACTGTTTTCTATCAGTTGGCAAGGTGCGCACACAATCCCAGTATTGTACAGCTTGCTTCTTCACCTTCCCGAAGCTGCCGCTCTCCCCGGATCCCGGAGTCGAAGAAGCGGCTTCTTCGCGCAAAGACGATTGTGCCGCTCACAGTGCTCTCCTTAGCGCGGCTTCTGCCCAAAGACGCCCGGGAGTGGCTCTTAGCTCCGGAGAGCATCCTACCTTCGTCTTTAGCGTCTCTTCTCATCTACATCTCAGCAAAAAGCTTTTCCACTACATCTGGCAAGGACTAACTGTGCCAGCACAAAAAATATCTCCCATCGTGTTCTAGAAGTTGCAGAGATGTCTGCCAAGTGTTTGGCAGGAAGAAAAGAAAAGTTGTCCAAAACAGCTTCCAATCGAATGTTCATGTGATTGGAAAAGTCAGGAGAGTGCAAAAGTACTGTTTTCTATCAGTTGACAAGGTGCGCACACAATCCCAGTGTTGTACAGCTTGCTTCTTCACCTTCCCGAAGCTCCCACTCTCTCCGGCTCCCGGAGCCGAAGAAGCGGCTTCTTCGCGCAAGGACGATTGTGCCGCACACAGTGCTCTCCTTAGCGCGGCTTCTGCCCAAAGACGCCGGGGAGTGGCTCTTAGCTCCGGAGAGCATCCTACCTTCGTCTTTAGCGTCTTTTGTAGTCTACGTCTTAGCAAAACGCTTTGCCAGTATGTCTGGCTAGGAAAAACTGTGCCAGCACAGAAAACATCTCCCATCGTTTTCGAGAAGTTGCAGAGATGTCTGCCAAGTGTTTGGCAGGAAGAAAAGAAAAGTTGTCCACAACAGCTTCTAATCGAATGTTCATGTGATTGGAAAAGTAAGGAGTGTGCAAAAGTACTGTTTTCTATCAGTTGGCAAGGTGCGCACACAATCCCAGTATTGTACAGCTTGCTTCTTCACCTTCCCGAAGCTGCCGCTCTCCCCGGATCCCGGAGTCGAAGAAGCGGCTTCTTCGCGCAAAGACGATTGTGCCGCTCACAGTGCTCTCCTTACTGCGGCTTCTGCCCAAAGACGCCCGGGAGCGGCTCTTAGCTCTGAAGAGCATCCTACCTTCGTCTTTAGCGTCTCTTCTCATCTACATCTCAGCAAAAAGCTTTTCCACTACATCTGGCAAGGGGAAACTGTGCCAGCACAAAAAATATCTCCCATCGTGTTCTAGAAGTTGCAGAGATGTCTGCCAAGTGTTTGGCAGGAAGAAAAGAAAAGTTGTCCAAAACAGCTTCCAATTGAATGTTCATGTGATTGGAAAAGTCAGGAGAGTGCAAAAGTACTATTTTCTATCAGTTGGCAAGGTGCGCACACAATCCCAGTGTTGTACAGCTTGCTTCTTCACCTTCCCGAAGCTGCCGCTCTCCCCGGCTCCCGGAGCCGAAGAAGCGGCTTCTTCGCGCAAAGACAATTGTGCCGCTCACAGTGCTCTCCTTAGCGCGGCTTCTGCCCAAAGACGCCCGGGAGCGGCTCTTAGCTCCGGTGAGCATCCTACCTTCGTCTTTAGCGTCTCTTTTCATCTACATCTCAGCAAAAAGCTTTTCCACTACATCTGGCAAGGACTAACTGTGCCAGCACAGAAAACATCTCCCATCGTGTTCTAGAAGTTGCAGAGATGTCTGCCAAGTGTTTGGCAGGAAGAAAAGAAAAGTTGTCCAAAACAGCTTCCAATCGAATGTTCATGTGATTGGAAAAGTCAGGAGAGTGCAAAAGTACTGTTTTCTATCAGTTGGCAAGGTGCGCACACAATCCCAGTGTTGTACAGCTTGCTTCTTCACCTTCCCGAAGCTGCCACTCTCTCCGGCTCCCGGAGCCGAAGAAGCGGCTTCTTCGCGCAAGGACGATTGTGCCGCACACAGTGCTCTCCTTAGCGCGGCTTCTGCCCAAAGACGCCGGGGAGTGGCTCTTAGCTCCGGAGAGCATCCTAACTTCGTCTTTAGCGTCTTTTGTAGTCTACGTCTTAGCAAAACGCTTTGCCAGTATGTCTGGCTAGGAAAAACTGTGCCAGCACAGAAAACATCTCCCATCGTTTTCTAGAAGTTGCAGAGATGTCTGCCAAGTGTTTGGCAGGAAGAAAAGAAAAGTTGTCCACAACAGCTTCCAATCGAATGTTCATGTGATTGGAAAAGTAAGGAGTGTGCAAAAGTACTGTTTTCTATCAGTTGGCAAGGTGCGCACACAATCCCAGTATTGTACAGCTTGCTTCTTCACCTTCCCGAAGCTGCCGCTCTCCCCGGATCCCGGAGTCGAAGAAGCGGCTTCTTCGCGCAAAGACGATTGTGCCGCTCACAGTGCTCTCCTTACTGCGGCTTCTGCCGAAAGACGCCCGGGAGCGGCTCTTAGCTCTGAAGAGCATCCTACCTTCGTCTTTAGCGTCTCTTCTCATCTACATCTCAGCAAAAAGCTTTTCCACAACATCTGGCAAGGGGAAACTGTGCCAGCACAAAAAATATCTCCCATCGTGTTCTAGAAGTTGCAGAGATGTCTGCCAAGTGTTTGGCAGGAAGAAAAGAAAAGTTGTCCAAAACAGCTTCCAATCGAATGTTCATGTGATTGGAAAAGTCAGGAGAGTGCAAAAGTACTGTTTTCTATCAGTTGGCAAGGTGCGCACACAATCCCAGTGTTGTACAGCTTGCTTCTTCACCTTCCCGAAGCTGCCGCTCTCCCCGGCTCCCGGAGGCGAAGAAGCAGGTTCTTCGCGCAAAGACAATTGTGCCGCTCACAGTGCTCTCCTTACTGCGGCTTCTGCCCAAAGACGCCCGGGAGCGGCTCTTAGCTCCGGAGAGCATCCTACCTTCGTCTTTAGCGTCTGGTGTAGTCTACATCTTATCAAAACGCTTTCCCACTATGTCTGGCAAGGAAAAACTGTGCCAGCAAAGAAAACATCTCCCATCGTGTTCTAGACGTTGCACGGATTTCTGCCAAGTGTTTGGCAGGAAGAAAAGAAAAGTTGTCCAAAACAGCTTCCAATCGAATGTTCATGTGATTGGAAAAGTCAGGAGAGTGCAAAAGTACTGTTTTCTATCAGTTGGCAAGCTGCGCACACAATCCCAGTGTTGTACAGCTTGCTTCTTCACCTTCCCGAAGCTGCCACTCTCTCCGGCTCCCGGAGCCGAATAAGGGGCTTCTTCACGCAAAGACGATTGTGGCGCTCACAGTGCTCTCCTTAGCACGGCTTCTGCCCAAAGACGCCCGGGAGCGGCTCTTAGCTCTAAAGAGAATCCTACCTTCGTCTTTAGCGTCTCTTCTAAACTACATCTCAGCAAAAAGCTTTTCCTCAACATCTGGCAAGGAGAAACTGCGCCAGCACAAAAAATATCTCCCATCGTGTTCTAGAAGTTGCAGAGATGTCTGCCAAGTGTTTGGCAGGAAGAAAAGAAAAGTTGTCCAAAACAGCTTCCAATCGAATGTTCATTTAATTGAAAAAGTCAGGAGAGTGCAAAAGTACTGTTTTCTATCAGTTGGCAAGGTGCGCAAACAATCCCAGTGTTGTACAGCTTGCTTCTTCACCTTCCCGAAGCTGCCGCTCTCCCCGGCTCCCGGAGCCGAAGAAGCGGCTTCTTCACGCAAAGACGATTGTGCCGCTCACAGTGCTCTCCTTACTGCGGCTTCTGCCCAAAGACGCCCGGGAGCGGCTCTTAGCTCCGGTGAGCATCCTACCTTCGTCTTTAGTGTCTCTTCTCATCTAAATCTCAGCAAAAAGCTTTTCCACTACATCTGGCAAGGAGAAACTGTGCCAGCACAGAAAACATCTCCCATCGTGTTCTAGAAGTTGCAGAGATGTCTGCCAAGTGTTTGGCAGGAAGAAAAGAAAAGTTGTCCAAAGCAGCTTCCAATCGAATGTTCATGTGATTGGAAAAGTCAGGAGAGTGCAAAAGTACTGTTTTCTATCAGTTGGCAAGGTGCGCACACAATCCCAGTCTTGTACAGCTTGCTTCTTCACCTTCCCGAAGCTGCCGCTCTCCCCGGGTCCCGGAGCCGAAGAAGCGGCTTCTTCGCGCAAAGACGATTGTGCTGCTCACAGTGCTCTCCTTAGCGCGGCTTCTGCCCAAAGACGCACGGGAGCGGCTCTTAGCTCCGGAGAGCCTCCTACCTTCGTCTTTAGCGCCTTAAGTAGTCTAAATCTTAGCAAATAGATTTTCCACTACATCTGGCAAGGAGAAACTATGCCAGCACAGAAAACATCTCCCATCGTGTTCTAGAAGTTGCAGAGATGTCTGCCAAGTGTTTGACAGGAAGAAAAGAAAAGTTGTCCAAAACAGCTTCCAATCGAATGTTCATGTGATTGGAAAAGTCAGGAGAGTGCAAAAGTACTGTTTTCTATCAGTTGGCAAGGTGCGCACACAATCCCAGTGTTGTACAGCTTGCTTCTTCACCTTCCCGAAGCTGCCGCTCTCCTGGGATCCCGGAGCCGAAGAAGCGGCTTCTTCGCGCAAAGACGATTGTGCCGCTCACAGTGCTCTCCTTAGCGCGGCTTCTGCCCAAAGACGCCCGGGAGCGGCTCTTAGCTCTGGAGAGCATCCTACCTTCGTCTTTAGCGTCTCTTCTCATCTACATCTCAGCAAAAAGCTTTTCCACTACATCTGGCAAGGACTAACTGTGCCAGCACAGAAAACATCTCCCATCGTGTTCTAGAAGTTGCAGAGATGTCTGCCAAGTGTTTGGCAGGAAGAAAAGAAAAGTTGTCCAAAACAGCTTCCAATCGAATGTTCATGTGATTGGAAAAGTCAGGAGAGTGCAAAAGTACTGTTTTCTATCAGTTGGCAAGGTGCGCACACAATCCCAGTGTTGTACAGCTTGCTTCTTCACCTTCCCGAAGCTGCCACTCTCTCCGGCTCCCTGAGCCGAAGAAGCGGCTTCTTCGCGCAAGGACGATTGTGCCGCTCACAGTGCTCTCCTTAGCGCGGCTTCTGCCCAAAGACGCCGGGGAGTGGCTCTTAGCTCCGGAGAGCATCCTACCTTCGGCTTTAGCGTCTTTTCTAGTCTAAATCTTAGCAAAAAGCTTTTCCGCTACATCTGGCAAGGAGAAACTGTGCCAGCACAGAAAACATCTCCCATCGTGTTCTAGACGTTGCAGAGATGTCTGCCAAGTGTTTGGCAGGAAGAAAAGAAAAGTTGTCCAAAACAGCTTCCAATCGAGTGTTCATGTGATTGGAAAAGTCAGGAGAGTGCAAAAGTACTGTTTTCTATCAGTTGGAAAGCTGCGCACACAATCCCAGTGTTGTACAGCTTGCTTCTTCTCCTTCCCGAAGCTGCCGCTCTCTCCGGATCCCGGAGCCGAAGAAGCGGCTTCTTCGCGCAAAGACGATTGTGCCACTCACAGTGCTCTCCTTAGCGCGGCTTCTGCCCAAAGACGCCCGGGAGCGGCTCTTAGCTCCGGAGAGCATCCTACCTTCGTCTTTAGCGTCTTTTGTAGTCTACATCTTAGCAAATAGATTTTCCACTACATCTGGCAAGGAGAAACTATGTCAGCACAGAAAACATCTCCCATCGTGTTCTAGAAGTTCCAGAGATGTCTGCCAAGTGTTTGACAGGAAGAAAAGAAAAGTTGTCCAAAACAGCTTCCAATCGAATGTTCATGTGATTGGAAAAGTCAGGAGAGTGGAAAAGTACTGTTTTCTATCAGTTGGCAAGGTGCGCACACAATCCCAGTGTTGTACAGCTTGCTTCTTCACCTTCCCGAAGCTGCCGCTCTCCCCGGCTCCCGGAGCCGAAGAAGCGGCTTCTTCGCGCAAAGACGATTGTGCTGCTCACAGTGCTCTCCTTACTGCGGCTTCTGCCCAAAGACGCACGGGAGCGGCTCTTAGCTCCGGAGAGCATCCTAGCTTCGTCTTTAGCATCTCTTCTCATCTACATCTCAGCAAAAAGCTTTTCCACTACATCTGGCAAGGACTAACTGTGCCAGCACAGAAAACATCTCCCATCGTGTTCTAGAAGTTGCAGAGATGTCTGCCAAGTGTTTGGCAGGAAGAAAAGAAAAGTTGTCCAAAACAGCTTCCAATCGAATGTTCATGTGATTGGAAAAGTCAGGAGAGTGCAAAAGTACTGTTTTCTATCAGTTGGCAAGGTGCGCACACAATCCCAGTGTTGTACAGCTTGCTTCTTCACCTTCCCGAAGCTGCCACTCTCTCCGGCTCCCTGAGCCGAAGAAGCGGCTTCTTCGCGCAAGGACGATTGTGCCGCTCACAGTGCTCTCCTTAGCGCGGCTTCTGCCCAAAGACGCCGGGGAGTGGCTCTTAGCTCCGGAGAGCATCCTACCTTCGGCTTTAGCGTCTTTTCTAGTCTAAATCTTAGCAAAAAGCTTTTCCGCTACATCTGGCAAGGAGAAACTGTGCCAGCACAGAAAACATCTCCCATCGTGTTCTAGACGTTGCAGAGATGTCTGCCAAGTGTTTGGCAGGAAGAAAAGAAAAGTTGTCCAAAACAGCTTCCAATCGAGTGTTCATGTGATTGGAAAAGTCAGGAGAGTGCAAAAGTACTGTTTTCTATCAGTTGGAAAGCTGCGCACACAATCCCAGTGTTGTACAGCTTGCTTCTTCTCCTTCCCGAAGCTGCCGCTCTCTCCGGATCCCGGAGCCGAAGAAGCGGCTTCTTCGCGCAAAGACGATTGTGCCACTCACAGTGCTCTCCTTAGCGCGGCTTCTGCCCAAAGACGCCCGGGAGCGGCTCTTAGCTCCGGAGAGCATCCTACCTTCGTCTTTAGCGTCTTTTGTAGTCTACATCTTAGCAAATAGATTTTCCACTACATCTGGCAAGGAGAAACTATGTCAGCACAGAAAACATCTCCCATCGTGTTCTAGAAGTTCCAGAGATGTCAGCCAAGTGTTTGACAGGAAGAAAAGAAAAGTTGTCCAAAACAGCTTCCAATCGAATGTTCATGTGATTGGAAAAGTCAGGAGAGTGGAAAAGTACTGTTTTCTATCAGTTGGCAAGCTGCGCACACAATCCCAGTGTTGTACAGCTTGCTTCTTTACCTTCCCGAAGCTGCCGCTCTCCCCGGCTCCTGGAGCCGAAGAAGCGGCTTCTTCGCGCAAAGACGATTGTGCTGCTCACAGTGCTCTCCTTAGCGCGGCTTCTGCCCAAAGACGCACGGGAGCGGCTCTTAGCTCCGGAGAGCATCCTAGCTTCGTCTTTTGCGTCTCTTCTCATCTACATCTCAGCAAAAAGCTTTTCCACTACATCTGGCAAGGAGAAACTGTGCCAGCACAGAAAACATCTCCCATCGTGTTCTAGACGTTGCAGAGATGTCTGCCAAGTGTTTGGCAGGAAGAAAAGAAAAGTTGTCCAAAACAGCTTCCAATCGAATGTTCATGTGATTGGAAAAGTCAGGGGAGTGCAAAAGTACTGTTTTCTATCAGTTGGCAAGGTGCGCACACAATCCCAGTGTTGTACAGCTTACTTCTTCACCTTCCCGAAGCTGCCGGTCTTCCCGGCTCCCGAAGTCGAAGAAGTGGCTTCTTCACGCAAAGACGATTGTGCCGCTCACAGTGCTCTCCTTACTGCGGCTTCTGCCCAAAGACGCCCGGGAGCGGCTCTTAGCTCCGGAGAGCATCCTACCTTCGTCTTTTGCGTCTCTTCTCATCTACATCTCAGCAAAAAGCTTTTCCACTACATCTGGCAAGGAGAAACTGTGCCAGCACAGAAAACATCTCCCATCGTGTTCTAGACGTTGCAGAGATGTCTGCCAAGTGTTTGGCAGGAAGAAAAGAAAAGTTGTCCAAAACAGCTTCCAATCGAATGTTCATGTGATTGGAAAAGTCAGGAGAGTGCAAAAGTACTGTTTTCTATCAGTTGGCAAGCTGCGCACACAATCCCAGTGTTGTACAGCTTGCTTCTTCACCTTCCCGAAGCTGCCACTCTCTCCGGCTCCCGGAGCCGAAGAAGCAGCTTCTTCGCGCAAGGACGACTGTGCCGCTCACAGTGCTCTCCTTAGCGCGGCTTCTGCCCAAAGACGCCGGGGAGTGGCTCTTAGCTCCGGAGAGCATCCTACCTTCATCTTTAGCGTCTTTTGTAGTCTACATCTTAGCAAAACACTTTCCAACTATGTCGGGCAAAGAAAAAACTGTGCCAGCACAGAAAACATCTCCCATCGTGTTCTAGACGTTGCAGAGATGTCTGCCAAGTGTTTGGCAGGAAGAAAAGAAAAGTTGTCCAAAACAGCTTCCAATCGAATGTTCATGTGATTGGAAAAGTCAGGAGAGTGCAAAAGTACTGTTTTCTATCAGTTGGCAAGCTGCGCACACAATCCCAGTGTTGTACAGCTTGCTTCTTCACCTTCACGAAGCTGCCGCTCTCTCCGGCTCCCGGAGCCGAACAAGCGGCTTCTTGGCGCAAAGACGATTGTGCTGCTCACAGTGCTCTCCTTAGCGCGGCTTCTGCCCAAAGACGCCCGGGAGCGGCTCTTAGCTCCGGAGAGCATCCTACCTTCGTCTTTAGCGTCTTTTGTAGTCTACGTCTTAGCAAAACGCTTTGCCAGTATGTCTGGCTAGGAGAAACTGTGCCAGCACAGAAAACATCTCCCATCATGTTCTAGAAGTTTCAGAGATGTCTGCCAAGTGTTTGGCAGGAAGAAAAGAAAAGTTGTCCACAACAGCTTCCAATCGAATGTTCATGTGATTGGAAAAGTAAGGAGAGTGCAAAAGTACTGTTTTCTATCAGTTGGCAAGGTGCGCACACAATCCCAGTGTTGTACAGCTTGCTTCTTCACCTTCCCGAAGCTGCCGCTCTCCCCGGATCCCGAAGTCGAAGAAGCGGCTTCTTCGCGCAAAGACGATTGTGCCGCTCACAGTGCTCTCCTTACTGCGGCTTCTGCCCAAAGACGCC
Source organism: Melospiza georgiana (assembly GCF_028018845.1). NCBI lineage: Eukaryota > Metazoa > Chordata > Aves > Passeriformes > Passerellidae > Melospiza > Melospiza georgiana. Next base: position 31,864,809 of record NC_080464.1, on the reverse strand, counting down.
CGGGAGCGGCTCTTAGCTCTGAAGAGCATCCTACCTTCGTCTTTAGCGTCTCTTCTAATCTACATCTCAGCAAAAAGCTTTTCCACAACATCTGGAAAGGGGAAACTGTGCCAGCACAAAAAATATCTCCCATCGTGTTCTAGAAGTTGCAGAGATGTCTGCCAAGTGTTTGGCAGGAAGAAAAGAAAAGTTGTCCAAAACAGCTTCCAATCGAATGTTCATGTGATTGGAAAAGTCAGGAGAGTGCAAAAGTACTGTTTTCTATCAGTTGGCAAGCTGCGCACACAATCCCAGTGTTGTACAGCTTGCTTCTTCACCTTCCCGAAGCTGCCGCTCTCCCCGGCTCCCGGAGCCGAAGAAGCGGCTTCTTCGCGCAAAGACGATTGTGCCGCTCACCGTGCTCTCCTTACTGAGGCTTCTGCCCAAAGACGCCCGGGAGCGGCTCTTAGCTCCCGTGAGCATCCTACCTTCGTCTTTAGCGTCTCTTCTCATCTACATCTCAGCAAAAAGCTTTTCCACTACATCTGGCAAGGAGAAACTGTGCCAGCACAGAAAACATCTCCCATCGTGTTCTAGAAGTTGCAGAGATGTCTGCCAAGTGTTTGGCAGGAAGAAAAGAAAAGTTGTCCAAAACAGCTTCCAATCGAATGTTCATGTGATTGGAAAAGTCAGGAGAGTGCAAAAGTACTGTTTTCTATCAGTTGGCAAGGTGCGCACACAATCCCAGTGTTGTACAGCTTGCTTCTTCACCTTCCCGAAGCTGCCGCTCTCTCCGGATCCCGGAGCCGAAGAAGCGGCTTCTACGCGCAAAGACGATTGTGCCGCTCACAGTGCTCTCCTTAGCGCGGCTTCTGCCCAAAGACGCCCGGGAGCGGCTCTTAGCTCCGGAGAGCATCCTACCTTCGTCTTTAGCGTCTTTTGTAGTCTACATCTTAGCAAATAGATTTTCCACTACATCTGGCAAGGAGAAACTATGCCAGCACAGAAAACATCTCCCATCGTGTTCTAGAAGTTCCAGAGATGTCTGCCAAGTGTTTGACAGGAAGAAAAGAAAAGTTGTCCAAAACAGCTTCCAATCGAATGTTCATGTGATTGGAAAAGTCAGGAGAGTGCAAAAGTACTGTTTTCTATCAGTTGGAAAGCTGCGCACACAATCCCAGTGTTGTACAGCTTGCTTCTTCACCTTCCCGAAGCTGCCGCTCTCCCCGGCTCCCAGAGCCGAAGAAGCGGCTTCTTCGCGCAAAGACGATTGTGCTGCTCACAGTGCTCTCCTTAGCGCGGCTTCTGCCCAAAGACGCACGGGAGCGGCTCTTAGCTCCGGAGAGCATCCTAGCTTCGTCTTTAGCGACTCTTCTCATCTACATCTCAGCAAAAAGCTTTTCCACTACATCTGGCAAGGAGAAACTGTGCCAGCACAGAAAACATCTCCCATCGTGTTCTAGACGTTGCAGAGATGTCTGCCAAGTGTTTGGCAGGAAGAAAAGAAAAGTTGTCCAAAACAGCTTCCAATCGAATGTTCATGTGATTGGAAAAGTCAGGAGAGTGCAGAAGTACTGTTTTCTATCAGTTGGCAAGGTGCGCACACAATCCCAGTGTTGTACAGCTTGCTTCTTCACCTTCCCGAAGCTGCCGCTCTCTCCGGATCCCGGAGCCGAAGAAGCGGTTTCTTCGCGCAAAGACGATTGTGCTGCTCACAGTGCTCTCCTTAGCGCGGCTTCTGCCCAAAGACGCACGGGAGCGGCTCTTAGCTCCGGAGAGCATCCTAGCTTCGTCTTTAGCGACTCTTCTCATCTACATCTCAGCAAAAAGCGTTTCCACTACATCTGGCAAGGAGAAACTGTGCCAGCACAGAAAACATCTCCCATCGTGTTCTAGACGTTGCAGAGATGTCTGCCAAGTGTTTGGCAGGAAGAAAAGAAAAGTTGTCCAAAACAGCTTCCAATCGAATGTTCATGTGATTGGAAAAGTCAGGAGAGTGCAAAAGTACTGTTTTCTATCAGTTGGCATGCTGCGCACACAATCCCAGTGTTGTACAGCTTGCTTCTTTACCTTCCCGAAGCTGCCGCTCTCCCCGGCTCCCGGAGCCGAAGAAGCGGCTTCTTCGCGCAAAGACGATTGTGCTGCTCACAGTGCTTCTCCTTAGCGCGGCTTTCTGCCCAAAGACGCCCGGAGAGCGGCTCTTAGCTCCGGAGAGCATCCTACCTTCGTCTTTAGCGTCTCTTCTCATCTACATCTCAGCAAAAAGCTTTTCCACTACATCTGGCAAGGACTAACTGTGCCAGCACAGAAAACATCTCCCATCGTGTTCTAGAAGTTGCAGAGATGTCTGCCAAGTGTTTGGCAGGAAGAAAAGAAAAGTTGTCCAAAACAGCTTCCAATCGAATGTTCATGTGACTGGAAAAGTCAGGAGAGTGCAAAAGTACTGTTTCCTATCAGTTGGCAAGGTGCGCACACAATCCCAGTGTTGTACAGCTTGCTTCTTCACCTTCCCGAAGCTGCCGCTCTCTCCGCTCCCGGAGCCGAAGAAGCGGCTTCTTCGCGCAAAGACGATTGTGCCGCTCACAGTGCTCTCCTTAGCGCGGCTTCTGCCCAAAACGCCGGGGAGTGGCTCTTAGCTCCGGAGAGCATCCTACCTTCGTCTTTAGCGTCTTTTGTAGTCTACGTCTTAGCAAAACGCTTTGCCAGTATGTCTGGCTAGGAAAAACTGTGCCAGCACAGAAAACATCTCCCATCGTGTTCTAAAAGTTGCAGAGATGTCTGCCAAGTGTTTGGCAGGAAGAAAAAGAAAAGTTGTCCACAACAGCTTCCAATCGAATGTTCATGTGATTGGAAAAGTAAGGAGAGTGCAAAAGTACTGTTTTCTATCAGTTGGCAAGGTGCGCACACAATCCCAGTATTGTACAGCTTGCTTCTCACCTTCCCGAAGCTGTCGGTCCTCCCCGGCTCCCGGAGTCGAAGAAGCGGCTTCTTCGCGCAAAGACGATTGTGCTGCTCACAGGTGCTCTCCTTAGCGCGGCTTCTGCCCAAAGACGCACGGAGCGGCTCTTAGCTCCGGAGAGCATCCTATGCTTCGTCTTTAGCGACTCTTCTCATCTACATCTCAGCAAAAAGCGTTTCCACTACATCTGGCAAGGAGAAAACTGTGCCAGCACAGAAAACATCTCCCATCGTGTTCTAGACGTTGCAGAGATGTCTGCCAAGTGTTTGGCAGTGAAGAAAAGAAAAGTTGTCCCAAAACAGCTTCCAATCGAATGTTCATGTGATTGGGAAAAGTCAGGAGAGTGCAAAAGTACTGTTTTCTATCAGTTGGCAAGCTGCGCACACAATCCCAGTGTTGTACAGCTTGCTTCTTTACCTTCCCGAAGCTGCCGCTCTCCCCGGCTCCCGGAGCCGAAGAAGCGGCTTCTTCGCTGCAAAGACGATTGTGCTGCTCACAGTGCTCTCCTTAGCGCGGCTTCTGCCCAAAGACGCCCGGGAGCGGCTCTTAGCTCGGAGAGCATCCTACCTTCGTCTTTAGCCGTCTCTTTTCCATCTACATCTCAGCAAAAAGCTTTTCCACTACATCTGGCAAGGACTAACTGTGCCAGCACAGAAAACATCTCTCCATCGTGTTCTAGAAGTTGCAGAGATGTCTGCCAAGTGTTTGGCAGGAAGAAAAGAAAAGTTGTCCAAACAGCTTCCAATCGAATGTTCATGTGACTGGAAAAGTCAGGAGAGTGCAAAAGTACTGTTTTCTATCAGTTGGCAAGGTGCGCACACAATCCCAGTGTTGTACAGCTTGCTTCTTCACCTTCCCGAAGCTGCCACTCTCTCCGGCTCCCGGAGCCGAAGAAGCGGCTTCTTCGCGCAAAGACGATTGTGCCGCTCACAGTGCATCTCCTTAGCGCGGCTTCTGCCCAAAGACTCCGGGGAGTGGCTCTTAGCTCCGGAGAGCATCCTACCTTCGTCTTTAGCGTCTTTTGTAGTCTACATCTTATCAAAACGCTTTCCCACTATGTCTGGCAAGGAAAAACTGTGCCAGCACAGAAAACATCTCCCATCGTGTTCTAGACGTTGCAGAGATGTCTGCCAAGTGTTTGGCAGGAAGAAAAGAAAAGTTGTCCAAAACAGCTTCCAATCGAATGTTCATGTGATTGGAAACAGTCAGGAGAGTGCAAAAGTACTGTTTTCTATCAGTTGGCAAGGTGCGCACACAATCCCAGTGTTGTACAGCTTGCTTCTTCACCTTCCCGAAGCTGCCGCTCTCTTCCGGATCTCGGAGCCGAAGGAAGCGGCTTCTTCGCGCAAAGACGATTGTGCCGCTCACAGTGCTCTCCCTTAGCGCGGCTTCTGCCCAAAGACGCCCGGGAGCGGCTCTTTGCTCCGGACAGCATCCTACCTTCGTCTTTAGCGCCTCTTCTCATCTACTTCTCAGAAAAAAGCTTTTCCACTATGTCTGGCTAGGAAAAACTGTGCCAGCACAGAAAAACATCTCCCATCGTGTTCTAGAAGTTGCAGAGATGTCTGCCAAGTGTTTGGCAGGAAGAAAAGAAAAGTGTCCAAAACAGCTTCCAATCGAATGTTCATGTAATTGGAAAAGCCAGGAGAGTGCAAAGGTACTGTTTTGTATCAGCTGGCAAGGTGCGCACACAATCCCAGTGTTGTACAGCTTGCTTCTTCACCTTTCTCGCCGGCTCCCGGAGCCCAAGAAGCGGCTTCTTCGCGCAAAGACGATTGTGCCGCTCACAGTGCTCCTTAGCGCGGCTTCTGCCGAAAGACGCCCGGGAGCGGCTCTTAGCTCCGAAGAGCATCCTACCTTCGTCTTTAGCTCCTCTTCTCATCTACATCTCGGCAAAATGCTTTCCCACTATGTCTGGCTAGCAAAAACTGTGTCAGCATAGAAAACATCTCCCATCGTGTTCTAGAAGTTGCACGGAGGTCTGCCAAGTGTTTGGCAGGAAGAAAAGAAAAGTTGTCCAAAACAGCTTCCAATCGAATGTTCATGTGATTGGAAAAGCCAGGAGAGTGCAAAGGTACTGTTTTCTATCAGTTGGCAAGGTGCGCACACAATCCCAGTCTTGTACAGCTTGCTTCTTCACCTTCCCGAAGCTGCCGCTCTCGCCGGCTCCCGGAGCCCAAGAAGCGGCTTCTTCGCGCAAAGACGATTGTGCCGCTCACAGTGCTCTCCTTAGCGCGGCTTCTGCCGAAAGACGCCCGGCAGCGGCTCTTAGCTCCGGAGAGCATCCTACCTTCGTCTTTAGCGTCTCTTTTCATCTACATCTCAGCAAAAAGCTTTTCCACTACATCTGGCAAGGACTAACTGTGCCAGCACAGAAAACATCTCCCATCGTGTTCTAGAAGTTGCAGAGATGTCTGCCAAGTGTTTGGCAGGAAGAAAAGAAAAGTTGTCCAAAACAGCTTCCAATCGAATGTTCATGTGACTGGAAAAGTCAGGAGAGTGCAAAAGTACTGTTTTCTATCAGTTGGCAAGGTGCGCACACAATCCCAGTGTTGTACAGCTTGCTTCTTCACCTTCCCGAAGCTGCCACTCTCTCCGGCTCCCGGAGCCGAAGAAGCGGCTTCTTCGCGCAAAGACGATTGTGCCGCTCACAGTGCTCTCCTTAGCGCGGCTTCTGCCCAAAGACTCCGGGGAGTGGCTCTTAGCTCCGGAGAGCATCCTACCTTCGTCTTTAGCGTCTTTTGTAGTCTACATCTTATCAAAACGCTTTCCCACTATGTCTGGCAAGGAAAAACTGTGCCAGCACAGAAAACATCTCCCATCGTGTTCTAGACGTTGCAGAGATGTCTGCCAAGTGTTTGGCAGGAAGAAAAGAAAAAGTTGTCCAAAACAGCTTCCAATCGAATGTTCATGTGATTGGAAAAGTCAGGAGAGTGCAAAAGTACTGTTTTCTATCAGTTGGCAAGGTGCGCACACAATCCCAGTGTTGTACAGCTTGCTTCTTCACCTTCCCGAAGCTGCCGCTCTCTCCGGATCCCGGAGCCGAAGAAGCGGCTTCTTCGCGCAAAGACGATTGTGCCGCTCACAGTGCTTCCTTAGCGCGGCTTCTGCCCAAAGACGCCCGGGAGTGGCTCTTAGCTCCGGAGAGCATCCTACCTTCGTCTTTAGCGTCTCTTTTCATCTACATCTCAGCAAAAAGCTTTTCCACTACATCTGGCAAGGACTAACTGTGCCAGCACAAAAAATATCTCCCATCGTGTTCTAGAAGTTGCAGAGATGTCTGCCAAGTGTTTGGCAGGAAGAAAAGAAAAGTTGTCCAAAACAGCTTCCAATCGAATGTTCATGTGATTGGAAAAGTCAGGAGAGTGCAAAAGTACTGTTTTCTATCAGTTGACAAGGTGCGCACACAATCCCAGTGTTGTACAGCTTGCTTCTTCACCTTCCCGAAGCTCCCACTCTCTCCGGCTCCCGGAGCCGAAGAAGCGGCTTCTTCGCGCAAGGACGATTGTGCCGCACACAGTGCTCTCCTTAGCGCGGCTTCTGCCCAAAGACGCCGGGGAGTGGCTCTTAGCTCCGGAGAGCATCCTACCTTCGTCTTTAGCGTCTTTTGTAGTCTACGTCTTAGCAAAACGCTTTGCCAGTATGTCTGGCTAGGAAAAACTGTGCCAGCACAGAAAACATCTCCCATCGTTTTCGAGAAGTTGCAGAGATGTCTGCCAAGTGTTTGGCAGGAAGAAAAGAAAAGTTGTCCACAACAGCTTCTAATCGAATGTTCATGTGATTGGAAAAGTAAGGAGTGTGCAAAAGTACTGTTTTCTATCAGTTGGCAAGGTGCGCACACAATCCCAGTATTGTACAGCTTGCTTCTTCACCTTCCCGAAGCTGCCGCTCTCCCCGGATCCCGGAGTCGAAGAAGCGGCTTCTTCGCGCAAAGACGATTGTGCCGCTCACAGTGCTCTCCTTACTGCGGCTTCTGCCCAAAGACGCCCGGGAGCGGCTCTTAGCTCTGAAGAGCATCCTACCTTCGTCTTTAGCGTCTCTTCTCATCTACATCTCAGCAAAAAGCTTTTCCACTACATCTGGCAAGGGGAAACTGTGCCAGCACAAAAAATATCTCCCATCGTGTTCTAGAAGTTGCAGAGATGTCTGCCAAGTGTTTGGCAGGAAGAAAAGAAAAGTTGTCCAAAACAGCTTCCAATCGAATGTTCATGTGATTGGAAAAGTCAGGAGAGTGCAAAAGTACTATTTTCTATCAGTTGGCAAGGTGCGCACACAATCCCAGTGTTGTACAGCTTGCTTCTTCACCTTCCCGAAGCTGCCGCTCTCCCCGGCTCCCGGAGCCGAAGAAGCGGCTTCTTCGCGCAAAGACAATTGTGCCGCTCACAGTGCTCTCCTTAGCGCGGCTTCTGCCCAAAGACGCCCGGGAGCGGCTCTTAGCTCCGGTGAGCATCCTACCTTCGTCTTTAGCGTCTCTTTTCATCTACATCTCAGCAAAAAGCTTTTCCACTACATCTGGCAAGGACTAACTGTGCCAGCACAGAAAACATCTCCCATCGTGTTCTAGAAGTTGCAGAGATGTCTGCCAAGTGTTTGGCAGGAAGAAAAGAAAAGTTGTCCAAAACAGCTTCCAATCGAATGTTCATGTGATTGGAAAAGTCAGGAGAGTGCAAAAGTACTGTTTTCTATCAGTTGGCAAGGTGCGCACACAATCCCAGTGTTGTACAGCTTGCTTCTTCACCTTCCCGAAGCTGCCACTCTCTCCGGCTCCCGGAGCCGAAGAAGCGGCTTCTTCGCGCAAGGACGATTGTGCCGCACACAGTGCTCTCCTTAGCGCGGCTTCTGCCCAAAGACGCCGGGGAGTGGCTCTTAGCTCCGGAGAGCATCCTAACTTCGTCTTTAGCGTCTTTTGTAGTCTACGTCTTAGCAAAACGCTTTGCCAGTATGTCTGGCTAGGAAAAACTGTGCCAGCACAGAAAACATCTCCCATCGTTTTCTAGAAGTTGCAGAGATGTCTGCCAAGTGTTTGGCAGGAAGAAAAGAAAAGTTGTCCACAACAGCTTCCAATCGAATGTTCATGTGATTGGAAAAGTAAGGAGTGTGCAAAAGTACTGTTTTCTATCAGTTGGCAAGGTGCGCACACAATCCCAGTATTGTACAGCTTGCTTCTTCACCTTCCCGAAGCTGCCGCTCTCCCCGGATCCCGGAGTCGAAGAAGCGGCTTCTTCGCGCAAAGACGATTGTGCCGCTCACAGTGCTCTCCTTACTGCGGCTTCTGCCGAAAGACGCCCGGGAGCGGCTCTTAGCTCTGAAGAGCATCCTACCTTCGTCTTTAGCGTCTCTTCTCATCTACATCTCAGCAAAAAGCTTTTCCACAACATCTGGCAAGGGGAAACTGTGCCAGCACAAAAAATATCTCCCATCGTGTTCTAGAAGTTGCAGAGATGTCTGCCAAGTGTTTGGCAGGAAGAAAAGAAAAGTTGTCCAAAACAGCTTCCAATCGAATGTTCATGTGATTGGAAAAGTCAGGAGAGTGCAAAAGTACTGTTTTCTATCAGTTGGCAAGGTGCGCACACAATCCCAGTGTTGTACAGCTTGCTTCTTCACCTTCCCGAAGCTGCCGCTCTCCCCGGCTCCCGGAGGCGAAGAAGCAGGTTCTTCGCGCAAAGACAATTGTGCCGCTCACAGTGCTCTCCTTACTGCGGCTTCTGCCCAAAGACGCCCGGGAGCGGCTCTTAGCTCCGGAGAGCATCCTACCTTCGTCTTTAGCGTCTGGTGTAGTCTACATCTTATCAAAACGCTTTCCCACTATGTCTGGCAAGGAAAAACTGTGCCAGCAAAGAAAACATCTCCCATCGTGTTCTAGACGTTGCACAGATTTCTGCCAAGTGTTTGGCAGGAAGAAAAGAAAAGTTGTCCAAAACAGCTTCCAATCGAATGTTCATGTGATTGGAAAAGTCAGGAGAGTGCAAAAGTACTGTTTTCTATCAGTTGGCAAGCTGCGCACACAATCCCAGTGTTGTACAGCTTGCTTCTTCACCTTCCCGAAGCTGCCACTCTCTCCGGCTCCCGGAGCCGAATAAGGGGCTTCTTCACGCAAAGACGATTGTGGCGCTCACAGTGCTCTCCTTAGCACGGCTTCTGCCCAAAGACGCCCGGGAGCGGCTCTTAGCTCTAAAGAGAATCCTACCTTCGTCTTTAGCGTCTCTTCTAAACTACATCTCAGCAAAAAGCTTTTCCTCAACATCTGGCAAGGAGAAACTGCGCCAGCACAAAAAATATCTCCCATCGTGTTCTAGAAGTTGCAGAGATGTCTGCCAAGTGTTTGGCAGGAAGAAAAGAAAAGTTGTCCAAAACAGCTTCCAATCGAATGTTCATTTAATTGAAAAAGTCAGGAGAGTGCAAAAGTACTGTTTTCTATCAGTTGGCAAGGTGCGCAAACAATCCCAGTGTTGTACAGCTTGCTTCTTCACCTTCCCGAAGCTGCCGCTCTCCCCGGCTCCCGGAGCCGAAGAAGCGGCTTCTTCACGCAAAGACGATTGTGCCGCTCACAGTGCTCTCCTTACTGCGGCTTCTGCCCAAAGACGCCCGGGAGCGGCTCTTAGCTCCGGTGAGCATCCTACCTTCGTCTTTAGTGTCTCTTCTCATCTAAATCTCAGCAAAAAGCTTTTCCACTACATCTGGCAAGGAGAAACTGTGCCAGCACAGAAAACATCTCCCATCGTGTTCTAGAAGTTGCAGAGATGTCTGCCAAGTGTTTGGCAGGAAGAAAAGAAAAGTTGTCCAAAGCAGCTTCCAATCGAATGTTCATGTGATTGGAAAAGTCAGGAGAGTGCAAAAGTACTGTTTTCTATCAGTTGGCAAGGTGCGCACACAATCCCAGTCTTGTACAGCTTGCTTCTTCACCTTCCCGAAGCTGCCGCTCTCCCCGGGTCCCGGAGCCGAAGAAGCGGCTTCTTCGCGCAAAGACGATTGTGCTGCTCACAGTGCTCTCCTTAGCGCGGCTTCTGCCCAAAGACGCACGGGAGCGGCTCTTAGCTCCGGAGAGCCTCCTACCTTCGTCTTTAGCGCCTTAAGTAGTCTAAATCTTAGCAAATAGATTTTCCACTACATCTGGCAAGGAGAAACTATGCCAGCACAGAAAACATCTCCCATCGTGTTCTAGAAGTTGCAGAGATGTCTGCCAAGTGTTTGACAGGAAGAAAAGAAAAGTTGTCCAAAACAGCTTCCAATCGAATGTTCATGTGATTGGAAAAGTCAGGAGAGTGCAAAAGTACTGTTTTCTATCAGTTGGCAAGGTGCGCACACAATCCCAGTGTTGTACAGCTTGCTTCTTCACCTTCCCGAAGCTGCCGCTCTCCTGGGATCCCGGAGCCGAAGAAGCGGCTTCTTCGCGCAAAGACGATTGTGCCGCTCACAGTGCTCTCCTTAGCGCGGCTTCTGCCCAAAGACGCCCGGGAGCGGCTCTTAGCTCTGGAGAGCATCCTACCTTCGTCTTTAGCGTCTCTTCTCATCTACATCTCAGCAAAAAGCTTTTCCACTACATCTGGCAAGGACTAACTGTGCCAGCACAGAAAACATCTCCCATCGTGTTCTAGAAGTTGCAGAGATGTCTGCCAAGTGTTTGGCAGGAAGAAAAGAAAAGTTGTCCAAAACAGCTTCCAATCGAATGTTCATGTGATTGGAAAAGTCAGGAGAGTGCAAAAGTACTGTTTTCTATCAGTTGGCAAGGTGCGCACACAATCCCAGTGTTGTACAGCTTGCTTCTTCACCTTCCCGAAGCTGCCACTCTCTCCGGCTCCCTGAGCCGAAGAAGCGGCTTCTTCGCGCAAGGACGATTGTGCCGCTCACAGTGCTCTCCTTAGCGCGGCTTCTGCCCAAAGACGCCGGGGAGTGGCTCTTAGCTCCGGAGAGCATCCTACCTTCGGCTTTAGCGTCTTTTCTAGTCTAAATCTTAGCAAAAAGCTTTTCCGCTACATCTGGCAAGGAGAAACTGTGCCAGCACAGAAAACATCTCCCATCGTGTTCTAGACGTTGCAGAGATGTCTGCCAAGTGTTTGGCAGGAAGAAAAGAAAAGTTGTCCAAAACAGCTTCCAATCGAGTGTTCATGTGATTGGAAAAGTCAGGAGAGTGCAAAAGTACTGTTTTCTATCAGTTGGAAAGCTGCGCACACAATCCCAGTGTTGTACAGCTTGCTTCTTCTCCTTCCCGAAGCTGCCGCTCTCTCCGGATCCCGGAGCCGAAGAAGCGGCTTCTTCGCGCAAAGACGATTGTGCCACTCACAGTGCTCTCCTTAGCGCGGCTTCTGCCCAAAGACGCCCGGGAGCGGCTCTTAGCTCCGGAGAGCATCCTACCTTCGTCTTTAGCGTCTTTTGTAGTCTACATCTTAGCAAATAGATTTTCCACTACATCTGGCAAGGAGAAACTATGTCAGCACAGAAAACATCTCCCATCGTGTTCTAGAAGTTCCAGAGATGTCTGCAAAGTGTTTGACAGGAAGAAAAGAAAAGTTGTCCAAAACAGCTTCCAATCGAATGTTCATGTGATTGGAAAAGTCAGGAGAGTGGAAAAGTACTGTTTTCTATCAGTTGGCAAGGTGCGCACACAATCCCAGTGTTGTACAGCTTGCTTCTTCACCTTCCCGAAGCTGCCGCTCTCCCCGGCTCCCGGAGCCGAAGAAGCGGCTTCTTCGCGCAAAGACGATTGTGCTGCTCACAGTGCTCTCCTTACTGCGGCTTCTGCCCAAAGACGCACGGGAGCGGCTCTTAGCTCCGGAGAGCATCCTAGCTTCGTCTTTAGCATCTCTTCTCATCTACATCTCAGCAAAAAGCTTTTCCACTACATCTGGCAAGGACTAACTGTGCCAGCACAGAAAACATCTCCCATCGTGTTCTAGAAGTTGCAGAGATGTCTGCCAAGTGTTTGGCAGGAAGAAAAGAGAAGTTGTCCAAAACAGCTTCCAATCGAATGTTCATGTGATTGGAAAAGTCAGGAGAGTGCAAAAGTACTGTTTTCTATCAGTTGGCAAGGTGCGCACACAATCCCAGTGTTGTACAGCTTGCTTCTTCACCTTCCCGAAGCTGCCACTCTCTCCGGCTCCCTGAGCCGAAGAAGCGGCTTCTTCGCGCAAGGACGATTGTGCCGCTCACAGTGCTCTCCTTAGCGCGGCTTCTGCCCAAAGACGCCGGGGAGTGGCTCTTAGCTCCGGAGAGCATCCTACCTTCGGCTTTAGCGTCTTTTCTAGTCTAAATCTTAGCAAAAAGCTTTTCCGCTACATCTGGCAAGGAGAAACTGTGCCAGCACAGAAAACATCTCCCATCGTGTTCTAGACGTTGCAGAGATGTCTGCCAAGTGTTTGGCAGGAAGAAAAGAAAAGTTGTCCAAAACAGCTTCCAATCGAGTGTTCATGTGATTGGAAAAGTCAGGAGAGTGCAAAAGTACTGTTTTCTATCAGTTGGAAAGCTGCGCACACAATCCCAGTGTTGTACAGCTTGCTTCTTCTCCTTCCCGAAGCTGCCGCTCTCTCCGGATCCCGGAGCCGAAGAAGCGGCTTCTTCGCGCAAAGACGATTGTGCCACTCACAGTGCTCTCCTTAGCGCGGCTTCTGCCCAAAGACGCCCGGGAGCGGCTCTTAGCTCCGGAGAGCATCCTACCTTCGTCTTTAGCGTCTTTTGTAGTCTACATCTTAGCAAATAGATTTTCCACTACATCTGGCAAGGAGAAACTATGTCAGCACAGAAAACATCTCCCATCGTGTTCTAGAAGTTCCAGAGATGTCTGCCAAGTGTTTGACAGGAAGAAAAGAAAAGTTGTCCAAAACAGCTTCCAATCGAATGTTCATGTGATTGGAAAAGTCAGGAGAGTGGAAAAGTACTGTTTTCTATCAGTTGGCAAGCTGCGCACACAATCCCAGTGTTGTACAGCTTGCTTCTTTACCTTCCCGAAGCTGCCGCTCTCCCCGGCTCCTGGAGCCGAAGAAGCGGCTTCTTCGCGCAAAGACGATTGTGCTGCTCACAGTGCTCTCCTTAGCGCGGCTTCTGCCCAAAGACGCACGGGAGCGGCTCTTAGCTCCGGAGAGCATCCTAGCTTCGTCTTTTGCGTCTCTTCTCATCTACATCTCAGCAAAAAGCTTTTCCACTACATCTGGCAAGGAGAAACTGTGCCAGCACAGAAAACATCTCCCATCGTGTTCTAGACGTTGCAGAGATGTCTGCCAAGTGTTTGGCAGGAAGAAAAGAAAAGTTGTCCAAAACAGCTTCCAATCGAATGTTCATGTGATTGGAAAAGTCAGGGGAGTGCAAAAGTACTGTTTTCTATCAGTTGGCAAGGTGCGCACACAATCCCAGTGTTGTACAGCTTACTTCTTCACCTTCCCGAAGCTGCCGGTCTTCCCGGCTCCCGAAGTCGAAGAAGTGGCTTCTTCACGCAAAGACGATTGTGCCGCTCACAGTGCTCTCCTTACTGCGGCTTCTGCCCAAAGACGCCCGGGAGCGGCTCTTAGCTCCGGAGAGCATCCTACCTTCGTCTTTTGCGTCTCTTCTCATCTACATCTCAGCAAAAAGCTTTTCCACTACATCTGGCAAGGAGAAACTGTGCCAGCACAGAAAACATCTCCCATCGTGTTCTAGACGTTGCAGAGATGTCTGCCAAGTGTTTGGCAGGAAGAAAAGAAAAGTTGTCCAAAACAGCTTCCAATCGAATGTTCATGTGATTGGAAAAGTCAGGAGAGTGCAAAAGTACTGTTTTCTATCAGTTGGCAAGCTGCGCACACAATCCCAGTGTTGTACAGCTTGCTTCTTCACCTTCCCGAAGCTGCCACTCTCTCCGGCTCCCGGAGCCGAAGAAGCAGCTTCTTCGCGCAAGGACGACTGTGCCGCTCACAGTGCTCTCCTTAGCGCGGCTTCTGCCCAAAGACGCCGGGGAGTGGCTCTTAGCTCCGGAGAGCATCCTACCTTCATCTTTAGCGTCTTTTGTAGTCTACATCTTAGCAAAACACTTTCCAACTATGTCGGGCAAAGAAAAAACTGTGCCAGCACAGAAAACATCTCCCATCGTGTTCTAGACGTTGCAGAGATGTCTGCCAAGTGTTTGGCAGGAAGAAAAGAAAAGTTGTCCAAAACAGCTTCCAATCGAATGTTCATGTGATTGGAAAAGTCAGGAGAGTGCAAAAGTACTGTTTTCTATCAGTTGGCAAGCTGCGCACACAATCCCAGTGTTGTACAGCTTGCTTCTTCACCTTCACGAAGCTGCCGCTCTCTCCGGCTCCCGGAGCCGAACAAGCGGCTTCTTGGCGCAAAGACGATTGTGCTGCTCACAGTGCTCTCCTTAGCGCGGCTTCTGCCCAAAGACGCCCGGGAGCGGCTCTTAGCTCCGGAGAGCATCCTACCTTCGTCTTTAGCGTCTTTTGTAGTCTACGTCTTAGCAAAACGCTTTGCCAGTATGTCTGGCTAGGAGAAACTGTGCCAGCACAGAAAACATCTCCCATCATGTTCTAGAAGTTTCAGAGATGTCTGCCAAGTGTTTGGCAGGAAGAAAAGAAAAGTTGTCCAAAACAGCTTCCAATCGAATGTTCATGTGATTGGAAAAGTAAGGAGAGTGCAAAAGTACTGTTTTCTATCAGTTGGCAAGGTGCGCACACAATCCCAGTGTTGTACAGCTTGCTTCTTCACCTTCCCGAAGCTGCCGCTCTCCCCGGATCCCGAAGTCGAAGAAGCGGCTTCTTCGCGCAAAGACGATTGTGCCGCTCACAGTGCTCTCCTTACTGCGGCTTCTGCCCAAAGACGCCCGGGAGCGGCTCTTAGCTCTGAAGAGCATCCTACCTTCGTCTTTAGCGTCTCTTCTAATCTACATCTCAGCAAAAAGCTTTTCCACAACATCTGGAAAGGGGAAACTGTGCCAGCACAAAAAATATCTCCCATCGTGTTCTAGAAGTTGCAGAGATGTCTGCCAAGTGTTTGGCAGGAAGAAAAGAAAAGTTGTCCAAAACAGCTTCCAATTGAATGTTCATGTGATTGGAAAAGTCAGGAGAGTGCAAAAGTACTGTTTTCTATCAGTTGGCAAGGTGCGCACACAATCCCAGTGTTGTACAGCTTGCTTCTTCACCTTCCCGAAGCTGCCGCTCTCCCCGGCTCCCGGAGCCGAAGAAGCGGCTTCTTCGCGCAAAGACGATTGTGCCGCTCACCGTGCTCTCCTTACTGAGGCTTCTGCCCAAAGACGCCCGGGAGCGGCTCTTAGCTCCCGTGAGCATCCTACCTTCGTCTTTAGCGTCTCTTCTCATCTACATCTCAGCAAAAAGCTTTTCCACTACATCTGGCAAGGAGAAACTGTGCCAGCACAGAAAACATCTCCCATCGTGTTCTAGAAGTTGCAGAGATGTCTGCCAAGTGTTTGGCAGGAAGAAAAGAAAAGTTGTCCAAAACAGCTTCCAATCGAATGTTCATGTGATTGGAAAAGTCAGGAGAGTGCAAAAGTACTGTTTTCTATCAGTTGGCAAGGTGCGCACACAATCCCAGTGTTGTACAGCTTGCTTCTTCACCTTCCCGAAGCTGCCGCTCTCTCCGGATCCCGGAGCCGAAGAAGCGGCTTCTACGCGCAAAGACGATTGTGCCGCTCACAGTGCTCTCCTTAGCGCGGCTTCTGCCCAAAGACGCACGGGAGCGGCTCTTAGCTCCGGAGAGCATCCTAGCTTCGTCTTTAGCGACTCTTCTCATCTACATCTCAGCAAAAAGCTTTTCCACTACATCTGGCAAGGAGAAACTGTGCCAGCACAGAAAACATCTCCCATCGTGTTCTAGACGTTGCAGAGATGTCTGCCAAGTGTTTGGCAGGAAGAAAAGAAAAGTTGTCCAAAACAGCTTCCAATCGAATGTTCATGTGATTGGAAAAGTCAGGAGAGTGCAGAAGTACTGTTTTCTATCAGTTGGCAAGGTGCGCACACAATCCCAGTGTTGTACAGCTTGCTTCTTCACCTTCCCGAAGCTGCCGCTCTCTCCGGATCCCGGAGCCGAAGAAGCGGTTTCTTCGCGCAAAGACGATTGTGCTGCTCACAGTGCTCTCCTTAGCGCGGCTTCTGCCCAAAGACGCACGGGAGCGGCTCTTAGCTCCGGAGAGCATCCTAGCTTCGTCTTTAGCGACTCTTCTCATCTACATCTCAGCAAAAAGCGTTTCCACTACATCTGGCAAGGAGAAACTGTGCCAGCACAGAAAACATCTCCCATCGTGTTCTAGACATTGCAGAGATGTCTGCCAAGTGTTTGGCAGGAAGAAAAGAAAAGTTGTCCAAAACAGCTTCCAATCGAATGTTCATGTGATTGGAAAAGTCAGGAGAGTGCAAAAGTACTGTTTTCTATCAGTTGGCAAGCTGCGCACACAATCCCAGTGTTGTACAGCTTGCTTCTTTACCTTCCCGAAGCTGCCGCTCTCCCCGGCTCCCGGAGCCGAAGAAGCGGCTTCTTCGCGCAAAGACGATTGTGCTGCTCACAGTGCTCTCCTTAGCGCGGCTTCTGCCCAAAGACGCCCGGGAGCGGCTCTTAGCTCCGGAGAGCATCCTACCTTCGTCTTTAGCGTCTCTTTTCATCTACATCTCAGCAAAAAGCTTTTCCACTACATCTGGCAAGGACTAACTGTGCCAGCACAGAAAACATCTCCCATCGTGTTCTAGAAGTTGCAGAGATGTCTGCCAAGTGTTTGGCAGGAAGAAAAGAAAAGTTGTCCAAAACAGCTTCCAATCGAATGTTCATGTGACTGGAAAAGTCAGGAGAGTGCAAAAGTACTGTTTTCTATCAGTTGGCAAGGTGCGCACACAATCCCAGTGTTGTACAGCTTGCTTCTTCACCTTCCCGAAGCTGCCGCTCTCTCCGGCTCCCGGAGCCGAAGAAGCGGCTTCTTCGCGCAAAGACGATTGTGCCGCTCACAGTGCTCTCCTTAGCGCGGCTTCTGCCCAAAGACGCCGGGGAGTGGCTCTTAGCTCCGGAGAGCATCCTACCTTCGTCTTTAGCGTCTTTTGTAGTCTACGTCTTAGCAAAACGCTTTGCCAGTATGTCTGGCTAGGAAAAACTGTGCCAGCACAGAAAACATCTCCCATCGTGTTCTAAAAGTTGCAGAGATGTCTGCCAAGTGTTTGGCAGGAAGAAAAGAAAAGTTGTCCACAACAGCTTCCAATCGAATGTTCATGTGATTGGAAAAGTAAGGAGTTCAAAAGTACTGTTTTCTATCAGTTGGCAAGGTGCGCACACAATCCCAGTATTGTACAGCTTGCTTCTCACCTTCCCGAAGCTGTCGGTCTCCCCGGCTCCCGGAGTCGAAGAAGCGGCTTCTTCGCGCAAAGACGATTGTGCTGCTCACAGTGCTCTCCTTAGCGCGGCTTCTGCCCAAAGACGCACGGGAGCGGCTCTTAGCTCCGGAGAGCATCCTAGCTTCGTCTTTAGCGACTCTTCTCATCTACATCTCAGCAAAAAGCGTTTCCACTACATCTGGCAAGGAGAAACTGTGCCAGCACAGAAAACATCTCCCATCGTGTTCTAGACGTTGCAGAGATGTCTGCCAAGTGTTTGGCAGGAAGAAAAGAAAAGTTGTCCAAAACAGCTTCCAATCGAATGTTCATGTGATTGGAAAAGTCAGGAGAGTGCAAAAGTACTGTTTTCTATCAGTTGGCAAGCTGCGCACACAATCCCAGTGTTGTACAGCTTGCTTCTTTACCTTCCCGAAGCTGCCGCTCTCCCCGGCTCCCGGAGCCGAAGAAGCGGCTTCTTCGCGCAAAGACGATTGTGCTGCTCACAGTGCTCTCCTTAGCGCGGCTTCTGCCCAAAGACGCCCGGGAGCGGCTCTTAGCTCCGGAGAGCATCCTACCTTCGTCTTTAGCGTCTCTTTTCATCTACATCTCAGCAAAAAGCTTTTCCACTACATCTGGCAAGGACTAACTGTGCCAGCACAGAAAACATCTCCCATCGTGTTCTAGAAGTTGCAGAGATGTCTGCCAAGTGTTTGGCAGGAAGAAAAGAAAAGTTGTCCAAAACAGCTTCCAATCGAATGTTCATGTGACTGGAAAAGTCAGGAGAGTGCAAAAGTACTGTTTTCTATCAGTTGGCAAGGTGCGCACACAATCCCAGTGTTGTACAGCTTGCTTCTTCACCTTCCCGAAGCTGCCACTCTCTCCGGCTCCCGGAGCCGAAGAAGCGGCTTCTTCGCGCAAAGACGATTGTGCCGCTCACAGTGCTCTCCTTAGCGCGGCTTCTGCCCAAAGACTCCGGGGAGTGGCTCTTAGCTCCGGAGAGCATCCTACCTTCGTCTTTAGCGTCTTTTGTAGTCTACATCTTAGCAAAACGCTTTCCCACTATGTCTGGCAAGGAAAAACTGTGCCAGCACAGAAAACATCTCCCATCGTGTTCTAGACGTTGCAGAGATGTCTGCCAAGTGTTTGGCAGGAAGAAAAGAAAAGTTGTCCAAAACAGCTTCCAATCGAATGTTCATGTGATTGGAAAAGTCAGGAGAGTGCAAAAGTACTGTTTTCTATCAGTTGGCAAGGTGCGCACACAATCCCAGTGTTGTACAGCTTGCTTCTTCACCTTCCCGAAGCTGCCGCTCTCTCCGGATCTCGGAGCCGAAGAAGCGGCTTCTTCGCGCAAAGACGATTGTGCCGCTCACAGTGCTCTCCTTAGCGCGGCTTCTGCCCAAAGACGCCCGGGAGCGGCTCTTTGCTCCGGACAGCATCCTACCTTCGTCTTTAGCGCCTCTTCTCATCTACTTCTCAGAAAAAAGCTTTTCCACTATGTCTGGCTAGGAAAAACTGTGCCAGCACAGAAAACATCTCCCATCGTGTTCTAGAAGTTGCAGAGATGTCTGCCAAGTGTTTGGCAGGAAGAAAAGAAAAGTTGTCCAAAACAGCTTCCAATCGAATGTTCATGTAATTGGAAAAGCCAGGAGAGTGCAAAGGTACTGTTTTGTATCAGCTGGCAAGGTGCGCACACAATCCCAGTGTTGTACAGCTTGCTTCTTCACCTTCCCGAAGCTGCCGCTCTCGCCGGCTCCCGGAGCCCAAAAAGCGGCTTCTTCGCGCAAAGACGATTGTGCCGCTCACAGTGCTCCTTAGCGCGGCTTCTGCCGAAAGACGCCCGGGAGCGGCTCTTAGCTCCGAAGAGCATCCTACCTTCGTCTTTAGCTCCTCTTCTCATCTACATCTCGGCAAAATGCTTTCCCACTATGTCTGGCTAGCAAAAACTGTGTCAGCATAGAAAACATCTCCCATCGTGTTCTAGAAGTTGCACGGAGGTCTGCCAAGTGTTTGGCAGGAAGAAAAGAAAAGTTGTCCAAAACAGCTTCCAATCGAATGTTCATGTGATTGGAAAAGCCAGGAGAGTGCAAAGGTACTGTTTTCTATCAGTTGGCAAGGTGCGCACACAATCCCAGTCTTGTACAGCTTGCTTCTTCACCTTCCCGAAGCTGCCGCTCTCGCCGGCTCCCGGAGCCCAAGAAGCGGCTTCTTCGCGCAAAGACGATTGTGCCGCTCACAGTGCTCTCCTTAGCGCGGCTTCTGCCGAAAGACGCCCGGCAGCGGCTCTTAGCTCCGGAGAGCATCCTACCTTCGTCTTTAGCGTCTCTTTTCATCTACATCTCAGCAAAAAGCTTTTCCACTACATCTGGCAAGGACTAACTGTGCCAGCACAGAAAACATCTCCCATCGTGTTCTAGAAGTTGCAGAGATGTCTGCCAAGTGTTTGGCAGGAAGAAAAGAAAAGTTGTCCAAAACAGCTTCCAATCGAATGTTCATGTGACTGGAAAAGTCAGGAGAGTGCAAAAGTACTGTTTTCTATCAGTTGGCAAGGTGCGCACACAATCCCAGTGTTGTACAGCTTGCTTCTTCACCTTCCCGAAGCTGCCACTCTCTCCGGCTCCCGGAGCCGAAGAAGCGGCTTCTTCGCGCAAAGACGATTGTGCCGCTCACAGTGCTCTCCTTAGCGCGGCTTCTGCCCAAAGACTCCGGGGAGTGGCTCTTAGCTCCGGAGAGCATCCTACCTTCGTCTTTAGCGTCTTTTGTAGTCTACATCTTATCAAAACGCTTTCCCACTATGTCTGGCAAGGAAAAACTGTGCCAGCACAGAAAACATCTCCCATCGTGTTCTAGACGTTGCAGAGATGTCTGCCAAGTGTTTGGCAGGAAGAAAAGAAAAGTTGTCCAAAACAGCTTCCAATCGAATGTTCATGTGATTGGAAAAGTCAAGAGAGTGCAAAAGTACTGTTTTCTATCAGTTGGCAAGGTGCGCACACAATCCCAGTGTTGTACAGCTTGCTTCTTCACCTTCCCGAAGCTGCCGCTCTCTCCGGATCCCGGAGCCGAAGAAGCGGCTTCTTCGCGCAAAGACGATTGTGCCGCTCACAGTGCTCTCCTTAGCGCGGCTTCTGCCCAAAGACGCCCGGGAGTGGCTCTTAGCTCCGGAGAGCATCCTACCTTCGTCTTTAGCGTCTCTTTTCATCTACATCTCAGCAAAAAGCTTTTCCACTACATCTGGCAAGGACTAACTGTGCCAGCACAAAAAATATCTCCCATCGTGTTCTAGAAGTTGCAGAGATGTCTGCCAAGTGTTTGGCAGGAAGAAAAGAAAAGTTGTCCAAAACAGCTTCCAATCGAATGTTCATGTGATTGGAAAAGTCAGGAGAGTGCAAAAGTACTGTTTTCTATCAGTTGACAAGGTGCGCACACAATCCCAGTGTTGTACAGCTTGCTTCTTCACCTTCCCGAAGCTCCCACTCTCTCCGGCTCCCGGAGCCGAAGAAGCGGCTTCTTCGCGCAAGGATGATTGTGCCGCACACAGTGCTCTCCTTAGCGCGGCTTCTGCCCAAAGACGCCGGGGAGTGGCTCTTAGCTCCGGAGAGCATCCTACCTTCGTCTTTAGCGTCTTTTGTAGTCTACGTCTTAGCAAAACGCTTTGCCAGTATGTCTGGCTAGGAAAAACTGTGCCAGCACAGAAAACATCTCCCATCGTTTTCGAGAAGTTGCAGAGATGTCTGCCAAGTGTTTGGCAGGAAGAAAAGAAAAGTTGTCCACAACAGCTTCTAATCGAATGTTCATGTGATTGGAAAAGTAAGGAGTGTGCAAAAGTACTGTTTTCTATCAGTTGGCAAGGTGCGCACACAATCCCAGTATTGTACAGCTTGCTTCTTCACCTTCCCGAAGCTGCCGCTCTCCCCGGATCCCGGAGTCGAAGAAGCGGCTTCTTCGCGCAAAGACGATTGTGCCGCTCACAGTGCTCTCCTTACTGCGGCTTCTGCCCAAAGACGCCCGGGAGCGGCTCTTAGCTCTGAAGAGCATCCTACCTTCGTCTTTAGCGTCTCTTCTCATCTACATCTCAGCAAAAAGCTTTTCCACTACATCTGGCAAGGGGAAACTGTGCCAGCACAAAAAATATCTCCCATCGTGTTCTAGAAGTTGCAGAGATGTCTGCCAAGTGTTTGGCAGGAAGAAAAGAAACTTGTCCAAAACAGCTTCCAATCGAATGTTCATGTGATTGGAAAAGTCAGGAGAGTGCAAAAGTACTATTTTCTATCAGTTGGCAAGGTGCGCACACAATCCCAGTGTTGTACAGCTTGCTTCTTCACCTTCCCGAAGCTGCCGCTCTCCCCGGCTCCCGGAGCCGAAGAAGCGGCTTCTTCGCGCAAAGACAATTGTGCCGCTCACAGTGCTCTCCTTAGCGCGGCTTCTGCCCAAAGACGCCCGGGAGCGGCTCTTAGCTCCGGTGAGCATCCTACCTTCGTCTTTAGCGTCTCTTTTCATCTACATCTCAGCAAAAAGCTTTTCCACTACATCTGGCAAGGACTAACTGTGCCAGCACAGAAAACATCTCCCATCGTGTTCTAGAAGTTGCAGAGATGTCTGCCAAGTGTTTGGCAGGAAGAAAAGAAAAGTTGTCCAAAACAGCTTCCAATCGAATGTTCATGTGATTGGAAAAGTCAGGAGAGTGCAAAAGTACTGTTTTCTATCAGTTGGCAAGGTGCGCACACAATCCCAGTGTTGTACAGCTTGCTTCTTCACCTTCCCGAAGCTGCCACTCTCTCCGGCTCCCGGAGCCGAAGAAGCGGCTTCTTCGCGCAAGGACGATTGTGCCTCACACAGTGCTCTCCTTAGCGCGGCTTCTGCCCAAAGACGCCGGGGAGTGGCTCTTAGCTCCGGAGAGCATCCTAACTTCGTCTTTAGCGTCTTTTGTAGTCTACGTCTTAGCAAAACGCTTTGCCAGTATGTCTGGCTAGGAAAAACTGTGCCAGCACAGAAAACATCTCCCATCGTTTTCTAGAAGTTGCAGAGATGTCTGCCAAGTGTTTGGCAGGAAGAAAAGAAAAGTTGTCCACAACAGCTTCCAATCGAATGTTCATGTGATTGGAAAAGTAAGGAGTGTGCAAAAGTACTGTTTTCTATCAGTTGGCAAGGTGCGCACACAATCCCAGTATTGTACAGCTTGCTTCTTCACCTTCCCGAAGCTGCCGCTCTCCCCGGATCCCGGAGTCGAAGAAGCGGCTTCTTCGCGCAAAGACGATTGTGCCGCTCACAGTGCTCTCCTTACTGCGGCTTCTGCCGAAAGACGCCCGGGAGCGGCTCTTAGCTCTGAAGAGCATCCTACCTTCGTCTTTAGCGTCTCTTCTCATCTACATCTCAGCAAAAAGCTTTTCCACAACATCTGGCAAGGGGAAACTGTGCCAGCACAAAAAATATCTCCCATCGTGTTCTAGAAGTTGCAGAGATGTCTGCCAAGTGTTTGGCAGGAAGAAAAGAAAAGTTGTCCAAAACAGCTTCCAATCGAATGTTCATGTGATTGGAAAAGTCAGGAGAGTGCAAAAGTACTGTTTTCTATCAGTTGGCAAGGTGCGCACACAATCCCAGTGTTGTACAGCTTGCTTCTTCACCTTCCCGAAGCTGCCGCTCTCCCCGGCTCCCGGAGGCGAAGAAGCAGGTTCTTCGCGCAAAGACAATTGTGCCGCTCACAGTGCTCTCCTTACTGCGGCTTCTGCCCAAAGACGCCCGGGAGCGGCTCTTAGCTCCGGAGAGCATCCTACCTTCGTCTTTAGCGTCTGGTGTAGTCTACATCTTATCAAAACGCTTTCCCACTATGTCTGGCAAGGAAAAACTGTGCCAGCAAAGAAAACATCTCCCATCGTGTTCTAGACGTTGCACGGATTTCTGCCAAGTGTTTGGCAGGAAGAAAAGAAAAGTTGTCCAAAACAGCTTCCAATCGAATGTTCATGTGATTGGAAAAGTCAGGAGAGTGCAAAAGTACTGTTTTCTATCAGTTGGCAAGCTGCGCACACAATCCCAGTGTTGTACAGCTTGCTTCTTCACCTTCCCGAAGCTGCCACTCTCTCCGGCTCCCGGAGCCGAAGAAGCGGCTTCTTCGCGCAAAGACGATTGTGCCGCTCACAGTGCTCTCCTTAGCGCGGCTTCTGCCCAAAGACGCCCGGGAGCGGCTCTTAGCTCTAAAGAGAATCCTACCTTCGTCTTTAGCGTCTCTTCTAAACTACATCTCAGCAAAAAGCTTTTCCTCAACATCTGGCAAGGAGAAACTGCGCCAGCACAAAAAATATCTCCCATCGTGTTCTAGAAGTTGCAGAGATGTCTGCCAAGTGTTTGGCAGGAAGAAAAGAAAAGTTGTCCAAAACAGCTTCCAATCGAATGTTCATTTAATTGAAAAAGTCAGGAGAGTGCAAAAGTACTGTTTTCTATCAGTTGGCAAGGTGCGCAAACAATCCCAGTGTTGTACAGCTTGCTTCTTCACCTTCCCGAAGCTGCCGCTCTCCCCGGCTCCCGGAGCCGAAGAAGCGGCTTCTTCACGCAAAGACGATTGTGCCGCTCACAGTGCTCTCCTTACTGCGGCTTCTGCCCAAAGACGCCCGGGAGCGGCTCTTAGCTCCGGTGAGCATCCTACCTTCGTCTTTAGTGTCTCTTCTCATCTAAATCTCAGCAAAAAGCTTTTCCACTACATCTGGCAAGGAGAAACTGTGCCAGCACAGAAAACATCTCCCATCGTGTTCTAGAAGTTGCAGAGATGTCTGCCAAGTGTTTGGCAGGAAGAAAAGAAAAGTTGTCCAAAGCAGCTTCCAATCGAATGTTCATGTGATTGGAAAAGTCAGGAGAGTGCAAAAGTACTGTTTTCTATCAGTTGGCAAGGTGCGCACACAATCCCAGTCTTGTACAGCTTGCTTCTTCACCTTCCCGAAGCTGCCGCTCTCCCCGGGTCCCGGAGCCGAAGAAGCGGCTTCTTCGCGCAAAGACGATTGTGCTGCTCACAGTGCTCTCCTTAGCGCGGCTTCTGCCCAAAGACGCACGGGAGCGGCTCTTAGCTCCGGAGAGCCTCCTACCTTCGTCTTTAGCGCCTTAAGTAGTCTAAATCTTAGCAAATAGATTTTCCACTACATCTGGCAAGGAGAAACTATGCCAGCACAGAAAACATCTCCCATCGTGTTCTAGAAGTTGCAGAGATGTCTGCCAAGTGTTTGACAGGAAGAAAAGAAAAGTTGTCCAAAACAGCTTCCAATCGAATGTTCATGTGATTGGAAAAGTCAGGAGAGTGCAAAAGTACTGTTTTCTATCAGTTGGCAAGGTGCGCACACAATCCCAGTGTTGTACAGCTTGCTTCTTCACCTTCCCGAAGCTGCCGCTCTCCTGGGATCCCGGAGCCGAAGAAGCGGCTTCTTCGCGCAAAGACGATTGTGCCGCTCACAGTGCTCTCCTTAGCGCGGCTTCTGCCCAAAGACGCCCGGGAGCGGCTCTTAGCTCTGGAGAGCATCCTACCTTCGTCTTTAGCGTCTCTTCTCATCTACATCTCAGCAAAAAGCTTTTCCACTACATCTGGCAAGGACTAACTGTGCCAGCACAGAAAACATCTCCCATCGTGTTCTAGAAGTTGCAGAGATGTCTGCCAAGTGTTTGGCAGGAAGAAAAGAAAAGTTGTCCAAAACAGCTTCCAATCGAATGTTCATGTGATTGGAAAAGTCAGGAGAGTGCAAAAGTACTGTTTTCTATCAGTTGGCAAGGTGCGCACACAATCCCAGTGTTGTACAGCTTGCTTCTTCACCTTCCCGAAGCTGCCACTCTCTCCGGCTCCCTGAGCCGAAGAAGCGGCTTCTTCGCGCAAGGACGATTGTGCCGCTCACAGTGCTCTCCTTAGCGCGGCTTCTGCCCAAAGACGCCGGGGAGTGGCTCTTAGCTCCGGAGAGCATCCTACCTTCGGCTTTAGCGTCTTTTCTAGTCTAAATCTTAGCAAAAAGCTTTTCCGCTACATCTGGCAAGGAGAAACTGTGCCAGCACAGAAAACATCTCCCATCGTGTTCTAGACGTTGCAGAGATGTCTGCCAAGTGTTTGGCAGGAAGAAAAGAAAAGTTGTCCAAAACAGCTTCCAATCGAGTGTTCATGTGATTGGAAAAGTCAGGAGAGTGCAAAAGTACTGTTTTCTATCAGTTGGAAAGCTGCGCACACAATCCCAGTGTTGTACAGCTTGCTTCTTCTCCTTCCCGAAGCTGCCGCTCTCTCCGGATCCCGGAGCCGAAGAAGCGGCTTCTTCGCGCAAAGACGATTGTGCCACTCACAGTGCTCTCCTTAGCGCGGCTTCTGCCCAAAGACGCCCGGGAGCGGCTCTTAGCTCCGGAGAGCATCCTACCTTCGTCTTTAGCGTCTTTTGTAGTCTACATCTTAGCAAATAGATTTTCCACTACATCTGGCAAGGAGAAACTATGTCAGCACAGAAAACATCTCCCATCGTGTTCTAGAAGTTCCAGAGATGTCTGCCAAGTGTTTGACAGGAAGAAAAGAAAAGTTGTCCAAAACAGCTTCCAATCGAATGTTCATGTGATTGGAAAAGTCAGGAGAGTGGAAAAGTACTGTTTTCTATCAGTTGGCAAGGTGCGCACACAATCCCAGTGTTGTACAGCTTGCTTCTTCACCTTCCCGAAGCTGCCGCTCTCCCCGGCTCCCGGAGCCGAAGAAGCGGCTTCTTCGCGCAAAGACGATTGTGCTGCTCACAGTGCTCTCCTTACTGCGGCTTCTGCCCAAAGACGCACGGGAGCGGCTCTTAGCTCCGGAGAGCATCCTAGCTTCGTCTTTAGCATCTCTTCTCATCTACATCTCAGCAAAAAGCTTTTCCACTACATCTGGCAAGGACTAACTGTGCCAGCACAGAAAACATCTCCCATCGTGTTCTAGAAGTTGCAGAGATGTCTGCCAAGTGTTTGGCAGGAAGAAAAGAAAAGTTGTCCAAAACAGCTTCCAATCGAATGTTCATGTGATTGGAAAAGTCAGGAGAGTGCAAAAGTACTGTTTTCTATCAGTTGGCAAGGTGCGCACACAATCCCAGTGTTGTACAGCTTGCTTCTTCACCTTCCCGAAGCTGCCACTCTCTCCGGCTCCCTGAGCCGAAGAAGCGGCTTCTTCGCGCAAGGACGATTGTGCCGCTCACAGTGCTCTCCTTAGCGCGGCTTCTGCCCAAAGACGCCGGGGAGTGGCTCTTAGCTCCGGAGAGCATCCTACCTTCGGCTTTAGCGTCTTTTCTAGTCTAAATCTTAGCAAAAAGCTTTTCCGCTACATCTGGCAAGGAGAAACTGTGCCAGCACAGAAAACATCTCCCATCGTGTTCTAGACGTTGCAGAGATGTCTGCCAAGTGTTTGGCAGGAAGAAAAGAAAAGTTGTCCAAAACAGCTTCCAATCGAGTGTTCATGTGATTGGAAAAGTCAGGAGAGTGCAAAAGTACTGTTTTCTATCAGTTGGAAAGCTGCGCACACAATCCCAGTGTTGTACAGCTTGCTTCTTCTCCTTCCCGAAGCTGCCGCTCTCTCCGGATCCCGGAGCCGAAGAAGCGGCTTCTTCGCGCAAAGACGATTGTGCCACTCACAGTGCTCTCCTTAGCGCGGCTTCTGCCCAAAGACGCCCGGGAGCGGCTCTTAGCTCCGGAGAGCATCCTACCTTCGTCTTTAGCGTCTTTTGTAGTCTACATCTTAGCAAATAGATTTTCCACTACATCTGGCAAGGAGAAACTATGTCAGCACAGAAAACATCTCCCATCGTGTTCTAGAAGTTCCAGAGATGTCTGCCAAGTGTTTGACAGGAAGAAAAGAAAAGTTGTCCAAAACAGCTTCCAATCGAATGTTCATGTGATTGGAAAAGTCAGGAGAGTGGAAAAGTACTGTTTTCTATCAGTTGGCAAGCTGCGCACACAATCCCAGTGTTGTACAGCTTGCTTCTTTACCTTCCCGAAGCTGCCGCTCTCCCCGGCTCCTGGAGCCGAAGAAGCGGCTTCTTCGCGCAAAGACGATTGTGCTGCTCACAGTGCTCTCCTTAGCGCGGCTTCTGCCCAAAGACGCACGGGAGCGGCTCTTAGCTCCGGAGAGCATCCTAGCTTCGTCTTTTGCGTCTCTTCTCATCTACATCTCAGCAAAAAGCTTTTCCACTACATCTGGCAAGGAGAAACTGTGCCAGCACAGAAAACATCTCCCATCGTGTTCTAGACGTTGCAGAGATGTCTGCCAAGTGTTTGGCAGGAAGAAAAGAAAAGTTGTCCAAAACAGCTTCCAATCGAATGTTCATGTGATTGGAAAAGTCAGGGGAGTGCAAAAGTACTGTTTTCTATCAGTTGGCAAGGTGCGCACACAATCCCAGTGTTGTACAGCTTACTTCTTCACCTTCCCGAAGCTGCCGGTCTTCCCGGCTCCCGAAGTCGAAGAAGTGGCTTCTTCACGCAAAGACGATTGTGCCGCTCACAGTGCTCTCCTTACTGCGGCTTCTGCCCAAAGACGCCCGGGAGCGGCTCTTAGCTCCGGAGAGCATCCTACCTTCGTCTTTTGCGTCTCTTCTCATCTACATCTCAGCAAAAAGCTTTTCCACTACATCTGGCAAGGAGAAACTGTGCCAGCACAGAAAACATCTCCCATCGTGTTCTAGACGTTGCAGAGATGTCTGCCAAGTGTTTGGCAGGAAGAAAAGAAAAGTTGTCCAAAACAGCTTCCAATCGAATGTTCATGTGATTGGAAAAGTCAGGAGAGTGCAAAAGTACTGTTTTCTATCAGTTGGCAAGCTGCGCACACAATCCCAGTGTTGTACAGCTTGCTTCTTCACCTTCCCGAAGCTGCCACTCTCTCCGGCTCCCGGAGCCGAAGAAGCAGCTTCTTCGCGCAAGGACGACTGTGCCGCTCACAGTGCTCTCCTTAGCGCGGCTTCTGCCCAAAGACGCCGGGGAGTGGCTCTTAGCTCCGGAGAGCATCCTACCTTCATCTTTAGCGTCTTTTGTAGTCTACATCTTAGCAAAACACTTTCCAACTATGTCGGGCAAAGAAAAAACTGTGCCAGCACAGAAAACATCTCCCATCGTGTTCTAGACGTTGCAGAGATGTCTGCCAAGTGTTTGGCAGGAAGAAAAGAAAAGTTGTCCAAAACAGCTTCCAATCGAATGTTCATGTGATTGGAAAAGTCAGGAGAGTGTAAAAGTACTGTTTTCTATCAGTTGGCAAGCTGCGCACACAATCCCAGTGTTGTACAGCTTGCTTCTTCACCTTCACGAAGCTGCCGCTCTCTCCGGCTCCCGGAGCCGAACAAGCGGCTTCTTGGCGCAAAGACGATTGTGCTGCTCACAGTGCTCTCCTTAGCGCGGCTTCTGCCCAAAGACGCCCGGGAGCGGCTCTTAGCTCCGGAGAGCATCCTACCTTCGTCTTTAGCGTCTTTTGTAGTCTACGTCTTAGCAAAACGCTTTGCCAGTATGTCTGGCTAGGAGAAACTGTGCCAGCACAGAAAACATCTCCCATCATGTTCTAGAAGTTTCAGAGATGTCTGCCAAGTGTTTGGCAGGAAGAAAAGAAAAGTTGTCCACAACAGCTTCCAATCGAATGTTCATGTGATTGGAAAAGTCAGGAGAGTGGAAAAGTACTGTTTTCTATCAGTTGGCAAGGTGCGCACACAATCCCAGTGTTGTACAGCTTGCTTCTTCACCTTCCCGAAGCTGCCGCTCTCCCCGGATCCCGAAGTCGAAGAAGCGGCTTCTTCGCGCAAAGACGATTGTGCCGCTCACAGTGCTCTCCTTACTGCGGCTTCTGCCCAAAGACGCCCGGGAGCGGCTCTTAGCTCTGAAGAGCATCCTACCTTCGTCTTTAGCGTCTCTTCTAATCTACATCTCAGCAAAAAGCTTTTCCACAACATCTGGAAAGGGGAAACTGTGCCAGCACAAAAAATATCTCCCATCGTGTTCTAGAAGTTGCAGAGATGTCTGCCAAGTGTTTGGCAGGAAGAAAAGAAAAGTTGTCCAAAACAGCTTCCAATTGAATGTTCATGTGATTGGAAAAGTCAGGAGAGTGCAAAAGTACTGTTTTCTATCAGTTGGCAAGGTGCGCACACAATCCCAGTGTTGTACAGCTTGCTTCTTCACCTTCCCGAAGCTGCCGCTCTCCCCGGCTCCCGGAGCCGAAGAAGCGGCTTCTTCGCGCAAAGACGATTGTGCCGCTCACCGTGCTCTCCTTACTGAGGCTTCTGCCCAAAGACGCCCGGGAGCGGCTCTTAGCTCCCGTGAGCATCCTACCTTCGTCTTTAGCGTCTCTTCTCATCTACATCTCAGCAAAAAGCTTTTCCACTACATCTGGCAAGGAGAAACTGTGCCAGCACAGAAAACATCTCCCATCGTGTTCTAGAAGTTGCAGAGATGTCTGCCAAGTGTTTGGCAGGAAGAAAAGAAAAGTTGTCCAAAACAGCTTCCAATCGAATGTTCATGTGATTGGAAAAGTCAGGAGAGTGCAAAAGTACTGTTTTCTATCAGTTGGCAAGGTGCGCACACAATCCCAGTGTTGTACAGCTTGCTTCTTCACCTTCCCGAAGCTGCCGCTCTCTCCGGATCCCGGAGCCGAAGAAGCGGCTTCTACGCGCAAAGACGATTGTGCCGCTCACAGTGCTCTCCTTAGCGCGGCTTCTGCCCAAAGACGCCCGGGAGCGGCTCTTAGCTCCGGAGAGCATCCTACCTTCGTCTTTAGCGTCTTTTGTAGTCTACATCTTAGCAAATAGATTTTCCACTACATCTGGCAAGGAGAAACTATGCCAGCACAGAAAACATCTCCCATCGTGTTCTAGAAGTTCCAGAGATGTCTGCCAAGTGTTTGACAGGAAGAAAAGAAAAGTTGTCCAAAACAGCTTCCAATCGAATGTTCATGTGATTGGAAAAGTCAGGAGAGTGCAAAAGTACTGTTTTCTATCAGTTGGCAAGGTGCGCACACAATCCCAGTGTTGTACAGCTTGCTTCTTCACCTTCCCGAAGCTGCCGCTCTCCCCGGCTCCCAGAGCCGAAGAAGCGGCTTCTTCGCGCAAAGACGATTGTGCTGCTCACAGTGCTCTCCTTAGCGCGGCTTCTGCCCAAAGACGCACGGGAGCGGCTCTTAGCTCCGGAGAGCATCCTAGCTTCGTCTTTAGCGACTCTTCTCATCTACATCTCAGCAAAAAGCTTTTCCACTACATCTGGCAAGGAGAAACTGTGCCAGCACAGAAAACATCTCCCATCGTGTTCTAGACGTTGCAGAGATGTCTGCCAAGTGTTTGGCAGGAAGAAAAGAAAAGTTGTCCAAAACAGCTTCCAATCGAATGTTCATGTGATTGGAAAAGTCAGGAGAGTGCAGAAGTACTGTTTTCTATCAGTTGGCAAGGTGCGCACACAATCCCAGTGTTGTACAGCTTGCTTCTTCACCTTCCCGAAGCTGCCGCTCTCTCCGGATCCCGGAGCCGAAGAAGCGGTTTCTTCGCGCAAAGACGATTGTGCTGCTCACAGTGCTCTCCTTAGCGCGGCTTCTGCCCAAAGACGCACGGGAGCGGCTCTTAGCTCCGGAGAGCATCCTAGCTTCGTCTTTAGCGACTCTTCTCATCTACATCTCAGCAAAAAGCGTTTCCACTACATCTGGCAAGGAGAAACTGTGCCAGCACAGAAAACATCTCCCATCGTGTTCTAGACGTTGCAGAGATGTCTGCCAAGTGTTTGGCAGGAAGAAAAGAAAAGTTGTCCAAAACAGCTTCCAATCGAATGTTCATGTGATTGGAAAAGTCAGGAGAGTGCAAAAGTACTGTTTTCTATCAGTTGGCAAGGTGCGCACACAATCCCAGTGTTGTACAGCTTGCTTCTTCACCTTCCCGAAGCTGCCGCTCTCCCCGGCTCCCGGAGCCGAAGAAGCGGCTTCTTCGCGCAAAGACGATTGTGCCGCTCACCGTGCTCTCCTTACTGAGGCTTCTGCCCAAAGACGCCCGGGAGCGGCTCTTAGCTCCCGTGAGCATCCTACCTTCGTCTTTAGCGTCTCTTCTCATCTACATCTCAGCAAAAAGCTTTTCCACTACATCTGGCAAGGAGAAACTGTGCCAGCACAGAAAACATCTCCCATCGTGTTCTAGAAGTTCCAGAGATGTCTGCCAAGTGTTTGACAGGAAGAAAAGAAAAGTTGTCCAAAACAGCTTCCAATCGAATGTTCATGTGATTGGAAAAGTCAGGAGAGTGCAAAAGTACTGTTTTCTATCAGTTGGCAAGGTGCGCACACAATCCCAGTGTTGTACAGCTTGCTTCTTCACCTTCCCGAAGCTGCCGCTCTCCCCGGCTCCCAGAGCCGAAGAAGCGGCTTCTTCGCGCAAAGACGATTGTGCTGCTCACAGTGCTCTCCTTAGCGCGGCTTCTGCCCAAAGACGCACGGGAGCGGCTCTTAGCTCCGGAGAGCATCCTAGCTTCGTCTTTAGCGACTCTTCTCATCTACATCTCAGCAAAAAGCTTTTCCACTACATCTGGCAAGGAGAAACTGTGCCAGCACAGAAAACATCTCCCATCGTGTTCTAGACGTTGCAGAGATGTCTGCCAAGTGTTTGGCAGGAAGAAAAGAAAAGTTGTCCAAAACAGCTTCCAATCGAATGTTCATGTGATTGGAAAAGTCAGGAGAGTGCAGAAGTACTGTTTTCTATCAGTTGGCAAGGTGCGCACACAATCCCAGTGTTGTACAGCTTGCTTCTTCACCTTCCCGAAGCTGCCGCTCTCTCCGGATCCCGGAGCCGAAGAAGCGGTTTCTTCGCGCAAAGACGATTGTGCTGCTCACAGTGCTCTCCTTAGCGCGGCTTCTGCCCAAAGACGCACGGGAGCGGCTCTTAGCTCCGGAGAGCATCCTAGCTTCGTCTTTAGCGACTCTTCTCATCTACATCTCAGCAAAAAGCGTTTCCACTACATCTGGCAAGGAGAAACTGTGCCAGCACAGAAAACATCTCCCATCGTGTTCTAGACGTTGCAGAGATGTCTGCCAAGTGTTTGGCAGGAAGAAAAGAAAAGTTGTCCAAAACAGCTTCCAATCGAATGTTCATGTGATTGGAAAAGTCAGGAGAGTGCAAAAGTACTGTTTTCTATCAGTTGGCAAGCTGCGCACACAATCCCAGTGTTGTACAGCTTGCTTCTTTACCTTCCCGAAGCTGCCGCTCTCCCCGGCTCCCGGAGCCGAAGAAGCGGCTTCTTCGCGCAAAGACGATTGTGCTGCTCACAGTGCTCTCCTTAGCGCGGCTTCTGCCCAAAGACGCCCGGGAGCGGCTCTTAGCTCCGGAGAGCATCCTACCTTCGTCTTTAGCGTCTCTTTTCATCTACATCTCAGCAAAAAGCTTTTCCACTACATCTGGCAAGGACTAACTGTGCCAGCACAGAAAACATCTCCCATCGTGTTCTAGAAGTTGCAGAGATGTCTGCCAAGTGTTTGGCAGGAAGAAAAGAAAAGTTGTCCAAAACAGCTTCCAATCGAATGTTCATGTGACTGGAAAAGTCAGGAGAGTGCAAAAGTACTGTTTTCTATCAGTTGGCAAGGTGCGCACACAATCCCAGTGTTGTACAGCTTGCTTCTTCACCTTCCCGAAGCTGCCGCTCTCTCCGGCTCCCGGAGCCGAAGAAGCGGCTTCTTCGCGCAAAGACGATTGTGCCGCTCACAGTGCTCTCCTTAGCGCGGCTTCTGCCCAAAGACGCCGGGGAGTGGCTCTTAGCTCCGGAGAGCATCCTACCTTCGTCTTTAGCGTCTTTTGTAGTCTACGTCTTAGCAAAACGCTTTGCCAGTATGTCTGGCTAGGAAAAACTGTGCCAGCACAGAAAACATCTCCCATCGTGTTCTAAAAGTTGCAGAGATGTCTGCCAAGTGTTTGGCAGGAAGAAAAGAAAAGTTGTCCACAACAGCTTCCAATCGAATGTTCATGTGATTGGAAAAGTAAGGAGAGTGCAAAAGTACTGTTTTCTATCAGTTGGCAAGGTGCGCACACAATCCCAGTATTGTACAGCTTGCTTCTCACCTTCCCGAAGCTGTCGGTCTCCCCGGCTCCCGGAGTCGAAGAAGCGGCTTCTTCGCGCAAAGACGATTGTGCTGCTCACAGTGCTCTCCTTAGCGCGGCTTCTGCCCAAAGACGCACGGGAGCGGCTCTTAGCTCCGGAGAGCATCCTAGCTTCGTCTTTAGCGACTCTTCTCATCTACATCTCAGCAAAAAGCGTTTCCACTACATCTGGCAAGGAGAAACTGTGCCAGCACAGAAAACATCTCCCATCGTGTTCTAGACGTTGCAGAGATGTCTGCCAAGTGTTTGGCAGGAAGAAAAGAAAAGTTGTCCAAAACAGCTTCCAATCGAATGTTCATGTGATTGGAAAAGTCAGGAGAGTGCAAAAGTACTGTTTTCTATCAGTTGGCAAGCTGCGCACACAATCCCAGTGTTGTACAGCTTGCTTCTTTACCTTCCCGAAGCTGCCGCTCTCCCCGGCTCCCGGAGCCGAAGAAGCGGCTTCTTCGCGCAAAGACGATTGTGCTGCTCACAGTGCTCTCCTTAGCGCGGCTTCTGCCCAAAGACGCCCGGGAGCGGCTCTTAGCTCCGGAGAGCATCCTAGCTTCGTCTTTAGCGACTCTTCTCATCTACATCTCAGCAAAAAGCGTTTCCACTACATCTGGCAAGGAGAAACTGTGCCAGCACAGAAAACATCTCCCATCGTGTTCTAGAAGTTGCAGAGATGTCTGCCAAGTGTTTGGCAGGAAGAAAAGAAAAGTTGTCCAAAACAGCTTCCAATCGAATGTTCATGTGACTGGAAAAGTCAGGAGAGTGCAAAAGTACTGTTTTCTATCAGTTGGCAAGGTGCGCACACAATCCCAGTGTTGTACAGCTTGCTTCTTCACCTTCCCGAAGCTGCCACTCTCTCCGGCTCCCGGAGCCGAAGAAGCGGCTTCTTCGCGCAAAGACGATTGTGCCGCTCACAGTGCTCTCCTTAGCGCGGCTTCTGCCCAAAGACTCCGGGGAGTGGCTCTTAGCTCCGGAGAGCATCCTACCTTCGTCTTTAGCGTCTTTTGTAGTCTACATCTTATCAAAACGCTTTCCCACTATGTCTGGCAAGGAAAAACTGTGCCAGCACAGAAAACATCTCCCATCGTGTTCTAGACGTTGCAGAGATGTCTGCCAAGTGTTTGGCAGGAAGAAAAGAAAAGTTGTCCAAAACAGCTTCCAATCGAATGTTCATGTGATTGGAAAAGTCAGGAGAGTGCAAAAGTACTGTTTTCTATCAGTTGGCAAGGTGCGCACACAATCCCAGTGTTGTACAGCTTGCTTCTTCACCTTCCCGAAGCTGCCGCTCTCTCCGGATCTCGGAGCCGAAGAAGCGGCTTCTTCGCGCAAAGACGATTGTGCCGCTCACAGTGCTCTCCTTAGCGCGGCTTCTGCCCAAAGACGCCCGGGAGCGGCTCTTTGCTCCGGACAGCATCCTACCTTCGTCTTTAGCGCCTCTTCTCATCTACTTCTCAGAAAAAAGCTTTTCCACTATGTCTGGCTAGGAAAAACTGTGCCAGCACAGAAAACATCTCCCATCGTGTTCTAGAAGTTGCAGAGATGTCTGCCAAGTGTTTGGCAGGAAGAAAAGAAAAGTTGTCCAAAACAGCTTCCAATCGAATGTTCATGTAATTGGAAAAGCCAGGAGAGTGCAAAGGTACTGTTTTGTATCAGCTGGCAAGGTGCGCACACAATCCCAGTGTTGTACAGCTTGCTTCTTCACCTTCCCGAAGCTGCCGCTCTCGCCGGCTCCCGGAGCCCAAGAAGCGGCTTCTTCGCGCAAAGACGATTGTGCCGCTCACAGTGCTCCTTAGCGCGGCTTCTGCCGAAAGACGCCCGGGAGCGGCTCTTAGCTCCGAAGAGCATCCTACCTTCGTCTTTAGCTCCTCTTCTCATCTACATCTCGGCAAAATGCTTTCCCACTATGTCTGGCTAGCAAAAACTGTGTCAGCATAGAAAACATCTCCCATCGTGTTCTAGAAGTTGCACGGAGGTCTGCCAAGTGTTTGGCAGGAAGAAAAGAAAAGTTGTCCAAAACAGCTTCCAATCGAATGTTCATGTGATTGGAAAAGCCAGGAGAGTGCAAAGGTACTGTTTTCTATCAGTTGGCAAGGTGCGCACACAATCCCAGTCTTGTACAGCTTGCTTCTTCACCTTCCCGAAGCTGCCGCTCTCGCCGGCTCCCGGAGCCCAAAAAGCGGCTTCTTCGCGCAAAGACGATTGTGCCGCTCACAGTGCTCTCCTTAGCGCGGCTTCTGCCGAAAGACGCCCGGCAGCGGCTCTTAGCTCCGGAGAGCATCCTACCTTCGTCTTTAGCGTCTCTTTTCATCTACATCTCAGCAAAAAGCTTTTCCACTACATCTGGCAAGGACTAACTGTGCCAGCACAGAAAACATCTCCCATCGTGTTCTAGAAGTTGCAGAGATGTCTGCCAAGTGTTTGGCAGGAAGAAAAGAAAAGTTGTCCAAAACAGCTTCCAATCGAATGTTCATGTGACTGGAAAAGTCAGGAGAGTGCAAAAGTACTGTTTTCTATCAGTTGGCAAGGTGCGCACACAATCCCAGTGTTGTACAGCTTGCTTCTTCACCTTCCCGAAGCTGCCACTCTCTCCGGCTCCCGGAGCCGAAGAAGCGGCTTCTTCGCGCAAAGACGATTGTGCCGCTCACAGTGCTCTCCTTAGCGCGGCTTCTGCCCAAAGACTCCGGGGAGTGGCTCTTAGCTCCGGAGAGCATCCTACCTTCGTCTTTAGCGTCTTTTGTAGTCTACATCTTATCAAAACGCTTTCCCACTATGTCTGGCAAGGAAAAACTGTGCCAGCACAGAAAACATCTCCCATCGTGTTCTAGACGTTGCAGAGATGTCTGCCAAGTGTTTGGCAGGAAGAAAAGAAAAGTTGTCCAAAACAGCTTCCAATCGAATGTTCATGTGATTGGAAAAGTCAGGAGAGTGCAAAAGTACTGTTTTCTATCAGTTGGCAAGGTGCGCACACAATCCCAGTGTTGTACAGCTTGCTTCTTCACCTTCCCGAAGCTGCCGCTCTCTCCGGATCCCGGAGCCGAAGAAGCGGCTTCTTCGCGCAAAGACGATTGTGCCGCTCACAGTGCTCTCCTTAGCGCGGCTTCTGCCCAAAGACGCCCGGGAGTGGCTCTTAGCTCCGGAGAGCATCCTACCTTCGTCTTTAGCGTCTCTTTTCATCTACATCTCAGCAAAAAGCTTTTCCACTACATCTGGCAAGGACTAACTGTGCCAGCACAAAAAATATCTCCCATCGTGTTCTAGAAGTTGCAGAGATGTCTGCCAAGTGTTTGGCAGGAAGAAAAGAAAAGTTGTCCAAAACAGCTTCCAATCGAATGTTCATGTGATTGGAAAAGTCAGGAGAGTGCAAAAGTACTGTTTTCTATCAGTTGACAAGGTGCGCACACAATCCCAGTGTTGTACAGCTTGCTTCTTCACCTTCCCGAAGCTCCCACTCTCTCCGGCTCCCGGAGCCGAAGAAGCGGCTTCTTCGCGCAAGGACGATTGTGCCGCACACAGTGCTCTCCTTAGCGCGGCTTCTGCCCAAAGACGCCGGGGAGTGGCTCTTAGCTCCGGAGAGCATCCTACCTTCGTCTTTAGCGTCTTTTGTAGTCTACGTCTTAGCAAAACGCTTTGCCAGTATGTCTGGCTAGGAAAAACTGTGCCAGCACAGAAAACATCTCCCATCGTTTTCGAGAAGTTGCAGAGATGTCTGCCAAGTGTTTGGCAGGAAGAAAAGAAAAGTTGTCCACAACAGCTTCTAATCGAATGTTCATGTGATTGGAAAAGTCAGGAGAGTGCAAAAGTACTATTTTCTATCAGTTGGCAAGGTGCGCACACAATCCCAGTGTTGTACAGCTTGCTTCTTCACCTTCCCGAAGCTGCCGCTCTCCCCGGCTCCCGGAGCCGAAGAAGCGGCTTCTTCGCGCAAAGACAATTGTGCCGCTCACAGTGCTCTCCTTAGCGCGGCTTCTGCCCAAAGACGCCCGGGAGCGGCTCTTAGCTCCGGTGAGCATCCTACCTTCGTCTTTAGCGTCTCTTTTCATCTACATCTCAGCAAAAAGCTTTTCCACTACATCTGGCAAGGACTAACTGTGCCAGCACAGAAAACATCTCCCATCGTGTTCTAGAAGTTGCAGAGATGTCTGCCAAGTGTTTGGCAGGAAGAAAAGTTGTCCAAAACAGCTTCCAATCGAATGTTCATGTGATTGGAAAAGTCAGGAGAGTGCAAAAGTACTGTTTTCTATCAGTTGGCAAGGTGCGCACACAATCCCAGTGTTGTACAGCTTGCTTCTTCACCTTCCCGAAGCTGCCACTCTCTCCGGCTCCCGGAGCCGAAGAAGCGGCTTCTTCGCGCAAGGACGATTGTGCCGCACACAGTGCTCTCCTTAGCGCGGCTTCTGCCCAAAGACGCCGGGGAGTGGCTCTTAGCTCCGGAGAGCATCCTAACTTCGTCTTTAGCGTCTTTTGTAGTCTACGTCTTAGCAAAACGCTTTGCCAGTATGTCTGGCTAGGAAAAACTGTGCCAGCACAGAAAACATCTCCCATCGTTTTCTAGAAGTTGCAGAGATGTCTGCCAAGTGTTTGGCAGGAAGAAAAGAAAAGTTGTCCACAACAGCTTCCAATCGAATGTTCATGTGATTGGAAAAGTAAGGAGTGTGCAAAAGTACTGTTTTCTATCAGTTGGCAAGGTGCGCACACAATCCCAGTATTGTACAGCTTGCTTCTTCACCTTCCCGAAGCTGCCGCTCTCCCCGGATCCCGGAGTCGAAGAAGCGGCTTCTTCGCGCAAAGACGATTGTGCCGCTCACAGTGCTCTCCTTACTGCGGCTTCTGCCGAAAGACGCCCGGGAGCGGCTCTTAGCTCTGAAGAGCATCCTACCTTCGTCTTTAGCGTCTCTTCTCATCTACATCTCAGCAAAAAGCTTTTCCACAACATCTGGCAAGGGGAAACTGTGCCAGCACAAAAAATATCTCCCATCGTGTTCTAGAAGTTGCAGAGATGTCTGCCAAGTGTTTGGCAGGAAGAAAAGAAAAGTTGTCCAAAACAGCTTCCAATCGAATGTTCATGTGATTGGAAAAGTCAGGAGAGTGCAAAAGTACTGTTTTCTATCAGTTGGCAAGGTGCGCACACAATCCCAGTGTTGTACAGCTTGCTTCTTCACCTTCCCGAAGCTGCCGCTCTCCCCGGCTCCCGGAGGCGAAGAAGCAGGTTCTTCGCGCAAAGACAATTGTGCCGCTCACAGTGCTCTCCTTACTGCGGCTTCTGCCCAAAGACGCCCGGGAGCGGCTCTTAGCTCCGGAGAGCATCCTACCTTCGTCTTTAGCGTCTGGTGTAGTCTACATCTTATCAAAACGCTTTCCCACTATGTCTGGCAAGGAAAAACTGTGCCAGCAAAGAAAACATCTCCCATCGTGTTCTAGACGTTGCACGGATTTCTGCCAAGTGTTTGGCAGGAAGAAAAGAAAAGTTGTCCAAAACAGCTTCCAATCGAATGTTCATGTGATTGGAAAAGTCAGGAGAGTGCAAAAGTACTGTTTTCTATCAGTTGGCAAGCTGCGCACACAATCCCAGTGTTGTACAGCTTGCTTCTTCACCTTCCCGAAGCTGCCACTCTCTCCGGCTCCCGGAGCCGAATAAGGGGCTTCTTCACGCAAAGACGATTGTGGCGCTCACAGTGCTCTCCTTAGCACGGCTTCTGCCCAAAGACGCCCGGGAGCGGCTCTTAGCTCTAAAGAGAATCCTACCTTCGTCTTTAGCGTCTCTTCTAAACTACATCTCAGCAAAAAGCTTTTCTTCAACATCTGGCAAGGAGAAACTGCGCCAGCACAAAAAATATCTCCCATCGTGTTCTAGAAGTTGCAGAGATGTCTGCCAAGTGTTTGGCAGGAAGAAAAGAAAAGTTGTCCAAAACAGCTTCCAATCGAATGTTCATTTAATTGAAAAAGTCAGGAGAGTGCAAAAGTACTGTTTTCTATCAGTTGGCAAGGTGCGCAAACAATCCCAGTGTTGTACAGCTTGCTTCTTCACCTTCCCGAAGCTGCCGCTCTCCCCGGCTCCCGGAGCCGAAGAAGCGGCTTCTTCACGCAAAGACGATTGTGCCGCTCACAGTGCTCTCCTTACTGCGGCTTCTGCCCAAAGACGCCCGGGAGCGGCTCTTAGCTCCGGTGAGCATCCTACCTTCGTCTTTAGTGTCTCTTCTCATCTAAATCTCAGCAAAAAGCTTTTCCACTACATCTGGCAAGGAGAAACTGTGCCAGCACAGAAAACATCTCCCATCGTGTTCTAGAAGTTGCAGAGATGTCTGCCAAGTGTTTGGCAGGAAGAAAAGAAAAGTTGTCCAAAGCAGCTTCCAATCGAATGTTCATGTGATTGGAAAAGTCAGGAGAGTGCAAAAGTACTGTTTTCTATCAGTTGGCAAGGTGCGCACACAATCCCAGTCTTGTACAGCTTGCTTCTTCACCTTCCCGAAGCTGCCGCTCTCCCCGGGTCCCGGAGCCGAAGAAGCGGCTTCTTCGCGCAAAGACGATTGTGCTGCTCACAGTGCTCTCCTTAGCGCGGCTTCTGCCCAAAGACGCACGGGAGCGGCTCTTAGCTCCGGAGAGCCTCCTACCTTCGTCTTTAGCGCCTTAAGTAGTCTAAATCTTAGCAAATAGATTTTCCACTACATCTGGCAAGGAGAAACTATGCCAGCACAGAAAACATCTCCCATCGTGTTCTAGAAGTTGCAGAGATGTCTGCCAAGTGTTTGACAGGAAGAAAAGAAAAGTTGTCCAAAACAGCTTCCAATCGAATGTTCATGTGATTGGAAAAGTCAGGAGAGTGCAAAAGTACTGTTTTCTATCAGTTGGCAAGGTGCGCACACAATCCCAGTGTTGTACAGCTTGCTTCTTCACCTTCCCGAAGCTGCCGCTCTCCTGGGATCCCGGAGCCGAAGAAGCGGCTTCTTCGCGCAAAGACGATTGTGCCGCTCACAGTGCTCTCCTTAGCGCGGCTTCTGCCCAAAGACGCCCGGGAGCGGCTCTTAGCTCTGGAGAGCATCCTACCTTCGTCTTTAGCGTCTCTTCTCATCTACATCTCAGCAAAAAGCTTTTCCACTACATCTGGCAAGGACTAACTGTGCCAGCACAGAAAACATCTCCCATCGTGTTCTAGAAGTTGCAGAGATGTCTGCCAAGTGTTTGGCAGGAAGAAAAGAAAAGTTGTCCAAAACAGCTTCCAATCGAATGTTCATGTGATTGGAAAAGTCAGGAGAGTGCAAAAGTACTGTTTTCTATCAGTTGGCAAGGTGCGCACACAATCCCAGTGTTGTACAGCTTGCTTCTTCACCTTCCCGAAGCTGCCACTCTCTCCGGCTCCCTGAGCCGAAGAAGCGGCTTCTTCGCGCAAGGACGATTGTGCCGCTCACAGTGCTCTCCTTAGCGCGGCTTCTGCCCAAAGACGCCGGGGAGTGGCTCTTAGCTCCGGAGAGCATCCTACCTTCGGCTTTAGCGTCTTTTCTAGTCTAAATCTTAGCAAAAAGCTTTTCCGCTACATCTGGCAAGGAGAAACTGTGCCAGCACAGAAAACATCTCCCATCGTGTTCTAGACGTTGCAGAGATGTCTGCCAAGTGTTTGGCAGGAAGAAAAGAAAAGTTGTCCAAAACAGCTTCCAATCGAGTGTTCATGTGATTGGAAAAGTCAGGAGAGTGCAAAAGTACTGTTTTCTATCAGTTGGAAAGCTGCGCACACAATCCCAGTGTTGTACAGCTTGCTTCTTCTCCTTCCCGAAGCTGCCGCTCTCTCCGGATCCCGGAGCCGAAGAAGCGGCTTCTTCGCGCAAAGACGATTGTGCCACTCACAGTGCTCTCCTTAGCGCGGCTTCTGCCCAAAGACGCCCGGGAGCGGCTCTTAGCTCCGGAGAGCATCCTACCTTCGTCTTTAGCGTCTTTTGTAGTCTACATCTTAGCAAATAGATTTTCCAC
The DNA here is from genome assembly GCF_028018845.1 of Melospiza georgiana. Taxonomy (NCBI): domain Eukaryota; kingdom Metazoa; phylum Chordata; class Aves; order Passeriformes; family Passerellidae; genus Melospiza; species Melospiza georgiana. The sequence goes on along the minus strand of NC_080464.1, from coordinate 31,823,602 downwards.
TACATCTGGCAAGGAGAAACTATGTCAGCACAGAAAACATCTCCCATCGTGTTCTAGAAGTTCCAGAGATGTCTGCCAAGTGTTTGACAGGAAGAAAAGAAAAGTTGTCCAAAACAGCTTCCAATCGAATGTTCATGTGATTGGAAAAGTCAGGAGAGTGGAAAAGTACTGTTTTCTATCAGTTGGCAAGGTGCGCACACAATCCAGTGTTGTACAGCTTGCTTCTTCACCTTCCCGAAGCTGCCGCTCTCCCCGGCTCCCGGAGCCGAAGAAGCGGCTTCTTCGCGCAAAGACGATTGTGCTGCTCACAGTGCTCTCCTTACTGCGGCTTCTGCCCAAAGACGCACGGGAGCGGCTCTTAGCTCCGGAGAGCATCCTAGCTTCGTCTTTAGCATCTCTTCTCATCTACATCTCAGCAAAAAGCTTTTCCACTACATCTGGCAAGGACTAACTGTGCCAGCACAGAAAACATCTCCCATCGTGTTCTAGAAGTTGCAGAGATGTCTGCCAAGTGTTTGGCAGGAAGAAAAGAAAAGTTGTCCAAAACAGCTTCCAATCGAATGTTCATGTGATTGGAAAAGTCAGGAGAGTGCAAAAGTACTGTTTTCTATCAGTTGGCAAGGTGCGCACACAATCCCAGTGTTGTACAGCTTGCTTCTTCACCTTCCCGAAGCTGCCACTCTCTCCGGCTCCCTGAGCCGAAGAAGCGGCTTCTTCGCGCAAGGACGATTGTGCCGCTCACAGTGCTCTCCTTAGCGCGGCTTCTGCCCAAAGACGCCGGGGAGTGGCTCTTAGCTCCGGAGAGCATCCTACCTTCGGCTTTAGCGTCTTTTCTAGTCTAAATCTTAGCAAAAAGCTTTTCCGCTACATCTGGCAAGGAGAAACTGTGCCAGCACAGAAAACATCTCCCATCGTGTTCTAGACGTTGCAGAGATGTCTGCCAAGTGTTTGGCAGGAAGAAAAGAAAAGTTGTCCAAAACAGCTTCCAATCGAGTGTTCATGTGATTGGAAAAGTCAGGAGAGTGCAAAAGTACTGTTTTCTATCAGTTGGAAAGCTGCGCACACGATCCCAGTGTTGTACAGCTTGCTTCTTCTCCTTCCCGAAGCTGCCGCTCTCTCCGGATCCCGGAGCCGAAGAAGCGGCTTCTTCGCGCAAAGACGATTGTGCCACTCACAGTGCTCTCCTTAGCGCGGCTTCTGCCCAAAGACGCCCGGGAGCGGCTCTTAGCTCCGGAGAGCATCCTACCTTCGTCTTTAGCGTCTTTTGTAGTCTACATCTTAGCAAATAGATTTTCCACTACATCTGGCAAGGAGAAACTATGTCAGCACAGAAAACATCTCCCATCGTGTTCTAGAAGTTCCAGAGATGTCTGCCAAGTGTTTGACAGGAAGAAAAGAAAAGTTGTCCAAAACAGCTTCCAATCGAATGTTCATGTGATTGGAAAAGTCAGGAGAGTGGAAAAGTACTGTTTTCTATCAGTTGGCAAGCTGCGCACACAATCCCAGTGTTGTACAGCTTGCTTCTTTACCTTCCCGAAGCTGCCGCTCTCCCCGGCTCCTGGAGCCGAAGAAGCGGCTTCTTCGCGCAAAGACGATTGTGCTGCTCACAGTGCTCTCCTTAGCGCGGCTTCTGCCCAAAGACGCACGGGAGCGGCTCTTAGCTCCGGAGAGCATCCTAGCTTCGTCTTTTGCGTCTCTTCTCATCTACATCTCAGCAAAAAGCTTTTCCACTACATCTGGCAAGGAGAAACTGTGCCAGCACAGAAAACATCTCCCATCGTGTTCTAGACGTTGCAGAGATGTCTGCCAAGTGTTTGGCAGGAAGAAAAGAAAAGTTGTCCAAAACAGCTTCCAATCGAATGTTCATGTGATTGGAAAAGTCAGGGGAGTGCAAAAGTACTGTTTTCTATCAGTTGGCAAGGTGCGCACACAATCCCAGTCTTGTACAGCTTACTTCTTCACCTTCCCGAAGCTGCCGGTCTTCCCGGCTCCCGAAGTCGAAGAAGTGGCTTCTTCACGCAAAGACGATTGTGCCGCTCACAGTGCTCTCCTTACTGCGGCTTCTGCCCAAAGACGCCCGGGAGCGGCTCTTAGCTCCGGAGAGCATCCTACCTTCGTCTTTTGCGTCTCTTCTCATCTACATCTCAGCAAAAAGCTTTTCCACTACATCTGGCAAGGAGAAACTGTGCCAGCACAGAAAACATCTCCCATCGTGTTCTAGACGTTGCAGAGATGTCTGCCAAGTGTTTGGCAGGAAGAAAAGAAAAGTTGTCCAAAACAGCTTCCAATCGAATATTCATGTGATTGGAAAAGTCAGGAGAGTGCAAAAGTACTGTTTTCTATCAGCTGGCAAGCTGCGCACACAATCCCAGTGTTGCACAGCTTGCTTCTTCACCTTCCCGAAGCTGCCACTCTCTCCGGCTCCCGGAGCCGAAGAAGCGGCTTCTTCGCGCAAGGACGATTGTGCCGCTCACAGTGCTCTCCTTAGCGCGGCTTCTGCCCAAAGACGCCGGGGAGTGGCTCTTAGCTCCGGAGAGCATCCTACCTTCGTCTTTAGCGTCTTTTGTAGTCTACATCTTAGCAAAAAGCTTTTCCACTACATCTGGCAAGAAGAAACTGTGCCAGCACAGAAAACATCTCCCATCGTGTTCTAGAAGTTGCAGAGATGTCTGCCAAGTGTTTGGCAGGAAGAAAAGAAAAGTTGTCCAAAACAGCTTCCAATCGAATGTTCATGTGATTGGAAAAGTCAGGAGAGTGCAAAAGTACTGTTTTCTATCAGTTGGCAAGCTGCGCACACAATCCCAGTGTTGTACAGCTTGCTTGTTCACCTTCCCGAACCTGCCGCTCTCTCCGGATCCTGGAGCCGAAGAAGCGGCTTCTTCGCGCAAAGACGATTGTGCCGCTCACAGTGCTCTCCTTAGCGCGGCTTCTGCCCAAAGACGCCCGGGAGCGGCTCTTAGCTCCGGAGAGCATCCTACCTTCGTCTTTAGCGTCTTTTGTCGTCTACATCTTAGCAAAACGCTTTCCCACTATGTCTGGCAAGGAAAAACTGTTCCGGCACAGAAAACATCTCCCATCGTGTTCCAGACTTTGCAGAGATGTCTGCCAAGTGTTTGGCAGGAAGAAAAGAAAAGTTGTCCAAAACAGCTTCCAATCGAATGTTCATGTGATTGGAAAAGTCAGGAGAGTGCAAAAGTACTGTTTTGTGTCAGTTGGCAAGGTGCGCACACAATCCCAGTGTTGTACAGATTGCTTCTTCACCTTCCCGAAGCTGCCGCTCTCCCCGGGTCCCGGAGCCGAAGAAGCGGCTTCTTCGCGCAAAGACGATTGTGCCGCTCACAGTGCTCTCCTTAGCGCGGCTTCTGCCCAAAGATGCCCGGGAGCGGCTCTTAGCTCCGGAGAGCATCCTACCTTCGTCTTTAGCGTCTCTTCTCATCTGCATCTCAGCAAAAAGCTTTTCCACTACATCTGGCAAGGAGAAACTGTGCCAGCACAGAAAACATCTCCCATCGTTTTGTAGAACCTGCAGAGATGTCTGCCAAGTGTTTGACAGGAAGAAAAGAAAAGTTGTCCAAAACAGCTTCCAATTGAATGTTCATGTGATTGGAAAAGTCAGGAGAGTGCAAAAGTACTGTTTTCTATCAGTTGGCAAGCTGCGCACACAATCCCAGTGTTGTACAGCTTGCTTCTTCACCTTCCCGAAGCTGCCACTCTCTCCGGCTCCCGGAGCCGAAGAAGCGGCTTCTTCACACAAGGACGATTGTGCCGCTCACAGTGCTCTCCTTAGCGCGGCTTCTGCCCAAAGACGCCCGGGAGCGGCCCTTAGCTCCGGAGAGCATCCTACCTTCGTCTTTAGCGTCTCTTCTCATCTACATCTCAGCAAAAACCTTTCCACTACATCTGGCAAGGAGAAACTGTGCCAGTACAGAAAACATCTCCCATCGTGTTCTAGAAGTTTCAGAGATGTCTGCCAAGTGTTTGGCAGGAAGAAAAGAAAAGTTGTCCACAACAGCTTCCAATCGAATGTTCATGTGATTGGAAAAGTAAGGAGAGTGCAAAAGTACTGTTTTCTATCAGTTGGCAAGCTGCGCACACAATCCCAGTGTTGTACAGCTTGCTTCTTCACCTTCCCGAAGCTGCCGCTCTCCCCGGATCCCGGAGTCGAAGAAGCGGCTTCTTCGCGCAAAGACGATTGTGCCGCTCACAGTGCTCTCCTTACTGCGGCTTCTGCCCAAAGACGCCCGGGAGCGGCTCTTAGCTCTGAAGAGCATCCTACCTTCGTCTTTAGCATCTCTTCTAATCTACATCTCAGCAAAAAGCTTTTCCACAACATCTGGCAAGGAGAAACTGTGCCAGCACAAAAAATATTTCCCATCGTGTTCTAGAAGTTGCGGAGATGTCTGCCAAGTGTTTGGCAGGAAGAAAAGAAAAGTTGTCCAAAACAGCTTCCAATCGAATGTTCATGTGATTGGAAAAGTCAGGAGAGTGCAAAAGTACTGTTTTCTATCAGTTGGCAAGGTGCGCACACAATCCCAGTGTTGTACAGCTTGCTTCTTCACCTTCCCGAAGCTGCCGCTCTCTCCGGCTCCCGGAGCCGAAGAAGCGGCTTCTTCGCGCAAAGACGATTGTGCCGCTCACAGTGGTCTCCTTACTGCGGCTTCTGCCCAAAGACGCCCGGGAGCGGCTCTTAGCTCCGGAGAGCATCCTACCTTCGTCTTTAGCGTCTCTTCTAATCTACATCTCAGCAAAAAGCTTTTCCACAACATCTGGCAAGGAGAAACTGTGCCAGCACAAAAAATATCTCCCATCGTGTTCTAGAAGTTGCGGAGATGTCTTCCTATTGTTTGGCAGGAAGAAAAGAAAAGTTGTCCAAAACAGCTTCCAATCGAATGTTCATGTGATTGGAAAAGTCAGGAGAGTGCAAAAGTACTGTTTTCTATCAGTTGGCAAGGTGCGCACACAATCCCAGTGTTGTACAGCTTGCTTCTTCACCTTCCCGAACCTGCCGCTCTCCCCAGCTCCCGGAGCCGAAGAAGCGGCTTCTTCACGCAAAGACGATTGTGCCGCTCACAGTGCTCTCCTTAGTGCGGCTTCTGCCCAAAGACGCCCGGGACCGGCTCTTAGCTCCGGTGAGCATCCTACCTTCGTCTTTAGCGTCTCTTCTCATCTACATCTCAGCAAAACGCTTTTCCACTACATCTGGCAAGGAGAAACTGTGCCAGCACAGAAAACATCTCCCATCGTGTTCTAGAAGTTGCAGAGATGTCTGCCAAGTGTTTGGCAGGAAGAAAAGAAAAGTTGTCCAAAACAGCTTCCAATTGAATGTTCATGTGATTGGAAAAGTCAGGAGAGTGCAAAAGTACTGTTTTCTATCAGTTGGCAAGCTGCGCACACAATCCCAGTGTTGTACAGCTTGCTTCTTCACCTTCCCGAAGCTGCCGCTCTCCCTGGCTCCCGGAGCCGAAGAAGCGGCTTCTTCGCGCAAAGACGATTGTTCTGCTCACAGTGCTCTCCTTAGCGCGGCTTCTGCCCGAAGACGCCCAGGAGCGGCTCTTAGCTCCGGTGAGCATCCTACCTTCGTCTTTAGCGTCTCTTCTCATCTACATCTCAGCAAAAAGCTTTTCCACTACATCTGGCAAGGAGAAACTGTGCCAGCACAGAAAACATCTCCCATCGTGTTCTAGAAGTTGCAGAGATGTCTGCCAAGTGTTTGGCAGGAAGAAAAGAAAAGTTGTCCAAAACAGCTTCCAATCGAATGTTCATGTGATTGGAAAAGTCAGGAGAGTGCAAAAGTACTGTTTTCTATCAGTTGGCAAGCTGCGCACACAATCCCAGTGTTGTACAGCTTGCTTCTTCACCTTCCCGAAGCTGCCGCTCTCCCCGGATCCCGGAGTCGAAGAAGCGGCTTCTTCACCCAAAGACGATTGTGTCGCTCACAGTGCTCTCCTTAGTGCGGCTTCTGCCCAAAGACGCCCGGGAGCGGCTCTTAGCAATGGAGAGAATCCTACCTTCGTCTTTTGCGTCTCTTCTCATATACATCTCAGCAAAAAGCTTTTCCACTACATCTGGCAAGGAGAAACTGTGCCAGCACAAAAAACATCTCCCATCGTGTTCTAGAAGTTGCAGAGATGTCTGCCAAGTGTTTGGCAGGAAGAAAAGAAAAGTTGTCCAAAACAGCTTCCAATCGAATGTTCATGTCATTGGAAAAGTCAGGACAGTGCAAAAGTACTGTTTTCTATCAGTTGGCAAGCTGCGCACACAATCCCAGTGTTGTACCGCTTGCTTCTTCACCTTCCCGAAGCTGCCGCTCTCTCCGGCTCCCAGAGCCGAAGAAGCGGCTTCTTCACGCAAAGACGATTGTGCCGCTCACAGTGCTCTCCTTAGTGCGGCTTCTGCCCAAAGACGCCCGGGACCGGCTCTTAGCTCCGGTGAGCATCCTACCTTCGTCTTTAGCGTCTCTTCTCATCTACATCTCAGCAAAAAGCTTTTCCACTACATCTGGCAAGGAGAAACTGTGCCAGCACAGAAAACATCTCCCATCGTGTTCTAGAAGTTGCAGAGATGTCTGCCAAGTGTTTGGCAGGAAGAAAAGAAAAGTTGTCCACAACAGCTTCCAATCGAATGTTCATGTGATTGGAAAAGTCAGGAGAGTGCAAAAGTACTGTTTTCTATCAGTTGGCAAGCTGCGCACACAATCCCAGTGTTGTACAGCTTGCTTCTTCACCTTCCCGAAGCTTCCGCTCTCCCCGGATCCCAGAGTCGAAGAAGCGGCTTCTTCACGCAAAGACGATTGTGCCGCTCACAGTGCTCTCCTTAGTGCGGCTTCTGCCCAAAGACGCCCGGGAGCGGCTCTTAGCTCTGAAGAGCATCCTACCTTCGTCTTTAGTGTCTCTTCTCATCTACATCTCAGCAAAAAGCTTTTCCACAACATCTGGCAAGGAGAAACTGTGCCAGCACAAAAATATCTCCCATCGTGTTCTAGAAGTTGCAGAGATGTCTGCCAAGTGTTTGGCAGGAAGAAAAGAAAAGTTGTCCAAAACAGCTTCCAATCGAATGTTCATGTGATTGGAAAAGTCAGGAGAGTGCAAAAGTACTGTTTTCTATCAGTTGGCAAGGTGCGCACACAATCCCAGTGTTGTACAGCTTGCTTCTTCACCTTCCCGAAGCTGCCGCTCTCCCCGGCTCCCGGAGCCGAAGAAGCGGCTTCTTCGCGCAAAGACGATTGTGCCGCTCACAGTGCTCTCCTTAGCGCGGCTTCTGCCCGAAGACGCCCGGGAGTGGCTCTTAGCTCCGGTGAGCATCCTACCTTCGTCTTTAGCATCTCTTCTCATCTACATCTCAGCAAAAAGCTTTTCCTCAACATCTGGCAAGGAGAAACTGTGCCAGCACAGAAAACATCTCCCATCGTGTTCTAGAAGTTGCAGAGATGTCTGCCAAGTGTTTGGCAGGAAGAAAAGAAAAGTTGTCCAAAACAGCTTCCAATCGAATGTTCATGTGATTGGAAAAGTCAGGAGAGTGCAAAAGTACTGTTTTCTATCAGTTGGCAAGGTGCGCACACAATCCCAGTGTTGTACAGCTTGCTTCTTCACCTTCCCGAAGCTGCCGCTCTCTCCGGCTCCCGGAGTCGAAGAAGCGGCTTCTTCGCGCAAAGACGATTGTTCTGCTCACAGTGCTCTCCTTAGCGCGGCTTCTGCCCAAAGACGCCCGGGAGCGGCTCTTAGCTCCGGTGAGCATCCTACCTTCGTCTTTAGCGTCTCTTCTCATCTACATCTCAGCAAAAAGCTTTTCCTCAACATCTGGCAAGGAGAAACTGTGCCAGCACACAAAACATCTCCCATCGTGTTCTAGAAGTTGCAGAGATGTCTGCCAAATGTTTGGCAGGAAGAAAAGACAAGTTGTCCAAAACAGCTTCCAATCGAATGTTCATGTGATTGGAAAAGTCAGGAGAGTGCAAAAGTACTGTTTTCTATCAGTTGGCAAGCTGCGCACACAATCCCAGTGTTGTACAGCTTGCTTCTTCACCTTCCCGAAGCTGCCGCTCTCCCCGGATCCCGGAGTCGAAGAAGCGGCTTCTTCGCGCAAAGACGATTGTGCCGCTCACAGTGCTCTCCTTAGCGCGGCTTCTGCCCAAAGACGCCCGGGAGCGGCTCTTAGCAATGGAGAGAATCCTACCTTCGTCTTTTGCGTCTCTTCTCATCTACATCTCAGCAAAAAGCTTTTCCACTACATCTGGCAAGGAGAAACTGTGCCAGCACAAAAAACATCTCCCATCGTGTTCTAGAAGTTGCAGAGATGTCTGCCAAGTGTTTGGCAGGAAGAAAAGAAAAGTTGTCCAAAACAGCTTCCAATCGAATGTTCATGTGATTGGAAAAGTCAGGAGAGTGCAAAAGTACTGTTTTCTATCAGTTGGCAAGGTGCGCACACAATCCCAGTGTTGTACCGCTTGCTTCTTCACCTTCCCGAAGCTGCCGCTCTCTCCGGCTCCCAGAGCCGAAGAAGCGGCTTCTTCGCGCAAAGACGATTGTGCTGCTCACAGTGCTCTTCTTAGCGCGGCTTCTGCCCAAAGACGCCCGGGAGCGGTCTTAGCTCCGGAGAGCATCCTACCTTCGTCTTTAGCGTCTTTTGTAGTCTACATCTTAGCAAAACGCTTTCCCACTATGTCTGGCTAGGAAAAACTGTGCCAGCACAGAAAACATCTCCCATCGTGTTTTAGAAGTTGCAGAGATGTCTGCCAAGTGTTTGGCAGGAAGAAAAGAAAAGTTGTCCACAACAGCTTCCAATCGAATGTTCATGTCATTGGAAAAGTCAGGACAGTGCAAAAGTACTGTTTTCTATCAGTTGGCAAGCTGCGCACACAATCCCAGTGTTGTACAGCTTGTTTCTTCACCTTCCCGAAGCTGCCACTCTCCCCGGCTCCCGGAGTTGAAGAAGCGGCTTCTTCGCGCAAAGACGATTGTGCCGCTCACAGTGCTCTCCTTACTGCGGCTTCTGCCCAAAGACGCCCGGGAGCGGCTCTTAGCTCTGAAGAGCATCCTACCTTCGTCTTTAGCGTCTCTTCTCATCTACATCTCAGCAAAAAGCTTTTCCACAACATCTGGCAAGGAGAAACTGTGCCAGCACAAAAAATATCTCCCATCGTGTTCTAGAAGTTGCGGAGATGTCTGCCAAGTGTTTGGCAGGAAGAAAAGAAAAGTTGTCCAAAACAGCTTCTAATCGAATGTTCATGTGATTGGAAAAGTCAGGAGAGTGCAAAAGTACTGTTTTCTATCAGTTGGCAAGCTGCGCACACAATCCCAGTGTTGTACAGCTTGCTTCTTCACCTTCCCGAAGCTGCCACTCTCCCCGGCTCCCGGAGTCGAAGAAGCGGCTTCTTCGCGCAAAGACGATTGTGCCGCTCACAGTGCTCTCCTTACTGCGGCTTCTGCCCAAAGACGCCCGGGGGCAGCTCTTAGCTCTGGAGAGCATCCTACCTTCGTCTTTAGCGTCTCTTCTAATCTACATCTCAGCAAAAAGCTTTTCCATAACATCTGGCAAGGAGAAACTGTGCCAGCACAAAAAATATCTCCCATCGTGTTCTAGAAGTTGCGGAGATGTCTGCCACGTGTTTGGCAGGAAGAAAAGAAAAGTTGTCCAAAACAGCTTCCAATCGAATGTTCATGTGATTGGAAAAGTCAGGAGAGTGCAAAAGTACTGTTTTCTATCAGTTGGCAAGGTGCGCACACAATCCCAGTGTTGTACAGCTTGCTTCTTCACCTTCCCGAAGCTGCCGCTCTCCCCAGCTCCCGGAGCCGAAGAAGCGGCTTCTTCACGCAAAGACGATTGTGCCGCTCACAGTGCTCTCCTTAGTGCGGCTTCTGCCCAAAGACGCCCGGGACCGGCTCTTAGCTCCGGTGAGCATCCTACCTTCGTCTTTAGCGTCTCTTCTCATCTACATCTCAGCAAAAAGCTTTTCCACTACATCTGGCAAGGAGAAACTGTGCCAGCACAGAAAACATCTCCCATCGTGTTCTAGAAGTTGCAGAGATGTCTGCCAAGTGTTTGGCAGGAAGAAAAGAAAAGTTGTCCAAAACAGCTTCCAATCGAATGTTCATGTGATTGGAAAAGTCAGGAGAGTGCAAAAGTACTGTTTTCTATCAGTTGGCAAGCTGCGCACACAATCCCAGTGTTGTACAGCTTGCTTCTTCACCTTCCCGAAGCTTCCGCTCTCCCCGGATCCCGGAGTCGAAGAAGCGGCTTCTTCGCGCAAAGACGATTGTGCCGCTCACAGTGCTCTCCTTAGCGCGGCTTCTGCCCAAAGACGCCCGGGAGCGGCTCTTAGCTCTGAAGAGCATCCTACCTTCGTCTTTAGTGTCTCTTCTCATCTACATCTCAGCAAAAAGCTTTTCCACAACATCTGGCAAGGAGAAACTGTGCCAGCACAAAAATATCTCCCATCGTGTTCTAGAAGTTGCAGAGATGTCTGCCAAGTGTTTGGCAGGAAGAAAAGAAAAGTTGTCCAAAACAGCTTCCAATCGAATGTTCATGTGATTGGAAAAGTCAGGAGAGTGCAAAAGTACTGTTTTCTATCAGTTGGCAAGGTGCGCACACAATCCCAGTGTTGTACAGCTTGCTTCTTCACCTTCCCGAAGCTGCCGCTCTCCCCGGCTCCCGGAGCCGAAGAAGCGGCTTCTTCGCGCAAAGACGATTGTGCCGCTCACAGTGCTCTCCTTAGCGCGGCTTCTGCCCGAAGACGCCCGGGAGCGGCTCTTAGCTCCGGTGAGCATCCTACCTTCGTCTTTAGCGTCTCTTCTCATCTACATCTCAGCAAAAAGCTTTTCCTCAACATCTGGCAAGGAGAAACTGTGCCAGCACAGAAAACATCTCCCATCGTGTTCTAGAAGTTGCAGAGATGTCTGCCAAGTGTTTGGCAGGAAGAAAAGAAAAGTTGTCCAAAACAGCTTCCAATCGAATGTTCATGTGATTGGAAAAGTCAGGAGAGTGCAAAGGTACTGTTTTCTATCAGTTGGCAAGCTGCGCACACAATCCCAGTGTTGTACAGCTTGCTTCTTCACCTTCCCGAAGCTGCCGCTCTCCCCAGCTCCCGGAGCCGAAGAAGCGGCTTCTTCACGCAAAGACGATTGTGCCGCTCACAGTGCTCTCCTTACTGCGGCTTCTGCCCAAAGACGCCCGGGAGCGGCTCTTAGCTCCGGTGAGCATCCTACCTTCGTCTTTAGCGTCTCTTCTCATCTACATCTCAGCAAAAAGCTTTTCCACTACATCTGGCAAGGAGAAACTGTGCCAGCACAGAAAACATCTCCCATCGTGTTCTAGAAGTTGCAGAGATGTCTGCCAAGTGTTTGGCAGGAAGAAAAGAAAAGTTGTCCAAAACAGCTTCTAATCGAATGTTCATGTGATTGGAAAAGTCAGGAGAGTGCAAAAGTACTGTTTTCTATCAGTTGGCAAGCTGCGCACACAATCCCAGTGTTGTACAGCTTGCTTCTTCACCTTCCCGAAGCTGCCACTCTCCCCGGCTCCCGGAGTCGAAGAAGCGGCTTCTTCGCGCAAAGACGATTGTGCCGCTCACAGTGCTCTCCTTACTGCGGCTTCTGCCCAAAGACGCCCGGGGGCAGCTCTTAGCTCTGAAGAGCATCCTACCTTCGTCTTTAGCGTCTCTTCTAATCTACATCTCAGCAAAAAGCTTTTCCATAACATCTGGCAAGGAGAAACTGTGCCAGCACAAAAAATATCTCCCATCGTGTTCTAGAAGTTGCGGAGATGTCTGCCAAGTGTTTGGCAGGAAGAAAAGAAAAGTTGTCCAAAACAGCTTCCAATCGAATGTTCATGTGATTGGAAAAGTCAGGAGAGTGCAAAAGTACTGTTTTCTATCAGTTGGCAAGGTGCGCACACAATCCCAGTGTTGTACAGCTTGCTTCTTCACCTTCCCGAAGCTGCCGCTCTCCCCAGCTCCCGGAGCCGAAGAAGCGGCTTCTTCACGCAAAGACGATTGTGCCACTCACAGTGCTCTCCTTAGTGCGGCTTCTGCCCAAAGACGCCCGGGAGCGGCTCTTAGCTCCGGTGAGCATCCTACCTTCGTCTTTAGCGTCTCTTCTCATCTACATCTCAGCAAAAAGCTTTTCCACTACATCTGGCAAGGAGAAACTGTGCCAGCACAGAAAACATCTCCCATCGTGTTCTAGAAGTTGCAGAGATGTCTGCCAAGTGTTTGGCAGGAAGAAAAGAAAAGTTGTCCAAAACAGCTTCCAATCGAATGTTCATGTGATTGGAAAAGTCAGGAGAGTGCAAAAGTACTGTTTTCTATCAGTTGGCAAGGTGCGCACACAATCCCAGTGTTGTACAGCTTGCTTCTTCACCTTCCCGAAGCTGCCGCTCTCCCCAGCTCCCGGAGCCGAAGAAGCGGCTTCTTCACGCAAAGACGATTGTGCCGCTCACAGTGCTCTCCTTAGTGCGGCTTCTGCCCAAAGACGCCCGGGACCGGCTCTTAGCTCCGGTGAGCATCCTACCTTCGTCTTTAGCGTCTCTTCTCATCTACATCTCAGCAAAAAGCTTTTCCACTACATCTGGCAAGGAGAAACTGTGCCAGCACAGAAAACATCTCCCATCGTGTTCTAGAAGTTGCAGAGATGTCTGCCAAGTGTTTGGCAGGAAGAAAAAAAAGTTGTCCAAAACAGCTTCCAATCGAATGTTCATGTGATTGGAAAAGTCAGGAAAGTGCAAAAGTACTGTTTTCTATCAGTTGGCAAGCTGCGCACACAATCCCAGTGTTGTACAGCTTGCTTCTTCACCTTCTCGAAGCTTCCGCTCTCCTCGGATCCCGGAGTCGAAGAAGCGGCTTCTTCACGCAAAGACGATTGTGCCGCTCTCAGTGCTCTCCTTAGTGCGGCTTCTGCCCAAAGACGCCCGGGAGCATCTCTTAGCTCTGAAGAGCATCCTACCTTCGTCTTTAGTGTCTCTTCTCATCTACATCTCAGCAAAAAGCTTTTCCACAACATCTGGCAAGGAGAAACTGTGCCAGCACAAAAAATATCTCCCATCGTGTTCTAGAAGTTGCAGAGATGTCTGCCAAGTGTTTGGCAGGAAGAAAAGAAAAGTTGTCCAAAACAGCTTCCAATCGAATGTTCATGTGATTGGAAAAGTCAGGAGAGTGCAAAAGTACTGTTTTCTATCAGTTGGCAAGGTGCGCACACAATCCCAGTGTTGTACAGCTTGCTTCTTCACCTTCCCGAAGCTGCCGCTCTCCCCGGCTCCCGGAGCCGAAGAAGCGGCTTCTTCGCGCAAAGACGATTGTGCCGCTCACAGTGCTCTCCTTAGCGCGGCTTCTGCCCGAAGACGCCCGGGAGCGGCTCTTAGCTCCGGTGAGCATCCTACCTTCGTCTTTAGCGTCTTTTCTCATCTACATCTCAGCAAAAAGCTTTTCCTCAACATCTGGCAAGGAGAAACTGTGCCAGCACAGAAAACATCTCCCATCGTGTTCTAGAAGTTGCAGAGATGTCTGCCAAGTGTTTGGCAGGAAGAAAAGTTGTCCAAAACAGCTTCCAATCGAATGTTCATGTGATTGGAAAAGTCAGGAGAGTGCAAAAGTACTGTTTTCTATCAGTTGGCAAGCTGTGCACACAATCCCAGTGTTGTACAGCTTGCTTCTTCACCTTCCCGAAGCTGCCGCTCTCTCCGGCTCCCGGAGCCGAAGAAGCGGCTTCTTCGCGCAAAGACGATTGTGCCGCTCACAGTGCTCTCCTTAGCGCGGCTTCTGCCCAAAGACGCCCGGGAGCGGCTCTTAGCTCCGGAGAGCATCCTACCTTCGTCTTTCGCGCCTTTTGTAGTCTACATCTTAGCAAAACGCTTTGCCAGTATGTCTGGCTAGGAGAAACTGTGTCAGCACAGAAAACATCTCCCATCGTGTTCTAGAAGTTGCAGAGATGTCTGCCAAGTGTTTGGCAGGAAGAAGAGAAAAGTTGTCCACAACAGCTTCCAATCGAATGTTCATGTGATTGGAAGAGTCAGGAGAGTTCAAAAGTACTGTTTTCTATCAGTTGGCAAGCTGTGCACACAATCCCAGTGTTGTACAGCTTGCTTCTTCACCTTCCCGAAGCTGCCGCTCTCCCCGGCTCCCGGAGCCGAAGAAGCGGCTTCTTCGCGCAAAGACGATTGTGCCGCTCACAGTGCTCTCCTTGGCACGGCTTCTGCCCAAAGACGCCCGGGAGCGGCTCTTAGCTTTGGTGAGCATCCTACCTTCGTCTTTAGCGTCTTTTGTAGTCTACATCTCAGCAAAACGCTTTGCCAGTATGTCTGGCTAGGAGAAACTGTGCCAGAACAGAAAACATCTCCCATCGTGTTCTAGAAGTTGCAGAGATGTCTGCCAAGTGTTTGGCAGGAAGAAAAGTTGTCCAAAACAGCTTCCAATCGAATGTTCATGTGATTGGAAAAGTCAGGAGAGTGCAAAAGTACTGTTTTCTATCAGTTGGCAAGCTGCGCACACAATCCCAGTGTTGTACAGCTTGCTTCTTCACCTTCCCGAAGCTTCCGCTCTCCTGGGATCCCGGAGCCGAAGAAGCGGCTTCTTCGCGCAAAGACGATTGTGCCGCTCACAGTGCTCTCCTTAGCGCGTCTTCTGCCCAAAGACGCCCGGGAGCGGCTCTTAGCTCCGGAGAGCATCCTACCTTCGTCTTTAGCGCCTTTTGTAGTCTACATCTTAGCAAAACGCTTTGCCAGTATGTCTGGCTAGGAGAAACTGTGCCAGCACAGAAAACATCTCCCATCGTGTTCTAGAAGTTGCAGAGATGTCTGCCAAGTGTTTGGCAGGAAGAAGAGAAAAGTTGTCCAAAACAGCTTCCAATCGAATGTTCATGTGATTGGAAGAGTCAGGAGAGTGCAAAAGTACTGTTTTCTATCAGTTGGCAAGGTGCGCACACAATCCCAGTGTTGTACAGCTTGCTTCTTCACCTTCCCGAAGCTGCCACTCTCCCCGGCTCCCGGAGTCGAAGAAGCGGCTTCTTCGCGCAAAGACGATTGTGCCACTCACAGTGCTCTCCTTACTGCGGCTTCTGCCCAAAGACGCCCGGGAGCGGCTCTTAGCTCTGAAGAGCATCCTACCTTCGTCTTTAGCGTCTCTTCTCATCTACATCTCAGCAAAAAGCTTTTCCACAACATCTGGCAAGGAGAAACTGTGCCAGCACAAAAAATATCTCCCATCGTGTTCTAGAAGTTGCGGAGATGTCTGCCAAGTGTTTGGCAGGAAGAAAAGAAAAGTTGTCCAAAACAGCTTCCAATCGAATGTTCATGTGATTGGAAAAGTCAGGAGAGTGCAAAAGTACTGTTTTCTATCAGTTGGCAAGGTGCGCACACAATCCCAGTGTTGTACAGCTTGCTTCTTCACCTTCCCGAAGCTTCCGCTCTCCCTGGATCCCGGAGCCGAAGAAGCGGCTTCTTCACGCAAAGACGATTGTGCCGCTCACAGTGCTCTCCTTAGTGCGGCTTCTGCCCAAAGACGCCCGGGAGCGGCTCTTAGCTCCGGTGAGCATCCTACCTTCGTCTTTAGCGTCTCTTCTCATCTACATCTCAGCAAAAAGCTTTTCCACTACATCTGGCAAGGAGAAACTGTGCCAGCACAGAAAACATCTCCCATCGTGTTCTAGAAGTTGCAGAGATGTCTGCCAAGTGTTTGGCAGGAAGAAAAGAAAAGTTGTCCAAAACAGCTTCCAATCGAATGTTCATGTGATTGGAAAAGTCAGGAGAGTGCAAAAGTACTGTTTTCTATCAGTTGGCAAGCTGCGCACACAATCCCAGTGTTGTACAGCTTGCTTCTTCACCTTCCCGAAGCTGCCACTCTCCCCGGCTCCCGGAGTCGAAGAAGCGGCTTCTTCGCGCAAAGACGATTGTGCCGCTCACAGTGCTCTCCTTACTGCGGCTTCTGCCCAAAGACGCCCGGGAGCAGCTCTTAGCTCTGAAGAGCATCCTACCTTCGTCTTTAGCGTCTCTTCTAATCTACATCTCAGCAAAAAGCTTTTCCACAACATCTGGCAAGGAGAAACTGTGCCAGCACAAAAAATATCTCCCATCGTGTTCTAGAAGTTGCAGAGATGTCTGCCAAGTGTTTGGCAGGAAGAAAAGAAAAGTTGTCCAAAACAGCTTCCAATCGAATGTTCATGTGATTGGAAAAGTCAGGAGAGTGCAAAAGTACTGTTTTCTATCAGTTGGCAAGGTGCGCACACAATCCCAGTGTTGTACAGCTTGCTTCTTCACCTTCCCGAAGCTGCCGCTCTCCCCAGCTCCCGGAGCCGAAGAAGCGGCTTCTTGGCGCAAAGACGATTGTGCCGCTCACAGTGCTCTCCTTAGTGCGGCTTCTGCCCAAAGACGACCGGGAGCGGCTCTTAGCTCCGGTGAGCATCCTACCTTCGTCTTTAGCGTCTCTTCTCATCTACATCTCAGCAAAAAGCTTTTCCACTACATCTGGCAAGGAGAAACTGTGCCAGCACAGAATACATCTCCCATCGTGTTCTAGAAGTTGCAGAGATGTCTGCCAAGTGTTTGGCAGGAAGAAAAGAAAAGTTGTCCAAAACAGCTTCCAATCGAATGTTCATGTGATTGGAAAAGTCAGGAAAGTGCAAAAGTACTGTTTTCTATCAGTTGGCAAGCTGCGCACACAATCCCAGTGTTGTACAGCTTGCTTCTTCACCTTCCCGAAGCTTCCGCTCTCCCCGGATCCCGGAGTCGAAGAAGCGGCTTCTTCACGCAAAGACGATTGTGCCGCTCACAGTGCTCTCCTTAGTGCGGCTTCTGCCCAAAGACGCCCGGGAGCATCTCTTAGCTCTGAAGAGCATCCTACCTTCGTCTTTAGCGTCTCTTCTCATCTACATCTCAGCAAAAAGCTTTTCCACAACATCTGGCAAGGAGAAACTGTGCCAGCACAAAAAATATCTCCCATCGTGTTCTAGAAGTTGCGGAGATGTCTGCCAAGTGTTTGGCAGGAAGAAAAGAAAAGTTGTCCAAAACAGCTTCCAATCGAATGTTCATGTGATTGGAAAAGTCAGGAGAGTGCAAAAGTACTGTTTTCTATCAGTTGGCAAGGTGCGCACACAATCCCAGTGTTGTACAGCTTGCTTCTTCACCTTCCCGAAGCTTCCGCTCTCCCTGGATCCCGGAGCCGAAGAAGCGGCTTCTTCACGCAAAGACGATTGTGCCGCTCACAGTGCTCTCCTTACTGCGGCTTCTGCCCAAAGACGCCCGGGAGCGGCTCTTAGCTCCGGTGAGCATCCTACCTTCGTCTTTAGCGTCTCTTCTCATCTACATCTCAGCAAAAAGCTTTTCCACTACATCTGGCAAGGAGAAACTGTGCCAGCACAGAAAACATCTCCCATCGTGTTCTAGAAGTTGCAGAGATGTCTGCCAAGTGTTTGGCAGGAAGAAAAGTTGTCCAAAACAGCTTCCAATCGAATGTTCATGTGATTGGAAAAGTCAGGAGAGTGCAAAAGTACTGTTTTCTATCAGTTGGCAAGCTGCGCACACAATCCCAGTGTTGTACAGCTTGCTTCTTCACCTTCCCGAAGCTGCCACTCTCCCCGGCTCCCGGAGTCGAAGAAGCGGCTTCTTCGCGCAAAGACGATTGTGCCGCTCACAGTGCTCTCCTTACTGCGGCTTCTGCCCAAAGACGCCCGGGAGCAGCTCTTAGCTCTGAAGAGCATCCTACCTTCGTCTTTAGCGTCTCTTCTAATCTACATCTCAGCAAAAAGCTTTTCCACAACATCTGGCAAGGAGAAACTGTGCCAGCACAAAAAATATCTCCCATCGTGTTCTAGAAGTTGCAGAGATGTCTGCCAAGTGTTTGGCAGGAAGAAAAGAAAAGTTGTCCAAAACAGCTTCCAATCGAATGTTCATGTGATTGGAAAAGTCAGGAGAGTGCAAAAGTACTGTTTTCTATCAGTTGGCAAGGTGCGCACACAATCCCAGTGTTGTACAGCTTGCTTCTTCACCTTCCCGAAGCTGCCGCTCTCCCCAGCTCCCGGAGCCGAAGAAGCGGCTTCTTGGCGCAAAGACGATTGTGCCGCTCACAGTGCTCTCCTTAGTGCGGCTTCTGCCCAAAGACGACCGGGAGCGGCTCTTAGCTCCGGTGAGCATCCTACCTTCGTCTTTAGCGTCTCTTCTCATCTACATCTCAGCAAAAAGCTTTTCCACTACATCTGGCAAGGAGAAACTGTGCCAGCACAGAAAACATCTCCCATCGTGTTCTAGAAGTTGCAGAGATGTCTGCCAAGTGTTTGGCAGGAAGAAAAGAAAAGTTGTCCAAAACAGCTTCCAATCGAATGTTCATGTGATTGGAAAAGTCAGGAGAGTGCAAAAGTACTGTTTTCTATCAGTTGGCAAGCTGCGCACACAATCCCAGTGTTGTACAGCTTGCTTCTTCACCTTCCCGAAGCTGCCGCTCTCCCCGGATCCCGGAGTCGAAGAAGCGGCTTCTTCACGCAAAGACGATTGTGCCGCTCACAGTGCTCTCCTTAGTGCGGCTTCTGCCCAAAGACGCCCGGGAGCATCTCTTAGCTCTGAAGAGCATCCTACCTTCGTCTTTAGTGTCCCTTCTCATCTACATCTCAGCAAAAAGCTTTTCCACAACATCTGGCAAGGAGAAACTGTGCCAGCACAAAAAATATCTCCCATCGTGTTCTAGAAGTTGCAGAGATGTCTGCCAAGTGTTTGGCAGGAAGAAAAGAAAAGTTGTCCAAAACAGCTTCCAATCGAATGTTCATGTGATTGGAAAAGTCAGGAGAGTGCAAAAGTACTGTTTTCTATCAGTTGGCAAGGTGCGCACACAATCCCAGTGTTGTACAGCTTGCTTCTTCACCTTCCCGAAGCTGCCGCTCTCCCCGGCTCCCGGAGCCGAAGAAGCGGCTTCTTCGCGCAAAGACGATTGTGCCGCTCACAGTGCTCTCCTTAGCGCGGCTTCTGCCCGAAGACGCCCGGGAGCGGCTCTTAGCTCCGGTGAGCATCCTACCTTCGTCTTTAGCGTCTTTTCTCATCTACATCTCAGCAAAAAGCTTTTCCTCAACATCTGGCAAGGAGAAACTGTGCCAGCACAGAAAACATCTCCCATCGTGTTCTAGAAGTTGCAGAGATGTCTGCCAAGTGTTTGGCAGGAAGAAAAGTTGTCCAAAACAGCTTCCACTCGAATGTTCATGTGACTGGAAAAGTCAGGAGAGTGCAAAAGTACTGTTTTCTATCAGTTGGCAAGGTGCGCACACAATCCCAGTGTTGTACAGCTTGCTTCTTCACCTTCCCGAAGCTGCCGCTCTCTCCGGCTCCCGGAGCCGAAGAAGCGGCTTCTTCGCGCAAAGACGATTGTGCCGCTCACAGTGCTCTCCTTAGCGCGGCTTCTGCCCAAAGACGCCGGGGAGTGGCTCTTAGCTCCGGAGAGCATCCTACCTTCGTCTTTCGCGCCTTTTGTAGTCTACATCTTAGCAAAACGCTTTGCCAGTATGTCTGGCTAGGAGAAACTGTGCCAGCACAGAAAACATCTCCCATCGTGTTCTAGAAGTTGCAGAGATGTCTGCCAAGTGTTTGGCAGGAAGAAGAGAAAAGTTGTCCACAACAGCTTCCAATCGAATGTTCATGTGATTGGAAGAGTCAGGAGAGTGCAAAAGTACTGTTTTCTATCAGTTGGCAAGCTGCGCACACAATCCCAGTGTTGTACAGCTTGCTTCTTCACCTTCCCGAAGCTGCCGCTCTCCCCGGATCCCGGCGCCGAAGAAGCGGCTTCCTCGCGCAAAGGCGATTGTGCCGCTCACAGTGCTCTCCTTGGCGCGGCTTCTGCCCAAAGACGCTTGGGAGCGGCTCTTAGCTGATGCCGAATTTTGCCCCAAACAGGCAGAGTGACTGCCTAATCAGACTCAGCTTAAGTCAATTAGGCAGGAGGTATTTTATTAACGACGCGTCGGAGAAATCACAAAATGGATTTCTGAGTTCACATAGCAAAAACAAGCCTTATATACAATTTTGGGTATAGGATTACATCAGATCAGGTACATAATCATGCATATTCATATGGGGCGTGGTGTAGGCGGAGCGTGGGCGGAGCGCAGGTGGAGACATCTCTTTTGGGGAATTTTCAGGTGGTCGTTCCTGTTGCCTTCATCATAGACGGGGTCTTTCCGATGAGTCTTCCTCTTTAAACTTTTGAACCCATTTCCTAATTTGGTCAATTCCCGGTGTGTTTGGCTTAGATCCCGTGGTTTAGCAAAACCCTTAGGATCGTTTCGACATTGCTGGCTCTAAACCTGCTTAGTCCATTAGTTTCTCCTATACCTATCTCTTCCCCTGTCATGATGCTCTACCCCTTATCTAATTTGTTGCTCTGTTTTCCTAGTGCTGTGCTTTCTCCGTGTGTTCTAGTGCTAGGCCCTGCTTTACAGGCCTCACATTCCATGTTTTAACCCATTACTTCTGGAAGGCTATCTGCTTTGGGGGGAAGGCTATCTGCTTTAGGGCTTCATTTCCCCCCTTTTTCTTGTAACTTACGAATTCTTTCGTCAAGTTCTGGTCCCACGGGACGTTGATAGGCTCGTACCATTGCCCAAATCATTTGGGTCCTTTTCATTATGCTCCTTAGTCTCCACCACAAACAAATGTTTGTAAGAGTTAGTAATAACAAAGCTACAATTACTATTAGCATTGGGTGCACTAGGTAATGGAAGACCTGTGTAGCTGTTGGGGAATATCCTGTAAAGATGTCCCACCAGTGATGCTGGCCTACTTGTTCTACTTCAGTCAGGACATTCTTTATTCTTTCGGAATTGTGTTCTATCTGCCATACCATTCGTTTAGTTGTTTGATTCACCTTTTGCACCAATTTCTTTACTTCAGGGTGTGCAAGCATTGCTTTGAGAATCTTGACGTCCATCCCTATTTGTAATTTCGGTATTTCTTGATATAGGTTGAAATTTGCGTTAATTAGCTGTTGGGTAGTTATTGGGACAGTGTAATGAAAATCACAACCTACGATCTTGGTAAAGTTACATACACAAAAGTTAGTATTGTTAGTCTCTTCTTGGCAATTATCTATAGTGACATTGTCACAAGCTGTCCTTACGCAAGCACACCCATTTCCTATATAATAAGCTTGTGATTGTGTTCTATTCTGCGGAAGCATTTCTAAGGTACATACACTATTTTCAGCATCTAAGCATAAATCTTCGGCTTCTACCACAGCATTTTCGCAAACATAGCCTAATTGCCCTCTAGGGATACATGCTTCTGTGCTAACCGATTGCCACCTATTTTTGGTGTAATCATAACTGGCCCAGACGTTATGGTTTATCGGCCTGACAATGACATCTTGGTGCATTGTCCCTAGAGTGAGAATGGGAAAGATAGCTCTTTCTTCAGCCGCACTAATGGTGAGGACATAAGCTTCAATGTGTTTTTGTTGAGGCTCATAAGTGAAGTTCACTAACTGCCACCAAGCCTGATGGTCCCTCTCAAATTGTGTAGTATGATTGTCCTTTAATATCGTTTCCCTTATTTCTTGAGGTAATATACCTGACGTTCCTTCTCTCATTATTCCTGCCGCTACTGATTGCACCCATTGTTGCGTCTGAGAGCATTGGATAGCGAGTGCAATGTCTCTGCTAAGTTCCCCTGTGTAGTTAGTGAGTTTTACAAAATCCTCTGCAGTATGGTTTGCTACCATGGTTAGTAATTTCACCACTAGCGATTGTGTTTCAGCTAATGTAAGCATGGATGAACTGAGGGGCATCTTAAGCTTTCCTAAATTCGATGTGACGGTACTTAATTTGTTTACTAATACCTCTTGATCTATTGTGTTTACTATGCCAAATCCGGTGCCAATCCACCCACTTAGATCTCTTTTTGTTCTTCTGTGATGAGACCTTGTCGCTAGCCATGCATTCCATCCCTTAAGGCTTTGCTGTATAAATGGTCGGCAATCCTTTTGCAAATAAGTAATATCGGTGTGAATGTTCATTTGCACCTTTTTCAGGGAATAAGTGGGGTCTAACAATAATTTTAGTTCGTTAGATTTTCTTATTACCTGAGGCCCTATAAAGGTTAGGTTATGTACTGCTTTACATTCCACTGGTAGGGTGGTTTCTTGGGGCAAGTCTAGATCTGGATACAATGGGATCACGTCTCCTGGTAATTCTATCCTATATTCGACAGCACGCCTGGGGAAGCTAAAACCCTGTCCCAGTGTTTTCAACTCCCTTTCACATGTGAACGTCATTGACTGATCCAATCTAAATGCCATCTCACACTGTGCTTTTCCTTCCTCAGGACCACTAGATGCTACAATCTCTCCCGGAGAATGGAGAAGGGGGTGAGGGTTATAGGTTATGTTTTGAGGGTGTAGCTCCCCAAGTGAATCTTCTCTATAAATCACCGAGTTTCGGGGTTGTGATCCAGGTGGATCTTCCCTGAAATCGCTCCACTGACATGAAATTGGGCCCTTTTGCTGAGTCCAGGCAATAGGCTTGCCCATTTTCACTAGACTAAAGGTAATTAGGTTATGTTCAGAGGCTGGCATCGAGGGTTGAATTGTTAATACCAGCCGCCTTGTTTTTCCTTTTCTTCCTTCTACTGGGTCAAGCTCTCGGCACTCAATTTGGATTTGGTCTCCCTTGTATGCTATCATGGAGGGCTGATCCCATACTTCACTTGCATATGGCTGATTATTACGCAAGGCATAAACCTCAAAATAGGGTCCGCTCATTCCCAATTCCGGGTGGATACACTGATGTGCATGAGACCATGGGTCTATTGGGGAAAAGTCTTGGGGAAGAGCTATACTTATCGAGAGTCCAAGGATCAGAGTTGTAAAGGTTTGAGGTGGAGTCGGGGTCATGATGTCTGGCTGTCAATTTCGTTTCTTTTGGCGTTCTCGTTGTTTGATGTGAATTTGTTCTACCCGCAAAATAACCTTTTCTAGTTCAGTGTCTAAATCTCTTTGTTTTTTAAAGGGTCCAATTTGGTCACTTGTTAGTGGATGTCGTGGGACAGAAGAATAGCAACGGGTCGTTAAAACCTTAGAACGACTAAGTTTCAAACAATATTGTAACCAGCGGTGTACTTTCCAATGGCACCACCCTAATACAATTTGTTCGGGAGCTTCAAACAATTCCCTGGCCTCTAAAATGGGTCTGTTGGCGAATTTCTCTAAGGCCAAATAGTCGTCATTTTCCCTTGCTTCTTTGCAGCTACACTCATAACATTGGAGGTCCAGTAAACAACTTTGTACGTTCCAAAATTTTCTATCACAACCTCCACAAAGAAATCCAATTAGTCCCACACAATTTCTTTCCCCACACCCAAAACACGGCTGATCGTGAATAGGGTCCTGTGGATCAGGTCCTTGTTGACTGTATGTTTCAACCCACCCTATCCACTGTATTGGCGTGCTACGCAATGCAGCTCTAGCTTCGGCATTAAATTCTGCTATGAGGGATAAAGGTTTTGGCAAAGTCAATGTTAGTTTATGTTGGATTCTCACGTGATCCTGCGGAGACAGCTGACTCAGAAGTCTGTACATCTAGGGCAGGTTTAAGCTCCTCTTGTTTGTTTTCCGGAGCTCTCTTGACCCGTGAATAGTGGATCCATGTAGGTCGCTCCTTGATCCGAACCGCGGTGAAGGTAGTCAGCAGCACTTGGAAAGGTCCCTCCCACTTTTCTTGTAGGGGTTTTCCTAAAAGATTCTTAACATACACCCAATCACCGGGGTTAAACGGATGCAGTTTACAATCAGGTTGCTTAGGTTGGTGCTCGATCATCACAGTAGCATTCTTATCAAACTGTTTCCCCACCGCAATTACATAATCGTAAATGTATTGATTACCGATCTGGTCTATGACATCCCCATTTACAACTTGCATAGCATAAGGTCTACCATACAGAATTTCAAAAGGACTTAACTTTTCCTTTGATCTTGGCTTGACTCTCAGTCTCAGCAGAGCAATAGGCAAAGCTTGATACCACTGCAAATTAGTCTCTTGGCATATTTTAGCAATTTGCTGTTTGATAAGATGATTCATCTTTTCCACTTGCCCACTGGCCTGTGGACGGTAGGGTGTGTGCAATTGCCATTTGATTTGTAATGCTTTGCTTATTGCTCTCACTACTTTTGCACAGAAATGTGTACCTCTATCCGAAGAAATGCTCTTCGGTACCCCAAACCGTGGGATAATTTCATTCAACAGTACTCTAGTTACCTCTCTTTCCTTATTTGTCCTACAGGGGAATGCTTCAGGCCACCCAGAAAATGTGTCAGTTAATACCAACAAGTACCGAAACCCCCCTTTTCTTGGGAGTTCAGAAAAATCAATTTGCCATACCTCACCTGGGAATTTACCTCGGCTTATGGCTCCTTGGTGTACCTTGGTTCCTGTATTCGGGTTGTTCTTCAGACACCGTTCGCACTGGGACGTAACGTGTTTTATAGTAGTCAACAATTTTGGTCCTGCTATTCTGGTCTGCAAATATTGGTAAAGCGAATCTAGGCCCCAATGGGCCTTCTCATGTTCTGCTTTTACAAACTGCCACATCACGTTTCCTGGTATCACTAACTGTCCTGTTTCTAATTGACCCCAACCATTTCCTAGTATTTTGCCCTTATTCCTTTGAATCCATCTATGGTCTGATTCTTGGTAGTCTGGCTGGATATTGATATCCAGCTCCCCTGGTATTAGGGCCGCTATTTCCGCTTCCCTATTTCTTGCGGCCGCCAATTTAGCTTCTGTATCTGCCTTCCTGTTCCCTATTTCTGGAATAGTATTGCCTTTTAAATGCCCCTTGCAATGCATTATGGCCACTTGTGTTGGGAGTTGGACCGCCTCCAGCAGTCGCAGAACCTCTTCTGCATGTTTGACTGTTTTTCCTTGTGTAGTCAACAGTCCTCTTTCTTTCCAGATGACTCCATGAGCATGTACGACAGAAAAGGCATATTTAGAGTCTGTCCATATATTAATTTGCATGTTCTTTGCTAATTCCAGGGCTCGGGTCAGAGCTATCAGCTCTGCCTTTTGAGCTGAAGTCCCTGCAGGCAGGGGGTTTGACTCAATTACCCTTTCTGTAGTGGTGACTGCATAGCCAGCCATTCTTACCCCTTGCTTTACGAAGCTGCTGCCATCCGAAAACCAGTTGTCCGCGTCTTCGAACGGCTCTTCTTTGAGATCTGGGCGACTGGAGTGGACGGCTTCAATTGTTTCCAGGCAGTCGTGTTCGATGGGTTCTGCTGGGGCTCTTCCTTCTAAGAATGAAGCTGGGTTCACAATGTTAGTTACCTGAATGGTTACATCATCTGATTCAGCCAGGATGGCCTGGTACTTTAAGAATCTGGAAGGCGACAACCAATGGTTGCCTTTCTGTTCCAGCACGGCTGACACAGTGTGGGATACCAACACAGTCACCTTTTGGCCCAGCGTGAGCTTTCTGGCCTCTTCTATGTTAATTATCACTGCGGCCACTGCCCTCAGACAGCCTGGCCATCCTTTACTTACTTCATCCAATCGCTTGGAGAAGTAGGCCACAGCTCTCTTGTGTGGTCCCAACTGCTGGGCTAGGACTCCTAGGGCCATCCCTTGCCGCTCATGGGAAAATAGCCAGAATGGTTTTGACACATCTGGGAGACCTAAGGCTGGTGCTCTCATCAGCTCCCGCTTCAGTCTCTTGAAGGCCCCTTCCGCCTCGGGAGTCCAAACTAGGACATTCTTGGTTTCCTTCAGCAAATCATATAGTGGTTTAGCGAGTATCCCATACTGATAGATCCATAGCCGACACCAACCTGTCATCCCCAGAAAGGCGCGTAGGTCTCTCACCGTCTCTGGTTTGGGCATCTGGCAGATGGCCTCTTTCCTGGCTGCTCCCAGGGATCGCTGTCCTCTGGAGATTTCGTATCCCAGGTACACCACTTCCTTTTGCACCAGTTGTGCTTTCTGTTGAGAGACTCGATATCCACTTAAACCCAGGAAATTCAACAAGGAAATAGTCCATTCAATGCATTCTTCCTCCGTCACTGTCGCTATTAGGAGGTCGTCTACGTACTGCAGGAGGGCGCCATCTCCCGGTGGCCCTTCCCACTGTTCTAATTCTTTGGCTAACTGATTCCCAAAGATTGTGGGCGAGTTAGACCAGCCTTGGGGCAACCGTGTCCAGGTAAGTTGGGTCTTTCTCCCCCTATCTACTGATTCCCACTCAAAGGCAAAAATCCTTTGACTCTCGGGGGCTAAGGGAAGGCAGAAGAATGCGTCTTTCAAATCTAATACGGTGAACCAGGCCAGGCTATCCTTTAGCCTAGTTAAAAGCGTATATGGATTAGCAACCACCGGGTGTAATGTCTTGGTTATTTCGTTTACTGCCCTCAGATCCTGAACGAGCCTATACGTTCCATTAGGTTTCTTTACTGGTAAGATCGGTGTATTAAAATCCGATTCACATTCTACCAATAACCCCAGTTCTAGAAACCTTTTGATTATGGGCTCAATTCCCTTTCTGTCTTCTATCCTCAGGGGGTATTGTTTTCTTACCACCGGTCTTGCCCCGACCTTAAGTTCGACAACAATCGGTGTCGCTCGTTTTGATTTTCCAGGTATATCCGTAGCCCATACTAATGGATAAGTTTTGCTCAGGATTCGCTCGAAGTTGCGGTTCTCAGATTTGGGTTCCACACAACTGATTGTTAGGCTTAGGGCTGTAATCAGTTGTTCATCGTTTACTTGAAATTCCAATCTTTCTTTATTGAATTTTATTGTGGCTCCCAAGTTCTCCAATAAATCTCTCCCTAATAGAGGCTTTGGTGAATTTGGCAAATACAGGAACTGGTGAATTCCCATTTGTTTCCCAATTTCGTATTTGATAGGTTTCAAAAAGTAAGCTTTTTCTGGTTGGCCTGTTGCTCCCACAACTTGTACAAATTCATCACTTTTAGGTACCAGTTGTTGATTTAAAACCGAAAAAGTCGCTCCCGTATCAATCAAAAAGTCCAATTCCTGTTTACCTTCCCCTAGCTCCATTTTAACCAGTGGGTCAGCTAGGGTATGGCCCACCGGTCCCCCTCATTCACTTTCTTGCCGTGTGGTGGTAGTAGTGGCCATTAGCCTTTTCTTTAATTGGGGGCATTCTTGTTTCCAGTGCCCAGTCTGTAGGCAGTATGCACATTGATCTGGCCCCACTCTAGCTGGGTGGGGTTGGAACCTCCCTCCCCCTCTCACTGGGTAGCCTCTACCCCTACCCCTGGCTCCAGGTTCCGGGTAACCTGTCTTCTGAGCTGCTACTGCCACAGCCACTACTCGAGCTATCCTCTTGTCCTCTCTTTTCTTCTCCTCAACTTCTCTATTATTATATACCTTCCATGCCTCATTTAGCAAGGCCTCCAGGTTTTTATTTTCTGGATGCTCAAGTTTTTGCAATTTCTTCCTAATGTCTGGGTTACTCTGTCCCATCATTAATCCCAACAGGTGTTGTTTACCTTCTTCCGTTGCTGGGTCCAGGGGTGTGTATTGTCTCATGGCTGCCCTAAGTCTATCCAAAAACTCTGACGGGGTCTCATCCTTTCCCTGCCTAATGTCATATAGCATCGACCAATTGATAGCCTTAGGGATCGCATTACGCAAGCCCATCGCTATCAGTTTTCTATACTGCACCAGTCGTCGATAGTGTTCTTCGTTGCCCGGGTCCCATTCTGGTTTACTGCTGGGGAAATTATCCTCTAGTCTCCCTGACAATATCTGGGCATGTCGTTTTCCTGTTTCCAATACGAGTTCCCTTTCTGTATCTGTCAGTTCTGACAGCATTACCTCTATATCTTCCCAGTCAATATCTAAATTCTTCGCCATTAGCTCAAACCTCTTTGCTACTCCCTCTGGATTCCTCCTGAAGTTTCTTGCTTCATCTCTCCAATTGTTCAAATCACTTGTCGAGAACGGCACCTTTACTCTAGTCTTTTCCCCTACCATTGGCATAATTTGTCGGAGAGGAGCTATCGTATGGTTCTCTTCCTCTCTTCGCTTTGCCTCCCCTCGTGCCACAGATCTGGTATAATACGAGTGACTGGCCCTTGCCTCGGGGTCCTCTTCCTGTGCCTCTATGTCCAGTTCCTCATTTTCACCTCCTATCTCTATTATACAGTCCGTCCGACTCCCGTCCTGGGTCTGTCGTCCCCCTAATATCTGTCGGCTCCTATCCTGCCCCGGGCTACTACCCCTCTCGTCCTCTGCTGCTTTCCCATCTCTTTTATCCTCTATCTGTATTATTATACTCAGTCTCTGCGAGTTGTTCTCTGTCTCCTTTTCGCATGTCACATTACCACTCCCCTTACTATATTTTAATTCAGAGACGTCGCCCCCCAATGAGCCGCTCTTGTCCCCAGCCTTTGGCGTGCTGGTTTCCATTCTGCAAACACCAGTCTTTGGTGTGCTAGTTTCTATTCTACAGTCACCCCCATTTCTGGATGTGTTATTATCCCCATATGGACTAAGCTCGGGCGGGCTGCGTGTCTCCCCCCGGCTCTCTACTCCCGACGGACTGCCTTCTTCCCTTTCGAGTTCCAGTCTGGGTGGGCTGTCAGCATAGCTCCCCGACCCCTGTGGGCTACGTGGTTCCTGAGGGCTGCCTTTCCCCTCGCTAATCCCCGATTTTGATGGGCTACCCTCCTCCCAGCCGTTGTCTAGCTTCTGAGGGCTGCATCCAAACTTAGATTTCCACCACTGCTCCAATTCCTTTAATGGGCTAGGATCCCCTTGTTCCTCTTTTGGTCTGGGAAGGGGTCCTTCCCGCCCGGGAGCGAATGGATGGTATTCCCACAAGCTTATTTCGCTCTCCTTTCCACTATCTCTCCTTGTTAACTTGAGACACTGCTGTCCAATACTGCATGCATCACAGCAACGGTCCTTTGACTTCGGACCCTTCTTATCTCTTTCCAAAGCCAATACTAGGGGGTCCTGAGGGGCTACATTAATTCCACATTCCTTTTGCCACTCAGGTTTATTCCTTAGGGTGAAAAACATGTCTGCGTATATTACCTCATCCCATTTATTGAGCCGCCGGAGGAAGAGCATAAGTTGTAAAATGGTATTATAGTTAGTTGTCCCCTCCGGTGGCCATTTTTCTCCGTCATCAAGACGGTACAGGGGCCACCATTGTGTGCAATACTTAAGAAGTGTCTTTTTACTTATGTTTCCCCCTGGAATCCCTCCCAGGTCCTTCCAGTGTCTTAGGATACATCCTAAAGGGGTTTTCATATTTATATCTTTACTCTGTTGGCTTCCCATGGCTATTCTCTGTATTCGTGCTCTTTTCCACAAGTACTATATGCCAATATACCTTAACACTTCATTCACACAATTTCCATTCGCTTCGTCCAGGAAATGCGGATCGGAACTCCGCTCTCGTTTCGCAGCGATGCTGCGTCTCACTCACTCCACACACACTCGTACAGTGAGAGGTTCCTACCTTATGGTCTTATGTCAGAACAGGCTGTTTTACCGGGTTTGGTCACAAGAGGTCGCCGATAGACCGCGAAATACCGGGTTCCCAAGTTCATGCACATACATTTCCAATCTGTTTACATAGAAAGTAATAAAAGCGTCCCCTATAAGATTTTACAACGGACACATAGAACAGACGCAAAAGGATCACCGGCTGACAGACCTCTCAGAAAGCAATCTTAGTTTTCAACCCTTAATCCACAGTATTATAACATACAATATTGAAAACAGTTGCCCACACAGTAAAAACAGACCAAAGATACCAAAATAAACAAATACTCCTTCCAGCAGGACTTTAACCTGCGTTTTCTCTTTTCCTTGTTTTTTTTTTTTTTTTTTTTTTTTTTTTTTTTTTTTTTTTTCAATTAATTTTAACCGAAGCTGGGATTTTTAACCCCAGCAAAACCAATGCTAGCCAACCAATGCTAGCAAAACCAATGCTAGCAAACCAATGCTAGCTGACCAATGCTAGCAAAACCAATGCTAGCAAACCAATGCTAGCTGACCAATGCTAGCAAACGCAAACAAATGCTAGGATTTCAACCCAGCTGGGATTCTTTACTGGGGCGTCCCCCAGTTTTCCCTTCGGGCGGTCACGTCTGACCCCCGTTTCCCAATAAAAGCGCTTTATTCTAAAACCAATAAAGAATTTGAATACCTCTTAATTGGAGCAGGAGATGCAGGGTACTCTTCGTCCACCGAGAGCACTGGTCCGGGGGGGAGTCTCTTCTGACAAACGTTAGTCAGGGGCGCCCGAGGGTCCCGACCCCGGACCCGGCTCGGGGAGGACCCCTCAAGTCCCGGATCTCCTGTCTGGTCCCATCTGGGTCGCCAGAAATGATGCCGAATTTTGCCCCAAACAGGCAGAGTGACTGCCTAATCAGACTCAGCTTAAGTCAATTAGGCAGGAGGTATTTTATTAACGACGCGTCGGAGAAATCACAAAATGGATTTCTGAGTTCACATAGCAAAAACAAGCCTTATATACAATTTTGGGTATAGGATTACATCAGATCAGGTACATAATCATGCATATTCATATGGGGCGTGGTGTAGGCGGAGCGTGGGCGGAGCGCAGGTGGAGACATCTCTTTTGGGGAATTTTCAGGTGGTCGTTCCTGTTGCCTTCATCATAGACGGGGTCTTTCCGATGAGTCTTCCTCTTTAAACTTTTGAACCCATTTCCTAATTTGGTCAATTCCCGGTGTGTTTGGCTTAGACCCCGTGGTTTAGCAAAACCCTTAGGATCGTTTCGACATTGCTGGCTCTAAACCTGCTTAGTCCATTAGTTTCTCCTATACCTATCTCTTCCCCTGTCATGATGCTCTACCCCTTATCTAATTTGTTGCTCTGTTTTCCTAGTGCTGTGCTTTCTCCGTGTGTTCTAGTGCTAGGCCCTGCTTTACAGGCCTCACATTCCATGTTTTAACCCATTACTTCTGGAAGGCTATCTGCTTTGGGGGGAAGGCTATCTGCTTTAGGGCTTCATAGCTCCGGAGAGCATCCTACCTTCGTCTTTCGCGTCTCTTCTCATCTACATCTCAGCAAAAAGCTTTTCCACTACATCTGGCAAGGAGAAACTGTGCCAGCACAGAAAACATCTCCCATCGTGTTCTAGAAGTTGCAGAGATGTCTGCCAAGTGTTTGGCAGGAAGAAAAGAAAAGTTGTCCAAAACAGCTTCCAATCGAATGTTCATGTGATTGGAAAAGTCAGGAGAGTGCAAAAGTACTGTTTTCTATCAGTTGGCAAGGTGCGCACACAATCCCAGTGTTGTACAGCTTGCTTCTTCACCTTCCCGAAGCTGCCGCTCTCTCCGGATCCCGGAGCCGAAGAAGCGGCTTCTTCGCGCAAAGACGATTGTGCCGCTCACAGTGCTCTCCTTACTGCGGCTTCTGCCCAAAGACGCCCGGGAGCGGCTCTTAGCTCTGAAGAGCATCCTACCTTCGTCTTTAGCGTCTCTTCTAATCTACATCTCAGCAAAAAGCTTTTCCACAACATCTGGCAAGGAGAAACTGTGCCAGCACAAAAAATATCTCCCATCGTGTTCTAGAAGTTGCAGAGATGTCTGCCAAGTGTTTGGCAGGAAGAAAAGAAAAGTTGTCCAAAACAGCTTCCAATCGAATGTTCATGTGATTGGAAAAGTCAGGAGAGTGCAAAAGTACTGTTTTCTATCAGTTGGCAAGCTGCGCACACAATCCCAGTGTTGTACAGCTTGCTTCTTCACCTTCCCGAACCTGCCACTCTCTCCGGCTCACGGAGCCGAAGAAGCAGCTTATTCGCGCAAGGACAATTGTGCTGCTCACAGTGCTCTCCTTAGCGCGGCTTCTGCCCAAAGACGCACGGGAGCGGCTCTTAGCTCCGGAGAGCATCCTACCTTCGTCTTTAGCGCCTTAAGTAGTCTACATCTTAGCAAATAGATTTTCCACTACATCTGGCAAGGAGAAACTATGCCAGCACAAAAAATATCTCCCATCGTGTTCTAGAAGTTGCAGAGATGTCTGCCAAGTGTTTGGCAGGAAGAAAAGAAAAGTTGTCCAAAACAGCTTCCAATCGAATGTTCATGTGATTGGAAAAGTCAGGAGAGTGCAAAAGTACTGTTTTCTATCAGTTGGCAAGGTGCGCACACAATCCCAGTGTTGTACAGCTTGCTTCTTCACCTTCCCGAAGCTGCCGCTCTCCCCGGCTCCCGGAGCCGAAGAAGCGGCTTCTTCACGCAAAGACGATTGTGCCGCTCACAGTGCTCTCCTTACTGCGGCTTCTGCCCAAAGACGCCCGGGAGCAGCTTTTAGCTCCGGTGAGCATCCTACCTTCGTCTTTAGCGTCTCTTCTCATCTACATCTCAGCAAAAAGCTTTTCCACTACATCTGGCAAGGAGAAACTGTGCCAGCACAGAAAACATCTCCCATCGTGTTCTAGAAGTTGCAGAGATGTCTGCCAAGTGTTTGGCAGGAAGAAAAGAAAAGTTGTCCAAAACAGCTTCCAATCGAATGTTCATGTGATTGGAAAAGTCAGGAGAGTGCAAAAGTACTGTTTTCTATCAGTTGGCAAGGTGCGCACACAATCCCAGTGTTGTACAGCTTGCTTCTTCACCTTCCCGAAGCTGCCGCTCTCTCCGGATCCCGGAGCCGAAGAAGCGGCTTCTTCGCGCAAAGACGATTGTGCCGCTCACAGTGCTCTCCTTAGCGCGGCTTCTGCCCAAAGACGCCCGGGAGCGGCTCTTAGCTCCGGAGAGCATCCTACCTTCGTCTTTAGCGTCTTTTGTAGTCTACATTTTAGCAAAAAGCTTTTCCACTACATCTGGCAAGGAGAAACTGTGCCAGCACAAAAAACATCTCCCATCGTGTTCTAGAAGTTGCAGAGATGTCTGCCAAGTGTTTGGCAGGAAGAAAAGAAAAGTTGTCCAAAACAGCTTCCAATCGAATGTTCATGTGATTGGAAAAGTCAGGAGAGTGCAAAAGTACTGTTTTCTATCAGTTGGCAAGGTGCGCACACAATCCCAGTGTTGTACAGCTTGCTTCTTCACCTTCCCGAAGCTGCCGCTCTCCCCAGCTCCCGGAGCCGAAGAAGCGGCTTCTTGGCGCAAAGACGATTGTGCCGCTCACAGTGCTCTCCTTAGTGCGGCTTCTGCCCAAAGACGACCGGGAGCGGCTCTTAGCTCCGGTGAGCATCCTACCTTCGTCTTTAGCGTCTCTTCTCATCTACATCTCAGCAAAAAGCTTTTCCACTACATCTGGCAAGGAGAAACTGTGCCAGCACAGAAAACATCTCCCATCGTGTTCTAGAAGTTGCAGAGATGTCTGCCAAGTGTTTGGCAGGAAGAAAAGAAAAGTTGTCCAAAACAGCTTCCAATCGAATGTTCATGTGATTGGAAAAGTCAGGAAAGTGCAAAAGTACTGTTTTCTATCAGTTGGCAAGCTGCGCACACAATCCCAGTGTTGTACAGCTTGCTTCTTCACCTTCCCGAAGCTTCCGCTCTCCCCGGATCCCGGAGTCGAAGAAGCGGCTTCTTCACGCAAAGACGATTGTGCCGCTCACAGTGCTCTCCTTAGTGCGGCTTCTGCCCAAAGACGCCCGGGAGCATCTCTTAGCTCTGAAGAGCATCCTACCTTCGTCTTTAGTGTCTCTTCTCATCTACATCTCAGCAAAAAGCTTTTCCACAACATCTGGCAAGGAGAAACTGTGCCAGCACAAAAAATATCTCCCATCGTGTTCTAGAAGTTGCAGAGATGTCTGCCAAGTGTTTGGCAGGAAGAAAAGAAAAGTTGTCCAAAACAGCTTCCAATCGAATGTTCATGTGATTGGAAAAGTCAGGAGAGTGCAAAAGTACTGTTTTCTATCAGTTGGCAAGGTGCGCACACAATCCCAGTGTTGTACAGCTTGCTTCTTCACCTTCCCGAAGCTGCCGCTCTCCCCGGCTCCCGGAGCCGAAGAAGCGGCTTCTTCACGCAAAGACGATTGTGCCGCTCACAGTGCTCTCCTTAGTGCGGCTTCTGCCCAAAGACGCCCGGGAGCATCTCTTAGCTCTGAAGAGCATCCTACCTTCGTCTTTAGTGTCTCTTCTCATCTACATCTCAGCAAAAAGCTTTTCCACAACATCTGGCAAGGAGAAA
Organism: Melospiza georgiana; assembly: GCF_028018845.1. Lineage (NCBI taxonomy): Eukaryota > Metazoa > Chordata > Aves > Passeriformes > Passerellidae > Melospiza > Melospiza georgiana. The sequence goes on along the minus strand of NC_080464.1, from coordinate 31,789,520 downwards.
CTGTGCCAGCACAAAAAATATCTCCCATCGTGTTCTAGAAGTTGCAGAGATGTCTGCCAAGTGTTTGGCAGGAAGAAAAGAAAAGTTGTCCAAAACAGCTTCCAATCGAATGTTCATGTGATTGGAAAAGTCAGGAGAGTGCAAAAGTACTGTTTTCTATCAGTTGGCAAGGTGCGCACACAATCCCAGTGTTGTACAGCTTGCTTCTTCACCTTCCCGAAGCTGCCGCTCTCCCCGGCTCCCGGAGCCGAAGAAGCGGCTTCTTCGCGCAAAGACGATTGTGCCGCTCACAGTGCTCTCCTTAGCGCGGCTTCTGCCCGAAGACGCCCGGGAGCGGCTCTTAGCTCCGGTGAGCATCCTACCTTCGTCTTTAGCGTCTTTTCTCATCTACATCTCAGCAAAAAGCTTTTCCTCAACATCTGGCAAGGAGAAACTGTGCCAGCACAGAAAACATCTCCCATCGTGTTCTAGAAGTTGCAGAGATGTCTGCCAAGTGTTTGGCAGGAAGAAAAGTTGTCCAAAACAGCTTCCAATCGAATGTTCATGTGATTGGAAAAGTCAGGAGAGTGCAAAAGTACTGTTTTCTATCAGTTGGCAAGCTGCGCACACAATCCCAGTGTTGTACGGCTTGCTTCTTCACCTTCCCGAAGCTGCCGCTCTCTCCGGCTCCCGGAGCCGAAGAAGCGGCTTCTTCGCGCAAAGACGATTGTGCCGCTCACAGTGCTCTCCTTAGCGCGGCTTCTGCCCAAAGACGCTGGGGAGTGGCTCTTAGCTCCGGAGAGCATCCTACCTTTGTCTTTCGCGCCTTTTGTAGTCTACATCTTAGCAAAACGCTTTGCCAGTATGTCTGGCTAGGAGAAACTGTGCCAGCACAGAAAACATCTCCCATCGTGTTCTAGAAGTTGCAGAGATGTCTGCCAAGTGTTTGGCAGGAAGAAGAGAAAAGTTGTCCACAACAGCTTCCAATCGAATGTTCATGTGATTGGAAGAGTCAGGAGAGTGCAAAAGTACTGTTTTCTATCAGTTGGCAAGCTGCGCACACAATCCCAGTGTTGTACAGCTTGCTTCTTCACCTTCCCGAAGCTGCCGCTCTCCCCGGATCCCGGCGCCGAAGAAGCGGCTTCCTCGCGCAAAGGCGATTGTGCCGCTCACAGTGCTCTCCTTGGCGCGGCTTCTGCCCAAAGACGCTTGGGAGCGGCTCTTAGCTGATGCCGAATTTTGCCCCAAACAGGCAGAGTGACTGCCTAATCAGACTCAGCTTAAGTCAATTAGGCAGGAGGTATTTTATTAACGACGCGTCGGAGAAATCACAAAATGGATTTCTGAGTTCACATAGCAAAAACAAGCCTTATATACAATTTTGGGTATAGGATTACATCAGATCAGGTACATAATCATGCATATTCATATGGGGCGTGGTGTAGGCGGAGCGTGGGCGGAGCGCAGGTGGAGACATCTCTTTTGGGGAATTTTCAGGTGGTCGTTCCTGTTGCCTTCATCATAGACGGGGTCTTTCCGATGAGTCTTCCTCTTTAAACTTTTGAACCCATTTCCTAATTTGGTCAATTCCCGGTGTGTTTGGCTTAGATCCCGTGGTTTAGCAAAACCCTTAGGATCGTTTCGACATTGCTGGCTCTAAACCTGCTTAGTCCATTAGTTTCTCCTATACCTATCTCTTCCCCTGTCATGATGCTCTACCCCTTATCTAATTTGTTGCTCTGTTTTCCTAGTGCTGTGCTTTCTCCGTGTGTTCTAGTGCTAGGCCCTGCTTTACAGGCCTCACATTCCATGTTTTAACCCATTACTTCTGGAAGGCTATCTGCTTTGGGGGGAAGGCTATCTGCTTTAGGGCTTCATTTCCCCCCTTTTTCTTGTAACTTACGAATTCTTTCGTCAAGTTCTGGTCCCACGGGACGTTGATAGGCTCGTACCATTGCCCAAATCATTTGGGTCCTTTTCATTATGCTCCTTAGTCTCCACCACAAACAAATGTTTGTAAGAGTTAGTAATAACAAAGCTACAATTACTATTAGCATTGGGTGCACTAGGTAATGGAAGACCTGTGTAGCTGTTGGGGAATATCCTGTAAAGATGTCCCACCAGTGATGCTGGCCTACTTGTTCTACTTCAGTCAGGACATTCTTTATTCTTTCGGAATTGTGTTCTATCTGCCATACCATTCGTTTAGTTGTTTGATTCACCTTTTGCACCAATTTCTTTACTTCAGGGTGTGCAAGCATTGCTTTGAGAATCTTGACGTCCATCCCTATTTGTAATTTCGGTATTTCTTGATATAGGTTGAAATTTGCGTTAATTAGCTGTTGGGTAGTTATTGGGACAGTGTAATGAAAATCACAACCTACGATCTTGGTAAAGTTACATACACAAAAGTTAGTATTGTTAGTCTCTTCTTGGCAATTATCTATAGTGACATTGTCACAAGCTGTCCTTACGCAAGCACACCCATTTCCTATATAATAAGCTTGTGATTGTGTTCTATTCTGCGGAAGCATTTCTAAGGTACATACACTATTTTCAGCATCTAAGCATAAATCTTCGGCTTCTACCACAGCATTTTCGCAAACATAGCCTAATTGCCCTCTAGGGATACATGCTTCTGTGCTAACCGATTGCCACCTATTTTTGGTGTAATCATAACTGGCCCAGACGTTATGGTTTATCGGCCTGACAATGACATCTTGGTGCATTGTCCCTAGAGTGAGAATGGGAAAGATAGCTCTTTCTTCAGCCGCACTAATGGTGAGGACATAAGCTTCAATGTGTTTTTGTTGAGGCTCATAAGTGAAGTTCACTAACTGCCACCAAGCCTGATGGTCCCTCTCAAATTGTGTAGTATGATTGTCCTTTAATATCGTTTCCCTTATTTCTTGAGGTAATATACCTGACGTTCCTTCTCTCATTATTCCTGCCGCTACTGATTGCACCCATTGTTGCGTCTGAGAGCATTGGATAGCGAGTGCAATGTCTCTGCTAAGTTCCCCTGTGTAGTTAGTGAGTTTTACAAAATCCTCTGCAGTATGGTTTGCTACCATGGTTAGTAATTTCACCACTAGCGATTGTGTTTCAGCTAATGTAAGCATGGATGAACTGAGGGGCATCTTAAGCTTTCCTAAATTCGATGTGACGGTACTTAATTTGTTTACTAATACCTCTTGATCTATTGTGTTTACTATGCCAAATCCGGTGCCAATCCACCCACTTAGATCTCTTTTTGTTCTTCTGTGATGAGACCTTGTCGCTAGCCATGCATTCCATCCCTTAAGGCTTTGCTGTATAAATGGTCGGCAATCCTTTTGCAAATAAGTAATATCGGTGTGAATGTTCATTTGCACCTTTTTCAGGGAATAAGTGGGGTCTAACAATAATTTTAGTTCGTTAGATTTTCTTATTACCTGAGGCCCTATAAAGGTTAGGTTATGTACTGCTTTACATTCCACTGGTAGGGTGGTTTCTTGGGGCAAGTCTAGATCTGGATACAATGGGATCACGTCTCCTGGTAATTCTATCCTATATTCGACAGCACGCCTGGGGAAGCTAAAACCCTGTCCCAGTGTTTTCAACTCCCTTTCACATGTGAACGTCATTGACTGATCCAATCTAAATGCCATCTCACACTGTGCTTTTCCTTCCTCAGGACCACTAGATGCTACAATCTCTCCCGGAGAATGGAGAAGGGGGTGAGGGTTATAGGTTATGTTTTGAGGGTGTAGCTCCCCAAGTGAATCTTCTCTATAAATCACCGAGTTTCGGGGTTGTGATCCAGGTGGATCTTCCCTGAAATCGCTCCACTGACATGAAATTGGGCCCTTTTGCTGAGTCCAGGCAATAGGCTTGCCCATTTTCACTAGACTAAAGGTAATTAGGTTATGTTCAGAGGCTGGCATCGAGGGTTGAATTGTTAATACCAGCCGCCTTGTTTTTCCTTTTCTTCCTTCTACTGGGTCAAGCTCTCGGCACTCAATTTGGATTTGGTCTCCCTTGTATGCTATCATGGAGGGCTGATCCCATACTTCACTTGCATATGGCTGATTATTACGCAAGGCATAAACCTCAAAATAGGGTCCGCTCATTCCCAATTCCGGGTGGATACACTGATGTGCATGAGACCATGGGTCTATTGGGGAAAAGTCTTGGGGAAGAGCTATACTTATCGAGAGTCCAAGGATCAGAGTTGTAAAGGTTTGAGGTGGAGTCGGGGTCATGATGTCTGGCTGTCAATTTCGTTTCTTTTGGCGTTCTCGTTGTTTGATGTGAATTTGTTCTACCCGCAAAATAACCTTTTCTAGTTCAGTGTCTAAATCTCTTTGTTTTTTAAAGGGTCCAATTTGGTCACTTGTTAGTGGATGTCGTGGGACAGAAGAATAGCAACGGGTCGTTAAAACCTTAGAACGACTAAGTTTCAAACAATATTGTAACCAGCGGTGTACTTTCCAATGGCACCACCCTAATACAATTTGTTCGGGAGCTTCAAACAATTCCCTGGCCTCTAAAATGGGTCTGTTGGCGAATTTCTCTAAGGCCAAATAGTCGTCATTTTCCCTTGCTTCTTTGCAGCTACACTCATAACATTGGAGGTCCAGTAAACAACTTTGTACGTTCCAAAATTTTCTATCACAACCTCCACAAAGAAATCCAATTAGTCCCACACAATTTCTTTCCCCACACCCAAAACACGGCTGATCGTGAATAGGGTCCTGTGGATCAGGTCCTTGTTGACTGTATGTTTCAACCCACCCTATCCACTGTATTGGCGTGCTACGCAATGCAGCTCTAGCTTCGGCATTAAATTCTGCTATGAGGGATAAAGGTTTTGGCAAAGTCAATGTTAGTTTATGTTGGATTCTCACGTGATCCTGCGGAGACAGCTGACTCAGAAGTCTGTACATCTAGGGCAGGTTTAAGCTCCTCTTGTTTGTTTTCCGGAGCTCTCTTGACCCGTGAATAGTGGATCCATGTAGGTCGCTCCTTGATCCGAACCGCGGTGAAGGTAGTCAGCAGCACTTGGAAAGGTCCCTCCCACTTTTCTTGTAGGGGTTTTCCTAAAAGATTCTTAACATACACCCAATCACCGGGGTTAAACGGATGCAGTTTACAATCAGGTTGCTTAGGTTGGTGCTCGATCATCACAGTAGCATTCTTATCAAACTGTTTCCCCACCGCAATTACATAATCGTAAATGTATTGATTACCGATCTGGTCTATGACATCCCCATTTACAACTTGCATAGCATAAGGTCTACCATACAGAATTTCAAAAGGACTTAACTTTTCCTTTGATCTTGGCTTGACTCTCAGTCTCAGCAGAGCAATAGGCAAAGCTTGATACCACTGCAAATTAGTCTCTTGGCATATTTTAGCAATTTGCTGTTTGATAAGATGATTCATCTTTTCCACTTGCCCACTGGCCTGTGGACGGTAGGGTGTGTGCAATTGCCATTTGATTTGTAATGCTTTGCTTATTGCTCTCACTACTTTTGCACAGAAATGTGTACCTCTATCCGAAGAAATGCTCTTCGGTACCCCAAACCGTGGGATAATTTCATTCAACAGTACTCTAGTTACCTCTCTTTCCTTATTTGTCCTACAGGGGAATGCTTCAGGCCACCCAGAAAATGTGTCAGTTAATACCAACAAGTACCGAAACCCCCCTTTTCTTGGGAGTTCAGAAAAATCAATTTGCCATACCTCACCTGGGAATTTACCTCGGCTTATGGCTCCTTGGTGTACCTTGGTTCCTGTATTCGGGTTGTTCTTCAGACACCGTTCGCACTGGGACGTAACGTGTTTTATAGTAGTCAACAATTTTGGTCCTGCTATTCTGGTCTGCAAATATTGGTAAAGCGAATCTAGGCCCCAATGGGCCTTCTCATGTTCTGCTTTTACAAACTGCCACATCACGTTTCCTGGTATCACTAACTGTCCTGTTTCTAATTGACCCCAACCATTTCCTAGTATTTTGCCCTTATTCCTTTGAATCCATCTATGGTCTGATTCTTGGTAGTCTGGCTGGATATTGATATCCAGCTCCCCTGGTATTAGGGCCGCTATTTCCGCTTCCCTATTTCTTGCGGCCGCCAATTTAGCTTCTGTATCTGCCTTCCTGTTCCCTATTTCTGGAATAGTATTGCCTTTTAAATGCCCCTTGCAATGCATTATGGCCACTTGTGTTGGGAGTTGGACCGCCTCCAGCAGTCGCAGAACCTCTTCTGCATGTTTGACTGTTTTTCCTTGTGTAGTCAACAGTCCTCTTTCTTTCCAGATGACTCCATGAGCATGTACGACAGAAAAGGTATATTTAGAGTCTGTCCATATATTAATTTGCATGTTCTTTGCTAATTCCAGGGCTCGGGTCAGAGCTATCAGCTCTGCCTTTTGAGCTGAAGTCCCTGCAGGCAGGGGGTTTGACTCAATTACCCTTTCTGTAGTGGTGACTGCATAGCCAGCCATTCTTACCCCTTGCTTTACGAAGCTGCTGCCATCCGAAAACCAGTTGTCCGCGTCTTCGAACGGCTCTTCTTTGAGATCTGGGCGACTGGAGTGGACGGCTTCAATTGTTTCCAGGCAGTCGTGTTCGATGGGTTCTGCTGGGGCTCTTCCTTCTAAGAATGAAGCTGGGTTCACAATGTTAGTTACCTGAATGGTTACATCATCTGATTCAGCCAGGATGGCCTGGTACTTTAAGAATCTGGAAGGCGACAACCAATGGTTGCCTTTCTGTTCCAGCACGGCTGACACAGTGTGGGATACCAACACAGTCACCTTTTGGCCCAGCGTGAGCTTTCTGGCCTCTTCTATGTTAATTATCACTGCGGCCACTGCCCTCAGACAGCCTGGCCATCCTTTACTTACTTCATCCAATCGCTTGGAGAAGTAGGCCACAGCTCTCTTGTGTGGTCCCAACTGCTGGGCTAGGACTCCTAGGGCCATCCCTTGCCGCTCATGGGAAAATAGCCAGAATGGTTTTGACACATCTGGGAGACCTAAGGCTGGTGCTCTCATCAGCTCCCGCTTCAGTCTCTTGAAGGCCCCTTCCGCCTCGGGAGTCCAAACTAGGACATTCTTGGTTTCCTTCAGCAAATCATATAGTGGTTTAGCGAGTATCCCATACTGATAGATCCATAGCCGACACCAACCTGTCATCCCCAGAAAGGCGCGTAGGTCTCTCACCGTCTCTGGTTTGGGCATCTGGCAGATGGCCTCTTTCCTGGCTGCTCCCAGGGATCGCTGTCCTCTGGAGATTTCGTATCCCAGGTACACCACTTCCTTTTGCACCAGTTGTGCTTTCTGTTGAGAGACTCGATATCCACTTAAACCCAGGAAATTCAACAAGGAAATAGTCCATTCAATGCATTCTTCCTCCGTCACTGTCGCTATTAGGAGGTCGTCTACGTACTGCAGGAGGGCGCCATCTCCCGGTGGCCCTTCCCACTGTTCTAATTCTTTGGCTAACTGATTCCCAAAGATTGTGGGCGAGTTAGACCAGCCTTGGGGCAACCGTGTCCAGGTAAGTTGGGTCTTTCTCCCCCTATCTACTGATTCCCACTCAAAGGCAAAAATCCTTTGACTCTCGGGGGCTAAGGGAAGGCAGAAGAATGCGTCTTTCAAATCTAATACGGTGAACCAGGCCAGGCTATCCTTTAGCCTAGTTAAAAGCGTATATGGATTAGCAACCACCGGGTGTAATGTCTTGGTTATTTCGTTTACTGCCCTCAGATCCTGAACGAGCCTATACGTTCCATTAGGTTTCTTTACTGGTAAGATCGGTGTATTAAAATCCGATTCACATTCTACCAATAACCCCAGTTCTAGAAACCTTTTGATTATGGGCTCAATTCCCTTTCTGTCTTCTATCCTCAGGGGGTATTGTTTTCTTACCACCGGTCTTGCCCCGACCTTAAGTTCGACAACAATCGGTGTCGCTCGTTTTGATTTTCCAGGTATATCCGTAGCCCATACTAATGGATAAGTTTTGCTCAGGATTCGCTCGAAGTTGCGGTTCTCAGATTTGGGTTCCACACAACTGATTGTTAGGCTTAGGGCTGTAATCAGTTGTTCATCGTTTACTTGAAATTCCAATCTGTCTTTATTGAATTTTATTGTGGCTCCCAAGTTCTCCAATAAATCTCTCCCTAATAGAGGCTTTGGTGAATTTGGCAAATACAGGAACTGGTGAATTCCCATTTGTTTCCCAATTTCGTATTTGATAGGTTTCAAAAAGTAAGCTTTTTCTGGTTGGCCTGTTGCTCCCACAACTTGTACAAATTCATCACTTTTAGGTACCAGTTGTTGATTTAAAACCGAAAAAGTCGCTCCCGTATCAATCAAAAAGTCCAATTCCTGTTTACCTTCCCCTAGCTCCATTTTAACCAGTGGGTCAGCTAGGGTATGGCCCACCGGTCCCCCTCATTCACTTTCTTGCCGTGTGGTGGTAGTAGTGGCCATTAGCCTTTTCTTTAATTGGGGGCATTCTTGTTTCCAGTGCCCAGTCTGTAGGCAGTATGCACATTGATCTGGCCCCACTCTAGCTGGGTGGGGTTGGAACCTCCCTCCCCCTCTCACTGGGTAGCCTCTACCCCTACCCCTGGCTCCAGGTTCCGGGTAACCTGTCTTCTGAGCTGCTACTGCCACAGCCACTACTCGAGCTATCCTCTTGTCCTCTCTTTTCTTCTCCTCAACTTCTCTATTATTATATACCTTCCATGCCTCATTTAGCAAGGCCTCCAGGTTTTTATTTTCTGGATGCTCAAGTTTTTGCAATTTCTTCCTAATGTCTGGGTTACTCTGTCCCATCATTAATCCCAACAGGTGTTGTTTACCTTCTTCCGTTGCTGGGTCCAGGGGTGTGTATTGTCTCATGGCTGCCCTAAGTCTATCCAAAAACTCTGACGGGGTCTCATCCTTTCCCTGCCTAATGTCATATAGCATCGACCAATTGATAGCCTTAGGGATCGCATTACGCAAGCCCATCGCTATCAGTTTTCTATACTGCACCAGTCGTCGATAGTGTTCTTCGTTGCCCGGGTCCCATTCTGGTTTACTGCTGGGGAAATTATCCTCTAGTCTCCCTGACAATATCTGGGCATGTCGTTTTCCTGTTTCCAATACGAGTTCCCTTTCTGTATCTGTCAGTTCTGACAGCATTACCTCTATATCTTCCCAGTCAATATCTAAATTCTTCGCCATTAGCTCAAACCTCTTTGCTACTCCCTCTGGATTCCTCCTGAAGTTTCTTGCTTCATCTCTCCAATTGTTCAAATCACTTGTCGAGAACGGCACCTTTACTCTAGTCTTTTCCCCTACCATTGGCATAATTTGTCGGAGAGGAGCTATCGTATGGTTCTCTTCCTCTCTTCGCTTTGCCTCCCCTCGTGCCACAGATCTGGTATAATACGAGTGACTGGCCCTTGCCTCGGGGTCCTCTTCCTGTGCCTCTATGTCCAGTTCCTCATTTTCACCTCCTATCTCTATTATACAGTCCGTCCGACTCCCGTCCTGGGTCTGTCGTCCCCCTAATATCTGTCGGCTCCTATCCTGCCCCGGGCTACTACCCCTCTCGTCCTCTGCTGCTTTCCCATCTCTTTTATCCTCTATCTGTATTATTATACTCAGTCTCTGCGAGTTGTTCTCTGTCTCCTTTTCGCATGTCACATTACCACTCCCCTTACTATATTTTAATTCAGAGACGTCGCCCCCCAATGAGCCGCTCTTGTCCCCAGCCTTTGGCGTGCTGGTTTCCATTCTGCAAACACCAGTCTTTGGTGTGCTAGTTTCTATTCTACAGTCACCCCCATTTCTGGATGTGTTATTATCCCCATATGGACTAAGCTCGGGCGGGCTGCGTGTCTCCCCCCGGCTCTCTACTCCCGACGGACTGCCTTCTTCCCTTTCGAGTTCCAGTCTGGGTGGGCTGTCAGCATAGCTCCCCGACCCCTGTGGGCTACGTGGTTCCTGAGGGCTGCCTTTCCCCTCGCTAATCCCCGATTTTGATGGGCTACCCTCCTCCCAGCCGTTGTCTAGCTTCTGAGGGCTGCATCCAAACTTAGATTTCCACCACTGCTCCAATTCCTTTAATGGGCTAGGATCCCCTTGTTCCTCTTTTGGTCTGGGAAGGGGTCCTTCCCGCCCGGGAGCGAATGGATGGTATTCCCACAAGCTTATTTCGCTCTCCTTTCCACTATCTCTCCTTGTTAACTTGAGACACTGCTGTCCAATACTGCATGCATCACAGCAACGGTCCTTTGACTTCGGACCCTTCTTATCTCTTTCCAAAGCCAATACTAGGGGGTCCTGAGGGGCTACATTAATTCCACATTCCTTTTGCCACTCAGGTTTATTCCTTAGGGTGAAAAACATGTCTGCGTATATTACCTCATCCCATTTATTGAGCCGCCGGAGGAAGAGCATAAGTTGTAAAATGGTATTATAGTTAGTTGTCCCCTCCGGTGGCCATTTTTCTCCGTCATCAAGACGGTACAGGGGCCACCATTGTGTGCAATACTTAAGAAGTGTCTTTTTACTTATGTTTCCCCCTGGAATCCCTCCCAGGTCCTTCCAGTGTCTTAGGATACATCCTAAAGGGGTTTTCATATTTATATCTTTACTCTGTTGGCTTCCCATGGCTATTCTCTGTATTCGTGCTCTTTTCCACAAGTACTATATGCCAATATACCTTAACACTTCATTCACACAATTTCCATTCGCTTCGTCCAGGAAATGCGGATCGGAACTCCGCTCTCGTTTCGCAGCGATGCTGCGTCTCACTCACTCCACACACACTCGTACAGTGAGAGGTTCCTACCTTATGGTCTTATGTCAGAACAGGCTGTTTTACCGGGTTTGGTCACAAGAGGTCGTCGATAGACCGCGAAATACCGGGTTCCCAAGTTCATGCACATACATTTCCAATCTGTTTACATAGAAAGTAATAAAAGCGTCCCCTATAAGATTTTACAACGGACACATAGAACAGACGCAAAAGGATCACCGGCTGACAGACCTCTCAGAAAGCAATCTTAGTTTTCAACCCTTAATCCACAGTATTATAACATACAATATTGAAAACAGTTGCCCACACAGTAAAAACAGACCAAAGATACCAAAATAAACAAATACTCCTTCCAGCAGGACTTTAACCTGCGTTTTCTCTTTTCCTTGTTTTTTTTTTTTTTTTTTTTTTTTTTTTTTTTTTTTTTTTTTTTTTTCAATTAATTTTAACCGAAGCTGGGATTTTTAACCCCAGCAAAACCAATGCTAGCCAACCAATGCTAGCAAAACCAATGCTAGCAAACCAATGCTAGCTGACCAATGCTAGCAAAACCAATGCTAGCAAACCAATGCTAGCTGACCAATGCTAGCAAACGCAAACAAATGCTAGGATTTCAACCCAGCTGGGATTCTTTACTGGGGCGTCCCCCAGCTTTCCCTTCGGGCGGTCACGTCTGACCCCCGTTTCCCAATAAAAGCGCTTTATTCTAAAACCAATAAAGAATTTGAATACCTCTTAATTGGAGCAGGAGATGCAGGGTACTCTTCGTCCACCGAGAGCACTGGTCCGGGGGGGAGTCTCTTCTGACAAACGTTAGTCAGGGGCGCCCGAGGGTCCCGACCCCGGACCCGGCTCGGGGAGGACCCCTCAAGTCCCGGATCTCCTGTCTGGTCCCATCTGGGTCGCCAGAAATGATGCCGAATTTTGCCCCAAACAGGCAGAGTGACTGCCTAATCAGACTCAGCTTAAGTCAATTAGGCAGGAGGTATTTTATTAACGACGCGTCGGAGAAATCACAAAATGGATTTCTGAGTTCACATAGCAAAAACAAGCCTTATATACAATTTTGGGTATAGGATTACATCAGATCAGGTACATAATCATGCATATTCATATGGGGCGTGGTGTAGGCGGAGCGTGGGCGGAGCGCAGGTGGAGACATCTCTTTTGGGGAATTTTCAGGTGGTCGTTCCTGTTGCCTTCATCATAGACGGGGTCTTTCCGATGAGTCTTCCTCTTTAAACTTTTGAACCCATTTCCTAATTTGGTCAATTCCCGGTGTGTTTGGCTTAGATCCCGTGGTTTAGCAAAACCCTTAGGATCGTTTCGACATTGCTGGCTCTAAACCTGCTTAGTCCATTAGTTTCTCCTATACCTATCTCTTCCCCTGTCATGATGCTCTACCCCTTATCTAATTTGTTGCTCTGTTTTCCTAGTGCTGTGCTTTCTCCGTGTGTTCTAGTGCTAGGCCCTGCTTTACAGGCCTCACATTCCATGTTTTAACCCATTACTTCTGGAAGGCTATCTGCTTTGGGGGGAAGGCTATCTGCTTTAGGGCTTCATAGCTCCGGAGAGCATCCTACCTTCGTCTTTCGCGTCTCTTCTCATCTACATCTCAGCAAAAAGCTTTTCCACTACATCTGGCAAGGAGAAACTGTGCCAGCACAGAAAACATCTCCCATCGTGTTCTAGAAGTTGCAGAGATGTCTGCCAAGTGTTTGGCAGGAAGAAAAGAAAAGTTGTCCAAAACAGCTTCCAATCGAATGTTCATGTGATTGGAAAAGTCAGGAGAGTGCAAAAGTACTGTTTTCTATCAGTTGGCAAGGTGCGCACACAATCCCAGTGTTGTACAGCTTGCTTCTTCACCTTCCCGAAGCTGCCGCTCTCTCCGGATCCCGGAGCCGAAGAAGCGGCTTCTTCGCGCAAAGACGATTGTGCCGCTCACAGTGCTCTCCTTACTGCGGCTTCTGCCCAAAGACGCCCGGGAGCGGCTCTTAGCTCTGAAGAGCATCCTACCTTCGTCTTTAGCGTCTCTTCTAATCTACATCTCAGCAAAAAGCTTTTCCACAACATCTGGCAAGGAGAAACTGTGCCAGCACAAAAAATATCTCCCATCGTGTTCTAGAAGTTGCAGAGATGTCTGCCAAGTGTTTGGCAGGAAGAAAAGAAAAGTTGTCCAAAACAGCTTCCAATCGAATGTTCATGTGATTGGAAAAGTCAGGAGAGTGCAAAAGTACTGTTTTCTATCAGTTGGCAAGCTGCGCACACAATCCCAGTGTTGTACAGCTTGCTTCTTCACCTTCCCGAACCTGCCACTCTCTCCGGCTCACGGAGCCGAAGAAGCAGCTTCTTCGCGCAAGGACAATTGTGCTGCTCACAGTGCTCTCCTTAGCGCGGCTTCTGCCCAAAGACGCACGGGAGCGGCTCTTAGCTCCGGAGAGCATCCTACCTTCGTCTTTAGCGCCTTAAGTAGTCTACATCTTAGCAAATAGATTTTCCACTACATCTGGCAAGGAGAAACTATGCCAGCACAAAAAATATCTCCCATCGTGTTCTAGAAGTTGCAGAGATGTCTGCCAAGTGTTTGGCAGGAAGAAAAGAAAAGTTGTCCACAACAGCTTCCAATCGAATGTTCATGTGATTGGAAAAGTAAGGAGAGTGCAAAAGTACTGTTTTCTATCAGTTGGCAAGCTGCGCACACAATCCCAGTGTTGTACAGCTTGCTTCTTCACCTTCCCGAAGCTGCCACTCTCCCCGGCTCTCGGAGTCGAAGAAGCGGCTTCTTCGCGCAAAGACGATTGTGCCGCTCACAGTGCTCTCCTTACTGCGGCTTCGGCCCAAAGACGCCCGGGAGCGGCTCTTAGCTCTGAAGAGCGTCCTACCTTCGTCTTTAGTGTCTCTTCTCATCTACATCTCAGCAAAAAGTTTTTCCACAACATCTGGAAAGGAGAAACTGTGCCAGCACAAAAAATATTTCCCATCGTGTTCTAGAAGTTGCCGAGATGTCTGCCAAGTGTTTGGCAGGAAGAAAAGAAAAGTTGTCCAAAACAGCTTCCAATCGAATGTTCATGTGATTGGAAAAGTAAGGAGAGTGCAAAAGTACTGTTTTCTATCAGTTGGCAAGCTGCGCACACAATCCCAGTGTTGTACAGCTTGCTTCTTCACCTTCCCGAAGCTGCCGCTCTCCCCGGCTCCCGGAGCCGAAGAAGCGGCTTCTTCGCGCAAAGACGATTGTGCCGCTCACAGTGCTCTCCTTACTGCGGCTTCTGCCCAAAGACGCCCGGGAGCGGCCCTTAGCTCCGGAGAGCATCCTACCTTCGTCTTTAGCGCCTTTTGTAGTCTACATCTTAGCAAATAGATTTTCCACGACATCTGGCAAGGAGAAACTGTGCCAGCACAGAAAACATCTCCCATAGTTTTGTAGAAGCTGCAGAGATGTCTGCCAAGTGTTTGACAGGAAGAAAAGAAAAGTTGTCCAAAACAGCTTCCAATCGAATGTTCATGTGATTGGAAAAGTCAGGAGAGTGCAAAAGTACTGTTTTCTATCAGTTGGCAAGGTGCGCACACAATCCCAGTGTTGTACAGCTTGCTTCTTCACCTTCCCGAAGCTGCCACTCTCTCCGGCTCCCGGAGCCGAAGAAGCGGCTTCTTCGCGCAAGGACGATTGTGCCGCTCACAGTGCTCTCCTTAGCGCGGCTTCTGCCCAAAGACGCTGGGGAGTGGCTCTTAGCTCCGGAGAGCATCCTACCTTCGTCTTTAGCGTCTTTTGTAAACTACGTCTTAGCAAAACGCTTTGCCAGTATGTCTGGCTAGGAAAAACTGTGCCAGCACAGAAAACATCTCCCATCGTGTTTTAGAAGTTGCAGAGATGTCTGCCAAGTGTTTGGCAGGAAGAAAAGAAAAGTTGTCCACAACAGCTTCCAATCGAATGTTCATGTGATTGGAAAAGTAAGGAGAGTGCAAAAGTACTGTTTTCTATCAGTTGGCAAGCTGCGCACACAATCCCAGTGTTGTACAGCTTGCTTCTTCACCTTCCCGAAGCTGCCACTCTCCCCGGCTCTCGGAGTCGAAGAAGCGGCTTCTTCGCGCAAAGACGATTGTGCCGCTCACAGTGCTCTCCTTACTGCGGCTTCGGCCCAAAGACGCCCGGGAGCGGGTCTTAGCTCTGAAGAGCGTCCTACCTTCGTCTTTAGTGTCTCTTCTCATCTACATCTCAGCAAAAAGTTTTTCCACAACATCTGGAAAGGAGAAACTGTGCCAGCACAAAAAATATTTCCCATCGTGTTCTAGAAGTTGCCGAGATGTCTGCCAAGTGTTTGGCAGGAAGAAAAGAAAAGTTGTCCAAAACAGCTTCCAATCGAATGTTCATGTGATTGGAAAAGTCAGGAGAGTGCAAAAGTACTGTTTTCTATCAGTTGGCAAGGTGCGCTAACAATCCCAGTGTTGTACAGCTTGCTTCTTCACCTTCCCGAAGCTGCCGCTCTCCCCGGCTCCCGGAGCCGAAGAAGCGGCTTCTTCGCGCAAAGACGATTGTGCCGCTCACAGTGCTCTCCTTAGCGCGGCTTCTGCCCGAAGACGCCCGGGAGCGGCTCTTAGCTCCGGTGAGCATCCTACCTTCGTCTTTAGCGTCTCTTCTCATCTACATCTCAGCAAAAAGCTTTTCCTCAACATCTGGCAAGGAGAAACTGTGCCAGCACAGAAAACATCTCCCATCGTGTTCTAGAAGTTGCAGAGATGTCTGCCAAGTGTTTGACAGGAAGAAAAGAAAAGTTGTCCAAAACAGCTTCCAATCGAATGTTCATGTGATTGGAAAAGTCAGGAGAGTGCAAAAGTACTGTTTTCTATCAGTTGGCAAGGTGCGCACACAATCCTAGTGTTGTACAGCTTGCTTCTTCACCTTCCCGAAGCTGCCGCTCTCCCCGGCTCCCGGAGCCGAAGAAGAGGCTTCTTCGCGCAAAGACGATTGTGCTGCTCACAGTGCTCTCCTTAGCGCGGCTTCTGCCCAAAGACGCCCGGGAGCGGCTCTTAGCTCCGGAGAGCATCCTACCTTCGTCTTTAGCGTCTCTTCTCATCTACATCTCAGCAAAAAGCTTTTCCACTACATCTGGCAAGGAGAAACTATGCCAGCACAGAAAACATCTCCCATCGTGTTCTAGAAGTTGCAGAGATGTCTGCCAAGTGTTTGGCAGGAAGAAAAGAAAAGTTGTCCAAAATAGCTTCCAATCGAATGTTCATGTGATTGGAAAAGTAAGGAGAGTGCAAAAGTACTGTTTTCTATCAGTTGGCAAGGTGCGCACACAATCCCAGTGTTGTACAGCTTGCTTCTTCACCTTCCCGAAGCTGCCGCTCTCTCCGGATCCCGGAGCCGAAGAAGCGGCTTCTTCGCGCAAAGACGATTGTGCCGCTCACAGTGCTCTCCTTAGCGCGGCTTCTGTCCAAAGACGCCCGGGTGTGGCTCTTAGCTCCGGAGAGCATCCTACCTTCGTCTTTAGCGTCTTTTGTAGTCTACATCTTAGCAAAACGCTTTCCCACTATGTCTGGCAAGGAAAAACTGTGCCAGCACAGAAAACATCTCCCATCGTGTTCTAGAAGTTGCAGAGATGTCTGCCAAGTGTTTGGCAGGAAGAAAAGAAAAGTTGTCCAAAACAGCTTCCAATCGAATGTTCATGTGATTGGAAAAGTAAGGAGAGTGCAAAAGTACTGTTTTCTATCAGTTGGCAAGGTGCGCACACAATCCCAGTGTTGTACAGCTTGCTTCTTCACCTTCCCAAAGCTGCCGCTCTCCCCGGATCCCGGAGTCGAAGAAGCGGCTTCTTCGCGCAAAGACGATTGTGCCGCTCACAGTGCTCTCCTTACTGCGGCTTCTGCCCAAAGACGCCCGGGAGCGGCTCTTAGCTCCGGTGAGCATCCTACCTTCGTCTTTAGCGTCTCTTCTCATCTACACCTCAGCAAAAAGCTTTTCCAATACACCTGGCAAGGAGAAACTGTGCCAGCACAGAAAACATCTCCCATCGTGTTCTAGAAGTTGCAGAGATGTCTGCCAAGTGTTTGGCAGGAAGAAAAGAAAAGTTGTCCAAAACAGCTTCCAATCGAATGTTCATGTGATTGGAAAAGTAAGGAGAGTGCAAAAGTACTGTTTTCTATCAGTTGGCAAGGTGCGCACACAATCCCAGTGTTGTACAGCTTGCTTCTTCACCTTCCCAAAGCTGCCGCTCTCCCCGGATCCCGGAGTCGAAGAAGCGGCTTCTTCGCGCAAAGACGATTGTGCCGCTCACAGTGCTCTCCTTACTGCGGCTTCTGCCCAAAGACGCCCGGGAGCGGCTCTTAGCTCTGAAGAGCATCCTACCTTCGTCTTTAGCGTCTTTTGTAATCTACATCTCAGCAAAAAGCTTTTCCACAACATCTGGCAAGGAGAAACTGTGCCAGCACAAAAAATATCTCCCATCGTGTTCTAGAAGTTGCAGAGATGTCTGCCAAGTGTTTGGCAGGAAGAAAAGAAAAGTTGTCCAAAACAGCTTCCAATCGAATGTTCATGTGATTGGAAAAGTCAGGAGAGTGCAAAAGTACTGTTTTCTATCAGTTGGCAAGCTGCGCACACAATCCCAGTGTTGTACAGCTTGCTTCTTCACCTTCCCGAATCTGCCACTCTCTCCGGCTCACGGAGCCGAAGAAGCGGCTTCTTCGCGCAAGGACAATTGTGCCGCTCACAGTGCTCTCCTTAGCGCGGCTTCTGCCCAAAGACGCACGGGAGCGGCTCTTAGCTCCGGAGAGCATCCTACCTTCGTCTTTAGCGCCTTAAGTAGTCTACATCTTACCAAATAGATTTTCCACTACATCTGGCAAGGAGAAACTATGTCAGCACAAAAAATATCTCCCATCGTGTTCTAGAAGTTGCAGAGATGTCTGCCAAGTGTTTGGCAGGAAGAAAAGAAAAGTTGTCCAAAACAGCTTCCAATCGAATGTTCATGTGATTGGAAAAGTCAGGAGAGTGCAAAAGTACTGTTTTCTATCAGTTGGCAAGGTGCGCACACAATCCCAGTGTTGTACAGCTTGCTTCTTCACCTTCCCGAAGCTGCCGCTCTCCCCGGCTCCCGGAGCCGAAGAAGCGGCTTCTTCACGCAAAGACGATTGTGCCGCTCACAGTGCTCTCCTTACTGCGGCTTCTGCCCAAAGACGCCCGGGAGCGGCTCTTAGCTCCGGTGAGCATCCTATCTTCGTCTTTAGCGTCTCTTCTCATCTACATCTCAGCAAAAAGCTTTTCCACTACATCTGGCAAGGAGAAACTGTGCCAGCACAGAAAACATCTCCCATCGTGTTCTAGAAGTTGCAGAGATGTCTGCCAAGTGTTTGGCAGGAAGAAAAGAAAAGTTGTCCAAAACAGCTTCCAATCGAATGTTCATGTGATTGGAAAAGTCAGGAGAGTGCAAAAGTACTGTTTTCTATCAGTTGGCAAGCTGCGCACACAATCCCAGTGTTGTACAGCTTGCTTCTTCACCTTCCCGAAGCTGCCGCTCTCCCCGGATCCCGGAGTCGAAGAAGCGGCTTCTTCACGCAAAGACGATTGTGCCGCTCACAGTGCTCTCCTTAGTGCGGCTTCTGCCCAAAGACGCCCGGGAGCGGCTCTTAGTTCTGAAGAGCATCCTACCTTCGTCTTTAGCGTCTCTTCTCATCTACATCTCAGCAAAAAGCTTTTCCACAACATCTGGCAAGGAGAAACTGTGCCAGCACAAAAAACATCTCCCATCGTGTTCTAGAAGTTGCAGAGATGTCTGCCAAGTGTTTGGCAGGAAGAAAAGAAAAGTTGTCCAAAACAGCTTCCAATCGAATGTTCATGTGATTGGAAAAGTCAGGAGAGTGCAAAAGTACTGTTTTCTATCAGTTGGCAAGGTGCGCACACAATCCCAGTGTTGTACAGCTTACTTCTTCACCTTCCCGAAGCTGCCGCCCTCCCCGGCTCCCGGAGCCGAAGAAGCGGCTTCTTCGCGCAAAGACGATTGTGCCGCTCACAGTGCTCTCCTTAGCGCGGCTTCTGCCCAAAGACGCCCGGGAGCGGCTCTTAGCTCCGGAGAGCATCCTACCTTCGTCTTTAGCGTCTTTTGTAGTCTACATCTTAGCAAAAAGCTTTTCCACTACATCTGGCAAGGAGAAACTGTGCCAGCACAAAAAACATCTCCCATCGTGTTCTAGAAGCTGCAGAGATGTCTGCCAAGTGTTTGACAGGAAGAAAAGAAAAGTTGTCCAAAACAGCTTCCAATCGAATGTTCATGTGATTGGAAAAGTCAGGAGAGTGCAAAAGTACTGTTTTCTATCAGTTGGCAAGCTGCGCACACAATCCCAGTGTTGTACAGCTTGCTTCTTCACCTTCCCGAAGCTGCCGCTCTCCCCGGCTCCCAGAGCCGAAGAAGAGGCTTCTTCGCGCAAGGACGATTGTGCTGCTCACAGTGCTCTCCTTAGCGCGGCTTCTGCCCAAAGACGCCCGGGAGCGGCTCTTAGCTCCGGAGAGCATCCTACCTTCGTCTTTAGCGTCTCTTCTCATCTACATCTCAGCAAAAAGCTTTTCCACTACATCTGGCAAGGAGAAACTATGCCAGCACAGAAAACATCTCCCATCGTGTTCTAGAAGTTGCAGAGATGTCTGCCAAGTGTTTGACAGGAAGAAAAGAAAAGTTGTCCAAAATAGCTTCCAATCGAATGTTCATGTGATTGGAAAAGTAAGGAGAGTGCAAAAGTACTGTTTTCTATCAGTTGGCAAGGTGCGCACACAATCCCAGTGTTGTACAGCTTGCTTCTTCACCTTCCCGAAGCTGCCGCTCTCTCCGGATCCCGGAGCCGAAGAAGCGGCTTCTTCGCCCAAAGACGATTGTGCCGCTCACAGTGCTCTCCTTAGCGCGGCTTCTGCCCAAAGACGCCCGGGAGCGGCTCTTAGCTCCGGAGAGCATCCTACCTTCGTCTTTAGCGTCTCTTCTCATCTACATCTCAGCAAAAAGCTTTTCCACTACATCTGGCAAGGAGAAACTATGCCAGCACAGAAAACATCTCCCATCGTGTTCTAGAAGTTGCAGAGATGTCTGTCAAGTGTTTGACAGGAAGAAAAGAAAAGTTGTCCAAAAAAGCTTCCAATCGAATGTTCATGTGATTGGAAAAGTAAGGAGAGTTCAAAAGTACTGTTTTCTATCAGATGGCAAGGTGCGCACACAATCCCAGTGTTGTACAGCTTGCTTCTTCACCTTCCCGAAGCTGCCGCTCTCTCCGGATCCCGGAGCCGAAGAAGCGGCTTCTTCGCGCAAAGACGATTGTGCCGCTCACAGTGCTCTCCTTAGCGCGGCTTCTGCCCAAAGACGCCCGGGAGCGGCTCTTAGCTCCGGAGAGCATCCTACCTTCGTCTTTAGCGTCTTTTGTAGTCTACATCTTAGCAAAAAGCTTTTCCACTACATCTGGCAAGGAGAAACTGTGCCAGCACAAAAAACATCTCCCATCGTGTTCTAGAAGCTGCAGAGATGTCTGCCAAGTGTTTGGCAGGAAGAAAAGAAAAGTTGTCCAAAACAGCTTCCAATCGAATGTTCATGTGATTGGAAAAGTCAGGAGAGTGCAAAAGTACTGTTTTCTATCAGTTGGCAAGGTGCGCACACAATCCTAGTGTTGTACAGCTTGCTTCTTCACATTCCCGAAGCTGCCGCTCTCCCCGGCTCCCGGAGCCGAAGAAGAGGCTTCTTCGCGCAAAGACGATTGTGCTGCTCACAGTGCTCTCCTTAGCGCGGCTTCTGCCCAAAGACGCCCGGGAGCGGCTCTTAGCTTCGGAGAGCATCCTACCTTCGTCTTTAGCGTCTCTTCTCATCTACATCTCAGCAAAAAGCTTTTCCACTACATCTGGCAAGGAGAAACTATGCCAGCACAGAAAACATCTCCCATCGTGTTCTAGAAGTTGCAGAGATGTCTGCAAAGTGTTTGACAGGAAGAAAAGAAAAGTTGTCCAAAATAGCTTCCAATCGAATGTTCATGTGATTGGAAAAGTAAGGAGAGTGCAAAAGTACTGTTTTCTATCAGTTGGCAAGGTGCGCACACAATCCCAGTGTTGTACAGCTTGCTTCTTCACCTTCCCGAAGCTGCCGCTCTCTCCGGATCCCGGAGCCGAAGAAGCGGCTTCTTCGCGCAAAGACGATTGTGCCGCTCACAGTGCTCTCCTTAGCGCGGCTTCTGCCCAAAGACGCCCGGGAGCGGCTCTTAGCTTCGGAGAGCATCCTACCTTCGTCTTTAGCGTCTCTTCTCATCTACATCTCAGCAAAAAGCTTTTCCACTACATCTGGCAAGGAGAAACTATGCCAGCACAGAAAACATCTCCCATCGTGTTCTAGAAGTTGCAGAGATGTCTGCCAAGTGTTTGGCAGGAAGAAAAGAAAAGTTGTCCAAAACAGCTTCCAATCGAATGTTCATGTGATTGGAAAAGTCAGGAGAGTGCAAAAGTACTGTTTTCTATCAGTTGGCAAGGTGCGCTTACAATCCCATTGTTGAACAGCTTGCTTCTTCACCTTCCCGAAGCTGCCGCTCTCCCCGGCTCCCGGAGCCGAAGAAGCGGCTTCCTCGCGCAAAGGCGATTGTGCCGCTCACAGTGCTCTCCTTAGCGCGGCTTCTGCCCAAAGACGCCCGGGAGCGGCTCTTAGCTCCGGAGAGCATCCTACCTTCGTCTTTAGCGTCTCTTCTCATCTACATCTCAGCAAAAAGCTTTTCCACTACATCTGGCAAGGAGAAACTGTGCCAGCACAGAAAACATCTCCCATCGAATTCTAGAAGTTGCAGAGATGTCTGCCAAGTGTTTGGCAGGAAGAAAAGAAAAGTTGTCCAAAACAGCTTCCAATCGAATGTTCATGTGATTGGAAAAGTCAGGAGAGTGCAAAAGTACTGTTTTCTATCAGTTGGCAAGCTGCGCACACAATCCCAGTGTTGTACAGCTTGCTTCTTCACCTTCCCGAAGCTGCCGCTCTCCCCGGATCCCGGAGCCGAAGAAGCGGCTTCTTCACGCAAAGACGATTGTGCCGCTCACAGTGCTCTCCTTAGCGCGGCTTCTGCCCAAAGACGCCCGGGAGCGGCTCTTAGCTCCGGTGAGCATCCTACCTTCGTCTTTAGCGTCTCTTCTCATCGACATCTCAGCAAAAAGCTTTTCCATTAAATCTGGCAAGGAGAAACTGTGCCAGCACAGAAAACATCTCCCATCGTGTTCTAGACGTTGCAGAGATGTCTGCCAAGTGTTTGGCAGGAAGAAAAGAAAAGTTGTCCAAAACAGCTTCCAATCGAATGTTCATGTGATTGGAAAAGTCAGGAGAGGGCAAAAGTACTGTTTTCTATCAGTTGGCAAGCTGCGCACACAATCCCAGTGTTGTACAGCTTGCTTCTTCACCTTCCCGAAGCTGCCGCTCTCTCCGGCTCCCGGAGCCGAAGAAGCGGCTTCTTCGCGCAAAGACGATTGTGCCGCTCACAGTGCTCTCCTTAGCGCGGCTTCTGCCCAAAGACGCCCGGAAGTGGCTCTTAGCTCCGGAGAGCATCCTACCTTCGTCTTTAGCGTCTTTTGTAGTCTACATCTTAGCAAAACGCTTTGCCAGTATGTCTGGCTAGGAGAAACTGTGCCAGCACAGAAAACATCTCCCATCGTGTTTTAGAAGTTGCAGAGATGTCTGCCAAGTGTTTGGCAGGAAGAAAAGTTGTCCAAAACAGCTTCCAATCGAATGTTCATGTGATTGGAAAATTCAGGAGAGTGCAAAAGTACTGTTTTCTATCAGTTGGCAAGCTGCGCACACAATCCCAGTGTTGTACAGCTTGCTTCTTCACCTTCCCGAAGCTTCCGCTCTCCCGGGCTCCCGGAGCCGAAGAAGCGGCTTCTTCGCGCAAAGACGATTGTGCCGCTCACAGTGCTCTCCTTAGCGCGGCTTCTGCCCAAAGACGCCCGGGAGCGGCTCTTAGCTCCGGTGAGCATCCTACCTTCATCTTTAGCGTCTCTTCTCATCTACATCTCAGCAAAAAGCTTTTCCACTACATCTGGCAAGGAGAAACTGTGCCAGCACAGAAAACATCTCCCATCGTGTTCTAGAAGTTGCAGAGATGTCTGCCAAGTGTTTGGCAGGAAGAAAAGAAAAGTTGTCCAAAACAGCTTCCAATCGAATGTTCATGTGATTGGAAAAGTCAGGAGAGTGCAAAAGTACTGTTTTCTATCAGTTGGCAAGCTGCGCACACAATCCCAGTGTTGTACAGCTTGCTTCTTCACCTTCCCGAAGCTGCCGCTCTCCCCGGATCCCGGAGCCGAAGAAGCGGCTTCTTCACGCAAAGACGATTGTGCCGCTCACAGTGCTCTCCTTAGCGCAGCTTCTGCCCAAAGACGCCCGGGAGCGGCTCTTAGCTCCGGTGAGCATCCTACCTTCGTCTTTAGGGTCTCTTCTCATCTACATCTCAGCAAAAAGCTTTTCCATTAAATCTGGCAAGGAGAAACTGTGCCAGCACAGAAAACATCTCCCATCGTGTTCTAGACGTTGCAGAGATGTCTGCCAAGTGTTTGGCAGGAAGAAAAGAAAAGTTGTCCTAAACAGCTTCCAATCGAATGTTCATGTGATTGGAAAAGTCAGGAGAGCGCAAAAGTACTGTTTTCTACCAGTTGGCAAGCTGCGCACACAATCCCAGTGTTGTACAGCTTGCTTCTTCACCTTCCCGAAGCTGCCGCTCTGTCCGGCTCCCGGAGCCTAAGAAGCGGCTTCTTCGCGCAAAGACGATTGTGCCGCTCACAGTGCTCTCCTTAGCGCGGCTTCTGCCCAAAGACGCCCGGGAGTGGCTCTTAGCTCCGGAGAGCGTCCTACCTTCGTCTTTAGCGCCTTAAGTAGTCTACATCTTAGCAAAACGCTTTGCCAGTATGTCTGGCTAGGAGAAACTGTGCCAGCACAGAAAACATCTCCCATCGTGTTCTAGAAGTTGCAGAGATATCTGCCAAGTGTTTGACAGGAAGAAAAGAAAAGTTGTCCAAAACAGCTTCCAATCGAATGTTCATGTGATTGGAAAATTCAGGAGAGTGCAAAAGTACTGTTTTCTATCAGTTGGTCAGCTGCGCACACAATCCCAGTGTTGTACAGCTTGCTTCTTCACCTTCCCGAAGCTGCCGCCCTCCCCGGCTCCC
Organism: Melospiza georgiana; assembly: GCF_028018845.1. Lineage (NCBI taxonomy): Eukaryota > Metazoa > Chordata > Aves > Passeriformes > Passerellidae > Melospiza > Melospiza georgiana. The sequence goes on along the minus strand of NC_080464.1, from coordinate 31,765,584 downwards.
GGAGCCGAAGAAGCGGCTTCTTCGCGCAAAGACGATTGTGCCGCTCACAGTGCTCTCCTTAGCGCGGCTTCTGCCCAAAGACGCCCGGGAGCAGCTCTTAGCTCCGGAGAGCATCCTACCTTCGTCTTTAGCGCCTTTTGTAGTCTACATCTTAGCAAATAGATTTTCCACTACATGTGGCAAGGAGAAACTGTGCCACCACAGAAAACATCTCTCATCGTTTTCTAGAAGCTGCAGAGATGTCTGCCAAGTGTTTGACAGGAAGAAAAGAAAAGTTGTCCAAAACAGCTTCCAATCGAATGTTCATGTGATTGGAAAATTCAGGAGAGTGCAAAAGTACTGTTTTCTATCAGTTGGCAAGCTGCGCACACAATCCCAGTGTTGTACAGCTTGCTTCTTCACCTTCTCGAAGCTGCCGCTCTCTCCGGCTCCCGGAGCCGAAGAAGCGGCTTCTTCGCGCAAAGACGATTGTGCCGCTCACAGTGCTCTCCTTATTGCGGCTTCTACCCAAAGACGCCCGGGAGCGGCTCTTAGCTCTGGAGAGCATCCTACCTTCGTCTTTAGCGTCTTTTGCAGTCTACGTCTTAGCAAAACGCTTTGCCAGTATGTCTGGCTAGGAGAAACTGTGCCAGCACAGAAAACATCTCCCATCGTGTTCTAGAAGTTGCAGAGATGTCTGCCAAGTGTTTGGCAGGAAGAAAAGTTGTCCAAAACAGCTTCCAATCGAATGTTCATGTGATTGGAAAAGTCAGGAGAGTGCAAAAGTACTGTTTTCTATCAGTTGGCAAGCTGCGCACACAATCCCAGTGTTGTACAGCTTGCTTCTTCACCTTCCCGAAGCTTCCGCTCTCCCGGGCTCCCGGAGCCGAAGAAGCGGCTTCTTCACGCAAAGACGATTGTGCCGCTCACAGTGCTCTCCTTAGCGCGGCTTCTGCCCAAAGACGCCCGGGAGCGGCTCTTAGCTCCGGTGAGCATCCTACCTTCATCTTTAGCGTCTCTTCTCATCTACATCTCAGCAAAAAGCTTTTCCACTACATCTGGCAAGGAGAAACTGTGCCAGCACAGAAAACATCTCCCATCGTGTTCTAGAAGTTGCAGAGATGTCTGCCAAGTGTTTGGCAGGAAGAAAAGAAAAGTTGTCCACAACAGCTTCCAATCGAATGTTCATGTGATTGGAAAAGTCAGGAGAGTGCAAAAGTACTGTTTTCTATCAGTTGGCAAGCTGCGCACACAATCCCAGTGTTGTACAGCTTGCTTCTTCACCTTCCCGAAGCTGCCGCTCTCCCCGGATCCCGGAGCCGAAGAAGCGGCTTCTTCACGCCAAGACGATTGTGCCGCTCACAGTGCTCTCCTTAGCGCAGCTTCTTCCCAAAGACGCCCGGGAGCGGCTCTTAGCTCCGGTGAGCATCCTACCTTCGTCTTTAGCGTCTTTTGTAGTCTACATCTTAGCAAAACGCTTTGCCAGTATGTCTGGCTAGGAGAAACTGTGCCAGCACAGAAAACATCTCCCATCGTGTTTTAGAAGTTGCAGAGATGTCTGCCAAGTGTTTGACAGGAAGAAAAGAAATGTTGTCCAAAACAGCTTCCAATCGAATGTTCATGTGATTGGAAAATTCAGGAAAGTGCAAAAGTACTGTTTAATATCAGTTGGCAAGCGGCGCACACAATCCCAGTGTGGTACAGCTTGCTTCTTCACCTTCCCGAAGCTGCCGCTCTCTCCGGCTCCCGGAGCCGAAGAAGCGGCTTCTTCGCGCAAAGACGATTGTGTCGCTCACAGTGCTCTCCTTAGCGCGGCTTCTGCCCAAAGACGCCCGGGAGTGGCTCTTAGCTCCGGAGAGCGTCCTACCTTCGTCTTTAGCGCCTTAAGTAGTCTACATCTTAGCAAAACGCTTTGCCAGTATGTCTGGCTAGGAGAAACTGTGCCAGCACAGAAAACATCTCCCATCATTTTCTAGAAGCTGCAGAGATGTCTGCCAAGTGTTTGACAGGAAGAAAAGAAAAGTTGTCCAAAACAGCTTCCAATCGGATGTTCATGTGATTGGAAAATTCAGGAGAGTGCAAAAGGACTGTTTTCTATCAGTTGGTCAGCTGCGCACACAATCCCAGTGTTGTACAGCTTGCTTCTTCACCTTCCCGAAGCTGCCGCTCTCTCCGGCTCCCGGAGCCGAAGAAGCGGCTTCTTCGCGCAAAGACGATTGTGCCGCTCACAGTGCCCTCCTTAGCGCGGCTTCTGCCCAAAGACGCCCGGGATCAGCTCTTAGCTCCGGAGAGCATCCTACCTTCGTCTTTAGCGCCTTTTGTAGTCTACATCTTAGCAAATAGATTTTCCACTACATCTGGCAAGGAGATACTGTGCCAGCACAGAAAACATCTCCCATCGTTTTCTAGAAGGTGCAGAGATGTCTGCCAAGTGTTTGACAGGAAGAAAAGAAAAGTTGTCCAAAACAGCTTCCAATCGAATGTTCATATGATTGGAAAATTCAGGAGAGTGCAAAAGTACTGTTTTCTATCAGTTGGCAAGCTGCGCACACAATCCCAGTGTTGTACAGCTTGCTTCTTCACCTTCCCGAAGCTGCCGCTCTCTCCGGCTCCCGGAGCCAAAGAAGCGGCTTCTTCGCGCAAAGACGATTGTGCCGCTCACAGTGCTCTCCTTAGCGCGGCTTCTGCCCAAAGACGCCCGGGAGCAGCCCTTAGCTCCGGAGAGCATCCTACCTTCATCTTTAGCGCCTTTTGTAGTCTACATCTTAGCAAAACGCTTTGCCAGTATGTCTGGCTAGGAGAAACTGTGCCAGCACAGAAAACATCTCCCATCGTGTTTGAGAAGTTGCAGAGATGTCTGCCAAGTGTTTGGCAGGAAGAAGAGAAAAGTTGTCCAAAACAGCTTCCAATCGAATGTTCATGTGATTGGAAAAGTCAGGAGAGTGCAAAAGTACTGTTTTCTATCAGTTGGCAAGCTGCGCACACAATCCCAGTGTTGTACAGCTTGCTTCTTCACCTTCCCGAAGCTGCCGCTCTCCCCGGCTCCCAGAGCCGAAGAAGCGGCTTCTTCGCGCAAAGACGATTGTGCCGCTCACAGTGCTCTCCTTAGTGCGGCTTCTACCCAAAGACGCCCGGGAGCGGCTCTTAGCTCTGGAGAGCATCCTGCCTTCGTCTTTAGCATCTCTTCTCATCTACATCTCAGCAAAAAGCTTTTCCACAACATCTGGCAAGGAGAAACTGTGCCAGCACAAAAAACATCTCCCATCGTGTTCTAGAAGTTGCAGAGATGTCTGCCAAGTGTTTGGCAGGAAGAAAAGAAAAGTTGTCCAAAACAGCTTCCAATCGAATGTTCATGTGATTGGAAAAGTTAGGAGAGTGCAAAAGTACTGTTTTCTATCAGTTGGCAAGCTGCGCACACAATCCCAGTGTTGTACAGCTTGCTTCTTCACCTTCCCGAAGCTGCCGCTCTCTCCGGCTCCCGGAGCCGAAGAAGCGGCTTCTTCGCGCAAAGACGATTGTGCCGCTCACAGTGCTCTCCTTGGCACGGCTTCTGCCGAAAGCCGCCCGGGAGCAGCTCTTAGCTCCGGAGAGCATCCTACCTTCTTCTTTAGCGTCTTTTGTAGTCTACATCATAGCAAAACGCTTTCCCACTATGTCTGGCAAGGAGAAACTGTGCCAGCACAGAAAACATCTCCCATCGTGTTCTAGAAGTTGCAGAGATGTCTGCCAAGTGTTTGGCAGGAAGAAAAGTTGTCCAAAACAGCTTCCAATCGAATGTTCATGTGATTGGAAAAGTCAGGAGAGTGCAAAAGTACTGTTTTCTATCAGTTGGCAAGCTGCGCACACAATCCCAGTGTTGTACAGCTTGCTTCTTCACCTTCCCAAAGCTGCCGCTCTCCCCGGCTCCCGGAGCCGAAGAAGCGGCTTCTTCGCGCAAAGATGATTGTGCCGCTCACAGTGCTCTCCTTAGCGCGGCTTCTGCCCAAAGACGCCCGAGAGCGGCTCTTAGATCCGGAGAGCATCCTACCTTCGTCTTTAGCGCTTTTTGTAGTCTACATCTTAGAAAAACGCTTTGCCAGTATGTCTGGCTAGGAGAAACTGTGCCAGCACAGAAAACATCTCCCATCGTGTTCTAGAAGTTGCAGAGATGTCTGCCAAGTGTTTGGCAGGAAGAAGAGAAAAGTTGTCCAAAACAGCTTCCAATCCAATATTCATGTTATTGGAAAAGTCAGGAGAGTGCAAAAGTACTGTTTTCTATCAGTTGGCAAGCTGCGCACACAATCCCAGTGTTGTACAGCTTGCTTCTTCACCTTCCCGAAGCTTCCGCTCTCCCGGGCTCCCGGAGCCGAAGAAGCGGCTTCTTCGCGCAAAGACGATTGTGCCGCTCACAGTGCTCTCCTTAGCGCGGCTTCTGCCCAAAGACGCCCGGGAGCGGCTCTTAGCTCCGGTGAGCATCCTACCTTCATCTTTAGCGTCTCTTCTCATCTACATCTCAGCAAAAAGCTTTTCCACTACATCTGGCAAGGAGAAACTGTGCCAGCACAGAAAACATCTCCCATCGTGTTCTAGAAGTTGCAGAGATGTCTGCCAAGTGTTTGGCAGGAAGAAAAGAAAAGTTGTCCAAAACAGCTTCCAATCGAATGTTCATGTGATTGGAAAAGTCAGGAGAGTGCAAAAGTACTGTTTTCTATCAGTTGGCAAGCTGCGCACACAATCCCAGTGTTGTACAGCTTGCTTCTTCACCTTCCCGAAGCTGCCGCTCTCCCCGGATCCCGGAGCCGAAGAAGCGGCTTCTTCACGCAAAGACGATTGTGCCGCTCACAGTGCTCTCCTTAGCGCAGCTTCTGCCCAAAGACGCCCGGGAGCGGCTCTTAGCTCCGGTGAGCATCCTACCTTCGTCTTTAGGGTCTCTTCTCATCTACATCTCAGCAAAAAGCTTTTCCATTAAATCTGGCAAGGAGAAACTGTGCCAGCACAGAAAACATCTCCCATCGTGTTCTAGACGTTGCAGAGATGTCTGCCAAGTGTTTGGCAGGAAGAAAAGAAAAGTTGTCCAAAACAGCTTCCAATCGAATGTTCATGTGATTGGAAAAGTCAGGAGAGCGCAAAAGTACTGTTTTCTACCAGTTGGCAAGCTGCGCACACAATCCCAGTGTTGTACAGCTTGCTTCTTCACCTTCCCGAAGCTGCCGCTCTGTCCGGCTCCCGGAGCCTAAGAAGCAGCTTCTTCGCGCAAAGACGATTGTGCCGCTCACAGTGCTCTCCTTAGCGCGGCTTCTGCCCAAAGACGCCCGGGAGTGGCTCTTAGCTCCGGAGAGCATCCTACCTTCGTCTTTAGCGCCTTAAGTAGTCTACATCTTAGCAAAACGCTTTGCCAGTATGTCTGGCTAGGAGAAACTGTGCCAGCACAGAAAACATCTCCCATCGTGTTCTAGAAGTTGCAGAGATATCTGCCAAGTGTTTGACAGGAAGAAAAGAAAAGTTGTCCAAAACAGCTTCCAATCGAATGTTCATGTGATTGGAAAATTCAGGAGAGTGCAAAAGTACTGTTTTCTATCAGTTGGTCAGCTGCGCACACAATCCCAGTGTTGTACAGCTTGCTTCTTCACCTTCCCGAAGCTGCCGCTCTGTCCGGCTCCCGGAGCCGTAGAAGCGGCTTCTTCGCGCAAAGACGATTGTGCCGCTCACAGTGCTCTCCTTAGCGCGGCTTCTGCCCAAAGACGCCCGGGAGCAGCTCTTAGCTCCGGAGAGCATCCTACCTTCGTCTTTAGCGCCTTTTGTAGTCTACATCTTAGCAAATAGATTTTCCACTACATGTGGCAAGGAGAAACTGTGCCACCACAGAAAACATCTCTCATCGTTTTCTAGAAGCTGCAGAGATGTCTGCCAAGTGTTTGACAGGAAGAAAAGAAAAGTTGTCCAAAACAGCTTCCAATCGAATGTTCATGTGATTGGAAAATTCAGGAGAGTGCAAAAATACTGTTTTCTATCAGTTGGCAAGCTGCGCACACAATCCCAGTGTTGTACAGCTTGCTTCTTCACCTTCCCGAAGCTGCCGCTCTCTCCGGCTCCCGGAGCCGAAGAAGCGGCTTCTTCGCGCAAAGACGATTGTGCCGCTCACAGTGCTCTCCTTATTGCGGCTTCTACCCAAAGACGCCCGGGAGCGGCTCTTAGCTCTGGAGAGCATCCTACCTTCGTCTTTAGCGTCTTTTGCAGTCTACGTCTTAGCAAAACGCTTTGCCAGTATGTCTGGCTAGGAGAAACTGTGCCAGCACAGAAAACATCTCCCATCGTGTTCTAGAAGTTGCAGAGATGTCTGCCAAGTGTTTGGCAGGAAGAAAAGTTGTCCAAAACACCTTCCAATCGAATGTTCATGTGATTGGAAAAGTCAGGAGAGTGCAAAAGTACTGTTTTCTATCAGTTGGCAAGCTGCGCACACAATCCCAGTGTTGTACAGCTTGCTTCTTCACCTTCCCGAAGCTTCCGCTCTCCCGGGCTCCCGGAGCCGAAGAAGCGGCTTCTTCGAGCAAAGACGATTGTGCCGCTCACAGTGCTCTCCTTAGCGCGGCTTCTGCCCAAAGACGCCTGGGAGCGGCTCTTAGCTCCGGTGAGCATCCTACCTTCATCTTTAGCGTCTCTTCTCATCTACATCTCAGCAAAAAGCTTTTCCACTACATCTGGCAAGGAGAAACTGTGCCAGCACAGAAAACATCTCCCATCGTGTTCTAGAAGTTGCAGAGATGTCTGCCAAGTGTTTGGCAGGAAGAAAAGAAAAGTTGTCCACAACAGCTTCCAATCGAATGTTCATGTGATTGGAAAAGTCAGGAGAGTGCAAAAGTACTGTTTTCTATCAGTTGGCAAGCTGCGCACACAATCCCAGTGTTGTACAGCTTGCTTCTTCACCTTCCCGAAGCTGCCGCTCTCCCCGGCTCCCGGAGCCGAAGAAGCGGCTTCTTCACGCAAAGACGATTGTGCCGCTCACAGTGCTCTCCTTAGCGCAGCTTCTTCCCAAAGACGCCCGGGAGCGGCTCTTAGCTCCGGTGAGCATCCTACCTTCGTCTTTAGCGTCTTTTGTAGTCTACATCTTAGCAAAACGCTTTGCCAGTATGTCTGGCTAGGAGAAACTGTGCCAGCACAGAAAACATCTCCCATCGTGTTTTAGAAGTTGCAGAGATGTCTGCCAAGTGTTTGACAGGAAGAAAAGAAATGTTGTCCAAAACAGCTTCCAATCGAATGTTCATGTGATTGGAAAATTCAGGAAAGTGCAAAAGTACTGTTTAATATCAGTTGGCAAGCGGCGCACATAATCCCAGTGTGGTACAGCTTGCTTCTTCACCTTCCCGAAGCTGCCGCTCTCTCCGGCTCCCGGAGCCGAAGAAGCGGCTTCTTCGCGCAAAGACGATTGTGCCGCTCACAGTGCTCTCCTTAGCGCGGCTTGTGCCCAAAGACGCCCGGGAGTGGCTCTTAGCTCCGGAGAGCGTCCTACCTTCGTCTTTAGCGCCTTAAGTAGTCTACATCTTAGCAAAACGCTTTGCCAGTATGTCTGGCTAGGAGAAACTGTGCCAGCACAGAAAACATCTCCCATCATTTTCTAGAAGCTGCAGAGATGTCTGCCAAGTGTTTGACAGGAAGAAAAGAAAAGTTGTCCAAAACAGCTTCCAATCGGATGTTCATGTGATTGGAAAATTCAGGAGAGTGCAAAAGTACTGTTTTCTATCAGTTGGTCAGCTGCGCACACAATCCCAGTGTTGTACAGCTTGCTTCTTCACCTTCCCGAAGCTGCCGCTCTCTCCGGCTCCCGGAGCCGAAGAAGCGGCTTCTTCGCGCAAAGACGATTGTGCCGCTCACAGTGCCCTCCTTAGCGCGGCTTCTGCCCAAAGACGCCCGGGATCAGCTCTTAGCTCCGGAGAGCATCCTACCTTCGTCTTTAGCGCCTTTTGTAGTCTACATCTTAGCAAATAGATTTTCCACTACATCTGGCAAGGAGATACTGTGCCAGCACAGAAAACATCTCTCATCGTTTTCTAGAAGGTGCAGAGATGTCTGCCAAGTGTTTGACAGGAAGAAAAGAAAAGTTGTCCAAAACAGCTTCCAATCGAATGTTCATGTGATTGGAAAAGTAAGGAGAGTGCAAAAGTACTGTTTTCTATCAGTTGGCAAGGTGCGCACACAATCCCAGTGTTGTACAGCTTGCTTCTTCACCTTCCCGAAGCTGCCGCTCTCCCCGGCTCCCAGAGCCGAAGAAGCGGCTTCTTCACGCAAAGACGATTGTGCCGCTCACAGTGCTCTCCTTATTGCGGCTTCTTCCCAAAGACGCCCGGGAGCGGCTCTTAGCTCTGGAGAGCATCCTGCCTTCGTCTTTAGCATCTCTTCTCATCTACATCTCAGCAAAAAGCTTTTCCACAACATCTGGCAAGGAGAAACTGTGCCAGTACAAAAAACATCTCCCATTGTGTTCTAGAAGTTGCAGAGATGTCTGCCAAGTGTTTGGCAGGAAGAAAAGAAAAGTTGTCCAAAACAGCTTCCAATCGAATGTTCATGTGATTGGAAAAGTTAGGAGAGTGCAAAAGTACTGTTTTCTATCAGTTGGCAAGCTGCGCACACAATCCCAGTGTTGTACAGCTTGCTTCTTCACCTTCCCGAAGCTGCCGCTCTCTCCGGCTCCCGGAGCCGAAGAAGCGGCTTCTTCGCGCAAAGACGATTGTGCCGCTCACAGTGCTCTCCTTGGCACGGCTTCTGCCGAAAGCCGCCCGGGAGCAGCTCTTAGCTCCGGAGAGCATCCTACCATCTTCTTTAGAGTCTTTTGTAGTCTACATCATAGCAAAACGCTTTCCCACTATGTCTGGCAAGGAGAAACTGTGCCAGCACAGAAAACATCTCCCATCGTGTTCTAGAAGTTGCAGAGATGTCTGCCAAGTGTTTGGCAGGAAGAAAAGTTGTCCAAAACAGCTTCCAATCGAATGTTCATGTGATTGGAAAAGTCAGGAGAGTGCAAAAGTACTGTTTTCTATCAGTTGGCAAGCTGCGCACACAATCCCAGTGTTGTACAGCTTGCTTCTTCACCTTCCCGAAGCTGCCGCTCTCTCCGGCTCCCGGAGCCGAAGAAGCGGCTTCTTCGCGCAAAGACGATTGTGCCGCTCACAGTGCTCTCCTTAGCGCGGCTTCTGCCCAAAGACGCCCGGGAGTGGCTCTTAGCTCCGGAGAGCATCCTACCTTCGTCTTTAGCGTCTTTTGTAGTCTACATCTTAGCAAAACGCTTTGCCAGTATGTCTGGCTAGGAGAAACGGTGCCAGCACAGAAAACATCTCTCATCGTGTTTTAGAAGTTGCAGAGATGTCTGCCAAGTGTTTGACAGGAAGAAAAGGAATGTTGTCCAAAACAGCTTCCAATCGAATGTTCATGTGATTGGAAAATTCAGGAGAGTGCAAAAGTACTGTTTAATATCAGTTGGCAAGCGGCGCACACAATCCCAGTGTGGTACAGCTTGCTTCTTCACCTTCCCGAACCTGCCGCTCTCTCCGGCTCCCGGAGCCGAAGAAGCGGCTTCTTCGCGCAAAGACGATTGTGCCACTCACAGTGCCCTCCTTAGCGCGGCTTCTGCCCAAAGACGCCCGGGAGCAGCTCTTAGCTCCGGAGAGCATCCTACCTTCGTCTTTAGCGCCTTTTGTAGTCTACATCTTAGTAAATAGATTTTCCACTACATCTGGCAAGGAGAAACTGTGCCAGCACAGAAAACATCTCTCATCGTTTTCTAGAAGCTGCAGAGATGTCTGCCAAGTGTTTGACAGGAAGAAAAGAAAAGTTGTCCAAAACAGCTTCCAATCGAATGTTCATGTGATTGGAAAAGTCAGGAGAGTGCAAAAGTACTGTTTTCTATCAGTTGGCAAGCTGCGCACACAATCCCAGTGTTGTACAGCTTGCTTCTTCACCTTCACGAAGCTGCCGCTCTCTCCGGCTCCCGGAGCCGAAGAAGCGGCTTCTTCGCGCAAAGACGATTGTGCCGCTCACAGTGCTCTCCTTAGCGCGGCTTCTGCCCAAAGACGCCCGGGAGCAGCCCTTAGCTCCGGAGAGCATCCTACCTTCGTCTTTAGCGCCTTTTGTAGTCTACATCTTAGCAAAACGCTTTGCCAGTATGTCTGGCTAGGAGAAACTGTGCCAGCACAGAAAACATCTCCCATCGTGTTCGAGAAGTTGCAGAGATGTCTGCCAAGTGTTTGGCAGGAAGAAAAGAAAAGTTGTCCAAAACAGCTTCCAATCGAATGTTCATGTGATTGGAAAAGTTAGGAGAGTGCAAAAGTACTGTTTTCTATCAGTTGGCAAGCTGCGCACACAATCCCAGTGTTGTACAGCTTGCTTCTTCACCTTCCCGAAGCTGCCGCTCTCTCCGGCTCCCGGAGCCGAAGAAGCGGCTTCTTCGCGCAAAGACGATTGTGCCGCTCACAGTGCTCTCCTTGGCACGGCTTCTGCCCAAAGCCGCCCGGGAGCAGCTCTTAGCTCCGGAGAGCATCCTACCTTCTTCTTTAGCGTCTTTTGTAGTCTACATCATAGCAAAACGCTTTCCCACTATGTCTGGCAAGGAGAAACTGTGCCAGCACAGAAAACATCTCCCATCGTGTTCTAGAAGTTGCAGAGATGTCTGCCAAGTGTTTGGCAGGAAGAAAAGTTGTCCAAAACAGCTTCCAATCGAATGTTCATGTGATTGGAAAAGTCAGGAGAGTGCAAAAGTACTGTTTTCTATCAGTTGGCAAGCTGCGCACACAATCCCAGTGTTGTACAGCTTGCTTCTTCACCTTCCCGAAGCTGCCGCTCTCCCCGGCTCCCGGAGTCGAAGAAGCGGCTTCTTCGCGCAAAGACGATTGTGCCGCTCACAGTGCTCTCCTTAGCGCGGCTTCTGCCCAAAGACGCCCGGGAGCGGCTCTTAGATCCGGAGAGCATCCTACCTTCGTCTTTAGCGCTTTTTGTAGTCTACATCTTAGCAAAACGCTTTGCCAGTATGTCTGGCTAGGAGAAACTGTGCCAGCACAGAAAACATCTCCCATCGTGTTCTAGAAGTTGCAGAGATGTCTGCCAAGTGTTTGGCAGGAAGAAAAGAAAAGTTGTCCAAAACAGCTTCCAATCCAATATTCATGTGATTGGAAAAGTCAGGAGAGTGCAAAAGTACTGTTTTCTATCAGTTGGCAAGCTGCGCACACAATCCCAGTGTTGTACAGCTTGCTTCTTCACCTTCCCGAAGCTGCCGCTCTCCCCGGATCCCGGAGCCGAAGAAGCGGCTTCTTCGCTCAAAGACGATTGTGCCGCTCACAGTGCTCTCCTTAGCGCGGCTTCTGCCCAAAGACGCCCGGGAGCGGCTCTTAGCTCTGGAGAGCATCCTACCTTCGTCTTTTGCGCCTTTTGTAGTCTACATCTTAGCAAAACTCTTTGCCAGTATTTCTGGCTAGGAGAAACGGTTCCAGCACAGAAAACATCTCCCATCGTGTTCTAGAAGTTGCAGAGATGTCTGCCAAGTGTTTGGCAGGAAGAAAAGAAAAGTTGTCCACAACAGCTTCCAATCGAATGTTCATGTGATTGGAAAAGTCAGGAGAGTGCAAAAGTACTGTTTTCTATCAGTTGGCAAGGTGCGCACACAATCCCAGTGTTGTACAGCTTGCTTCTTCACCTTCCCGAAGCTGCCGGTCTCCCCGGCTCCCGGAGCCGAAGAAGCGGCTTCTTCGCGCAAAGACGATTGTGCCGCTCACAGTGCTCTCCTTAGCGCGGCTTCTGCCCAAAGACGCCCGGGTGCGGCTCTTTGCTCCGGAGAGCATCCTACCTTCGTGTTTAGCGTCTTTTGTAGTCTGCATCTTAGCAAAACGCTTTCCCACTATGTCTGGCTAGGAAAAACTGTGCCAGCACAGAAAACATCTCCCATCGTGTTCTAGAAGTTGCAGAGATGTCTGCCAAGTGTTTGGCAGGAAGAAAAGAAAAGTTGTCCAAAACAGCTTCCAATCGAATGTTCATGTGATTGGAAAAGTCAGGAGAGTGCAAAAGTACTGTTTTCTATCAGTTGGCAAGCTGCGCACACAATCCCAGTGTTGTACAGCTTGCTTCTTCACCTTCCCGAAGCTGCCGCCCCTTCCGGCTCCCGGAGCCGAAGAAGCGGCTTCTTCGCGCAAAGACGATTGTGCCGCTCACAGTGCTCTCCTTAGCGCGGCTTCTGCCCAAAGTCGCCCGGGAGCGGCTCTTTGCTCCGGAGAGCATCCTACCTTCGTGTTTAGCGTCTTTTGTAGTCTGCATCTTAGCAAAACGCTTTCCCACTATGTCTGGCTAGGAAAAACTGTGCCAGCACAGAAAACATCTCCCATCATGTTCTAGAAGTTGCAGAGATGTCTGCCAAGTGTTTGGCAGGAAGAAAAGAAAAGTTGTCCAAAACAGCTTCCAATCGAATGTTCATGTGATTGGAAAAGTCAGGAGAGTGCAAAAGTACTGTTTTCTATCAGTTGGCAAGCTGCGCACACAATCCCAGTGTTGTACAGCTTGCTTCTTCACCTTCCCGAAGCTGCCGCCCCTTCCGGCTCCCGGAGCCGAAGAAGCGGCTTCTTCGCGCAAAGACGATTGTGCCGCTCACAGTGCTCTCCTTAGCGCGGCTTCTGCCCAAAGTCGCCCGGGAGCGGCTCTTAGCTCCGGAGAGCATCCTACCTTCGTCTTTAGCGTCTTTTGTAGTCTACATCTTAGCAAAACGCTTTCCCACTATGTCTGGCTAGGAAAAACTGTGCCAGCACAGAAAACATCTCCCATCGTGTTCTAGAAGTTGCAGAGATGTCTGCCAAGTGTTTGGCAGGAAGAAAAGAAAAGTTGTCCAAAACAGCTTCCAATCGAATGTTCATGTGATTGGAAAAGTCAGGAGAGTGCAAAAGTACTGTTTTCTATCAGTTGGCAAGCTGCGCACACAATCCCAGTGTTGTACAGCTTGCTTCTTCACCTTCCCGAAGCTGCCGCTCTCCCCGGCTCCCGGAGCCGAAGAAGCGGCTTCTTCGCGCAAAGACGATTGTGCCGCTCACAGTGCTCTCCTTAGCGCGGCTTCTGCCCAAAGACGCCCGGGAGCGGCTCTTAGCTCTGGAGAGCATCCTACCTTCGTCTTTAGCGTCTCTTCTCATCTACATCTCAGCAAAAAGCTTTTCCACTACATCTGGCAAGGAGAAACTGTGCCAGCACAGAAAACATCTCCCATCGTGTTCTAGAAGTTGCAGAGATGTCTGCCAAGTGTTTTGCAGGAAGAAGAGAGAAGTTGTCAAAAACAGCTTCCAATCGAATGTTCATGTGATTGGAAAAGTCAGGAGAGTGCAAAAGTACTGTTTTCTATCAGCTGGCAAGGTGCGCACACAATCCCAGTGTTGTACAGCTTGCTTCTTCACCTTCCCGAAGCTGCCGCTCTCCCCGGCTCCCGGAGCCGAAGAAGCGGCTTCTTCGCGCAAAGACGATTGTGCCGCTCACAGTGCTCTCCTTAGCGCGGCTTCTGCCCAAAGACGCCCGGGAGCAGCTCTTAGCTCCGGAGAGCATCCTACCTTCGTCTTTAGCGCCTTTTGTAGTCTACATCTTAGCAAATAGATTTTCCACTACATGTGGCAAGGAGAAACTGTGCCAGCACAGAAAACATCTCTCATCGTTTTCTAGAAGCTGCAGAGATGACTGCCAAGTGTTTGACAGGAAGAAAAGAAAAGTTGTCCAAAACAGCTTCCAATCGAATGTTCATGTGATTGGAAAATTCAGGAGAGTGCAAAAGTACTGTTTTCTATCAGTTGGCAAGCTGCGCACACAATCCCAGTGTTGTACAGCTTGCTTCTTCACCTTCCCGAAGCTGCCGCTCTGTCCGGCTCCCGGAGCCGAAGAAGCGGCTTCTTCGCGCAAAGACGATTGTGCCGCTCACAGTGCTCTCCTTAGCGCGGCTTCTGCCCAAAGACGCCCGGGAGCAGCCCTTAGCTCCGGAGAGCATCCTACCTTCGTCTTTAGCGCCTTTTGTAGTCTACATCTTAGCAAAACGCTTTGCCAGTATGTCTGGCTAGGAGAAACTGTGCCAGCACAGAAAACATCTCCCATCGTGTTCGAGAAGTTGCAGAGATGTCTGCCAAGTGTTTGGCAGGAAGAAGAGAAAAGTTGTCCAAAACAGCTTCCAATCGAATGTTCATGTGATTGGAAAAGTAAGGAGAGTGCAAAAGTACTGTTTTCTATCAGTTGGCAAGCTGCGCACACAATCCCAGTGTTGTACAGCTTGCTTCTTCACCTTCCCGAAGCTGCCGCTCTCCCCGGCTCCCAGAGCCGAATAAGCGGCTTCTTCGTGCAAAGACGATTGTGCCGCTCACAGTGCTCTCCTTATTGCGGCTTCTACCCAAAGACGCCCGGGATCGGCTCTTAGCTCTGGAGAGCATCCTACCTTCGTCTTTAGCGTCTTTTGCAGTCTACGTCTTAGCAAAACGCTTTGCCAGTATGTCTGGCTAGGAGAAACTGTGCCAGCACAGAAAACATCTCCCATCGTGTTCTAGAAGTTGCAGAGATGTCTGCCAAGTGTTTGGCAGGAAGAAAAGTTGTCCAAAACAGCTTCCAATCGAATGTTCATGTGATTGGAAAAGTAAGGAGAGTGCAAAAGTACTGTTTTCTATCAGTTGGCAAGCTGCGCACACAATCCCAGTGTTGTACAGCTTGCTTCTTCACCTTCCCGAAGCTTCCGCTCTCCCGGGCTCCCGGAGCCGAAGAAGCGGCTTCTTCGAGCAAAGACGATTGTGCCGCTCACAGTGCTCTCCTTAGCGCGGCTTCTGCCCAAAGACGCCCGGGAGCGGCTCTTAGCTCTGAAGAGCATCCTACCTTCATCTTTAGCGTCTCTTCTCATCTACATCTCAGCAAAAAGCTTTTCCACTACATCTGGCAAGGAGAAACTGTGCCAGCACAGAAAACATCTCCCATCGTGTTCTAGAAGTTGCAGAGATGTCTGCCAAGTGTTTGGCAGGAAGAAAAGAAAAGTTGTCCAAAACAGCTTCCAATCGAATGTTCATGTGATTGGAAAAGTCAGGAGAGTGCAAAAGTACTGTTTTCTATCAGTTGGCAAGCTGCGCACACAATCCCAGTGTTGTACAGCTTGCTTCTTCACCTTCCCGAAGCTTCCGCTCTCTCCGGATCCCGGAGCCGAAGAAGCGGCTTCTTCACGCAAAGACGATTGTGCCGCTCACAGTGCTCTCCTTAGCGCGGCTTCTGCCCAAAGACGCCCGGGAGCGGCTCTTAGCTCCGGTGAGCATCCTACCTTCGTCTTTAGCGTCTCTTCTCATCTACATCTCAGCAAAAAGCTTTTCCATTAAATCTGGCAAGGAGAAACTGTGCCAGCACAGAAAACATCTCCCATCGTGTACTAGACGTTGCAGAGATGTCTGCCAAGTGTTTGGCAGGAAGAAAAGAAAAGTTGTCCAAAACAGCTTCCAATCGAATGTTCATGTGATTGGAAAAGTCAGGAGAGTGCAAAAGTACTGTTTTCTATCAGTTGGCAAGCTGCGCACACAATCCCAGTGTAGTACAGCTTGCTTCTTCACCTTCCCGAAGCTGCCGCTCTCTCCGGCTCCCGGAGCCGAAGAAGCGGCTTCTTCACGCAAAGACGATTGTGCCGCTCACAGTGCTCTCCTTAGCGCAGCTTCTTCCCAAAGACGCCCGGGAGCGGCTCTTAGCTCCGGTGAGCATCCTACCTTCGTCTTTAGCGTCTCTTCTCATCTACATCTCAGCAAAAAGCTTTTCCATTAAATCTGGCAAGGAGAAACTGTGCCAGCACAGAAAACATCTCCCATCGTGTACTAGACGTTGCAGAGATGTCTGCCAAGTGTTTGGCAGGAAGAAAAGAAAAGTTGTCCAAAACAGCTTCCAATCGAATGTTCAGGTGATTGGAAAAGTCAGGAGAGTGCAAAAGTACTGTTTTCTATCAGTTGGCAAGCTGCGCACACAATCCCAGTGTTGTACAGCTTGCTTCTTCACCTTCCCGAAGCTGCCGCTCTCTCCGGCTCCCGGAGCCGAAGAAGCGGCTTCTTCGCGCAAAGACGATTGTGCCGCTCACAGTGCTCTCCTTAGCGCGGCTTCTGCCCAAAGACGCCCGGGAGTGGCTCTTAGCTCCGGAGAGCATCCTACCTTCGTCTTTAGCGTCTTTTGTAGTCTACATCTTAGCAAAACGCTTTGCCAGTATGTCTGGCTAGGAGAAACTGTGCCAGCACAGAAAACATCTCTCATCGTGTTTTAGAAGTTGCAGAGATGTCTGCCAAGTGTTTGACAGGAAGAAAAGGAATGTTGTCCAAAACAGCTTCCAATCGAATGTTCATGTGATTGGAAAATTCAGGAGAGTGCAAAAGTACTGTTTAATATCAGTTGGCAAGCGGCGCACACAATCCCAGTGTGGTACAGCTTGCTTCTTCACCTTCCCGAACCTGCCGCTCTCTCCGGCTCCCGGAGCCGAAGAAGCGGCTTCTTCGCGCAAAGACGATTGTGCCACTCACAGTGCCCTCCTTAGCGCGGCTTCTGCCCAAAGACGCCCGGGAGCAGCTCTTAGCTCCGGAGAGCATCCTACCTTCGTCTTTAGCGCCTTTTGTAGTCTACATCTTAGTAAATAGATTTTCCACTACATCTGGCAAGGAGAAACTGTGCCAGCACAGAAAACATCTCTCATCGTTTTCTAGAAGCTGCAGAGATGTCTGCCAAGTGTTTGACAGGAAGAAAAGAAAAGTTGTCCAAAACAGCTTCCAATCGAATGTTCATGTGATTGGAAAAGTCAGGAGAGTGCAAAAGTACTGTTTTCTATCAGTTGGCAAGCTGCGCACACAATCCCAGTGTTGTAGAGCTTGCTTCTTCACCTTCCCGAAGCTGCCGCTCTCTCCGGCTCCCGGAGCCGAAGAAGCGGCTTCTTCGCGCAAAGACGATTGTGCCGCTCACAGTGCTCTCCTTAGCGCGGCTTCTGCCCAAAGACGCCCGGGAGCAGCCCTTAGCTCCGGAGAGCATCCTACCTTCGTCTTTAGCGCCTTTTGTAGTCTACATCTTAGCAAAACGCTTTGCCAGTATGTCTGGCTAGGAGAAACTGTGCCAGCACAGAAAACATCTCCCATCGTGTACTAGACGTTGCAGAGATGTCTGCCAAGTGTTTGGCAGGAAGAAAAGAAAAGTTGTCCAAAACAGCTTCCAATCGAATGTTCATGTGATTGGAAAAGTTAGGAGAGTGCAAAAGTACTGTTTTCTATCAGTTGGCAAGCTGCGCACACAATCCCAGTGTTGTACAGCTTGCTTCTTCACCTTCCCGAAGCTGCCGCTCTCTCCGGCTCCCGGAGCCGAAGAAGCGGCTTCTTCGCGCAAAGACGATTGTGCCGCTCACAGTGCTCTCCTTGGCACGGCTTCTGCCCAAAGCCGCCCGGGAGCAGTTCTTAGCTCCGGAGAGCATCCTACCTTCTTCTTTAGCGTCTTTTGTAGTCTACATCATAGCAAAACGCTTTCCCACTATGTCTGGCAAGGAGAAACTGTGCCAGCACAGAAAACATCTCCCATCGTGTTCTAGAAGTTGCAGAGATGTCTGCCAAGTGTTTGGCAGGAAGAAAAGTTGTCCAAAACAGCTTCCAATCGAATGTTCATGTGATTGGAAAAGTCAGGAGAGTGCAAAAGTACTGTTTTCTATCAGTTGGCAAGCTGCGCACACAATCCCAGTGTTGTACAGCTTGCTTCTTCACCTTCCCGAAGCTGCCGCTCTCCCCGGCTCCCGGAGTCGAAGAAGCGGCTTCTTCGCGCAAAGACGATTGTGCCGCTCACAGTGCTCTCCTTAGCGCGGCTTCTGCCCAAAGACGCCCGGGAGCGGCTCTTAGATCCGGAGAGCATCCTACCTTCGTCTTTAGCGCTTTTTGTAGTCTACATCTTAGCAAAACGCTTTGCCAGTATGTCTGGCTAGGAGAAACTGTGCCAGCACAGAAAACATCTCCCATCGTGTTCTAGAAGTTGCAGAGATGTCTGCCAAGTGTTTGGCAGGAAGAAAAGAAAAGTTGTCCAAAACAGCTTCCAATCCAATATTCATGTGATTGGAAAAGTCAGGAGAGTGCAAAAGTACTGTTTTCTATCAGTTGGCAAGCTGCGCACACAATCCCAGTGTTGTACAGCTTGCTTCTTCACCTTCCCGAAGCTGCCGCTCTCCCCGGATCCCGGAGCCGAAGAAGCGGCTTCTTCGCTCAAAGACGATTGTGCCGCTCACAGTGCTCTCCTTAGCGCGGCTTCTGCCCAAAGACGCCCGGGAGCGGCTCTTAGCTCTGGAGAGCATCCTACCTTCGTCTTTTGCGCCTTTTGTAGTCTACATCTTAGCAAAACTCTTTGCCAGTATTTCTGGCTAGGAGAAACGGTTCCAGCACAGAAAACATCTCCCATCGTGTTCTAGAAGTTGCAGAGATGTCTGCCAAGTGTTTGGCAGGAAGAAAAGAAAAGTTGTCCACAACAGCTTCCAATCGAATGTTCATGTGATTGGAAAAGTCAGGAGAGTGCAAAAGTACTGTTTTCTATCAGTTGGCAAGCTGCGCACACAATCCCAGTGTTGTACAGCTTGCTTCTTCACCTTCCCGAAGCTGCCGGTCTCCCCGGCTCCCGGAGCCGAAGAAGCGGCTTCTTCGCGCAAAGACGATTGTGCCGCTCACAGTGCTCTCCTTAGCGCGGCTTCTGCCCAAAGACGCCCGGGTGCGGCTCTTTGCTTCGGAGAGCATCCTACCTTCGTGTTTAGCGTCTTTTGTAGTCTGCATCTTAGCAAAACGCTTTCCCACTATGTCTGGCTAGGAAAAACTGTGCCAGCACAGAAAACATCTCCCATCGTGTTCTAGAAGTTGCAGAGATGTCTGCCAAGTGTTTGGCAGGAAGAAAAGAAAAGTTGTCCAAAACAGCTTCCAATCGAATGTTCATGTGATTGGAAAAGTCAGGAGAGTGCAAAAGTACTGTTTTCTATCAGTTGGCAAGCTGCGCACACAATCCCAGTGTTGTACAGCTTGCTTCTTCACCTTCCCGAAGCTGCCGCCCCTTCCGGCTCCCGGAGCCGAAGAAGCGGCTTCTTCGCGCAAAGACGATTGTGCCGCTCACAGTGCTCTCCTTAGCGCGGCTTCTGCCCTAAGTCGCCCGGGAGCGGCTCTTTGCTCCGGAGAGCATCCTACCTTCGTGTTTAGCGTCTTTTGTAGTCTGCATCTTAGCAAAACGCTTTCCCACTATGTCTGGCTAGGAAAAACTGTGCCAGCACAGAAAACATCTCCCATCATGTTCTAGAAGTTGCAGAGATGTCTGCCAAGTGTTTGGCAGGAAGAAAAGAAAAGTTGTCCAAAACAGCTTCCAATCGAATGTTCATGTGATTGGAAAAGTCAGGAGAGTGCAAAAGTACTGTTTTCTATCAGTTGGCAAGCTGCGCACACAATCCCAGTGTTGTACAGCTTGCTTCTTCACCTTCCCGAAGCTGCCGCCCCTTCCGGCTCCCGGAGCCGAAGAAGCGGCTTCTTCGCGCAAAGACGATTGTGCCGCTCACAGTGCTCTCCTTAGCGCGGCTTCTGCCCAAAGTCGCCCGGGAGCGGCTCTTAGCTCCGGAGAGCATCCTACCTTCGTCTTTAGCGTCTTTTGTAGTCTACATCTTAGCAAAACGCTTTCCCACTATGTCTGGCTAGGAAAAACTGTGCCAGCACAGAAAACATCTCCCATCGTGTTCTAGAAGTTGCAGAGATGTCTGCCAAGTGTTTGGCAGGAAGAAAAGAAAAGTTGTCCAAAACAGCTTCCAATCGAATGTTCATGTGATTGGAAAAGTCAGGAGAGTGCAAAAGTACTGTTTTCTATCAGTTGGCAAGCTGCGCACACAATCCCAGTGTTGTACAGCTTGCTTCTTCACCTTCCCGAAGCTGCCGCTCTCCCCGGCTCCCGGAGCCGAAGAAGCGGCTTCTTCGCGCAAAGACGATTGTGCCGCTCACAGTGCTCTCCTTAGCGCGGCTTCTGCCCAAAGACGCCCGGGAGCGGCTCTTAGCTCTGGAGAGCATCCTACCTTCGTCTTTAGCGTCTCTTCTCATCTACATCTCAGCAAAAAGCTTTTCCACTACATCTGGCAAGGAGAAACTGTGCCAGCACAGAAAACATCTCCCATCGTGTTCTAGATGTTGCAGAGATGTCTGCCAAGTGTTTGGCAGGAAGAAGAGAAAAGTTGTCCAAAACAGCTTCCAATCGACTGTTCATGTGATTGGAAAAGTCAGGAGAGTGCAAAAGTACTGTTTTCTATCAGTTGGCAAGCTGCGCACACAATCCCAGTGTTGTACAGCTTGCTTCTTCACCATCCCGAAGCTGCCGCTCTCCCCGGCTCCCGGAGCCGAAAAGTGGCTTCTTCACTCAAAGACGATTGTGCCGCTCACAGTGCTCTCCTTAGCGCGGCTTCTGCCCAAAGACGCCCGGGAGCGGCTCTTAGCTCTGGAGAGCATCCTACCTTCGTCTTTAGCGCCTTTTGTAGTCTACATCTTAGCAAAACGCTTTGCCAGTATGTCTGGCTAGGAGAAACGGTTCCAGAACAGAAAACATCTCCCATCGTGTTCTAGAAGTTGCAGAGATGTCTGCCAAGTGTTTGGCAGGAAGAAAAGAAAAGTTGTCCACAACAGCTTCCAATCGAATGTTCATGTGATTGGAAAAGTCCGGAGAGTGCAAAAGTACTGTTTTCTATCAGTTGGCAAGGTGCGCACACAATCCCAGTGTTGTACAGCTTGCTTCTTCACCTTCCCGAAGCTGCCGCTCTCCCTGGCTCCCGGAGCCGAAGAAGCGGCTTCTTCGCGCAAAGACGATTGTGCCGCTCACAGTGCTCTCCTTAGCGCGGCTTCTGCCCAAAGTCGCCCGGGAGCGGCTCTTAGCTCCGGAGAGCATCCTACCTTCGTCTTTTGCGTCTTTTGTAGTCTACAACTTAGCAAAACGCTTTCCCACTATGACTGGCTAGGAAAAACTGTGCCAGCACAGAAAACATCTCCCATCGTGTTCTAGAAGTTGCAGAGATGTCTGCCAAGTGTTTGGCAGGAAGAAGAGAAAAGTTGTCCAAAACAGCTTCCAATCGAATGTTCATGTGATTGGAAAAGTCAGGAGAGTGCAAAAGTACTGTTTTCTATCAGTTGGCAAGCTGCACACACAATTCCAGTGTTGTACAGCTTGCTTCTTCACCTTCCCGAAGCTGCCGCTCTCCCCGGCTCCCGGAGAAGAAGAAGCGGCTTCTTCGCGCAAAGACGATTGTGCCGCTCACAGTGCTCTCCTTAGTGCGGCTTCTGCCCAAAGACGCCCGGGAGCGGATCTTAGCTCTGGAGAGCATCCTACCTTCGTCTTTAGCATCTCTTCTCATCTACATCTCAGCAAAAAGCTTTCCCACTACATCTGGCAAGGAGAAACTGTGCCAGCACAAAAAACATCTCCCATCGTGTTCTAGAAGTTGCAGAGATGTCTGCCAAGTGTTTGGCAGGAAGAAAAGAAAAGTTGTCCAAAACAGCTTCCAATCGAATGTTCATGTGATTGGAAAAGTCAGGAGAGTGCAAAAGTACTGTTTTCTATCAGTTGGCAAGGTGCGCACACAATCCCAGTGTTGTACAGCTTGCTTCTTCACCTTCCCGAAGCTGCCGCTCTCCCCAGATCCCGGAGCCGAAGAAGCGACTTCTTCGCGCAAAGACGATTGTGCCGCTCACAGTGCTCTCCTTAGCGCGGCTTCTGCCCAAAGACGCCCGGGTGCGGCTCTTTGCTTCGGAGAGCATCCTACCTTCGTGTTTAGCGTCTTTTGTAGTCTGCATCTTAGCAAAACGCTTTCCCACTATGTCTGGCTAGGAAAAACTGTGCCAGCACAGAAAACATCTCCCATCGTGTTCTAGAAGTTGCAGAGATGTCTGCCAAGTGTTTGGCAGGAAGAAAAGAAAAGTTGTCCAAAACAGCTTCCAATCGAATGTTCATGTGATTGGAAAAGTCAGGAGAGTGCAAAAGTACTGTTTTCTATCAGTTGGCAAGCTGCGCACACAATCCCAGTGTTGTACAGCTTGCTTCTTCACCTTCCCGAAGCTGCCGCCCCTTCCGGCTCCCGGAGCCGAAGAAGCGGCTTCTTCGCGCAAAGACGATTGTGCCGCTCACAGTGCTCTCCTTAGCGCGGCTTCTGCCCTAAGTCGCCCGGGAGCGGCTCTTTGCTCCGGAGAGCATCCTACCTTCGTGTTTAGCGTCTTTTGTAGTCTGCATCTTAGCAAAACGCTTTCCCACTATGTCTGGCTAGGAAAAACTGTGCCAGCACAGAAAACATCTCCCATCATGTTCTAGAAGTTGCAGAGATGTCTGCCAAGTGTTTGGCAGGAAGAAAAGAAAAGTTGTCCAAAACAGCTTCCAATCGAATGTTCATGTGATTGGAAAAGTCAGGAGAGTGCAAAAGTACTGTTTTCTATCAGTTGGCAAGCTGCGCACACAATCCCAGTGTTGTACAGCTTGCTTCTTCACCTTCCCGAAGCTGCCGCCCCTTCCGGCTCCCGGAGCCGAAGAAGCGGCTTCTTCGCGCAAAGACGATTGTGCCGCTCACAGTGCTCTCCTTAGCGCGGCTTCTGCCCAAAGTCGCCCGGGAGCGGCTCTTAGCTCCGGAGAGCATCCTACCTTCGTCTTTAGCGTCTTTTGTAGTCTACATCTTAGCAAAACGCTTTCCCACTATGTCTGGCTAGGAAAAACTGTGCCAGCACAGAAAACATCTCCCATCGTGTTCTAGAAGTTGCAGAGATGTCTGCCAAGTGTTTGGCAGGAAGAAAAGAAAAGTTGTCCAAAACAGCTTCCAATCGAATGTTCATGTGATTGGAAAAGTCAGGAGAGTGCAAAAGTACTGTTTTCTATCAGTTGGCAAGCTGCGCACACAATCCCAGTGTTGTACAGCTTGCTTCTTCACCTTCCCGAAGCTGCCGCTCTCCCCGGCTCCCGGAGCCGAAGAAGCGGCTTCTTCGCGCAAAGACGATTGTGCCGCTCACAGTGCTCTCCTTAGCGCGGCTTCTGCCCAAAGACGCCCGGGAGCGGCTCTTAGCTCTGGAGAGCATCCTACCTTCGTCTTTAGCGTCTCTTCTCATCTACATCTCAGCAAAAAGCTTTTCCACTACATCTGGCAAGGAGAAACTGTGCCAGCACAGAAAACATCTCCCATCGTGTTCTAGATGTTGCAGAGATGTCTGCCAAGTGTTTGGCAGGAAGAAGAGAAAAGTTGTCCAAAACAGCTTCCAATCGACTGTTCATGTGATTGGAAAAGTCAGGAGAGTGCAAAAGTACTGTTTTCTATCAGTTGGCAAGCTGCGCACACAATCCCAGTGTTGTACAGCTTGCTTCTTCACCATCCCGAAGCTGCCGCTCTCCCCGGCTCCCGGAGCCGAAAAGTGGCTTCTTCACTCAAAGACGATTGTGCCGCTCACAGTGCTCTCCTTAGCGCGGCTTCTGCCCAAAGACGCCCGGGAGCGGCTCTTAGCTCTGGAGAGCATCCTACCTTCGTCTTTAGCGCCTTTTGTAGTCTACATCTTAGCAAAACGCTTTCCCAGTATGTCTGGCTAGGAGAAACGGTTCCAGAACAGAAAACATCTCCCATCGTGTTCTAGAAGTTGCAGAGATGTCTGCCAAGTGTTTGGCAGGAAGAAAAGAAAAGTTGTCCACAACAGCTTCCAATCGAATGTTCATGTGATTGGAAAAGTCCGGAGAGTGCAAAAGTACTGTTTTCTATCAGTTGGCAAGGTGCGCACACAATCCCAGTGTTGTACAGCTTGCTTCTTCACCTTCCCGAAGCTGCCGCTCTCCCTGGCTCCCGGAGCCGAAGAAGCGGCTTCTTCGCGCAAAGACGATTGTGCCGCTCACAGTGCTCTCCTTAGCGCGGCTTCTGCCCAAAGTCGCCCGGGAGCGGCTCTTAGCTCCGGAGAGCATCCTACCTTCGTCTTTTGCGTCTTTTGTAGTCTACAACTTAGCAAAACGCTTTCCCACTATGACTGGCTAGGAAAAACTGTGCCAGCACAGAAAACATCTCCCATCGTGTTCTAGAAGTTGCAGAGATGTCTGCCAAGTGTTTGGCAGGAAGAAGAGAAAAGTTGTCCAAAACAGCTTCCAATCGAATGTTCATGTGATTGGAAAAGTCAGGAGAGTGCAAAAGTACTGTTTTCTATCAGTTGGCAAGCTGCACACACAATTCCAGTGTTGTACAGCTTGCTTCTTCACCTTCCCGAAGCTGCCGGTCTCCCCGGCTCCCGGAGAAGAAGAAGCGGCTTCTTCGCGCAAAGACGATTGTGCCGCTCACAGTGCTCTCCTTAGTGCGGCTTCTGCCCAAAGACGCCCGGGAGCGGATCTTAGCTCTGGAGAGCATCCTACCTTCGTCTTTAGCATCTCTTCTCATCTACATCTCAGCAAAAAGCTTTCCCACTACATCTGGCAAGGAGAAACTGTGCCAGCACAAAAAACATCTCCCATCGTGTTCTAGAAGTTGCAGAGATGTCTGCCAAGTGTTTGGCAGGAAGAAAAGAAAAGTTGTCCAAAACAGCTTCCAATCGAATGTTCATGTGATTGGAAAAGTCAGGAGAGTGCAAAAGTACTGTTTTCTATCAGTTGGCAAGGTGCGCACACAATCCCAGTGTTGTACAGCTTGCTTCTTCACCTTCCCGAAGCTGCCGCTCTCCCCAGATCCCGGAGCCGAAGAAGCGACTTCTTCGCGCAAAGACGATTGTGCCGCTCACAGTGCTCTCCTTAGCGCGGCTTCTGCCCAAAGACGCCCGGGAGCGGCTCTTTGCTCCGGAGAGCATCCTACCTTCGTGTTTAGCGTCTTTTGTAGTCTACATTTTAGCAAAACGATTTCCCACTATGTCTGGCTAGGAAAAACGGTGCCAGCACAGAAAACATCTCCCATCGTGTTCTAGAAGTTGCAGAGATGTCTGCCAAGTGTTTGACAGGAAGAAAAGGAATGTTGTCCAAAACAGCTTCCAATCGAATGTTCATGTGATTGGAAAAGTCAGGAGAGTGCAAAAGTACTGTTTTCTATCAGTTGGCAAGCTGCGCACACAATCCCAGTGTTGTACAGCTTGCTTCTTCACCTTCCCGAAGCTGCCGGTCTCCCCGGCTCCCGGAGCCGAAGAAGCGGCTTCTTCGCGTAAAGACGATTGTGCCGCTCACAGTGCTCTCCTTAGCGCGGCTTCTGCCCAAAGACACCCGGGAGCGGCTCTTAGCTCTGGAGAGCATCCTACCTTCGTCTTTCGCGTCTCTTCTCATCTACATCTCAGCAAAAAGCTTTTCCACTACATCTGGCAAGGAGAAACTGTGCCAGCACAGAAAACATCTCCCATCGTGTTCAAGAAGTTGCAGAGATGTCTGCCAAGTGTTTGGCAGGAAGAAAAGAAAAGTTGTCCACAACAGCTTCCAATCGAATGTTCATGTGATTGGAAAAGTCAGGAGAGTGCAAAAGTACTGTTTTCTATCAGTTGGCAAGGTGCGCACACAATCCCAGTGTTGTACAGCTTGCTTCTTCACCTTCCCGAAGCTGCCGCTCTCCCCGGATCCCGGAGCCGAAGAAGCGGCTTCTTCGCTCAAAGACGATTGTGCCGCTCACAGTGCTCTCCTTAGCGCGGCTTCTGCCCAAAGACGCCCGGGAGCGGCTCTTAGCTCTGGAGAGCATCCTACCTTCGTCTTTTGCGCCTTTTGTAGTCTACATCTTAGCAAAACTCTTTGCCAGTATTTCTGGCTAGGAGAAACGGTTCCAGCACAGAAAACATCTCCCATCGTGTTCTAGAAGTTGCAGAGATGTCTGCCAAGTGTTTGGCAGGAAGAAAAGAAAAGTTGTCCACAACAGCTTCCAATCGAATGTTCATGTGATTGGAAAAGTCAGGAGAGTGCAAAAGTACTGTTTTCTATCAGTTGGCAAGGTGCGCACACAATCCCAGTGTTGTACAGCTTGCTTCTTCACCTTCCCGAAGCTGCCGGTCTCCCCGGCTCCCGGAGCCGAAGAAGCGGCTTCTTCGCGCAAAGACGATTGTGCCGCTCACAGTGCTCTCCTTAGCGCGGCTTCTGCCCAAAGACGCCCGGGAGCGGCTCTTTGCTCCGGAGAGCATCCTACCTTCGTGTTTAGCGTCTTTTGTAGTCTGCATCTTAGCAAAACGCTTTCCCACTATGTCTGGCTAGGAAAAACTGTGCCAGCACAGAAAACATCTCCCATCGTGTTCTAGAAGTTGCAGAGATGTCTGCCAAGTGTTTGGCAGGAAGAAAAGAAAAGTTGTCCAAAACAGCTTCCAATCGAATGTTCATGTGATTGGAAAAGTCAGGAGAGTGCAAAAGTACTGTTTTCTATCAGTTGGCAAGCTGCGCACACAATCCCAGTGTTGTACAGCTTGCTTATTCACCTTCCCGAAGCTGCCGCCCCTTCCGGCTCCCGGAGCCGAAGAAGCGGCTTCTTCGCGCAAAGACGATTGTGCCGCTCACAGTGCTCTCCTTAGCGCGGCTTCTGCCCAAAGTCGCCCGGGAGCGGCTCTTAGCTCTGGAGAGCATCCTACCTTCGTCTTTAGCGTCTTTTGTAGTCTACATCTTAGCAAAACGCTTTCCCACTATGTCTGGCTAGGAAAAACTGTGCCAGCACAGAAAACATCTCCCATCGTGTTCTAGAAGTTGCAGAGATGTCTGCCAAGTGTTTGGCAGGAAGAAAAGAAAAGTTGTCCAAAACAGCTTCCAATCGAATGTTCATGTGATTGGAAAAGTCAGGAGAGTGCAAAAGTACTGTTTTCTATCAGTTGGCAAGCTGCGCACACAATCCCAGTGTTGTACAGATTGCTTCTTCACCTTCCCGAAGCTGCCGCTCTCCCCGGTTCCCGGAGCCGAAGAAGCGGCTTCTTCGCGCAAAGACGATTGTGCCGCTCACAGTGCTCTCCTTAGCGCGGCTTCTGCCCAAAGACGCCCGGGAGCGGCTCTTTGCTCCGGAGAGCATCCTACCTTCGTGTTTAGCGTCTTTTGTAGTCTACATTTTAGCAAAACGATTTCCCACTATGTCTGGCTAGGAAAAACGGTGTCAGCACAGAAAACATCTCCCATCGTGTTCTAGAAGTTGCAGAGATGTCTGCCAAGTGTTTGGCAGGAAGAAAAGAAAAGTTGTCCAAAACAGCTTCCAATCGAATGTTCATGTGATTGGAAAAGTCAGGAGAGTGCAAAAGTACTGTTTTCTATCAGTTGGCAAGCTGCGCACACAATCCCAGTGTTGTACAGCTTGCTTCTTCACCTTCCCGAAGCTGCCGGTCTCCCCGGCTCCCGGAGCCGAAGAAGCGGCTTCTTCGCGTAAAGACGATTGTGCCGCTCACAGTGCTCTCCTTAGCGCGGCTTCTGCCCAAAGACACCCGGGAGCGGCTCTTAGCTCTGGAGAGCATCCTACCTTCGTCTTTCGCGTCTCTTCTCATCTACATCTCAGCAAAAAGCTTTTCCACTACATCTGGCAAGGAGAAACTGTGCCAGCACAGAAAACATCTCCCATCGTGTTCAAGAAGTTGCAGAGATGTCTGCCAAGTGTTTGGCAGGAAGAAAAGAAAAGTTGTCCACAACAGCTTCCAATCGAATGTTCATGTGATTGGAAAAGTCAGGAGAGTGCAAAAGTACTGTTTTCTATCAGTTGGCAAGGTGCGCACACAATCCCAGTGTTGTACAGCTTGCTTCTTCACCTTCCCGAAGCTGCCGCTCTCCCCGGATCCCGGAGCCGAAGAAGCGGCTTCTTCGCTCAAAGACGATTGTGCCGCTCACAGTGCTCTCCTTAGCGCGGCTTCTGCCCAAAGACGCCCGGGAGCGGCTCTTAGCTCTGGAGAGCATCCTACCTTCGTCTTTTGCGCCTTTTGTAGTCTACATCTTAGCAAAACTCTTTGCCAGTATTTCTGGCTAGGAGAAACGGTTCCAGCACAGAAAACATCTCCCATCGTGTTCTAGAAGTTGCAGAGATGTCTGCCAAGTGTTTGGCAGGAAGAAAAGAAAAGTTGTCCACAACAGCTTCCAATCGAATGTTCATGTGATTGGAAAAGTCAGGAGAGTGCAAAAGTACTGTTTTCTATCAGTTGGCAAGGTGCGCACACAATCCCAGTGTTGTACAGCTTGCTTCTTCACCTTCCCGAAGCTGCCGGTCTCCCCGGCTCCCGGAGCCGAAGAAGCGGCTTCTTCGCGCAAAGACGATTGTGCCGCTCACAGTGCTCTCCTTAGCGCGGCTTCTGCCCAAAGACGCCCGGGAGCGGCTCTTTGCTCCGGAGAGCATCCTACCTTCGTGTTTAGCGTCTTTTGTAGTCTGCATCTTAGCAAAACGCTTTCCCACTATGTCTGGCTAGGAAAAACTGTGCCAGCACAGAAAACATCTCCCATCGTGTTCTAGAAGTTGCAGAGATGTCTGCCAAGTGTTTGGCAGGAAGAAAAGAAAAGTTGTCCAAAACAGCTTCCAATCGAATGTTCATGTGATTGGAAAAGTCAGGAGAGTGCAAAAGTACTGTTTTCTATCAGTTGGCAAGCTGCGCACACAATCCCAGTGTTGTACAGCTTGCTTATTCACCTTCCCGAAGCTGCCGCCCCTTCCGGCTCCCGGAGCCGAAGAAGCGGCTTCTTCGCGCAAAGACGATTGTGCCGCTCACAGTGCTCTCCTTAGCGCGGCTTCTGCCCAAAGTCGCCCGGGAGCGGCTCTTAGCTCTGGAGAGCATCCTACCTTCGTCTTTAGCGTCTTTTGTAGTCTACATCTTAGCAAAACGCTTTCCCACTATGTCTGGCTAGGAAAAACTGTGCCAGCACAGAAAACATCTCCCATCGTGTTCTAGAAGTTGCAGAGATGTCTGCCAAGTGTTTGGCAGGAAGAAAAGAAAAGTTGTCCAAAACAGCTTCCAATCGAATGTTCATGTGATTGGAAAAGTCAGGAGAGTGCAAAAGTACTGTTTTCTATCAGTTGGCAAGCTGCGCACACAATCCCAGTGTTGTACAGATTGCTTCTTCACCTTCCCGAAGCTGCCGCTCTCCCCGGTTCCCGGAGCCGAAGAAGCGGCTTCTTCGCGCAAAGACGATTGTGCCGCTCACAGTGCTCTCCTTAGCGCGGCTTCTGCCCAAAGACGCCCGGGAGCGGCTCTTAGCTCTGGAGAGCATCCTACCTTCGTCTTTAGCGTCTCTTCTCATCTACATCTCAGCAAAAAGCTTTTCCACTACATCTGGCAAGGAGAAACTGTGCCAGCACAGAAAACATCTCCCATCGTGTTCTAGAAGTTGCAGAGATGTCTGCCAAGTGTTTGACAGGAAGAAGAGAAAAGTTGTCCAAAACAGCTTCCAATCGACTGTTCATGTGATTGGAAAAGTCAGGAGAGTGCAAAAGTACTGTTTTCTATCAGTTGGCAAGGTGCGCACACAATCCCAGTGT
This sequence comes from Melospiza georgiana, assembly GCF_028018845.1. NCBI lineage: Eukaryota > Metazoa > Chordata > Aves > Passeriformes > Passerellidae > Melospiza > Melospiza georgiana. Next base: position 31,736,228 of record NC_080464.1, on the reverse strand, counting down.
TGTACAGCTTGCTTCTTCACCTTCCCGAAGCTGCCGCTCTCCCCGGCTCCCGGAGCCGAAGAAGCGGCTTCTTCGCGCAAAGACGATTGTGCCGCTCACAGTGCTCTCCTTAGCGCGGCTTCTGCCCAAAGTCGACCGGGAGCGGCTCTTAGCTCCGGAGAGCATCCTACCTTCGTCTTTTGCGTCTTTTGTAGTCTACAACTTAGCAAAACGCTTTCCCACTATGTCTGGCTAGGAAAAACTGTGCCAGCACAGAAAACATCTCCCATCGTGTTCTAGAAGTTGCAGAGATGTCTGCCAAGTGTTTGGCAGGAAGAAGAGAAAAGTTGTCCAAAACAGCTTCCAATCGAATGTTCATGTGATTGGAAAAGTCAGGAGAGTGCAAAAGTACTGTTTTCTATCAGTTGGCAAGCTGCAAACACAATTCCAGTTTTGTACAGCTTGCTTCTTCACCTTCCCGAAGCTGCCGGTCTCCCCGGCTCCCGGAGAAGAAGAAGCGGCTTCTTCGCGCAAAGACGATTGTGCCGCTCACAGTGCTCTCCTTAGTGCGGCTTCTGCCCAAAGACGCCCGGGAGCGGATCTTAGCTCTGGAGAGCATCCTACCTTCGTCTTTAGCATCTCTTCTCATCTACATCTCAGCAAAAAGCTTTTCCACAACATCTGGCAAGGAGAAACTGTGCCAGCACAAAAAACATCTCCCATCGTGTTCTAGAAGTTGCAGAGATGTCTGCCAAGTGTTTGGCAGGAAGAAAAGAAAAGTTGTCCAAAACAGCTTCCAATCGAATGTTCATGTGATTGGAAAAGTCAGGAGAGTGCAAAAGTACTGTTTTCTATCAGTTGGCAAGGTGCGCACACAATCCCAGTGTTGTACAGCTTGCTTCTTCACCTTCCCGAAGCTGCCGCTCTCCCCAGATCCCGGAGCCGAAGAAGCGACTTCTTCGCGCAAAGACGATTGTGCCGCTCACAGTGCTCTCCTTAGCGCGGCTTCTGCCCAAAGACGCCCGGGAGCGGCTCTTTGCTCCGGAGAGCATCCTACCTTCGTGTTTAGCGTCTTTTGTAGTCTACATTTTAGCAAAACGATTTCCCACTATGTCTGGCTAGGAAAAACGGTGCCAGCACAGAAAACATCTCCCATCGTGTTCTAGAAGTTGCAGAGATGTCTGCCAAGTGTTTGGCAGGAAGAAAAGAAAAGTTGTCCACAACAGCTTCCAATCGAATGTTCATGTGATTGGAAAAGTCAGGAGAGTGCAAAAGTACTGTTTTCTATCAGTTGGCAAGCTGCGCACACAATCCCAGTGTTGTACAGATTGCTTCTTCACCTTCCCGAAGCTGCCGCTCTCCCCGGCTCCCGGAGCCGAAGAAGCGGCTTCTTCGCGCAAAGACGATTGTGCCGCTCACAGTGCTCTCCTTAGCGCGGCTTCTGCCCAAAGACGCCCGGGAGCGGCTCTTAGCTCTGGAGAGCATCCTACCTTCGTCTTTAGCGTCTCTTCTCATCTACATCTCAGCAAAAAGCTTTTCCACTACATCTGGCAAGGAGAAACTGTGCCAGCACAGAAAACATCTCCCATCGTGTTCTAGAAGTTGCAGAGATGTCTGCCAAGTGTTTGACAGGAAGAAGAGAAAAGTTGTCCAAAACAGCTTCCAATCGACTGTTCATGTGATTGGAAAAGTCAGGAGAGTGCAAAAGTACTGTTTTCTATCAGTTGGCAAGGTGCGCACACAATCCCAGTGTTGTACAGCTTGCTTCTTCACCTTCCCGAAGCTGCCGCTCTCCCCGGCTCCCGGAGCCGAAGAAGCGGCTTCTTCGCGCAAAGACGATTGTGCCGCTCACAGTGCTCTCCTTAGCGCGGCTTCTGCCCAAAGTCGCCCGGGAGCGGCTCTTAGCTCCGGAGAGCATCCTACCTTCGTCTTTTGCGTCTTTTGTAGTCTACAATTTAGCAAAACGCTTTCCCACTATGACTGGCTAGGAAAAACTGTGCCAGCACAGAAAACATCTCCCATCGTGTTCTAGAAGTTGCAGAGATGTCTGCCAAGTGTTTGGCAGGAAGAAGAGAAAAGTTGTCCAAAACAGCTTCCAATCGAATGTTCATGTGATTGGAAAAGTCAGGAGAGTGCAAAAGTACTGTTTTCTATCAGTTGGCAAGCTGCACACACAATTCCAGTTTTGTACAGCTTGCTTCTTCACCTTCCCGAAGCTGCCGGTCTCCCCGGCTCCCGGAGAAGAAGAAGCGGCTTCTTCGCGCAAAGACGATTGTGCCGCTCACAGTGCTCTCCTTAGTGCGGCTTCTGCCCAAAGACGCCCGGGAGCGGATCTTAGCTCCGGAGAGCATCCTACCTTCGTGTTTAGCGTCTTTTGTAGTCTACATTTTAGCAAAACGATTTTCCACTATTTCTGGCTAGGAAAAACGGTGCCAGCACAGAAAACATCTCCCATCGTGTTCTAGAAGTTGCAGAGATGTCTGCCAAGTGTTTGGCAGGAAGAAAAGAAAAGTTGTCCAAAACAGCTTCCAATCGAATGTTCATGTGATTGGAAAAGTCAGGAGAGTGCAAAAGTACTGTTTTCTATCAGTTGGCAAGCTGCGCACACAATCCCAGTGTTGTACAGCTTGCTTCTTCACATTCCCGAAGCTGCCGGTCTCCCCGGCTCCCGGAGCCGAAGAAGCGGCTTCTTCGCGTAAAGACGATTGTGCCGCTCACAGTGCTCTCCTTAGCGCGGCTTCTGCCCAAAGACACCCGGGAGCGGCTCTTAGCTCTGGAGAGCATCCTACCTTCGTCTTTCGCGTCTCTTCTCATCTACATCTCAGCAAAAAGCTTTTCCACTACATCTGGCAAGGAGAAACTGTGCCAGCACAGAAAACATCTCCCATCGTGTTCAAGAAGTTGCAGAGATGTCTGCCAAGTGTTTGGCAGGAAGAAAAGAAAAGTTGTCCACAACAGCTTCCAATCGAATGTTCATGTGATTGGAAAAGTCAGGAGAGTGCAAAAGTACTGTTTTCTATCAGTTGGCAAGGTGCGCACACAATCCCAGTGTTGTACAGCTTGCTTCTTCACCTTCCCGAAGCTGCCGGTCTCCCCGGCTCCCGGAGCCGAAGAAGCAGGTTCTTAGCGCAAAGACGATTGTGCCGCTCACAGTGCTCTCCTTAGCGCGGCTTCTGCCCAAAGACGCCCGGGAGCGGCTCTTAGCTCTGGAGAGCATCCTGCCTTCGTCTTTAGCATCTCTTCTCATCTACATCTCAGCAAAAAGCTTTTCCACAACATCTGGCAAGGAGAAACTGTGCCAGCACAAAAAACATCTCCCATCGTGTTCTAGAAGTTGCAGAGATGTCTGCCAAGTGTTTGGCAGGAAGAAAAGAAAAGTTGTCCAAAACAGCTTCCAATCGAATGTTCATGTGATTGGAAAAGTTAGGAGAGTGCAAAAGTACTGTTTTCTATCAGTTGGCAAGCTGCGCACACAATCCCAGTGTTGTACAGCTTGCTTCTTCACCTTCCCGAAGCTGCCGCTCTCTCCGGCTCCCGGAGCCGAAGAAGCGGCTTCTTCGCGCAAAGACGATTGTGCCGCTCACAGTGCTCTCCTTGGCACGGCTTCTGCCGAAAGCCGCCCGGGAGCAGCTCTTAGCTCCGGAGAGCATCCTACCTTCTTCTTTAGAGTCTTTTGTAGTCTACATCATAGCAAAACGCTTTCCCACTATGTCTGGCAATGAGAAACTGTGCCAGCACAGAAAACATCTCCCATCGTGTTCTAGAAGTTGCAGAGATGTCTGCCAAGTGTTTGGCAGGAAGAAAAGTTGTCCAAAACAGCTTCCAATCGAATGTTCATGTGATTGGAAAAGTCAGGAGAGTGCAAAAGTACTGTTTTCTATCAGTTGGCAAGCTGCGCACACAATCCCAGTGTTGTACAGCTTGCTTCTTCACCTTCCCAAAGCTGCCGCTCTCCCCGGCTCCCGGAGCCGAAGAAGCGGCTTCTTCGCGCAAAGATGATTGTGCCGCTCACAGTGCTCTCCTTAGCGCGGCTTCTGCCCAAAGACGCCCGGGAGCGGCTCTTAGATCCGGAGAGCATCCTACCTTCGTCTTTAGCGCTTTTTGTAGTCTACATCTTAGAAAAACGCTTTGCCAGTATGTCTGGCTAGGAGAAACTGTGCCAGCACAGAAAACATCTCCCATCGTGTTCTAGAAGTTGCAGAGATGTCTGCCAAGTGTTTGGCAGGAAGAAGAGAAAAGTTGCCCAAAACAGCTTCCAATCCAATATTCATGTGATTGGAAAAGTCAGGAGAGTGCAAAAGTACTGTTTTCTATCAGTTGGCAAGGTGCGCACACAATCCCAGTGTTGTACAGCTTGCTTCTTCACCTTCCCGAAGCTGCCGCTCTCCCCGGATCCCGGAGCCGAAGAAGCGGCTTCTTCGCTCAAAGACGATTGTGCCGCTCACAGTGCTCTCCTTAGCGCGGCTTCTGCCCAAAGACGCCCGGGAGCGGCTCTTAGCTCTGGAGAGCATCCTACCTTCGTCTTTAGCGTCTTGTGTAGTCAACATCTTAGCAAAACGCTTTCCCACTATGTCTGGCTAGGAGAAACTGTGCCAGCACAGAAAACATCTCCCATCGTGTTCTAGAAGTTGCAGAGATGTCTGCCAAGTGTTTTGCAGGAAGAAGAGAGAAGTTGTCAAAAACAGCTTCCAATCGAATGTTCATGTGATTGGAAAAGTCAGGAGAGTGCAAAAGTACTGTTTTCTATCAGCTGGCAAGGTGCGCACACAATCCCAGTGTTGTACAGCTTGCTTCTTCACCTTCCCGAAGCTGCCGCTCTCCCCGGCTCCCGGAGCCGAAGAAGCGGCTTCTTCGCGCAAAGACGATTGTGCCGCTCACAGTGCTCTCCTTAGCGCGGCTTCTGCCCAAAGACGCCCGGGAGCAGCTCTTAGCTCCGGAGAGCATCCTACCTTCGTCTTTAGCGCCTTTTGTAGTCTACATCTTAGCAAATAGATTTTCCACTACATGTGGCAAGGAGAAACTGTGCCAGCACAGAAAACATCTCTCATCGTTTTCTAGAAGCTGCAGAGATGTCTGCCAAGTGTTTGACAGGAAGAAAAGAAAAGTTGTCCAAAACAGCTTCCAATCGAATGTTCATGTGATTGGAAAATTCAGGAGAGGGCAAAAGTACTGTTTTCTATCAGTTGGCAAGCTGCGCACACAATCCCAGTGTTGTACAGCTTGCTTCTTCACCTTCCCGAAGCTGCCGCTCTGTCCGGCTCCCGGAGCCGAAGAAGCGGCTTCTTCGCGCAAAGACGATTGTGCCGCTCACAGTGCTCTCCTTAGCGCGGCTTCTGCCCAAAGACGCCCGGGAGCAGCCCTTAGTTTTGGAGAGCATCCTACCTTCGTCTTTAGCGCCTTTTGTAGTCTACATCTTAGCAAAACGCTTTGCCAGTATGTCTGGCTAGGAGAAACTGTGCCAGCACAGAAAACATCTCCCATCGTGTTCGAGAAGTTGCAGAGATGTCTGCCAAGTGTTTGGCAGGAAGAAGAGAAAAGTTGTCCAAAACAGCTTCCAATCGAATGTTCATGTGATTGGAAAAGTAAGGAGAGTGCAAAAGTACTGTTTTCTATCAGTTGGCAAGCTGCGCACACAATCCCAGTGTTGTACAGCTTGCTTCTTCACCTTCCCGAAGCTGCCGCTCTCCCCGGCTCCCAGAGCCGAATAAGCGGCTTCTTCGTGCAAAGACGATTGTGCCGCTCACAGTGCTCTCCTTATTGCGGCTTCTACCCAAAGACGCCCGGGATCGGCTCTTAGCTCTGGAGAGCATCCTACCTTCGTCTTTAGCGTCTTTTGCAGTCCACGTCTTAGCAAAACGCTTTGCCAGTATGTCTGGCTAGGAGAAACTGTGCCAGCACAGAAAACATCTCCCATCGTGTTCTAGAAGTTGCAGAGATGTCTGCCAAGTGTTTGGCAGGAAGAAAAGTTGTCCAAAACAGCTTCCAATCGAATGTTCATGTGATTGGAAAAGTAAGGAGAGTGCAAAAGTACTGTTTTCTATCAGTTGGCAAGCTGCGCACACAATCCCAGTGTTGTACAGCTTGCTTCTTCACCTTCCCGAAGCTTCCGCTCTCCCGGGCTCCCGGAGCCGAAGAAGCGGCTTCTTCGAGCAAAGACGATTGTGCCGCTCACAGTGCTCTCCTTAGCGCGGCTTCTGCCCAAAGACGCCCGGGAGCGGCTCTTAGCTCTGAAGAGCATCCTACCTTCATCTTTAGCGTCTCTTCTCATCTACATCTCAGCAAAAAGCTTTTCCACTACATCTGGCAAGGAGAAACTGTGCCAGCACAGAAAACATCTCCCATCGTGTTCTAGAAGTTGCAGAGATGTCTGCCAAGTGTTTGGCAGGAAGAAAAGAAAAGTTGTCCAAAACAGCTTCCAATCGAATGTTCATGTGATTGGAAAAGTCAGGAGAGTGCAAAAGTACTGTTTTCTATCAGTTGGCAAGCTGCGCACACAATCCCAGTGTTGTACAGCTTGCTTCTTCACCTTCCCGAAGCTTCCGCTCTCCCCGGATCCCGGAGCCGAAGAAGCGGCTTCTTCACGCAAAGACGATTGTGCCGCTCACAGTGCTCTCCTTAGCGCAGCTTCTTCCCAAAGACGCCCGGGAGCGGCTCTTAGCTCCGGTGAGCATCCTACCTTCGTCTTTAGCGTCTCTTCTCATCTACATCTCAGCAAAAAGCTTTTCCATTAAATCTGGCAAGGAGAAACTGTGCCAGCACAGAAAACATCTCCCATCGTGTACTAGACGTTGCAGAGATGTCTGCCAAGTGTTTGGCAGGAAGAAAAGAAAAGTTGTCCAAAACAGCTTCCAATCGAATGTTCATGTGATTGGAAAAGTCAGGAGAGTGCAAAAGTACTGTTTTCTATCAGTTGGCAAGCTGCGCACACAATCCCAGTGTTGTACAACTTGCTTCTTCACCTTCCCGAAGCTGCCGCTCTCTCCGGCTCCCGGAGCCGAAGAAGCGGCTTCTTCGCGCAAAGACGATTGTGCCGCTCACAGTGCTCTCCTTAGCGCGGCTTCTGCCCAAAGACGCCCGGGAGTGGCTCTTAGCTCCGGAGAGCATCCTACCTTCGTCTTTAGCGTCTTTTGTAGTCTACATCTTAGCAAAACGCTTTGCCAGTATGTCTGGCTAGGAGAAACTGTGCCAGCACAGAAAACATCTCCCATCGTGTTTTAGAAGTTGCAGAGATGTCTGCCAAGTGTTTGACAGGAAGAAAAGGAATGTTGTCCAAAACAGCTTCCAATCGAATGTTCATGTGATTGGAAAATTCAGGAGAGTGCAAAAGTACTGTTTAATATCAGTTGGCAAGCGGCGCACACAATCCCAGTGTGGTACAGCTTGCTTCTTCACCTTCCCGAACCTGCCGCTCTCTCCGGCTCCCGGAGCCGAAGAAGCGGCTTCTTCGCGCAAAGACGATTGTGCCGCTCACAGTGCCCTCCTTAGCGCGGCTTCTGCCCAAAGACGCCCGGGAGCAGCTCTTAGCTCCGGAGAGCATCCTACCTTCGTCTTTAGCGCCTTTTGTAGTCTACATCTTAGCAAATAGATTTTCCACTACATCTGGCAAGGAGAAACTGTGCCAGCACAGAAAACATCTCTCATCGTTTTCTAGAAGCTGCAGAGATGTCTGCCAAGTGTTTGACAGGAAGAAAAGAAAAGTTGTCCAAAACAGCTTCCAATCGAATGTTCATGTGATTGGAAAAGTCAGGAGAGTGCAAAAGTACTGTTTTCTATCAGTTGGCAAGCTGCGCACACAATCCCAGTGTTGTAGAGCTTGCTTCTTCACCTTCCCGAAGCTGCCGCTCTCTCCGGCTCCCGGAGCCGAAGAAGCGGCTTCTTCGCGCAAAGACGATTGTGCCGCTCACAGTGCTCTCCTTAGCGCGGCTTCTGCCCAAAGACGCCCGGGAGCAGCCCTTAGCTCCGGAGAGCATCCTACCTTCGTCTTTAGCGCCTTTTGTAGTCTACATCTTAGCAAAACGCTTTGCCAGTATGTCTGGCTAGGAGAAACTGTGCCAGCACAGAAAACATCTCCCATCGTGTTCGAGAAGTTGCAGAGATGTCTGCCAAGTGTTTGGCAGGAAGAAAAGAAAAGTTGTCCAAAACAGCTTCCAATCGAATGTTCATGTGATTGGAAAAGTTAGGAGAGTGCAAAAGTACTGTTTTCTATCAGTTGGCAAGCTGCGCACACAATCCCAGTGTTGTACAGCTTGCTTCTTCACCTTCCCGAAGCTGCCGCTCTCTCCGGCTCCCGGAGCCGAAGAAGCGGCTTCTTCGCGCAAAGACGATTGTGCCGCTCCCAGTGCTCTCCTTGGCACGGCTTCTGCCCAAAGCCGCCCGGGAGCAGCTCTTAGCTCCGGAGAGCATCCTACCTTCTTCTTTAGCGTCTTTTGTAGTCTACATCATAGCAAAACGCTTTCCCACTATGTCTGGCAAGGAGAAACTGTGCCAGCACAGAAAACATCTCCCATCGTGTTCTAGAAGTTGCAGAGATGTCTGCCAAGTGTTTGGCAGGAAGAAAAGTTGTCCAAAACAGCTTCCAATCCAATATTCATGTGATTGGAAAAGTCAGGAGAGTGCAAAAGTACTGTTTTCTATCAGTTGGCAAGCTGCGCACACAATCCCAGTGTTGTACAGCTTGCTTCTTCACCTTCCCGAAGCTGCCGCTCTCCCCGGCTCCCGGAGTCGAAGAAGCGGCTTCTTCGCGCAAAGACGATTGTGCCGCTCACAGTGCTCTCCTTAGCGCGGCTTCTGCCCAAAGACGCCCGGGAGCGGCTCTTAGATCCGGAGAGCATCCTACCTTCGTCTTTAGCGCTTTTTGTAGTCTACATCTTAGCAAAACGCTTTGCCAGTATGTCTGGCTAGGAGAAACTGTGCCAGCACAGAAAACATCTCCCATCGTGTTCTAGAAGTTGCAGAGATGTCTGCCAAGTGTTTGGCAGGAAGAAAAGAAAAGTTGTCCAAAACAGCTTCCAATCCAATATTCATGTGATTGGAAAAGTCAGGAGAGTGCAAAAGTACTGTTTTCTATCAGTTGGCAAGCTGCGCACACAATCCCAGTGTTGTACAGCTTGCTTCTTCACCTTCCCGAAGCTGCCGCTCTCCCCGGATCCCGGAGCCGAAGAAGCGGCTTCTTCGCTCAAAGACGATTGTGCCGCTCACAGTGCTCTCCTTAGCGCGGCTTCTGCCCAAAGACGCCCGGGAGCGGCTCTTAGCTCTGGAGAGCATCCTACCTTCGTCTTTTGCGCCTTTTGTAGTCTACATCTTAGCAAAACTCTTTGCCAGTATTTCTGGCTAGGAGAAACGGTTCCAGCACAGAAAACATCTCCCATCGTGTTCTAGAAGTTGCAGAGATGTCTGCCAAGTGTTTGGCAGGAAGAAAAGAAAAGTTGTCCACAACAGCTTCCAATCGAATGTTCATGTGATTGGAAAAGTCAGGAGAGTGCAAAAGTACTGTTTTCTATCAGTTGGCAAGGTGCGCACACAATCCCAGTGTTGTACAGCTTGCTTCTTCACCTTCCCGAAGCTGCCGGTCTCCCCGGCTCCCGGAGCCGAAGAAGCGGCTTCTTCGCGCAAAGACGATTGTGCCGCTCACAGTGCTCTCCTTAGCGCGGCTTCTGCCCAAAGACGCCCGGGAGCGGCTCTTTGCTCCGGAGAGCATCCTACCTTCGTGTTTAGCGTCTTTTGTAGTCTGCATCTTAGGAAAACGCTTTCCCACTATGTCTGGCTAGGAGAAACTGTGCCAGCACAGAAAACATCTCCCATCGTGTTCTAGAAGTTGCAGAGATGTCTGCCAAGTGTTTGGCAGGAAGAAAAGAAAAGTTGTCCAAAACAGCTTCCAATCGAATGTTCATGTGATTGGAAAAGTCAGGAGAGTGCAAAAGTACTGTTTTCTATCAGTTGGCAAGCTGCGCACACAATCCCAGTGTTGTACAGCTTGCTTCTTCACCTTCCCGAAGCTGCCGCCCCTTCCAGCTCCCGGAGCCGAAGAAGCGGCTTCTTCGCGCAAAGACGATTGTGCCGCTCACAGTGCTCTCCTTAGCGCGGCTTCTGCCCAAAGTCGCCCGGGAGCGGCTCTTTGCTCCGGAGAGCATCCTACCTTCGTCTTTTGCGTCTTTTGTAGTCTGCATCTTAGCAAAACGCTTTCCCACTATGTCTGGCTAGGAAAAACTGTGCCAGCACAGAAAACATCTCCCATCGTGTTCTAGAAGTTGCAGAGATGTCTGCCAAGTGTTTGGCAGGAAGAAAAGAAAAGTTGTCCAAAACAGCTTCCAATCGAATGTTCATGTGATTGGAAAAGTCAGGAGAGTGCAAAAGTACTGTTTTCTATCAGTTGGCAAGCTGCGCACACAATCCCAGTGTTGTACAGCTTGCTTCTTCACCTTCCCGAAGCTGCCGCCCCTTCCGGCTCCCGGAGCCGAAGAAGCGGCTTCTTCGCGCAAAGACGATTGTGCCGCTCACAGTGCTCTCCTTAGCGCGGCTTCTGCCCAAAGTCGCCCGGGAGCGGCTCTTAGCTCCGGAGAGCATCCTACCTTCGTCTTTAGCGTCTTTTGTAGTCTACATCTTAGCAAAACGCTTTCCCACTATGTCTGGCAAGGAAAAACTGTGCCAGCACAGAAAACATCTCCCATCGTGTTCTAGAAGTTGCAGAGATGTCTGCCAAGTGTTTGGCAGGAAGAAAAGAAAAGTTGTCCAAAACAGCTTCCAATCGAATGTTCATGTGATTGGAAAAGTCAGGAGAGTGCAAAAGTACTGTTTTCTATCAGTTGGCAAGCTGCGCACACAATCCCAGTGTTGTACAGATTGCTTCTTCACCTTCCCGAAGCTGCCGCTCTCCCCGGCTCCCGGAGCCGAAGAAGCGGCTTCTTCGCGCAAAGACGATTGTGCCGCTCACAGTGCTCTCCTTAGCGCGGCTTCTGCCCAAAGTCGCCCGGGAGCGGCTCTTAGCTCCGGAGAGCATCCTACCTTCGTCTTTTGCGTCTTTTGTAGTCTACAACTTAGCAAAACGCTTTCCCACTATGACTGGCTAGGAAAAACTGTGCCAGCACAGAAAACATCTCCCATCGTGTTCTAGAAGTTGCAGAGATGTCTGCCAAGTGTTTGGCAGGAAGAAGAGAAAAGTTGTCCAAAACAGCTTCCAATCGAATGTTCATGTGATTGGAAAAGTCAGGAGAGTGCAAAAGTACTGTTTTCTATCAGTTGGCAAGCTGCACACACAATTCCAGTGTTGTACAGCTTGCTTCTTCACCTTCCCGAAGCTGCCGGTCTCCCCGGCTCCCGGAGAAGAAGAAGCGGCTTCTTCGCGCAAAGACGATTGTGCCGCTCACAGTGCTCTCCTTAGTGCGGCTTCTGCCCAAAGACGCCCGGGAGCGGATCTTAGCTCTGGAGAGCATCCTACCTTCGTCTTTAGCATCTCTTCTCATCTACATCTCAGCAAAAAGCTTTTCCACTACATCTGGCAAGGAGAAACTGTGCCAGCACAAAAAACATCTCCCATCGTGTTCTAGAAGTTGCAGAGATGTCTGCCAAGTGTTTGGCAGGAAGAAAAGAAAAGTTGTCCAAAACAGCTTCCAATCGAATGTTCATGTGATTGGAAAAGTCAGGAGAGTGCAAAAGTACTGTTTTCTATCAGTTGGCAAGGTGCGCACACAATCCCAGTGTTGTACAGCTTGCTTCTTCACCTTCCCGAAGCTGCCGCTCTCCCCAGATCCCGGAGCCGAAGAAGCGACTTCTTCGCGCAAAGACGATTGTGCCGCTCACAGTGCTCTCCTTAGCGCGGCTTCTGCCCAAAGACGCCCGGGAGCGGCTCTTTGCTCCGGAGAGCATCCTACCTTCGTGTTTAGCGTCTTTTGTAGTCTACATTTTAGCAAAACGATTTCCCACTATGTCTGGCTAGGAGAAACGGTTCCAGCACAGAAAACATCTCCCATCGTGTTCTAGAAGTTGCAGAGATGTCTGCCAAGTGTTTGACAGGAAGAAAAGGAATGTTGTCCAAAACAGCTTCCAATCGAATGTTCATGTGATTGGAAAAGTCAGGAGAGTGCAAAAGTACTGTTTTCTATCAGTTGGCAAGCTGCGCACACAATCCCAGTGTTGTACAGCTTGCTTCTTCACCTTCCCGAAGCTGCCGGTCTCCCCGGCTCCCGGAGCCGAAGAAGCGGCTTCTTCGCGTAAAGACGATTGTGCCGCTCACAGTGCTCTCCTTAGCGCGGCTTCTGCCCAAAGACACCCGGGAGCGGCTCTTAGCTCTGGAGAGCATCCTACCTTCGTCTTTCGCGTCTCTTCTCATCTACATCTCAGCAAAAAGCTTTTCCACTACATCTGGCAAGGAGAAACTGTGCCAGCACAGAAAACATCTCCCATCGTGTTCAAGAAGTTGCAGAGATGTCTGCCAAGTGTTTGGGAGGAAGAAAAGAAAAGTTGTCCACAACAGCTTCCAATCGAATGTTCATGTGATTGGAAAAGTCAGGAGAGTGCAAAAGTACTGTTTTCTATCAGTTGGCAAGGTGCGCACACAATCCCAGTGTTGTACAGCTTGCTTCTTCACCTTCCCGAAGCTGCCGCTCTCCCCGGCTCCCGGAGCCGAAGAAGCGGCTTCTTCGCTCAAAGACGATTGTGCCGCTCACAGTGCTCTCCTTAGCGCGGCTTCTGCCCAAAGACACCCGGGAGCGGCTCTTAGCTCTGGAGAGCATCCTACCTTCGTCTTTTGCGCCTTTTGTAGTCTACATCTTAGCAAAACTCTTTGCCAGTATTTCTGGCTAGGAGAAACTGTGCCAGCACAGAAAACATCTCCCATCGTGTTCGAGAAGTTGCAGAGATGTCTGCCAAGTGTTTGGCAGGAAGAAGAGAAAAGTTGTCCAAAACAGCTTCCAATCGAATGTTCATGTGATTGGAAAAGTCAGGAGAGTGCAAAAGTACTGTTTTCTATCAGTTGGCAAGGTGCGCACACAATCCCAGTGTTGCACAGCTTGCTTCTTCACCTTCCCGAAGCTGCCGGTCTCCCCGGCTCCCGGAGCCGAAGAAGCGGCTTCTTCGCGCAAAGACGATTGTGCCGCTCACAGTGCTCTCCTTAGCGCGGCTTCTGCCCAAAGACGCCCGGGAGCGGCTCTTTGCTCCGGAGAGCATCCTACCTTCGTGTTTAGCGTCTTTTGTAGTCTGCATCTTAGCAAAACGCTTTCCCACTATGTCTGGCTAGGAAAAACTGTGCCAGCACAGAAAACATCTCCCATCGTGTTCTAGAAGTTGCAGAGATGTCTGCCAAGTGTTTGGCAGGAAGAAAAGAAAAGTTGTCCAAAACAGCTTCCAATCGAATGTTCATGTGATTGGAAAAGTCAGGAGAGTGCAAAAGTACTGTTTTCTATCAGTTGGCAAGCTGCGCACACAATCCCAGTGTTGTACAGCTTGCTTATTCACCTTCCCGAAGCTGCCGCCCCTCTCGGCTCCCGGAGCCGAAGAAGCGGCTTCTTCGCGCAAAGACGATTGTGCCGCTCACAGTGCTCTCCTTAGCGCGGCTTCTGCCCAAAGACGCCCGGGAGCGGCTCTTTGCTCCGGAGAGCATCCTACCTTCGTGTTTAGCGTCTTTTGTAGTCTACATTTTAGCAAAACGATTTCCCACTATGTCTGGCTAGGAAAAACGGTGTCAGCACAGAAAACATCTCCCATCGTGTTCTAGAAGTTGCAGAGATGTCTGCCAAGTGTTTGGCAGGAAGAAAAGAAAAGTTGTCCAAAACAGCTTCCAATCGAATGTTCATGTGATTGGAAAAGTCAGGAGAGTGCAAAAGTACTGTTTTCTATCAGTTGGCAAGCTGCGCACACAATCCCAGTGTTGTACAGCTTGCTTCTTCACCTTCCCGAAGCTGCCGGTCTCCCCGGCTCCCGGAGCCGAAGAAGCGGCTTCTTCGCGTAAAGACGATTGTGCCGCTCACAGTGCTCTCCTTAGCGCGGCTTCTGCCCAAAGACACCCGGGAGCGGCTCTTAGCTCTGGAGAGCATCCTACCTTCGTCTTTCGCGTCTCTTCTCATCTACATCTCAGCAAAAAGCTTTTCCACTACATCTGGCAAGGAGAAACTGTGCCAGCACAGAAAACATCTCCCATCGTGTTCAAGAAGTTGCAGAGATGTCTGCCAAGTGTTTGGCAGGAAGAAAAGAAAAGTTGTCCACAACAGCTTCCAATCGAATGTTCATGTGATTGGAAAAGTCAGGAGAGTGCAAAAGTACTGTTTTCTATCAGTTGGCAAGGTGCGCACACAATCCCAGTGTTGTACAGCTTGCTTCTTCACCTTCCCGAAGCTGCCGGTCTCCCCGGCTCCCGGAGCCGAAGAAGCAGGTTCTTAGCGCAAAGACGATTGTGCCGCTCACAGTGCTCTCCTTAGCGCGGCTTCTGCCCAAAGACGCCCGGGAGCGGCTCTTAACTCCGGAGAGCATCCTACCTTCGTCTTTAGCATCTTTTGTAATCTACATTTTAGCAAATAGATTTTCAACTACATCTGGCAAGGAGAAACTGTGCCAGCACAGAAAACATCTCCCATCGTGTTTTAGAAGTTGCAGAGATGTCTGTCAAGTGTTTGGCAGGAAGAAAAGAAAAGTTGTCCAAAACAGCTTCCAATCGAATGTTCATGCGATTGGAAAAGTCAGGAGAGTGCAAAAGTACTGTTTTCTATCAGTTGGCAAGCTGCGCACACAATCCCAGTGTTGTACAGCTTGCTTCTTCACCTTCCCGAAGCTGCTGCTCTCCCCGGCTCCCGGAGCCGAAGAAGCGGCTTCTTTGCGCAAAGATGATTGTGCGGCTCACAGTGCTCTCCTTAGCGCGGCTTCTACCCAAAGACGCCCAGGAGCGTCTCTCTCTTCCGGAGAGCATCCTACCTTCGTCTTTAGCGTCTTTTGTAGTCTACATCTTAGCAAAACGCTTTCCCAGTATGTCTGGCTAGGAGAAACGGTTCCAGCACAGAAAACGTCTCCCATCGTGTTCTAGAAGTTGCAGAGATGTCTGCCAAGTGTTTGACAGGAAGAAAAGAAAAGTTGTCCAAAACAGCTTCCAATCGAATTTTCATGTGATTGGAAAAGTCAGGAGAGTGCAAAAGTACTGTTTTCTATCAGTTGGCAAGCTGCGCACACAATCCCAGTGTTGTAGAGCTTGCTTCTTCACCTTCCCGAAGCTGCCGCTCTCTCCCCGGCTCCCGGAGCCGAAGAAGCGGCTTCTTTGCGCAAAGACGATTGTGCCGCTCACAGTGCTCTCCTTAGCGCGGCTTCTGCCCAAAGACGCCCGGGAGCGGCTCTTAGCTCCGGAGAGCATCCTACCTTCGTCTTTAGCGCCTTTTGTAGTCTACATCTTAGCAAAACGCTCTCCCAGTATGTCTGGCTAGGAGAAACGGTTCCAGCACAGAAAACGTCTCCCATCGTGTTCTAGAAGTTGCAGAGATGTCTACCAAGTGTTTGGCAGGAAGAAAAGAAAAGTTGTCCAAAACAGCTTCCAATCGAATGTTCATGTGATTGGAAAAGTCAGGAGAGTGCAAAAGTACTGTTTTCTATCAGTTGGCAAGCTGCGCACACAATCCCAGTGTTGTACAGCTTGCTTCTTCACCTTCCCGAAGCTGCCGCTCTCCCCGGCTCCCGGAGCCGAAGAAGCGGCTTCGTCGCGCAAAGACGATTGTGCCGCTCACAGTGCTCTCCTTAGCGCGGCTTCTGCCCAAAGACGCCCAGGAGCGGCTCTTAGCTCCGGAGAGCATCCTACCTTCGTGTTTAGCGTCTTTTGTAGTCTACATCTTAGCAAATAGATTTTCCACTATGTCTGGCTAGGAAAAACTGTGCCAGTACAGAAAACATCTCCCATCGTGTTCTAGAAGTTGCAGAGATGTCTGCCAAGTGTTTGGCAGGAAGAAAAGAAAAGTTGTCCAAAACAGCTTCCAATCGAATGTTCATGTGATTGGAAAATTCAGGAGAGTGCAAAAGTACTGTTTTCTATCAGTTGGCAAGGTGCGCACACAATCCCAGTGTTTTAGAGCTTGCTTCTTCACCTTCCCGAAGTTTCCGCTCTCTCCCCGGCTCCCGGAGCCGAAGAAGCGGCTTGTTCGCGCAAAGACGATTGTGCCGCTCACAGTGCTCTCCTTAGCGCGGCTTCTGCCCAAAGACGCCCGGGAGCGGCTCTTAGCTCCGGAGAGCATCCTACCTTCGTCTTTAGCGCCTTTTGTAGTCTACATCTTAGCAAAACGCTCTCCCAGTATGTCTGGCTAGGAGAAACGGTTCCAGCACAGAAAACGTCTCCCATCGTGTTCTAGAAGTTGCAGAGATGTCTACCAAGTGTTTGGCAGGAAGAAAAGAAAAGTTGTCCAAAACAGCTTCCAATCGAATGTTCATGTGATTGGAAAAGTCAGGAGAGTGCAAAAGTACTGTTTTCTATCAGTTGGCAAGCTGCGCACACAATCCCAGTGTTGTACAGCTTGCTTCTTCACCTTCCCGAAGCTGCCGCTCTCCCCGGCTCCCGGAGCCGAAGAAGCGGCTTCGTCGCGCAAAGACGATTGTGCCGCTCACAGTGCTCTCCTTAGCGCGGCTTCTGCCCAAAGACGCCCAGGAGCGGCTCTTAGCTCCGGAGAGCATCCTACCTTCGTGTTTAGCGTCTTTTGTAGTCTACATCTTAGCAAATAGATTTTCCACTATGTCTGGCTAGGAAAAACTGTGCCAGTACAGAAAACATCTCCCATCGTGTTCTAGAAGTTGCAGAGATGTCTGCCAAGTGTTTGGCAGGAAGAAAAGAAAAGTTGTCCAAAACAGCTTCCAATCGAATGTTCATGTGATTGGAAAATTCAGGAGAGTGCAAAAGTACTGTTTTCTATCAGTTGGCAAGGTGCGCACACAATCCCAGTGTTTTAGAGCTTGCTTCTTCACCTTCCCGAAGTTTCCGCTCTCTCCCCGGCTCCCGGAGCCGAAGAAGCGGCTTCTTCGCGCAAAGACGATTGTGCCGCTCACAGTGCTCTCCTTAGCACGGCTTCTGCCCAAAGACGCCCGGGAGCGGCTCTTAGCTCCGGAGAGCATGCTACCTTCGTCTTTAGCGTCTTTTGTAGTCTACATCTTAGCAAATAGATTTTCCGCTATGTCTGGCAAGGAAAAACTGTGCCAGCACAGAAAACATCTCCCATCGTGTTCTAGAAGTTGCAGAGATGTCTGCCAAGTGTTTGGCAGGAAGAAAAGTTGTCCAAAACAGCTTCCAATCGAATGTTCATGTGATTGGAAAAGTCAGGAGTGCAAAAGTACTGTTTTCTATCAGTTGGCAAGCTGCGCACACAATCCCAGTGTTGTACAGCCTTCTTCACCTTCCCGAAGCTGCCGCTCTCTCCAGCTCCTGGAGCCGAAGAAGCGGCTTCTTCGCGCAAAGACGATTGTGCCGCTCACAGTGCTCTCCTTAGCGCAGCTTCCGCCCAAAGACGGCCGGGAGCGGCTCTTAGCTCTGGAGAGCATCCTACCTTCGTCTTTAGCGTCTCTTCTCATCTACATCTCAGCAAAATTAGAGACAATGTTACAAGAAAAAGGTCACTCTGAAATTTCAAAAACTGAGCTTAAAAACTTACTTATCTGGGTTAAAGCGAATACGCAAGATTTAAATCTGCAGTCCGCTTTTTCTTTTCATTTTTGGGATCAGATAAACTGGAGAATCTATAATCTAGTCTCTCTCAAAAAAGATGAAAGCTTAAGAGAACTTGTGCCGGTTTGTAGTGCGCTATTGTAGTGCTTTTTTAAACAAAGTGATAAAAATAAGATCAACTTGGACTCAGAAAACAGAGCTTCTGGTTCTCTCTCACGAAATTCCAGTAAACCAGAGACTGTGTGTGTATCGGAGAATGTTACAAGTGTTGTTGCAAATGCTGAAAGTATTGCTTTGAACTCTGTTGAACAAAATCTTTCTTCTCTCTCTCTGGGAAAAAATGAGACTCTTTCGGACTTTTCTTCGCGTTGTTCTGTTAATGTAAAAATATGTGACTCTTGTAAGGGGGATGGAACAAAGTGTGTAAAAGATGGAAATGAAAAAGTGACTGTACTTCCTAAAATTGTTTGTGCAGGGACACTGAAACCTGAATTGGATTCTGTTGGGCCTGGGGTGGAGGCTGAGGTGGCTGCTTCCACTCGGGAAATTGTGGTTCCAGGGAACTCTTTTTCAGTTAAGCAAAACCATGGTTGTTCTGGTGTTTGTCAATCTATAGATACAGAGAAAGAAAAATTGGCTTTAAGGGTGGAGTCCTTTGAAAGGAAGAGATGGAAGAAACTCGCGACTGTGTTGTTGCTGAAATTCAAAAAGCTGGACTTGAAATCTCTGCAATGAAAATTCAACAAGTTTCACCTTAGAAGTACCTGGGATGGAAGATGACTGAGACGACAAGAACACCACAAAAAATTCAGATCCGAACCAGAGTCAACAACCTACAAGAGTTACAACAACTTCTAGGAGAAATCAACTGGGTCAGACCGATGTTGGGAATCACCAATGATGAACTGAGTCCGCTCTTCCATTTGCTGAGAGGAAGTTGCGACATCACTTCGCCAAGAACTTTAACCCCTGAAGCTCGTGCTGCTCTCGACAAAGTCACAGAAGCTCTTCAAAAAAGACAAGCTCATCGCTGCGTTCCTGAAAATCCTTTCTTTCTTGCAATCTTAGGAGAGAAGAAGCAGCTTTGTGGTCTCATTTTCCAGTGGGATTCCACAGAACAAGATCCTTTGTTAATAATGGAATGGGATTTTCCTCCCTACAGGTTTTCAAAGACCATTTGCTCAGTTTTAGAAATGATTGCATACATTATAATTAAGGCTAGAACGAGATTGTTAACTTTGGCAGGTCAAGAATTTTCAGTTATCTATTTGCCATTGAAAAATGATTATTTCAATTGGGCAATGCAAAATTCTGATGATTTACAATATGCATTCTTAGGTTTTCCAGGTGTTTGTTCCATACACTATCCAGCTCACAAACTACTGCAAGCAAAATTGAGTTTCAGAGAAAAACCTAAATTTAGTGAAGAACCTTTACATGCTGTGACTCTCTTCACTGATGGCTCTGGTAAAAGCCACAAGTCCGTTGTGACTTGGTTTAATCAAAAGACTAATGTTTGGGAATCTGATATTCAAACAGTAGAGGGATCCCCTCAAATTGTTGAGCCTGCTGCAGTAGTTTGAGCTTTTCAGCTGTTTCCTCACCCTTTTAATTTGGTCACAGATTCTGCTTATGTTGCTAATGTAGTCAGGAGAATAGAAGGTTCCATTTTAAAGGATGTTAGTAATGAAACTTTACATCGTTGGCTTTCATGTCTTTTTATAACTTTGCAATATAGAACTAATCCATATTTTGTTTCTCACATTAGGGCGCATTCTTCACTTCCTGGATTTTTAGTGGAAGGAAATGCAAGAGCGGACAAGCTGACAATGGTCATTTCTAACACATTGCCAAATAGTTTTGAACAAGCAAAATTGAGTCGTGCCTTTTTCCACCAAAATGCACAAGCACTCATGCAAATGTTCCAAATCACTTAAAGTCAAGCTAAAGCTATCATTCATACTTGCCCTGACTGTCAATTGGTACAACCTCCTGTTTCTACAGGAGCAATCAACCCCCGAGGCTTACAAAGCCTACAGTTGTGGCAAACAGATGTTACTAAATAGCCTTCTTTTGGTAAATTTAAAAATATTCATGTTTCCATAGACACGTTCTCTGGTGCAGTTTTTGCTTCCCTTCACACAAGTGATACTGGCAGCCATGCCTGTCATCATTTCCTGCAAGCTTTTGCTTCATTGGGTATACCCCAAGAAGTAAAAACTGACAATGGCCCCGCATACATATCTCAAAAATTGGCCACATTTTTAAATGAATGGGGTGTTCGACACATTTTTGGTATTCCCCACTCTCCCACAAGCCAAGCAATCATTGAAAGAACACATCAAACCTTAAAACGCATATTAGATCAACAGAGAGGGGGAACGGAAATCACCCCACAGATGAGACTGAGTAAGGCTTTGTATGTTTTTAATTTTCTAAATAGTAAAAGTACAGAACCAGATCCACCAATCTTTAGACACTTTTCAAATAGCACACAGGCAAAACTGAAAGAACATCCTCCTCTTCTAATTAGAAACCCTGACTCTGGACAGATGGAAGGTCCGTTTCAATTAATAACGTGGGGCAAAGGGTATGCTTCTATTTCCACAGGTGCTGGAAGAATTAAGTGGGTTCCTGCCAAAAACGTCAAACCGTATCGCACTTCAGAACCTGTTGTCGAGCCTAGAACTGAGGAAGCGAGTACGCAGACGTAGACCGAATGGAAGGATCCCGGGTCTCGCCTGACGCCTCTTGTGCCTGACGTTCATTTTGCATCGGTGGAACCCGTGAACTCTGATTTTGTGCCAATTTTTATTTATGAGTATACGAATCAAATGCTGAATGTTTGTTTAACAAAGCTAATTTTTGGCTGAAAATTTAGGTTCTTGTTTTGGTTTAGAAAGAATTCTGCCAAAACTTAGTTCTTGAAAGAGATGGGGCAGAATCAAATGGTATACTTGTTTTGCTTGATTTTAATTGTTTTTTGTCGTGCAGATTTGCCTGAGGATCAACCGAAGACGAATGTTTGGGTGACCTTAGCCAAGGCTGCCGGATCGGATACTATATGTCTGTCTAATTCGGAACCAGAAAAGCCTTTCTCAACCTGTTTGGTTGGTGTGCCAGTGAAAGAGTTTCCTTTGGTCAGAAAAGAATCCAATGGTAAACCAGGTGGAATTGACAATGGAAACAGTCCTTCCTTCAATTGGAACATTTGTTCCAAGAAACTTCTCAGGGCAGCAAATGTTTCAAACAGTTGGGATGTGTTTCTACAGACGGACCAATCTCCACGGCAATTGCCAAAAGGGTATTGGATCATTTGCGGAGACAGAGGTTGGCAAGGCATTCCAGCCCACCTTGAAGGTGGCCCTTGCAGCATTGGTATGCTTACCATAATTGCCCCCACTGCCAAAGCAGTGATGAAAAAGAAACAAAGGAAAACGAGAGCTGTTCCTCATTATGATGAGAACTGTCAGAGTGATTTTATGCCTTGGAATGCCGCCAGAAGGGTTTCAGCAGGTATATTTCTACCCCAATTGGCTTCAGCTATGGCATTGAGACAATTAGATCGAGTTGGATGTTGGCTGAGCAAACAAGCTAATGCCACATCCTCCGCAATCAGTGATATGTTGACCAATGTTGATAGTATTAGACATGCTACTCTTCAAAACAGAGCAGCCATTGATTTTCTCTTACTGGCACAAGGACATGGTTGTGAGGAATTGGAAGGTTTGTGTTGTATGAATTTGTCTGATCATTCTGAATCCATTCACAAAAGCATTCAAAAATTAAAGGATCTGACAGCCCAAATTAAAGAAGATGGAGGTTCCTGGTTGGATGATTTGTATCAAAATTGCAGTTTTGCACCTTGGCTAAGGCAACTTTGCAAGATAGGTCTTTACATATTAGGTGTTCTAATACTGATATTGATAGTGGTACCTTGTATACTCTGTTGTGTTCGGCGAATGATGAACAAAACAGTCCGAGAAGTTTTTGTCATTCAAGCAGGAGAATTAGGAAGTAGAAGCACAGAGAGCGTACGAAATCTCACGAAAGCAGTAGATGAGGGTATTGACATGAACAAAGGTTTTGAATTAAGGCCTTGGAATCGACCAGAGTTTTTTGAACGATGCCTTGTGACTGTTGCCAAACATATCTCTTTCAGGGATTGGGTCTTCACAGCATTAAGTTGCTGTGCCGTAATATAGCGATGCTTCAGTTTAGTGAAAATAGGTCTTCAGCAGATAATAAGCAGAAATTTTGCA
Source organism: Melospiza georgiana (assembly GCF_028018845.1). Classification (NCBI taxonomy): domain Eukaryota; kingdom Metazoa; phylum Chordata; class Aves; order Passeriformes; family Passerellidae; genus Melospiza; species Melospiza georgiana. Next base: position 31,714,376 of record NC_080464.1, on the reverse strand, counting down.
ATAGAGCTATGAAACGCACATAGCAAGCGACAAGAAAATGAAAGCTTCTGGGTCAAACAGAGAGGGGGAAATGTTGGAATCCATAAGGTTAGAGGATTTTTAAGAAATGGTTACAAAGAAGTATGTAGGCCTTAGACTGGAGTTTTGTTAGCATTGCAGAAAATTTCCCATGCAAGCAGAAAAAGTTTTCCATGCAAGCAGAAAAGTTTCCCAAGCAGTAGACGTGACAAATAACAATAGGCTTCTGTAGAATTGGCTTTAGGATGGCAACAAGGTTATTTAATGTATATCTTTAGAAGGTTAGCATGAATAGAACTCTGTTCTTTGTCTCTTATCAACTAGTCTTTGTTTTAGCTACGATAACCTATGTTTTATAAGATTGGATAGAATGCTTGTCAATATGTGTTTTCTGTGTCTGATTGGCTGAATTCTAGTCTGAGATGATTTTATGTATTGCTGTATGAGCCCTGTTGAAGGAGACATTTTTTGGTGTGGATCAGTGAGCTGTCATGTCTCCATTTTGTATTTTGAGACTGATGTGTTGGAAATAAAAGCAAAAATCTCTTCACTGGTCTGGTTACCATGTTATCCATATTTGGATATTTTGCCGCGGCCTAGTGGGTTCCTTTTTTAAGGCGTGGGTTCCTGACACCATTGGACTTATACCTGTCCCGTCCCCCGCATATTGCTGCCCCGTGTGAGGACGTAGAATAGAAGAAAAACAAAGAAAAATCGTGGAAGCACCAGCCGCGGAGACCCAAGTGTTAACAAGGAGGACACTGTATCATCTCTCCCGCCGAAACCAAGAAAATTGTAAGTAACTTATCTCGGGAGAGCGCTTGGGTGACGTTGGGAGGAAAAATAGAGAAAAAGAAAATTATTAAAAGAGCACAAAAATGGGAACGAATTTATCAGAAGTTGAATGGGATGTTTTTCATCAATTAGAGACAATGTTACAAGAAAAAGGTCACTCTGAAATTTCAAAAACTGAGCTTAAAAACTTACTTATCTGGGTTAAAGCGAATACGCAAGATTTAAATCTGCAGTCTGCTTTTTCTTTTCATTTTTGGGATCAGATAAACTGGAGAATCTATAATCTAGTCTCTCTCAAAAAAGATGAAAGCTTAAGAGAACTTGTGCCGGTTTGTAGTGCGCTGTTGTAGTGCTTTTTTAAACAAAGTGATAAAAATAAGATCAACTTGGACTCAGAAAACAGAGCTTCTGGTTCTCTCTCACGAAATTCCAGTAAACCAGAGACTGTGTGTGTATCGGAGAATGTTACAAGTGTTGTTGCAAATGCTGAAAGTATTGCTTTGAACTCTGTTGAACAAAATCTTTCTTCTCTCTCTCTGGGAAAAAATGAGACTCTTTCGGACTTTTCTTCGCGTTGTTCTGTTAATGTAAAAATATGTGACTCTTGTAAGGGGGATGGAACAAAGTGTGTAAAAGATGGAAATGAAAAAGTGACTGTACTTCCTAAAATTGTTTGTGCAGGGACACTGAAACCTGAATTGGATTCTGTTGGGCCTGGGGTGGAGGCTGAGGTGGCTGCTTCCACTCGGGAAATTGTGGTTCCAGGGAACTCTTTTTCAGTTAAGCAAAACCATGGTTGTTCTGGTGTTTGTCAATCTATAGATACAGAGAAAGAAAAATTGGCTTTAAGGGTGGAGTCCTTTGAAAGGAAGAGATGGAAGAAACTCGCGACTGTGTTGTTGCTGAAATTCAAAAAGCTGGACTTGAAATCTCTGCAACGAAAATTCAACAAGTTTCACCTTAGAAGTACCTGGGATGGAAGATGACTGAGACGACAAGAACACCACAAAAAATTCAGATCCGAACCAGAGTCAACAACCTACAAGAGTTACAACAACTTCTAGGAGAAATCAACTGGGTCAGACCGATGTTGGGAATCACCAATGATGAACTGAGTCCGCTCTTCCATTTGCTGAGAGGAAGTTGCGACATCACTTCGCCAAGAACTTTAACCCCTGAAGCTCGTGCTGCTCTCGACAAAGTCACAGAAGCTCTTCAAAAAAGACAAGCTCATCGCTGCGTTCCTGAAAATCCTTTCTTTCTTGCAATCTTAGGAGAGAAGAAGCAGCTTTGTGGTCTCATTTTCCAGTGGGATTCCACAGAACAAGATCCTTTGTTAATAATGGAATGGGATTTTCCTCCCTACAGGTTTTCAAAGACCATTTGCTCAGTTTTAGAAATGATTGCATACATTATAATTAAGGCTAGAACCAGATTGTTAACTTTGGCAGGTCAAGAATTTTCAGTTATCTATTTGCCATTGAAAAATGATTATTTCAATTGGGCAATGCAAAATTCTGATGATTTACAATATGCATTCTTAGGTTTTCCAGGTGTTTGTTCCATACACTATCCAGCTCACAAACTACTGCAAGCAAAATTGAGTTTCAGAGAAAAACCTAAATTGAGTGAAGAACCTTTACATGCTGTGACTCTCTTCACTGATGGCTCTGGTAAAAGCCACAAGTCCGTTGTGACTTGGTTTAATCAAAAGACTAATGTTTGGGAATCTGATATTCAAACAGTAGAGGGATCCCCTCAAATTGTTGAGCCTGCTGCAGTAGTTTGAGCTTTTCAGCTGTTTCCTCAGCCTTTTAATTTGGTCACAGATTCTGCTTATGTTGCTAATGTAGTCAGGAGAATAGAAGGTTCCATTTTAAAGGATGTTAGTAATGAAACTTTACATCGTTGGCTTTCATGTCTTTTTATAACTTTGCAATATAGAACTAATCCATATTTTGTTTCTCACATTAGGGCGCATTCTTCACTTCCTGGATTTTTAGTGGAAGGAAATGCAAGAGCGGACAAGCTGACAATGGTCATTTCTAACACATTGCCAAATAGTTTTGAACAAGCAAAATTGAGTCGTGCCTTTTTCCACCAAAATGCACAAGCACTCATGCAAATGTTCCAAATCACTTAAAGTCAAGCTAAAGCTATCATTCATACTTGCCCTGACTGTCAATTGGTACAACCTCCTGTTTCTACAGGAGCAATCAACCCCCGAGGCTTACAAAGCCTACAGTTGTGGCAAACAGATGTTACTAAATAGCCTTCTTTTGGTAAATTTAAAAATATTCATGTTTCCATAGACACGTTCTCTGGTGCAGTTTTTGCTTCCCTTCACACAAGTGATACTGGCAGCCATGCCTGTCATCATTTCCTGCAAGCTTTTGCTTCATTGGGTATACCCCAAGAAGTAAAAACTGACAATGGCCCCGCATACATATCTCAAAAATTGGCCACATTTTTAAATGAATGGGGTGTTCGACACATTTTTGGTATTCCCCACTCTCCCACAAGCCAAGCAATCATTGAAAGAACACATCAAACCTTAAAACGCATATTAGATCAACAGAGAGGGGGAACGGAAATCACCCCACAGATGAGACTGAGTAAGGCTTTGTATGTTTTTAATTTTCTAAATAGTAAAAGTACAGAACCAGATCCACCAATCTTTAGACACTTTTCAAATAGCACACAGGCAAAACTGAAAGAACATCCTCCTCTTCTAATTAGAAACCCTGACTCTGGACAGATGGAAGGTCCGTTTCAATTAATAACGTGGGGCAAAGGGTATGCTTCTATTTCCACAGGTGCTGGAAGAATTAAGTGGGTTCCTGCCAAAAACGTCAAACCGTATCGCACTTCAGAACCTGTTGTCGAGCCTAGAACTGAGGAAGCGAGTACGCAGACGTAGACCGAATGGAAGGATCCCGGGTCTCGCCTGACGCCTCTTGTGCCTGACGTTCATTTTGCATCGGTGGAACCCGTGAACTCTGATTTTGTGCCAATTTTTATTTATGAGTATACGAATCAAATGCTGAATGTTTGTTTAACAAAGCTAATTTTTGGCTGAAAATTTAGGTTCTTGTTTTGGTTTAGAAAGAATTCTGCCAAAACTTAGTTCTTGAAAGAGATGGGGCAGAATCAAATGGTATACTTGTTTTGCTTGATTTTAATTGTTTTTTGTCGTGCAGATTTGCCTGAGGATCAACCGAAGACGAATGTTTGGGTGACCTTAGCCAAGGCTGCCGGATCGGATACTATATGTCTGTCTAATTCGGAACCAGAAAAGCCTTTCTCAACCTGTTTGGTTGGTGTGCCAGTGAAAGAGTTTCCTTTGGTCAGAAAAGAATCCAATGGTAAACCAGGTGGAATTGACAATGGAAACAGTCCTTCCTTCAATTGGAACATTTGTTCCAAGAAACTTCTCAGGGCAGCAAATGTTTCAAACAGTTGGGATGTGTTTCTACAGACGGACCAATCTCCACGGCAATTGCCAAAAGGGTATTGGATCATTTGCGGAGACAGAGGTTGGCAAGGCATTCCAGCCCACCTTGAAGGTGGCCCTTGCAGCATTGGTATGCTTACCATAATTGCCCCCACTGCCAAAGCAGTGATGAAAAAGAAACAAAGGAAAACGAGAGCTGTTCCTCATTATGATGAGAACTGTCAGAGTGATTTTATGCCTTGGAATGCCGCCAGAAGGGTTTCAGCAGGTATATTTCTACCCCAATTGGCTTCAGCTATGGCATTGAGACAATTAGATCGAGTTGGATGTTGGCTGAGCAAACAAGCTAATGCCACATCCTCCGCAATCAGTGATATGTTGACCAATGTTGATAGTATTAGACATGCTACTCTTCAAAACAGAGCAGCCATTGATTTTCTCTTACTGGCACAAGGACATGGTTGTGAGGAATTGGAAGGTTTGTGTTGTATGAATTTGTCTGATCATTCTGAATCCATTCACAAAAGCATTCAAAAATTAAAGGATCTGACAGCCCAAATTAAAGAAGATGGAGGTTCCTGGTTGGATGATTTGTATCAAAATTGCAGTTTTGCACCTTGGCTAAGGCAACTTTGCAAGATAGGTCTTTACATATTAGGTGTTCTAATACTGATATTGATAGTGGTACCTTGTATACTCTGTTGTGTTCGGCGAATGATGAACAAAACAGTCCGAGAAGTTTTTGTCATTCAAGCAGGAGAATTAGGAAGTAGAAGCACAGAGAGCGTACGAAATCTCACGAAAGCAGTAGATGAGGGTATTGACATGAACAAAGGTTTTGAATTAAGGCCTTGGAATCGACCAGAGTTTTTTGAACGATGCCTTGTGACTGTTGCCAAACATATCTCTTTCAGGGATTGGGTCTTCACAGCATTAAGTTGCTGTGCCGTAATATAGCGATGCTTCAGTTTAGTGAAAATAGGTCTTCAGCAGATAATAAGCAGAAATTTTGCAATAGAGCTATGAAACGCAAATAGCAAGCGACAAGAAAATGAAAGCTTCTGGGTCAAACAGAGAGGGGGAAATGTTGGAATCCATAAGGTTAGAGGATTTTTAAGAAATGGTTACAAAGAAGTATGTAGGCCTTAGACTGGAGTTTTGTTAGCATTGCAGAAAATTTCCCATGCAAGCAGAAAAAGTTTTCCATGCAAGCAGAAAAGTTTCCCAAGCAGTAGACGTGACAAATAACAATAGGCTTCTGTAGAATTGGCTTTAGGATGGCAACAAGGTTATTTAATGTATATCTTTAGAAGGTTAGCATGAATAGAACTCTGTTCTTTGTCTCTTATCAACTAGTCTTTGTTTTAGCTACGATAACCTATGTTTTATAAGATTGGATAGAATGCTTGTCAATATGTGTTTTCTGTGTCTGATTGGCTGAATTCTAGTCTGAGATGATTTTATGTATTGCTGTATGAGCCCTGTTGAAGGAGACATTTTTTGGTGTGGATCAGTGAGCTGTCATGTCTCCATTTTGTATTTTGAGACTGATGTGTTGGAAATAAAAGCAAAAATCTCTTCACTGGTCTGATTACCATGTTATCCATATTTGGATATTTTGCCGCGGCCTAGTGGGTTCCTTTTTTAAGGCGTGGGTTCCTGACACCATTGGACTTATACCTGTCCCGTCCCCCGCATATTGCTGCCCCGTGTGAGGACGTAGAATAGAAGAAAAACAAAGAAAAATCGTGGAAGCACCAGCCGCGGAGACCCAAGTGTTAACAAGGAGGACACTGTATCATCTCTCCCGCCGAAACCAAGAAAATTGTAAGTAACTTATCTCGGGAGAGCGCTTGGGTGACGTTGGGAGGAAAAATAGAGAAAAAGAAAATTATTAAAAGAGCACAAAAATGGGAACGAATTTATCAGAAGTTGAATGGGATGTTTTTCATCAATTAGAGACAATGTTACAAGAAAAAGGTCACTCTGAAATTTCAAAAACTGAGCTTAAAAACTTACTTATCTGGGTTAAAGCGAATACGCAAGATTTAAATCTGCAGTCTGCTTTTTCTTTTCATTTTTGGGATCAGATAAACTGGAGAATCTATAATCTAGTCTCTCTCAAAAAAGATGAAAGCTTAAGAGAACTTGTGCCGGTTTGTAGTGCGCTGTTGTAGTGCTTTTTTAAACAAAGTGATAAAAATAAGATCAACTTGGACTCAGAAAACAGAGCTTCTGGTTCTCTCTCACGAAATTCCAGTAAACCAGAGACTGTGTGTGTATCGGAGAATGTTACAAGTGTTGTTGCAAATGCTGAAAGTATTGCTTTGAACTCTGTTGAACAAAATCTTTCTTCTCTCTCTCTGGGAAAAAATGAGACTCTTTCGGACTTTTCTTCGCGTTGTTCTGTTAATGTAAAAATATGTGACTCTTGTAAGGGGGATGGAACAAAGTGTGTAAAAGATGGAAATGAAAAAGTGACTGTACTTCCTAAAATTGTTTGTGCAGGGACACTGAAACCTGAATTGGATTCTGTTGGGCCTGGGGTGGAGGCTGAGGTGGCTGCTTCCACTCGGGAAATTGTGGTTCCAGGGAACTCTTTTTCAGTTAAGCAAAACCATGGTTGTTCTGGTGTTTGTCAATCTATAGATACAGAGAAAGAAAAATTGGCTTTAAGGGTGGAGTCCTTTGAAAGGAAGAGATGGAAGAAACTCGCGACTGTGTTGTTGCTGAAATTCAAAAAGCTGGACTTGAAATCTCTGCAACGAAAATTCAACAAGTTTCACCTTAGAAGTACCTGGGATGGAAGATGACTGAGACGACAAGAACACCACAAAAAATTCAGATCCGAACCAGAGTCAACAACCTACAAGAGTTACAACAACTTCTAGGAGAAATCAACTGGGTCAGACCGATGTTGGGAATCACCAATGATGAACTGAGTCCGCTCTTCCATTTGCTGAGAGGAAGTTGCGACATCACTTCGCCAAGAACTTTAACCCCTGAAGCTCGTGCTGCTCTCGACAAAGTCACAGAAGCTCTTCAAAAAAGACAAGCTCATCGCTGCGTTCCTGAAAATCCTTTCTTTCTTGCAATCTTAGGAGAGAAGAAGCAGCTTTGTGGTCTCATTTTCCAGTGGGATTCCACAGAGCAAGATCCTTTGTTAATAATGGAATGGGATTTTCCTCCCTACAGGTTTTCAAAGACCATTTGCTCAGTTTTAGAAATGATTGCATACATTATAATTAAGGCTAGAACCAGATTGTTAACTTTGGCAGGTCAAGAATTTTCAGTTATCTATTTGCCATTGAAAAATGATTATTTCAATTGGGCAATGCAAAATTCTGATGATTTACAATATGCATTCTTAGGTTTTCCAGGTGTTTGTTCCATACACTATCCAGCTCACAAACTACTGCAAGCAAAATTGAGTTTCAGAGAAAAACCTAAATTGAGTGAAGAACCTTTACATGCTGTGACTCTCTTCACTGATGGCTCTGGTAAAAGCCACAAGTCCGTTGTGACTTGGTTTAATCAAAAGACTAATGTTTGGGAATCTGATATTCAAACAGTAGAGGGATCCCCTCAAATTGTTGAGCCTGCTGCAGTAGTTTGAGCTTTTCAGCTGTTTCCTCAGCCTTTTAATTTGGTCACAGATTCTGCTTATGTTGCTAATGTAGTCAGGAGAATAGAAGGTTCCATTTTAAAGGATGTTAGTAATGAAACTTTACATCGTTGGCTTTCATGTCTTTTTATAACTTTGCAATATAGAACTAATCCATATTTTGTTTCTCACATTAGGGCGCATTCTTCACTTCCTGGATTTTTAGTGGAAGGAAATGCAAGAGCGGACAAGCTGACAATGGTCATTTCTAACACATTGCCAAATAGTTTTGAACAAGCAAAATTGAGTCGTGCCTTTTTCCACCCAAATGCACAAGCACTCATGCAAATGTTCCAAATCACTTAAAGTCAAGCTAAAGCTATCATTCATACTTGCCCTGACTGTCAATTGGTACAACCTCCTGTTTCTACAGGAGCAATCAACCCCCGAGGCTTACAAAGCCTACAGTTGTGGCAAACAGATGTTACTAAATAGCCTTCTTTTGGTAAATTTAAAAATATTCATGTTTCCATAGACACGTTCTCTGGTGCAGTTTTTGCTTCCCTTCACACAAGTGATACTGGCAGCCATGCCTGTCATCATTTCCTGCAAGCTTTTGCTTCATTGGGTATACCCCAAGAAGTAAAAACTGACAATGGCCCCGCATACATATCTCAAAAATTGGCCACATTTTTAAATGAATGGGGTGTTCGACACATTTTTGGTATTCCCCACTCTCCCACAAGCCAAGCAATCATTGAAAGAACACATCAAACCTTAAAACGCATATTAGATCAACAGAGAGGGGGAACGGAAATCACCCCACAGATGAGACTGAGTAAGGCTTTGTATGTTTTTAATTTTCTAAATAGTAAAAGTACAGAACCAGATCCACCAATCTTTAGACACTTTTCAAATAGCACACAGGCAAAACTGAAAGAACATCCTCCTCTTCTAATTAGAAACCCTGACTCTGGACAGATGGAAGGTCCGTTTCAATTAATAACGTGGGGCAAAGGGTATGCTTCTATTTCCACAGGTGCTGGAAGAATTAAGTGGGTTCCCGCCAAAAACGTCAAACCGTATCGCACTTCAGAACCTGTTGTCGAGCCTAGAACTGAGGAAGCGAGTACGCAGACGTAGACCGAATGGAAGGATCCCGGGTCTCGCCTGACGCCTCTTGTGCCTGACGTTCATTGTGCATCGGTGGAACCCGTGAACTCTGATTTTGTGCCAATTTTTATTTATGAGTATACGAATGAAATGCTGAATGTTTGTTTAACAAAGCTAATTTTTGGCTGAAAATTTAGGTTCTTGTTTTGGTTTAGAAAGAATTCTGCCAAAACTTAGTTCTTGAAAGAGATGGGGCAGAATCAAATGGTATACTTGTTTTGCTTGATTTTAATTGTTTTTTGTCGTGCAGATTTGCCTGAGGATCAACCGAAGACGAATGTTTGGGTGACCTTAGCCAAGGCTGCCGGATCGGATACTATATGTCTGTCTAATTCGGAACCAGAAAAGCCTTTCTCAACCTGTTTGGTTGGTGTGCCAGTGAAAGAGTTTCCTTTGGTCAGAAAAGAATCCAATGGTAAACCAGGTGGAATTGACAATGGAAAGAGTCCTTCCTTCAATTGGAACATTTGTTCCAAGAAACTTCTCAGGGCAGCAAATGTTTCAAACAGTTGGGATGTGTTTCTACAGACGGACCAATCTCCACGGCAATTGCCAAAAGGGTATTGGATCATTTGCGGAGACAGAGGTTGGCAAGGCATTCCAGCCCACCTTGAAGGTGGCCCTTGCAGCATTGGTATGCTTACCATAATTGCCCCCACTGCCAAAGCAGTGATGAAAAAGAAACAAAGGAAAACGAGAGCTGTTCCTCATTATGATGAGAACTGTCAGAGTGATTTTATGCCTTGGAATGCCGCCAGAAGGGTTTCAGCAGGTATATTTCTACCCCAATTGGCTTCAGCTGTGGCATTGAGACAATTAGATCGAGTTGGATGTTGGCTGAGCAAACAAGCTAATGCCACATCCTCCGCAATCAGTGATATGTTGACCAATGTTGATACTATTAGACATGCTACTCTTCAAAACAGAGCAGCCATTGATTTTCTCTTACTGGCACAAGGACATGGTTGTGAGGAATTGGAAGGTTTGTGTTGTATGAATTTGTCTGATCATTCTGAATCCATTCACAAAAGCATTCAAAAATTCAAGGATCTGACAGCCCAAATTAAAGAAGATGGAGGTTCCTGGTTGGATGATTTGTATCAAAATTGCAGTTTTGCACCTTGGCTAAGGCAACTTTGCAAGATAGGTCTTTACATATTAGGTGTTCTAATACTGATATTGATAGTGGTACCTTGTATACTCTGTTGTGTTCGGCGAATGATGAACAAAACAGTCCGAGAAGTTTTTGTCATTCAAGCAGGAGAATTAGGAAGTAGAAGCACAGAGAGTGTACGAAATCTCACGAAAGCAGTAGATGAGGGTATTGACATGAACGAAGGTTTTGAATTAAGGCCTTGGAATCGACCAGAGTTTTTTGAACGATGCCTTGTGACTGTTGCCAAACATATCTCTTTCAGGGATTGGGTCTTCACAGCATTAAGTTGCTGTGCCGTAATATAGCAATGCTTCAGTTTAGTGAAAATAGGTCTTCAGCAGATAATAAGCAGAAATTTTGCAATAGAGCTATGAAACGCAAATAGCAAGCGACAAGAAAATGAAAGCTTCTGGGTCAAACAGTGAGGGGGAAATGTTGGAATCCATAAGGTTAGAGGATTTTTAAGAAATGGTTAAAAAGAAGTATGTAGGCCTTAGACTGGAGTTTTGTTAGCATTGCAGAAAAGTTTCCCATGCAAGCAGAAAAAGTTTTCCATGCAAGCAGAAAAGTTTCCCAAGCAGTAGACGTGACAAATAACAATAGGCTTCTGTAGAATTGGCTTTAGGATGGCAACAAGGTTATTTAATGTATATCTTTAGAAGGTTAGCATGAATAGAACTCTGTTCTTTGTCTCTTATCAACTAGTCTTTGTTTTAGCTACGATTACCTATGTTTTATAAGATTGGATAGAATGCTTGTCAAGATGTGTTTTCTGTGTCTGATTGGCTGAATTCTAGTCTGAGATGATTTTATGTATTGCTGTATGAGCCCTGTTGAAGGAGACATTTTTTGGTGTGGATCAGTGAGCTGTCATGTCTCCATTTTGTATTTTGAGACTGATGTGCTGGAAATAAAAGCAAAAATCTCTTCACTGGTCTGGTTACCATGTTATCCATATTTGGATATTTTGCCGCGGCCTAGTGGGTTCCTTTTTTAAGGCGTGGGTTCCTGACACCATTGGACTTATACCTGTCCCGTCCCCCGCATATTGCTGCCCCGTGTGAGGACGTAGAATAGAAGAAAAACAAAGAAAAATCGTGGAAGCACCAGCCGCGGAGACCCAAGTGTTAACAAGGAGGACACTGTATCATCTCTCCCGCCGAAACCAAGAAAATTGTAAGTAACTTATCTCGGGAGAGCGCTTGGGTGACGTTGGGAGGAAAAATAGAGAAAAAGAAAATTATTAAAAGAGCACAAAAATGGGAACGAATTTATCAGAAGTTGAATGGGATGTTTTTTATCAATTAGAGACAATGTTACAAGAAAAAGGTCACTCTGAAATTTCAAAAACTGAGCTTAAAAACTTACTTATCTGGGTTAAAGCGAATACGCAAGATTTAAATCTGCAGTCTGCTTTTTCTTTTCATTTTTGGGATCAGATAAACTGGAGAATCTATAATCTAGTCTCTCTCAAAAAAGATGAAAGCTTAAGAGAACTTGTGCCGGTTTGTAGTGCGCTGTTGTAGTGCTTTTTTAAACAAAGTGATAAAAATAAGATCAACTTGGACTCAGAAAACAGAGCTTCTGGTTCTCTCTCACGAAATTCCAGTAAACCAGAGACTGTGTGTGTATCGGAGAATGTTACAAGTGTTGTTGCAAATGCTGAAAGTATTGCTTTGAACTCTGTTGAACAAAATCTTTCTTCTCTCTCTCTGGGAAAAAATGAGACTCTTTCGGACTTTTCTTCGCGTTGTTCTGTTAATGTAAAAATATGTGACTCTTGTAAGGGGGATGGAACAAAGTGTGTAAAAGATGGAAATGAAAAAGTGACTGTACTTCCTAAAATTGTTTGTGCAGGGACACTGAAACCTGAATTGGATTCTGTTGGGCCTGGGGTGGAGGCTGAGGTGGCTGCTTCCACTCGGGAAATTGTGGTTCCAGGGAACTCTTTTTCAGTTAAGCAAAACCATGGTTGTTCTGGTGTTTGTCAATCTATAGATACAGAGAAAGAAAAATTGGCTTTAAGGGTGGAGTCCTTTGAAAGGAAGAGATGGAAGAAACTCGCGACTGTGTTGTTGCTGAAATTCAAAAAGCTGGACTTGAAATCTCTGCAACGAAAATTCAACAAGTTTCACCTTAGAAGTACCTGGGATGGAAGATGACTGAGACGACAAGAACACCACAAAAAATTCAGATCCGAACCAGAGTCAACAACCTACAAGAGTTACAACAACTTCTAGGAGAAATCAACTGGGTCAGACCGATGTTGGGAATCACCAATGATGAACTGAGTCCGCTCTTCCATTTGCTGAGAGGAAGTTGCGACATCACTTCGCCAAGAACTTTAACCCCTGAAGCTCGTGCTGCTCTCGACAAAGTCACAGAAGCTCTTCAAAAAAGACAAGCTCATCGCTGCGTTCCTGAAAATCCTTTCTTTCTTGCAATCTTAGGAGAGAAGAAGCAGCTTTGTGGTCTCATTTTCCAGTGGGATTCCACAGAACAAGATCCTTTGTTAATAATGGAATGGGATTTTCCTCCCTACAGGTTTTCAAAGACCATTTGCTCAGTTTTAGAAATGATTGCATACATTATAATTAAGGCTAGAACCAGATTGTTAACTTTGGCAGGTCAAGAATTTTCAGTTATCTATTTGCCATTGAAAAATGATTATTTCAATTGGGCAATGCAAAATTCTGATGATTTACAATATGCATTCTTAGGTTTTCCAGGTGTTTGTTCCATACACTATCCAGCTCACAAACTACTGCAAGCAAAATTGAGTTTCAGAGAAAAACCTAAATTTAGTGAAGAACCTTTACATGCTGTGACTCTCTTCACTGATGGCTCTGGTAAAAGCCACAAGTCCGTTGTGACTTGGTTTAATCAAAAGACTAATGTTTGGGAATCTGATATTCAAACAGTAGAGGGATCCCCTCAAATTGTTGAGCCTGCTGCAGTAGTTTGAGCTTTTCAGCTGTTTCCTCACCCTTTTAATTTGGTCACAGATTCTGCTTATGTTGCTAATGTAGTCAGGAGAATAGAAGGTTCCATTTTAAAGGATGTTAGTAATGAAACTTTATATCGTTGGCTTTCATGTCTTTTTATAACTTTGCAATATAGAACTAATCCATATTTTGTTTCTCACATTAGGGCGCATTCTTCACTTCCTGGATTTTTAGTGGAAGGAAATGCAAGAGCGGACAAGCTGACAATGGTCATTTCTAACACATTGCCAAATAGTTTTGAACAAGCAAAATTGAGTCGTGCCTTTTTCCACCCAAATGCACAAGCACTCATGCAAATGTTCCAAATCACTTAAAGTCAAGCTAAAGCTATCATTCATACTTGCCCTGACTGTCAATTGGTACAACCTCCTGTTTCTACAGGAGCAATCAACCCCCGAGGCTTACAAAGCCTACAGTTGTGGCAAACAGATGTTACTAAATAGCCTTCTTTTGGTAAATTTAAAAATATTCATGTTTCCATAGACACGTTCTCTGGTGCAGTTTTTGCTTCCCTTCACACAAGTGATACTGGCAGCCATGCCTGTCATCATTTCCTGCAAGCTTTTGCTTCATTGGGTATACCCCAAGAAGTAAAAACTGACAATGGCCCCGCATACATATCTCAAAAATTGGCCACATTTTTAAATGAATGGGGTGTTCGACACATTTTTGGTATTCCCCACTCTCCCACAAGCCAAGCAATCATTGAAAGAACACATCAAACCTTAAAACGCATATTAGATCAACAGAGAGGGGGAACGGAAATCACCCCACAGATGAGACTGAGTAAGGCTTTGTATGTTTTTAATTTTCTAAATAGTAAAAGTACAGAACCAGATCCACCAATCTTTAGACACTTTTCAAATAGCACACAGGCAAAACTGAAAGAACATCCTCCTCTTCTAATTAGAAACCCTGACTCTGGACAGATGGAAGGTCCGTTTCAATTAATAACGTGGGGCAAAGGGTATGCTTCTATTTCCACAGGTGCTGGAAGAATTAAGTGGGTTCCCGCCAAAAACGTCAAACCGTATCGCACTTCAGAACCTGTTGTCGAGCCTAGAACTGAGGAAGCGAGTACGCAGACGTAGACCGAATGGAAGGATCCCGGGTCTCGCCTGACGCCTCTTGTGCCTGACGTTCATTGTGCATCGGTGGAACCCGTGAACTCTGATTTTGTGCCAATTTTTATTTATGAGTATACGAATGAAATGCTGAATGTTTGTTTAACAAAGCTAATTTTTGGCTGAAAATTTAGGTTCTTGTTTTGGTTTAGAAAGAATTCTGCCAAAACTTAGTTCTTGAAAGAGATGGGGCAGAATCAAATGGTATACTTGTTTTGCTTGATTTTAATTGTTTTTTGTCGTGCAGATTTGCCTGAGGATCAACCGAAGACGAATGTTTGGGTGACCTTAGCCAAGGCTGCCGGATCGGATACTATATGTCTGTCTAATTCGGAACCAGAAAAGCCTTTCTCAACCTGTTTGGTTGGTGTGCCAGTGAAAGAGTTTCCTTTGGTCAGAAAAGAATCCAATGGTAAACCAGGTGGAATTGACAATGGAAACAGTCCTTCCTTCAATTGGAACATTTGTTCCAAGAAACTTCTCAGGGCAGCAAATGTTTCAAACAGTTGGGATGTGTTTCTACAGACGGACCAATCTCCACGGCAATTGCCAAAAGGGTATTGGATCATTTGCGGAGACAGAGGTTGGCAAGGCATTCCAGCCCACCTTGAAGGTGGCCCTTGCAGCATTGGTATGCTTACCATAATTGCCCCCACTGCCAAAGCAGTGATGAAAAAGAAACAAAGGAAAACGAGAGCTGTTCCTCATTATGATGAGAACTGTCAGAGTGATTTTATGCCTTGGAATGCCGCCAGAAGGGTTTCAGCAGGTATATTTCTACCCCAATTGGCTTCAGCTGTGGCATTGAGACAATTAGATCGAGTTGGATGTTGGCTGAGCAAACAAGCTAATGCCACATCCTCCGCAATCAGTGATATGTTGACCAATGTTGATACTATTAGACATGCTACTCTTCAAAACAGAGCAGCCATTGATTTTCTCTTACTGGCACAAGGACATGGTTGTGAGGAATTGGAAGGTTTGTGTTGTATGAATTTGTCTGATCATTCTGAATCCATTCACAAAAGCATTCAAAAATTAAAGGATCTGACAGCCCAAATTAAAGAAGATGGAGGTTCCTGGTTGGATGATTTGTATCAAAATTGCAGTTTTGCACCTTGGCTAAGGCAACTTTGCAAGATAGGTCTTTACATATTAGGTGTTCTAATACTGATATTGATAGTGGTACCTTGTATACTCTGTTGTGTTCGGCGAATGATGAACAAAACAGTCCGAGAAGTTTTTGTCATTCAAGCGGGAGAATTAGGAAGTAGAAGCACAGAGAGTGTACGAAATCTCACGAAAGCAGTAGATGAGGGTATTGACATGAACGAAGGTTTTGAATTAAGGCCTTGGAATCGACCAGAGTTTTTTGAACGATGCCTTGTGACTGTTGCCAAACATATCTCTTTCAGGGATTGGGTCTTCACAGCATTAAGTTGCTGTGCCGTAATATAGCAATGCTTCAGTTTAGTGAAAATAGGTCTTCAGCAGATAATAAGCAGAAATTTTGCAATAGAGCTATGAAACGCAAATAGCAAGCGACAAGAAAATGAAAGCTTCTGGGTCAAACAGAGAGGGGGAAATGTTGGAATCCATAAGGTTAGAGGATTTTTAAGAAATGGTTAAAAAGAAGTATGTAGGCCTTAGACTGGAGTTTTGTTAGCATTGCAGAAAAGTTTCCCATGCAAGCAGAAAAAGTTTTCCATGCAAGCAGAAAAGTTTCCCAAGCAGTAGACGTGACAAATAACAATAGGCTTCTGTAGAATTGGCTTTAGGATGGCAACAAGGTTATTTAATGTATATCTTTAGAAGGTTAGCATGAATAGAACTCTGTTCTTTGTCTCTTATCAACTAGTCTTTGTTTTAGCTACGATTACCTATGTTTTATAAGATTGGATAGAATGCTTGTCAAGATGTGTTTTCTGTGTCTGATTGGCTGAATTCTAGTCTGAGATGATTTTATGTATTGCTGTATGAGCCCTGTTGAAGGAGACATTTTTTGGTGTGGATCAGTGAGCTGTCATGTCTCCATTTTGTATTTTGAGACTGATGTGCTGGAAATAAAAGCAAAAATCTCTTCACTGGTCTGGTTACCATGTTATCCATATTTGGATATTTTGCCGCGGCCTAGTGGGTTCCTTTTTTAAGGCGTGGGTTCCTGACACCATTGGACTTATACCTGTCCCGTCCCCCGCATATTGCTGCCCCGTGTGAGGACGTAGAATAGAAGAAAAACAAAGAAAAATCGTGGAAGCACCAGCCGCGGAGACCCAAGTGTTAACAAGGAGGACACTGTATCATCTCTCCCGCCGAAACCAAGAAAATTGTAAGTAGCTTATCTCGGGAGAGCGCTTGGGTGACGTTGGGAGGAAAAATAGAGAAAAAGAAAATTATTAAAAGAGCACAAAAATGGGAACGAATTTATCAGAAGTTGAATGGGATGTTTTTCATCAATTAGAGACAATGTTACAAGAAAAAGGTCACTCTGAAATTTCAAAAACTGAGCTTAAAAACTTACTTATCTGGGTTAAAGCGAATACGCAAGATTTAAATCTGCAGTCTGCTTTTTCTTTTCATTTTTGAGATCAGATAAACTGGAGAATCTATAATCTAGTCTCTCTCAAAAAAGATGAAAGCTTAAGAGAACTTGTGCCGG
Source organism: Melospiza georgiana (assembly GCF_028018845.1). Taxonomy (NCBI): domain Eukaryota; kingdom Metazoa; phylum Chordata; class Aves; order Passeriformes; family Passerellidae; genus Melospiza; species Melospiza georgiana. Next base: position 31,697,388 of record NC_080464.1, on the reverse strand, counting down.
TTTGTAGTGCGCTGTTGTAGTGCTTTTTTAAACAAAGTGATAAAAATAAGATCAACTTGGACTCAGAAAACAGAGCTTCTGGTTCTCTCTCACGAAATTCCAGTAAACCAGAGACTGTGTGTGTATCGGAGAATGTTACAAGTGTTGTTGCAAATGCTGAAAGTATTGCTTTGAACTCTGTTGAACAAAATCTTTCTTCTCTCTCTCTGGGAAAAAATGAGACTCTTTCGGACTTTTCTTCGCGTTGTTCTGTTAATGTAAAAATATGTGACTCTTGTAAGGGGGATGGAACAAAGTGTGTAAAAGATGGAAATGAAAAAGTGACTGTACTTCCTAAAATTGTTTGTGCAGGGACACTGAAACCTGAATTGGATCTGTTGGGCCTGGGGTGGAGGCTGAGGTGGCTGCTTCCACTCGGGAAATTGTGGTTCCAGGGAACTCTTTTTCAGTTAAGCAAAACCATGGTTGTTCTGGTGTTTGTCAATCTATAGATACAGAGAAAGAAAAATTGGCTTTAAGGGTGGAGTCCTTTGAAAGGAAGAGATGGAAGAAACTCGCGACTGTGTTGTTGCTGAAATTCAAAAAGCTGGACTTGAAATCTCTGCAACGAAAATTCAACAAGTTTCACCTTAGAAGTACCTGGGATGGAAGATGACTGAGACGACAAGAACACCACAAAAAATTCAGATCCGAACCAGAGTCAACAACCTACAAGAGTTACAACAACTTCTAGGAGAAATCAACTGGGTCAGACCGATGTTGGGAATCACCAATGATGAACTGAGTCCGCTCTTCCATTTGCTGAGAGGAAGTTGCGACATCACTTCGCCAAGAACTTTAACCCCTGAAGCTCGTGCTGCTCTCGACAAAGTCACAGAAGCTCTTCAAAAAAGACAAGCTCATCGCTGCGTTCCTGAAAATCCTTTCTTTCTTGCAATCTTAGGAGAGAAGAAGCAGCTTTGTGGTCTCATTTTCCAGTGGGATTCCACAGAGCAAGATCCTTTGTTAATAATGGAATGGGATTTTCCTCCCTACAGGTTTTCAAAGACCATTTGCTCAGTTTTAGAAATGATTGCATACATTATAATTAAGGCTAGAACCAGATTGTTAACTTTGGCAGGTCAAGAATTTTCAGTTATCTATTTGCCATTGAAAAATGATTATTTCAATTGGGCAATGCAAAATTCTGATGATTTACAATATGCATTCTTAGGTTTTCCAGGTGTTTGTTCCATACACTATCCAGCTCACAAACTACTGCAAGCAAAATTGAGTTTCAGAGAAAAACCTAAATTTAGTGAAGAACCTTTACATGCTGTGACTCTCTTCACTGATGGCTCTGGTAAAAGCCACAAGTCCGTTGTGACTTGGTTTAATCAAAAGACTAATGTTTGGGAATCTGATATTCAAACAGTAGAGGGATCCCCTCAAATTGTTGAGCCTGCTGCAGTAGTTTGAGCTTTTCAGCTGTTTCCTCACCCTTTTAATTTGGTCACAGATTCTGCTTATGTTGCTAATGTAGTCAGGAGAATAGAAGGTTCCATTTTAAAGGATGTTAGTAATGAAACTTTATATCGTTGGCTTTCATGTCTTTTTATAACTTTGCAATATAGAACTAATCCATATTTTGTTTCTCACATTAGGGCGCATTCTTCGCTTCTTGGATTTTTAGTGGAAGGAAATGCAAGAGCGGACAAGCTGACAATGGTCATTTCTAACACATTGCCAAATAGTTTTGAACAAGCAAAATTGAGTCGTGCCTTTTTCCACCAAAATGCACAAGCACTCATGCAAATGTTCCAAATCACTTAAAGTCAAGCTAAAGCTATCATTCATACTTGCCCTGACTGTCAATTGGTACAACCTCCTGTTTCTACAGGAGCAATCAACCCCCGAGGCTTACAAAGCCTACAGTTGTGGCAAACAGATGTTACTAAATAGCCTTCTTTTGGTAAATTTAAAAATATTCATGTTTCCATAGACACGTTCTCTGGTGCAGTTTTTGCTTCCCTTCACACAAGTGATACTGGCAGCCATGCCTGTCATCATTTCCTGCAAGCTTTTGCTTCATTGGGTATACCCCAAGAAGTAAAAACTGACAATGGCCCCGCATACATATCTCAAAAATTGGCCACATTTTTAAATGAATGGGGTGTTCGACACATTTTTGGTATTCCCCACTCTCCCACAAGCCAAGCAATCATTGAAAGAACACATCAAACCTTAAAACGCATATTAGATCAACAGAGAGGGGGAACGGAAATCACCCCACAGATGAGACTGAGTAAGGCTTTGTATGTTTTTAATTTTCTAAATAGTAAAAGTACAGAACCAGATCCACCAATCTTTAGACACTTTTCAAATAGCACACAGGCAAAACTGAAAGAACATCCTCCTCTTCTAATTAGAAACCCTGACTCTGGACAGATGGAAGGTCCGTTTCAATTAATAACGTGGGGCAAAGGGTATGCTTCTATTTCCACAGGTGCTGGAAGAATTAAGTGGGTTCCCGCCAAAAACGTCAAACCGTATCGCACTTCAGAACCTGTTGTCGAGCCTAGAACTGAGGAAGCGAGTACGCAGACGTAGACCGAATGGAAGGATCCCGGGTCTCGCCTGACGCCTCTTGTGCCTGACGTTCATTGTGCATCGGTGGAACCCGTGAACTCTGATTTTGTGCCAATTTTTATTTATGAGTATACGAATGAAATGCTGAATGTTTGTTTAACAAAGCTAATTTTTGGCTGAAAATTTAGGTTCTTGTTTTGGTTTAGAAAGAATTCTGCCAAAACTTAGTTCTTGAAAGAGATGGGGCAGAATCAAATGGTATACTTGTTTTGCTTGATTTTAATTGTTTTTTGTCGTGCAGATTTGCCTGAGGATCAACCGAAGACGAATGTTTGGGTGACCTTAGCCAAGGCTGCCGGATCGGATACTATATGTCTGTCTAATTCGGAACCAGAAAAGCCTTTCTCAACCTGTTTGGTTGGTGTGCCAGTGAAAGAGTTTCCTTTGGTCAGAAAAGAATCCAATGGTAAACCAGGTGGAATTGACAATGGAAACAGTCCTTCCTTCAATTGGAACATTTGTTCCAAGAAACTTCTCAGGGCAGCAAATGTTTCAAACAGTTGGGATGTGTTTCTACAGACGGACCAATCTCCACGGCAATTGCCAAAAGGGTATTGGATCATTTGCGGAGACAGAGGTTGGCAAGGCATTCCAGCCCACCTTGAAGGTGGCCCTTGCAGCATTGGTATGCTTACCATAATTGCCCCCACTGCCAAAGCAGTGATGAAAAAGAAACAAAGGAAAACGAGAGCTGTTCCTCATTATGATGAGAACTGTCAGAGTGATTTTATGCCTTGGAATGCCGCCAGAAGGGTTTCAGCAGGTATATTTCTACCCCAATTGGCTTCAGCTATGGCATTGAGACAATTAGATCGAGTTGGATGTTGGCTGAGCAAACAAGCTAATGCTACATCCTCCGCAATCAGTGATATGTTGACCAATGTTGATACTATTAGACATGCTACTCTTCAAAACAGAGCAGCCATTGATTTTCTCTTACTGGCACAAGGACATGGTTGTGAGGAATTGGAAGGTTTGTGTTGTATGAATTTGTCTGATCATTCTGAATCCATTCACAAAAGCATTCAAAAATTAAAGGATCTGACAGCCCAAATTAAAGAAGATGGAGGTTCCTGGTTGGATGATTTGTATCAAAATTGCAGTTTTGCACCTTGGCTAAGGCAACTTTGCAAGATAGGTCTTTACATATTAGGTGTTCTAATACTGATATTGATAGTGGTACCTTGTATACTCTGTTGTGTTCGGCGAATGATGAACAAAACAGTCCGAGAAGTTTTTGTCATTCAAGCAGGAGAATTAGGAAGTAGAAGCACAGAGAGTGTACGAAATCTCACGAAAGCAGTAGATGAGGGTATTGACATGAACAAAGGTTTTGAATTAAGGCCTTGGAATCGACCAGAGTTTTTTGAACGATGCCTTGTGACTGTTGCCAAACATATCTCTTTCAGGGATTGGGTCTTCACAGCATTAAGTTGCTGTGCCGTAATATAGCGATGCTTCAGTTTAGTGAAAATAGGTCTTCAGCAGATAATAAGCAGAAATTTTGCAATAGAGCTATGAAACGCAAATAGCAAGCGACAAGAAAATGAAAGCTTCTGGGTCAAACAGAGAGGGGGAAATGTTGGAATCCATAAGGTTAGAGGATTTTTAAGAAATGGTTACAAAGAAGTATGTAGGCCTTAGACTGGAGTTTTGTTAGCATTGCAGAAAATTTCCCATGCAAGCAGAAAAAGTTTTCCATGCAAGCAGAAAAGTTTCCCAAGCAGTAGACGTGACAAATAACAATAGGCTTCTGTAGAATTGGCTTTAGGATGGCAACAAGGTTATTTAATGTATATCTTTAGAAGGTTAGCATGAATAGAACTCTGTTCTTTGTCTCTTATCAACTAGTCTTTGTTTTAGCTACGATAACCTATGTTTTATAAGATTGGATAGAATGCTTGTCAAGATGTGTTTTCTGTGTCTGATTGGCTGAATTCTAGTCTGAGATGATTTTATGTATTGCTGTATGAGCCTTGTTGAAGGAGACATTTTTTGGTGTGGATCAGTGAGCTGTCATGTCTCCATTTTGTATTTTGAGACTGATGTGTTGGAAATAAAAGCAAAAATCTCTTCACTGGTCTGGTTACCATGTTATCCATATTTGGATATTTTGCCGCGGCCTAGTGGGTTCCTTTTTTAAGGCGTGGGTTCCTGACACCATTGGACTTATACCTGTCCCGTCCCCCGCATATTGCTGCCCCGTGTGAGGACGTAGAATAGAAGAAAAACAAAGAAAAATCGTGGAAGCACCAGCCGCGGAGACCCAAGTGTTAACAAGGAGGACACTGTATCATCTCTCCCGCCGAAACCAAGAAAATTGTAAGTAACTTATCTCGGGAGAGCGCTTGGGTGACGTTGGGAGGAAAAATAGAGAAAAAGAAAATTATTAAAAGAGCACAAAAATGGGAACGAATTTATCAGAAGTTGAATGGGATGTTTTTCATCAATTAGAGACAATGTTACAAGAAAAAGGTCACTCTGAAATTTCAAAAACTGAGCTTAAAAACTTACTTATCTGGGTTAAAGCGAATACGCAAGATTTAAATCTGCAGTCTGCTTTTTCTTTTCATTTTTGGGATCAGATAAACTGGAGAATCTATAATCTAGTCTCTCTCAAAAAAGATGAAAGCTTAAGAGAACTTGTGCCGGTTTGTAGTGCGCTGTTGTAGTGCTTTTTTAAACAAAGTGATAAAAATAAGATCAACTTGGACTCAGAAAACAGAGCTTCTGGTTCTCTCTCACGAAATTCCAGTAAACCAGAGACTGTGTGTGTATCGGAGAATGTTACAAGTGTTGTTGCAAATGCTGAAAGTATTGCTTTGAACTCTGTTGAACAAAATCTTTCTTCTCTCTCTCTGGGAAAAAATGAGACTCTTTCGGACTTTTCTTCGCGTTGTTCTGTTAATGTAAAAATATGTGACTCTTGTAAGGGGGATGGAACAAAGTGTGTAAAAGATGGAAATGAAAAAGTGACTGTACTTCCTAAAATTGTTTGTGCAGGGACACTGAAACCTGAATTGGATTCTGTTGGGCCTGGGGTGGAGGCTGAGGTGGCTGCTTTCACTCGGGAAATTGTGGTTCCAGGGAACTCTTTTTCAGTTAAGCAAAACCATGGTTGTTCTGGTGTTTGTCAATCTATAGATACAGAGAAAGAAAAATTGGCTTTAAGGGTGGAGTCCTTTGAAAGGAAGAGATGGAAGAAACTCGCGACTGTGTTGTTGCTGAAATTCAAAAAGCTGGACTTGAAATCTCTGCAACGAAAATTCAACAAGTTTCACCTTAGAAGTACCTGGGATGGAAGATGACTGAGACGACAAGAACACCACAAAAAATTCAGATCCGAACCAGAGTCAACAACCTACAAGAGTTACAACAACTTCTAGGAGAAATCAACTGGGTCAGACCGATGTTGGGAATCACCAATGATGAACTGAGTCCGCTCTTCCATTTGCTGAGAGGAAGTTGCGACATCACTTCGCCAAGAACTTTAACCCCTGAAGCTCGTGCTGCTCTCGACAAAGTCACAGAAGCTCTTCAAAAAAGACAAGCTCATCGCTGCGTTCCTGAAAATCCTTTCTTTCTTGCAATCTTAGGAGAGAAGAAGCAGCTTTGTGGTCTCATTTTCCAGTGGGATTCCACAGAACAAGATCCTTTGTTAATAATGGAATGGGATTTTCCTCCCTACAGGTTTTCAAAGACCATTTGCTCAGTTTTAGAAATGATTGCATACATTATAATTAAGGCTAGAACGAGATTGTTAACTTTGGCAGGTCAAGAATTTTCAGTTATCTATTTGCCATTGAAAAATGATTATTTCAATTGGGCAATGCAAAATTCTGATGATTTACAATATGCATTCTTAGGTTTTCCAGGTGTTTGTTCCATACACTATCCAGCTCACAAACTACTGCAAGCAAAATTGAGTTTCAGAGAAAAACCTAAATTTAGTGAAGAACCTTTACATGCTGTGACTCTCTTCACTGATGGCTCTGGTAAAAGCCACAAGTCCGTTGTGACTTGGTTTAATCAAAAGACTAATGTTTGGGAATCTGATATTCAAACAGTAGAGGGATCCCCTCAAATTGTTGAGCCTGCTGCAGTAGTTTGAGCTTTTCAGCTGTTTCCTCACCCTTTTAATTTGGTCACAGATTCTGCTTATGTTGCTAATGTAGTCAGGAGAATAGAAGGTTCCATTTTAAAGGATGTTAGTAATGAAACTTTATATCGTTGGCTTTCATGTCTTTTTATAACTTTGCAATATAGAACTAATCCATATTTTGTTTCTCACATTAGGGCGCATTCTTCACTTCCTGGATTTTTAGTGGAAGGAAATGCAAGAGCGGACAAGCTGACAATGGTCATTTCTAACACATTGCCAAATAGTTTTGAACAAGCAAAATTGAGTCGTGCCTTTTTCCACCAAAATGCACAAGCACTCATGCAAATGTTCCAAATCACTTAAAGTCAAGCTAAAGCTATCATTCATACTTGCCCTGACTGTCAATTGGTACAACCTCCTGTTTCTACAGGAGCAATCAACCCCCGAGGCTTACAAAGCCTACAGTTGTGGCAAACAGATGTTACTAAATAGCCTTCTTTTGGTAAATTTAAAAATATTCATGTTTCCATAGACACGTTCTCTGGTGCAATTTTTGCTTCCCTTCACACAAGTGATACTGGCAGCCATGCCTGTCATCATTTCCTGCAAGCTTTTGCTTCATTGGGTATACCCCAAGAAGTAAAAACTGACAATGGCCCCGCATACATATCTCAAAAATTGGCCACATTTTTAAATGAATGGGGTGTTCGACACATTTTTGGTATTCCCCACTCTCCCACAAGCCAAGCAATCATTGAAAGAACACATCAAACCTTAAAACGCATATTAGATCAACAGAGAGGGGGAACGGAAATCACCCCACAGATGAGACTGAGTAAGGCTTTGTATGTTTTTAATTTTCTAAATAGTAAAAGTACAGAACCAGATCCACCAATCTTTAGACACTTTTCAAATAGCACACAGGCAAAACTGAAAGAACATCCTCCTCTTCTAATTAGAAACCCTGACTCTGGACAGATGGAAGGTCCGTTTCAATTAATAACGTGGGGCAAAGGGTATGCTTCTATTTCCACAGGTGCTGGAAGAATTAAGTGGGTTCCCGCCAAAAACGTCAAACCGTATCGCACTTCAGAACCTGTTGTCGAGCCTAGAACTGAGGAAGCGAGTACGCAGACGTAGACCGAATGGAAGGATCCCGGGTCTTGCCTGACGCCTCTTGTGCCTGACGTTCATTGTGCATCGGTGGAACCCGTGAACTCTGATTTTGTGCCAATTTTTATTTATGAGTATACGAATGAAATGCTGAATGTTTGTTTAACAAAGCTAATTTTTGGCTGAAAATTTAGGTTCTTGTTTTGGTTTAGAAAGAATTCTGCCAAAACTTAGTTCTTGAAAGAGATGGGGCAGAATCAAATGGTATACTTGTTTTGCTTGATTTTAATTGTTTTTTGTCGTGCAGATTTGCCTGAGGATCAACCGAAGACGAATGTTTGGGTGACCTTAGCCAAGGCTGCCGGATCGGATACTATATGTCTGTCTAATTCGGAACCAGAAAAGCCTTTCTCAACCTGTTTGGTTGGTGTGCCAGTGAAAGAGTTTCCTTTGGTCAGAAAAGAATCCAATGGTAAACCAGGTGGAATTGACAATGGAAACAGTCCTTCCTTCAATTGGAACATTTGTTCCAAGAAACTTCTCAGGGCAGCAAATGTTTCAAACAGTTGGGATGTGTTTCTACAGACGGACCAATCTCCACGGCAATTGCCAAAAGGGTATTGGATCATTTGCGGAGACAGAGGTTGGCAAGGCATTCCAGCCCACCTTGAAGGTGGCCCTTGCAGCATTGGTATGCTTACCATAATTGCCCCCACTGCCAAAGCAGTGATGAAAAAGAAACAAAGGAAAACGAGAGCTGTTCCTCATTATGATGAGAACTGTCAGAGTGATTTTATGCCTTGGAATGCCGCCAGAAGGGTTTCAGCAGGTATATTTCTACCCCAATTGGCTTCAGCTGTGGCATTGAGACAATTAGATCGAGTTGGATGTTGGCTGAGCAAACAAGCTAATGCCACATCCTCCGCAATCAGTGATATGTTGACCAATGTTGATAGTATTAGACATGCTACTCTTCAAAACAGAGCAGCCATTGATTTTCTCTTACTGGCACAAGGACATGGTTGTGAGGAATTGGAAGGTTTGTGTTGTATGAATTTGTCTGATCATTCTGAATCCATTCACAAAAGCATTCAAAAATTAAAGGATCTGACAGCCCAAATTAAAGAAGATGGAGGTTCCTGGTTGGATGATTTGTATCAAAATTGCAGTTTTGCACCTTGGCTAAGGCAACTTTGCAAGATAGGTCTTTACATATTAGGTGTTCTAATACTGATATTGATAGTGGTACCTTGTATACTCTGTTGTGTTCGGCGAATGATGAACAAAACAGTCCGAGAAGTTTTTGTCATTCAAGCAGGAGAATTAGGAAGTAGAAGCACAGAGAGTGTACGAAATCTCACGAAAGCAGTAGATGAGGGTATTGACATGAACGAAGGTTTTGAATTAAGGCCTTGGAATCGACCAGAGTTTTTTGAACGATGCCTTGTGACTGTTGCCAAACATATCTCTTTCAGGGATTGGGTCTTCACAGCATTAAGTTGCTGTGCCGTAATATAGCAATGCTTCAGTTTAGTGAAAATAGGTCTTCAGCAGATAATAAGCAGAAATTTTGCAATAGAGCTATGAAACGCAAATAGCAAGCGACAAGAAAATGAAAGCTTCTGGGTCAAACAGAGAGGGGGAAATGTTGGAATCCATAAGGTTAGAGGATTTTTAAGAAATGGTTAAAAAGAAGTATGTAGGCCTTAGACTGGAGTTTTGTTAGCATTGCAGAAAAGTTTCCCATGCAAGCAGAAAAAGTTTTCCATGCAAGCAGAAAAGTTTCCCAAGCAGTAGACGTGACAAATAACAATAGGCTTCTGTAGAATTGGCTTTAGGATGGCAACAAGGTTATTTAATGTATATCTTTAGAAGGTTAGCATGAATAGAACTCTGTTCTTTGTCTCTTATCAACTAGTCTTTGTTTTAGCTACGATTACCTATGTTTTATAAGATTGGATAGAATGCTTGTCAAGATGTGTTTTCTGTGTCTGATTGGCTGAATTCTAGTCTGAGATGATTTTATGTATTGCTGTATGAGCCCTGTTGAAGGAGACATTTTTTGGTGTGGATCAGTGAGCTGTCATGTCTCCATTTTGTATTTTGAGACTGATGTGCTGGAAATAAAAGCAAAAATCTCTTCACTGGTCTGGTTACCATGTTATCCATATTTGGATATTTTGCCGCGGCCTAGTGGGTTCCTTTTTTAAGGCGTGGGTTCCTGACACCATTGGACTTATACCTGTCCCGTCCCCCGCATATTGCTGCCCCGTGTGAGGACGTAGAATAGAAGAAAAACAAAGAAAAATCGTGGAAGCACCAGCCGCGGAGACCCAAGTGTTAACAAGGAGGACACTGTATCATCTCTCCCGCCGAAACCAAGAAAATTGTAAGTAGCTTATCTCGGGAGAGCGCTTGGGTGACGTTGGGAGGAAAAATAGAGAAAAAGAAAATTATTAAAAGAGCACAAAAATGGGAACGAATTTATCAGAAGTTGAATGGGATGTTTTTCATCAATTAGAGACAATGTTACAAGAAAAAGGTCACTCTGAAATTTCAAAAACTGAGCTTAAAAACTTACTTATCTGGGTTAAAGCGAATACGCAAGATTTAAATCTGCAGTCTGCTTTTTCTTTTCATTTTTGGGATCAGATAAACTGGAGAATCTATAATCTAGTCTCTCTCAAAAAAGATGAAAGCTTAAGAGAACTTGTGCCGGTTTGTAGTGCGCTGTTGTAGTGCTTTTTTAAACAAAGTGATAAAAATAAGATCAACTTGGACTCAGAAAACAGAGCTTCTGGTTCTCTCTCACGAAATTCCAGTAAACCAGAGACTGTGTGTGTATCGGAGAATGTTACAAGTGTTGTTGCAAATGCTGAAAGTATTGCTTTGAACTCTGTTGAACAAAATCTTTCTTCTCTCTCTCTGGGAAAAAATGAGACTCTTTCGGACTTTTCTTCGCGTTGTTCTGTTAATGTAAAAATATGTGACTCTTGTAAGGGGGATGGAACAAAGTGTGTAAAAGATGGAAATGAAAAAGTGACTGTACTTCCTAAAATTGTTTGTGCAGGGACACTGAAACCTGAATTGGATTCTGTTGGGCCTGGGGTGGAGGCTGAGGTGGCTGCTTCCACTCGGGAAATTGTGGTTCCAGGGAACTCTTTTTCAGTTAAGCAAAACCATGGTTGTTCTGGTGTTTGTCAATCTATAGATACAGAGAAAGAAAAATTGGCTTTAAGGGTGGAGTCCTTTGAAAGGAAGAGATGGAAGAAACTCGCGACTGTGTTGTTGCTGAAATTCAAAAAGCTGGACTTGAAATCTCTGCAACGAAAATTCAACAAGTTTCACCTTAGAAGTACCTGGGATGGAAGATGACTGAGACGACAAGAACACCACAAAAAATTCAGATCTGAACCAGAGTCAACAACCTACAAGAGTTACAACAACTTCTAGGAGAAATCAACTGGGTCAGACCGATGTTGGGAATCACCAATGATGAACTGAGTCCGCTCTTCCATTTGCTGAGAGGAAGTTGCGACATCACTTCGCCAAGAACTTTAACCCCTGAAGCTCGTGCTGCTCTCGACAAAGTCACAGAAGCTCTTCAAAAAAGACAAGCTCATCGCTGCGTTCCTGAAAATCCTTTCTTTCTTGCAATCTTAGGAGAGAAGAAGCAGCTTTGTGGTCTCATTTTCCAGTGGGATTCCACAGAGCAAGATCCTTTGTTAATAATGGAATGGGATTTTCCTCCCTACAGGTTTTCAAAGACCATTTGCTCAGTTTTAGAAATGATTGCATACATTATAATTAAGGCTAGAACCAGATTGTTAACTTTGGCAGGTCAAGAATTTTCAGTTATCTATTTGCCATTGAAAAATGATTATTTCAATTGGGCAATGCAAAATTCTGATGATTTACAATATGCATTCTTAGGTTTTCCAGGTGTTTGTTCCATACACTATCCAGCTCACAAACTACTGCAAGCAAAATTGAGTTTCAGAGAAAAACCTAAATTTAGTGAAGAACCTTTACATGCTGTGACTCTCTTCACTGATGGCTCTGGTAAAAGCCACAAGTCCGTTGTGACTTGGTTTAATCAAAAGACTAATGTTTGGGAATCTGATATTCAAACAGTAGAGGGATCCCCTCAAATTGTTGAGCCTGCTGCAGTAGTTTGAGCTTTTCAGCTGTTTCCTCACCCTTTTAATTTGGTCACAGATTCTGCTTATGTTGCTAATGTAGTCAGGAGAATAGAAGGTTCCATTTTAAAGGATGTTAGTAATGAAACTTTATATCGTTGGCTTTCATGTCTTTTTATAACTTTGCAATATAGAACTAATCCATATTTTGTTTCTCACATTAGGGCGCATTCTTCACTTCCTGGATTTTTAGTGGAAGGAAATGCAAGAGCGGACAAGCTGACAATGGTCATTTCTAACACATTGCCAAATAGTTTTGAACAAGCAAAATTGAGTCGTGCCTTTTTCCACCCAAATGCACAAGCACTCATGCAAATGTTCCAAATCACTTAAAGTCAAGCTAAAGCTATCATTCATACTTGCCCTGACTGTCAATTGGTACAACCTCCTGTTTCTACAGGAGCAATCAACCCCCGAGGCTTACAAAGCCTACAGTTGTGGCAAACAGATGTTACTAAATAGCCTTCTTTTGGTAAATTTAAAAATATTCATGTTTCCATAGACACGTTCTCTGGTGCAGTTTTTGCTTCCCTTCACACAAGTGATACTGGCAGCCATGCCTGTCATCATTTCCTGCAAGCTTTTGCTTCATTGGGTATACCCCAAGAAGTAAAAACTGACAATGGCCCCGCATACATATCTCAAAAATTGGCCACATTTTTAAATGAATGGGGTGTTCGACACATTTTTGGTATTCCCCACTCTCCCACAAGCCAAGCAATCATTGAAAGAACACATCAAACCTTAAAACGCATATTAGATCAACAGAGAGGGGGAACGGAAATCACCCCACAGATGAGACTGAGTAAGGCTTTGTATGTTTTTAATTTTCTAAATAGTAAAAGTACAGAACCAGATCCACCAATCTTTAGACACTTTTCAAATAGCACACAGGCAAAACTGAAAGAACATCCTCCTCTTCTAATTAGAAACCCTGACTCTGGACAGATGGAAGGTCCGTTTCAATTAATAACGTGGGGCAAAGGGTATGCTTCTATTTCCACAGGTGCTGGAAGAATTAAGTGGGTTCCCGCCAAAAACGTCAAACCGTATCGCACTTCAGAACCTGTTGTCGAGCCTAGAACTGAGGAAGCGAGTACGCAGACGTAGACCGAATGGAAGGATCCCGGGTCTTGCCTGACGCCTCTTGTGCCTGACGTTCATTGTGCATCGGTGGAACCCGTGAACTCTGATTTTGTGCCAATTTTTATTTATGAGTATACGAATGAAATGCTGAATGTTTGTTTAACAAAGCTAATTTTTGGCTGAAAATTTAGGTTCTTGTTTTGGTTTAGAAAGAATTCTGCCAAAACTTAGTTCTTGAAAGAGATGGGGCAGAATCAAATGGTATACTTGTTTTGCTTGATTTTAATTGTTTTTTGTCGTGCAGATTTGCCTGAGGATCAACCGAAGACGAATGTTTGGGTGACCTTAGCCAAGGCTGCCGGATCGGATACTATATGTCTGTCTAATTCGGAACCAGAAAAGCCTTTCTCAACCTGTTTGGTTGGTGTGCCAGTGAAAGAGTTTCCTTTGGTCAGAAAAGAATCCAATGGTAAACCAGGTGGAATTGACAATGGAAACAGTCCTTCCTTCAATTGGAACATTTGTTCCAAGAAACTTCTCAGGGCAGCAAATGTTTCAAACAGTTGGGATGTGTTTCTACAGACGGACCAATCTCCACGGCAATTGCCAAAAGGGTATTGGATCATTTGCGGAGACAGAGGTTGGCAAGGCATTCCAGCCCACCTTGAAGGTGGCCCTTGCAGCATTGGTATGCTTACCATAATTGCCCCCACTGCCAAAGCAGTGATGAAAAAGAAACAAAGGAAAACGAGAGCTGTTCCTCATTATGATGAGAACTGTCAGAGTGATTTTATGCCTTGGAATGCCGCCAGAAGGGTTTCAGCAGGTATATTTCTACCCCAATTGGCTTCAGCTGTGGCATTGAGACAATTAGATCGAGTTGGATGTTGGCTGAGCAAACAAGCTAATGCCACATCCTCCGCAATCAGTGATATGTTGACCAATGTTGATAGTATTAGACATGCTACTCTTCAAAACAGAGCAGCCATTGATTTTCTCTTACTGGCACAAGGACATGGTTGTGAGGAATTGGAAGGTTTGTGTTGTATGAATTTGTCTGATCATTCTGAATCCATTCACAAAAGCATTCAAAAATTCAAGGATCTGACAGCCCAAATTAAAGAAGATGGAGGTTCCTGGTTGGATGATTTGTATCAAAATTGCAGTTTTGCACCTTGGCTAAGGCAACTTTGCAAGATAGGTCTTTACATATTAGGTGTTCTAATACTGATATTGATAGTGGTACCTTGTATACTCTGTTGTGTTCGGCGAATGATGAACAAAACAGTCCGAGAAGTTTTTGTCATTCAAGCAGGAGAATTAGGAAGTAGAAGCACAGAGAGTGTACGAAATCTCACGAAAGCAGTAGATGAGGGTATTGACATGAACGAAGGTTTTGAATTAAGGCCTTGGAATCGACCAGAGTTTTTTGAACGATGCCTTGTGACTGTTGCCAAACATATCTCTTTCAGGGATTGGGTCTTCACAGCATTAAGTTGCTGTGCCGTAATATAGCAATGCTTCAGTTTAGTGAAAATAGGTCTTCAGCAGATAATAAGCAGAAATTTTGCAATAGAGCTATGAAACGCAAATAGCAAGCGACAAGAAAATGAAAGCTTCTGGGTCAAACAGTGAGGGGGAAATGTTGGAATCCATAAGGTTAGAGGATTTTTAAGAAATGGTTAAAAAGAAGTATGTAGGCCTTAGACTGGAGTTTTGTTAGCATTGCAGAAAAGTTTCCCATGCAAGCAGAAAAAGTTTTCCATGCAAGCAGAAAAGTTTCCCAAGCAGTAGACGTGACAAATAACAATAGGCTTCTGTAGAATTGGCTTTAGGATGGCAACAAGGTTATTTAATGTGTATCTTTAGAAGGTTGGCATGAATAGAACTCTGTTCTTTGTCTCTTATCAACTAGTCTTTGTTTTAGCTACGATTACCTATGTTTTATAAGATTGGATAGAATGCTTGTCAATATGTGTTTTCTGTGTCTGATTGGCTGAATTCTAGTCTGAGATGATTTTATGTATTGCTGTATGAGCCCTGTTGAAGGAGACATTTTTTGGTGTGGATCAGTGAGCTGTCATGTCTCCATTTTGTATTTTGAGACTGATGTGCTGGAAATAAAAGCAAAAATCTCTTCACTGGTCTGGTTACCATGTTATCCATATTTGGATATTTTGCCGTGGCCTAGTGGGTTCCTTTTTTAAGGCGTGGGTTCCTGACACCATTGGACTTATACCTGTCCCGTCCCCCGCATATTGCTGCCCCGTGTGAGGACGTAGAATAGAAGAAAAACAAAGAAAAATCGTGGAAGCACCAGCCGCGGAGACCCAAGTGTTAACAAGGAGGACACTGTATCATCTCTCCCGCCGAAACCAAGAAAATTGTAAGTAGCTTATCTCGGGAGAGCGCTTGGGTGACGTTGGGAGGAAAAATAGAGAAAAAGAAAATTATTAAAAGAGCACAAAAATGGGAACGAATTTATCAGAAGTTGAATGGGATGTTTTTTATCAATTAGAGACAATGTTACAAGAAAAAGGTCACTCTGAAATTTCAAAAACTGAGCTTAAAAACTTACTTATCTGGGTTAAAGCGAATACGCAAGATTTAAATCTGCAGTCTGCTTTTTCTTTTCATTTTTGAGATCAGATAAACTGGAGAATCTATAATCTAGTCTCTCTCAAAAAAGATGAAAGCTTAAGAGAACTTGTGCCGGTTTGTAGTGCGCTGTTGTAGTGCTTTTTTAAACAAAGTGATAAAAATAAGATCAACTTGGACTCAGAAAACAGAGCTTCTGGTTCTCTCTCACGAAATTCCAGTAAACCAGAGACTGTGTGTGTATCGGAGAATGTTACAAGTGTTGTTGCAAATGCTGAAAGTATTGCTTTGAACTCTGTTGAACAAAATCTTTCTTCTCTCTCTCTGGGAAAAAATGAGACTCTTTCGGACTTTTCTTCGCGTTGTTCTGTTAATGTAAAAATATGTGACTCTTGTAAGGGGGATGGAACAAAGTGTGTAAAAGATGGAAATGAAAAAGTGACTGTACTTCCTAAAATTGTTTGTGCAGGGACACTGAAACCTGAATTGGATTCTGTTGGGCCTGGGGTGGAGGCTGAGGTGGCTGCTTCCACTCGGGAAATTGTGGTTCCAGGGAACTCTTTTTCAGTTAAGCAAAACCATGGTTGTTCTGGTGTTTGTCAATCTATAGATACAGAGAAAGAAAAATTGGCTTTAAGGGTGGAGTCCTTTGAAAGGAAGAGATGGAAGAAACTCGCGACTGTGTTGTTGCTGAAATTCAAAAAGCTGGACTTGAAATCTCTGCAACGAAAATTCAACAAGTTTCACCTTAGAAGTACCTGGGATGGAAGATGACTGAGACGACAAGAACACCACAAAAAATTCAGATCCGAACCAGAGTCAACAACCTACAAGAGTTACAACAACTTCTAGGAGAAATCAACTGGGTCAGACCGATGTTGGGAATCACCAATGATGAACTGAGTCCGCTCTTCCATTTGCTGAGAGGAAGTTGCGACATCACTTCGCCAAGAACTTTAACCCCTGAAGCTCGTGCTGCTCTCGACAAAGTCACAGAAGCTCTTCAAAAAAGACAAGCTCATCGCTGCGTTCCTGAAAATCCTTTCTTTCTTGCAATCTTAGGAGAGAAGAAGCAGCTTTGTGGTCTCATTTTCCAGTGGGATTCCACAGAGCAAGATCCTTTGTTAATAATGGAATGGGATTTTCCTCCCTACAGGTTTTCAAAGACCATTTGCTCAGTTTTAGAAATGATTGCATACATTATAATTAAGGCTAGAACGAGATTGTTAACTTTGGCAGGTCAAGAATTTTCAGTTATCTATTTGCCATTGAAAAATGATTATTTCAATTGGGCAATGCAAAATTCTGATGATTTACAATATGCATTCTTAGGTTTTCCAGGTGTTTGTTCCATACACTATCCAGCTCACAAACTACTGCAAGCAAAATTGAGTTTCAGAGAAAAACCTAAATTTAGTGAAGAACCTTTACATGCTGTGACTCTCTTCACTGATGGCTCTGGTAAAAGCCACAAGTCCGTTGTGACTTGGTTTAATCAAAAGACTAATGTTTGGGAATCTGATATTCAAACAGTAGAGGGATCCCCTCAAATTGTTGAGCCTGCTGCAGTAGTTTGAGCTTTTCAGCTGTTTCCTCACCCTTTTAATTTGGTCACAGATTCTGCTTATGTTGCTAATGTAGTCAGGAGAATAGAAGGTTCCATTTTAAAGGATGTTAGTAATGAAACTTTATATCGTTGGCTTTCATGTCTTTTTATAACTTTGCAATATAGAACTAATCCATATTTTGTTTCTCACATTAGGGCGCATTCTTCACTTCCTGGATTTTTAGTGGAAGGAAATGCAAGAGCGGACAAGCTGACAATGGTCATTTCTAACACATTGCCAAATAGTTTTGAACAAGCAAAATTGAGTCGTGCCTTTTTCCACCCAAATGCACAAGCACTCATGCAAATGTTCCAAATCACTTAAAGTCAAGCTAAAGCTATCATTCATACTTGCCCTGACTGTCAATTGGTACAACCTCCTGTTTCTACAGGAGCAATCAACCCCCGAGGCTTACAAAGCCTACAGTTGTGGCAAACAGATGTTACTAAATAGCCTTCTTTTGGTAAATTTAAAAATATTCATGTTTCCATAGACACGTTCTCTGGTGCAGTTTTTGCTTCCCTTCACACAAGTGATACTGGCAGCCATGCCTGTCATCATTTCCTGCAAGCTTTTGCTTCATTGGGTATACCCCAAGAAGTAAAAACTGACAATGGCCCCGCATACATATCTCAAAAATTGGCCACATTTTTAAATGAATGGGGTGTTCGACACATTTTTGGTATTCCCCACTCTCCCACAAGCCAAGCAATCATTGAAAGAACACATCAAACCTTAAAACGCATATTAGATCAACAGAGAGGGGGAACGGAAATCACCCCACAGATGAGACTGAGTAAGGCTTTGTATGTTTTTAATTTTCTAAATAGTAAAAGTACAGAACCAGATCCACCAATCTTTAGACACTTTTCAAATAGCACACAGGCAAAACTGAAAGAACATCCTCCTCTTCTAATTAGAAACCCTGACTCTGGACAGATGGAAGGTCCGTTTCAATTAATAACGTGGGGCAAAGGGTATGCTTCTATTTCCACAGGTGCTGGAAGAATTAAGTGGGTTCCTGCCAAAAACGTCAAACCGTATCGCACTTCAGAACCTGTTGTCGAGCCTAGAACTGAGGAAGCGAGTACGCAGACGTAGACCGAATGGAAGGATCCCGGGTCTCGCCTGACGCCTCTTGTGCCTGACGTTCATTGTGCATCGGTGGAACCCGTGAACTCTGATTTTGTGCCAATTTTTATTTATGAGTATACGAATGAAATGCTGAATGTTTGTTTAACAAAGCTAATTTTTGGCTGAAAATTTAGGTTCTTGTTTTGGTTTAGAAAGAATTCTGCCAAAACTTAGTTCTTGAAAGAGATGGGGCAGAATCAAATGGTATACTTGTTTTGCTTGATTTTAATTGTTTTTTGTCGTGCAGATTTGCCTGAGGATCAACCGAAGACGAATGTTTGGGTGACCTTAGCCAAGGCTGCCGGATCGGATACTATATGTCTGTCTAATTCGGAACCAGAAAAGCCTTTCTCAACCTGTTTGGTTGGTGTGCCAGTGAAAGAGTTTCCTTTGGTCAGAAAAGAATCCAATGGTAAACCAGGTGGAATTGACAATGGAAACAGTCCTTCCTTCAATTGGAACATTTGTTCCAAGAAACTTCTCAGGGCAGCAAATGTTTCAAACAGTTGGGATGTGTTTCTACAGACGGACCAATCTCCACGGCAATTGCCAAAAGGGTATTGGATCATTTGCGGAGACAGAGGTTGGCAAGGCATTCCAGCCCACCTTGAAGGTGGCCCTTGCAGCATTGGTATGCTTACCATAATTGCCCCCACTGCCAAAGCAGTGATGAAAAAGAAACAAAGGAAAACGAGAGCTGTTCCTCATTATGATGAGAACTGTCAGAGTGATTTTATGCCTTGGAATGCCGCCAGAAGGGTTTCAGCAGGTATATTTCTACCCCAATTGGCTTCAGCTGTGGCATTGAGACAATTAGATCGAGTTGGATGTTGGCTGAGCAAACAAGCTAATGCCACATCCTCCGCAATCAGTGATATGTTGACCAATGTTGATAGTATTAGACATGCTACTCTTCAAAACAGAGCAGCCATTGATTTTCTCTTACTGGCACAAGGACATGGTTGTGAGGAATTGGAAGGTTTGTGTTGTATGAATTTGTCTGATCATTCTGAATCCATTCACAAAAGCATTCAAAAATTCAAGGATCTGACAGCCCAAATTAAAGAAGATGGAGGTTCCTGGTTGGATGATTTGTATCAAAATTGCAGTTTTGCACCTTGGCTAAGGCAACTTTGCAAGATAGGTCTTTACATATTAGGTGTTCTAATACTGATATTGATAGTGGTACCTTGTATACTCTGTTGTGTTCGGCGAATGATGAACAAAACAGTCCGAGAAGTTTTTGTCATTCAAGCAGGAGAATTAGGAAGTAGAAGCACAGAGAGTGTACGAAATCTCACGAAAGCAGTAGATGAGGGTATTGACATGAACGAAGGTTTTGAATTAAGGCCTTGGAATCGACCAGAGTTTTTTGAACGATGCCTTGTGACTGTTGCCAAACATATCTCTTTCAGGGATTGGGTCTTCACAGCATTAAGTTGCTGTGCCGTAATATAGCAATGCTTCAGTTTAGTGAAAATAGGTCTTCAGCAGATAATAAGCAGAAATTTTGCAATAGAGCTATGAAACGCAAATAGCAAGCGACAAGAAAATGAAAGCTTCTGGGTCAAACAGTGAGGGGGAAATGTTGGAATCCATAAGGTTAGAGGATTTTTAAGAAATGGTTAAAAAGAAGTATGTAGGCCTTAGACTGGAGTTTTGTTAGCATTGCAGAAAAGTTTCCCATGCAAGCAGAAAAAGTTTTCCATGCAAGCAGAAAAGTTTCCCAAGCAGTAGACGTGACAAATAACAATAGGCTTCTGTAGAATTGGCTTTAGGATGGCAACAAGGTTATTTAATGTGTATCTTTAGAAGGTTGGCATGAATAGAACTCTGTTCTTTGTCTCTTATCAACTAGTCTTTGTTTTAGCTACGATTACCTATGTTTTATAAGATTGGATAGAATGCTTGTCAATATGTGTTTTCTGTGTCTGATTGGCTGAATTCTAGTCTGAGATGATTTTATGTATTGCTGTATGAGCCCTGTTGAAGGAGACATTTTTTGGTGTGGATCAGTGAGCTGTCATGTCTCCATTTTGTATTTTGAGACTGATGTGCTGGAAATAAAAGCAAAAATCTCTTCACTGGTCTGGTTACCATGTTATCCATATTTGGATATTTTGCCGTGGCCTAGTGGGTTCCTTTTTTAAGGCGTGGGTTCCTGACACCATTGGACTTATACCTGTCCCGTCCCCCGCATATTGCTGCCCCGTGTGAGGACGTAGAATAGAAGAAAAACAAAGAAAAATCGTGGAAGCACCAGCCGCGGAGACCCAAGTGTTAACAAGGAGGACACTGTATCATCTCTCCCGCCGAAACCAAGAAAATTGTAAGTAACTTATCTCGGGAGAGCGCTTGGGTGACGTTGGGAGGAAAAATAGAGAAAAAGAAAATTATTAAAAGAGCACAAAAATGGGAACGAATTTATCAGAAGTTGAATGGGATGTTTTTTATCAATTAGAGACAATGTTACAAGAAAAAGGTCACTCTGAAATTTCAAAAACTGAGCTTAAAAACTTACTTATCTGGGTTAAAGCGAATACGCAAGATTTAAATCTGCAGTCTGCTTTTTCTTTTCATTTTTGGGATCAGATAAACTGGAGAATCTATAATCTAGTCTCTCTCAAAAAAGATGAAAGCTTAAGAGAACTTGTGCCGGTTTGTAGTGCGCTGTTGTAGTGCTTTTTTAAACAAAGTGATAAAAATAAGATCAACTTGGACTCAGAAAACAGAGCTTCTGGTTCTCTCTCACGAAATTCCAGTAAACCAGAGACTGTGTGTGTATCGGAGAATGTTACAAGTGTTGTTGCAAATGCTGAAAGTATTGCTTTGAACTCTGTTGAACAAAATCTTTCTTCTCTCTCTCTGGGAAAAAAATGAGACTCTTTCGGACTTTTCTTCGCGTTGTTCTGTTAATGTAAAAATATGTGACTCTTGTAAGGGGGATGGAACAAAGTGTGTAAAAGATGGAAATGAAAAAGTGACTGTACTTCCTAAAATTGTTTGTGCAGGGACACTGAAACCTGAATTGGATTCTGTTGGGCCTGGGGTGGAGGCTGAGGTGGCTGCTTCCACTCGGGAAATTGTGGTTCCAGGGAACTCTTTTTCAGTTAAGCAAAACCATGGTTGTTCTGGTGTTTGTCAATCTATAGATACAGAGAAAGAAAAATTGGCTTTAAGGGTGGAGTCCTTTGAAAGGAAGAGATGGAAGAAACTCGCGACTGTGTTGTTGCTGAAATTCAAAAAGCTGGACTTGAAATCTCTGCAACGAAAATTCAACAAGTTTCACCTTAGAAGTACCTGGGATGGAAGATGACTGAGACGACAAGAACACCACAGAAAATTCAGATCCGAACCAGAGTCAACAACCTACAAGAGTTACAACAACTTCTAGGAGAAATCAACTGGGTCAGACCGATGTTGGGAATCACCAATGATGAACTGAGTCCGCTCTTCCATTTGCTGAGAGGAAGTTGCGACATCACTTCGCCAAGAACTTTAACCCCTGAAGCTCGTGCTGCTCTCGACAAAGTCACAGAAGCTCTTCAAAAAAGACAAGCTCATCGCTGCGTTCCTGAAAATCCTTTCTTTCTTGCAATCTTAGGAGAGAAGAAGCAGCTTTGTGGTCTCATTTTCCAGTGGGATTCCACAGAACAAGATCCTTTGTTAATAATGGAATGGGATTTTCCTCCCTACAGGTTTTCAAAGACCATTTGCTCAGTTTTAGAAATGATTGCATACATTATAATTAAGGCTAGAACCAGATTGTTAACTTTGGCAGGTCAAGAATGTTCAGTTATCTATTTGCCATTGAAAAATGATTATTTCAATTGGGCAATGCAAAATTCTGATGATTTACAATATGCATTCTTAGGTTTTCCAGGTGTTTGTTCCATACACTATCCAGCTCACAAACTACTGCAAGCAAAATTGAGTTTCAGAGAAAAACCTAAATTTAGTGAAGAACCTTTACATGCTGTGACTCTCTTCACTGATGGCTCTGGTAAAAGCCACAAGTCCGTTGTGACTTGGTTTAATCAAAAGACTAATGTTTGGGAATCTGATATTCAAACAGTAGAGGGATCCCCTCAAATTGTTGAGCCTGCTGCAGTAGTTTGAGCTTTTCAGCTGTTTCCTCACCCTTTTAATTTGGTCACAGATTCTGCTTATGTTGCTAATGTAGTCAGGAGAATAGAAGGTTCCATTTTAAAGGATGTTAGTAATGAAACTTTATATCGTTGGCTTTCATGTCTTTTTATAACTTTGCAATATAGAACTAATCCATATTTTGTTTCTCACATTAGGGCGCATTCTTCACTTCCTGGATTTTTAGTGGAAGGAAATGCAAGAGCGGACAAGCTGACAATGGTCATTTCTAACACATTGCCAAATAGTTTTGAACAAGCAAAATTGAGTCGTGCCTTTTTCCACCAAAATGCACAAGCACTCATGCAAATGTTCCAAATCACTTAAAGTCAAGCTAAAGCTATCATTCATACTTGCCCTGACTGTCAATTGGTACAACCTCCTGTTTCTACAGGAGCAATCAACCCCCGAGGCTTACAAAGCCTACAGTTGTGGCAAACAGATGTTACTAAATAGCCTTCTTTTGGTAAATTTAAAAATATTCATGTTTCCATAGACACGTTCTCTGGTGCAATTTTTGCTTCCCTTCACACAAGTGATACTGGCAGCCATGCCTGTCATCATTTCCTGCAAGCTTTTGCTTCATTGGGTATACCCCAAGAAGTAAAAACTGACAATGGCCCCGCATACATATCTCAAAAATTGGCCACATTTTTAAATGAATGGGGTGTTCGACACATTTTTGGTATTCCCCACTCTCCCACAAGCCAAGCAATCATTGAAAGAACACATCAAACCTTAAAACGCATATTAGATCAACAGAGAGGGGGAACGGAAATCACCCCACAGATGAGACTGAGTAAGGCTTTGTATGTTTTTAATTTTCTAAATAGTAAAAGTACAGAACCAGATCCACCAATCTTTAGACACTTTTCAAATAGCACACAGGCAAAACTGAAAGAACATCCTCCTCTTCTAATTAGAAACCCTGACTCTGGACAGATGGAAGGTCCGTTTCAATTAATAACGTGGGGCAAAGGGTATGCTTCTATTTCCACAGGTGCTGGAAGAATTAAGTGGGTTCCCGCCAAAAACGTCAAACCGTATCGCACTTCAGAACCTGTTGTCGAGCCTAGAACTGAGGAAGCGAGTACGCAGACGTAGACCGAATGGAAGGATCCCGGGTCTCGCCTGACGCCTCTTGTGCCTGACGTTCATTGTGCATCGGTGGAACCCGTGAACTCTGATTTTGTGCCAATTTTTATTTATGAGTATACGAATGAAATGCTGAATGTTTGTTTAACAAAGCTAATTTTTGGCTGAAAATTTAGGTTCTTGTTTTGGTTTAGAAAGAATTCTGCCAAAACTTAGTTCTTGAAAGAGATGGGGCAGAATCAAATGGTATACTTGTTTTGCTTGATTTTAATTGTTTTTTGTCGTGCAGATTTGCCTGAGGATCAACCGAAGACGAATGTTTGGGTGACCTTAGCCAAGGCTGCCGGATCGGATACTATATGTCTGTCTAATTCGGAACCAGAAAAGCCTTTCTCAACCTGTTTGGTTGGTGTGCCAGTGAAAGAGTTTCCTTTGGTCAGAAAAGAATCCAATGGTAAACCAGGTGGAATTGACAATGGAAAGAGTCCTTCCTTCAATTGGAACATTTGTTCCAAGAAACTTCTCAGGGCAGCAAATGTTTCAAACAGTTGGGATGTGTTTCTACAGACGGACCAATCTCCACGGCAATTGCCAAAAGGGTATTGGATCATTTGCGGAGACAGAGGTTGGCAAGGCATTCCAGCCCACCTTGAAGGTGGCCCTTGCAGCATTGGTATGCTTACCATAATTGCCCCCACTGCCAAAGCAGTGATGAAAAAGAAACAAAGGAAAACGAGAGCTGTTCCTCATTATGATGAGAACTGTCAGAGTGATTTTATGCCTTGGAATGCCGCCAGAAGGGTTTCAGCAGGTATATTTCTACCCCAATTGGCTTCAGCTGTGGCATTGAGACAATTAGATCGAGTTGGATGTTGGCTGAGCAAACAAGCTAATGCCACATCCTCCGCAATCAGTGATATGTTGACCAATGTTGATAGTATTAGACATGCTACTCTTCAAAACAGAGCAGCCATTGATTTTCTCTTACTGGCACAAGGACATGGTTGTGAGGAATTGGAAGGTTTGTGTTGTATGAATTTGTCTGATCATTCTGAATCCATTCACAAAAGCATTCAAAAATTCAAGGATCTGACAGCCCAAATTAAAGAAGATGGAGGTTCCTGGTGGGATGATTTGTATCAAAATTGCAGTTTTGAACCTTGGCTAAGGCAACTTTGCAAGATAGATCTTTACATATTAGGTGTTCTAATACTGATATTGATAGTGGTACCTTGTATACTCTGTTGTGTTCGGCGAATGATGAACAAAACAGTCCGAGAAGTTTTTGTCATTCAAGCAGGAGAATTAGGAAGTAGAAGCACAGAGAGTGTACGAAATCTCACGAAAGCAGTAGATGAGGGTATTGACATGAACGAAGGTTTTGAATTAAGGCCTTGGAATCGACCAGAGTTTTTTGAACGATGCCTTGTGACTGTTGCCAAACATATCTCTTTCAGGGATTGGGTCTTCACAGCATTAAGTTGCTGTGCCGTAATATAGCAATGCTTCAGTTTAGTGAAAATAGGTCTTCAGCAGATAATAAGCAGAAATTTTGCAATAGAGCTATGAAACGCAAATAGCAAGCGACAAGAAAATGAAAGCTTCTGGGTCAAACAGTGAGGGGGAAATGTTGGAATCCATAAGGTTAGAGGATTTTTAAGAAATGGTTAAAAAGAAGTATGTAGGCCTTAGACTGGAGTTTTGTTAGCATTGCAGAAAAGTTTCCCATGCAAGCAGAAAAAGTTTTCCATGCAAGCAGAAAAGTTTCCCAAGCAGTAGACGTGACAAATAACAATAGGCTTCTGTAGAATTGGCTTTAGGATGGCAACAAGGTTATTTAATGTATATCTTTAGAAGGTTAGCATGAATAGAACTCTGTTCTTTGTCTCTTATCAACTAGTCTTTGTTTTAGCTACGATTACCTATGTTTTATAAGATTGGATAGAATGCTTGTCAAGATGTGTTTTCTGTGTCTGATTGGCTGAATTCTAGTCTGAGATGATTTTATGTATTGCTGTATGAGCCCTGTTGAAGGAGACATTTTTTGGTGTGGATCAGTGAGCTGTCATGTCTCCATTTTGTATTTTGAGACTGATGTGCTGGAAATAAAAGCAAAAATCTCTTCACTGGTCTGGTTACCATGTTATCCATATTTGGATATTTTGCCGCGGCCTAGTGGGTTCCTTTTTTAAGGCGTGGGTTCCTGACACCATTGGACTTATACCTGTCCCGTCCCCCGCATATTGCTGCCCCGTGTGAGGACGTAGAATAGAAGAAAAACAAAGAAAAATCGTGGAAGCACCAGCCGCGGAGACCCAAGTGTTAACAAGGAGGACACTGTATCATCTCTCCCGCCGAAACCAAGAAAATTGTAAGTAACTTATCTCGGGAGAGCGCTTGGGTGATGTTGGGAGGAAAAATAGAGAAAAAGAAAATTATTAAAAGAGCACAAAAATGGGAACGAATTTATCAGAAGTTGAATGGGATGTTTTTCATCAATTAGAGACAATGTTACAAGAAAAAGGTCACTCTGAAATTTCAAAAACTGAGCTTAAAAACTTACTTATCTGGGTTAAAGCGAATACGCAAGATTTAAATCTGCAGTCTGCTTTTTCTTTTCATTTTTGGGATCAGATAAACTGGAGAATCTATAATCTAGTCTCTCTCAAAAAAGATGAAAGCTTAAGAGAACTTGTGCCGGTTTGTAGTGCGCTGTTGTAGTGCTTTTTTAAACAAAGTGATAAAAATAAGATCAACTTGGACTCAGAAAACAGAGCTTCTGGTTCTCTCTCACGAAATTCCAGTAAACCAGAGACTGTGTGTGTATCGGAGAATGTTACAAGTGTTGTTGCAAATGCTGAAAGTATTGCTTTGAACTCTGTTGAACAAAATCTTTCTTCTCTCTCTCTGGGAAAAAATGAGACTCTTTCGGACTTTTCTTCGCGTTGTTCTGTTAATGTAAAAATATGTGACTCTTGTAAGGGGGATGGAACAAAGTGTGTAAAAGATGGAAATGAAAAAGTGACTGTACTTCCTAAAATTGTTTGTGCAGGGACACTGAAACCTGAATTGGATTCTGTTGGGCCTGGGGTGGAGGCTGAGGTGGCTGCTTTCACTCGGGAAATTGTGGTTCCAGGGAACTCTTTTTCAGTTAAGCAAAACCATGGTTGTTCTGGTGTTTGTCAATCTATAGATACAGAGAAAGAAAAATTGGCTTTAAGGGTGGAGTCCTTTGAAAGGAAGAGATGGAAGAAACTCGCGACTGTGTTGTTGCTGAAATTCAAAAAGCTGGACTTGAAATCTCTGCAACGAAAATTCAACAAGTTTCACCTTAGAAGTACCTGGGATGGAAGATGACTGAGACGACAAGAACACCACAAAAAATTCAGATCCAAACCAGAGTCAACAACCTACAAGAGTTACAACAACTTCTAGGAGAAATCAACTGGGTCAGACCGATGTTGGGAATCACCAATGATGAACTGAGTCCGCTCTTCCATTTGCTGAGAGGAAGTTGCGACATCACTTCGCCAAGAACTTTAACCCCTGAAGCTCGTGCTGCTCTCGACAAAGTCACAGAAGCTCTTCAAAAAAGACAAGCTCATCGCTGCGTTCCTGAAAATCCTTTCTTTCTTGCAATCTTAGGAGAGAAGAAGCAGCTTTGTGGTCTCATTTTCCAGTGGGATTCCACAGAACAAGATCCTTTGTTAATAATGGAATGGGATTTTCCTCCCTACAGGTTTTCAAAGACCATTTGCTCAGTTTTAGAAATGATTGCATACATTATAATTAAGGCTAGAACCAGATTGTTAACTTTGGCAGGTCAAGAATTTTCAGTTATCTATTTGCCATTGAAAAATGATTATTTCAATTGGGCAATGCAAAATTCTGATGATTTACAATATGCATTCTTAGGTTTTCCAGGTGTTTGTTCCATACACTATCCAGCTCACAAACTACTGCAAGCAAAATTGAGTTTCAGAGAAAAACCTAAATTTAGTGAAGAACCTTTACATGCTGTGACTCTCTTCACTGATGGCTCTGGTAAAAGCCACAAGTCCGTTGTGACTTGGTTTAATCAAAAGACTAATGTTTGGGAATCTGATATTCAAACAGTAGAGGGATCCCCTCAAATTGTTGAGCCTGCTGCAGTAGTTTGAGCTTTTCAGCTGTTTCCTCACCCTTTTAATTTGGTCACAGATTCTGCTTATGTTGCTAATGTAGTCAGGAGAATAGAAGGTTCCATTTTAAAGGATGTTAGTAATGAAACTTTATATCGTTGGCTTTCATGTCTTTTTATAACTTTGCAATATAGAACTAATCCATATTTTGTTTCTCACATTAGGGCGCATTCTTCACTTCCTGGATTTTTAGTGGAAGGAAATGCAAGAGCGGACAAGCTGACAATGGTCATTTCTAACACATTGCCAAATAGTTTTGAACAAGCAAAATTGAGTCGTGCCTTTTTCCACCAAAATGCACAAGCACTCATGCAAATGTTCCAAATCACTTAAAGTCAAGCTAAAGCTATCATTCATACTTGCCCTGACTGTCAATTGGTACAACCTCCTGTTTCTACAGGAGCAATCAACCCCCGAGGCTTACAAAGCCTACAGTTGTGGCAAACAGATGTTACTAAATAGCCTTCTTTTGGTAAATTTAAAAATATTCATGTTTCCATAGACACGTTCTCTGGTGCAGTTTTTGCTTCCCTTCACACAAGTGATACTGGCAGCCATGCCTGTCATCATTTCCTGCAAGCTTTTGCTTCATTGGGTATACCCCAAGAAGTAAAAACTGACAATGGCCCCGCATACATATCTCAAAAATTGGCCACATTTTTAAATGAATGGGGTGTTCGACACATTTTTGGTATTCCCCACTCTCCCACAAGCCAAGCAATCATTGAAAGAACACATCAAACCTTAAAACGCATATTAGATCAACAGAGAGGGGGAACGGAAATCACCCCACAGATGAGACTGAGTAAGGCTTTGTATGTTTTTAATTTTCTAAATAGTAAAAGTACAGAACCAGATCCACCAATCTTTAGACACTTTTCAAATAGCACACAGGCAAAACTGAAAGAACATCCTCCTCTTCTAATTAGAAACCCTGACTCTGGACAGATGGAAGGTCCGTTTCAATTAATAACGTGGGGCAAAGGGTATGCTTCTATTTCCACAGGTGCTGGAAGAATTAAGTGGGTTCCCGCCAAAAACGTCAAACCGTATCGCACTTCAGAACCTGTTGTCGAGCCTAGAACTGAGGAAGCGAGTACGCAGACGTAGACCGAATGGAAGGATCCCGGGTCTCGCCTGACGCCTCTTGTGCCTGACGTTCATTGTGCATCGGTGGAACCCGTGAACTCTGATTTTGTGCCAATTTTTATTTATGAGTATACGAATGAAATGCTGAATGTTTGTTTAACAAAGCTAATTTTTGGCTGAAAATTTAGGTTCTTGTTTTGGTTTAGAAAGAATTCTGCCAAAACTTAGTTCTTGAAAGAGATGGGGCAGAATCAAATGGTATACTTGTTTTGCTTGATTTTAATTGTTTTTTGTCGTGCAGATTTGCCTGAGGATCAACCGAAGACGAATGTTTGGGTGACCTTAGCCAAGGCTGCCGGATCGGATACTATATGTCTGTCTAATTCGGAACCAGAAAAGCCTTTCTCAACCTGTTTGGTTGGTGTGCCAGTGAAAGAGTTTCCTTTGGTCAGAAAAGAATCCAATGGTAAACCAGGTGGAATTGACAATGGAAACAGTCCTTCCTTCAATTGGAACATTTGTTCCAAGAAACTTCTCAGGGCAGCAAATGTTTCAAACAGTTGGGATGTGTTTCTACAGACGGACCAATCTCCACGGCAATTGCCAAAAGGGTATTGGATCATTTGCGGAGACAGAGGTTGGCAAGGCATTCCAGCCCACCTTGAAGGTGGCCCTTGCAGCATTGGTATGCTTACCATAATTGCCCCCACTGCCAAAGCAGTGATGAAAAAGAAACAAAGGAAAACGAGAGCTGTTCCTCATTATGATGAGAACTGTCAGAGTGATTTTATGCCTTGGAATGCCGCCAGAAGGGTTTCAGCAGGTATATTTCTACCCCAATTGGCTTCAGCTGTGGCATTGAGACAATTAGATCGAGTTGGATGTTGGCTGAGCAAACAAGCTAATGCCACATCCTCCGCAATCAGTGATATGTTGACCAATGTTGATAGTATTAGACATGCTACTCTTCAAAACAGAGCAGCCATTGATTTTCTCTTACTGGCACAAGGACATGGTTGTGAGGAATTGGAAGGTTTGTGTTGTATGAATTTGTCTGATCATTCTGAATCCATTCACAAAAGCATTCAAAAATTAAAGGATCTGACAGCCCAAATTAAAGAAGATGGAGGTTCCTGGTTGGATGATTTGTATCAAAATTGCAGTTTTGCACCTTGGCTAAGGCAACTTTGCAAGATAGGTCTTTACATATTAGGTGTTCTAATACTGATATTGATAGTGGCACCTTGTATACTCCGTTGGCTTCGGCGAATGATGAACAAAACAGTCCGAGAAGTTTTTGCCATTCAAGCAGGAGAATTAGGAAGTAGAAGCACAGAGAGTGTACGAAATCTCACGAAAGCAGTAGATGAGGGTATTGACATGAACGAAGGTTTTGAATTAAGGCCTTGGAATCGACCAGAGTTTTTTGAACGATGCCTTGTGACTGTTGCCAAACATATCTCTTTCAGGGATTGGGTCTTCACAGCATTAAGTTGCTGTGCCGTAATATAGCGATGCTTCAGTTTAGTGAAAATAGGTCTTCAGCAGATAATAAGCAGAAATTTTGCAATAGAGCTATGAAACGCAAATAGCAAGCGACAAGAAAATGAAAGCTTCTGGGTCAAACAGAGAGGGGGAAATGTTGGAATCCATAAGGTTAGAGGATTTTTAAGAAATGGTTAAAAAGAAGTATGTAGGCCTTAGACTAGAGTTTTGTTAGCATTGCAGAAAAGTTTCCCATGCAAGCAGAAAAAGTTTTCCATGCAAGCAGAAAAGTTTCCCAAGCAGTAGACGTGACAAATAACAATAGGCTTCTGTAGAATTGGCTTTAGGATGGCAACAAGGTTATTTAATGTGTATCTTTAGAAGGTTAGCATGAATAGAACTCTGTTCTTTGTCTCTTATCAACTAGTCTTTGTTTTAGCTACGATTACCTATGTTTTATAAGATTGGATAGAATGCTTGTCAATATGTGTTTTCTGTGTCTGATTGGCTGAATTCTAGTCTGAGATGATTTTATGTATTGCTGTATGAGCCCTGTTGAAGGAGACATTTTTTGGTGTGGATCAGTGAGCTGTCATGTCTCCATTTTGTATTTTGAGACTGATGTGCTGGAAATAAAAGCAAAAATCTCTTCACTGGTCTGGTTACCATGTTATCCATATTTGGATATTTTGCCGCGGCCTAGTGGGTTCCTTTTTTAAGGCGTGGGTTCCTGACACCATTGGACTTATACCTGTCCCGTCCCCCGCATATTGCTGCCCCGTGTGAGGACGTAGAATAGAAGAAAAACAAAGAAAAATCGTGGAAGCACCAGCCGCGGAGACCCAAGTGTTAACAAGGAGGACACTGTATCATCTCTCCCGCCGAAACCAAGAAAATTGTAAGTAACTTATCTCGGGAGAGCGCTTGGGTGATGTTGGGAGGAAAAATAGAGAAAAAGAAAATTATTAAAAGAGCACAAAAATGGGAACGAATTTATCAGAAGTTGAATGGGATGTTTTTCATCAATTAGAGACAATGTTACAAGAAAAAGGTCACTCTGAAATTTCAAAAACTGAGCTTAAAAACTTACTTATCTGGGTTAAAGCGAATACGCAAGATTTAAATCTGCAGTCTGCTTTTTCTTTTCATTTTTGGGATCAGATAAACTGGAGAATCTATAATCTAGTCTCTCTCAAAAAAGATGAAAGCTTAAGAGAACTTGTGCCGGTTTGTAGTGCGCTGTTGTAGTGCTTTTTTAAACAAAGTGATAAAAATAAGATCAACTTGGACTCAGAAAACAGAGCTTCTGGTTCTCTCTCACGAAATTCCAGTAAACCAGAGACTGTGTGTGTATCGGAGAATGTTACAAGTGTTGTTGCAAATGCTGAAAGTATTGCTTTGAACTCTGTTGAACAAAATCTTTCTTCTCTCTCTCTGGGAAAAAATGAGACTCTTTCGGACTTTTCTTCGCGTTGTTCTGTTAATGTAAAAATATGTGACTCTTGTAAGGGGGATGGAACAAAGTGTGTAAAAGATGGAAATGAAAAAGTGACTGTACTTCCTAAAATTGTTTGTGCAGGGACACTGAAACCTGAATTGGATTCTGTTGGGCCTGGGGTGGAGGCTGAGGTGGCTGCTTTCACTCGGGAAATTGTGGTTCCAGGGAACTCTTTTTCAGTTAAGCAAAACCATGGTTGTTCTGGTGTTTGTCAATCTATAGATACAGAGAAAGAAAAATTGGCTTTAAGGGTGGAGTCCTTTGAAAGGAAGAGATGGAAGAAACTCGCGACTGTGTTGTTGCTGAAATTCAAAAAGCTGGACTTGAAATCTCTGCAACGAAAATTCAACAAGTTTCACCTTAGAAGTACCTGGGATGGAAGATGACTGAGACGACAAGAACACCACAAAAAATTCAGATCCAAACCAGAGTCAACAACCTACAAGAGTTACAACAACTTCTAGGAGAAATCAACTGGGTCAGACCGATGTTGGGAATCACCAATGATGAACTGAGTCCGCTCTTCCATTTGCTGAGAGGAAGTTGCGACATCACTTCGCCAAGAACTTTAACCCCTGAAGCTCGTGCTGCTCTCGACAAAGTCACAGAAGCTCTTCAAAAAAGACAAGCTCATCGCTGCGTTCCTGAAAATCCTTTCTTTCTTGCAATCTTAGGAGAGAAGAAGCAGCTTTGTGGTCTCATTTTCCAGTGGGATTCCACAGAACAAGATCCTTTGTTAATAATGGAATGGGATTTTCCTCCCTACAGGTTTTCAAAGACCATTTGCTCAGTTTTAGAAATGATTGCATACATTATAATTAAGGCTAGAACCAGATTGTTAACTTTGGCAGGTCAAGAATTTTCAGTTATCTATTTGCCATTGAAAAATGATTATTTCAATTGGGCAATGCAAAATTCTGATGATTTACAATATGCATTCTTAGGTTTTCCAGGTGTTTGTTCCATACACTATCCAGCTCACAAACTACTGCAAGCAAAATTGAGTTTCAGAGAAAAACCTAAATTTAGTGAAGAACCTTTACATGCTGTGACTCTCTTCACTGATGGCTCTGGTAAAAGCCACAAGTCCGTTGTGACTTGGTTTAATCAAAAGACTAATGTTTGGGAATCTGATATTCAAACAGTAGAGGGATCCCCTCAAATTGTTGAGCCTGCTGCAGTAGTTTGAGCTTTTCAGCTGTTTCCTCACCCTTTTAATTTGGTCACAGATTCTGCTTATGTTGCTAATGTAGTCAGGAGAATAGAAGGTTCCATTTTAAAGGATGTTAGTAATGAAACTTTACATCGTTGGCTTTCATGTCTTTTTATAACTTTGCAATATAGAACTAATCCATATTTTGTTTCTCACATTAGGGCGCATTCTTCACTTCCTGGATTTTTAGTGGAAGGAAATGCAAGAGCGGACAAGCTGACAATGGTCATTTCTAACACATTGCCAAATAGTTTTGAACAAGCAAAATTGAGTCGTGCCTTTTTCCACCAAAATGCACAAGCACTCATGCAAATGTTCCAAATCACTTAAAGTCAAGCTAAAGCTATCATTCATACTTGCCCTGACTGTCAATTGGTACAACCTCCTGTTTCTACAGGAGCAATCAACCCCCGAGGCTTACAAAGCCTACAGTTGTGGCAAACAGATGTTACTAAATAGCCTTCTTTTGGTAAATTTAAAAATATTCATGTTTCCATAGACACGTTCTCTGGTGCAGTTTTTGCTTCCCTTCACACAAGTGATACTGGCAGCCATGCCTGTCATCATTTCCTGCAAGCTTTTGCTTCATTGGGTATACCCCAAGAAGTAAAAACTGACAATGGCCCCGCATACATATCTCAAAAATTGGCCACATTTTTAAATGAATGGGGTGTTCGACACATTTTTGGTATTCCCCACTCTCCCACAAGCCAAGCAATCATTGAAAGAACACATCAAACCTTAAAACGCATATTAGATCAACAGAGAGGGGGAACGGAAATCACCCCACAGATGAGACTGAGTAAGGCTTTGTATGTTTTTAATTTTCTAAATAGTAAAAGTACAGAACCAGATCCACCAATCTTTAGACACTTTTCAAATAGCACACAGGCAAAACTGAAAGAACATCCTCCTCTTCTAATTAGAAACCCTGACTCTGGACAGATGGAAGGTCCGTTTCAATTAATAACGTGGGGCAAAGGGTATGCTTCTATTTCCACAGGTGCTGGAAGAATTAAGTGGGTTCCTGCCAAAAACGTCAAACCGTATCGCACTTCAGAACCTGTTGTCGAGCCTAGAACTGAGGAAGCGAGTACGCAGACGTAGACCGAATGGAAGGATCCCGGGTCTCGCCTGACGCCTCTTGTGCCTGACGTTCATTGTGCATCGGTGGAACCCGTGAACTCTGATTTTGTGCCAATTTTTATTTATGAGTATACGAATGAAATGCTGAATGTTTGTTTAACAAAGCTAATTTTTGGCTGAAAATTTAGGTTCTTGTTTTGGTTTAGAAAGAATTCTGCCAAAACTTAGTTCTTGAAAGAGATGGGGCAGAATCAAATGGTATACTTGTTTTGCTTGATTTTAATTGTTTTTTGTCGTGCAGATTTGCCTGAGGATCAACCGAAGACGAATGTTTGGGTGACCTTAGCCAAGGCTGCCGGATCGGATACTATATGTCTGTCTAATTCGGAACCAGAAAAGCCTTTCTCAACCTGTTTGGTTGGTGTGCCAGTGAAAGAGTTTCCTTTGGTCAGAAAAGAATCCAATGGTAAACCAGGTGGAATTGACAATGGAAACAGTCCTTCCTTCAATTGGAACATTTGTTCCAAGAAACTTCTCAGGGCAGCAAATGTTTCAAACAGTTGGGATGTGTTTCTACAGACGGACCAATCTCCACGGCAATTGCCAAAAGGGTATTGGATCATTTGCGGAGACAGAGGTTGGCAAGGCATTCCAGCCCACCTTGAAGGTGGCCCTTGCAGCATTGGTATGCTTACCATAATTGCCCCCACTGCCAAAGCAGTGATGAAAAAGAAACAAAGGAAAACGAGAGCTGTTCCTCATTATGATGAGAACTGTCAGAGTGATTTTATGCCTTGGAATGCCGCCAGAAGGGTTTCAGCAGGTATATTTCTACCCCAATTGGCTTCAGCTGTGGCATTGAGACAATTAGATCGAGTTGGATGTTGGCTGAGCAAACAAGCTAATGCCACATCCTCGGCAATCAGTGATATGTTGACCAATGTTGATAGTATTAGACATGCTACTCTTCAAAACAGAGCAGCCATTGATTTTCTCTTACTGGCACAAGGACATGGTTGTGAGGAATTGGAAGGTTTGTGTTGTATGAATTTATCTGATCATTCTGAATCCATTCACAAAAGCATTCAAAAATTAAAGGATCTGACAGCCCAAATTAAAGAAGACGGAGGTTCCTGGTTGGATGATTTGTATCAAAATTGCAGTTTTGCACCTTGGCTAAGGCAACTTTGCAAGATAGGTCTTTACATATTAGGTGTTCTAATACTGATATTGATAGTGGTACCTTGTATACTCTGTTGTGTTCGGCGAATGATGAACAAAACAGTCCGAGAAGTTTTTGTCATTCAAGCAGGAGAATTAGGAAGTAGAAGCACAGAGAGTGTACGAAATCTCACGAAAGCAGTAGATGAGGGTATTGACATGAACGAAGGTTTTGAATTAAGGCCTTGGAATCGACCAGAGTTTTTTGAACGATGCCTTGTGACTGTTGCCAAACATATCTCTTTCAGGGATTGGGTCTTCACAGCATTAAGTTGCTGTGCCGTAATATAGCAATGCTTCAGTTTAGTGAAAATAGGTCTTCAGCAGATAATGAGCAGAAATTTTGCAATAGAGCTATGAAACGCAAATAGCAAGCGACAAGAAAATGAAAGCTTCTGGGTCAAACAGAGAGGGGGAAATGTTGGAATCCATAAGGTTAGAGGATTTTTAAGAAATGGTTAAAAAGAAGTATGTAGGCCTTAGACTGGAGTTTTGTTAGCATTGCAGAAAAGTTTCCCATGCAAGCAGAAAAAGTTTTCCATGCAAGCAGAAAAGTTTCCCAAGCAGTAGACGTGACAAATAACAATAGGCTTCTGTAGAATTGGCTTTAGGATGGCAACAAGGTTATTTAATGTATATCTTTAGAAGGTTAGCATGAATAGAACTCTGTTCTTTGTCTCTTATCAACTAGTCTTTGTTTTAGCTACGATTACCTATGTTTTATAAGATTGGATAGAATGCTTGTCAATATGTGTTTTCTGTGTCTGATTGGCTGAATTCTAGTCTGAGATGATTTTATGTATTGCTGTATGAGCCCTGTTGAAGGAGACATTTTTTGGTGTGGATCAGTGAGCTGTCATGTCTCCATTTTGTATTTTGAGACTGATGTGCTGGAAATAAAAGCAAAAATCTCTTCACTGGTCTGGTTACCATGTTATCCATATTTGGATATTTTGCCGCGGCCTAGTGGGTTCCTTTTTTAAGGCGTGGGTTCCTGACACCATTGGACTTATACCTGTCCCGTCCCCCGCATATTGCTGCCCCGTGTGAGGACGTAGAATAGAAGAAAAACAAAGAAAAATCGTGGAAGCACCAGCCGCGGAGACCCAAGTGTTAACAAGGAGGACACTGTATCATCTCTCCCGCCGAAACCAAGAAAATTGTAAGTAGCTTATCTCGGGAGAGCGCTTGGGTGACGTTGGGAGGAAAAATAGAGAAAAAGAAAATTATTAAAAGAGCACAAAAATGGGAACGAATTTATCAGAAGTTGAATGGGATGTTTTTCATCAATTAGAGAC
Source organism: Melospiza georgiana (assembly GCF_028018845.1). NCBI lineage: Eukaryota > Metazoa > Chordata > Aves > Passeriformes > Passerellidae > Melospiza > Melospiza georgiana. Next base: position 31,660,609 of record NC_080464.1, on the reverse strand, counting down.
AATGTTACAAGAAAAAGGTCACTCTGAAATTTCAAAAACTGAGCTTAAAATCTTACTTATCTGGGTTAAAGCGAATACGCAAGATTTAAATCTGCAGTCTGCTTTTTCTTTTCATTTTTGGGATCAGATAAACTGGAGAATCTATAATCTAGTCTCTCTCAAAAAAGATGAAAGCTTAAGAGAACTTGTGCCGGTTTGTAGTGCGCTATTGTAGTGCTTTTTTAAACAAAGTGATAAAAATAAGATCAACTTGGACTCAGAAAACAGAGCTTCTGGTTCTCTCTCACGAAATTCCAGTAAACCAGAGACTGTGTGTGTATCGGAGAATGTTACAAGTGTTGTTGCAAATGCTGAAAGTATTGCTTTGAACTCTGTTGAACAAAATCTTTCTTCTCTCTCTCTGGGAAAAAATGAGACTCTTTCGGACTTTTCTTCGCGTTGTTCTGTTAATGTAAAAATATGTGACTCTTGTAAGGGGGATGGAACAAAGTGTGTAAAAGATGGAAATGAAAAAGTGACTGTACTTCCTAAAATTGTTTGTGCAGGGACACTGAAACCTGAATTGGATTCTGTTGGGCCTGGGGTGGAGGCTGAGGTGGCTGCTTCCACTCGGGAAATTGTGGTTCCAGGGAACTCTTTTTCAGTTAAGCAAAACCATGGTTGTTCTGGTGTTTGTCAATCTATAGATACAGAGAAAGAAAAATTGGCTTTAAGGGTGGAGTCCTTTGAAAGGAAGAGATGGAAGAAACTCGCGACTGTGTTGTTGCTGAAATTCAAAAAGCTGGACTTGAAATCTCTGCAACGAAAATTCAACAAGTTTCACCTTAGAAGTACCTGGGATGGAAGATGACTGAGACGACAAGAACACCACAAAAAATTCAGATCCGAACCAGAGTCAACAACCTACAAGAGTTACAACAACTTCTAGGAGAAATCAACTGGGTCAGACCGATGTTGGGAATCACCAATGATGAACTGAGTCCGCTCTTCCATTTGCTGAGAGGAAGTTGCGACATCACTTCGCCAAGAACTTTAACCCCTGAAGCTCGTGCTGCTCTCGACAAAGTCACAGAAGCTCTTCAAAAAAGACAAGCTCATCGCTGCGTTCCTGAAAATCCTTTCTTTCTTGCAATCTTAGGAGAGAAGAAGCAGCTTTGTGGTCTCATTTTCCAGTGGGATTCCACAGAGCAAGATCCTTTGTTAATAATGGAATGGGATTTTCCTCCCTACAGGTTTTCAAAGACCATTTGCTCAGTTTTAGAAATGATTGCATACATTATAATTAAGGCTAGAACCAGATTGTTAACTTTGGCAGGTCAAGAATTTTCAGTTATCTATTTGCCATTGAAAAATGATTATTTCAATTGGGCAATGCAAAATTCTGATGATTTACAATATGCATTCTTAGGTTTTCCAGGTGTTTGTTCCATACACTATCCAGCTCACAAACTACTGCAAGCAAAATTGAGTTTCAGAGAAAAACCTAAATTTAGTGAAGAACCTTTACATGCTGTGACTCTCTTCACTGATGGCTCTGGTAAAAGCCACAAGTCCGTTGTGACTTGGTTTAATCAAAAGACTAATGTTTGGGAATCTGATATTCAAACAGTAGAGGGATCCCCTCAAATTGTTGAGCCTGCTGCAGTAGTTTGAGCTTTTCAGCTGTTTCCTCACCCTTTTAATTTGGTCACAGATTCTGCTTATGTTGCTAATGTAGTCAGGAGAATAGAAGGTTCCATTTTAAAGGATGTTAGTAATGAAACTTTATATCGTTGGCTTTCATGTCTTTTTATAACTTTGCAATATAGAACTAATCCATATTTTGTTTCTCACATTAGGGCGCATTCTTCGCTTCTTGGATTTTTAGTGGAAGGAAATGCAAGAGCGGACAAGCTGACAATGGTCATTTCTAACACATTGCCAAATAGTTTTGAACAAGCAAAATTGAGTCGTGCCTTTTTCCACCAAAATGCACAAGCACTCATGCAAATGTTCCAAATCACTTAAAGTCAAGCTAAAGCTATCATTCATACTTGCCCTGACTGTCAATTGGTACAACCTCCTGTTTCTACAGGAGCAATCAACCCCCGAGGCTTACAAAGCCTACAGTTGTGGCAAACAGATGTTACTAAATAGCCTTCTTTTGGTAAATTTAAAAATATTCATGTTTCCATAGACACGTTCTCTGGTGCAGTTTTTGCTTCCCTTCACACAAGTGATACTGGCAGCCATGCCTGTCATCATTTCCTGCAAGCTTTTGCTTCATTGGGTATACCCCAAGAAGTAAAAACTGACAATGGCCCCGCATACATATCTCAAAAATTGGCCACATTTTTAAATGAATGGGGTGTTCGACACATTTTTGGTATTCCCCACTCTCCCACAAGCCAAGCAATCATTGAAAGAACACATCAAACCTTAAAACGCATATTAGATCAACAGAGAGGGGGAACGGAAATCACCCCACAGATGAGACTGAGTAAGGCTTTGTATGTTTTTAATTTTCTAAATAGTAAAAGTACAGAACCAGATCCACCAATCTTTAGACACTTTTCAAATAGCACACAGGCAAAACTGAAAGAACATCCTCCTCTTCTAATTAGAAACCCTGACTCTGGACAGATGGAAGGTCCGTTTCAATTAATAACGTGGGGCAAAGGGTATGCTTCTATTTCCACAGGTGCTGGAAGAATTAAGTGGGTTCCCGCCAAAAACGTCAAACCGTATCGCACTTCAGAACCTGTTGTCGAGCCTAGAACTGAGGAAGCGAGTACGCAGACGTAGACCGAATGGAAGGATCCCGGGTCTCGCCTGACGCCTCTTGTGCCTGACGTTCATTGTGCATCGGTGGAACCCGTGAACTCTGATTTTGTGCCAATTTTTATTTATGAGTATACGAATGAAATGCTGAATGTTTGTTTAACAAAGCTAATTTTTGGCTGAAAATTTAGGTTCTTGTTTTGGTTTAGAAAGAATTCTGCCAAAACTTAGTTCTTGAAAGAGATGGGGCAGAATCAAATGGTATACTTGTTTTGCTTGATTTCAATTGTTTTTTGTCGTGCAGATTTGCCTGAGGATCAACCGAAGACGAATGTTTGGGTGACCTTAGCCAAGGCTGCCAGATCGGATACTATATGTCTGTCTAATTCGGAACCAGAAAAGCCTTTCTCAACCTGTTTGGTTGGTGTGCCAGTGAAAGAATTTCCTTTGGTCAGAAAAGAATCCAATGGTAAACCAGGTGGAATTGACAATGGAAACAGTCCTTCCTTCAATTGGAACATTTGTTCCAAGAAACTTCTCAGGGCAGCAAATGTTTCAAACAGTTGGGATGTGTTTCTACAGACGGACCAATCTCCACGGCAATTGCCAAAAGGGTATTGGATCATTTGCGGAGACAGAGGTTGGCAAGGCATTCCAGCCCACCTTGAAGGTGGCCCTTGCAGCATTGGTATGCTTACCATAATTGCCCCCACTGCCAAAGCAGTGATGAAAAAGAAACAAAGGAAAACAAGAGCTGTTCCTCATTATGATGAGAACTGTCAGAGTGATTTTATGCCTTGGAATGCCGCCAGAAGGGTTTCAGCAGGTATATTTCTACCCCAATTGGCTTCAGCTGTGGCATTGAGACAATTAGATCGAGTTGGATGTTGGCTGAGCAAACAAGCTAATGCCACATCCTCCGCAATCAGTGATATGTTGACCGATGTTGATAGTATTAGACATGCTACTCTTCAAAACAGAGCAGCCATTGATTTTCTCTTACTGGCACAAGGACATGGTTGTGAGGAATTGGAAGGTTTGTGTTGTATGAATTTGTCTGATCATTCTGAATCCATTCACAAAAGCATTCAAAAATTAAAGGATCTGACAGCCCAAATTAAAGAAGACGGAGGTTCCTGGTTGGATGATTTGTATCAAAATTGCAGTTTTGCACCTTGGCTAAGGCAACTTTGCAAGATAGGTCTTTACATATTAGGTGTTCTAATACTGATATTGATAGTGGTACCTTGTATACTCTGTTGTGTTCGGCGAATGATGAACAAAACAGTCCGAGAAGTTTTTGTCATTCAAGCAGGAGAATTAGGAAGTAGAAGCACAGAGAGTGTACGAAATCTCACGAAAGCAGTAGATGAGGGTATTGACATGAACGAAGGTTTTGAATTAAGGCCTTGGAATCGACCAGAGTTTTTTGAACGATGCCTTGTGACTGTTGCCAAACATATCTCTTTCAGGGATTGGGTCTTCACAGCATTAAGTTGCTGTGCCGTAATATAGCGATGCTTCAGTTTAGTGAAAATAGGTCTTCAGCAGATAATAAGCAGAAATTTTGCAATAGAGCTATGAAACGCAAATAGCAAGCGACAAGAAAATGAAAGCTTCTGGGTCAAACAGAGAGGGGGAAATGTTGGAATCCATAAGGTTAGAGGATTTTTAAGAAATGGTTAAAAAGAAGTATGTAGGCCTTAGACTGGAGTTTTGTTAGCATTGCAGAAAAGTTTCCCATGCAAGCAGAAAAAGTTTTCCATGCAAGCAGAAAAGTTTCCCAAGCAGTAGACGTGACAAATAACAATAGGCTTCTGTAGAATTGGCTTTAGGATGGCAACAAGGTTATTTAATGTATATCTTTAGAAGGTTAGCATGAATAGAACTCTGTTCTTTGTCTCTTATCAACTAGTCTTTGTTTTAGCTACGATTACCTATGTTTTATAAGATTGGATAGAATGCTTGTCAAGATGTGTTTTCTGTGTCTGATTGGCTGAATTCTAGTCTGAGATGATTTTATGTATTGCTGTATGAGCCCTGTTGAAGGAGACATTTTTTGGTGTGGATCAGTGAGCTGTCATGTCTCCATTTTGTATTTTGAGACTGATGTGCTGGAAATAAAAGCAAAAATCTCTTCACTGGTCTGGTTACCATGTTATCCATATTTGGATATTTTGCCGCGGCCTAGTGGGTTCCTTTTTAAAGGCGTGGGTTCCTGACACCATTGGACTTATACCTGTCCCGTCCCCCACATATTGCTGCCCCGTGTGAGGACGTAGAATAGAAGAAAAACAAAGAAAAATCGTGGAAGCACCAGCCGCGGAGACCCAAGTGTTAACAAGGAGGACACTGTATCATCTCTCCCGCCGAAACCAAGAAAATTGTAAGTAGCTTATCTCGGGAGAGCGCTTGGGTGACGTTGGGAGGAAAAATAGAGAAAAAGAAAATTATTAAAAGAGCACAAAAATGGGAACGAATTTATCAGAAGTTGAATGGGATGTTTTTCATCAATTAGAGACAATGTTACAAGAAAAAGGTCACTCTGAAATTTCAAAAATTGAGCTTAAAAACTTACTTATCTGGGTTAAAGCGAATACGCAAGATTTAAATCTGCAGTCTGCTTTTTCTTTTCATTTTTGGGATCAGATAAACTGGAGAATCTATAATCTAGTCTCTCTCAAAAAAGATGAAAGCTTAAGAGAACTTGTGCCGGTTTGTAGTGCGCTGTTGTAGTGCTTTTTTAAACAAAGTGATAAAAATAAGATCAACTTGGACTCAGAAAACAGAGCTTCTGGTTCTCTCTCACGAAATTCCAGTAAACCAGAGACTGTGTGTGTATCGGAGAATGTTACAAGTGTTGTTGCAAATGCTGAAAGTATTGCTTTGAACTCTGTTGAACAAAATCTTTCTTCTCTCTCTCTGGGAAAAAATGAGACTCTTTCGGACTTTTCTTCGCGTTGTTCTGTTAATGTAAAAATATGTGACTCTTGTAAGGGGGATGGAACAAAGTGTGTAAAAGATGGAAATGAAAAAGTGACTGTACTTCCTAAAATTGTTTGTGCGGGGACACTGAAACCTGAATTGGATTCTGTTGGGCCTGGGGTGGAGGCTGAGGTGGCTGCTTCCACTCGGGAAATTGTGGTTCCAGGGAACTCTTTTTCAGTTAAGCAAAACCATGGTTGTTCTGGTGTTTGTCAATCTATAGATACAGAGAAAGAAAAATTGGCTTTAAGGGTGGAGTCCTTTGAAAGGAAGAGATGGAAGAAACTCACGACTGTGTTGTTGCTGAAATTCAAAAAGCTGGTCTTGAAATCTCTGCAACGAAAATTCAACAAGTTTCACCTTAGAAGTACCTGGGATGGAAGATGACTGAGACGACAAGAACACCACAAAAAATTCAGATCCGAACCAGAGTCAACAACCTACAAGAGTTACAACAACTTCTAGGAGAAATCAACTGGGTCAGACCGATGTTGGGAATCACCAATGATGAACTGAGTCCGCTCTTCCATTTGCTGAGAGGAAGTTGCGACATCACTTCGCCAAGAACTTTAACCCCTGAAGCTCGTGCTGCTCTCGACAAAGTCACAGAAGCTCTTCAAAAAAAAAGACAAGCTCATCGCTGCGTTCCTGAAAATCCTTTCTTTCTTGCAATCTTAGGAGAGAAGAAGCAGCTTTGTGGTCTCATTTTCCAGTGGGATTCCACAGAGCAAGATCCTTTGTTAATAATGGAATGGGATTTTCCTCCCTACAGGTTTTCAAAGACCATTTGCTCAGTTTTAGAAATGATTGCATACATTATAATTAAGGCTAGAACCAGATTGTTAACTTTGGCAGGTCAAGAATTTTCAGTTATCTATTTGCCATTGAAAAATGATTATTTCAATTGGGCAATGCAAAATTCTGATGATTTACAATATGCATTCTTAGGTTTTCCAGGTGTTTGTTCCATACACTATCCAGCTCACAAACTACTGCAAGCAAAATTGAGTTTCAGAGAAAAACCTAAATTGAGTGAAGAACCTTTACATGCTGTGACTCTCTTCACTGATGGCTCTGGTAAAAGCCACAAGTCCGTTGTGACTTGGTTTAATCAAAAGACTAATGTTTGGGAATCTGATATTCAAACAGTAGAGGGATCCCCTCAAATTGTTGAGCCTGCTGCAGTAGTTTGAGCTTTTCAGCTGTTTCCTCAGCCTTTTAATTTGGTCACAGATTCTGCTTATGTTGCTAATGTAGTCAGGAGAATAGAAGGTTCCATTTTAAAGGATGTTAGTAATGAAACTTTACATCGTTGGCTTTCATGTCTTTTTATAACTTTGCAATATAGAACTAATCCATATTTTGTTTCTCACATTAGGGCGCATTCTTCACTTCCTGGATTTTTAGTGGAAGGAAATGCAAGAGCGGACAAGCTGACAATGGTCATTTCTAACACATTGCCAAATAGTTTTGAACAAGCAAAATTGAGTCGTGCCTTTTTCCACCAAAATGCACAAGCACTCATGCAAATGTTCCAAATCACTTAAAGTCAAGCTAAAGCTATCATTCATACTTGCCGACTGTCAATTGGTACAACCTCCTGTTTCTACAGGAGCAATCAACCCCCGAGGCTTACAAAGCCTACAGTTGTGGCAAACAGATGTTACTAAATAGCCTTCTTTTGGTAAATTTAAAAATATTCATGTTTCCATAGACACGTTCTCTGGTGCAGTTTTTGCTTCCCTTCACACAAGTGATACTGGCAGCCATGCCTGTCATCATTTCCTGCAAGCTTTTGCTTCATTGGGTATACCCCAAGAAGTAAAAACTGACAATGGCCCCGCATACATATCTCAAAAATTGGCCACATTTTTAAATGAATGGGGTGTTCGACACATTTTTGGTATTCCCCACTCTCCCACAAGCCAAGCAATCATTGAAAGAACACATCAAACCTTAAAACGCATATTAGATCAACAGAGAGGGGGAACGGAAATCACCCCACAGATGAGACTGAGTAAGGCTTTGTATGTTTTTAATTTTCTAAATAGTAAAAGTACAGAACCAGATCCACCAATCTTTAGACACTTTTCAAATAGCACACAGGCAAAACTGAAAGAACATCCTCCTCTTCTAATTAGAAACCCTGACTCTGGACAGATGGAAGGTCCGTTTCAATTAATAACGTGGGGCAAAGGGTATGCTTCTATTTCCACAGGTGCTGGAAGAATTAAGTGGGTTCCTGCCAAAAACGTCAAACCGTATCGCACTTCAGAACCTGTTGTCGAGCCTAGAACTGAGGAAGCGAGTACGCAGACGTAGACCGAATGGAAGGATCCCGGGTCTCGCCTGACGCCTCTTGTGCCTGACGTTCATTGTGCATCGGTGGAACCCGTGAACTCTGATTTTGTGCCAATTTTTATTTATGAGTATACGAATGAAATGCTGAATGTTTGTTTAACAAAGCTAATTTTTGGCTGAAAATTTAGGTTCTTGTTTTGGTTTAGAAAGAATTCTGCCAAAACTTAGTTCTTGAAAGAGATGGGGCAGAATCAAATGGTATACTTGTTTTGCTTGATTTTAATTGTTTTTTGTCGTGCAGATTTGCCTGAGGATCAACCGAAGACGAATGTTTGGGTGACCTTAGCCAAGGCTGCCGGATCGGATACTATATGTCTGTCTAATTCGGAACCAGAAAAGCCTTTCTCAACCTGTTTGGTTGGTGTGCCAGTGAAAGAGTTTCCTTTGGTCAGAAAAGAATCCAATGGTAAACCAGGTGGAATTGACAATGGAAACAGTCCTTCCTTCAATTGGAACATTTGTTCCAAGAAACTTCTCAGGGCAGCAAATGTTTCAAACAGTTGGGATGTGTTTCTACAGACGGACCAATCTCCACGGCAATTGCCAAAAGGGTATTGGATCATTTGCGGAGACAGAGGTTGGCAAGGCATTCCAGCCCACCTTGAAGGTGGCCCTTGCAGCATTGGTATGCTTACCATAATTGCCCCCACTGCCAAAGCAGTGATGAAAAAGAAACAAAGGAAAACGAGAGCTGTTCCTCATTATGATGAGAACTGTCAGAGTGATTTTATGCCTTGGAATGCCGCCAGAAGGGTTTCAGCAGGTATATTTCTACCCCAATTGGCTTCAGCTGTGGCATTGAGACAATTAGATCGAGTTGGATGTTGGCTGAGCAAACAAGCTAATGCCACATCCTCGGCAATCAGTGATATGTTGACCAATGTTGATAGTATTAGACATGCTACTCTTCAAAACAGAGCAGCCATTGATTTTCTCTTACTGGCACAAGGACATGGTTGTGAGGAATTGGAAGGTTTGTGTTGTATGAATTTGTCTGATCATTCTGAATCCATTCACAAAAGCATTCAAAAATTAAAGGATCTGACAGCCCAAATTAAAGAAGACGGAGGTTCCTGGTTGGATGATTTGTATCAAAATTGCAGTTTTGCACCTTGGCTAAGGCAACTTTGCAAGATAGGTCTTGACATATTAGGTGTTCTAATACTGATATTGATAGTGGTACCTTGTATACTCTGTTGTGTTCGGCGAATGATGAACAAAACAGTCCGAGAAGTTTTTGTCATTCAAGCAGGAGAATTAGGAAGTAGAAGCACAGAGAGTGTACGAAATCTCACGAAAGCAGTAGATGAGGGTATTGACATGAACGAAGGTTTTGAATTAAGGCCTTGGAATCGACCAGAGTTTTTTGAACGATGCCTTGTGACTGTTGCCAAACATATCTCTTTCAGGGATTGGGTCTTCACAGCATTAAGTTGCTGTGCCGTAATATAGCGATGCTTCAGTTTAGTGAAAATAGGTCTTCAGCAGATAATAAGCAGAAATTTTGCAATAGAGCTATGAAACGCAAATAGCAAGCGACAAGAAAATGAAAGCTTCTGGGTCAAACAGAGAGGGGGAAATGTTGGAATCCATAAGGTTAGAGGATTTTTAAGAAATGGTTAAAAAGAAGTATGTAGGCCTTAGACTGGAGTTTTGTTAGCATTGCAGAAAAGTTTCCCATGCAAGCAGAAAAAGTTTTCCATGCAAGCAGAAAAGTTTCCCAAGCAGTAGACGTGACAAATAACAATAGGCTTCTGTAGAATTGGCTTTAGGATGGCAACAAGGTTATTTAATGTATATCTTTAGAAGGTTAGCATGAATAGAACTCTGTTCTTTGTCTCTTATCAACTAGTCTTTGTTTTAGCTACGATTACCTATGTTTTATAAGATTGGATAGAATGCTTGTCAAGATGTGTTTTCTGTGTCTGATTGGCTGAATTCTAGTCTGAGATGATTTTATGTATTGCTGTATGAGCCCTGTTGAAGGAGACATTTTTTGGTGTGGATCAGTGAGCTGTCATGTCTCCATTTTGTATTTTGAGACTGATGTGCTGGAAATAAAAGCAAAAATCTCTTCACTGGTCTGGTTACCATGTTATCCATATTTGGATATTTTGCCGCGGCCTAGTGGGTTCCTTTTTTAAGGCGTGGGTTCCTGACACCATTGGACTTATACCTGTCCCGTCCCCCGCATATTGCTGCCCCGTGTGAGGACGTAGAATAGAAGAAAAACAAAGAAAAGTCGTGGAAGCACCAGCCGCGGAGACCCAAGTGTTAACAAGGAGGACACTGTATCATCTCTCCCGCCGAAACCAAGAAAATTGTAAGTAACTTATCTCGGGAGAGCGCTTGGGTGACGTTGGGAGGAAAAATAGAGAAAAAGAAAATTATTAAAAGAGCACAAAAATGGGAACGAATTTATCAGAAGTTGAATGGGATGTTTTTCATCAATTAGAGACAATGTTACAAGAAAAAGGTCACTCTGAAATTTCAAAAACTGAGCTTAAAAACTTACTTATCTGGGTTAAAGCGAATACGCAAGATTTAAATCTGCAGTCTGCTTTTTCTTTTCATTTTTGGGATCAGATAAACTGGAGAATCTATAATCTAGTCTCTCTCAAAAAAGATGAAAGCTTAAGAGAACTTGTGCCGGTTTGTAGTGCGCTATTGTAGTGCTTTTTTAAACAAAGTGATAAAAATAAGATCAACTTGGACTCAGAAAACAGAGCTTCTGGTTCTCTCTCACGAAATTCCAGTAAACCAGAGACTGTGTGTGTATCGGAGAATGTTACAAGTGTTGTTGCAAATGCTGAAAGTATTGCTTTGAACTCTGTTGAACAAAATCTTTCTTCTCTCTCTCTGGGAAAAAATGAGACTCTTTCGGACTTTTCTTCGCGTTGTTCTGTTAATGTAAAAATATGTGACTCTTGTAAGGGGGATGGAACAAAGTGTGTAAAAGATGGAAATGAAAAAGTGACTGTACTTCCTAAAATTGTTTGTGCGGGGACACTGAAACCTGAATTGGATTCTGTTGGGCCTGGGGTGGAGGCTGAGGTGGCTGCTTCCACTCGGGAAATTGTGGTTCCAGGGAACTCTTTTTCAGTTAAGCAAAACCATGGTTGTTCTGGTGTTTGTCAATCTATAGATACAGAGAAAGAAAAATTGGCTTTAAGGGTGGAGTCCTTTGAAAGGAAGAGATGGAAGAAACTCGCGACTGTGTTGTTGCTGAAATTCAAAAAGCTGGACTTGAAATCTCTGCAACGAAAATTCAACAAGTTTCACCTTAGAAGTACCTGGGATGGAAGATGACTGAGACGACAAGAACACCACAAAAAATTCAGATCCGAACCAGAGTCAACAACCTACAAGAGTTACAACAACTTCTAGGAGAAATCAACTGGGTCAGACCGATGTTGGGAATCACCAATGATGAACTGAGTCCGCTCTTCCATTTGCTGAGAGGAAGTTGCGACATCACTTCGCCAAGAACTTTAACCCCTGAAGCTCGTGCTGCTCTCGACAAAGTCACAGAAGCTCTTAAAAAAAAAAGACAAGCTCATCGCTGCGTTCCTGAAAATCCTTTCTTTCTTGCAATCTTAGGAGAGAAGAAGCAGCTTTGTGGTCTCATTTTCCAGTGGGATTCCACAGAGCAAGATCCTTTGTTAATAATGGAATGGGATTTTCCTCCCTACAGGTTTTCAAAGACCATTTGCTCAGTTTTAGAAATGATTGCATACATTATAATTAAGGCTAGAACCAGATTGTTAACTTTGGCAGGTCAAGAATTTTCAGTTATCTATTTGCCATTGAAAAATGATTATTTCAATTGGGCAATGCAAAATTCTGATGATTTACAATATGCATTCTTAGGTTTTCCAGGTGTTTGTTCCATACACTATCCAGCTCACAAACTACTGCAAGCAAAATTGAGTTTCAGAGAAAAACCTAAATTTAGTGAAGAACCTTTACATGCTGTGACTCTCTTCACTGATGGCTCTGGTAAAAGCCACAAGTCCGTTGTGACTTGGTTTAATCAAAAGACTAATGTTTGGGAATCTGATATTCAAACAGTAGAGGGATCCCCTCAAATTGTTGAGCCTGCTGCAGTAGTTTGAGCTTTTCAGCTGTTTCCTCAGCCTTTTAATTTGGTCACAGATTCTGCTTATGTTGCTAATGTAGTCAGGAGAATAGAAGGTTCCATTTTAAAGGATGTTAGTAATGAAACTTTACATCGTTGGCTTTCATGTCTTTTTATAACTTTGCAATATAGAACTAATCCATATTTTGTTTCTCACATTAGGGCGCATTCTTCACTTCCTGGATTTTTAGTGGAAGGAAATGCAAGAGCGGACAAGCTGACAATGGTCATTTCTAACACATTGCCAAATAGTTTTGAACAAGCAAAATTGAGTCGTGCCTTTTTCCACCAAAATGCACAAGCACTCATGCAAATGTTCCAAATCACTTAAAGTCAAGCTAAAGCTATCATTCATACTTGCCCTGACTGTCAATTGGTACAACCTCCTGTTTCTACAGGAGCAATCAACCCCCGAGGCTTACAAAGGCTACAGTTGTGGCAAACAGATGTTACTAAATAGCCTTCTTTTGGTAAATTTAAAAATATTCATGTTTCCATAGACACGTTCTCTGGTGCAGTTTTTGCTTCCCTTCACACAAGTGATACTGGCAGCCATGCCTGTCATCATTTCCTGCAAGCTTTTGCTTCATTGGGTATACCCCAAGAAGTAAAAACTGACAATGGCCCCGCATACATATCTCAAAAATTGGCCACATTTTTAAATGAATGGGGTGTTCGACACATTTTTGGTATTCCCCACTCTCCCACAAGCCAAGCAATCATTGAAAGAACACATCAAACCTTAAAACGCATATTAGATCAACAGAGAGGGGGAACGGAAATCACCCCACAGATGAGACTGAGTAAGGCTTTGTATGTTTTTAATTTTCTAAATAGTAAAAGTACAGAACCAGATCCACCAATCTTTAGACACTTTTCAAATAGCACACAGGCAAAACTGAAAGAACATCCTCCTCTTCTAATTAGAAACCCTGACTCTGGACAGATGGAAGGTCCGTTTCAATTAATAACGTGGGGCAAAGGGTATGCTTCTATTTCCACAGGTGCTGGAAGAATTAAGTGGGTTCCTGCCAAAAACGTCAAACCGTATCGCACTTCAGAACCTGTTGTCGAGCCTAGAACTGAGGAAGCGAGTACGCAGACGTAGACCGAATGGAAGGATCCCGGGTCTCGCCTGACGCCTCTTGTGCCTGACGTTCATTGTGCATCGGTGGAACCCGTGAACTCTGATTTTGTGCCAATTTTTATTTATGAGTATACGAATGAAATGCTGAATGTTTGTTTAACAAAGCTAATTTTTGGCTGAAAATTTAGGTTCTTGTTTTGGTTTAGAAAGAATTCTGCCAAAACTTAGTTCTTGAAAGAGATGGGGCAGAATCAAATGGTATACTTGTTTTGCTTGATTTCAATTGTTTTTTGTCGTGCAGATTTGCCTGAGGATCAACCGAAGACGAATGTTTGGGTGACCTTAGCCAAGGCTGCCGGATCGGATACTATATGTCTGTCTAATTCGGAACCAGAAAAGCCTTTCTCAACCTGTTTGGTTGGTGTGCCAGTGAAAGAGTTTCCTTTGGTCAGAAAAGAATCCAATGGTAAACCAGGTGGAATTGACAATGGAAACAGTCCTTCCTTCAATTGGAACATTTGTTCCAAGAAACTTCTCAGGGCAGCAAATGTTTCAAACAGTTGGGATGTGTTTCTGGAGACGGACCAATCTCCACGGCAATTGCCAAAAGGGTATTGGATCATTTGCGGAGACAGAGGTTGGCAAGGCATTCCAGCCCACCTTGAAGGTGGCCCTTGCAGCATTGGTATGCTTACCATAATTGCCCCCACTGCCAAAGCAGTGATGAAAAAGAAACAAAGGAAAACAAGAGCTGTTCCTCATTATGATGAGAACTGTCAGAGTGATTTTATGCCTTGGAATGCCGCCAGAAGGGTTTCAGCAGGTATATTTCTACCCCAATTGGCTTCAGCTGTGGCATTGAGACAATTAGATCGAGTTGGATGTTGGCTGAGCAAACAAGCTAATGCCACATCCTCCGCAATCAGTGATATGTTGACCGATGTTGATAGTATTAGACATGCTACTCTTCAAAACAGAGCAGCCATTGATTTTCTCTTACTGGCACAAGGACATGGTTGTGAGGAATTGGAAGGTTTGTGTTGTATGAATTTGTCTGATCATTCTGAATCCATTCACAAAAGCATTCAAAAATTAAAGGATCTGACAGCCCAAATTAAAGAAGACGGAGGTTCCTGGTTGGATGATTTGTATCAAAATTGCAGTTTTGCACCTTGGCTAAGGCAACTTTGCAAGATAGGTCTTGACATATTAGGTGTTCTAATACTGATATTGATAGTGGTACCTTGTATACTCTGTTGTGTTCGGCGAATGATGAACAAAACAGTCCGAGAAGTTTTTGTCATTCAAGCAGGAGAATTAGGAAGTAGAAGCACAGAGAGTGTACGAAATCTCACGAAAGCAGTAGATGAGGGTATTGACATGAATGAAGGTTTTGAATTAAGGCCTTGGAATCGACCAGAGTTTTTTGAACGATGCCTTGTGACTGTTGCCAAACATATCTCTTTCAGGGATTGGGTCTTCACAGCATTAAGTTGCTGTGCCGTAATATAGCGATGCTTCAGTTTAGTGAAAATAGGTCTTCAGCAGATAATAAGCAGAAATTTTGCAATAGAGCTATGAAACGCAAATAGCAAGCGACAAGAAAATGAAAGCTTCTGGGTCAAACAGAGAGGGGGAAATGTTGGAATCCATAAGGTTAGAGGATTTTTAAGAAATGGTTAAAAAGAAGTATGTAGGCCTTAGACTGGAGTTTTGTTAGCATTGCAGAAAAGTTTCCCATGCAAGCAGAAAAAGTTTTCCATGCAAGCAGAAAAGTTTCCCAAGCAGTAGACGTGACAAATAACAATAGGCTTCTGTAGAATTGGCTTTAGGATGGCAACAAGGTTATTTAATGTATATCTTTAGAAGGTTAGCATGAATAGAACTCTGTTCTTTGTCTCTTATCAACTAGTCTTTGTTTTAGCTACGATTACCTATGTTTTATAAGATTGGATAGAATGCTTGTCAAGATGTGTTTTCTGTGTCTGATTGGCTGAATTCTAGTCTGAGATGATTTTATGTATTGCTGTATGAGCCCTGTTGAAGGAGACATTTTTTGGTGTGGATCAGTGAGCTGTCATGTCTCCATTTTGTATTTTGAGACTGATGTGCTGGAAATAAAAGCAAAAATCTCTTCACTGGTCTGGTTACCATGTTATCCATATTTGGATATTTTGCCGCGGCCTAGTGGGTTCCTTTTTAAAGGCGTGGGTTCCTGACACCATTGGACTTATACCTGTCCCGTCCCCCACATATTGCTGCCCCGTGTGAGGACGTAGAATAGAAGAAAAACAAAGAAAAATCGTGGAAGCACCAGCCGCGGAGACCCAAGTGTTAACAAGGAGGACACTGTATCATCTCTCCCGCCGAAACCAAGAAAATTGTAAGTAGCTTATCTCGGGAGAGCGCTTGGGTGACGTTGGGAGGAAAAATAGAGAAAAAGAAAATTATTAAAAGAGCACAAAAATGGGAACGAATTTATCAGAAGTTGAATGGGATGTTTTTCATCAATTAGAGACAATGTTACAAGAAAAAGGTCACTCTGAAATTTCAAAAACTGAGCTTAAAAACTTACTTATCTGGGTTAAAGCGAATACGCAAGATTTAAATCTGCAGTCTGCTTTTTCTTTTCATTTTTGGGATCAGATAAACTGGAGAATCTATAATCTAGTCTCTCTCAAAAAAGATGAAAGCTTAAGAGAACTTGTGCCGGTTTGTAGTGCGCTATTGTAGTGCTTTTTTAAACAAAGTGATAAAAATAAGATCAACTTGGACTCAGAAAACAGAGCTTCTGGTTCTCTCTCACGAAATTCCAGTAAACCAGAGACTGTGTGTGTATCGGAGAATGTTACAAGTGTTGTTGCAAATGCTGAAAGTATTGCTTTGAACTCTGTTGAACAAAATCTTTCTTCTCTCTCTCTGGGAAAAAATGAGACTCTTTCGGACTTTTCTTCGCGTTGTTCTGTTAATGTAAAAATATGTGACTCTTGTAAGGGGGATGGAACAAAGTGTGTAAAAGATGGAAATGAAAAAGTGACTGTACTTCCTAAAATTGTTTGTGCGGGGACACTGAAACCTGAATTGGATTCTGTTGGGCCTGGGGTGGAGGCTGAGGTGGCTGCTTCCACTCGGGAAATTGTGGTTCCAGGGAACTCTTTTTCAGTTAAGCAAAACCATGGTTGTTCTGGTGTTTGTCAATCTATAGATACAGAGAAAGAAAAATTGGCTTTAAGGGTGGAGTCCTTTGAAAGGAAGAGATGGAAGAAACTCGCGACTGTGTTGTTGCTGAAATTCAAAAAGCTGGACTTGAAATCTCTGCAACGAAAATTCAACAAGTTTCACCTTAGAAGTACCTGGGATGGAAGATGACTGAGACGACAAGAACACCACAAAAAATTCAGATCCGAACCAGAGTCAACAACCTACAAGAGTTACAACAACTTCTAGGAGAAATCAACTGGGTCAGACCGATGTTGGGAATCACCAATGATGAACTGAGTCCGCTCTTCCATTTGCTGAGAGGAAGTTGCGACATCACTTCGCCAAGAACTTTAACCCCTGAAGCTCGTGCTGCTCTCGACAAAGTCACAGAAGCTCTTAAAAAAAAAAGACAAGCTCATCGCTGCGTTCCTGAAAATCCTTTCTTTCTTGCAATCTTAGGAGAGAAGAAGCAGCTTTGTGGTCTCATTTTCCAGTGGGATTCCACAGAGCAAGATCCTTTGTTAATAATGGAATGGGATTTTCCTCCCTACAGGTTTTCAAAGACCATTTGCTCAGTTTTAGAAATGATTGCATACATTATAATTAAGGCTAGAACCAGATTGTTAACTTTGGCAGGTCAAGAATTTTCAGTTATCTATTTGCCATTGAAAAATGATTATTTCAATTGGGCAATGCAAAATTCTGATGATTTACAATATGCATTCTTAGGTTTTCCAGGTGTTTGTTCCATACACTATCCAGCTCACAAACTACTGCAAGCAAAATTGAGTTTCAGAGAAAAACCTAAATTTAGTGAAGAACCTTTACATGCTGTGACTCTCTTCACTGATGGCTCTGGTAAAAGCCACAAGTCCGTTGTGACTTGGTTTAATCAAAAGACTAATGTTTGGGAATCTGATATTCAAACAGTAGAGGGATCCCCTCAAATTGTTGAGCCTGCTGCAGTAGTTTGAGCTTTTCAGCTGTTTCCTCAGCCTTTTAATTTGGTCACAGATTCTGCTTATGTTGCTAATGTAGTCAGGAGAATAGAAGGTTCCATTTTAAAGGATGTTAGTAATGAAACTTTACATCGTTGGCTTTCATGTCTTTTTATAACTTTGCAATATAGAACTAATCCATATTTTGTTTCTCACATTAGGGCGCATTCTTCACTTCCTGGATTTTTAGTGGAAGGAAATGCAAGAGCGGACAAGCTGACAATGGTCATTTCTAACACATTGCCAAATAGTTTTGAACAAGCAAAATTGAGTCGTGCCTTTTTCCACCAAAATGCACAAGCACTCATGCAAATGTTCCAAATCACTTAAAGTCAAGCTAAAGCTATCATTCATACTTGCCCTGACTGTCAATTGGTACAACCTCCTGTTTCTACAGGAGCAATCAACCCCCGAGGCTTACAAAGCCTACAGTTGTGGCAAACAGATGTTACTAAATAGCCTTCTTTTGGTAAATTTAAAAATATTCATGTTTCCATAGACACGTTCTCTGGTGCAGTTTTTGCTTCCCTTCACACAAGTGATACTGGCAGCCATGCCTGTCATCATTTCCTGCAAGCTTTTGCTTCATTGGGTATACCCCAAGAAGTAAAAACTGACAATGGCCCCGCATACATATCTCAAAAATTGGCCACATTTTTAAATGAATGGGGTGTTCGACACATTTTTGGTATTCCCCACTCTCCCACAAGCCAAGCAATCATTGAAAGAACACATCAAACCTTAAAACGCATATTAGATCAACAGAGAGGGGGAACGGAAATCACCCCACAGATGAGACTGAGTAAGGCTTTGTATGTTTTTAATTTTCTAAATAGTAAAAGTACAGAACCAGATCCACCAATCTTTAGACACTTTTCAAATAGCACACAGGCAAAACTGAAAGAACATCCTCCTCTTCTAATTAGAAACCCTGACTCTGGACAGATGGAAGGTCCGTTTCAATTAATAACGTGGGGCAAAGGGTATGCTTCTATTTCCACAGGTGCTGGAAGAATTAAGTGGGTTCCTGCCAAAAACGTCAAACCGTATCGCACTTCAGAACCTGTTGTCGAGCCTAGAACTGAGGAAGCGAGTACGCAGACGTAGACCGAATGGAAGGATCCCGGGTCTCGCCTGACGCCTCTTGTGCCTGACGTTCATTGTGCATCGGTGGAACCCGTGAACTCTGATTTTGTGCCAATTTTTATTTATGAGTATACGAATGAAATGCTGAATGTTTGTTTAAAAAAGCTAATTTTTGGCTGAAAATTTAGGTTCTTGTTTTGGTTTAGAAAGAATTCTGCCAAAACTTAGTTCTTGAAAGAGATGGGGCAGAATCAAATGGTATACTTGTTTTGCTTGATTTCAATTGTTTTTTGTCGTGCAGATTTGCCTGAGGATCAACCGAAGACGAATGTTTGGGTGACCTTAGCCAAGGCTGCCGGATCGGATACTATATGTCTGTCTAATTCGGAACCAGAAAAGCCTTTCTCAACCTGTTTGGTTGGTGTGCCAGTGAAAGAGTTTCCTTTGGTCAGAAAAGAATCCAATGGTAAACCAGGTGGAATTGACAATGGAAACAGTCCTTCCTTCAATTGGAACATTTGTTCCAAGAAACTTCTCAGGGCAGCAAATGTTTCAAACAGTTGGGATGTGTTTCTACAGACGGACCAATCTCCACGGCAATTGCCAAAAGGGTATTGGATCATTTGCGGAGACAGAGGTTGGCAAGGCATTCCAGCCCACCTTGAAGGTGGCCCTTGCAGCATTGGTATGCTTACCATAATTGCCCCCACTGCCAAAGCAGTGATGAAAAAGAAACAAAGGAAAACAAGAGCTGTTCCTCATTATGATGAGAACTGTCAGAGTGATTTTATGCCTTGGAATGCCGCCAGAAGGGTTTCAGCAGGTATATTTCTACCCCAATTGGCTTCAGCTGTGGCATTGAGACAATTAGATCGAGTTGGATGTTGGCTGAGCAAACAAGCTAATGCCACATCCTCCGCAATCAGTGATATGTTGACCGATGTTGATAGTATTAGACATGCTACTCTTCAAAACAGAGCAGCCATTGATTTTCTCTTACTGGCACAAGGACATGGTTGTGAGGAATTGGAAGGTTTGTGTTGTATGAATTTGTCTGATCATTCTGAATCCATTCACAAAAGCATTCAAAAATTAAAGGATCTGACAGCCCAAATTAAAGAAGACGGAGGTTCCTGGTTGGATGATTTGTATCAAAATTGCAGTTTTGCACCTTGGCTAAGGCAACTTTGCAAGATAGGTCTTGACATATTAGGTGTTCTAATACTGATATTGATAGTGGTACCTTGTATACTCTGTTGTGTTCGGCGAATGATGAACAAAACAGTCCGAGAAGTTTTTGTCATTCAAGCAGGAGAATTAGGAAGTAGAAGCACAGAGAGTGTACGAAATCTCACGAAAGCAGTAGATGAGGGTATTGACATGAATGAAGGTTTTGAATTAAGGCCTTGGAATCGACCAGAGTTTTTTGAACGATGCCTTGTGACTGTTGCCAAACATATCTCTTTCAGGGATTGGGTCTTCACAGCATTAAGTTGCTGTGCCGTAATATAGCGATGCTTCAGTTTAGTGAAAATAGGTCTTCAGCAGATAATAAGCAGAAATTTTGCAATAGAGCTATGAAACGCAAATAGCAAGCGACAAGAAAATGAAAGCTTCTGGGTCAAACAGAGAGGGGGAAATGTTGGAATCCATAAGGTTAGAGGATTTTTAAGAAATGGTTAAAAAGAAGTATGTAGGCCTTAGACTGGAGTTTTGTTAGCATTGCAGAAAAGTTTCCCATGCAAGCAGAAAAAGTTTTCCATGCAAGCAGAAAAGTTTCCCAAGCAGTAGACGTGACAAATAACAATAGGCTTCTGTAGAATTGGCTTTAGGATGGCAACAAGGTTATTTAATGTATATCTTTAGAAGGTTAGCATGAATAGAACTCTGTTCTTTGTCTCTTATCAACTAGTCTTTGTTTTAGCTACGATTACCTATGTTTTATAAGATTGGATAGAATGCTTGTCAAGATGTGTTTTCTGTGTCTGATTGGCTGAATTCTAGTCTGAGATGATTTTATGTATTGCTGTATGAGCCCTGTTGAAGGAGACATTTTTTGGTGTGGATCAGTGAGCTGTCATGTCTCCATTTTGTATTTTGAGACTGATGTGCTGGAAATAAAAGCAAAAATCTCTTCACTGGTCTGGTTACCATGTTATCCATATTTGGATATTTTGCCGCGGCCTAGTGGGTTCCTTTTTAAAGGCGTGGGTTCCTGACACCATTGGACTTATACCTGTCCCGTCCCCCACATATTGCTGCCCCGTGTGAGGACGTAGAATAGAAGAAAAACAAAGAAAAATCGTGGAAGCACCAGCCGCGGAGACCCAAGTGTTAACAAGGAGGACACTGTATCATCTCTCCCGCCGAAACCAAGAAAATTGTAAGTAGCTTATCTCGGGAGAGCGCTTGGGTGACGTTGGGAGGAAAAATAGAGAAAAAGAAAATTATTAAAAGAGCACAAAAATGGGAACGAATTTATCAGAAGTTGAATGGGATGTTTTTCATCAATTAGAGACAATGTTACAAGAAAAAGGTCACTCTGAAATTTCAAAAACTGAGCTTAAAATCTTACTTATCTGGGTTAAAGCGAATACGCAAGATTTAAATCTGCAGTCTGCTTTTTCTTTTCATTTTTGGGATCAGATAAACTGGAGAATCTATAATCTAGTCTCTCTCAAAAAAGATGAAAGCTTAAGAGAACTTGTGCCGGTTTGTAGTGCGCTGTTGTAGTGCTTTTTTAAACAAAGTGATAAAAATAAGATCAACTTGGACTCAGAAAACAGAGCTTCTGGTTCTCTCTCACGAAATTCCAGTAAACCAGAGACTGTGTGTGTATCGGAGAATGTTACAAGTGTTGTTGCAAATGCTGAAAGTATTGCTTTGAACTCTGTTGAACAAAATCTTTCTTCTCTCTCTCTGGGAAAAAATGAGACTCTTTCGGACTTTTCTTCGCGTTGTTCTGTTAATGTAAAAATATGTGACTCTTGTAAGGGGGATGGAACAAAGTGTGTAAAAGATGGAAATGAAAAAGTGACTGTACTTCCTAAAATTGTTTGTGCGGGGACACTGAAACCTGAATTGGATTCTGTTGGGCCTGGGGTGGAGGCTGAGGTGGCTGCTTCCACTCGGGAAATTGTGGTTCCAGGGAACTCTTTTTCAGTTAAGCAAAACCATGGTTGTTCTGGTGTTTGTCAATCTATAGATACAGAGAAAGAAAAATTGGCTTTAAGGGTGGAGTCCTTTGAAAGGAAGAGATGGAAGAAACTCACGACTGTGTTGTTGCTGAAATTCAAAAAGCTGGACTTGAAATCTCTGCAACGAAAATTCAACAAGTTTCACCTTAGAAGTACCTGGGATGGAAGATGACTGAGACGACAAGAACACCACAAAAAATTCAGATCCGAACCAGAGTCAACAACCTACAAGAGTTACAACAACTTCTAGGAGAAATCAACTGGGTCAGACCGATGTTGGGAATCACCAATGATGAACTGAGTCCGCTCTTCCATTTGCTGAGAGGAAGTTGCGACATCACTTCGCCAAGAACTTTAACCCCTGAAGCTCGTGCTGCTCTCGACAAAGTCACAGAAGCTCTTCAAAAAAAAAGACAAGCTCATCGCTGCGTTCCTGAAAATCCTTTCTTTCTTGCAATCTTAGGAGAGAAGAAGCAGCTTTGTGGTCTCATTTTCCAGTGGGATTCCACAGAGCAAGATCCTTTGTTAATAATGGAATGGGATTTTCCTCCCTACAGGTTTTCAAAGACCATTTGCTCAGTTTTAGAAATGATTGCATACATTATAATTAAGGCTAGAACCAGATTGTTAACTTTGGCAGGTCAAGAATTTTCAGTTATCTATTTGCCATTGAAAAATGATTATTTCAATTGGGCAATGCAAAATTCTGATGATTTACAATATGCATTCTTAGGTTTTCCAGGTGTTTGTTCCATACACTATCCAGCTCACAAACTACTGCAAGCAAAATTGAGTTTCAGAGAAAAACCTAAATTGAGTGAAGAACCTTTACATGCTGTGACTCTCTTCACTGATGGCTCTGGTAAAAGCCACAGGTCCGTTGTGACTTGGTTTAATCAAAAGACTAATGTTTGGGAATCTGATATTCAAACAGTAGAGGGATCCCCTCAAATTGTTGAGCCTGCTGCAGTAGTTTGAGCTTTTCAGCTGTTTCCTCAGCCTTTTAATTTGGTCACAGATTCTGCTTATGTTGCTAATGTAGTCAGGAGAATAGAAGGTTCCATTTTAAAGGATGTTAGTAATGAAACTTTACATCGTTGGCTTTCATGTCTTTTTATAACTTTGCAATATAGAACTAATCCATATTTTGTTTCTCACATTAGGGCGCATTCTTCACTTCCTGGATTTTTAGTGGAAGGAAATGCAAGAGCGGACAAGCTGACAATGGTCATTTCTAACACATTGCCAAATAGTTTTGAACAAGCAAAATTGAGTCGTGCCTTTTTCCACCAAAATGCACAAGCACTCATGCAAATGTTCCAAATCACTTAAAGTCAAGCTAAAGCTATCATTCATACTTGCCGACTGTCAATTGGTAAAACCTCCTGTTTCTACAGGAGCAATCAACCCCCGAGGCTTACAAAGGCTACAGTTGTGGCAAACAGATGTTACTAAATAGCCTTCTTTTGGTAAATTTAAAAATATTCATGTTTCCATAGACACGTTCTCTGGTGCAGTTTTTGCTTCCCTTCACACAAGTGATACTGGCAGCCATGCCTGTCATCATTTCCTGCAAGCTTTTGCTTCATTGGGTATACCCCAAGAAGTAAAAACTGACAATGGCCCCGCATACATATCTCAAAAATTGGCCACATTTTTAAATGAATGGGGTGTTCGACACATTTTTGGTATTCCCCACTCTCCCACAAGCCAAGCAATCATTGAAAGAACACATCAAACCTTAAAACGCATATTAGATCAACAGAGAGGGGGAACGGAAATCACCCCACAGATGAGACTGAGTAAGGCTTTGTATGTTTTTAATTTTCTAAATAGTAAAAGTACAGAACCAGATCCACCAATCTTTAGACACTTTTCAAATAGCACACAGGCAAAACTGAAAGAACATCCTCCTCTTCTAATTAGAAACCCTGACTCTGGACAGATGGAAGGTCCGTTTCAATTAATAACGTGGGGCAAAGGGTATGCTTCTATTTCCACAGGTGCTGGAAGAATTAAGTGGGTTCCTGCCAAAAACGTCAAACCGTATCGCACTTCAGAACCTGTTGTCGAGCCTAGAACTGAGGAAGCGAGTACGCAGACGTAGACCGAATGGAAGGATCCCGGGTCTCGCCTGACGCCTCTTGTGCCTGACGTTCATTGTGCATCGGTGGAACCCGTGAACTCTGATTTTGTGCCAATTTTTATTTATGAGTATACGAATGAAATGCTGAATGTTTGTTTAACAAAGCTAATTTTTGGCTGAAAATTTAGGTTCTTGTTTTGGTTTAGAAAGAATTCTGCCAAAACTTAGTTCTTGAAAGAGATGGGGCAGAATCAAATGGTATACTTGTTTTGCTTGATTTTAATTGTTTTTTGTCGTGCAGATTTGCCTGAGGATCAACCGAAGACGAATGTTTGGGTGACCTTAGCCAAGGCTGCCGGATCGGATACTATATGTCTGTCTAATTCGGAACCAGAAAAGCCTTTCTCAACCTGTTTGGTTGGTGTGCCAGTGAAAGAGTTTCCTTTGGTCAGAAAAGAATCCAATGGTAAACCAGGTGGAATTGACAATGGAAACAGTCCTTCCTTCAATTGGAACATTTGTTCCAAGAAACTTCTCAGGGCAGCAAATGTTTCAAACAGTTGGGATGTGTTTCTACAGACGGACCAATCTCCACGGCAATTGCCAAAAGGGTATTGGATCATTTGCGGAGACAGAGGTTGGCAAGGCATTCCAGCCCACCTTGAAGGTGGCCCTTGCAGCATTGGTATGCTTACCATAATTGCCCCCACTGCCAAAGCAGTGATGAAAAAGAAACAAAGGAAAACGAGAGCTGTTCCTCATTATGATGAGAACTGTCAGAGTGATTTTATGCCTTGGAATGCCGCCAGAAGGGTTTCAGCAGGTATATTTCTACCCCAATTGGCTTCAGCTGTGGCATTGAGACAATTAGATCGAGTTGGATGTTGGCTGAGCAAACAAGCTAATGCCACATCCTCCGCAATCAGTGATATGTTGACCAATGTTGATAGTATTAGACATGCTACTCTTCAAAACAGAGCAGCCATTGATTTTCTCTTACTGGCACAAGGACATGGTTGTGAGGAATTGGAAGGTTTGTGTTGTATGAATTTGTCTGATCATTCTGAATCCATTCACAAAAGCATTCAAAAATTAAAGGATCTGACAGCCCAAATTAAAGAAGACGGAGGTTCCTGGTTGGATGATTTGTATCAAAATTGCAGTTTTGCACCTTGGCTAAGGCAACTTTGCAAGATAGGTCTTTACATATTAGGTGTTCTAATACTGATATTGATAGTGGTACCTTGTATACTCTGTTGTGTTCGGCGAATGATGAACAAAACAGTCCGAGAAGTTTTTGTCATTCAAGCAGGAGAATTAGGAAGTAGAAGCACAGAGAGTGTACGAAATCTCACGAAAGCAGTAGATGAGGGTATTGACATGAACGAAGGTTTTGAATTAAGGCCTTGGAATCGACCAGAGTTTTTTGAACGATGCCTTGTGACTGTTGCCAAACATATCTCTTTCAGGGATTGGGTCTTCACAGCATTAAGTTGCTGTGCCGTAATATAGCAATGCTTCAGTTTAGTGAAAATAGGTCTTCAGCAGATAATGAGCAGAAATTTTGCAATAGAGCTATGAAACGCAAATAGCAAGCGACAAGAAAATGAAAGCTTCTGGGTCAAACAGAGAGGGGGAAATGTTGGAATCCATAAGGTTAGAGGATTTTTAAGAAATGGTTAAAAAGAAGTATGTAGGCCTTAGACTGGAGTTTTGTTAGCATTGCAGAAAAGTTTCCCATGCAAGCAGAAAAAGTTTTCCATGCAAGCAGAAAAGTTTCCCAAGCAGTAGACGTGACAAATAACAATAGGCTTCTGTAGAATTGGCTTTAGGATGGCAACAAGGTTATTTAATGTATATCTTTAGAAGGTTAGCATGAATAGAACTCTGTTCTTTGTCTCTTATCAACTAGTCTTTGTTTTAGCTACGATTACCTATGTTTTATAAGATTGGATAGAATGCTTGTCAAGATGTGTTTTCTGTGTCTGATTGGCTGAATTCTAGTCTGAGATGATTTTATGTATTGCTGTATGAGCCCTGTTGAAGGAGACATTTTTTGGTGTGGATCAGTGAGCTGTCATGTCTCCATTTTGTATTTTGAGACTGATGTGCTGGAAATAAAAGCAAAAATCTCTTCACTGGTCTGGTTACCATGTTATCCATATTTGGATATTTTGCCGCGGCCTAGTGGGTTCCTTTTTTAAGGCGTGGGTTCCTGACACCATTGGACTTATACCTGTCCCGTCCCCCGCATATTGCTGCCCCGTGTGAGGACGTAGAATAGAAGAAAAACAAAGAAAAATCGTGGAAGCACCAGCCGCGGAGACCCAAGTGTTAACAAGGAGGACACTGTATCATCTCTCCCGCCGAAACCAAGAAAATTGTAAGTAGCTTATCTCGGGAGAGCGCTTGGGTGACGTTGGGAGGAAAAATAGAGAAAAAGAAAATTATTAAAAGAGCACAAAAATGGGAACGAATTTATCAGAAGTTGAATGGGATGTTTTTCATCAATTAGAGACAATGTTACAAGAAAAAGGTCACTCTGAAATTTCAGAAACTGAGCTTAAAAACTTACTTATCTGGGTTAAAGCGAATACGCAAGATTTAAATCTGCAGTCTGCTTTTTCTTTTCATTTTTGGGATCAGATAAACTGGAGAATCTATAATCTAGTCTCTCTCAAAAAAGATGAAAGCTTAAGAGAACTTGTGCCGGTTTGTAGTGCGCTGTTGTAGTGCTTTTTTAAACAAAGTGATAAAAATAAGATCAACTTGGACTCAGAAAACAGAGCTTCTGGTTCTCTCTCACGAAATTCCAGTAAACCAGAGACTGTGTGTGTATCGGAGAATGTTACAAGTGTTGTTGCAAATGCTGAAAGTATTGCTTTGAACTCTGTTGAACAAAATCTTTCTTCTCTCTCTCTGGGAAAAAATGAGACTCTTTCGGACTTTTCTTCGCGTTGTTCTGTTAATGTAAAAATATGTGACTCTTGTAAGGGGGATGGAACAAAGTGTGTAAAAGATGGAAATGAAAAAGTGACTGTACTTCCTAAAATTGTTTGTGCGGGGACACTGAAACCTGAATTGGATTCTGTTGGGCCTGGGGTGGAGGCTGAGGTGGCTGCTTCCACTCGGGAAATTGTGGTTCCAGGGAACTCTTTTTCAGTTAAGCAAAACCATGGTTGTTCTGGTGTTTGTCAATCTATAGATACAGAGAAAGAAAAATTGGCTTTAAGGGTGGAGTCCTTTGAAAGGAAGAGATGGAAGAAACTCGCGACTGTGTTGTTGCTGAAATTCAAAAAGCTGGACTTGAAATCTCTGCAACGAAAATTCAACAAGTTTCACCTTAGAAGTACCTGGGATGGAAGATGACTGAGACGACAAGAACACCACAAAAAATTCAGATCCGAACCAGAGTCAACAACCTACAAGAGTTACAACAACTTCTAGGAGAAATCAACTGGGTCAGACCGATGTTGGGAATCACCAATGATGAACTGAGTCCGCTCTTCCATTTGCTGAGAGGAAGTTGCGACATCACTTCGCCAAGAACTTTAACCCCTGAAGCTCGTGCTGCTCTCGACAAAGTCACAGAAGCTCTTCAAAAAAAAAGACAAGCTCATCGCTGTGTTCCTGAAAATCCTTTCTTTCTTGCAATCTTAGGAGAGAAGAAGCAGCTTTGTGGTCTCATTTTCCAGTGGGATTCCACAGAGCAAGATCCTTTGTTAATAATGGAATGGGATTTTCCTCCCTACAGGTTTTCAAAGACCATTTGCTCAGTTTTAGAAATGATTGCATACATTATAATTAAGGCTAGAACCAGATTGTTAACTTTGGCAGGTCAAGAATTTTCAGTTATCTATTTGCCATTGAAAAATGATTATTTCAATTGGGCAATGCAAAATTCTGATGATTTACAATATGCATTCTTAGGTTTTCCAGGTGTTTGTTCCATACACTATCCAGCTCACAAACTACTGCAAGCAAAATTGAGTTTCAGAGAAAAACCTAAATTTAGTGAAGAACCTTTACATGCTGTGACTCTCTTCACTGATGGCTCTGGTAAAAGCCACAGGTCCGTTGTGACTTGGTTTAATCAAAAGACTAATGTTTGGGAATCTGATATTCAAACAGTAGAGGGATCCCCTCAAATTGTTGAGCCTGCTGCAGTAGTTTGAGCTTTTCAGCTGTTTCCTCAGCCTTTTAATTTGGTCACAGATTCTGCTTATGTTGCTAATGTAGTCAGGAGAATAGAAGGTTCCATTTTAAAGGATGTTAGTAATGAAACTTTACATCGTTGGCTTTCATGTCTTTTTATAACTTTGCAATATAGAACTAATCCATATTTTGTTTCTCACATTAGGGCGCATTCTTCACTTCCTGGATTTTTAGTGGAAGGAAATGCAAGAGCGGACAAGCTGACAATGGTCATTTCTAACACATTGCCAAATAGTTTTGAACAAGCAAAATTGAGTCGTGCCTTTTTCCACCAAAATGCACAAGCACTCATGCAAATGTTCCAAATCACTTAAAGTCAAGCTAAAGCTATCATTCATACTTGCCCTGACTGTCAATTGGTACAACCTCCTGTTTCTACAGGAGCAATCAACCCCCGAGGCTTACAAAGCCTACAGTTGTGGCAAACAGATGTTACTAAATAGCCTTCTTTTGGTAAATTTAAAAATATTCATGTTTCCATAGACACGTTCTCTGGTGCAGTTTTTGCTTCCCTTCACACAAGTGATACTGGCAGCCATGCCTGTCATCATTTCCTGCAAGCTTTTGCTTCATTGGGTATACCCCAAGAAGTAAAAACTGACAATGGCCCCGCATACATATCTCAAAAATTGGCCACATTTTTAAATGAATGGGGTGTTCGACACATTTTTGGTATTCCCCACTCTCCCACAAGCCAAGCAATCATTGAAAGAACACATCAAACCTTAAAACGCATATTAGATCAACAGAGAGGGGGAACGGAAATCACCCCACAGATGAGACTGAGTAAGGCTTTGTATGTTTTTAATTTTCTAAATAGTAAAAGTACAGAACCAGATCCACCAATCTTTAGACACTTTTCAAATAGCACACAGGCAAAACTGAAAGAACATCCTCCTCTTCTAATTAGAAACCCTGACTCTGGACAGATGGAAGGTCCGTTTCAATTAATAACGTGGGGCAAAGGGTATGCTTCTATTTCCACAGGTGCTGGAAGAATTAAGTGGGTTCCTGCCAAAAACGTCAAACCGTATCGCACTTCAGAACCTGTTGTCGAGCCTAGAACTGAGGAAGCGAGTACGCAGACGTAGACCGAATGGAAGGATCCCGGGTCTCGCCTGACGCCTCTTGTGCCTGACGTTCATTGTGCATCGGTGGAACCCGTGAACTCTGATTTTGTGCCAATTTTTATTTATGAGTATACGAATTAAATGCTGAATGTTTGTTTAACAAAGCTAATTTTTGGCTGAAAATTTAGATTCTTGTTTTGGTTTAGAAAGAATTCTGCCAAAACTTAGTTCTTGAAAGAGATGGGGCAGAATCAAATGGTATACTTGTTTTGCTTGATTTCAATTGTTTTTTGTCGTGCAGATTTGCCTGAGGATCAACCGAAGACGAATGTTTGGGTGACCTTAGCCAAGGCTGCCAGATCGGATACTATATGTCTGTCTAATTCGGAACCAGAAAAGCCTTTCTCAACCTGTTTGGTTGGTGTGCCAGTGAAAGAGTTTCCTTTGGTCAGAAAAGAATCCAATGGTAAACCAGGTGGAATTGACAATGGAAACAGTCCTTCCTTCAATTGGAACATTTGTTCCAAGAAACTTCTCAGGGCAGCAAATGTTTCAAACAGTTGGGATGTGTTTCTGGAGACGGACCAATCTCCACGGCAATTGCCAAAAGGGTATTGGATCATTTGCGGAGACAGAGGTTGGCAAGGCATTCCAGCCCACCTTGAAGGTGGCCCTTGCAGCATTGGTATGCTTACCATAATTGCCCCCACTGCCAAAGCAGTGATGAAAAAGAAACAAAGGAAAACGAGAGCTGTTCCTCATTATGATGAGAACTGTCAGAGTGATTTTATGCCTTGGAATGCCGCCAGAAGGGTTTCAGCAGGTATATTTCTACCCCAATTGGCTTCAGCTGTGGCATTGAGACAATTAGATCGAGTTGGATGTTGGCTGAGCAAACAAGCTAATGCCACATCCTCCGCAATCAGTGATATGTTGACCGATGTTGATACTATTAGACATGCTACTCTTCAAAACAGAGCAGCCATTGATTTTCTCTTACTGGCACAAGGACATGGTTGTGAGGAATTGGAAGGTTTGTGTTGTATGAATTTGTCTGATCATTCTGAATCCATTCACAAAAGCATTCAAAAATTAAAGGATCTGACAGCCCAAATTAAAGAAGACGGAGGTTCCTGGTTGGATGATTTGTATCAAAATTGCAGTTTTGCACCTTGGCTAAGGCAACTTTGCAAGATAGGTCTTTACATATTAGGTGTTCTAATACTGATATTGATAGTGGTACCTTGTATACTCTGTTGTGTTCGGCGAATGATGAACAAAACAGTCCGAGAAGTTTTTGTCATTCAAGCAGGAGAATTAGGAAGTAGAAGCACAGAGAGTGTACGAAATCTCACGAAAGCAGTAGATGAGGGTATTGACATGAACGAAGGTTTTGAATTAAGGCCTTGGAATCGACCAGAGTTTTTTGAACGATGCCTTGTGACTGTTGCCAAACATATCTCTTTCAGGGATTGGGTCTTCACAGCATTAAGTTGCTGTGCCGTAATATAGCGATGCTTCAGTTTAGTGAAAATAGGTCTTCAGCAGATAATAAGCAGAAATTTTGCAATAGAGCTATGAAACGCAAATAGCAAGCGACAAGAAAATGAAAGCTTCTGGGTCAAACAGAGAGGGGGAAATGTTGGAATCCATAAGGTTAGAGGATTTTTAAGAAATGGTTAAAAAGAAGTATGTAGGCCTTAGACTGGAGTTTTGTTAGCATTGCAGAAAAGTTTCCCATGCAAGCAGAAAAAGTTTTCCATGCAAGCAGAAAAGTTTCCCAAGCAGTAGACGTGACAAATAACAATAGGCTTCTGTAGAATTGGCTTTAGGATGGCAACAAGGTTATTTAATGTATATCTTTAGAAGGTTAGCATGAATAGAACTCTGTTCTTTGTCTCTTATCAACTAGTCTTTGTTTTAGCTACGATTACCTATGTTTTATAAGATTGGATAGAATGCTTGTCAAGATGTGTTTTCTGTGTCTGATTGGCTGAATTCTAGTCTGAGATGATTTTATGTATTGCTGTATGAGCCCTGTTGAAGGAGACATTTTTTGGTGTGGATCAGTGAGCTGTCATGTCTCCATTTTGTATTTTGAGACTGATGTGCTGGAAATAAAAGCAAAAATCTCTTCACTGGTCTGGTTACCATGTTATCCATATTTGGATATTTTGCCGCGGCCTAGTGGGTTCCTTTATTAAGGCGTGGGTTCCTGACACCATTGGACTTATACCTGTCCCGTCCCCCGCATATTGCTGCCCCGTGTGAGGACGTAGAATAGAAGAAAAACAAAGAAAAATCGTGGAAGCACCAGCCGCGGAGACCCAAGTGTTAACAAGGAGGACACTGTATCATCTCTCCCGCCGAAACCAAGAAAATTGTAAGTAGCTTATCTCGGGAGAGCGCTTGGGTGACGTTGGGAGGAAAAATAGAGAAAAAGAAAATTATTAAAAGAGCACAAAAATGGGAACGAATTTATCAGAAGTTGAATGGGATGTTTTTCATCAATTAGAGACAATGTTACAAGAAAAAGGTCACTCTGAAATTTCAAAAACTGAGCTTAAAATCTTACTTATCTGGGTTAAAGCGAATACGCAAGATTTAAATCTGCAGTCTGCTTTTTCTTTTCATTTTTGGGATCAGATAAACTGGAGAATCTATAATCTAGTCTCTCTCAAAAAAGATGAAAGCTTAAGAGAACTTGTGCCGGTTTGTAGTGCGCTGTTGTAGTGCTTTTTTAAACAAAGTGATAAAAATAAGATCAACTTGGACTCAGAAAACAGAGCTTCTGGTTCTCTCTCACGAAATTCCAGTAAACCAGAGACTGTGTGTGTATCGGAGAATGTTACAAGTGTTGTTGCAAATGCTGAAAGTATTGCTTTGAACTCTGTTGAACAAAATCTTTCTTCTCTCTCTCTGGGAAAAAATGAGACTCTTTCGGACTTTTCTTCGCGTTGTTCTGTTAATGTAAAAATATGTGACTCTTGTAAGGGGGATGGAACAAAGTGTGTAAAAGATGGAAATGAAAAAGTGACTGTACTTCCTAAAATTGTTTGTGCAGGGACACTGAAACCTGAATTGGATTCTGTTGGGCCTGGGGTGGAGGCTGAGGTGGCTGCTTCCACTCGGGAAATTGTGGTTCCAGGGAACTCTTTTTCAGTTAAGCAAAACCATGGTTGTTCTGGTGTTTGTCAATCTATAGATACAGAGAAAGAAAAATTGGCTTTAAGGGTGGAGTCCTTTGAAAGGAAGAGATGGAAGAAACTCACGACTGTGTTGTTGCTGAAATTCAAAAAGCTGGACTTGAAATCTCTGCAACGAAAATTCAACAAGTTTCACCTTAGAAGTACCTGGGATGGAAGATGACTGAGACGACAAGAACACCACAAAAAATTCAGATCCGAACCAGAGTCAACAACCTACAAGAGTTACAACAACTTCTAGGAGAAATCAACTGGGTCAGACCGATGTTGGGAATCACCAATGATGAACTGAGTCCGCTCTTCCATTTGCTGAGAGGAAGTTGCGACATCACTTCGCCAAGAACTTTAACCCCTGAAGCTCGTGCTGCTCTCGACAAAGTCACAGAAGCTCTTCAAAAAAAAAGACAAGCTCATCGCTGCGTTCCTGAAAATCCTTTCTTTCTTGCAATCTTAGGAGAGAAGAAGCAGCTTTGTGGTCTCATTTTCCAGTGGGATTCCACAGAGCAAGATCCTTTGTTAATAATGGAATGGGATTTTCCTCCCTACAGGTTTTCAAAGACCATTTGCTCAGTTTTAGAAATGATTGCATACATTATAATTAAGGCTAGAACCAGATTGTTAACTTTGGCAGGTCAAGAATTTTCAGTTATCTATTTGCCATTGAAAAATGATTATTTCAATTGGGCAATGCAAAATTCTGATGATTTACAATATGCATTCTTAGGTTTTCCAGGTGTTTGTTCCATACACTATCCAGCTCACAAACTACTGCAAGCAAAATTGAGTTTCAGAGAAAAACCTAAATTTAGTGAAGAACCTTTACATGCTGTGACTCTCTTCACTGATGGCTCTGGTAAAAGCCACAGGTCCGTTGTGACTTGGTTTAATCAAAAGACTAATGTTTGGGAATCTGATATTCAAACAGTAGAGGGATCCCCTCAAATTGTTGAGCCTGCTGCAGTAGTTTGAGCTTTTCAGCTGTTTCCTCAGCCTTTTAATTTGGTCACAGATTCTGCTTATGTTGCTAATGTAGTCAGGAGAATAGAAGGTTCCATTTTAAAGGATGTTAGTAATGAAACTTTACATCGTTGGCTTTCATGTCTTTTTATAACTTTGCAATATAGAACTAATCCATATTTTGTTTCTCACATTAGGGCGCATTCTTCGCTTCTTGGATTTTTAGTGGAAGGAAATGCAAGAGCGGACAAGCTGACAATGGTCATTTCTAACACATTGCCAAATAGTTTTGAACAAGCAAAATTGAGTCGTGCCTTTTTCCACCAAAATGCACAAGCACTCATGCAAATGTTCCAAATCACTTAAAGTCAAGCTAAAGCTATCATTCATACTTGCCCTGACTGTCAATTGGTACAACCTCCTGTTTCTACAGGAGCAATCAACCCCCGAGGCTTACAAAGCCTACAGTTGTGGCAAACAGATGTTACTAAATAGCCTTCTTTTGGTAAATTTAAAAATATTCATGTTTCCATAGACACGTTCTCTGGTGCAGTTTTTGCTTCCCTTCACACAAGTGATACTGGCAGCCATGCCTGTCATCATTTCCTGCAAGCTTTTGCTTCATTGGGTATACCCCAAGAAGTAAAAACTGACAATGGCCCCGCATACATATCTCAAAAATTGGCCACATTTTTAAATGAATGGGGTGTTCGACACATTTTTGGTATTCCCCACTCTCCCACAAGCCAAGCAATCATTGAAAGAACACATCAAACCTTAAAACGCATATTAGATCAACAGAGAGGGGGAACGGAAATCACCCCACAGATGAGACTGAGTAAGGCTTTGTATGTTTTTAATTTTCTAAATAGTAAAAGTACAGAACCAGATCCACCAATCTTTAGACACTTTTCAAATAGCACACAGGCAAAACTGAAAGAACATCCTCCTCTTCTAATTAGAAACCCTGACTCTGGACAGATGGAAGGTCCGTTTCAATTAATAACGTGGGGCAAAGGGTATGCTTCTATTTCCACAGGTGCTGGAAGAATTAAGTGGGTTCCTGCCAAAAACGTCAAACCGTATCGCACTTCAGAACCTGTTGTCGAGCCTAGAACTGAGGAAGCGAGTACGCAGACGTAGACCGAATGGAAGGATCCCGGGTCTCGCCTGACGCCTCTTGTGCCTGACGTTCATTGTGCATCGGTGGAACCCGTGAACTCTGATTTTGTGCCAATTTTTATTTATGAGTATACGAATGAAATGCTGAATGTTTGTTTAACAAAGCTAATTTTTGGCTGAAAATTTAGGTTCTTGTTTTGGTTTAGAAAGAATTCTGCCAAAACTTAGTTCTTGAAAGAGATGGGGCAGAATCAAATGGTATACTTGTTTTGCTTGATTTTAATTGTTTTTTGTCGTGCAGATTTGCCTGAGGATCAACCGAAGACGAATGTTTGGGTGACCTTAGCCAAGGCTGCCGGATCGGATACTATATGTCTGTCTAATTCGGAACCAGAAAAGCCTTTCTCAACCTGTTTGGTTGGTGTGCCAGTGAAAGAGTTTCCTTTGGTCAGAAAAGAATCCAATGGTAAACCAGGTGGAATTGACAATGGAAACAGTCCTTCCTTCAATTGGAACATTTGTTCCAAGAAACTTCTCAGGGCAGCAAATGTTTCAAACAGTTGGGATGTGTTTCTACAGACGGACCAATCTCCACGGCAATTGCCAAAAGGGTATTGGATCATTTGCGGAGACAGAGATTGGCAAGGCATTCCAGCCCACCTTGAAGGTGGCCCTTGCAGCATTGGTATGCTTACCATAATTGCCCCCACTGCCAAAGCAGTGATGAAAAAGAAACAAAGGAAAACGAGAGCTGTTCCTCATTATGATGAGAACTGTCAGAGTGATTTTATGCCTTGGAATGCCGCCAGAAGGGTTTCAGCAGGTATATTTCTACCCCAATTGGCTTCAGCTGTGGCATTGAGACAATTAGATCGAGTTGGATGTTGGCTGAGCAAACAAGCTAATGCCACATCCTCGGCAATCAGTGATATGTTGACCAATGTTGATAGTATTAGACATGCTACTCTTCAAAACAGAGCAGCCATTGATTTTCTCTTACTGGCACAAGGACATGGTTGTGAGGAATTGGAAGGTTTGTGTTGTATGAATTTGTCTGATCATTCTGAATCCATTCACAAAAGCATTCAAAAATTAAAGGATCTGACAGCCCAAATTAAAGAAGACGGAGGTTCCTGGTTGGATGATTTGTATCAAAATTGCAGTTTTGCACCTTGGCTAAGGCAACTTTGCAAGATAGGTCTTGACATATTAGGTGTTCTAATACTGATATTGATAGTGGTACCTTGTATACTCTGTTGTGTTCGGCGAATGATGAACAAAACAGTCCGAGAAGTTTTTGTCATTCAAGCAGGAGAATTAGGAAGTAGAAGCACAGAGAGTGTACGAAATCTCACGAAAGCAGTAGATGAGGGTATTGACATGAATGAAGGTTTTGAATTAAGGCCTTGGAATCGACCAGAGTTTTTTGAACGATGCCTTGTGACTGTTGCCAAACATATCTCTTTCAGGGATTGGGTCTTCACAGCATTAAGTTGCTGTGCCGTAATATAGCGATGCTTCAGTTTAGTGAAAATAGGTCTTCAGCAGATAATGAGCAGAAATTTTGCAATAGAGCTATGAAACGCAAATAGCAAGCGACAAGAAAATGAAAGCTTCTGGGTCAAACAGAGAGGGGGAAATGTTGGAATCCATAAGGTTAGAGGATTTTTAAGAAATGGTTAAAAAGAAGTATGTAGGCCTTAGACTGGAGTTTTGTTAGCATTGCAGAAAAGTTTCCCATGCAAGCAGAAAAAGTTTTCCATGCAAGCAGAAAAGTTTCCCAAGCAGTAGACGTGACAAATAACAATAGGCTTCTGTAGAATTGGCTTTAGGATGGCAACAAGGTTATTTAATGTATATCTTTAGAAGGTTAGCATGAATAGAACTCTGTTCTTTGTCTCTTATCAACTAGTCTTTGTTTTAGCTACGATTACCTATGTTTTATAAGATTGGATAGAATGCTTGTCAAGATGTGTTTTCTGTGTCTGATTGGCTGAATTCTAGTCTGAGATGATTTTATGTATTGCTGTATGAGCCCTGTTGAAGGAGACATTTTTTGGTGTGGATCAGTGAGCTGTCATGTCTCCATTTTGTATTTTGAGACTGATGTGCTGGAAATAAAAGCAAAAATCTCTTCACTGGTCTGGTTACCATGTTATCCATATTTGGATATTTTGCCGCGGCCTAGTGGGTTCCTTTTTTAAGGCGTGGGTTCCTGACACCATTGGACTTATACCTGTCCCGTCCCCCGCATATTGCTGCCCCGTGTGAGGACGTAGAATAGAAGAAAAACAAAGAAAAATCGTGGAAGCACCAGCCGCGGAGACCCAAGTGTTAACAAGGAGGACACTGTATCATCTCTCCCGCCGAAACCAAGAAAATTGTAAGTAGCTTATCTCGGGAGAGCGCTTGGGTGACGTTGGGAGGAAAAATAGAGAAAAAGAAAATTATTAAAAGAGCACAAAAATGGGAACGAATTTATCAGAAGTTGAATGGGATGTTTTTCATCAATTAGAGACAATGTTACAAGAAAAAGGTCACTCTGAAATTTCAAAAACTGAGCTTAAAATCTTACTTATCTGGGTTAAAGCGAATACGCAAGATTTAAATCTGCAGTCTGCTTTTTCTTTTCATTTTTGGGATCAGATAAACTGGAGAATCTATAATCTAGTCTCTCTCAAAAAAGATGAAAGCTTAAGAGAACTTGTGCCGGTTTGTAGTGCGCTGTTGTAGTGCTTTTTTAAACAAAGTGATAAAAATAAGATCAACTTGGACTCAGAAAACAGAGCTTCTGGTTCTCTCTCACGAAATTCCAGTAAACCAGAGACTGTGTGTGTATCGGAGAATGTTACAAGTGTTGTTGCAAATGCTGAAAGTATTGCTTTGAACTCTGTTGAACAAAATCTTTCTTCTCTCTCTCTGGGAAAAAATGAGACTCTTTCGGACTTTTCTTCGCGTTGTTCTGTTAATGTAAAAATATGTGACTCTTGTAAGGGGGATGGAACAAAGTGTGTAAAATATGGAAATGAAAAAGTGACTGTACTTCCTAAAATTGTTTGTGCGGGGACACTGAAACCTGAATTGGATTCTGTTGGGCCTGGGGTGGAGGCTGAGGTGGCTGCTTCCACTCGGGAAATTGTGGTTCCAGGGAACTCTTTTTCAGTTAAGCAAAACCATGGTTGTTCTGGTGTTTGTCAATCTATAGATACAGAGAAAGAAAAATTGGCTTTAAGGGTGGAGTCCTTTGAAAGGAAGAGATGGAAGAAACTCGCGACTGTGTTGTTGCTGAAATTCAAAAAGCTGGACTTGAAATCTCTGCAACGAAAATTCAACAAGTTTCACCTTAGAAGTACCTGGGATGGAAGATGACTGAGACGACAAGAACACCACAAAAAATTCAGATCCGAACCAGAGTCAACAACCTACAAGAGTTACAACAACTTCTAGGAGAAATCAACTGGGTCAGACCGATGTTGGGAATCACCAATGATGAACTGAGTCCGCTCTTCCATTTGCTGAGAGGAAGTTGCGACATCACTTCACCAAGAACTTTAACCCCTGAAGCTCGTGCTGCTCTCGACAAAGTCACAGAAGCTCTTCAAAAAAAAAGACAAGCTCATCGCTGCGTTCCTGAAAATCCTTTCTTTCTTGCAATCTTAGGAGAGAAGAAGCAGCTTTGTGGTCTCATTTTCCAGTGGGATTCCACAGAGCAAGATCCTTTGTTAATAATGGAATGGGATTTTCCTCCCTACAGGTTTTCAAAGACCATTTGCTCAGTTTTAGAAATGATTGCATACATTATAATTAAGGCTAGAACCAGATTGTTAACTTTGGCAGGTCAAGAATTTTCAGTTATCTATTTGCCATTGAAAAATGATTATTTCAATTGGGCAATGCAAAATTCTGATGATTTACAATATGCATTCTTAGGTTTTCCAGGTGTTTGTTCCATACACTATCCAGCTCACAAACTACTGCAAGCAAAATTGAGTTTCAGAGAAAAACCTAAATTTAGTGAAGAACCTTTACATGCTGTGACTCTCTTCACTGATGGCTCTGGTAAAAGCCACAGGTCCGTTGTGACTTGGTTTAATCAAAAGACTAATGTTTGGGAATCTGATATTCAAACAGTAGAGGGATCCCCTCAAATTGTTGAGCCTGCTGCAGTAGTTTGAGCTTTTCAGCTGTTTCCTCAGCCTTTTAATTTGGTCACAGATTCTGCTTATGTTGCTAATGTAGTCAGGAGAATAGAAGGTTCCATTTTAAAGGATGTTAGTAATGAAACTT
Source organism: Melospiza georgiana (assembly GCF_028018845.1). NCBI lineage: Eukaryota > Metazoa > Chordata > Aves > Passeriformes > Passerellidae > Melospiza > Melospiza georgiana. The sequence continues at coordinate 31,621,853 of NC_080464.1, read as the reverse complement.
TACATCGTTGGCTTTCATGTCTTTTTATAACTTTGCAATATAGAACTAATCCACATTTTGTTTCTCACATTAGGGCGCATTCTTCGCTTCTTGGATTTTTAGTGGAAGGAAATGCAAGAGCGGACAAGCTGACAATGGTCATTTCTAACACATTGCCAAATAGTTTTGAACAAGCAAAATTGAGTCGTGCCTTTTTCCACCAAAATGCACAAGCACTCATGCAAATGTTCCAAATCACTTAAAGTCAAGCTAAAGCTATCATTCATACTTGCCCTGACTGTCAATTGGTACAACCTCCTGTTTCTACAGGAGCAATCAACCCCCGAGGCTTACAAAGCCTACAGTTGTGGCAAACAGATGTTACTAAATAGCCTTCTTTTGGTAAATTTAAAAATATTCATGTTTCCATAGACACGTTCTCTGGTGCAGTTTTTGCTTCCCTTCACACAAGTGATACTGGCAGCCATGCCTGTCATCATTTCCTGCAAGCTTTTGCTTCATTGGGTATACCCCAAGAAGTAAAAACTGACAATGGCCCCGCATACATATCTCAAAAATTGGCCACATTTTTAAATGAATGGGGTGTTCGACACATTTTTGGTATTCCCCACTCTCCCACAAGCCAAGCAATCATTGAAAGAACACATCAAACCTTAAAACGCATATTAGATCAACAGAGAGGGGGAACGGAAATCACCCCACAGATGAGACTGAGTAAGGCTTTGTATGTTTTTAATTTTCTAAATAGTAAAAGTACAGAACCAGATCCACCAATCTTTAGACACTTTTCAAATAGCACACAGGCAAAACTGAAAGAACATCCTCCTCTTCTAATTAGAAACCCTGACTCTGGACAGATGGAAGGTCCGTTTCAATTAATAACGTGGGGCAAAGGGTATGCTTCTATTTCCACAGGTGCTGGAAGAATTAAGTGGGTTCCTGCCAAAAACGTCAAACCGTATCGCACTTCAGAACCTGTTGTCGAGCCTAGAACTGAGGAAGCGAGTACGCAGACGTAGACCGAATGGAAGGATCCCGGGTCTCGCCTGACGCCTCTTGTGCCTGACGTTCATTGTGCATCGGTGGAACCCGTGAACTCTGATTTTGTGCCAATTTTTATTTATGAGTATACGAATCAAATGCTGAATGTTTGTTTAACAAAGCTAATTTTTGGCTGAAAATTTAGGTTCTTGTTTTGGTTTAGAAAGAATTCTGCCAAAACTTAGTTCTTGAAAGAGATGGGGCAGAATCAAATGGTATACTTGTTTTGCTTGATTTTAATTGTTTTTTGTCGTGCAGATTTGCCTGAGGATCAACCGAAGACGAATGTTTGGGTGACCTTAGCCAAGGCTGCCAGATCGGATACTATATGTCTGTCTAATTCGGAACCAGAAAAGCCTTTCTCAACCTGTTTGGTTGGTGTGCCAGTGAAAGAGTTTCCTTTGGTCAGAAAAGAATCCAATGGTAAACCAGGTGGAATTGACAATGGAAACAGTCCTTCCTTCAATTGGAACATTTGTTCCAAGAAACTTCTCAGGGCAGCAAATGTTTCAAACAGTTGGGATGTGTTTCTGGAGACGGACCAATCTCCACGGCAATTGCCAAAAGGGTATTGGATCATTTGTGGAGACAGAGGTTGGCAAGGCATTCCAGCCCACCTTGAAGGTGGCCCTTGCAGCATTGGTATGCTTACCATAATTGCCCCCACTGCCAAAGCAGTGATGAAAAAGAAACAAAGGAAAACGAGAGCTGTTCCTCATTATGATGAGAACTGTCAGAGTGATTTTATGCCTTGGAATGCCGCCAGAAGGGTTTCAGCAGGTATATTTCTACCCCAATTGGCTTCAGCTGTGGCATTGAGACAATTAGATCGAGTTGGATGTTGGCTGAGCAAACAAGCTAATGCCACATCCTCCGCAATCAGTGATATGTTGACCAATGTTGATAGTATTAGACATGCTACTCTTCAAAACAGAGCAGCCATTGATTTTCTCTTACTGGCACAAGGACATGGTTGTGAGGAATTGGAAGGTTTGTGTTGTATGAATTTGTCTGATCATTCTGAATCCATTCACAAAAGCATTCAAAAATTAAAGGATCTGACAGCCCAAATTAAAGAAGACGGAGGTTCCTGGTTGGATGATTTGTATCAAAATTGCAGTTTTGCACCTTGGCTAAGGCAACTTTGCAAGATAGGTCTTGACATATTAGGTGTTCTAATACTGATATTGATAGTGGTACCTTGTGTACTCTGTTGTGTTCGGCGAATGATGAACAAAACAGTCCGAGAAGTTTTTGTCATTCAAGCAGGAGAATTAGGAAGTAGAAGCACAGAGAGTGTACGAAATCTCACGAAAGCAGTAGATGAGGGTATTGACATGAACGAAGGTTTTGAATTAAGGCCTTGGAATCGACCAGAGTTTTTTGAACGATGCCTTGTGACTGTTGCCAAACATATCTCTTTCAGGGATTGGGTCTTCACAGCATTAAGTTGCTGTGCCGTAATATAGCGATGCTTCAGTTTAGTGAAAATAGGTCTTCAGCAGATAATAAGCAGAAATTTTGCAATAGAGCTATGAAACGTAAATAGCAAGCGACAAGAAAATGAAAGCTTCTGGGTCAAACAGAGAGGGGGAAATGTTGGAATCCATAAGGTTAGAGGATTTTTAAGAAATGGTTAAAAAGAAGTATGTAGGCCTTAGACTGGAGTTTTGTTAGCATTGCAGAAAATTTCCCATGCAAGCAGAAAAAGTTTTCCATGCAAGCAGAAAAGTTTCCCAAGCAGTAGACGTGACAAATAACAATAGGCTTCTGTAGAATTTGCTTTAGGATGGCAACAAGGTTATTTAATGTATATCTTTAGAAGGTTAGCATGAATAGAACTCTGTTCTTTGTCTCTTATCAACTAGTCTTTGTTTTAGCTACGATTACCTATGTTTTATAAGATTGGATAGAATGCTTGTCAAGATGTGTTTTCTGTGTCTGATTGGCTGAATTCTAGTCTGAGATGATTTTATGTATTGCTGTATGAGCCCTGTTGAAGGAGACATTTTTTGGTGTGGATCAGTGAGCTGTCATGTCTCCATTTTGTATTTTGAGACTGATGTGCTGGAAATAAAAGCAAAAATCTCTTCACTGGTCTGGTTACCATGTTATCCATATTTGGATATTTTGCCGCGGCCTAGTGGGTTCCTTTTTTAAGGCGTGGGTTCCTGACACCATTGGACTTATACCTGTCCCGTCCCCCGCATATTGCTGCCCCGTGTGAGGACGTAGAATAGAAGAAAAACAAAGAAAAATCGTGGAAGCACCAGCCGCGGAGACCCAAGTGTTAACAAGGAGGACACTGTATCATCTCTCCCGCCGAAACCAAGAAAATTGTAAGTAGCTTATCTCGGGAGAGCGCTTGGGTGACGTTGGGAGGAAAAATAGAGAAAAAGAAAATTATTAAAAGAGCACAAAAATGGGAACGAATTTATCAGAAGTTGAATGGGATGTTTTTCATCAATTAGAGACAATGTTACAAGAAAAAGGTCACTCTGAAATTTCAAAAACTGAGCTTAAAAACTTACTTATCTGGGTTAAAGCGAATACGCAAGATTTAAATCTGCAGTCTGCTTTTTCTTTTCATTTTTGGGATCAGATAAACTGGAGAATCTATAATCTAGTCTCTCTCAAAAAAGATGAAAGCTTAAGAGGACTTGTGCCGGTTTGTAGTGCGCTGTTGTAGTGCTTTTTTAAACAAAGTGATAAAAATAAGATCAACTTGGACTCAGAAAACAGAGCTTCTGGTTCTCTCTCACGAAATTCCAGTAAACCAGAGACTGTGTGTGTATCGGAGAATGTTACAAGTGTTGTTGCAAATGCTGAAAGTATTGCTTTGAACTCTGTTGAACAAAATCTTTCTTCTCTCTCTCTGGGAAAAAATGAGACTCTTTCGGACTTTTCTTCGCGTTGTTCTGTTAATGTAAAAATATGTGACTCTTGTAAGGGGGATGGAACAAAGTGTGTAAAAGATGGAAATGAAAAAGTGACTGTACTTCCTAAAATTGTTTGTGCGGGGACACTGAAACCTGAATTGGATTCTGTTGGGCCTGGGGTGGAGGCTGAGGTGGCTGCTTCCACTCGGGAAATTGTGGTTCCAGGGAACTCTTTTTCAGTTAAGCAAAACCATGGTTGTTCTGGTGTTTGTCAATCTATAGATACAGAGAAAGAAAAATTGGCTTTAAGGGTGGAGTCCTTTGAAAGGAAGAGATGGAAGAAACTCGCGACTGTGTTGTTGCTGAAATTCAAAAAGCTGGACTTGAAATCTCTGCAACGAAAATTCAACAAGTTTCACCTTAGAAGTACCTGGGATGGAAGATGACTGAGACAACAAGAACACCACAAAAAATTCAGATCCGAACCAGAGTCAACAACCTACAAGAGTTACAACAACTTCTAGGAGAAATCAACTGGGTCAGACCGATGTTGGGAATCACCAATGATGAACTGAGTCCGCTCTTCCATTTGCTGAGAGGAAGTTGCGACATCACTTCACCAAGAACTTTAACCCCTGAAGCTCGTGCTGCTCTCGACAAAGTCACAGAAGCTCTTCAAAAAAAAAGACAAGCCCATCGCTGCGTTCCTGAAAATCCTTTCTTTCTTGCAATCTTAGGAGAGAAGAAGCAGCTTTGTGGTCTCATTTTCCAGTGGGATTCCACAGAGCAAGATCCTTTGTTAATAATGGAACGGGATTTTCCTCCCTACAGGTTTTCAAAGACCATTTGCTCAGTTTTAGAAATGATTGCATACATTATAATTAAGGCTAGAACCAGATTGTTAACTTTGGCAGGTCAAGAATTTTCAGTTATCTATTTGCCATTGAAAAATGATTATTTCAATTGGGCAATGCAAAATTCTGATGATTTACAATATGCATTCTTAGGTTTTCCAGGTGTTTGTTCCATACACTATCCAGCTCACAAACTACTGCAAGCAAAATTGAGTTTCAGAGAAAAACCTAAATTGAGTGAAGAACCTTTACATGCTGTGACTCTCTTCACTGATGGCTCTGGTAAAAGCCACAGGTCCGTTGTGACTTGGTTTAATCAAAAGACTAATGTTTGGGAATCTGATATTCAAACAGTAGAGGGATCCCCTCAAATTGTTGAGCCTGCTGCAGTAGTTTGAGCTTTTCAGCTGTTTCCTCAGCCTTTTAATTTGGTCACAGATTCTGCTTATGTTGCTAATGTAGTCAGGAGAATAGAAGGTTCCATTTTAAAGGATGTTAGTAATGAAACTTTACATCGTTGGCTTTCATGTCTTTTTATAACTTTGCAATATAGAACTAATCCATATTTTGTTTCTCACATTAGGGCGCATTCTTCGCTTCTTGGATTTTTAGTGGAAGGAAATGCAAGAGCGGACAAGCTGACAATGGTCATTTCTAACACATTGCCAAATAGTTTTGAACAAGCAAAATTGAGTCGTGCCTTTTTCCACCAAAATGCACAAGCACTCATGCAAATGTTCCAAATCACTTAAAGTCAAGCTAAAGCTATCATTCATACTTGCCCTGACTGTCAATTGGTACAACCTCCTGTTTCTACAGGAGCAATCAACCCCCGAGGCTTACAAAGCCTACAGTTGTGGCAAACAGATGTTACTAAATAGCCTTCTTTTGGTAAATTTAAAAATATTCATGTTTCCATAGACACGTTCTCTGGTGCAGTTTTTGCTTCCCTTCACACAAGTGATACTGGCAGCCATGCCTGTCATCATTTCCTGCAAGCTTTTGCTTCATTGGGTATACCCCAAGAAGTAAAAACTGACAATGGCCCCGCATACATATCTCAAAAATTGGCCACATTTTTAAATGAATGGGGTGTTCGACACATTTTTGGTATTCCCCACTCTCCCACAAGCCAAGCAATCATTGAAAGAACACATCAAACCTTAAAACGCATATTAGATCAACAGAGAGGGGGAACGGAAATCACCCCACAGATGAGACTGAGTAAGGCTTTGTATGTTTTTAATTTTCTAAATAGTAAAAGTACAGAACCAGATCCACCAATCTTTAGACACTTTTCAAATAGCACACAGGCAAAACTGAAAGAACATCCTCCTCTTCTAATTAGAAACCCTGACTCTGGACAGATGGAAGGTCCGTTTCAATTAATAACGTGGGGCAAAGGGTATGCTTCTATTTCCACAGGTGCTGGAAGAATTAAGTGGGTTCCTGCCAAAAACGTCAAACCGTATCGCACTTCAGAACCTGTTGTCGAGCCTAGAACTGAGGAAGCGAGTACGCAGACGTAGACCGAATGGAAGGATCCCGGGTCTCGCCTGACGCCTCTTGTGCCTGACGTTCATTGTGCATCGGTGGAACCCGTGAACTCTGATTTTGTGCCAATTTTTATTTATGAGTATACGAATTAAATGCTGAATGTTTGTTTAACAAAGCTAATTTTTGGCTGAAAATTTAGGTTCTTGTTTTGGTTTAGAAAGAATTCTGCCAAAACTTAGTTCTTGAAAGAGATGGGGCAGAATCAAATGGTATACTTGTTTTGCTTGATTTCAATTGTTTTTTGTCGTGCAGATTTGCCTGAGGATCAACCGAAGACGAATGTTTGGGTGACCTTAGCCAAGGCTGCCGGATCGGATACTATATGTCTGTCTAATTCGGAACCAGAAAAGCCTTTCTCAACCTGTTTGGTTGGTGTGCCAGTGAAAGAGTTTCCTTTGGTCAGAAAAGAATCCAATGGTAAACCAGGTGGAATTGACAATGGAAACAGTCCTTCCTTCAATTGGAACATTTGTTCCAAGAAACTTCTCAGGGCAGCAAATGTTTCAAACAGTTGGGATGTGTTTCTGGAGACGGACCAATCTCCACGGCAATTGCCAAAAGGGTATTGGATCATTTGCGGAGACAGAGGTTGGCAAGGCATTCCAGCCCACCTTGAAGGTGGCCCTTGCAGCATTGGTATGCTTACCATAATTGCCCCCACTGCCAAAGCAGTGATGAAAAAGAAACAAAGGAAAACGAGAGCTGTTCCTCATTATGATGAGAACTGTCAGAGTGATTTTATGCCTTGGAATGCCGCCAGAAGGGTTTCAGCAGGTATATTTCTACCCCAATTGGCTTCAGCTGTGGCATTGAGACAATTAGATCGAGTTGGATGTTGGCTGAGCAAACAAGCTAATGCCACATCCTCCGCAATCAGTGATATGTTGACCAATGTTGATAGTATTAGACATGCTACTCTTCAAAACAGAGCAGCCATTGATTTTCTCTTACTGGCACAAGGACATGGTTGTGAGGAATTGGAAGGTTTGTGTTGTATGAATTTGTCTGATCATTCTGAGTCCATTCACAAAAGCATTCAAAAATTAAAGGATCTGACAGCCCAAATTAAAGAAGACGGAGGTTCCTGGTTGGATGATTTGTATCAAAATTGCAGTTTTGCACCTTGGCTAAGGCAACTTTGCAAGATAGGTCTTTACATATTAGGTGTTCTAATACTGATATTGATAGTGGTACCTTGTATACTCTGTTGTGTTCGGCGAATGATGAACAAAACAGTCCGAGAAGTTTTTGCCATTCAAGCAGGAGAATTAGGAAGTAGAAGCACAGAGAGTGTACGAAATCTCACGAAAGCAGTAGATGAGGGTATTGACATGAACGAAGGTTTTGAATTAAGGCCTTGGAATCGACCAGAGTTTTTTGAACGATGCCTTGTGACTGTTGCCAAACATATCTCTTTCAGGGATTGGGTCTTCACAGCATTAAGTTGCTGTGCCGTAATATAGCAATGCTTCAGTTTAGTGAAAATAGGTCTTCAGCAGATAATAAGCAGAAATTTTGCAATAGAGCTATGAAACGCAAATAGCAAGCGACAAGAAAATGAAAGCTTCTGGGTCAAACAGAGAGGGGGAAATGTTGGAATCCATAAGGTTAGAGGATTTTTAAGAAATGGTTAAAAAGAAGTATGTAGGCCTTAGACTGGAGTTTTGTTAGCATTGCAGAAAAGTTTCCCATGCAAGCAGAAAAAGTTTTCCATGCAAGCAGAAAAGTTTCCCAAGCAGTAGACGTGACAAATAACAATAGGCTTCTGTAGAATTGGCTTTAGGATGGCAACAAGGTTATTTAATGTATATCTTTAGAAGGTTAGCATGAATAGAACTCTGTTCTTTGTCTCTTATCAACCAGTCTTTGTTTTAGCTATGATTACCTATGTTTTACAAGATTGGATAGAATGCTTGTCAATATGTGTTTTCTGTGTCTGATTGGCTGAATTCTAGTCTGAGATGATTTTATGTATTGCTGTATGAGCCCTGTTGAAGGAGACATTTTTTGGTGTGGATCAGTGAGCTGTCATGTCTCCATTTTGTATTTTGAGACTGATGTGCTGGAAATAAAAGCAAAAATCTCTTCACTGGTCTGGTTACCATGTTATCCATATTTGGATATTTTGCCGCGGCCTAGTGGGTTCCTTTTTTAAGGCGTGGGTTCCTGACACCATTGGACTTATACCTGTCCCGTCCCCCGCATATTGCTGCCCCGTGTGAGGACGTAGAATAGAAGAAAAACAAAGAAAAATCGTGGAAGCACCAGCCGCGGAGACCCAAGTGTTAACAAGGAGGACACTGTATCATCTCTCCCGCCGAAACCAAGAAAATTGTAAGTAGCTTATCTCGGGAGAGCGCTTGGGTGACGTTGGGAGGAAAAATAGAGAAAAAGAAAATTATTAAAAGAGCACAAAAATGGGAACGAATTTATCAGAAGTTGAATGGGATGTTTTTCATCAATTAGAGACAATGTTACAAGAAAAAGGTCACTCTGAAATTTCAAAAACTGAGCTTAAAAACTTACTTATCTGGGTTAAAGCGAATACGCAAGATTTAAATCTGCAGTCTGCTTTTTCTTTTCATTTTTGGGATCAGATAAACTGGAGAATCTATAATCTAGTCTCTCTCAAAAAAGATGAAAGCTTAAGAGAACTTGTGCCGGTTTGTAGTGCGCTGTTGTAGTGCTTTTTTAAACAAAGTGATAAAAATAAGATCAACTTGGACTCAGAAAACAGAGCTTCTGGTTCTCTCTCACGAAATTCCAGTAAACCAGAGACTGTGTGTGTATCGGAGAATGTTACAAGTGTTGTTGCAAATGCTGAAAGTATTGCTTTGAACTCTGTTGAACAAAATCTTTCTTCTCTCTCTCTGGGAAAAAATGAGACTCTTTCGGACTTTTCTTCGCGTTGTTCTGTTAATGTAAAAATATGTGACTCTTGTAAGGGGGATGGAACAAAGTGTGTAAAAGATGGAAATGAAAAAGTGACTGTACTTCCTAAAATTGTTTGTGCGGGGACACTGAAACCTGAATTGGATTCTGTTGGGCCTGGGGTGGAGGCTGAGGTGGCTGCTTCCACTCGGGAAATTGTGGTTCCAGGGAACTCTTTTTCAGTTAAGCAAAACCATGGTTGTTCTGGTGTTTGTCAATCTATAGATACAGAGAAAGAAAAATTGGCTTTAAGGGTGGAGTCCTTTGAAAGGAAGAGATGGAAGAAACTCGCGACTGTGTTGTTGCTGAAATTCAAAAAGCTGGACTTGAAATCTCTGCAACGAAAATTCAACAAGTTTCACCTTAGAAGTACCTGGGATGGAAGATGACTGAGACGACAAGAACACCACAAAAAATTCAGATCCGAACCAGAGTCAACAACCTACAAGAGTTACAACAACTTCTAGGAGAAATCAACTGGGTCAGACCGATGTTGGGAATCACCAATGATGAACTGAGTCCGCTCTTCCATTTGCTGAGAGGAAGTTGCGACATCACTTCACCAAGAACTTTAACCCCTGAAGCTCGTGCTGCTCTCGACAAAGTCACAGAAGCTCTTCAAAAAAAAAGACAAGCCCATCGCTGCGTTCCTGAAAATCCTTTCTTTCTTGCAATCTTAGTAGAGAAGAAGCAGCTTTGTGGTCTCATTTTCCAGTGGGATTCCACAGAGCAAGATCCTTTGTTAATAATGGAACGGGATTTTCCTCCCTACAGGTTTTCAAAGACCATTTGCTCAGTTTTAGAAATGATTGCATACATTATAATTAAGGCTAGAACCAGATTGTTAACTTTGGCAGGTCAAGAATTTTCAGTTATCTATTTGCCATTGAAAAATGATTATTTCAATTGGGCAATGCAAAATTCTGATGATTTACAATATGCATTCTTAGGTTTTCCAGGTGTTTGTTCCATACACTATCCAGCTCACAAACTACTGCAAGCAAAATTGAGTTTCAGAGAAAAACCTAAATTGAGTGAAGAACCTTTACATGCTGTGACTCTCTTCACTGATGGCTCTGGTAAAAGCCACAGGTCCGTTGTGACTTGGTTTAATCAAAAGACTAATGTTTGGGAATCTGATATTCAAACAGTAGAGGGATCCCCTCAAATTGTTGAGCCTGCTGCAGTAGTTTGAGCTTTTCAGCTGTTTCCTCAGCCTTTTAATTTGGTCACAGATTCTGCTTATGTTGCTAATGTAGTCAGGAGAATAGAAGGTTCCATTTTAAAGGATGTTAGTAATGAAACTTTACATCGTTGGCTTTCATGTCTTTTTATAACTTTGCAATATAGAACTAATCCATATTTTGTTTCTCACATTAGGGCGCATTCTTCGCTTCTTGGATTTTTAGTGGAAGGAAATGCAAGAGCGGACAAGCTGACAATGGTCATTTCTAACACATTGCCAAATAGTTTTGAACAAGCAAAATTGAGTCGTGCCTTTTTCCACCAAAATGCACAAGCACTCATGCAAATGTTCCAAATCACTTAAAGTCAAGCTAAAGCTATCATTCATACTTGCCCTGACTGTCAATTGGTACAACCTCCTGTTTCTACAGGAGCAATCAACCCCCGAGGCTTACAAAGCCTACAGTTGTGGCAAACAGATGTTACTAAATAGCCTTCTTTTGGTAAATTTAAAAATATTCATGTTTCCATAGACACGTTCTCTGGTGCAGTTTTTGCTTCCCTTCACACAAGTGATACTGGCAGCCATGCCTGTCATCATTTCCTGCAAGCTTTTGCTTCATTGGGTATACCCCAAGAAGTAAAAACTGACAATGGCCCCGCATACATATCTCAAAAATTGGCCACATTTTTAAATGAATGGGGTGTTCGACACATTTTTGGTATTCCCCACTCTCCCACAAGCCAAGCAATCATTGAAAGAACACATCAAACCTTAAAACGCATATTAGATCAACAGAGAGGGGGAACGGAAATCACCCCACAGATGAGACTGAGTAAGGCTTTGTATGTTTTTAATTTTCTAAATAGTAAAAGTACAGAACCAGATCCACCAATCTTTAGACACTTTTCAAATAGCACACAGGCAAAACTGAAAGAACATCCTCCTCTTCTAATTAGAAACCCTGACTCTGGACAGATGGAAGGTCCGTTTCAATTAATAACGTGGGGCAAAGGGTATGCTTCTATTTCCACAGGTGCTGGAAGAATTAAGTGGGTTCCTGCCAAAAACGTCAAACCGTATCGCACTTCAGAACCTGTTGTCGAGCCTAGAACTGAGGAAGCGAGTACGCAGACGTAGACCGAATGGAAGGATCCCGGGTCTCGCCTGACGCCTCTTGTGCCTGACGTTCATTGTGCATCGGTGGAACCCGTGAACTCTGATTTTGTGCCAATTTTTATTTATGAGTATACGAATTAAATGCTGAATGTTTGTTTAACAAAGCTAATTTTTGGCTGAAAATTTAGGTTCTTGTTTTGGTTTAGAAAGAATTCTGCCAAAACTTAGTTCTTGAAAGAGATGGGGCAGAATCAAATGGTATACTTGTTTTGCTTGATTTCAATTGTTTTTTGTCGTGCAGATTTGCCTGAGGATCAACCGAAGACGAATGTTTGGGTGACCTTAGCCAAGGCTGCCGGATCGGATACTATATGTCTGTCTAATTCGGAACCAGAAAAGCCTTTCTCAACCTGTTTGGTTGGTGTGCCAGTGAAAGAGTTTCCTTTGGTCAGAAAAGAATCCAATGGTAAACCAGGTGGAATTGACAATGGAAACAGTCCTTCCTTCAATTGGAACATTTGTTCCAAGAAACTTCTCAGGGCAGCAAATGTTTCAAACAGTTGGGATGTGTTTCTGGAGACGGACCAATCTCCACGGCAATTGCCAAAAGGGTATTGGATCATTTGCGGAGACAGAGGTTGGCAAGGCATTCCAGCCCACCTTGAAGGTGGCCCTTGCAGCATTGGTATGCTTACCATAATTGCCCCCACTGCCAAAGCAGTGATGAAAAAGAAACAAAGGAAAACGAGAGCTGTTCCTCATTATGATGAGAACTGTCAGAGTGATTTTATGCCTTGGAATGCCGCCAGAAGGGTTTCAGCAGGTATATTTCTACCCCAATTGGCTTCAGCTGTGGCATTGAGACAATTAGATCGAGTTGGATGTTGGCTGAGCAAACAAGCTAATGCCACATCCTCCGCAATCAGTGATATGTTGACCAATGTTGATAGTATTAGACATGCTACTCTTCAAAACAGAGCAGCCATTGATTTTCTCTTACTGGCACAAGGACATGGTTGTGAGGAATTGGAAGGTTTGTGTTGTATGAATTTGTCTGATCATTCTGAGTCCATTCACAAAAGCATTCAAAAATTAAAGGATCTGACAGCCCAAATTAAAGAAGACGGAGGTTCCTGGTTGGATGATTTGTATCAAAATTGCAGTTTTGCACCTTGGCTAAGGCAACTTTGCAAGATAGGTCTTTACATATTAGGTGTTCTAATACTGATATTGATAGTGGTACCTTGTATACTCTGTTGTGTTCGGCGAATGATGAACAAAACAGTCCGAGAAGTTTTTGCCATTCAAGCAGGAGAATTAGGAAGTAGAAGCACAGAGAGTGTACGAAATCTCACGAAAGCAGTAGATGAGGGTATTGACATGAACGAAGGTTTTGAATTAAGGCCTTGGAATCGACCAGAGTTTTTTGAACGATGCCTTGTGACTGTTGCCAAACATATCTCTTTCAGGGATTGGGTCTTCACAGCATTAAGTTGCTGTGCCGTAATATAGCAATGCTTCAGTTTAGTGAAAATAGGTCTTCAGCAGATAATAAGCAGAAATTTTGCAATAGAGCTATGAAACGCAAATAGCAAGCGACAAGAAAATGAAAGCTTCTGGGTCAAACAGAGAGGGGGAAATGTTGGAATCCATAAGGTTAGAGGATTTTTAAGAAATGGTTAAAAAGAAGTATGTAGGCCTTAGACTGGAGTTTTGTTAGCATTGCAGAAAAGTTTCCCATGCAAGCAGAAAAAGTTTTCCATGCAAGCAGAAAAGTTACCCAAGCAGTAGACGTGACAAATAACAATAGGCTTCTGTAGAATTGGCTTTAGGATGGAAACAAGGTTATTTAATGTGTATCTTTAGAAGGTTAGCATGAATAGAACTCTGTTCTTTGTCTCTTATCAACTAGTCTTTGTTTTAGCTACGATTACCTATGTTTTATAAGATTGGATAGAATGCTTGTCAAGATGTGTTTTCTGTGTCTGATTGGCTGAATTCTAGTCTGAGATGATTTTATGTATTGCTGTATGAGCCCTGTTGAAGGAGACATTTTTTGGTGTGGATCAGTGAGCTGTCATGTCTCCATTTTGTATTTTGAGACTGATGTGCTGGAAATAAAAGCAAAAATCTCTTCACTGGTCTGGTTACCATGTTATCCATATTTGGATATTTTGCCGCGGCCTAGTGGGTTCCTTTTTTAAGGCGTGGGTTCCTGACACCATTGGACTTATACCTGTCCCGTCCCTCGCATATTGCTGCCCCGTGTGAGGACGTAGAATAGAAGAAAAACAAAGAAAAATCGTGGAAGCACCAGCCGCGGAGACCCAAGTGTTAACAAGGAGGACACTGTATCATCTCTCCCGCCGAAACCAAGAAAATTGTAAGTAGCTTATCTCGGGAGAGCGCTTGGGTGACGTTGGGAGGAAAAATAGAGAAAAAGAAAATTATTAAAAGAGCACAAAAATGGGAACGAATTTATCAGAAGTTGAATGGGATGTTTTTCATCAATTAGAGACAATGTTACAAGAAAAAGGTCACTCTGAAATTTCAAAAACTGAGCTTAAAAACTTACTTATCTGGGTTAAAGCGAATACGCAAGATTTAAATCTGCAGTCTGCTTTTTCTTTTCATTTTTGGGATCAGATAAACTGGAGAATCTATTATTGGAAAAAAAAAGCTCCCAATATTACCAGTAAGATTGTGCCTGGGCCAGTCTGACCCTCGCTGCTGGGCCAAAGGCAGCAACTGCGGTGTTTCACCGCAGAGATACCTCGGCTTGCTGGTGGTTGCAGCTGGGCACTGAACAAGTCCAGGCTTGTTAGGACCCCGTTTACCTCAAGAGGATAGCTTCAGGCGATGGTGAAGAGAAAAAGGAGAGGATTCTGCTGGAGGGTTTAATGTCCAGAGGTTTATTCCATGGTTACAGCGGTCTGAACGTGAGGAGCTGCTCCAACAGAACAAGGACCGCATGGTCTGATCACCTTTTTAAGCTCAGGGACAGGGGGAGGGGAGGTACAGGTGAGCCACCAACCAGGTGAGAGGGGCAGGGTCTCAGGGGAAGATGACACCCAGACAGGCCAATGACCCCTGGGCCTGAGTGGCATCCTTTGAACTTGACCAACCACACGACGCCTTGCTGGAACGTTTAGCCTGATTGACAGGACTCACTCAGCATGGGGGCAAGGGGGAAGGGATAGACGTATAGGCACACCTGGGAAAGTGACCTGGAAGGCCAAAATGGGACAATACAGCACACCACAACATCTCCCCCTAGTTTTGTTTAAAAAGAAGAGGACTGTGTTTGTGGTGCAGAATGATTGCTAAACCATGGTTGGTAAATCAGTTCTTCCTCTACAGGAGGGTCAGTGTTTTCTACTGAGGCTTCCAGGTCATCTATTGGAGCACTGAGGGCTTCCAAATGGTAGACTTCAGGAGGGGAAATGAGCTTGAAATTAACTTGAGCACCATGCGTTTGATTAGTCCAAAAACAATGCTATAAACTACAATAACTATAACTAAAATAAGCAGAACTAAAACACAGTTTTCAGAATAGATCCCAACCAGCCCGAGAGTCCCCAGCCTTTGAACAGTCCATTCAGCCAGTTGTCAGTTTCTCTGTTGATGTCTGAGAGCCGCTGTCAAGGTAGTCCATATGTGGTTTGGGCTGAGGAACTATGCAGGAGGTCACAGGTGGGATGATCACGAGTAGGACGAGAAGCAGGCTCGGTCTCGTGGCATCTCGAGGCTACACACGAACAGTGGGATCTAAACTGGTACAAAAACTTGAAACAAACATATATTATAAACTATTCCAGATAGGAGGCTTAAATGGAATTTCCTCCAGAGAACACGGGCGGCGTTTTCTTCTCCAGGCAGCATGAGCAACCTGGGGTGCTTCTGCAAATTTCTCTGAGACCTTGGGAACATAGGGCTTTACCCATTTGGAAGGAACCCACCTTAAACCAGAGGGGGTGGACACACAGGCATATCCACGTCCCCAAGTAACTAATTTGTAAGGTCCCACCATTTTCCAAGTCTCAGGGTCCTTTACTAAAACTGGAGGTTTTTCCTTAATTAACCTATGATTGCTCCCCCCAAAGTGGCGTAGGATGGGTGGATTTAGGCTTTCAAAAGAACAATTCAGAAAATTTATTGTGAATAGCGCCCTGGATAACCGGATGATGGGAGGTTCCACCTTCAGAACCTGTTGTTGCTGGTCCAGGACCCTTTTAAGATCCCGGTGAGTTCTTTCTACAATGGCTTGACCTGTAGGGGAGTAGGGGATGCCAGTTTTGTGCTCTACTCCCCATTGCTGCAGGAAGCTCCCGAATTCCTTGGATTTGTAAGCAGGCCCATTATCAGTTTTCAGCTCCTTGGGGATGCCCATGAAAGAAAAAGCCTGCAAGAGGTGCTTAGTAGCATCAATAGATGATTCTCCTGTGTGGGCAGAAGCATAGACCGCTCCAGAAAAGGTATCTACACTAACATGAACATATTTCTGCCGTCCAAAAGACTGTATGTTTGTTACATCTGTTTGCCACAGTTCACAACTGTTCAGTCCCCTTGGGTTTGCTCCCGTACTCACTGTAGGGAGTGCATGTTGTTGGCAATTTGGGCATGTGGCCACAATCGCTTTGGCCTGTTCTCGAGTGATGTTAAACTGACGAACCAGGCCAGGTGCATTTTGGTGGAAAAGCTGGTGGCTGATTTTTGCCTGTTCAAAAACATTTGGGAGAGTGGCCATCACTGCAGGTGCAGCAAGAGCATCTGCCCTTCTGTTGCCTTCAGCAATAAACCCTGGCAAGTCAGTGTGTGACCTGACGTGCGTCACATAAAATGGTTGCTCTCGGTGAGTGACTAACTTTACCAGCTTTGAGAGCAATTCGAAAAGTGCGATGTTAGACACATCTTGCAGTATTGCTTGATCTGCCCTGGATACTACTCTTGCCACATATGCAGAGTCTGTAATCAGATTAAATGGTTCTGAGAACCTTTCAAAGGCCCTAACAACCGCAGCCAATTCAGCAACCTGAGGTGAACCTTCCACCTCAGCAATGTCTGTCTCCCACTGCTGGGTTTGAGGATCCTTCCAAGTCATAACAGACTTGTGGGACCTCCCAGATGCATCTGTGAAGACAGTTAGAGCCCTTTTTAAAGGTCTCCTACTTAGAGCACTTCTCAGTTTTAAGGTAAATTGAACATCTTGTTCGAACAATTTGTGAGCGGGCCGCGCTACCGAAATTTGTCCTGAGTAGGAATCCAGAGCAAACTGCAACACTTCATTTTCTTGAAACAATTGTTCCAGTATTTTCACAGTATTTTGTCCTGATTTTAACTCAACTGGAATGTGAATGCACTTAAAATCACATCCTGCTAACTCCCTGATCCGGGTCCTTGCTTTCCGGATCAGTTCTGCTACCAGCTCCTGAGGCTTTGTCAGTCTCTTGGACCTTTTGTGACTGAGGAAAACCCATTCTATGATCAAGAGAGGGTCCCTCTGGTCCCGGTCCTTTTTTGGTGTGTTCTTTGCCTTAGGTGTTTGTTTTTCCTCCCACTGGAAAATAATTCCATGGAGGTGTGGCAACTTACCTAGGATGATAAATTTGAATGGCAGGTCAGGCCGGCATCGGTTGGCCTGTCTTGTGGACATTGCAATCTGAACCTTTTCTAGAGCTTTCCGTGCCTCTGGGGTAACAGACCTAGGAGCACCTGGGTCCTCTCCCCCTTTCAATAAATTGAAAAGAGGGGCAAGGTCTTCATTAGTCAGACCGAGCCATGGTCTTACCCAATTCAAAGACCCACACAACCTGTGGACATCCGCAAGGGTCTTGATCTTTGGATTGATTTCTAATTTTTGAGGAACAATGGTCCTATTTCCAATTTCTAAGCCCAAATACTTCCAAGGTGGCATCTTTTGAATTTTCTTTTCCTGGAGCTCGAACCCTGCAACAATCAATGCATCGATCGTTAGGTCAAGCGCATGCGTGAGTAAATCATCATTGGGGGCACACACAAGGATATCATCCATATAATGATAGATGATGGCCTTCTCTGCGGCTGCACGTACTGGGGAAAGCAGGGAAGACACATACCACTGGCAAATAGCTGGAGATACCTTTAATCCCTGAGGAAGAACAGTCCAATGGTACCTTTTCATAGGGGATTCCATATTAATAGAAGGGACTGAGAATGCAAAACGCGGTGCATCGTCAGGGTGCAAGGGGATTTGGAAAAAACAATCCTTAATATCAATAACAGCTAATTTCCAATCTTGGGGAAGCATTGTTGGGGATGGCATACCAGGTTGGGGAGAACCCATATCTTCAATTACATTATTAATTTGTCGGAGGTCGCAGAGGAGCCGCCATCTCTTTTTGTCAGCTTTATGGATGACAAACACTGGAGAGTTCCATGGGGACATGGTCTCCACAATGTGGCCCTTTTTTAGTTGCTCTTCCACTAGTTCCTCAAGCACCTTTATTTTTTGTTTACTGAGCGGCCACTGTTTCACCTGAACTGGTTTGTCTGTTATCCACTTCAGTTTTTGGGTGGGGCGCTGTTGTTCAATGGCTGCTGTACAAATATGCTGTGGAGAGTCTGGAATATCAATTGTGACACCCCACTGGGCCATTAAATCTCTCCCTAACAAAGGTTCCGAATAATCCAACACAAATGGACGGATATTAGCCAATTGTCCGTTTGGTCCCTCAAATTGAATAATGCTTTTGGATTGTCTTGCCAATTGCAGACCTCCTACTCCTTGAAGGTGACCGGCAACATTTTGCAAAGGCCAATGTGCTGGCCAGTCTTGTACTGGAATTACTGTGCAGTCTGCACCTGTGTCTACAAGCATCTCAATGCGTTTAGACTCCCCACCCCCACTGACATTACACCATAATTTGGGTTTGTCTTTTCCAATAACTTGGACCCGGGCGACTGTGGGCCCTTGTTTTTTGATATTTTCAGATAAAGATGGCACAGGGATAGCTTGTGCAACAATTTGTCCCTTGGGAAGAAACAGGGGTGGGTGGAAACAATGCAGGCCGAGAACGAATTGCTCAGGATCTGATGTTGTCATTCCCGGAGCAATTCTGATCTCTTGTGGTGTGTGTTTGGTGTCCCCAATGACGATGTACTTACAACGAATCCGGTTCCAAGTACCTTTCTGTTCAGGATTTACAGACACAAAATGCCAATCAGTGTCCTCCAGATGGAGTGACTCAGTCAGCTGCAACCTGTAAGGCTCATTGACAGAAGACGTGGTTAACACAGGATCACTTAAATCATACACAGTCTTTGAAGCACCTGCTTCACTTACACAATAATTAATATTATCGCGCGCTTGATTTGTTTTGCTACCCTTATTCCCTTGGCTTGCTCTTTTTGTGTCTATGCGCCTGGCAGGCCGGCGCTGGCTCTTTAGTTTTTTTGTTGTTGTTGACCCCCAGGGAGGGCTTGTAGTTCTCCTCCCCTGCCATTTCTAAATTCATCAAATTCCCTTTTCAGGGGGCACTGGTTACTCCAGTGCCCTAGGTTGTTACAAAGCAGGCATGGTTTTGTGGGCTCAGCCATTGCTGGTCTCCACTGCTGCCCAGGGTACTGCTGTGATGAGGGGAAAGGCGCAGGGCTGGCAACGGCGACACGCTGAGGTGGTCTTGGCAGCAGCCTTGGTCTGGTGTCTTCAGCCACACTCATCAGAGGCACTTTCCTGTTACAGACTAGGAGCATATCTTTTAACGTAGGGGTAGGTTCGAGAGGAAGGCTGAGGATTGCCGCTTGACACTGATTATTTGCATTTGTAAACGCCATTTCTTCTAAAATTGCTTCCCTAGCATTCTCTTTTTTAACTTGTATTTCAATAGCTCTAGTTAACCTTTCTACAAATTTCAAAAAAGGCTCTGATGGTAGCTGTTTAATTTTACTATAGGGCTCAAAAGGCCCCTCAGGTTGCAGGGAAAAGAACGCTTTTTCAGCTGCTTCCTTTACTTTTTCGAGTGTTTCTGCAGGAATTGCAGTAGCTTGGATTGAGGGAGAAGACCATTGGCCCTCACCACAGAGGTGCTCAATGGTGATAGGGTTACCACTGTTGTCTTTGGCTGTGTTTGGATCAGCATGCAAGCCTGGGAGAGCATCTTTTAGCATTTGTTTCCATGCTATTTCCCATAATTTAAATTCCGTGGAGGTCATTAGACAGGAAAAAAGCTGTTTTAAATCATGTGGAATCACTACAGTCCTACTCAATTCAGAATTTAAAAGGCCACGGAAATATGGACTGTGTGGACCATATTCTTTATGAGACTTACAGATCTCTTTAATCAATTGCCGTCCAAAAGAACTCCAATTAGCAGTTGGAGCTGCTCCCCCCTGAGCTGCAGGCTGAAAGGTAACAGGAGCCAGTGACAACATGGGACTATGCATTGGGTCTGCTGTTCCCTGCTCTGTATCCCTTGAAACAGAAGCATTGGGATCACAGCTACAGGTTTGGGGGATGGCAGTGGGTGTGTCCCCACCTTGGGAACCCGGGGAGGGGGTGGGGACAGGGGGCCGGCAAGGGGCGGGGAAACCGTGGGAACAAGGGGCGGGGTCAGGGGGCAGGCAGGGGGCGGGGACACCTGGTGACATCACGTCAGCAGACACCCCCTGGGAGGAGTAGAGGGGCGGAGCTGAGGGTATTGCAGGAAAGGGAGGGGGAGGGGGGAAGGTGTCACGAGGAACAGGAGGAGAGGGGGATGGGGCTGGAGTTTCGGGATGCTTAAGAGGATTTTGGGAAGAAGAAGACCAGGTTTGGGAAGATGCCACGTGGCATCCACCATCTTGTGGACCCCCTAGGGGCTGGGGGCCATTTTGGGTAACACTACTCTCTGCAAAGCTAACACGTGCTGTGGGTTTCAGAGGATGGGACACAGGGGATTGGGAAAGATTCCACGCAGCCTGGCCAGGGCCTTGTGGATAGGGCAACTCAGGCATTTCAACAGAATTTGGGCGTCGACTTCCCAATGAGTTTGATCTGTTTAAAATACTAAGTTTTGGGGAAAGAGGTTTAGGGGTTTTAGAACTAGGAGAGGGAGAAACAGGGAGAGTAGAGGTACATGGCTTTACATTTGGCTTTTTCTCCATTTCCTTTTGTTTGAGCAATGCTGTACGAATTTGTAAACTCCAAAACACAAATTTAGCTGAGGGGGCATTGCCAGATTGTCCTAAGGTTATCAATTCATTCCCAACTTTATCCCAGAATTGAATATTGTGGATTTCTTCAGGGGAGATTTGTGGGAAGTGGAGGAAAAGCCATCTTATAAATTGTTTCAATTTTCCTTTAGAGAACTTAACATTACCACTGTCCAAAATGCTTACAATATTATAATACACTCCTTTTTGTACAATGCTGAGTTTCAAACCCATGTTAGATGTAAAAAGCAAAGTACTAAATCCTGCCTGACCAAAAACAAAGCCAAAATCAGCTACCGATTTCAAAAAAAAAACCACAGATGGAAAGGGATAACGAGCCGACAAAAGCTTCACAATGCAGCTGTATATACTGCTTTTAAAATTCCCGGGCAGCAGCAGCAGGGCACGCCCTGCCGAGCAAAGGCAGAAACAAAGCCTCCCCCGCCGTGGAATGCAGCCCCCCGCGGAGCAGAGAGAGCAGCCACGCCACGTGGCAAGCCGAAACCGGGCCCCCCGCGCCGCGTGTGCAGAGAACCCCCCTTCCTCCACAGAGAGAGAGAAAGAGAGTCCCCCGCGGCAAGAGAGCTGAGAGACCCCCCTCCCCCGCACAGGGAGAGAGAGAGAGAGATCTCCCGACCACGTGGAGAGAGCCGAGCACGCTGCGCTGCAGAGCCTGGGGGAAGGGCAGAGAGCACTCCCACTCCGGCGCGAATTCCAAAAGACAGCAAAACACGCGGCAGAAAGCTAATAGCTAGAAATCAATGAATTCCCGTCTGTGGGGCTGCGCAGCCAAAAATGCAAATGCAAAAAGGAACAGAACTCACGGCAGAGTCTGTTTTTGAGCTCCTGCCCTACCGAGAGCAGAGATACTCACCCAAAATGGAAGCTGTAGCTGGCTGGGTACAGGCAGGTCTCTTCACCGGAACAGGACCTCTCTTGGGCGAGAGAGGCTCCCCTGTCCTCCCTCTGGAAAATCTGCTCACCAGAAAGGAGCTGGGCTTTCCAGAGGCGCCGAACAGTCCACGAAACTTCTTCTGGGAATATTCCCTAAGTCTCTAGCCGAGGGCGTTGCAACCAAAGCCCCTTTCAGCTGGATGCACGGCTGCCAGAAGCTTTTCCAAGGTGCTGCGGGTCCGTGTCAGGCTGCAGAGTCGCTTTGCCCACCCAGGGACGCCAAATATTGGAAAAAAAAAGCTCCCAATATTACCAGTAAGATTGTGCCTGGGCCAGTCTGACCCTCGCTGCTGGGCCAAAGGCAGCAACTGCGGTGTTTCACCGCAGAGATACCTCGGCTTGCTGGTGGTTGCAGCTGGGCACTGAACAAGTCCAGGCTTGTTAGGACCCCGTTTACCTCAAGAGGATAGCTTCAGGCGATGGTGAAGAGAAAAAGGAGAGGATTCTGCTGGAGGGTTTAATGTCCAGAGGTTTATTCCATGGTTACAGAGGTCTGAACGTGAGGAGCTGCTCCAACAAAACAAGGACCGCATGGTCTGATCACCTTTTTAAGCTCAGGGACAGGGGGAGGGGAGGTACAGGTGAGCCACCAACCAGGTGAGAGGGGCAGGGTCTCAGGGGAAGATGACACCCAGACAGGCCAATGACCCCTGGGCCTGAGTGGCATCCTTTGAACTTGACCAACCACACGACGCCTTGCTGGAACGTTTAGCCTGATTGACAGGACTCACTCAGCATGGGGGCAAGGGGGAAGGGATAGACGTATAGGCACACCTGGGAAAGTGACCTGGAAGGCCAAAATGGGAC
This sequence comes from Melospiza georgiana, assembly GCF_028018845.1. NCBI lineage: Eukaryota > Metazoa > Chordata > Aves > Passeriformes > Passerellidae > Melospiza > Melospiza georgiana. Next base: position 31,599,357 of record NC_080464.1, on the reverse strand, counting down.
AATACAGCACACCACAACAATCTATAATCTAGTCTCTCTCAAAAAAGATGAAAGCTTAAGAGAACTTGTGCCGGTTTGTAGTGCGCTGTTGTAGTGCTTTTTTAAACAAAGTGATAAAAATAAGATCAACTTGGACTCAGAAAACAGAGCTTCTGGTTCTCTCTCACGAAATTCCAGTAAACCAGAGACTGTGTGTGTATCGGAGAATGTTACAAGTGTTGTTGCAAATGCTGAAAGTATTGCTTTGAACTCTGTTGAACAAAATCTTTCTTCTCTCTCTCTGGGAAAAAATGAGACTCTTTCGGACTTTTCTTCGCGTTGTTCTGTTAATGTAAAAATATGTGACTCTTGTAAGGGGGATGGAACAAAGTGTGTAAAAGATGGAAATGAAAAAGTGACTGTACTTCCTAAAATTGTTTGTGCAGGGACACTGAAACCTGAATTGGATTCTGTTGGGCCTGGGGTGGAGGCTGAGGTGGCTGCTTCCACTCGGGAAATTGTGGTTCCAGGGAACTCTTTTTCAGTTAAGCAAAACCATGGTTGTTCTGGTGTTTGTCAATCTATAGATACAGAGAAAGAAAAATTGGCTTTAAGGGTGGAGTCCTTTGAAAGGAAGAGATGGAAGAAACTCGCGACTGTGTTGTTGCTGAAATTCAAAAAGCTGGACTTGAAATCTCTGCAACGAAAATTCAACAAGTTTCACCTTAGAAGTACCTGGGATGGAAGATGACTGAGACGACAAGAACACCACAAAAAATTCAGATCCGAACCAGAGTCAACAACCTACAAGAGTTACAACAACTTCTAGGAGAAATCAACTGGGTCAGACCGATGTTGGGAATCACCAATGATGAACTGAGTCCGCTCTTCCATTTGCTGAGAGGAAGTTGCGACATCACTTCGCCAAGAACTTTAACCCCTGAAGCTCGTGCTGCTCTCGACAAAGTCACAGAAGCTCTTAAAAAAAAAAGACAAGCTCATCGCTGCGTTCCTGAAAATCCTTTCTTTCTTGCAATCTTAGGAGAGAAGAAGCAGCTTTGTGGTCTCATTTTCCAGTGGGATTCCACAGAGCAAGATCCTTTGTTAATAATGGAATGGGATTTTCCTCCCTACAGGTTTTCAAAGACCATTTGCTCAGTTTTAGAAATGATTGCATACATTATAATTAAGGCTAGAACCAGATTGTTAACTTTGGCAGGTCAAGAATTTTCAGTTATCTATTTGCCATTGAAAAATGATTATTTCAATTGGGCAATGCAAAATTCTGATGATTTACAATATGCATTCTTAGGTTTTCCAGGTGTTTGTTCCATACACTATCCAGCTCACAAACTACTGCAAGCAAAATTGAGTTTCAGAGAAAAACCTAAATTTAGTGAAGAACCTTTACATGCTGTGACTCTCTTCACTGATGGCTCTGGTAAAAGCCACAGGTCCGTTGTGACTTGGTTTAATCAAAAGACTAATGTTTGGGAATCTGATATTCAAACAGTAGAGGGATCCCCTCAAATTGTTGAGCCTGCTGCAGTAGTTTGAGCTTTTCAGCTGTTTCCTCAGCCTTTTAATTTGGTCACAGATTCTGCTTATGTTGCTAATGTAGTCAGGAGAATAGAAGGTTCCATTTTAAAGGATGTTAGTAATGAAACTTTACATCGTTGGCTTTCATGTCTTTTTATAACTTTGCAATATAGAACTAATCCATATTTTGTTTCTCACATTAGGGCGCATTCTTCACTTCCTGGATTTTTAGTGGAAGGAAATGCAAGAGCGGACAAGCTGACAATGGTCATTTCTAACACATTGCCAAATAGTTTTGAACAAGCAAAATTGAGTCGTGCCTTTTTCCACCAAAATGCACAAGCACTCATGCAAATGTTCCAAATCACTTAAAGTCAAGCTAAAGCTATCATTCATACTTGCCCTGACTGTCAATTGGTACAACCTCCTGTTTCTACAGGAGCAATCAACCCCCGAGGCTTACAAAGCCTACAGTTGTGGCAAACAGATGTTACTAAATAGCCTTCTTTTGGTAAATTTAAAAATATTCATGTTTCCATAGACACGTTCTCTGGTGCAGTTTTTGCTTCCCTTCACACAAGTGATACTGGCAGCCATGCCTGTCATCATTTCCTGCAAGCTTTTGCTTCATTGGGTATACCCCAAGAAGTAAAAACTGACAATGGCCCCGCATACATATCTCAAAAATTGGCCACATTTTTAAATGAATGGGGTGTTCGACACATTTTTGGTATTCCCCACTCTCCCACAAGCCAAGCAATCATTGAAAGAACACATCAAACCTTAAAACGCATATTAGATCAACAGAGAGGGGGAACGGAAATCACCCCACAGATGAGACTGAGTAAGGCTTTGTATGTTTTTAATTTTCTAAATAGTAAAAGTACAGAACCAGATCCACCAATCTTTAGACACTTTTCAAATAGCACACAGGCAAAACTGAAAGAACATCCTCCTCTTCTAATTAGAAACCCTGACTCTGGACAGATGGAAGGCCCGTTTCAATTAATAACGTGGGGCAAAGGGTATGCTTCTATTTCCACAGGTGCTGGAAGAATTAAGTGGGTTCCTGCCAAAAACGTCAAACCGTATCGCACTTCAGAACCTGTTGTCGAGCCTAGAACTGAGGAAGCGAGTACGCAGACATAGACCGAATGGAAGGATCCCGGGTCTCGCCTGACGCCTCTTGTGCCTGACGTTCATTGTGCATCGGTGGAACCCGTGAACTCTGATTTTGTGCCAATTTTTATTTATGAGTATACGAATGAAATGCTGAATGTTTGTTTAACAAAGCTAATTTTTGGCTGAAAATTTAGGTTCTTGTTTTGGTTTAGAAAGAATTCTGCCAAAACTTAGTTCTTGAAAGAGATGGGGCAGAATCAAATGGTATACTTGTTTTGCTTGATTTTAATTGTTTTTTGTCGTGCAGATTTGCCTGAGGATCAACCGAAGACGAATGTTTGGGTGACCTTAGCCAAGGCTGCCGGATCGGATACTATATGTCTGTCTAATTCGGAACCAGAAAAGCCTTTCTCAACCTGTTTGGTTGGTGTGCCAGTGAAAGAGTTTCCTTTGGTCAGAAAAGAATCCAATGGTAAACCAGGTGGAATTGACAATGGAAACAGTCCTTCCTTCAATTGGAACATTTGTTCCAAGAAACTTCTCAGGGCAGCAAATGTTTCAAACAGTTGGGATGTGTTTCTACAGACGGACCAATCTCCACGGCAATTGCCAAAAGGGTATTGGATCATTTGCGGAGACAGAGGTTGGCAAGGCATTCCAGCCCACCTTGAAGGTGGCCCTTGCAGCATTGGTATGCTTACCATAATTGCCCCCACTGCCAAAGCAGTGATGAAAAAGAAACAAAGGAAAACGAGAGCTGTTCCTCATTATGATGAGAACTGTCAGAGTGATTTTATGCCTTGGAATGCCGCCAGAAGGGTTTCAGCAGGTATATTTCTACCCCAATTGGCTTCAGCTGTGGCATTGAGACAATTAGATCGAGTTGGATGTTGGCTGAGCAAACAAGCTAATGCCACATCCTCCGCAATCAGTGATATGTTGACCAATGTTGATAGTATTAGACATGCTACTCTTCAAAACAGAGCAGCCATTGATTTTCTCTTACTGGCACAAGGACATGGTTGTGAGGAATTGGAAGGTTTGTGTTGTATGAATTTGTCTGATCATTCTGAATCCATTCACAAAAGCATTCAAAAATTAAAGGATCTGACAGCCCAAATTAAAGAAGACGGAGGTTCCTGGTTGGATGATTTGTATCAAAATTGCAGTTTTGCACCTTGGCTAAGGCAACTTTGCAAGATAGGTCTTGACATATTAGGTGTTCTAATACTGATATTGATAGTGGTACCTTGTGTACTCTGTTGTGTTCGGCGAATGATGAACAAAACAGTCCGAGAAGTTTTTGTCATTCAAGCAGGAGAATTAGGAAGTAGAAGCACAGAGAGTGTACGAAATCTCACGAAAGCAGTAGATGAGGGTATTGACATGAACGAAGGTTTTGAATTAAGGCCTTGGAATCGACCAGAGTTTTTTGAACGATGCCTTGTGACTGTTGCCAAACATATCTCTTTCAGGGATTGGGTCTTCACAGCATTAAGTTGCTGTGCCGTAATATAGCGATGCTTCAGTTTAGTGAAAATAGGTCTTCAGCAGATAATGAGCAGAAATTTTGCAATAGAGCTATGAAACGCAAATAGCAAGCGACAAGAAAATGAAAGCTTCTGGGTCAAACAGAGAGGGGGAAATGTTGGAATCCATAAGGTTAGAGGATTTTTAAGAAATGGTTAAAAAGAAGTATGTAGGCCTTAGACTGGAGTTTTGTTAGCATTGCAGAAAAGTTTCCCATGCAAGCAGAAAAAGTTTTCCATGCAAGCAGAAAAGTTTCCCAAGCAGTAGACGTGACAAATAACAATAGGCTTCTGTAGAATTGGCTTTAGGATGGCAACAAGGTTATTTAATGTATATCTTTAGAAGGTTAGCATGAATAGAACTCTGTTCTTTGTCTCTTATCAACTAGTCTTTGTTTTAGCTACGATTACCTATGTTTTATAAGATTGGATAGAATGCTTGTCAAGATGTGTTTTCTGTGTCTGATTGGCTGAATTCTAGTCTGAGATGATTTTATGTATTGCTGTATGAGCCCTGTTGAAGGAGACATTTTTTGGTGTGGATCAGTGAGCTGTCATGTCTCCATTTTGTATTTTGAGACTGATGTGCTGGAAATAAAAGCAAAAATCTCTTCACTGGTCTGGTTACCATGTTATCCATATTTGGATATTTTGCCGCGGCCTAGTGGGTTCCTTTTTTAAGGCGTGGGTTCCTGACACCATTGGACTTATACCTGTCCCGTCCCCCGCATATTGCTGCCCCGTGTGAGGACGTAGAATAGAAGAAAAACAAAGAAAAATCGTGGAAGCACCAGCCGCGGAGACCCAAGTGTTAACAAGGAGGACACTGTATCATCTCTCCCGCCGAAACCAAGAAAATTGTAAGTAGCTTATCTCGGGAGAGCGCTTGGGTGACGTTGGGAGGAAAAATAGAGAAAAAGAAAATTATTAAAAGAGCACAAAAATGGGAACGAATTTATCAGAAGTTGAATGGGATGTTTTTCATCAATTAGAGACAATGTTACAAGAAAAAGGTCACTCTGAAATTTCAAAAACTGAGCTTAAAAACTTACTTATCTGGGTTAAAGCGAATACGCAAGATTTAAATCTGCAGTCTGCTTTTTCTTTTCATTTTTGGGATCAGATAAACTGGAGAATCTATAATCTAGTCTCTCTCAAAAAAGATGAAAGCTTAAGAGAACTTGTGCCGGTTTGTAGTGCGCTGTTGTAGTGCTTTTTTAAACAAAGTGATAAAAATAAGATCAACTTGGACTCAGAAAACAGAGCTTCTGGTTCTCTCTCACGAAATTCCAGTAAACCAGAGACTGTGTGTGTATCGGAGAATGTTACAAGTGTTGTTGCAAATGCTGAAAGTATTGCTTTGAACTCTGTTGAACAAAATCTTTCTTCTCTCTCTCTGGGAAAAAATGAGACTCTTTCGGACTTTTCTTCGCGTTGTTCTGTTAATGTAAAAATATGTGACTCTTGTAAGGGGGATGGAACAAAGTGTGTAAAAGATGGAAATGAAAAAGTGACTGTACTTCCTAAAATTGTTTGTGCAGGGACACTGAAACCTGAATTGGATTCTGTTGGGCCTGGGGTGGAGGCTGAGGTGGCTGCTTCCACTCGGGAAATTGTGGTTCCAGGGAACTCTTTTTCAGTTAAGCAAAACCATGGTTGTTCTGGTGTTTGTCAATCTATAGATACAGAGAAAGAAAAATTGGCTTTAAGGGTGGAGTCCTTTGAAAGGAAGAGATGGAAGAAACTCGCGACTGTGTTGTTGCTGAAATTCAAAAAGCTGGACTTGAAATCTCTGCAACGAAAATTCAACAAGTTTCACCTTAGAAGTACCTGGGATGGAAGATGACTGAGACGACAAGAACACCACAAAAAATTCAGATCCGAACCAGAGTCAACAACCTACAAGAGTTACAACAACTTCTAGGAGAAATCAACTGGGTCAGACCGATGTTGGGAATCACCAATGATGAACTGAGTCCGCTCTTCCATTTGCTGAGAGGAAGTTGCGACATCACTTCGCCAAGAACTTTAACCCCTGAAGCTCGTGCTGCTCTCGACAAAGTCACAGAAGCTCTTCAAAAAAGACAAGCTCATCGCTGCGTTCCTGAAAATCCTTTCTTTCTTGCAATCTTAGGAGAGAAGAAGCAGCTTTGTGGTCTCATTTTCCAGTGGGATTCCACAGAGCAAGATCCTTTGTTAATAATGGAATGGGATTTTCCTCCCTACAGGTTTTCAAAGACCATTTGCTCAGTTTTAGAAATGATTGCATACATTATAATTAAGGCTAGAACCAGATTGTTAACTTTGGCAGGTCAAGAATTTTCAGTTATCTATTTGCCATTGAAAAATGATTATTTCAATTGGGCAATGCAAAATTCTGATGATTTACAATATGCATTCTTAGGTTTTCCAGGTGTTTGTTCCATACACTATCCAGCTCACAAACTACTGCAAGCAAAATTGAGTTTCAGAGAAAAACCTAAATTTAGTGAAGAACCTTTACATGCTGTGACTCTCTTCACTGATGGCTCTGGTAAAAGCCACAGGTCCGTTGTGACTTGGTTTAATCAAAAGACTAATGTTTGGGAATCTGATATTCAAACAGTAGAGGGATCCCCTCAAATTGTTGAGCCTGCTGCAGTAGTTTGAGCTTTTCAGCTGTTTCCTCAGCCTTTTAATTTGGTCACAGATTCTGCTTATGTTGCTAATGTAGTCAGGAGAATAGAAGGTTCCATTTTAAAGGATGTTAGTAATGAAACTTTACATCGTTGGCTTTCATGTCTTTTTATAACTTTGCAATATAGAACTAATCTATATTTTGTTTCTCACATTAGGGCGCATTCTTCACTTCCTGGATTTTTAGTGGAAGGAAATGCAAGAGCGGACAAGCTGACAATGGTCATTTCTAACACATTGCCAAATAGTTTTGAACAAGCAAAATTGAGTCGTGCCTTTTTCCACCAAAATGCACAAGCACTCATGCAAATGTTCCAAATCACTTAAAGTCAAGCTAAAGCTATCATTCATACTTGCCCTGACTGTCAATTGGTACAACCTCCTGTTTCTACAGGAGCAATCAACCCCCGAGGCTTACAAAGCCTACAGTTGTGGCAAACAGATGTTACTAAATAGCCTTCTTTTGGTAAATTTAAAAATATTCATGTTTCCATAGACACGTTCTCTGGTGCAGTTTTTGCTTCCCTTCACACAAGTGATACTGGCAGCCATGCCTGTCATCATTTCCTGCAAGCTTTTGCTTCATTGGGTATACCCCAAGAAGTAAAAACTGACAATGGCCCCGCATACATATCTCAAAAATTGGCCACATTTTTAAATGAATGGGGTGTTCGACACATTTTTGGTATTCCCCACTCTCCCACAAGCCAAGCAATCATTGAAAGAACACATCAAACCTTAAAACGCATATTAGATCAACAGAGAGGGGGAACGGAAATCACCCCACAGATGAGACTGAGTAAGGCTTTGTATGTTTTTAATTTTCTAAATAGTAAAAGTACAGAACCAGATCCACCAATCTTTAGACACTTTTCAAATAGCACACAGGCAAAACTGAAAGAACATCCTCCTCTTCTAATTAGAAACCCTGACTCTGGACAGATGGAAGGTCCGTTTCAATTAATAACGTGGGGCAAAGGGTATGCTTCTATTTCCACAGGTGCTGGAAGAATTAAGTGGGTTCCTGCCAAAAACGTCAAACCGTATCGCACTTCAGAACCTGTTGTCGAGCCTAGAACTGAGGAAGCGAGTACGCAGACGTAGACCGAATGGAAGGATCCCGGGTCTCGCCTGACGCCTCTTGTGCCTGACGTTCATTGTGCATCGGTGGAACCCGTGAACTCTGATTTTGTGCCAATTTTTATTTATGAGTATACGAATCAAATGCTGAATGTTTGTTTAACAAAGCTAATTTTTGGCTGAAAATTTAGGTTCTTGTTTTGGTTTAGAAAGAATTCTGCCAAAACTTAGTTCTTGAAAGAGATGGGGCAGAATCAAATGGTATACTTGTTTTGCTTGATTTTAATTGTTTTTTGTCGTGCAGATTTGCCTGAGGATCAACCGAAGACGAATGTTTGGGTGACCTTAGCCAAGGCTGCCGGATCGGATACTATATGTCTGTCTAATTCGGAACCAGAAAAGCCTTTCTCAACCTGTTTGGTTGGTGTGCCAGTGAAAGAGTTTCCTTTGGTCAGAAAAGAATCCAATGGTAAACCAGGTGGAATTGACAATGGAAACAGTCCTTCCTTCAATTGGAACATTTGTTCCAAGAAACTTCTCAGGGCAGCAAATGTTTCAAACAGTTGGGATGTGTTTCTACAGACGGACCAATCTCCACGGCAATTGCCAAAAGGGTATTGGATCATTTGCGGAGACAGAGGTTGGCAAGGCATTCCAGCCCACCTTGAAGGTGGCCCTTGCAGCATTGGTATGCTTACCATAATTGCCCCCACTGCCAAAGCAGTGATGAAAAAGAAACAAAGGAAAACGAGAGCTGTTCCTCATTATGATGAGAACTGTCAGAGTGATTTTATGCCTTGGAATGCCGCCAGAAGGGTTTCAGCAGGTATATTTCTACCCCAATTGGCTTCAGCTGTGGCATTGAGACAATTAGATCGAGTTGGATGTTGGCTGAGCAAACAAGCTAATGCCACATCCTCCGCAATCAGTGATATGTTGACCAATGTTGATAGTATTAGACATGCTACTCTTCAAAACAGAGCAGCCATTGATTTTCTCTTACTGGCACAAGGACATGGTTGTGAGGAATTGGAAGGTTTGTGTTGTATGAATTTGTCTGATCATTCTGAATCCATTCACAAAAGCATTCAAAAATTAAAGGATCTGACAGCCCAAATTAAAGAAGACGGAGGTTCCTGGTTGGATGATTTGTATCAAAATTGCAGTTTTGCACCTTGGCTAAGGCAACTTTGCAAGATAGGTCTTGACATATTAGGTGTTCTAATACTGATATTGATAGTGGTACCTTGTGTACTCTGTTGTGTTCGGCGAATGATGAACAAAACAGTCCGAGAAGTTTTTGTCATTCAAGCAGGAGAATTAGGAAGTAGAAGCACAGAGAGTGTACGAAATCTCACGAAAGCAGTAGATTGACATGTAGTATTGACATGAACGAAGGTTTTGAATTAAGGCCTTGGAATCGACCAGAGTTTTTTGAACGATGCCTTGTGACTGTTGCCAAACATATCTCTTTCAGGGATTGGGTCTTCACAGCATTAAGTTGCTGTGCCGTAATATAGCGATGCTTCAGTTTAGTGAAAATAGGTCTTCAGCAGATAATAAGCAGAAATTTTGCAATAGAGCTATGAAACGCAAATAGCAAGCGACAAGAAAATGAAAGCTTCTGGGTCAAACAGAGAGGGGGAAATGTTGGAATCCATAAGGTTAGAGGATTTTTAAGAAATGGTTAAAAAGAAGTATGTAGGCCTTAGACTGGAGTTTTGTTAGCATTGCAGAAAATTTCCCATGCAAGCAGAAAAAGTTTTCCATGCAAGCACAAAAGTTTCCCAAGCAGTAGACGTGACAAATAACAATAGGCTTCTGTAGAATTGGCTTTAGGATGGCAACAAGGTTATTTAACGTATATCTTTAGAAGGTTAGCATGAATAGAACTCTGTTCTTTGTCTCTTATCAACTAGTCTTTGTTTTAGCTACGATAACCTATGTTTTATAAGATTGGATAGAATGCTTGTCAATATGTGTTTTCTGTGTCTGATTGGCTGAATTCTAGTCTGAGATGATTTTATGTATTGCTGTATGAGCCCTGTTGAAGGAAACATTTTTTGGTGTGGATCAGTGAGCTGTCATGTCTCCATTTTGTATTTTGAGACTGATGTGCTGGAAATAAAAGCAAAAATCTCTTCACTGGTCTGGTTACCATGTTATCCATATTTGGATATTTTGCCGCGGCCTAGTGGGTTCCTTTTTTAAGGCGTGGGTTCCTGACACCATTGGACTTATACCTGTCCCGTCCCCCGCATATTGCTGCCCCGTGTGAGGACGTAGAATAGAAGAAAAACAAAGAAAAATCGTGGAAGCACCAGCCGCGGAGACCCAAGTGTTAACAAGGAGGACACTGTATCATCTCTCCCGCCGAAACCAAGAAAATTGTAAGTAACTTATCTCGGGAGAGCGCTTGGGTGACGTTGGGAGGAAAAATAGAGAAAAAGAAAATTATTAAAAGAGCACAAAAATGGGAACGAATTTATCAGAAGTTGAATGGGATGTTTTTCATCAATTAGAGACAATGTTACAAGAAAAAGGTCACTCTGAAATTTCAAAAACTGAGCTTAAAAACTTACTTATCTGGGTTAAAGCGAATACGCAAGATTTAAATCTGCAGTCTGCTTTTTCTTTTCATTTTTGGGATCAGATAAACTGGAGAATCTATAATCTAGTCTCTCTCAAAAAAGATGAAAGCTTAAGAGAACTTGTGCCGGTTTGTAGTGCGCTGTTGTAGTGCTTTTTTAAACAAAGTGATAAAAATAAGATCAACTTGGACTCAGAAAACAGAGCTTCTGGTTCTCTCTCACGAAATTCCAGTAAACCAGAGACTGTGTGTGTATCGGAGAATGTTACAAGTGTTGTTGCAAATGCTGAAAGTATTGCTTTGAACTCTGTTGAACAAAATCTTTCTTCTCTCTCTCTGGGAAAAAATGAGACTCTTTCGGACTTTTCTTCGCGTTGTTCTGTTAATGTAAAAATATGTGACTCTTGTAAGGGGGATGGAACAAAGTGTGTAAAAGATGGAAATGAAAAAGTGACTGTACTTCCTAAAATTGTTTGTGCAGGGACACTGAAACCTGAATTGGATTCTGTTGGGCCTGGGGTGGAGGCTGAGGTGGCTGCTTCCACTCGGGAAATTGTGGTTCCAGGGAACTCTTTTTCAGTTAAGCAAAACCATGGTTGTTCTGGTGTTTGTCAATCTATAGATACAGAGAAAGAAAAATTGGCTTTAAGGGTGGAGTCCTTTGAAAGGAAGAGATGGAAGAAAGTCGCGACTGTGTTGTTGCTGAAATTCAAAAAGCTGGACTTGAAATCTCTGCAACGAAAATTCAACAAGTTTCACCTTAGAAGTACCTGGGATGGAAGATGACTGAGACGACAAGAACACCACAAAAAATTCAGATCCGAACCAGAGTCAACAACCTACAAGAGTTACAACAACTTCTAGGAGAAATCAACTGAGTCAGACCGATGTTGGGAATCACCAATGATGAACTGAGTCCGCTCTTCCATTTGCTGAGAGGAAGTTGCGACATCACTTCGCCAAGAACTTTAACCCCTGAAGCTCGTGCTGCTCTCGACAAAGTCACAGAAGCTCTTCAAAAAAGACAAGCTCATCGCTGCGTTCCTGAAAATCCTTTCTTTCTTGCAATCTTAGGAGAGAAGAAGCAGCTTTGTGGTCTCATTTTCCAGTGGGATTCCACAGAGCAAGATCCTTTGTTAATAATGGAATGGGATTTTCCTCCCTACAGGTTTTCAAAGACCATTTGCTCAGTTTTAGAAATGATTGCATACATTATAATTAAGGCTAGAACCAGATTGTTAACTTTGGCAGGTCAAGAATTTTCAGTTATCTATTTGCCATTGAAAAATGATTATTTCAATTGGGCAATGCAAAATTCTGATGATTTACAATATGCATTCTTAGGTTTTCCAGGTGTTTGTTCCATACACTATCCAGCTCACAAACTACTGCAAGCAAAATTGAGTTTCAGAGAAAAACCTAAATTTAGTGAAGAACCTTTACATGCTGTGACTCTCTTCACTGATGGCTCTGGTAAAAGCCACAGGTCCGTTGTGACTTGGTTTAATCAAAAGACTAATGTTTGGGAATCTGATATTCAAACAGTAGAGGGATCCCCTCAAATTGTTGAGCCTGCTGCAGTAGTTTGAGCTTTTCAGCTGTTTCCTCACCCTTTTAATTTGGTCACAGATTCTGCTTATGTTGCTAATGTAGTCAGGAGAATAGAAGGTTCCATTTTAAAGGATGTTAGTAATGAAACTTTACATCGTTGGCTTTCATATCTTTTTATAACTTTGCAATATAGAACTAATCCATATTTTGTTTCTCACATTAGGGCGCATTCTTCACTTCCTGGATTTTTAGTGGAAGGAAATGCAAGAGCGGACAAGCTGACAATGGTCATTTCTAACACATTGCCAAATAGTTTTGAACAAGCAAAATTGAGTCGTGCCTTTTTCAACCAAAATGCACAAGCACTCATGCAAATGTTCCAAATCACTTAAAGTCAAGCTAAAGCTATCATTCATACTTGCCCTGACTGTCAATTGGTACAACCTCCTGTTTCTACAGGAGCAATCAACCCCCGAGGCTTACAAAGCCTACAGTTGTGGCAAACAGATGTTACTAAATAGCCTTCTTTTGGTAAATTTAAAAATATTCATGTTTCCATAGACACGTTCTCTGGTGCAGTTTTTGCTTCCCTTCACACAAGTGATACTGGCAGCCATGCCTGTCATCATTTCCTGCAAGCTTTTGCTTCATTGGGTATACCCCAAGAAGTAAAAACTGACAATGGCCCCGCATACATATCTCAAAAATTGGCCACATTTTTAAATGAATGGGGTGTTCGACACATTTTTGGTATTCCCCACTCTCCCACAAGCCAAGCAATCATTGAAAGAACACATCAAACCTTAAAACGCATATTAGATCAACAGAGAGGGGGAACGGAAATCACCCCACAGATGAGACTGAGTAAGGCTTTGTATGTTTTTAATTTTCTAAATAGTAAAAGTACAGAACCAGATCCACCAATCTTTAGACACTTTTCAAATAGCACACAGGCAAAACTGAAAGAACATCCTCCTCTTCTAATTAGAAACCCTGACTCTGGACAGATGGAAGGCCCGTTTCAATTAATAACGTGGGGCAAAGGGTATGCTTCTATTTCCACAGGTGCTGGAAGAATTAAGTGGGTTCCTGCCAAAAACGTCAAACCGTATCGCACTTCAGAACCTGTTGTCGAGCCTAGAATGGAGGAAGCGAGTACGCAGACGTAGACCGAATGGAAGGATCCCGGGTCTCGCCTGACGCCTCTTGTGCCTGACGTTCATTGTGCATCGGTGGAACCCGTGAACTCTGATTTTGTGCCAATTTTTATTTATGAGTATACGAATTAAATGCTGAATGTTTGTTTAACAAAGCTAATTTTTGGCTGAAAATTTAGGTTCTTGTTTTGGTTTAGAAAGAATTCTGCCAAAACTTAGTTCTTGAAAGAGATGGGGCAGAATCAAATGGTATACTTGTTTTGCTTGATTTCAATTGTTTTTTGTCGTGCAGATTTGCCTGAGGATCAACCGAAGACGAATGTTTGGGTGACCTTAGCCAAGGCTGCCGGATCGGATACTATATGTCTGTCTAATTCGGAACCAGAAAAGCCTTTCTCAACCTGTTTGGTTGGTGTGCCAGTGAAAGAGTTTCCTTTGGTCAGAAAAGAATCCAATGGTAAACCAGGTGGAATTGACAATGGAAACAGTCCTTCCTTCAATTGGAACATTTGTTCCAAGAAACTTCTCAGGGCAGCAAATGTTTCAAACAGTTGGGATGTGTTTCTGGAGACGGACCAATCTCCACGGCAATTGCCAAAAGGGTATTGGATCATTTGCGGAGACAGAGGTTGGCAAGGCATTCCAGCCCACCTTGAAGGTGGCCCTTGCAGCATTGGTATGCTTACCATAATTGCCCCCACTGCCAAAGCAGTGATGAAAAAGAAACAAAGGAAAACAAGAGCTGTTCCTCATTATGATGAGAACTGTCAGAGTGATTTTATGCCTTGGAATGCCGCCAGAAGGGTTTCAGCAGGTATATTTCTACCCCAATTGGCTTCAGCTGTGGCATTGAGACAATTAGATCGAGTTGGATGTTGGCTGAGCAAACAAGCTAATGCCACATCCTCCGCAATCAGTGATATGTTGACCAATGTTGATAGTATTAGACATGCTACTCTTCAAAACAGAGCAGCCATTGATTTTCTCTTACTGGCACAAGGACATGGTTGTGAGGAATTGGAAGGTTTGTGTTGTATGAATTTGTCTGATCATTCTGAATCCATTCACAAAAGCATTCAAAAATTAAAGGATCTGACAGCCCAAATTAAAGAAGATGGAGGTTCCTGGTTGGATGATTTGTATCAAAATTGCAGTTTTGCACCTTGGCTAAGGCAACTTTGCAAGATAGGTCTTTACATATTAGGTGTTCTAATACTGATATTGATAGTGGTACCTTGTATACTCTGTTGTGTTCGGCGAATGATGAACAAAACAGTCCGAGAAGTTTTTGTCATTCAAGCAGGAGAATTAGGAAGTAGAAGCACAGAGAGTGTACGAAATCTCACGAAAGCAGTAGATGAGGGTATTGACATGAACGAAGGTTTTGAATTAAGGCCTTGGAATCGACCAGAGTTTTTTGAACGATGCCTTGTGACTGTTGCCAAACATATCTCTTTCAGGGATTGGGTCTTCACAGCATTAAGTTGCTGTGCCGTAATATAGCGATGCTTCAGTTTAGTGAAAATAGGTCTTCAGCAGATAATAAGCAGAAATTTTGCAATAGAGCTATGAAACGCAAATAGCAAGCGACAAGAAAATGAAAGCTTCTGGGTCAAACAGAGAGGGGGAAATGTTGGAATCCATAAGGTTAGAGGATTTTTAAGAAATGGTTACAAAGAAGTATGTAGGCCTTAGACTGGAGTTTTGTTAGCATTGCAGAAAATTTCCCATGCAAGCAGAAAAAGTTTTCCATGCAAGCAGAAAAGTTTCCCAAGCAGTAGACGTGACAAATAACAATAGGCTTCTGTAGAATTGGCTTTAGGATGGCAACAAGGTTATTTAATGTATATCTTTAGAAGGTTAGCATGAATAGAACTCTGTTCTTTGTCTCTTATCAACTAGTCTTTGTTTTAGCTACGATTACCTATGTTTTATAAGATTGGATAGAATGCTTGTCAATATGTGTTTTCTGTGTCTGATTGGCTGAATTCTAGTCTGAGATGATTTTATGTATTGCTGTATGAGCCCTGTTGAAGGAGACATTTTTTGGTGTGGATCAGTGAGCTGTCATGTCTCCATTTTGTATTTTGAGACTGATGTGTTGGAAATAAAAGCAAAAATCTCTTCACTGGTCTGGTTACCATGTTATCCATATTTGGATATTTTGCCGCGGCCTAGTGGGTTCCTTTTTTAAGGCGTGGGTTCCTGACACCATTGGACTTATACCTGTCCCGTCCCCCGCATATTGCTGCCCCGTGTGAGGACGTAGAATAGAAGAAAAACAAAGAAAAATCGTGGAAGCACCAGCCGCGGAGACCCAAGTGTTAACAAGGAGGACACTGTATCATCTCTCCCGCCGAAACCAAGAAAATTGTAAGTAACTTATCTCGGGAGAGCGCTTGGGTGACGTTGGGAGGAAAAATAGAGAAAAAGAAAATTATTAAAAGAGCACAAAAATGGGAACAAATTTATCAGAAGTTGAATGGGATGTTTTTCATCAATTAGAGACAATGTTACAAGAAAAAGGTCACTCTGAAATTTCAAAAACTGAGCTTAAAAACTTACTTATCTGGGTTAAAGCGAATACGCAAGATTTAAATCTGCAGTCTGCTTTTTCTTTTCATTTTTGGGATCAGATAAACTGGAGAATCTATAATCTAGTCTCTCTCAAAAAAGATGAAAGCTTAAGAGAACTTGTGCCGGTTTGTAGTGCGCTGTTGTAGTGCTTTTTTAAACAAAGTGATAAAAATAAGATCAACTTGGACTCAGAAAACAGAGCTTCTGGTTCTCTCTCACGAAATTCCAGTAAACCAGAGACTGTGTGTGTATCGGAGAATGTTACAAGTGTTGTTGCAAATGCTGAAAGTATTGCTTTGAACTCTGTTGAACAAAATCTTTCTTCTCTCTCTCTGGGAAAAAATGAGACTCTTTCGGACTTTTCTTCGCGTTGTTCTGTTAATGTAAAAATATGTGACTCTTGTAAGGGGGATGGAACAAAGTGTGTAAAAGATGGAAATGAAAAAGTGACTGTACTTCCTAAAATTGTTTGTGCAGGGACACTGAAACCTGAATTGGATTCTGTTGGGCCTGGGGTGGAGGCTGAGGTGGCTGCTTCCACTCGGGAAATTGTGGTTCCAGGGAACTCTTTTTCAGTTAAGCAAAACCATGGTTGTTCTGGTGTTTGTCAATCTATAGATACAGAGAAAGAAAAATTGGCTTTAAGGGTGGAGTCCTTTGAAAGGAAGAGATGGAAGAAACTCGCGACTGTGTTGTTGCTGAAATTCAAAAAGCTGGACTTGAAATCTCTGCAACGAAAATTCAACAAGTTTCACCTTAGAAGTACCTGGGATGGAAGATGACTGAGACGACAAGAACACCACAAAAAATTCAGATCCGAACCAGAGTCAACAACCTACAAGAGTTACAACAACTTCTAGGAGAAATCAACTGGGTCAGACCGATGTTGGGAATCACCAATGATGAACTGAGTCCGCTCTTCCATTTGCTGAGAGGAAGTTGCGACATCACTTCGCCAAGAACTTTAACCCCTGAAGCTCGTGCTGCTCTCGACAAAGTCACAGAAGCTCTTCAAAAAAGACAAGCTCATCGCTGCGTTCCTGAAAATCCTTTCTTTCTTGCAATCTTAGGAGAGAAGAAGCAGCTTTGTGGTCTCATTTTCCAGTGGGATTCCACAGAGCAAGATCCTTTGTTAATAATGGAATGGGATTTTCCTCCCTACAGGTTTTCAAAGACCATTTGCTCAGTTTTAGAAATGATTGCATACATTATAATTAAGGCTAGAACCAGATTGTTAACTTTGGCAGGTCAAGAATTTTCAGTTATCTATTTGCCATTGAAAAATGATTATTTCAATTGGGCAATGCAAAATTCTGATGATTTACAATATGCATTCTTAGGTTTTCCAGGTGTTTGTTCCATACACTATCCAGCTCACAAACTACTGCAAGCAAAATTGAGTTTCAGAGAAAAACCTAAATTGAGTGAAGAACCTTTACATGCTGTGACTCTCTTCACTGATGGCTCTGGTAAAAGCCACAGGTCCGTTGTGACTTGGTTTAATCAAAAGACTAATGTTTGGGAATCTGATATTCAAACAGTAGAGGGATCCCCTCAAATTGTTGAGCCTGCTGCAGTAGTTTGAGCTTTTCAGCTGTTTCCTCACCCTTTTAATTTGGTCACAGATTCTGCTTATGTTGCTAATGTAGTCAGGAGAATAGAAGGTTCCATTTTAAAGGATGTTAGTAATGAAACTTTACATCGTTGGCTTTCATATCTTTTTATAACTTTGCAATATAGAACTAATCCATATTTTGTTTCTCACATTAGGGCGCATTCTTCACTTCCTGGATTTTTAGTGGAAGGAAATGCAAGAGCGGACAAGCTGACAATGGTCATTTCTAACACATTGCCAAATAGTTTTGAACAAGCAAAATTGAGTCGTGCCTTTTTCAACCAAAATGCACAAGCACTCATGCAAATGTTCCAAATCACTTAAAGTCAAGCTAAAGCTATCATTCATACTTGCCCTGACTGTCAATTGGTACAACCTCCTGTTTCTACAGGAGCAATCAACCCCCGAGGCTTACAAAGCCTACAGTTGTGGCAAACAGATGTTACTAAATAGCCTTCTTTTGGTAAATTTAAAAATATTCATGTTTCCATAGACACGTTCTCTGGTGCAGTTTTTGCTTCCCTTCACA
Source organism: Melospiza georgiana (assembly GCF_028018845.1). Lineage (NCBI taxonomy): Eukaryota > Metazoa > Chordata > Aves > Passeriformes > Passerellidae > Melospiza > Melospiza georgiana. The sequence continues at coordinate 31,581,413 of NC_080464.1, read as the reverse complement.
CAAGTGATACTGGCAGCCATGCCTGTCATCATTTCCTGCAAGCTTTTGCTTCATTGGGTATACCCCAAGAAGTAAAAACTGACAATGGCCCCGCATACATATCTCAAAAATTGGCCACATTTTTAAATGAATGGGGTGTTCGACACATTTTTGGTATTCCCCACTCTCCCACAAGCCAAGCAATCATTGAAAGAACACATCAAACCTTAAAACGCATATTAGATCAACAGAGAGGGGGAACGGAAATCACCCCACAGATGAGACTGAGTAAGGCTTTGTATGTTTTTAATTTTCTAAATAGTAAAAGTACAGAACCAGATCCACCAATCTTTAGACACTTTTCAAATAGCACACAGGCAAAACTGAAAGAACATCCTCCTCTTCTAATTAGAAACCCTGACTCTGGACAGATGGAAGGCCCGTTTCAATTAATAACGTGGGGCAAAGGGTATGCTTCTATTTCCACAGGTGCTGGAAGAATTAAGTGGGTTCCTGCCAAAAACGTCAAACCGTATCGCACTTCAGAACCTGTTGTCGAGCCTAGAATGGAGGAAGCGAGTACGCAGACGTAGACCGAATGGAAGGATCCCGGGTCTCGCCTGACGCCTCTTGTGCCTGACGTTCATTGTGCATCGGTGGAACCCGTGAACTCTGATTTTGTGCCAATTTTTATTTATGAGTATACGAATGAAATGCTGAATGTTTGTTTAACAAAGCTAATTTTTGGCTGAAAATTTAGGTTCTTGTTTTGGTTTAGAAAGAATTCTGCCAAAACTTAGTTCTTGAAAGAGATGGGGCAGAATCAAATGGTATACTTGTTTTGCTTGATTTCAATTGTTTTTTGTCGTGCAGATTTGCCTGAGGATCAACCGAAGACGAATGTTTGGGTGACCTTAGCCAAGGCTGCCGGATCGGATACTATATGTCTGTCTAATTCGGAACCAGAAAAGCCTTTCTCAACCTGTTTGGTTGGTGTGCCAGTGAAAGAGTTTCCTTTGGTCAGAAAAGAATCCAATGGTAAACCAGGTGGAATTGACAATGGAAACAGTCCTTCCTTCAATTGGAACATTTGTTCCAAGAAACTTCTCAGGGCAGCAAATGTTTCAAACAGTTGGGATGTGTTTCTGGAGACGGACCAATCTCCACGGCAATTGCCAAAAGGGTATTGGATCATTTGCGGAGACAGAGGTTGGCAAGGCATTCCAGCCCACCTTGAAGGTGGCCCTTGCAGCATTGGTATGCTTACCATAATTGCCCCCACTGCCAAAGCAGTGATGAAAAAGAAACAAAGGAAAACAAGAGCTGTTCCTCATTATGATGAGAACTGTCAGAGTGATTTTATGCCTTGGAATGCCGCCAGAAGGGTTTCAGCAGGTATATTTCTACCCCAATTGGCTTCAGCTGTGGCATTGAGACAATTAGATCGAGTTGGATGTTGGCTGAGCAAACAAGCTAATGCCACATCCTCCGCAATCAGTGATATGTTGACCAATGTTGATAGTATTAGACATGCTACTCTTCAAAACAGAGCAGCCATTGATTTTCTCTTACTGGCACAAGGACATGGTTGTGAGGAATTGGAAGGTTTGTGTTGTATGAATTTGTCTGATCATTCTGAATCCATTCACAAAAGCATTCAAAAATTAAAGGATCTGACAGCCCAAATTAAAGAAGATGGAGGTTCCTGGTTGGATGATTTGTATCAAAATTGCAGTTTTGCACCTTGGCTAAGGCAACTTTGCAAGATAGGTCTTTACATATTAGGTGTTCTAATACTGATATTGATAGTGGTACCTTGTATACTCTGTTGTGTTCGGCGAATGATGAACAAAACAGTCCGAGAAGTTTTTGTCATTCAAGCAGGAGAATTAGGAAGTAGAAGCACAGAGAGTGTACGAAATCTCACGAAAGCAGTAGATGAGGGTACTGACATGAACGAAGGTTTTGAATTAAGGCCTTGGAATCGACCAGAGTTTTTTGAACGATGCCTTGTGACTGTTGCCAAACATATCTCTTTCAGGGATTGGGTCTTCACAGCATTAAGTTGCTGTGCCGTAATATAGCGATGCTTCAGTTTAGTGAAAATAGGTCTTCAGCAGATAATAAGCAGAAATTTTGCAATAGAGCTATGAAACGCAAATAGCAAGCGACAAGAAAATGAAAGCTTCTGGGTCAAACAGAGAGGGGGAAATGTTGGAATCCATAAGGTTAGAGGATTTTTAAGAAATGGTTAAAAAGAAGTATGTAGGCCTTAGACTGGAGTTTTGTTAGCATTGCAGAAAAGTTTCCCATGCAAGCAGAAAAAGTTTTCCATGCAAGCAGAAAAGTTTCCCAAGCAGTAGACGTGACAAATAACAATAGGCTTCTGTAGAATTGGCTTTAGGATGGCAACAAGGTTATTTAATGTATATCTTTAGAAGGTTAGCATGAATAGAACTCTGTTCTTTGTCTCTTATCAACTAGTCTTTGTTTTAGCTACGATTACCTATGTTTTATAAGATTGGATAGAATGCTTGTCAAGATGTGTTTTCTGTGTCTGATTGGCTGAATTCTAGTCTGAGATGATTTTATGTATTGCTGTATGAGCCCTGTTGAAGGAGACATTTTTTGGTGTGGATCAGTGAGCTGTCATGTCTCCATTTTGTATTTTGAGAGTGATGTGCTGGAAATAAAAGCAAAAATCTCTTCACTGGTCTGGTTACCATGTTATCCATATTTGGATATTTTGCCGCGGCCTAGTGGGTTCCTTTTTTAAGGCGTGCGTTCCTGACACCATTGGACTTATACCTGTCCCGTCCCCCGCATATTGCTGCCCCGTGTGAGGACGTAGAATAGAAGAAAAACAAAGAAAAATCGTGGAAGCACCAGCCGCGGAGACCCAAGTGTTAACAAGGAGGACACTGTATCATCTCTCCCGCCGAAACCAAGAAAATTGTAAGTAACTTATCTCGGGAGAGCGCTTGGGTGACGTTGGGAGGAAAAATAGAGAAAAAGAAAATTATTAAAAGAGCACAAAAATGGGAACGAATTTATCAGAAGTTGAATGCGATGTTTTTTATCAATTAGAGACAATGTTACAAGAAAAAGGTCACTCTGAAATTTCAAAAACTGAGCTTAAAAACTTACTTATCTGGGTTAAAGCGAATAGGCAAGATTTAAATCTGCAGTCTGCTTTTTCTTTTCATTTTTGGGATCAGATAAACTGGAGAATCTATAATCTAGTCTCTCTCAAAAAAGATGAAAGCTTAAGAGAACTTGTGCCGGTTTGTAGTGCGCTGTTGTAGTGCTTTTTTAAACAAAGTGATAAAAATAAGATCAACTTGGACTCAGAAAACAGAGCTTCTGGTTCTCTCTCACGAAATTCCAGTAAACCAGAGACTGTGTGTGTATTGGAGAATGTTACAAGTGTTGTTGCAAATGCTGAAAGTATTGCTTTGAACTCTGTTGAACAAAATCTTTCTTCTCTCTCTCTGGGAAAAAATGAGACTCTTTCGGACTTTTCTTCGCGTTGTTCTGTTAATGTAAAAATATGTGACTCTTGTAAGGGGGATGGAACAAAGTGTGTAAAAGATGGAAATGAAAAAGTGACTGTACTTCCTAAAATTGTTTGTGCAGGGACACTGAAACCTGAATTGGATTCTGTTGGGCCTGGGGTGGAGGCTGAGGTGGCTGCTTCCACTCGGGAAATTGTGGTTCCAGGGAACTCTTTTTCAGTTAAGCAAAACCATGGTTGTTCTGGTGTTTGTCAATCTATAGATACAGAGAAAGAAAAATTGGCTTTAAGGGTGGAGTCCTTTGAAAGGAAGAGATGGAAGAAACTCGCGACTGTGTTGTTGCTGAAATTCAAAAAGCTGGACTTGAAATCTCTGCAACGAAAATTCAACAAGTTTCACCTTAGAAGTACCTGGGATGGAAGATGACTGAGACGACAAGAACACCACAAAAAATTCAGATCCGAACCAGAGTCAACAACCTACAAGAGTTACAACAACTTCTAGGAGAAATCAACTGGGTCAGACCGATGTTGGGAATCACCAATGATGAACTGAGTCCGCTCTTCCATTTGCTGAGAGGAAGTTGCGACATCACTTCGCCAAGAACTTTAACCCCTGAAGCTCGTGCTGCTCTCGACAAAGTCACAGAAGCTCTTCAAAAAAGACAAGCTCATCGCTGCGTTCCTGAAAATCCTTTCTTTCTTGCAATCTTAGGAGAGAAGAAGCAGCTTTGTGGTCTCATTTTCCAGTGGGATTCCACAGAGCAAGATCCTTTGTTAATAATGGAATGGGATTTTCCTCCCTACAGGTTTTCAAAGACCATTTGCTCAGTTTTAGAAATGATTGCATACATTATAATTAAGGCTAGAACCAGATTGTTAACTTTGGCAGGTCAAGAATTTTCAGTTATCTATTTGCCATTGAAAAATGATTATTTCAATTGGGCAATGCAAAATTCTGATGATTTACAATATGCATTCTTAGGTTTTCCAGGTGTTTGTTCCATACACTATCCAGCTCACAAACTACTGCAAGCAAAATTGAGTTTCAGAGAAAAACCTAAATTGAGTGAAGAACCTTTACATGCTGTGACTCTCTTCACTGATGGCTCTGGTAAAAGCCACAGGTCCGTTGTGACTTGGTTTAATCAAAAGACTAATGTTTGGGAATCTGATATTCAAACAGTAGAGGGATCCCCTCAAATTGTTGAGCCTGCTGCAGTAGTTTGAGCTTTTCAGCTGTTTCCTCACCCTTTTAATTTGGTCACAGATTCTGCTTATGTTGCTAATGTAGTCAGGAGAATAGAAGGTTCCATTTTAAAGGATGTTAGTAATGAAACTTTACATCGTTGGCTTTCATGTCTTTTTATAACTTTGCAATATAGAACTAATCCATATTTTGTTTCTCACATTAGGGCGCATTCTTCACTTCCTGGATTTTTAGTGGAAGGAAATGCAAGAGCGGACAAGCTGACAATGGTCATTTCTAACACATTGCCAAATAGTTTTGAACAAGCAAAATTGAGTCGTGCCTTTTTCCACCAAAATGCACAAGCACTCATGCAAATGTTCCAAATCACTTAAAGTCAAGCTAAAGCTATCATTCATACTTGCCCTGACTGTCAATTGGTACAACCTCCTGTTTCTACAGGAGCAATCAACCCCCGAGGCTTACAAAGCCTACAGTTGTGGCAAACAGATGTTACTAAATAGCCTTCTTTTGGTAAATTTAAAAATATTCATGTTTCCATAGACACGTTCTCTGGTGCAGTTTTTGCTTCCCTTCACACAAGTGATACTGGCAGCCATGCCTGTCATCATTTCCTGCAAGCTTTTGCTTCATTGGGTATACCCCAAGAAGTAAAAACTGACAATGGCCCCGCATACATATCTCAAAAATTGGCCACATTTTTAAATGAATGGGGTGTTCGACACATTTTTGGTATTCCCCACTCTCCCACAAGCCAAGCAATCATTGAAAGAACACATCAAACCTTAAAACGCATATTAGATCAACAGAGAGGGGGAACGGAAATCACCCCACAGATGAGACTGAGTAAGGCTTTGTATGTTTTTAATTTTCTAAATAGTAAAAGTACAGAACCAGATCCACCAATCTTTAGACACTTTTCAAATAGCACACAGGCAAAACTGAAAGAACATCCTCCTCTTCTAATTAGAAACCCTGACTCTGGACAGATGGAAGGTCCGTTTCAATTAATAACGTGGGGCAAAGGGTATGCTTCTATTTCCACAGGTGCTGGAAGAATTAAGTGGGTTCCTGCCAAAAACGTCAAACCGTATCGCACTTCAGAACCTGTTGTCGAGCCTAGAACTGAGGAAGCGAGTACGCAGACGTAGACCGAATGGAAGGATCCCGGGTCTCGCCTGACGCCTCTTGTGCCTGACGTTCATTGTGCATCGGTGGAACCCGTGAACTCTGATTTTGTGCCAATTTTTATTTATGAGTATACGAATTAAATGCTGAATGTTTGTTTAACAAAGCTAATTTTTGGCTGAAAATTTAGGTTCTTGTTTTGGTTTAGAAAGAATTCTGCCAAAACTTAGTTCTTGAAAGAGATGGGGCAGAATCAAATGGTATACTTGTTTTGCTTGATTTTAATTGTTTTTTGTCGTGCAGATTTGCCTGAGGATCAACCGAAGACGAATGTTTGGGTGACCTTAGCCAAGGCTGCCAGATCAGATACTATATGTCTGTCTAATTCGGAACCAGAAAAGCCTTTCTCAACCTGTTTGGTTGGTGTGCCAGTGAAAGAGTTTCCTTTGGTCAGAAAAGAATCCAATGGTAAACCAGGTGGAATTGACAATGGAAACAGTCCTTCCTTCAATTGGAACATTTGTTCCAAGAAACTTCTCAGGGCAGCAAATGTTTCAAACAGTTGGGATGTGTTTCTACAGACGGACCAATCTCCACGGCAATTGCCAAAAGGGTATTGGATCATTTGCGGAGACAGAGGTTGGCAAGGCATTCCAGCCCACCTTGAAGGTGGCCCTTGCAGCATTGGTATGCTTACCATAATTGCCCCCACTGCCAAAGCAGTGATGAAAAAGAAACAAAGGAAAACGAGAGCTGTTCCTCATTATGATGAGAACTGTCAGAGTGATTTTATGCCTTGGAATGCCGCCAGAAGGGTTTCAGCAGGTCTATTTCTACCCCAATTGGCTTCAGCTGTGGCATTGAGACAATTAGATCGAGTTGGATGTTGGCTGAGCAAACAAGCTAATGCCACATCCTCCGCAATCAGTGATATGTTGACCAATGTTGATAGTATTAGACATGCTACTCTTCAAAACAGAGCAGCCATTGATTTTCTCTTACTGGCACAAGGACATGGTTGTGAGGAATTGGAAGGTTTGTGTTGTATGAATTTGTCTGATCATTCTGAATCCATTCACAAAAGCATTCAAAAATTAAAGGATCTGACAGCCCAAATTAAAGAAGACGGAGGTTCCTGGTTGGATGATTTGTATCAAAATTGCAGTTTTGCACCTTGGCTAAGGCAACTTTGCAAGATAGGTCTTGACATATTAGGTGTTCTAATACTGATATTGATAGTGGTACCTTGTATACTCTGTTGTGTTCGGCGAATGATGAACAAAACAGTCCGAGAAGTTTTTGTCATTCAAGCAGGAGAATTAGGAAGTAGAAGCACAGAGAGTGTACGAAATCTCACGAAAGCAGTAGATGAGGGTATTGACATGAACGAAGGTTTTGAATTAAGGCCTTGGAATCGACCAGAGTTTTTTGAACGATGCCTTGTGACTGTTGCCAAACATATCTCTTTCAGGGATTGGGTCTTCACAGCATTAAGTTGCTGTGCCGTAATATAGCGATGCTTCAGTTTAGTGAAAATAGGTCTTCAGCAGATAATAAGCAGAAATTTTGCAATAGAGCTATGAAACGCAAATAGCAAGCGACAAGAAAATGAAAGCTTCTGGGTCAAACAGAGAGGAGGAAATGTTGGAATCCATAAGGTTAGAGGATTTTTAAGAAATGGTTAAAAAGAAGTATGTAGGCCTTAGACTGGAGTTTTGTTAGCATTGCAGAAAATTTCCCATGCAAGCAGAAAAAGTTTCCCAAGCAGTAGACGTGACAAATAACAATAGGCTTCTGTAGAATTGGCTTTAGGATGGCAACAAGGTTATTTAATGTATATCTTTAGAAGGTTAGCATGAATAGAACTCTGTTCTTTGTCTCTTATCAACTAGTCTTTGTTTTAGCTACGATTACCTATGTTTTATAAGATTGGATAGAATGCTTGTCAAGATGTGTTTTCTGTGTCTGATTGGCTGAATTCTAGTCTGAGATGATTTTATGTATTGCTGTATGAGCCCTGTTGAAGGAGACATTTTTTGGTGTGGATCAGTGAGCTGTCATGTCTCCATTTTGTATTTTGAGAGTGATGTGCTGGAAATAAAAGCAAAAATCTCTTCACTGGTCTGGTTACCATGTTATCCATATTTGGATATTTTGCCGCGGCCTAGTGGGTTCCTTTTTTAAGGCGTGCGTTCCTGACACCATTGGACTTATACCTGTCCCGTCCCCCGCATATTGCTGCCCCGTGTGAGGACGTAGAATAGAAGAAAAACAAAGAAAAATCGTGGAAGCACCAGCCGCGGAGACCCAAGTGTTAACAAGGAGGACACTGTATCATCTCTCCCGCCGAAACCAAGAAAATTGTAAGTAACTTATCTCGGGAGAGCGCTTGGGTGACGTTGGGAGGAAAAATAGAGAAAAAGAAAATTATTAAAAGAGCACAAAAATGGGAACGAATTTATCAGAAGTTGAATGGGATGTTTTTTATCAATTAGAGACAATGTTACAAGAAAAAGGTCACTCTGAAATTTCAAAAACTGAGCTTAAAAACTTACTTATCTGGGTTAAAGCGAATAGGCAAGATTTAAATCTGCAGTCTGCTTTTTCTTTTCATTTTTGGGATCAGATAAACTGGAGAATCTATAATCTAGTCTCTCTCAAAAAAGATGAAAGCTTAAGAGAACTTGTGCCGGTTTGTAGTGCGCTGTTGTAGTGCTTTTTTAAACAAAGTGATAAAAATAAGATCAACTTGGACTCAGAAAACAGAGCTTCTGGTTCTCTCTCACGAAATTCCAGTAAACCAGAGACTGTGTGTGTATTGGAGAATGTTACAAGTGTTGTTGCAAATGCTGAAAGTATTGCTTTGAACTCTGTTGAACAAAATCTTTCTTCTCTCTCTCTGGGAAAAAATGAGACTCTTTCGGACTTTTCTTCGCGTTGTTCTGTTAATGTAAAAATATGTGACTCTTGTAAGGGGGATGGAACAAAGTGTGTAAAAGATGGAAATGAAAAAGTGACTGTACTTCCTAAAATTGTTTGTGCAGGGACACTGAAACCTGAATTGGATTCTGTTGGGCCTGGGGTGGAGGCTGAGGTGGCTGCTTCCACTCGGGAAATTGTGGTTCCAGGGAACTCTTTTTCAGTTAAGCAAAACCATGGTTGTTCTGGTGTTTGTCAATCTATAGATACAGAGAAAGAAAAATTGGCTTTAAGGGTGGAGTCCTTTGAAAGGAAGAGATGGAAGAAACTCGCGACTGTGTTGTTGCTGAAATTCAAAAAGCTGGACTTGAAATCTCTGCAACGAAAATTCAACAAGTTTCACCTTAGAAGTACCTGGGATGGAAGATGACTGAGACGACAAGAACACCACAAAAAATTCAGATCCGAACCAGAGTCAACAACCTACAAGAGTTACAACAACTTCTAGGAGAAATCAACTGGGTCAGACCGATGTTGGGAATCACCAATGATGAACTGAGTCCGCTCTTCCATTTGCTGAGAGGAAGTTGCGACATCACTTCGCCAAGAACTTTAACCCCTGAAGCTCGTGCTGCTCTCGACAAAGTCACAGAAGCTCTTCAAAAAAGACAAGCTCATCGCTGCGTTCCTGAAAATCCTTTCTTTCTTGCAATCTTAGGAGAGAAGAAGCAGCTTTGTGGTCTCATTTTCCAGTGGGATTCCACAGAGCAAGATCCTTTGTTAATAATGGAATGGGATTTTCCTCCCTACAGGTTTTCAAAGACCATTTGCTCAGTTTTAGAAATGATTGCATACATTATAATTAAGGCTAGAACCAGATTGTTAACTTTGGCAGGTCAAGAATTTTCAGTTATCTATTTGCCATTGAAAAATGATTATTTCAATTGGGCAATGCAAAATTCTGATGATTTACAATATGCATTCTTAGGTTTTCCAGGTGTTTGTTCCATACACTATCCAGCTCACAAACTACTGCAAGCAAAATTGAGTTTCAGAGAAAAACCTAAATTGAGTGAAGAACCTTTACATGCTGTGACTCTCTTCACTGATGGCTCTGGTAAAAGCCACAGGTCCGTTGTGACTTGGTTTAATCAAAAGACTAATGTTTGGGAATCTGATATTCAAACAGTAGAGGGATCCCCTCAAATTGTTGAGCCTGCTGCAGTAGTTTGAGCTTTTCAGCTGTTTCCTCACCCTTTTAATTTGGTCACAGATTCTGCTTATGTTGCTAATGTAGTCAGGAGAATAGAAGGTTCCATTTTAAAGGATGTTAGTAATGAAACTTTACATCGTTGGCTTTCATGTCTTTTTATAACTTTGCAATATAGAACTAATCCATATTTTGTTTCTCACATTAGGGCGCATTCTTCACTTCCTGGATTTTTAGTGGAAGGAAATGCAAGAGCGGACAAGCTGACAATGGTCATTTCTAACACATTGCCAAATAGTTTTGAACAAGCAAAATTGAGTCGTGCCTTTTTCCACCAAAATGCACAAGCACTCATGCAAATGTTCCAAATCACTTAAAGTCAAGCTAAAGCTATCATTCATACTTGCCCTGACTGTCAATTGGTACAACCTCCTGTTTCTACAGGAGCAATCAACCCCCGAGGCTTACAAAGCCTACAGTTGTGGCAAACAGATGTTACTAAATAGCCTTCTTTTGGTAAATTTAAAAATATTCATGTTTCCATAGACACGTTCTCTGGTGCAGTTTTTGCTTCCCTTCACACAAGTGATACTGGCAGCCATGCCTGTCATCATTTCCTGCAAGCTTTTGCTTCATTGGGTATACCCCAAGAAGTAAAAACTGACAATGGCCCCGCATACATATCTCAAAAATTGGCCACATTTTTAAATGAATGGGGTGTTCGACACATTTTTGGTATTCCCCACTCTCCCACAAGCCAAGCAATCATTGAAAGAACACATCAAACCTTAAAACGCATATTAGATCAACAGAGAGGGGGAACGGAAATCACCCCACAGATGAGACTGAGTAAGGCTTTGTATGTTTTTAATTTTCTAAATAGTAAAAGTACAGAACCAGATCCACCAATCTTTAGACACTTTTCAAATAGCACACAGGCAAAACTGAAAGAACATCCTCCTCTTCTAATTAGAAACCCTGACTCTGGACAGATGGAAGGTCCGTTTCAATTAATAACGTGGGGCAAAGGGTATGCTTCTATTTCCACAGGTGCTGGAAGAATTAAGTGGGTTCCTGCCAAAAACGTCAAACCGTATCGCACTTCAGAACCTGTTGTCGAGCCTAGAACTGAGGAAGCGAGTACGCAGACGTAGACCGAATGGAAGGATCCCGGGTCTCGCCTGACGCCTCTTGTGCCTGACGTTCATTGTGCATCGGTGGAACCCGTGAACTCTGATTTTGTGCCAATTTTTATTTATGAGTATACGAATTAAATGCTGAATGTTTGTTTAACAAAGCTAATTTTTGGCTGAAAATTTAGGTTCTTGTTTTGGTTTAGAAAGAATTCTGCCAAAACTTAGTTCTTGAAAGAGATGGGGCAGAATCAAATGGTATACTTGTTTTGCTTGATTTTAATTGTTTTTTGTCGTGCAGATTTGCCTGAGGATCAACCGAAGACGAATGTTTGGGTGACCTTAGCCAAGGCTGCCAGATCAGATACTATATGTCTGTCTAATTCGGAACCAGAAAAGCCTTTCTCAACCTGTTTGGTTGGTGTGCCAGTGAAAGAGTTTCCTTTGGTCAGAAAAGAATCCAATGGTAAACCAGGTGGAATTGACAATGGAAACAGTCCTTCCTTCAATTGGAACATTTGTTCCAAGAAACTTCTCAGGGCAGCAAATGTTTCAAACAGTTGGGATGTGTTTCTACAGACGGACCAATCTCCACGGCAATTGCCAAAAGGGTATTGGATCATTTGCGGAGACAGAGGTTGGCAAGGCATTCCAGCCCACCTTGAAGGTGGCCCTTGCAGCATTGGTATGCTTACCATAATTGCCCCCACTGCCAAAGCAGTGATGAAAAAGAAACAAAGGAAAACGAGAGCTGTTCCTCATTATGATGAGAACTGTCAGAGTGATTTTATGCCTTGGAATGCCGCCAGAAGGGTTTCAGCAGGTCTATTTCTACCCCAATTGGCTTCAGCTGTGGCATTGAGACAATTAGATCGAGTTGGATGTTGGCTGAGCAAACAAGCTAATGCCACATCCTCCGCAATCAGTGATATGTTGACCAATGTTGATAGTATTAGACATGCTACTCTTCAAAACAGAGCAGCCATTGATTTTCTCTTACTGGCACAAGGACATGGTTGTGAGGAATTGGAAGGTTTGTGTTGTATGAATTTGTCTGATCATTCTGAATCCATTCACAAAAGCATTCAAAAATTAAAGGATCTGACAGCCCAAATAAAGAAGACGGAGGTTCCTGGTTGGATGATTTGTATCAAAATTGCAGTTTTGCACCTTGGCTAAGGCAACTTTGCAAGATAGGTCTTGACATATTAGGTGTTCTAATACTGATATTGATAGTGGTACCTTGTATACTCTGTTGTGTTCGGCGAATGATGAACAAAACAGTCCGAGAAGTTTTTGTCATTCAAGCAGGAGAATTAGGAAGTAGAAGCACAGAGAGTGTACGAAATCTCACGAAAGCAGTAGATGAGGGTATTGACATGAACGAAGGTTTTGAATTAAGGCCTTGGAATCGACCAGAGTTTTTTGAACGATGCCTTGTGACTGTTGCCAAACATATCTCTTTCAGGGATTGGGTCTTCACAGCATTAAGTTGCTGTGCCGTAATATAGCAATGCTTCAGTTTAGTGAAAATAGGTCTTCAGCAGATAATAAGCAGAAATTTTGCAATAGAGCTATGAAACGCAAATAGCAAGCGACAAGAAAATGAAAGCTTCTGGGTCAAACAGAGAGGGGGAAATGTTGGAATCCATAAGGTTAGAGGATTTTTAAGAAATGGTTAAAAAGAAGTATGTAGGCCTTAGACTGGAGTTTTGTTAGCATTGCAGAAAAGTTTCCCATGCAAGCAGAAAAAGTTTCCCAAGCAGTAGACGTGACAAATAACAATAGGCTTCTGTAGAATTGGCTTTAGGATGGCAACAAGGTTATTTAATGTATATCTTTAGAAGGTTAGCATGAATAGAACTCTGTTCTTTGTCTCTTATCAACTAGTCTTTGTTTTAGCTACGATTACCTATGTTTTATAAGATTGGATAGAATGCTTGTCAATATGTGTTTTCTGTGTCTGATTGGCTGAATTCTAGTCTGAGATGATTTTATGTATTGCTGTATGAGCCCTGTTGAAGGAGACATTTTTTGGTGTGGATCAGTGAGCTGTCATGTCTCCATTTTGTATTTTGAGACTGATGTGCTGGAAATAAAAGCAAAAATCTCTTCACTGGTCTGGTTACCATGTTATCCATATTTGGATATTTTGCCGCGGCCTAGTGGGTTCCTTTTTTAAGGCGTGGGTTCCTGACACCATTGGACTTATACCTGTCCCGTCCCCCGCATATTGCTGCCCCGTGTGAGGACGTAGAATAGAAGAAAAACAAAGAAAAATCGTGGAAGCACCAGCCGCGGAGACCCAAGTGTTAACAAGGAGGACACTGTATCATCTCTCCCGCCGAAACCAAGAAAATTGTAAGTAACTTATCTCGGGAGAGCGCTTGGGTGACGTTGGGAGGAAAAATAGAGAAAAAGAAAATTATTAAAAGAGCACAAAAATGGGAACAAATTTATCAGAAGTTGAATGGGATGTTTTTTATCAATTAGAGACAATGTTACAAGAAAAAGGTCACTCTGAAATTTCAAAAACTGAGCTTAAAAACTTACTTATCTGGGTTAAAGCGAATACGCAAGATTTAAATCTGCAGTCTGCTTTTTCTTTTCATTTTTGGGATCAGATAAACTGGAGAATCTATAATCTAGTCTCTCTCAAAAAAGATGAAAGCTTAAGAGAACTTGTGCCGGTTTGTAGTGCGCTGTTGTAGTGCTTTTTTAAACAAAGTGATAAAAATAAGATCAACTTGGACTCAGAAAACAGAGCTTCTGGTTCTCTCTCACGAAATTCCAGTAAACCAGAGACTGTGTGTGTATCGGAGAATGTTACAAGTGTTGTTGCAAATGCTGAAAGTATTGCTTTGAACTCTGTTGAACAAAATCTTTCTTCTCTCTCTCTGGGAAAAAATGAGACTCTTTCGGACTTTTCTTCGCGTTGTTCTGTTAATGTAAAAATATGTGACTCTTGTAAGGGGGATGGAACAAAGTGTGTAAAAGATGGAAATGAAAAAGTGACTGTACTTCCTAAAATTGTTTGTGCAGGGACACTGAAACCTGAATTGGATTCTGTTGGGCCTGGGGTGGAGGCTGAGGTGGCTGCTTCCACTCGGGAAATTGTGGTTCCAGGGAACTCTTTTTCAGTTAAGCAAAACCATGGTTGTTCTGGTGTTTGTCAATCTATAGATACAGAGAAAGAAAAATTGGCTTTAAGGGTGGAGTCCTTTGAAAGGAAGAGATGGAAGAAACTCGCGACTGTGTTGTTGCTGAAATTCAAAAAGCTGGACTTGAAATCTCTGCAACGAAAATTCAACAAGTTTCACCTTAGAAGTACCTGGGATGGAAGATGACTGAGACGACAAGAACACCACAAAAAATTCAGATCCGAACCAGAGTCAACAACCTACAAGAGTTACAACAACTTCTAGGAGAAATCAACTGGGTCAGACCGATGTTGGGAATCACCAATGATGAACTGAGTCCGCTCTTCCATTTGCTGAGAGGAAGTTGCGACATCACTTCGCCAAGAACTTTAACCCCTGAAGCTCGTGCTGCTCTCGACAAAGTCACAGAAGCTCTTCAAAAAAGACAAGCTCATCGCTGCGTTCCTGAAAATCCTTTCTTTCTTGCAATCTTAGGAGAGAAGAAGCAGCTTTGTGGTCTCATTTTCCAGTGGGATTCCACAGAGCAAGATCCTTTGTTAATAATGGAATGGGATTTTCCTCCCTACAGGTTTTCAAAGACCATTTGCTCAGTTTTAGAAATGATTGCATACATTATAATTAAGGCTAGAACCAGATTGTTAACTTTGGCAGGTCAAGAATTTTCAGTTATCTATTTGCCATTGAAAAATGATTATTTCAATTGGGCAATGCAAAATTCTGATGATTTACAATATGCATTCTTAGGTTTTCCAGGTGTTTGTTCCATACACTATCCAGCTCACAAACTACTGCAAGCAAAATTGAGTTTCAGAGAAAAACCTAAATTTAGTGAAGAACCTTTACATGCTGTGACTCTCTTCACTGATGGCTCTGGTAAAAGCCACAGGTCCGTTGTGACTTGGTTTAATCAAAAGACTAATGTTTGGGAATCTGATATTCAAACAGTAGAGGGATCCCCTCAAATTGTTGAGCCTGCTGCAGTAGTTTGAGCTTTTCAGCTGTTTCCTCAGCCTTTTAATTTGGTCACAGATTCTGCTTATGTTGCTAATGTAGTCAGGAGAATAGAAGGTTCCATTTTAAAGGATGTTTGTAATGAAACTTTACATCGTTGGCTTTCATGTCTTTTTATAACTTTGCAATATAGAACTAATCCATATTTTGTTTCTCACATTAGGGCGCATTCTTCACTTCCTGGATTTTTAGTGGAAGGAAATGCAAGAGCGGACAAGCTGACAATGGTCATTTCTAACACATTGCCAAATAGTTTTGAACAAGCAAAATTGAGTCGTGCCTTTTTCCACCAAAATGCACAAGCACTCATGCAAATGTTCCAAATCACTTAAAGTCAAGCTAAAGCTATCATTCATACTTGCCCTGACTGTCAATTGGTACAACCTCCTGTTTCTACAGGAGCAATCAACCCCCGAGGCTTACAAAGCCTACAGTTGTGGCAAACAGATGTTACTAAATAGCCTTCTTTTGGTAAATTTAAAAATATTCATGTTTCCATAGACACGTTCTCTGGTGCAGTTTTTGCTTCCCTTCACACAAGTGATACTGGCAGCCATGCCTGTCATCATTTCCTGCAAGCTTTTGCTTCATTGGGTATACCCCAAGAAGTAAAAACTGACAATGGCCCCGCATACATATCTCAAAAATTGGCCACATTTTTAAATGAATGGGGTGTTCGACACATTTTTGGTATTCCCCACTCTCCCACAAGCCAAGCAATCATTGAAAGAACACATCAAACCTTAAAACGCATATTAGATCAACAGAGAGGGGGAACGGAAATCACCCCACAGATGAGACTGAGTAAGGCTTTGTATGTTTTTAATTTTCTAAATAGTAAAAGTACAGAACCAGATCCACCAATCTTTAGACACTTTTCAAATAGCACACAGGCAAAACTGAAAGAACATCCTCCTCTTCTAATTAGAAACCCTGACTCTGGACAGATGGAAGGTCCGTTTCAATTAATAACGTGGGGCAAAGGGTATGCTTCTATTTCCACAGGTGCTGGAAGAATTAAGTGGGTTCCTGCCAAAAACGTCAAACCGTATCGCACTTCAGAACCTGTTGTCGAGCCTAGAACTGAGGAAGCGAGTACGCAGACGTAGACCGAATGGAAGGATCCCGGGTCTCGCCTGACGCCTCTTGTGCCTGACGTTCATTGTGCATCGGTGGAACCCGTGAACTCTGATTTTGTGCCAATTTTTATTTATGAGTATACGAATGAAATGCTGAATGTTTGTTTAACAAAGCTAATTTTTGGCTGAAAATTTAGGTTCTTGTTTTGGTTTAGAAAGAATTCTGCCAAAACTTAGTTCTTGAAAGAGATGGGGCAGAATCAAATGGTATACTTGTTTTGCTTGATTTTAATTGTTTTTTGTCGTGCAGATTTGCCTGAGGATCAACCGAAGACAAATGTTTGGGTGACCTTAGCCAAGGCTGCCAGATCGGATACTATATGTCTGTCTAATTCGGAACCAGAAAAGCCTTTCTCAACCTGTTTGGTTGGTGTGCCAGTGAAAGAGTTTCCTTTGGTCAGAAAAGAATCCAATGGTAAACCAGGTGGAATTGACAATGGAAACAGTCCTTCCTTCAATTGGAACATTTGTTCCAAGAAACTTCTCAGGGCAGCAAATGTTTCAAACAGTTGGGATGTGTTTCTACAGACGGACCAATCTCCACGGCAATTGCCAAAAGGGTATTGGATCATTTGCGGAGACAGAGGTTGGCAAGGCATTCCAGCCCACCTTGAAGGTGGCCCTTGCAGCATTGGTATGCTTACCATAATTGCCCCCACTGCCAAAGCAGTGATGAAAAAGAAACAAAGGAAAACAAGAGCTGTTCCTCATTATGATGAGAACTGTCAGAGTGATTTTATGCCTTGGAATGCCGCCAGAAGGGTTTCAGCAGGTATATTTCTACCCCAATTGGCTTCAGCTGTGGCATTGAGACAATTAGATCGAGTTGGATGTTGGCTGAGCAAACAAGCTAATGCCACATCCTCCGCAATCAGTGATATGTTGACCAATGTTGATAGTATTAGACATGCTACTCTTCAAAACAGAGCAGCCATTGATTTTCTCTTACTGGCACAAGGACATGGTTGTGAGGAATTGGAAGGTTTGTGTTGTATGAATTTGTCTGATCATTCTGAATCCATTCACAAAAGCATTCAAAAATTAAAGGATCTGACAGCCCAAATTAAAGAAGACGGAGGTTCCTGGTTGGATGATTTGTATCAAAATTGCAGTTTTGCACCTTGGCTAAGGCAACTTTGCAAGATAGGTCTTGACATATTAGGTGTTCTAATACTGATATTGATAGTGGTACCTTGTATACTCTGTTGTGTTCGGCGAATGATGAACAAAACAGTCCGAGAAGTTTTTGTCATTCAAGCAGGAGAATTAGGAAGTAGAAGCACAGAGAGTGTACGAAATCTCACGAAAGCAGTAGATGAGGGTATTGACATGAACGAAGGTTTTGAATTAAGGCCTTGGAATCGACCAGAGTTTTTTGAACGATGCCTTGTGACTGTTGCCAAACATATCTCTTTCAGGGATTGGGTCTTCACAGCATTAAGTTGCTGTGCCGTAATATAGCAATGCTTCAGTTTAGTGAAAATAGGTCTTCAGCAGATAATAAGCAGAAATTTTGCAATAGAGCTATGAAACGCAAATAGCAAGCGACAAGAAAATGAAAGCTTCTGGGTCAAACAGAGAGGGGGAAATGTTGGAATCCATAAGGTTAGAGGATTTTTAAGAAATGGTTAAAAAGAAGTATGTAGGCCTTAGACTGGAGTTTTGTTAGCATTGCAGAAAAGTTTCCCATGCAAGCAGAAAAAGTTTCCCATGCAAGCAGAAAAAGTTTTCCATGCAAGCAGAAAAGTTTCCCAAGCAGTAGACGTGACAAATAACAATAGGCTTCTGTAGAATTGGCTTTAGGATGGCAACAAGGTTATTTAATGTATATCTTTAGAAGGTTAGCATGAATAGAACTCTGTTCTTTGTCTCTTATCAACTAGTCTTTGTTTTAGCTACGATTACCTATGTTTTATAAGATTGGATAGAATGCTTGTCAAGATGTGTTTTCTGTGTCTGATTGGCTGAATTCTAGTCTGAGATGATTTTATGTATTGCTGTATGAGCCCTGTTGAAGGAGACATTTTTTGGTGTGGATCAGTGAGCTGTCATGTCTCCATTTTGTATTTTGAGACTGATGTGCTGGAAATAAAAGCAAAAATCTCTTCACTGGTCTGGTTACCATGTTATCCATATTTGGATATTTTGCCGCGGCCTAGTGGGTTCCTTTTTTAAGGCGTGGGTTCCTGACACCATTGGACTTATACCTGTCCCGTCCCCCGCATATTGCTGCCCCGTGTGAGGACGTAGAATAGAAGAAAAACAAAGAAAAATCGTGGAAGCACCAGCCGCGGAGACCCAAGTGTTAACAAGGAGGACACTGTATCATCTCTCCCGCCGAAACCAAGAAAATTGTAAGTAACTTATCTCGGGAGAGCGCTTGGGTGACGTTGGGAGGAAAAATAGAGAAAAAGAAAATTATTAAAAGAGCACAAAAATGGGAACGAATTTATCAGAAGTTGAATGGGATGTTTTTCATCAATTAGAGACAATGTTACAAGAAAAAGGTCACTCTGAAATTTCAAAAACTGAGCTTAAAAACTTACTTATCTGGGTTAAAGCGAATACGCAAGATTTAAATCTGCAGTCTGCTTTTTCTTTTCATTTTTGGGATCAGATAAACTGGAGAATCTATAATCTAGTCTCTCTCAAAAAAGATGAAAGCTTAAGAGAACTTGTGCCGGTTTGTAGTGCGCTGTTGTAGTGCTTTTTTAAACAAAGTGATAAAAATAAGATCAACTTGGACTCAGAAAACAGAGCTTCTGGTTCTCTCTCACGAAATTCCAGTAAACCAGAGACTGTGTGTGTATCGGAGAATGTTACAAGTGTTGTTGCAAATGCTGAAAGTATTGCTTTGAACTCTGTTGAACAAAATCTTTCTTCTCTCTCTCTGGGAAAAAATGAGACTCTTTCGGACTTTTCTTCGCGTTGTTCTGTTAATGTAAAAATATGTGACTCTTGTAAGGGGGATGGAACAAAGTGTGTAAAAGATGGAAATGAAAAAGTGACTGTACTTCCTAAAATTGTTTGTGCAGGGACACTGAAACCTGAATTGGATTCTGTTGGGCCTGGGGTGGAGGCTGAGGTGGCTGCTTCCACTCGGGAAATTGTGGTTCCAGGGAACTCTTTTTCAGTTAAGCAAAACCATGGTTGTTCTGGTGTTTGTCAATCTATAGATACAGAGAAAGAAAAATTGGCTTTAAGGGTGGAGTCCTTTGAAAGGAAGAGATGGAAGAAACTCGCGACTGTGTTGTTGCTGAAATTCAAAAAGCTGGACTTGAAATCTCTGCAACGAAAATTCAACAAGTTTCACCTTAGAAGTACCTGGGATGGAAGATGACTGAGACGACAAGAACACCACAAAAAATTCAGATCCGAACCAGAGTCAACAACCTACAAGAGTTACAACAACTTCTAGGAGAAATCAACTGGGTCAGACCGATGTTGGGAATCACCAATGATGAACTGAGTCCGCTCTTCCATTTGCTGAGAGGAAGTTGCGACATCACTTCGCCAAGAACTTTAACCCCTGAAGCTCGTGCTGCTCTCGACAAAGTCACAGAAGCTCTTCAAAAAAGACAAGCTCATCGCTGCGTTCCTGAAAATCCTTTCTTTCTTGCAATCTTAGGAGAGAAGAAGCAGCTTTGTGGTCTCATTTTCCAGTGGGATTCCACAGAGCAAGATCCTTTGTTAATAATGGAATGGGATTTTCCTCCCTACAGGTTTTCAAAGACCATTTGCTCAGTTTTAGAAATGATTGCATACATTATAATTAAGGCTAGAACCAGATTGTTAACTTTGGCAGGTCAAGAATTTTCAGTTATCTATTTGCCATTGAAAAATGATTATTTCAATTGGGCAATGCAAAATTCTGATGATTTACAATATGCATTCTTAGGTTTTCCAGGTGTTTGTTCCATACACTATCCAGCTCACAAACTACTGCAAGCAAAATTGAGTTTCAGAGAAAAACCTAAATTTAGTGAAGAACCTTTACATGCTGTGACTCTCTTCACTGATGGCTCTGGTAAAAGCCACAGGTCCGTTGTGACTTGGTTTAATCAAAAGACTAATGTTTGGGAATCTGATATTCAAACAGTAGAGGGATCCCCTCAAATTGTTGAGCCTGCTGCAGTAGTTTGAGCTTTTCAGCTGTTTCCTCAGCCTTTTAATTTGGTCACAGATTCTGCTTATGTTGCTAATGTAGTCAGGAGAATAGAAGGTTCCATTTTAAAGGATGTTAGTAATGAAACTTTACATCGTTGGCTTTCATGTCTTTTTATAACTTTGCAATATAGAACTAATCCATATTTTGTTTCTCACATTAGGGCGCATTCTTCACTTCCTGGATTTTTAGTGGAAGGAAATGCAAGAGCGGACAAGCTGACAATGGTCATTTCTAACACATTGCCAAATAGTTTTGAACAAGCAAAATTGAGTCGTGCCTTTTTCCACCAAAATGCACAAGCACTCATGCAAATGTTCCAAATCACTTAAAGTCAAGCTAAAGCTATCATTCATACTTGCCCTGACTGTCAATTGGTACAACCTCCTGTTTCTACAGGAGCAATCAACCCCCGAGGCTTACAAAGCCTACAGTTGTGGCAAACAGATGTTACTAAATAGCCTTCTTTTGGTAAATTTAAAAATATTCATGTTTCCATAGACACGTTCTCTGGTGCAGTTTTTGCTTCCCTTCACACAAGTGATACTGGCAGCCATGCCTGTCATCATTTCCTGCAAGCTTTTGCTTCATTGGGTATACCCCAAGAAGTAAAAACTGACAATGGCCCCGCATACATATCTCAAAAATTGGCCACATTTTTAAATGAATGGGGTGTTCGACACATTTTTGGTATTCCCCACTCTCCCACAAGCCAAGCAATCATTGAAAGAACACATCAAACCTTAAAACGCATATTAGATCAACAGAGAGGGGGAACGGAAATCACCCCACAGATGAGACTGAGTAAGGCTTTGTATGTTTTTAATTTTCTAAATAGTAAAAGTACAGAACCAGATCCACCAATCTTTAGACACTTTTCAAATAGCACACAGGCAAAACTGAAAGAACATCCTCCTCTTCTAATTAGAAACCCTGACTCTGGACAGATGGAAGGTCCGTTTCAATTAATAACGTGGGGCAAAGGGTATGCTTCTATTTCCACAGGTGCTGGAAGAATTAAGTGGGTTCCTGCCAAAAACGTCAAACCGTATCGCACTTCAGAACCTGTTGTCGAGCCTAGAACTGAGGAAGCGAGTACGCAGACGTAGACCGAATGGAAGGATCCCGGGTCTCGCCTGACGCCTCTTGTGCCTGACGTTCATTGTGCATCGGTGGAACCCGTGAACTCTGATTTTGTGCCAATTTTTATTTATGAGTATACGAATGAAATGCTGAATGTTTGTTTAACAAAGCTAATTTTTGGCTGAAAATTTAGGTTCTTGTTTTGGTTTAGAAAGAATTCTGCCAAAACTTAGTTCTTGAAAGAGATGGGGCAGAATCAAATGGTATACTTGTTTTGCTTGATTTTAATTGTTTTTTGTCGTGCAGATTTGCCTGAGGATCAACCGAAGACGAATGTTTGGGTGACCTTAGCCAAGGCTGCCAGATCGGATACTATATGTCTGTCTAATTCGGAACCAGAAAAGCCTTTCTCAACCTGTTTGGTTGGTGTGCCAGTGAAAGAGTTTCCTTTGGTCAGAAAAGAATCCAATGGTAAACCAGGTGGAATTGACAATGGAAACAGTCCTTCCTTCAATTGGAACATTTGTTCCAAGAAACTTCTCAGGGCAGCAAATGTTTCAAACAGTTGGGATGTGTTTCTACAGACGGACCAATCTCCACGGCAATTGCCAAAAGGGTATTGGATCATTTGCGGAGACAGAGGTTGGCAAGGCATTCCAGCCCACCTTGAAGGTGGCCCTTGCAGCATTGGTATGCTTACCATAATTGCCCCCACTGCCAAAGCAGTGATGAAAAAGAAACAAAGGAAAACGAGAGCTGTTCCTCATTATGATGAGAACTGTCAGAGTGATTTTATGCCTTGGAATGCCGCCAGAAGGGTTTCAGCAGGTATATTTCTACCCCAATTGGCTTCAGCTGTGGCATTGAGACAATTAGATCGAGTTGGATGTTGGCTGAGCAAACAAGCTAATGCCACATCCTCCGCAATCAGTGATATGTTGACCGATGTTGATAGTATTAGACATGCTACTCTTCAAAACAGAGCAGCCATTGATTTTCTCTTACTGGCACAAGGACATGGTTGTGAGGAATTGGAAGGTTTGTGTTGTATGAATTTGTCTGATCATTCTGAATCCATTCACAAAAGCATTCAAAAATTAAAGGATCTGACAGCCCAAATTAAAGAAGACGGAGGTTCCTGGTTGGATGATTTGTATCAAAATTGCAGTTTTGCACCTTGGCTAAGGCAACTTTGCAAGATAGGTCTTTACATATTAGGCGTTCTAATACTGATATTGATAGTGGTACCTTGTATACTCTGTTGTGTACGGCGAATGATGAACAAAACAGTCCGAGAAGTTTTTGTCATTCAAGCAGGAGAATTAGGAAGTAGAAGCACAGAGAGTGTACGAAATCTCACGAAAGCAGTAGATGAGGGTATTGACATGAACGAAGGTTTTGAATTAAGGCCTTGGAATCGACCAGAGTTTTTTGAACGATGCCTTGTGACTGTTGCCAAACATATCTCTTTCAGGGATTGGGTCTTCACAGCATTAAGTTGCTGTGCCGTAATATAGCAATGCTTCAGTTTAGTGAAAATAGGTCTTCAGCAGATAATAAGCAGAAATTTTGCAATAGAGCTATGAAACGCAAATAGCAAGCGACAAGAAAATGAAAGCTTCTGGGTCAAACAGAGAGGGGGAAATGTTGGAATCCATAAGGTTAGAGGATTTTTAAGAAATGGTTAAAAAGAAGTATGCAGGCCTTAGACTGGAGTTTTGTTAGCATTGCAGAAAAGTTTCCCATGCAAGCAGAAAAAGTTTTCCATACAAGCACAAAAGTTTCCCAAGCAGTAGACGTGACAAATAACAATAGGCTTCTGTAGAATTGGCTTTAGGATGGCAACAAGGTTATTTAATGTATATCTTTAGAAGGTTAGCATGAATAGAACTCTGTTCTTTGTCTCTTATCAACTAGTCTTTGTTTTAGCTACGATTACCTATGTTTTATAAGATTGGATAGAATGCTTGTCAAGATGTGTTTTCTGTGTCTGATTGGCTGAATTCTAGTCTGAGATGATTTTATGTATTGCTGTATGAGCCCTGTTGAAGGAGACATTTTTTGGTGTGGATCAGTGAGCTGTCATGTCTCCATTTTGTATTTTGAGACTGATGTGCTGGAAATAAAAGCAAAAATCTCTTCACTGGTCTGGTTACCATGTTATCCATATTTGGATATTTTGCCGCGGCCTAGTGGGTTCCTTTTTTAAGGCGTGGGTTCCTGACACCATTGGACTTATACCTGTCCCGTCCCCCGCATATTGCTGCCCCGTGTGAGGACGTAGAATAGAAGAAAAACAAAGAAAAATCGTGGAAGCACCAGCCGCGGAGACCCAAGTGTTAACAAGGAGGACACTGTATCATCTCTCCCGCCGAAACCAAGAAAATTGTAAGTAACTTATCTCGGGAGAGCGCTTGGGTGACGTTGGGAGGAAAAATAGAGAAAAAGAAAATTATTAAAAGAGCACAAAAATGGGAACGAATTTATCAGAAGTTGAATGGGATGTTTTTCATCAATTAGAGACAATGTTACAAGAAAAAGGTCACTCTGAAATTTCAAAAACTGAGCTTAAAAACTTACTTATCTGGGTTAAAGCGAATACGCAAGATTTAAATCTGCAGTCTGCTTTTTCTTTTCATTTTTGGGATCAGATAAACTGGAGAATCTATAATCTAGTCTCTCTCAAAAAAGATGAAAGCTTAAGAGAACTTGTGCCGGTTTGTAGTGCGCTGTTGTAGTGCTTTTTTAAACAAAGTGATAAAAATAAGATCAACTTGGACTCAGAAAACAGAGCTTCTGGTTCTCTCTCACGAAATTCCAGTAAACCAGAGACTGTGTGTGTATCGGAGAATGTTACAAGTGTTGTTGCAAATGCTGAAAGTATTGCTTTGAACTCTGTTGAACAAAATCTTTCTTCTCTCTCTCTGGGAAAAAATGAGACTCTTTCGGACTTTTCTTCGCGTTGTTCTGTTAATGTAAAAATATGTGACTCTTGTAAGGGGGATGGAACAAAGTGTGTAAAAGATGGAAATGAAAAAGTGACTGTACTTCCTAAAATTGTTTGTGCGGGGACACTGAAACCTGAATTGGATTCTGTTGGGCCTGGGGTGGAGGCTGAGGTGGCTGCTTCCACTCGGGAAATTGTGGTTCCAGGGAACTCTTTTTCAGTTAAGCAAAACCATGGTTGTTCTGGTGTTTGTCAATCTATAGATACAGAGAAAGAAAAATTGGCTTTAAGGGTGGAGTCCTTTGAAAGGAAGAGATGGAAGAAACTCGCGACTGTGTTGTTGCTGAAATTCAAAAAGCTGGACTTGAAATCTCTGCAACGAAAATTCAACAAGTTTCACCTTAGAAGTACCTGGGATGGAAGATGACTGAGACGACAAGAACACCACAAAAAATTCAGATCCGAACCAGAGTCAACAACCTACAAGAGTTACAACAACTTCTAGGAGAAATCAACTGGGTCAGACCGATGTTGGGAATCACCAATGATGAACTGAGTCCGCTCTTCCATTTGCTGAGAGGAAGTTGCGACATCACTTCGCCAAGAACTTTAACCCCTGAAGCTCGTGCTGCTCTCGACAAAGTCACAGAAGCTCTTCAAAAAAGACAAGCTCATCGCTGCGTTCCTGAAAATCCTTTCTTTCTTGCAATCTTAGGAGAGAAGAAGCAGCTTTGTGGTCTCATTTTCCAGTGGGATTCCACAGAGCAAGATCCTTTGTTAATAATGGAATGGGATTTTCCTCCCTACAGGTTTTCAAAGACCATTTGCTCAGTTTTAGAAATGATTGCATACATTATAATTAAGGCTAGAACCAGATTGTTAACTTTGGCAGGTCAAGAATTTTCAGTTATCTATTTGCCATTGAAAAATGATTATTTCAATTGGGCAATGCAAAATTCTGATGATTTACAATATGCATTCTTAGGTTTTCCAGGTGTTTGTTCCATACACTATCCAGCTCACAAACTACTGCAAGCAAAATTGAGTTTCAGAGAAAAACCTAAATTTAGTGAAGAACCTTTACATGCTGTGACTCTCTTCACTGATGGCTCTGGTAAAAGCCACAGGTCCGTTGTGACTTGGTTTAATCAAAAGACTAATGTTTGGGAATCTGATATTCAAACAGTAGAGGGATCCCCTCAAATTGTTGAGCCTGCTGCAGTAGTTTGAGCTTTTCAGCTGTTTCCTCAGCCTTTTAATTTGGTCACAGATTCTGCTTATGTTGCTAATGTAGTCAGGAGAATAGAAGGTTCCATTTTAAAGGATGTTAGTAATGAAACTTTACATCGTTGGCTTTCATGTCTTTTTATAACTTTGCAATATAGAACTAATCCATATTTTGTTTCTCACATTAGGGCGCATTCTTCACTTCCTGGATTTTTAGTGGAAGGAAATGCAAGAGCGGACAAGCTGACAATGGTCATTTCTAACACATTGCCAAATAGTTTTGAACAAGCAAAATTGAGTCGTGCCTTTTTCCACCAAAATGCACAAGCACTCATGCAAATGTTCCAAATCACTTAAAGTCAAGCTAAAGCTATCATTCATACTTGCCCTGACTGTCAATTGGTACAACCTCCTGTTTCTACAGGAGCAATCAACCCCCGAGGCTTACAAAGCCTACAGTTGTGGCAAACAGATGTTACTAAATAGCCTTCTTTTGGTAAATTTAAAAATATTCATGTTTCCATAGACACGTTCTCTGGTGCAGTTTTTGCTTCCCTTCACACAAGTGATACTGGCAGCCATGCCTGTCATCATTTCCTGCAAGCTTTTGCTTCATTGGGTATACCCCAAGAAGTAAAAACTGACAATGGCCCCGCATACATATCTCAAAAATTGGCCACATTTTTAAATGAATGGGGTGTTCGACACATTTTTGGTATTCCCCACTCTCCCACAAGCCAAGCAATCATTGAAAGAACACATCAAACCTTAAAACGCATATTAGATCAACAGAGAGGGGGAACGGAAATCACCCCACAGATGAGACTGAGTAAGGCTTTGTATGTTTTTAATTTTCTAAATAGTAAAAGTACAGAACCAGATCCACCAATCTTTAGACACTTTTCAAATAGCACACAGGCAAAACTGAAAGAACATCCTCCTCTTCTAATTAGAAACCCTGACTCTGGACAGATGGAAGGTCCGTTTCAATTAATAACGTGGGGCAAAGGGTATGCTTCTATTTCCACAGGTGCTGGAAGAATTAAGTGGGTTCCTGCCAAAAACGTCAAACCGTATCGCACTTCAGAACCTGTTGTCGAGCCTAGAACTGAGGAAGCGAGTACGCAGACGTAGACCGAATGGAAGGATCCCGGGTCTCGCCTGACGCCTCTTGTGCCTGACGTTCATTGTGCATCGGTGGAACCCGTGAACTCTGATTTTGTGCCAATTTTTATTTATGAGTATACGAATTAAATGCTGAATGTTTGTTTAACAAAGCTAATTTTTGGCTGAAAATTTAGGTTCTTGTTTTGGTTTAGAAAGAATTCTGCCAAAACTTAGTTCTTGAAAGAGATGGGGCAGAATCAAATGGTATACTTGTTTTGCTTGATTTTAATTGTTTTTTGTCGTGCAGATTTGCCTGAGGATCAACCGAAGACGAATGTTTGGGTGACCTTAGCCAAGGCTGCCAGATCGGATACTATATGTCTGTCTAATTCGGAACCAGAAAAGCCTTTCTCAACCTGTTTGGTTGGTGTGCCAGTGAAAGAGTTTCCTTTGGTCAGAAAAGAATCCAATGGTAAACCAGGTGGAATTGACAATGGAAACAGTCCTTCCTTCAATTGGAACATTTGTTCCAAGAAACTTCTCAGGGCAGCAAATGTTTCAAACAGTTGGGATGTGTTTCTACAGACGGACCAATCTCCACGGCAATTGCCAAAAGGGTATTGGATCATTTGCGGAGACAGAGGTTGGCAAGGCATTCCAGCCCACCTTGAAGGTGGCCCTTGCAGCATTGGTATGCTTACCATAATTGCCCCCACTGCCAAAGCAGTGATGAAAAAGAAACAAAGGAAAACGAGAGCTGTTCCTCATTATGATGAGAACTGTCAGAGTGATTTTATGCCTTGGAATGCCGCCAGAAGGGTTTCAGCAGGTCTATTTCTACCCCAATTGGCTTCAGCTGTGGCATTGAGACAATTAGATCGAGTTGGATGTTGGCTGAGCAAACAAGCTAATGCCACATCCTCCGCAATCAGTGATATGTTGACCAATGTTGATAGTATTAGACATGCTACTCTTCAAAACAGAGCAGCCATTGATTTTCTCTTACTGGCACAAGGACATGGTTGTGAGGAATTGGAAGGTTTGTGTTGTATGAATTTGTCTGATCATTCTGAATCCATTCACAAAAGCATTCAAAAATTAAAGGATCTGACAGCCCAAATTAAAGAAGACGGAGGTTCCTGGTTGGATGATTTGTATCAAAATTGCAGTTTTGCACCTTGGCTAAGGCAACTTTGCAAGATAGGTCTTGACATATTAGGTGTTCTAATACTGATATTGATAGTGGTACCTTGTATACTCTGTTGTGTTCGGCGAATGATGAACAAAACAGTCCGAGAAGTTTTTGTCATTCAAGCAGGAGAATTAGGAAGTAGAAGCACAGAGAGTGTACGAAATCTCACGAAAGCAGTAGATGAGGGTATTGACATGAACGAAGGTTTTGAATTAAGGCCTTGGAATCGACCAGAGTTTTTTGAACGATGCCTTGTGACTGTTGCCAAACATATCTCTTTCAGGGATTGGGTCTTCACAGCATTAAGTTGCTGTGCCGTAATATAGCGATGCTTCAGTTTAGTGAAAATAGGTCTTCAGCAGATAATAAGCAGAAATTTTGCAATAGAGCTATGAAACGCAAATAGCAAGCGACAAGAAAATGAAAGCTTCTGGGTCAAACAGAGAGGGGGAAATGTTGGAATCCATAAGGTTAGAGGATTTTTAAGAAATGGTTAAAAAGAAGTATGCAGGCCTTAGACTGGAGTTTTGTTAGCATTGCAGAAAATTTCCCATGCAAGCAGAAAAAGTTTTCCATGCAAGCACAAAAGTTTCCCAAGCAGTAGACGTGACAAATAACAATAGGCTTCTGTAGAATTGGCTTTAGGATGGCAACAAGGTTATTTAATGTATATCTTTAGAAGGTTAGCATGAATAGAACTCTGTTCTTTGTCTCTTATCAACTAGTCTTTGTTTTAGCTACGATTACCTATGTTTTATAAGATTGGATAGAATGCTTGTCAAGATGTGTTTTCTGTGTCTGATTGGCTGAATTCTAGTCTGAGATGATTTTATGTATTGCTGTATGAGCCCTGTTGAAGGAGACATTTTTTGGTGTGGATCAGTGAGCTGTCATGTCTCCATTTTGTATTTTGAGACTGATGTGCTGGAAATAAAAGCAAAAATCTCTTCACTGGTCTGGTTACCATGTTATCCATATTTGGATATTTTGCCGCGGCCTAGTGGGTTCCTTTTTTAAGGCGTGGGTTCCTGACACCATTGGACTTATACCTGTCCCGTCCCCCGCATATTGCTGCCCCGTGTGAGGACGTAGAATAGAAGAAAAACAAAGAAAAATCGTGGAAGCACCAGCCGCGGAGACCCAAGTGTTAACAAGGAGGACACTGTATCATCTCTCCCGCCGAAACCAAGAAAATTGTAAGTAACTTATCTCGGGAGAGCGCTTGGGTGACGTTGGGAGGAAAAATAGAGAAAAAGAAAATTATTAAAAGAGCACAAAAATGGGAACGAATTTATCAGAAGTTGAATGGGATGTTTTTTATCAATTAGAGACAATGTTACAAGAAAAAGGTCACTCTGAAATTTCAAAAACTGAGCTTAAAAACTTACTTATCTGGGTTAAAGCGAATACGCAAGATTTAAATCTGCAGTCTGCTTTTTCTTTTCATTTTTGGGATCAGATAAACTGGAGAATCTATAATCTAGTCTCTCTCAAAAAAGATGAAAGCTTAAGAGAACTTGTGCCGGTTTGTAGTGCGCTGTTGTAGTGCTTTTTTAAACAAAGTGATAAAAATAAGATCAACTTGGACTCAGAAAACAGAGCTTCTGGTTCTCTCTCACGAAATTCCAGTAAACCAGAGACTGTGTGTGTATCGGAGAATGTTACAAGTGTTGTTGCAAATGCTGAAAGTATTGCTTTGAACTCTGTTGAACAAAATCTTTCTTCTCTCTCTCTGGGAAAAAATGAGACTCTTTCGGACTTTTCTTCGCGTTGTTCTGTTAATGTAAAAATATGTGACTCTTGTAAGGGGGATGGAACAAAGTGTGTAAAAGATGGAAATGAAAAAGTGACTGTACTTCCTAAAATTGTTTGTGCAGGGACACTGAAACCTGAATTGGATTCTGTTGGGCCTGGGGTGGAGGCTGAGGTGGCTGCTTCCACTCGGGAAATTGTGGTTCCAGGGAACTCTTTTTCAGTTAAGCAAAACCATGGTTGTTCTGGTGTTTGTCAATCTATAGATACAGAGAAAGAAAAATTGGCTTTAAGGGTGGAGTCCTTTGAAAGGAAGAGATGGAAGAAACTCGCGACTGTGTTGTTGCTGAAATTCAAAAAGCTGGACTTGAAATCTCTGCAACGAAAATTCAACAAGTTTCACCTTAGAAGTACCTGGGATGGAAGATGACTGAGACGACAAGAACACCACAAAAAATTCAGATCCGAACCAGAGTCAACAACCTACAAGAGTTACAACAACTTCTAGGAGAAATCAACTGGGTCAGACCGATGTTGGGAATCACCAATGATGAACTGAGTCCGCTCTTCCATTTGCTGAGAGGAAGTTGCGACATCACTTCGCCAAGAACTTTAACCCCTGAAGCTCGTGCTGCTCTCGACAAAGTCACAGAAGCTCTTCAAAAAAGACAAGCTCATCGCTGCGTTCCTGAAAATCCTTTCTTTCTTGCAATCTTAGGAGAGAAGAAGCAGCTTTGTGGTCTCATTTTCCAGTGGGATTCCACAGAGCAAGATCCTTTGTTAATAATGGAATGGGATTTTCCTCCCTACAGGTTTTCAAAGACCATTTGCTCAGTTTTAGAAATGATTGCATACATTATAATTAAGGCTAGAACCAGATTGTTAACTTTGGCAGGTCAAGAATTTTCAGTTATCTATTTGCCATTGAAAAATGATTATTTCAATTGGGCAATGCAAAATTCTGATGATTTACAATATGCATTCTTAGGTTTTCCAGGTGTTTGTTCCATACACTATCCAGCTCACAAACTACTGCAAGCAAAATTGAGTTTCAGAGAAAAACCTAAATTGAGTGAAGAACCTTTACATGCTGTGACTCTCTTCACTGATGGCTCTGGTAAAAGCCACAGGTCCGTTGTGACTTGGTTTAATCAAAAGACTAATGTTTGGGAATCTGATATTCAAACAGTAGAGGGATCCCCTCAAATTGTTGAGCCTGCTGCAGTAGTTTGAGCTTTTCAGCTGTTTCCTCAGCCTTTTAATTTGGTCACAGATTCTGCTTATGTTGCTAATGTAGTCAGGAGAATAGAAGGTTCCATTTTAAAGGATGTTAGTAATGAAACTTTACATCGTTGGCTTTCATGTCTTTTTATAACTTTGCAATATAGAACTAATCCATATTTTGTTTCTCACATTAGGGCGCATTCTTCACTTCCTGGATTTTTAGTGGAAGGAAATGCAAGAGCGGACAAGCTGACAATGGTCATTTCTAACACATTGCCAAATAGTTTTGAACAAGCAAAATTGAGTCGTGCCTTTTTCCACCAAAATGCACAAGCACTCATGCAAATGTTCCAAATCACTTAAAGTCAAGCTAAAGCTATCATTCATACTTGCCCTGACTGTCAATTGGTACAACCTCCTGTTTCTACAGGAGCAATCAACCCCCGAGGCTTACAAAGCCTACAGTTGTGGCAAACAGATGTTACTAAATAGCCTTCTTTTGGTAAATTTAAAAATATTCATGTTTCCATAGACACGTTCTCTGGTGCAATTTTTGCTTCCCTTCACACAAGTGATACTGGCAGCCATGCCTGTCATCATTTCCTGCAAGCTTTTGCTTCATTGGGTATACCCCAAGAAGTAAAAACTGACAATGGCCCCGCATACATATCTCAAAAATTGGCCACATTTTTAAATGAATGGGGTGTTCGACACATTTTTGGTATTCCCCACTCTCCCACAAGCCAAGCAATCATTGAAAGAACACATCAAACCTTAAAACGCATATTAGATCAACAGAGAGGGGGAACGGAAATCACCCCACAGATGAGACTGAGTAAGGCTTTGTATGTTTTTAATTTTCTAAATAGTAAAAGTACAGAACCAGATCCACCAATCTTTAGACACTTTTCAAATAGCACACAGGCAAAACTGAAAGAACATCCTCCTCTTCTAATTAGAAACCCTGACTCTGGACAGATGGAAGGTCCGTTTCAATTAATAACGTGGGGCAAAGGGTATGCTTCTATTTCCACAGGTGCTGGAAGAATTAAGTGGGTTCCTGCCAAAAACGTCAAACCGTATCGCACTTCAGAACCTGTTGTCGAGCCTAGAACTGAGGAAGCGAGTACGCAGACGTAGACCGAATGGAAGGATCCCGGGTCTCGCCTGACGCCTCTTGTGCCTGACGTTCATTGTGCATCGGTGGAACCCGTGTGGTAGCTAGGGAAGAGGCGCTGCGGAAGATTTCGCGATGTCATGGGAAGCTAGGACCTTCGGTTCCCCATAGATAAGACCCTCAGGTACTCATAGATAAGAAATTAACATAGGAATGTGGTCCCACTAACAGTAGGAATGTTGCCCCACTGAAGCCAGTAACTTTCCATCCCTTACCCAGTACTTTTCCATTCCCTACTAACCATAGGTAAGAAGGACAAACCCCTTTTTGACGTAGAGACCCCTAAGACTATAAGACCCCATGAGAAGAAGTAATAAAGGCCTTTTGACCGTCCACCACATTGGTGTCTGCGTATGTCATTGGCCCGAACGGCCCTAGAGAGAGGGCTGTCGAGCTGTACCTCAGAACCAGGTCGCCTGCCTTGATCCAAAAGGCAACATTTGGTGCCCGAAACCCGGGACAGCGGCTTGCGCCCGGGGAACGGGGAACACTCCTGGAACGAGGACGGCGGCTGCGACAGCAGGACTGATCGCAGCGGGGGGGGGACGCCTCCCGGACCAGCTTGGACCATGGAATCCACAGCGAAGGTCGTAAGTCAGGCTCATGAGCAATGGGGAATTAAAGGTGAGCTCAGGAACTCTACTCTTGCTATTGCAAGGCTCCTAGAGCTGGGGACGATCGAACGTCCGGTAAATATATTATATTGGGAAGCGCGGGAGAAGTGCACTGCCGCCTCAGCAGAGGACTCAAAGTCCGCAGGCAGTGGTAAAAACCTCAAAGCGTGGGGGAAAGTAGAAGAGGCCCCACGCAAGACGTTAGAAGAACAGGAGACGCGGGAAGCCGCGCGTATACGTTTATTAGCTACACCAAAGCCGGGGGTGGGGGTCGCGACGCAAACCGCCTCTAAGAGCGATCAGATTGAAGGCGGGAATACGCGGGGGCCGGGCGCGTTCCACCCCTTCCCGAGCCCGAGCCCAGACCCCCCAGAGCCCCCAGGAGACCCCCCGGAACCCCCAGGGGAGCCCCCGACCTTCCCGCGGAGCCCGCCGGGTCCTAGCCCCCCCGCGGAACCGTCCGAAAAAGCCGCGGTTTCTCTATCCGTCTCTTCCCCGCCGGCCGCCGGTCCGGCGCAAGAAGCAGAGCAGCGCGCGCGATGCTTCTGGCAGGGACTCGCGGAGGAGGCGCAGAACAAGGCCGGATTGTCGGACCCCGCCGGGATCGGTAAAAACTCGTCCCCGCCATGTGCGTTTAAAAATGGCGCCGAACCACATGGCGAGGGCGGAAGGGAGGAGGCGGGGGGCGGAAACGGAGTCAGCCTGCTTAACAACGCATGCGCGGGCGAGCGGGGAGACGGGGCGGCCCCCGCGGAGGAGCGTAAGAACAACCAGAGCGCTCTATTCAAATTAGGTCCTTGTAGGGTAAGGACCTCCCCCGGCAGGAGGCGGGGGGACCCCAGGGGGAGGGAGCAGCACCACCCCCGAAGGGAGGAGCGAGGTCGAAGCCGCACAAAACGGCACGGAGCGCCGGAAGTGTACCAGCAGTCAGCTTCCGGCTCAGAGTCAAGTAACAGCTGCTCAGACAGCTCGGAAGAGCCGACCGAGCCCGGCTGGGACTCGGAAACCGAGAGAGCAAAATTAATGCGGTTTCGAGCGAAACCGAATAAAGCTTTAAACAATATCGAGAAACAATCGCAACACAAACTCAGCGATTGGGGAAAAATGAAAGCAGCCTGTGGGGACCGGGCACCGGCAGCCTCCATGTACGCTTTCCCGGGGGGGGTTGCCGGAGCGCGGGGGAACCAACAAAGGGCATATACCCCGGTTAACCCAAAAGAAGCCAAAGCGATTTCAGAAATAGGGATCAACTCAGCTGTAGTACCCACTCTCGAGGATGACCTTTCTAGCAATAACGATCTGCTCACTTTTGATATTATGCAAATAAGCCGCATGCTTTTTGATGGGGCGGGGCGGACTGTATTTAAGCAGGAATGGCAGGACGACCGCGTTAGTCCAGGCTTCCGAGGAAGGGCAACAACTCAGCGAGCTGTCCCCAGCCGGCACAGCTTTCCCTGGCAGCACCCTCACTCCAAGCATCCCGGCCCTGGGGAAACGGGACGTCCTTTCCATGCTCGGATTTCGGATTACAAACCTATCCTGAAGGCCACTGCCGTAGACCCTCCGCTGCCAATCAAATTGACTTGGAAATCATCAGACCCTGTATGGGTTGAGCAGTGGCCCCTGACAGAGCCTCGAATGGCAGCCTTGCTGGAACTGGTCGACCGCGAACTGCAAAAGGGTCACATATAACCCTCCACCAGCCCATGGAACACCCCTGTATTCGTGATCCCCAAGAGGTCCGGACAAGGCTATCGTCTCGTCCACGACCTGAGAGAGGTGAACAAGACAATCCGACCCCTGGGTCTGGTCCAGACGCTGCTACCCACGAACTCAGCCATCCCCACAGGGCAGCCATGCGCAGTACTGGATATCAAGGACTGCTTCTTTTCAATACCCCTGCACCCTGAGGACAGAGAACGATTTGCCTTTTCCATGGCGTTTCGGAACGGCGAGCGGCCCAACCTTCGCTTCCAATGGAGAGTGCTTCCACAAGGCCTAGTCGACAGCCCGACCATATGCCAGATCACCGTGGACAAAGCACTGACGCCGGTCCAACACTCCAATCCCACCGCAACCATCATCCAGTACATGGACGACATCCTGGTTGCAGCACCATCAACAAGCCAAGTAGATGACCTGGTGACCACAATCACGGAGACCCTTCAGGCCAACGGCTTCGAGATCGCGAGCGCAAAGATCAAGAGAGGACCCTGCGTGACCTTCCTGGGAGTAGGAATCACAAGCTCCTACGTGACACCCCCCGAGATGAAGGTCAACCGAGACATCAAGACGCTCCACGACGTGCAACGCCTGGTGGGATCGCTGCAGTGGCTTCGCAACGTTGTCCTGATTCCTCCCGAGGTCATGGACCCTCTGTACGAACTCCTGAAAGGGAAGAACCCCTGGGATCCCAAGGAGCTGACACCACAAGCAACGAGCTCCCTCGACTTCATCGAAAACCAGATGTCCACTGGCACACTTGCCAGGTGGAACCCAGCCATGCCACTGGACCTGTACGTCCACTTTACACCGAAGGGGGGAGTGGGAGCACTGGCCAAAGGGCCTTCTGAAAAGGCCCGACCAATCCAATGGGTGGTCCTCGGAAGACCCGCTCGTGCATTTTCCCCAGGAATCGAATGCATCGCCAGTCTCATCATGAAAGGCAGGAGACTCGCCTTGAAACACCTAGGGACAGAGCCGACAAGCATCCACCTTCCGTTTCGCAAGCAGCCGACCTTGGAGTCAGCCACAATATCAGAGTACCTGGCCCTTGCTCTCTCCGGCTTCGGAGGAGAAATCTCCTACTCCTCCAAGCCACCCTGGACGAAGCTGCTGACCGTAGTCGACATGGACGTGCCACCGAAGGTCAAGGACAGACCGCAGCCAGGACCAACGGTCTTCACAGACGCTTCCTCCACGACTTCAACTGCAGCAGCAGTGTGGCAGGCAGGAGAGCAATGGCACTGCGTCAAAGCGTGTGACCCCACACTGTCGGTGCAACAGCTGGAGGCAGCAGCAGTGGTTTTGGCGTGCGGACTCTTCCAAGACGAACACCTCAACATCGTAATGGACTCTATATTCGTGGCAAGGCTCTGCCTGTCCATGGCAGGACCAGGAGTATCGACATCAGCAGCAGCCCTAATGCTGGAAGAAGCACTTTCCTCGCAACAGGGCACCGTGTCAGTCATCCACATCAACAGCCATGACCCAGTCAAAGGCTACTTCCAGACCGGCAACGATAAAGCGGACGCCGCAGCGAAAGGCGTTTGGACCCTGCAAAGAGCTCGTCAACTGCACGAGTCGCTCCACATCGGAGTCAAAGCACTGGCGAAGAGATGCGGAATCCCGACGGCAGACGCGAAACATGTGGTAGCCACCTGCCCTCATTGCCAGAAGTCACCCCTTTGGACCTACGGGGTCAACCCGAGAGGTCTCAAGCCCTCAGAAATCTGGCAGTCGGACTTCACCTTATGTCAACTGCTGAAGCCCCAAGCATGGCTTGCAGTGACAGTAGACACTTATAGCGGGACGATCATAGCTACACAGCACCCCAAAACCAACTCCAAAAACACAATTCAGCACTGGCTGACAGCCATGGCTTGGCTTGGTATCCCCAAGCAGATCAAAACGGACAATGGCTCCAATTTCATCTCTAAACAAGTACAGGAATTCGTTGCAAAATGGGGCATCACGTTAGTGCAAGGCATCCCACACAACAGTACCGGCAGGCCATAGTTGAGAGAGCAAACCAGACCCTGAAAACCAAGATAGAAGTATTGGCAAAAGCAGAGGGCTTTGCCAATGCCATTCCCCCAGGAGATCAGGCACGTATGCTGGCAACCGCTTTGCTGGCACTGAATCAATTCCCTAGGGGAGACGAAACACACAGTCCCGTCCAAAAACACTGGGCCACTCGAGCGCTAGAAGAGGGCCCACAGGTGGTAATCAGAAACGAGCTAGGCGAGTGGGAACAGGGTTGGAGGCTGATGCTCACGGGGAGAGGGTACGCAGCTGTCAAAAAGGACGACAAAATCAGGTGGTGTCCACTTAAGTCAATTAAACCGGACCTTCATAGCGAGCAGAATGAGACTGACGAGAATTGCGAGTCTTTGTTTACAGGACCTGCTCGTGGGATGTCCTCGTGACGCGTACATCCCGGTTCCAGACGAAAGTGACCGACCACCAAGCCGTCAGGCAGCATCCGAGAGACCCGCACGGGTGAGACCCAAGCACCAAGGGTGTTTCTGTGTGATTTTGCTGTTGGGGCTTGTCACCAGAGGGCAAGCCAGCCCAGATCACTACCCCCATCGGCCCTTCAGGTGGGTCATGCGACACCTTGGTAGTGGCAGAGCACTCAGAGAAATCACCACACCGAACACCCCATCCTTTGTGCTCCGCATCACCGACCTGTTTCCAGGACAGCCTAGGGCAAACCCCTATTCCCTACACGCCAAACACTCGTACCTATCCTACTGGCGCCCAGCTTCAAACCCTGGGAAAAGCTACTGCAATCACCCAGGGTGGGGATATTGTGGGCACTGGGGCTGCGAAACCATAGTTACAGATGCCAGACCGTCGGGGCCTGGGTGGGACCCACAAGAACCAGACAAATTCTTACAGTTCACCTGGGCACCCATCGGCTGCAAAATACCCTTCTTCTTTCGCGAAAACCCCCATCGAAACCAAATTAAAATCCCTAACTTTCGGGCATGCACTGATTACAACATGACGGTCTTGCAGCCAGATCACCCTAGCTGGGCCACAGGCAGAACGTGGACAGTAGTCCTTCAAGGGTCAAAAGAGAGGGTGAACGTGCAAATTATCAGGCTCCAGCCGTCAGCACCCCGAGCAGTCGGACCCAACAAAGCGATTAAAAGCGTGCCGAAAGGGAGAAACGTAACCTACCCCAAAACCTTACCCACAGGGGTCACCAATGTCCCGACCGGTCAAGTGGAAACCTTTCAGATGAGTCGCTTAACCGAGTCAGATGCAGACCCAATCCTTTGTATGTTAGAGGCTACCTTTGTATCCCTGAACGAATCCAACCCTAACCTAACCGAATCCTGCTGGCTTTGTTACGATGTCAAACCCCCCTTTTACGAAGGAGTCACTTTAAACACTCCCTTCAGTTATTCCACAGTCGACGCCCCTCACCAGTGCAGATGGGATACCCCTCGCAAAGGAATCACCCTGAGTCAAGTCACAGGCCAGGGCAGATGCTTTGGCAATTCAACCCTAGCTAAGCGGGGAGGTAACATCTGCACCAAAATTGGCAGGCTGAACAGGAAAAACAATAAGTGGGCAGTCCCATCCGCATCGGGGATGTGGGTTTGCCAGCAATCCGGAGTGAGTCCTTGTGTGTTCCTTCCCAAATTCAATGACTCTAACGACTTCTGTGTCCAAGTTCTGATTGTTCCTAGGGTCTTGTACCACTCAGACGAAGAGATGTACCATCTTCTTGAGGGACCCAGCCGGATCCACAAAAGAGAAATAATGACAGGTATAACTATCGCAATGCTGCTCGGCCTGGGAGCAGCAGAAACGGCCACGGGTGTCTCAGCCCTAGCGACACAGCACCAAGGACTGTCACAACTGCAGGCAACGATTGACGAAGACCTGCAGAGGATTGAGAAATCCATCTCCTATCTAGAAAAGTCAGTCTCCTCACTCTCAGAAGTGGTCTTGCAGAACAGGCGAGGCCTGGACCTCCTGTTCATGCAGCAAGGGAGCCTGTGTGCCGCCTTGAAAGGGTTTCTATGCAGACCACACGGGAGTC
Organism: Melospiza georgiana; assembly: GCF_028018845.1. Lineage (NCBI taxonomy): Eukaryota > Metazoa > Chordata > Aves > Passeriformes > Passerellidae > Melospiza > Melospiza georgiana. Next base: position 31,542,742 of record NC_080464.1, on the reverse strand, counting down.
GTGAGAGACTCCATGGCAGAACTCCGGAACAGACTGGCCCAGAGGCAGAAAGACAGGGAGGCCCAACAGAGCTGGTACGAGTCCTGGTTCAATCAATCACCATGGCTAACCACTTTGATTTCTGCCCTGATAGGTCCATTGGCGATGCTGTTTCTAACAGTCACCTTCGGACCATGCCTGCTGAACAAGCTGGTCTCATTCGTTCAGAGTCGCCTGGAACGGACCAACATCCTGTTCATAGGGCGACGACAACTGCTGTGAATCCAACCAGGGAATTCAACCAAAGAACACTGCCAGTCACAAGATTTTCAAAACTTGTCTGGCAAAAGCTTACTCAGGTTTCCCAAAGTCCCTTTCCCTTGTCAAGTCACAACTTTATACCTCAGTATCTATGTACACGACTACCTCATTCATTTGTGAAAAGGGAGGGGGAGATGTGGTAGCTAGGGAAGAGGCGCTGCGGAAGATTTCGCGATGTCACGGGAAGCTAGGACCTTCGGTTCCCCATAGATAAGACCCTCAGGTACTCATAGATAAGAAATTAACATAGGAATGTGGTCCCACTAACAGTAGGAATGTTGCCCCACTGAAGCCAGTAACTTTCCATCCCTTACCCAGTACTTTTCCATTCCCTACTAACCATAGGTAAGAAGGACAAACCCCTTTTTGACGTAGAGACCCCTAAGACTATAAGACCCCATGAGAAGAAGTAATAAAGGCCTTTTGACCGTCCACCACATTGGTGTCTGCGTATGTCATTGGCCCGAACGGCCCTAGAGAGAGGGCTGTCGAGCTGTACCTCAGAACCAGGTCGCCTGCCTTGATCCAAAAGGCAACAAACCCGTGAACTCTGATTTTGTGCCAATTTTTATTTATGAGTATACGAATTAAATGCTGAATGTTTGTTTAACAAAGCTAATTTTTGGCTGAAAATTTAGGTTCTTGTTTTGGTTTAGAAAGAATTCTGCCAAAACTTAGTTCTTGAAAGAGATGGGGCAGAATCAAATGGTATACTTGTTTTGCTTGATTTCAATTGTTTTTTGTCGTGCAGATTTGCCTGAGGATCAACCGAAGACGAATGTTTGGGTGACCTTAGCCAAGGCTGCCAGATCGGATACTATATGTCTGTCTAATTCGGAACCAGAAAAGCCTTTCTCAACCTGTTTGGTTGGTGTGCCAGTGAAAGAGTTTCCTTTGGTCAGAAAAGAATCCAATGGTAAACCAGGTGGAATTGACAATGGAAACAGTCCTTCCTTCAATTGGAACATTTGTTCCAAGAAACTTCTCAGGGCAGCAAATGTTTCAAACAGTTGGGATGTGTTTCTACAGACGGACCAATCTCCACGGCAATTGCCAAAAGGGTATTGGATCATTTGCGGAGACAGAGGTTGGCAAGGCATTCCAGCCCACCTTGAAGGTGGCCCTTGCAGCATTGGTATGCTTACCATAATTGCCCCCACTGCCAAAGCAGTGATGAAAAAGAAACAAAGGAAAACAAGAGCTGTTCCTCATTATGATGAGAACTGTCAGAGTGATTTTATGCCTTGGAATGCCGCCAGAAGGGTTTCAGCAGGTCTATTTCTACCCCAATTGGCTTCAGCTGTGGCATTGAGACAATTAGATCGAGTTGGATGTTGGCTGAGCAAACAAGCTAATGCCACATCCTCCGCAATCAGTGATATGTTGACCAATGTTGATAGTATTAGACATGCTACTCTTCAAAACAGAGCAGCCATTGATTTTCTCTTACTGGCACAAGGACATGGTTGTGAGGAATTGGAAGGTTTGTGTTGTATGAATTTGTCTGATCATTCTGAATCCATTCACAAAAGCATTCAAAAATTAAAGGATCTGACAGCCCAAATTAAAGAAGACGGAGGTTCCTGGTTGGATGATTTGTATCAAAATTGCAGTTTTGCACCTTGGCTAAGGCAACTTTGCAAGATAGGTCTTGACATATTAGGTGTTCTAATACTGATATTGATAGTGGTACCTTGTATACTCTGTTGTGTTCGGCGAATGATGAACAAAACAGTCCGAGAAGTTTTTGTCATTCAAGCAGGAGAATTAGGAAGTAGAAGCACAGAGAGTGTACGAAATCTCACGAAAGCAGTAGATGAGGGTATTGACATGAACGAAGGTTTTGAATTAAGGCCTTGGAATCGACCAGAGTTTTTTGAACGATGCCTTGTGACTGTTGCCAAACATATCTCTTTCAGGGATTGGGTCTTCACAGCATTAAGTTGCTGTGCCGTAATATAGCGATGCTTCAGTTTAGTGAAAATAGGTCTTCAGCAGATAATAAGCAGAAATTTTGCAATAGAGCTATGAAACGCAAATAGCAAGCGACAAGAAAATGAAAGCTTCTGGGTCAAACAGAGAGGGGGAAATGTTGGAATCCATAAGGTTAGAGGATTTTTAAGAAATGGTTAAAAAGAAGTATGCAGGCCTTAGCCTGGAGTTTTGTTAGCATTGCAGAAAATTTCCCATGCAAGCAGAAAAAGTTTTCCATGCAAGCACAAAAGTTTCCCAAGCAGTAGACGTGACAAATAACAATAGGCTTCTGTAGAATTGGCTTTAGGATGGCAACAAGGTTATTTAATGTATATCTTTAGAAGGTTAGCATGAATAGAACTCTGTTCTTTGTCTCTTATCAACTAGTCTTTGTTTTAGCTACGATAACCTATGTTTTATAAGATTGGATAGAATGCTTGTCAATATGTGTTTTCTGTGTCTGATTGGCTGAATTCTAGTCTGAGATGATTTTATGTATTGCTGTATGAGCCCTGTTGAAGGAGACATTTTTTGGTGTGGATCAGTGAGCTGTCATGTCTCCATTTTGTATTTTGAGACTGATGTGCTGGAAATAAAAGCAAAAATCTCTTCACTGGTCTGGTTACCATGTTATCCATATTTGGATATTTTGCCGCGGCCTAGTGGGTTCCTTTTTTAAGGCGTGGGTTCCTGACACCATTGGACTTATACCTGTCCCGTCCCCTGCATATTGCTGCCCCGTGTGAGGACGTAGAATAGAAGAAAAACAAAGAAAAATCGTGGAAGCACCAGCCGCAGAGACCCAAGTGTTAACAAGGAGGACACTGTATCATCTCTCCCGCCGAAACCAAGAAAATTGTAAGTAACTTATCTCGGGAGAGCGCTTGGGTGACGTTGGGAGGAAAAATAGAGAAAAAGAAAATTATTAAAAGAGCACAAAAATGGGAACGAATTTATCAGAAGTTGAATGGGATGTTTTTCATCAATTAGAGACAATGTTACAAGAAAAAGGTCACTCTGAAATTTCAAAAACTGAGCTTAAAAACTTACTTATCTGGGTTAAAGCGAATACGCAAGATTTAAATCTGCAGTCTGCTTTTTCTTTTCATTTTTGGGATCAGATAAACTGGAGAATCTATAATCTAGTCTCTCTCAAAAAAGATGAAAGCTTAAGAGAACTTGTGCCGGTTTGTAGTGCGCTGTTGTAGTGCTTTTTTAAACAAAGTGATAAAAATAAGATCAACTTGGACTCAGAAAACAGAGCTTCTGGTTCTCTCTCACGAAATTCCAGTAAACCAGAGACTGTGTGTGTATCGGAGAATGTTACAAGTGTTGTTGCAAATGCTGAAAGTATTGCTTTGAACTCTGTTGAACAAAATCTTTCTTCTCTCTCTCTGGGAAAAAATGAGACTCTTTCGGACTTTTCTTCGCGTTGTTCTGTTAATGTAAAAATATGTGACTCTTGTAAGGGGGATGGAACAAAGTGTGTAAAAGATGGAAATGAAAAAGTGACTGTACTTCCTAAAATTGTTTGTGCAGGGACACTGAAACCTGAATTGGATTCTGTTGGGCCTGGGGTGGAGGCTGAGGTGGCTGCTTCCACTCGGGAAATTGTGGTTCCAGGGAACTCTTTTTCAGTTAAGCAAAACCATGGTTGTTCTGGTGTTTGTCAATCTATAGATACAGAGAAAGAAAAATTGGCTTTAAGGGTGGAGTCCTTTGAAAGGAAGAGATGGAAGAAACTCGCGACTGTGTTGTTGCTGAAATTCAAAAAGCTGGACTTGAAATCTCTGCAACGAAAATTCAACAAGTTTCACCTTAGAAGTACCTGGGATGGAAGATGACTGAGACGACAAGAACACCACAAAAAATTCAGATCCGAACCAGAGTCAACAACCTACAAGAGTTACAACAACTTCTAGGAGAAATCAACTGGGTCAGACCGATGTTGGGAATCACCAATGATGAACTGAGTCCGCTCTTCCATTTGCTGAGAGGAAGTTGCGACATCACTTCGCCAAGAACTTTAACCCCTGAAGCTCGTGCTGCTCTCGACAAAGTCACAGAAGCTCTTCAAAAAAGACAAGCTCATCGCTGCGTTCCTGAAAATCCTTTCTTTCTTGCAATCTTAGGAGAGAAGAAGCAGCTTTGTGGTCTCATTTTCCAGTGGGATTCCACAGAGCAAGATCCTTTGTTAATAATGGAATGGGATTTTCCTCCCTACAGGTTTTCAAAGACCATTTGCTCAGTTTTAGAAATGATTGCATACATTATAATTAAGGCTAGAACCAGATTGTTAACTTTGGCAGGTCAAGAATTTTCAGTTATCTATTTGCCATTGAAAAATGATTATTTCAATTGGGCAATGCAAAATTCTGATGATTTACAATATGCATTCTTAGGTTTTCCAGGTGTTTGTTCCATACACTATCCAGCTCACAAACTACTGCAAGCAAAATTGAGTTTCAGAGAAAAACCTAAATTGAGTGAAGAACCTTTACATGCTGTGACTCTCTTCACTGATGGCTCTGGTAAAAGCCACAGGTCCGTTGTGACTTGGTTTAATCAAAAGACTAATGTTTGGGAATCTGATATTCAAACAGTAGAGGGATCCCCTCAAATTGTTGAGCCTGCTGCAGTAGTTTGAGCTTTTCAGCTGTTTCCTCACCCTTTTAATTTGGTCACAGATTCTGCTTATGTTGCTAATGTAGTCAGGAGAATAGAAGGTTCCATTTTAAAGGATGTTAGTAATGAAACTTTACATCGTTGGCTTTCATGTCTTTTTATAACTTTGCAATATAGAACTAATCCATATTTTGTTTCTCACATTAGGGCGCATTCTTCACTTCCTGGATTTTTAGTGGAAGGAAATGCAAGAGCGGACAAGCTGACAATGGTCATTTCTAACACATTGCCAAATAGTTTTGAACAAGCAAAATTGAGTCGTGCCTTTTTCCACCAAAATGCACAAGCACTCATGCAAATGTTCCAAATCACTTAAAGTCAAGCTAAAGCTATCATTCATACTTGCCCTGACTGTCAATTGGTACAACCTCCTGTTTCTACAGGAGCAATCAACCCCCGAGGCTTACAAAGCCTACAGTTGTGGCAAACAGATGTTACTAAATAGCCTTCTTTTGGTAAATTTAAAAATATTCATGTTTCCATAGACACGTTCTCTGGTGCAGTTTTTGCTTCCCTTCACACAAGTGATACTGGCAGCCATGCCTGTCATCATTTCCTGCAAGCTTTTGCTTCATTGGGTATACCCCAAGAAGTAAAAACTGACAATGGCCCCGCATACATATCTCAAAAATTGGCCACATTTTTAAATGAATGGGGTGTTCGACACATTTTTGGTATTCCCCACTCTCCCACAAGCCAAGCAATCATTGAAAGAACACATCAAACCTTAAAACGCATATTAGATCAACAGAGAGGGGGAACGGAAATCACCCCACAGATGAGACTGAGTAAGGCTTTGTATGTTTTTAATTTTCTAAATAGTAAAAGTACAGAACCAGATCCACCAATCTTTAGACACTTTTCAAATAGCACACAGGCAAAACTGAAAGAACATCCTCCTCTTCTAATTAGAAACCCTGACTCTGGACAGATGGAAGGTCCGTTTCAATTAATAACGTGGGGCAAAGGGTATGCTTCTATTTCCACAGGTGCTGGAAGAATTAAGTGGGTTCCTGCCAAAAACGTCAAACCGTATCGCACTTCAGAACCTGTTGTCGAGCCTAGAACTGAGGAAGCGAGTACGCAGACGTAGACCGAATGGAAGGATCCCGGGTCTCGCCTGACGCCTCTTGTGCCTGACGTTCATTGTGCATCGGTGGAACCCGTGAACTCTGATTTTGTGCCAATTTTTATTTATGAGTATACGAATTAAATGCTGAATGTTTGTTTAACAAAGCTAATTTTTGGCTGAAAATTTAGGTTCTTGTTTTGGTTTAGAAAGAATTCTGCCAAAACTTAGTTCTTGAAAGAGATGGGGCAGAATCAAATGGTATACTTGTTTTGCTTGATTTTAATTGTTTTTTGTCGTGCAGATTTGCCTGAGGATCAACCGAAGACGAATGTTTGGGTGACCTTAGCCAAGGCTGCCGGATCGGATACTATATGTCTGTCTAATTCGGAACCAGAAAAGCCTTTCTCAACCTGTTTGGTTGGTGTGCCAGTGAAAGAGTTTCCTTTGGTCAGAAAAGAATCCAATGGTAAACCAGGTGGAATTGACAATGGAAACAGTCCTTCCTTCAATTGGAACATTTGTTCCAAGAAACTTCTCAGGGCAGCAAATGTTTCAAACAGTTGGGATGTGTTTCTACAGACGGACCAATCTCCACGGCAATTGCCAAAAGGGTATTGGATCATTTGCGGAGACAGAGGTTGGCAAGGCATTCCAGCCCACCTTGAAGGTGGCCCTTGCAGCATTGGTATGCTTACCATAATTGCCCCCACTGCCAAAGCAGTGATGAAAAAGAAACAAAGGAAAACAAGAGCTGTTCCTCATTATGATGAGAACTGTCAGAGTGATTTTATGCCTTGGAATGCCGCCAGAAGGGTTTCAGCAGGTCTATTTCTACCCCAATTGGCTTCAGCTGTGGCATTGAGACAATTAGATCGAGTTGGATGTTGGCTGAGCAAACAAGCTAATGCCACATCCTCCGCAATCAGTGATATGTTGACCAATGTTGATAGTATTAGACATGCTACTCTTCAAAACAGAGCAGCCATTGATTTTCTCTTACTGGCACAAGGACATGGTTGTGAGGAATTGGAAGGTTTGTGTTGTATGAATTTGTCTGATCATTCTGAATCCATTCACAAAAGCATTCAAAAATTAAAGGATCTGACAGCCCAAATTAAAGAAGATGGAGGTTCCTGGTTGGATGATTTGTATCAAAATTGCAGTTTTGCACCTTGGCTAAGGCAACTTTGCAAGATAGGTCTTGACATATTAGGTGTTCTAATACTGATATTGATAGTGGTACCTTGTATACTCTGTTGTGTTCGGCGAATGATGAACAAAACAGTCCGAGAAGTTTTTGTCATTCAAGCAGGAGAATTAGGAAGTAGAAGCACAGAGAGTGTACGAAATCTCACGAAAGCAGTAGATTGACATGTAGTATTGACATGAACGAAGGTTTTGAATTAAGGCCTTGGAATCGACCAGAGTTTTTTGAACGATGCCTTGTGACTGTTGCCAAACATATCTCTTTCAGGGATTGGGTCTTCACAGCATTAAGTTGCTGTGCCGTAATATAGCGATGCTTCAGTTTAGTGAAAATAGGTCTTCAGCAGATAATAAGCAGAAATTTTGCAATAGAGCTATGAAACGCAAATAGCAAGCGACAAGAAAATGAAAGCTTCTGGGTCAAACAGAGAGGGGGAAATGTTGGAATCCATAAGGTTAGAGGATTTTTAAGAAATGGTTAAAAAGAAGTATGTAGGCCTTAAACTGGAGTTTTGTTAGCATTGCAGAAAAGTTTCCCATGCAAGCAGAAAAAGTTTTCCATGCAAGCAGAAAAGTTTCCCAAGCAGTAGACGTGACAAATAACAATAGGCTTCTGTAGAATTGGCTTTAGGATGGCAACAAGGTTATTTAATGTATATCTTTAGAAGGTTAGCATGAATAGAACTCTGTTCTTTGTCTCTTATCAACTAGTCTTTGTTTTAGCTACGATTACCTATGTTTTATAAGATTGGATAGAATGCTTGTCAAGATGTGTTTTCTGTGTCTGATTGGCTGAATTCTAGTCTGAGATGATTTTATGTATTGCTGTATGAGCCCTGTTGAAGGAGACATTTTTTGGTGTGGATCAGTGAGCTGTCATGTCTCCATTTTGTATTTTGAGACTGATGTGCTGGAAATAAAAGCAAAAATCTCTTCACTGGTCTGGTTACCATGTTATCCATATTTGGATATTTTGCCGCGGCCTAGTGGGTTCCTTTTTTAAGGCGTGGGTTCCTGACACCATTGGACTTATACCTGTCCCGTCCCCCGCATATTGCTGCCCCGTGTGAGGACGTAGAATAGAAGAAAAACAAAGAAAAATCGTGGAAGCACCAGCCGCGGAGACCCAAGTGTTAACAAGGAGGACACTGTATCATCTCTCCCGCCGAAACCAAGAAAATTGTAAGTAACTTATCTCGGGAGAGCGCTTGGGTGACGTTGGGAGGAAAAATAGAGAAAAAGAAAATTATTAAAAGAGCACAAAAATGGGAACGAATTTATCAGAAGTTGAATGGGATGTTTTTTATCAATTAGAGACAATGTTACAAGAAAAAGGTCACTCTGAAATTTCAAAAACTGAGCTTAAAAACTTACTTATCTGGGTTAAAGTGAATACGCAAGATTTAAATCTGCAGTCTGCTTTTTCTTTTCATTTTTGGGATCAGATAAACTGGAGAATCTATAATCTAGTCTCTCTCAAAAAAGATGAAAGCTTAAGAGAACTTGTGCCGGTTTGTAGTGCGCTGTTGTAGTGCTTTTTTAAACAAAGTGATAAAAATAAGATCAACTTGGACTCAGAAAACAGAGCTTCTGGTTCTCTCTCACGAAATTCCAGTAAACCAGAGACTGTGTGTGTATCGGAGAATGTTACAAGTGTTGTTGCAAATGCTGAAAGTATTGCTTTGAACTCTGTTGAACAAAATCTTTCTTCTCTCTCTCTGGGAAAAAATGAGACTCTTTCGGACTTTTCTTCGCGTTGTTCTGTTAATGTAAAAATATGTGACTCTTGTAAGGGGGATGGAACAAAGTGTGTAAAAGATGGAAATGAAAAAGTGACTGTACTTCCTAAAATTGTTTGTGCAGGGACACTGAAACCTGAATTGGATTCTGTTGGGCCTGGGGTGGAGGCTGAGGTGGCTGCTTCCACTCGGGAAATTGTGGTTCCAGGGAACTCTTTTTCAGTTAAGCAAAACCATGGTTGTTCTGGTGTTTGTCAATCTATAGATACAGAGAAAGAAAAATTGGCTTTAAGGGTGGAGTCCTTTGAAAGGAAGAGATGGAAGAAACTCGCGACTGTGTTGTTGCTGAAATTCAAAAAGCTGGACTTGAAATCTCTGCAACGAAAATTCAACAAGTTTCACCTTAGAAGTACCTGGGATGGAAGATGACTGAGACGACAAGAACACCACAAAAAATTCAGATCCGAACCAGAGTCAACAACCTACAAGAGTTACAACAACTTCTAGGAGAAATCAACTGGGTCAGACCGATGTTGGGAATCACCAATGATGAACTGAGTCCGCTCTTCCATTTGCTGAGAGGAAGTTGCGACATCACTTCGCCAAGAACTTTAACCCCTGAAGCTCGTGCTGCTCTCGACAAAGTCACAGAAGCTCTTCAAAAAAGACAAGCTCATCGCTGCGTTCCTGAAAATCCTTTCTTTCTTGCAATCTTAGGAGAGAAGAAGCAGCTTTGTGGTCTCATTTTCCAGTGGGATTCCACAGAGCAAGATCCTTTGTTAATAATGGAATGGGATTTTCCTCCCTACAGGTTTTCAAAGACCATTTGCTCAGTTTTAGAAATGATTGCATACATTATAATTAAGGCTAGAACCAGATTGTTAACTTTGGCAGGTCAAGAATTTTCAGTTATCTATTTGCCATTGAAAAATGATTATTTCAATTGGGCAATGCAAAATTCTGATGATTTACAATATGCATTCTTAGGTTTTCCAGGTGTTTGTTCCATACACTATCCAGCTCACAAACTACTGCAAGCAAAATTGAGTTTCAGAGAAAAACCTAAATTTAGTGAAGAACCTTTACATGCTGTGACTCTCTTCACTGATGGCTCTGGTAAAAGCCACAGGTCCGTTGTGACTTGGTTTAATCAAAAGACTAATGTTTGGGAATCTGATATTCAAACAGTAGAGGGATCCCCTCAAATTGTTGAGCCTGCTGCAGTAGTTTGAGCTTTTCAGCTGTTTCCTCAGCCTTTTAATTTGGTCACAGATTCTGCTTATGTTGCTAATGTAGTCAGGAGAATAGAAGGTTCCATTTTAAAGGATGTTAGTAATGAAACTTTACATCGTTGGCTTTCATGTCTTTTTATAACTTTGCAATATAGAACTAATCCATATTTTGTTTCTCACATTAGGGCGCATTCTTCACTTCCTGGATTTTTAGTGGAAGGAAATGCAAGAGCGGACAAGCTGACAATGGTCATTTCTAACACATTGCCAAATAGTTTTGAACAAGCAAAATTGAGTCGTGCCTTTTTCCACCAAAATGCACAAGCACTCATGCAAATGTTCCAAATCACTTAAAGTCAAGCTAAAGCTATCATTCATACTTGCCCTGACTGTCAATTGGTACAACCTCCTGTTTCTACAGGAGCAATCAACCCCCGAGGCTTACAAAGCCTACAGTTGTGGCAAACAGATGTTACTAAATAGCCTTCTTTTGGTAAATTTAAAAATATTCATGTTTCCATAGACACGTTCTCTGGTGCAGTTTTTGCTTCCCTTCACACAAGTGATACTGGCAGCCATGCCTGTCATCATTTCCTGCAAGCTTTTGCTTCATTGGGTATACCCCAAGAAGTAAAAACTGACAATGGCCCCGCATACATATCTCAAAAATTGGCCACATTTTTAAATGAATGGGGTGTTCGACACATTTTTGGTATTCCCCACTCTCCCACAAGCCAAGCAATCATTGAAAGAACACATCAAACCTTAAAACGCATATTAGATCAACAGAGAGGGGGAACGGAAATCACCCCACAGATGAGACTGAGTAAGGCTTTGTATGTTTTTAATTTTCTAAATAGTAAAAGTACAGAACCAGATCCACCAATCTTTAGACACTTTTCAAATAGCACACAGGCAAAACTGAAAGAACATCCTCCTCTTCTAATTAGAAACCCTGACTCTGGACAGATGGAAGGTCCGTTTCAATTAATAACGTGGGGCAAAGGGTATGCTTCTATTTCCACAGGTGCTGGAAGAATTAAGTGGGTTCCTGCCAAAAACGTCAAACCGTATCGCACTTCAGAACCTGTTGTCGAGCCTAGAACTGAGGAAGCGAGTATGCAGACGTAGACCGAATGGAAGGATCCCGGGTCTCGCCTGACGCCTCTTGTGCCTGACGTTCATTGTGCATCGGTGGAACCCGTGAACTCTGATTTTGTGCCAATTTTTATTTATGAGTATACGAATTAAATGCTGAATGTTTGTTTAACAAAGCTAATTTTTGGCTGAAAATTTAGGTTCTTGTTTTGGTTTAGAAAGAATTCTGCCAAAACTTAGTTCTTGAAAGAGATGGGGCAGAATCAAATGGTATACTTGTTTTGCTTGATTTTAATTGTTTTTTGTCGTGCAGATTTGCCTGAGGATCAACCGAAGATGAATGTTTGGGTGACCTTAGCCAAGGCTGCCGGATCGGATACTATATGTCTGTCTAATTCGGAACCAGAAAAGCCTTTCTCAACCTGTTTGGTTGGTGTGCCAGTGAAAGAGTTTCCTTTGGTCAGAAAAGAATCCAATGGTAAACCAGGTGGAATTGACAATGGAAACAGTCCTTCCTTCAATTGGAACATTTGTTCCAAGAAACTTCTCAGGGCAGCAAATGTTTCAAACAGTTGGGATGTGTTTCTACAGACGGACCAATCTCCACGGCAATTGCCAAAAGGGTATTGGATCATTTGCGGAGACAGAGGTTGGCAAGGCATTCCAGCCCACCTTGAAGGTGGCCCTTGCAGCATTGGTATGCTTACCATAATTGCCCCCACTGCCAAAGCAGTGATGAAAAAGAAACAAAGGAAAACAAGAGCTGTTCCTCATTATGATGAGAACTGTCAGAGTGATTTTATGCCTTGGAATGCCGCCAGAAGGGTTTCAGCAGGTCTATTTCTACCCCAATTGGCTTCAGCTGTGGCATTGAGACAATTAGATCGAGTTGGATGTTGGCTGAGCAAACAAGCTAATGCCACATCCTCCGCAATCAGTGATATGTTGACCAATGTTGATAGTATTAGACATGCTACTCTTCAAAACAGAGCAGCCATTGATTTTCTCTTACTGGCACAAGGACATGGTTGTGAGGAATTGGAAGGTTTGTGTTGTATGAATTTGTCTGATCATTCTGAATCCATTCACAAAAGCATTCAAAAATTAAAGGATCTGACAGCCCAAATTAAAGAAGACGGAGGTTCCTGGTTGGATGATTTGTATCAAAATTGCAGTTTTGCACCTTGGCTAAGGCAACTTTGCAAGATAGGTCTTGACATATTAGGTGTTCTAATACTGATATTGATAGTGGTACCTTGTATACTCTGTTGTGTTCGGCGAATGATGAACAAAACAGTCCGAGAAGTTTTTGTCATTCAAGCAGGAGAATTAGGAAGTAGAAGCACAGAGAGTGTACGAAATCTCACGAAAGCAGTAGATTGACATGTAGTATTGACATGAACGAAGGTTTTGAATTAAGGCCTTGGAATCGACCAGAGTTTTTTGAACGATGCCTTGTGACTGTTGCCAAACATATCTCTTTCAGGGATTGGGTCTTCACAGCATTAAGTTGCTGTGCCGTAATATAGCGATGCTTCAGTTTAGTGAAAATAGGTCTTCAGCAGATAATAAGCAGAAATTTTGCAATAGAGCTATGAAACGCAAATAGCAAGCGACAAGAAAATGAAAGCTTCTGGGTCAAACAGAGAGGGGGAAATGTTGGAATCCATAAGGTTAGAGGATTTTTAAGAAATGGTTAAAAAGAAGTATGTAGACCTTAGACTGGAGTTTTGTTAGCATTGCAGAAAATTTCCCATGCAAGCAGAAAAAGTTTTCCATGCAAGCACAAAAGTTTCCCAAGCAGTAGACGTGACAAATAACAATAGGCTTCTGTAGAATTGGCTTTAGGATGGCAACAAGGTTATTTAACGTATATCTTTAGAAGGTTAGCATGAATAGAACTCTGTTCTTTGTCTCTTATCAACTAGTCTTTGTTTTAGCTACGATAACCTATGTTTTATAAGATTGGATAGAATGCTTGTCAATATGTGTTTTCTGTGTCTGATTGGCTGAATTCTAGTCTGAGATGATTTTATGTATTGCTGTATGAGCCCTGTTGAAGGAAACATTTTTTGGTGTGGATCAGTGAGCTGTCATGTCTCCATTTTGTATTTTGAGACTGATGTGCTGGAAATAAAAGCAAAAATCTCTTCACTGGTCTGGTTACCATGTTATCCATATTTGGATATTTTGCCGCGGCCTAGTGGGTTCCTTTTTTAAGGCGTGGGTTCCTGACACCATTGGACTTATACCTGTCCCGTCCCCCGCATATTGCTGCCCCGTGTGAGGACGTAGAATAGAAGAAAAACAAAGAAAAATCGTGGAAGCACCAGCCGCGGAGACCCAAGTGTTAACAAGGAGGACACTGTATCATCTCTCCCGCCGAAACCAAGAAAATTGTAAGTAACTTATCTCGGGAGAGCGCTTGGGTGACGTTGGGAGGAAAAATAGAGAAAAAGAAAATTATTAAAAGAGCACAAAAATGGGAACGAATTTATCAGAAGTTGAATGGGATGTTTTTCATCAATTAGAGACAATGTTACAAGAAAAAGGTCACTCTGAAATTTCAAAAACTGAGCTTAAAAACTTACTTATCTGGGTTAAAGCGAATACGCAAGATTTAAATCTGCAGTCTGCTTTTTCTTTTCATTTTTGGGATCAGATAAACTGGAGAATCTATAATCTAGTCTCTCTCAAAAAAGATGAAAGCTTAAGAGAACTTGTGCCGGTTTGTAGTGCGCTGTTGTAGTGCTTTTTTAAACAAAGTGATAAAAATAAGATCAACTTGGACTCAGAAAACAGAGCTTCTGGTTCTCTCTCACGAAATTCCAGTAAACCAGAGACTGTGTGTGTATCGGAGAATGTTACAAGTGTTGTTGCAAATGCTGAAAGTATTGCTTTGAACTCTGTTGAACAAAATCTTTCTTCTCTCTCTCTGGGAAAAAATGAGACTCTTTCGGACTTTTCTTCGCGTTGTTCTGTTAATGTAAAAATATGTGACTCTTGTAAGGGGGATGGAACAAAGTGTGTAAAAGATGGAAATGAAAAAGTGACTGTACTTCCTAAAATTGTTTGTGCAGGGACACTGAAACCTGAATTGGATTCTGTTGGGCCTGGGGTGGAGGCTGAGGTGGCTGCTTCCACTCGGGAAATTGTGGTTCCAGGGAACTCTTTTTCAGTTAAGCAAAACCATGGTTGTTCTGGTGTTTGTCAATCTATAGATACAGAGAAAGAAAAATTGGCTTTAAGGGTGGAGTCCTTTGAAAGGAAGAGATGGAAGAAACTCGCGACTGTGTTGTTGCTGAAATTCAAAAAGCTGGACTTGAAATCTCTGCAACGAAAATTCAACAAGTTTCACCTTAGAAGTACCTGGGATGGAAGATGACTGAGACGACAAGAACACCACAAAAAATTCAGATCCGAACCAGAGTCAACAACCTACAAGAGTTACAACAACTTCTAGGAGAAATCAACTGGGTCAGACCGATGTTGGGAATCACCAATGATGAACTGAGTCCGCTCTTCCATTTGCTGAGAGGAAGTTGCGACATCACTTCGCCAAGAACTTTAACCCCTGAAGCTCGTGCTGCTCTCGACAAAGTCACAGAAGCTCTTCAAAAAAGACAAGCTCATCGCTGCGTTCCTGAAAATCCTTTCTTTCTTGCAATCTTAGGAGAGAAGAAGCAGCTTTGTGGTCTCATTTTCCAGTGGGATTCCACAGAGCAAGATCCTTTGTTAATAATGGAATGGGATTTTCCTCCCTACAGGTTTTCAAAGACCATTTGCTCAGTTTTAGAAATGATTGCATACATTATAATTAAGGCTAGAACCAGATTGTTAACTTTGGCAGGTCAAGAATTTTCAGTTATCTATTTGCCATTGAAAAATGATTATTTCAATTGGGCAATGCAAAATTCTGATGATTTACAATATGCATTCTTAGGTTTTCCAGGTGTTTGTTCCATACACTATCCAGCTCACAAACTACTGCAAGCAAAATTGAGTTTCAGAGAAAAACCTAAATTTAGTGAAGAACCTTTACATGCTGTGACTCTCTTCACTGATGGCTCTGGTAAAAGCCACAGGTCCGTTGTGACTTGGTTTAATCAAAAGACTAATGTTTGGGAATCTGATATTCAAACAGTAGAGGGATCCCCTCAAATTGTTGAGCCTGCTGCAGTAGTTTGAGCTTTTCAGCTGTTTCCTCAGCCTTTTAATTTGGTCACAGATTCTGCTTATGTTGCTAATGTAGTCAGGAGAATAGAAGGTTCCATTTTAAAGGATGTTAGTAATGAAACTTTACATCGTTGGCTTTCATGTCTTTTTATAACTTTGCAATATAGAACTAATCCACATTTTGTTTCTCACATTAGGGCGCATTCTTCACTTCCTGGATTTTTAGTGGAAGGAAATGCAAGAGCGGACAAGCTGACAATGGTCATTTCTAACACATTGCCAAATAGTTTTGAACAAGCAAAATTGAGTCGTGCCTTTTTCCACCAAAATGCACAAGCACTCATGCAAATGTTCCAAATCACTTAAAGTCAAGCTAAAGCTATCATTCATACTTGCCCTGACTGTCAATTGGTACAACCTCCTGTTTCTACAGGAGCAATCAACCCCCGAGGCTTACAAAGCCTACAGTTGTGGCAAACAGATGTTACTAAATAGCCTTCTTTTGGTAAATTTAAAAATATTCATGTTTCCATAGACACGTTCTCTGGTGCAGTTTTTGCTTCCCTTCACACAAGTGATACTGGCAGCCATGCCTGTCATCATTTCCTGCAAGCTTTTGCTTCATTGGGTATACCCCAAGAAGTAAAAACTGACAATGGCCCCGCATACATATCTCAAAAATTGGCCACATTTTTAAATGAATGGGGTGTTCGACACATTTTTGGTATTCCCCACTCTCCCACAAGCCAAGCAATCATTGAAAGAACACATCAAACCTTAAAACGCATATTAGATCAACAGAGAGGGGGAACGGAAATCACCCCACAGATGAGACTGAGTAAGGCTTTGTATGTTTTTAATTTTCTAAATAGTAAAAGTACAGAACCAGATCCACCAATCTTTAGACACTTTTCAAATAGCACACAGGCAAAACTGAAAGAACATCCTCCTCTTCTAATTAGAAACCCTGACTCTGGACAGATGGAAGGTCCGTTTCAATTAATAACGTGGGGCAAAGGGTATGCTTCTATTTCCACAGGTGCTGGAAGAATTAAGTGGGTTCCTGCCAAAAACGTCAAACCGTATCGCACTTCAGAACCTGTTGTCGAGCCTAGAACTGAGGAAGCGAGTACGCAGACGTAGACCGAATGGAAGGATCCCGGGTCTCGCCTGACGCCTCTTGTGCCTGACGTTCATTGTGCATCGGTGGAACCCGTGAACTCTGATTTTGTGCCAATTTTTATTTATGAGTATACGAATTAAATGCTGAATGTTTGTTTAACAAAGCTAATTTTTGGCTGAAAATTTAGGTTCTTGTTTTGGTTTAGAAAGAATTCTGCCAAAACTTAGTTCTTGAAAGAGATGGGGCAGAATCAAATGGTATACTTGTTTTGCTTGATTTTAATTGTTTTTTGTCGTGCAGATTTGCCTGAGGATCAACCGAAGACGAATGTTTGGGTGACCTTAGCCAAGGCTGCCGGATCGGATACTATATGTCTGTCTAATTCGGAACCAGAAAAGCCTTTCTCAACCTGTTTGGTTGGTGTGCCAGTGAAAGAGTTTCCTTTGGTCAGAAAAGAATCCAATGGTAAACCAGGTGGAATTGACAATGGAAACAGTCCTTCCTTCAATTGGAACATTTGTTCCAAGAAACTTCTCAGGGCAGCAAATGTTTCAAACAGTTGGGATGTGTTTCTACAGACGGACCAATCTCCACGGCAATTGCCAAAAGGGTATTGGATCATTTGCGGAGACAGAGGTTGGCAAGGCATTCCAGCCCACCTTGAAGGTGGCCCTTGCAGCATTGGTATGCTTACCATAATTGCCCCCACTGCCAAAGCAGTGATGAAAAAGAAACAAAGGAAAACAAGAGCTGTTCCTCATTATGATGAGAACTGTCAGAGTGATTTTATGCCTTGGAATGCCGCCAGAAGGGTTTCAGCAGGTCTATTTCTACCCCAATTGGCTTCAGCTGTGGCATTGAGACAATTAGATCGAGTTGGATGTTGGCTGAGCAAACAAGCTAATGCCACATCCTCCGCAATCAGTGATATGTTGACCAATGTTGATAGTATTAGACATGCTACTCTTCAAAACAGAGCAGCCATTGATTTTCTCTTACTGGCACAAGGACATGGTTGTGAGGAATTGGAAGGTTTGTGTTGTATGAATTTGTCTGATCATTCTGAATCCATTCACAAAAGCATTCAAAAATTAAAGGATCTGACAGCCCAAATTAAAGAAGACGGAGGTTCCTGGTTGGATGATTTGTATCAAAATTGCAGTTTTGCACCTTGGCTAAGGCAACTTTGCAAGATAGGTCTTGACATATTAGGTGTTCTAATACTGATATTGATAGTGGTACCTTGTATACTCTGTTGTGTTCGGCGAATGATGAACAAAACAGTCCGAGAAGTTTTTGTCATTCAAGCAGGAGAATTAGGAAGTAGAAGCACAGAGAGTGTACGAAATCTCACGAAAGCAGTAGATTGACATGTAGTATTGACATGAACGAAGGTTTTGAATTAAGGCCTTGGAATCGACCAGAGTTTTTTGAACGATGCCTTGTGACTGTTGCCAAACATATCTCTTTCAGGGATTGGGTCTTCACAGCATTAAGTTGCTGTGCCGTAATATAGCGATGCTTCAGTTTAGTGAAAATAGGTCTTCAGCAGATAATAAGCAGAAATTTTGCAATAGAGCTATGAAACGCAAATAGCAAGCGACAAGAAAATGAAAGCTTCTGGGTCAAACAGAGAGGGGGAAATGTTGGAATCCATAAGGTTAGAGGATTTTTAAGAAATGGTTAAAAAGAAGTATGTAGGCCTTAGACTGGAGTTTTGTTAGCATTGCAGAAAAGTTTCCCATGCAAGCAGAAAAAGTTTTCCATGCAAGCAGAAAAGTTTCCCAAGCAGTAGACGTGACAAATAACAATAGGCTTCTGTAGAATTGGCTTTAGGATGGCAACAAGGTTATTTAATGTATATCTTTAGAAGGTTAGCATGAATAGAACTCTGTTCTTTGTCTCTTATCAACTAGTCTTTGTTTTAGCTACGATTACCTATGTTTTATAAGATTGGATAGAATGCTTGTCAAGATGTGTTTTCTGTGTCTGATTGGCTGAATTCTAGTCTGAGATGATTTTATGTATTGCTGTATGAGCCCTGTTGAAGGAGACATTTTTTGGTGTGGATCAGTGAGCTGTCATGTCTCCATTTTGTATTTTGAGACTGATGTGCTGGAAATAAAAGCAAAAATCTCTTCACTGGTCTGGTTACCATGTTATCCATATTTGGATATTTTGCCGCGGCCTAGTGGGTTCCTTTTTTAAGGCGTGGGTTCCTGACACCATTGGACTTATACCTGTCCCGTCCCCCGCATATTGCTGCCCCGTGTGAGGACGTAGAATAGAAGAAAAACAAAGAAAAATCGTGGAAGCACCAGCCGCGGAGACCCAAGTGTTAACAAGGAGGACACTGTATCATCTCTCCCGCCGAAACCAAGAAAATTGTAAGTAACTTATCTCGGGAGAGCGCTTGGGTGACGTTGGGAGGAAAAATAGAGAAAAAGAAAATTATTAAAAGAGCACAAAAATGGGAACGAATTTATCAGAAGTTGAATGGGATGTTTTTTATCAATTAGAGACAATGTTACAAGAAAAAGGTCACTCTGAAATTTCAAAAACTGAGCTTAAAAACTTACTTATCTGGGTTAAAGCGAATACGCAAGATTTAAATCTGCAGTCTGCTTTTTCTTTTCATTTTTGGGATCAGATAAACTGGAGAATCTATAATCTAGTCTCTCTCAAAAAAGATGAAAGCTTAAGAGAACTTGTGCCGGTTTGTAGTGCGCTGTTGTAGTGCTTTTTTAAACAAAGTGATAAAAATAAGATCAACTTGGACTCAGAAAACAGAGCTTCTGGTTCTCTCTCACGAAATTCCAGTAAACCAGAGACTGTGTGTGTATCGGAGAATGTTACAAGTGTTGTTGCAAATGCTGAAAGTATTGCTTTGAACTCTGTTGAACAAAATCTTTCTTCTCTCTCTCTGGGAAAAAATGAGACTCTTTCGGACTTTTCTTCGCGTTGTTCTGTTAATGTAAAAATATGTGACTCTTGTAAGGGGGATGGAACAAAGTGTGTAAAAGATGGAAATGAAAAAGTGACTGTACTTCCTAAAATTGTTTGTGCAGGGACACTGAAACCTGAATTGGATTCTGTTGGGCCTGGGGTGGAGGCTGAGGTGGCTGCTTCCACTCGGGAAATTGTGGTTCCAGGGAACTCTTTTTCAGTTAAGCAAAACCATGGTTGTTCTGGTGTTTGTCAATCTATAGATACAGAGAAAGAAAAATTGGCTTTAAGGGTGGAGTCCTTTGAAAGGAAGAGATGGAAGAAACTCGCGACTGTGTTGTTGCTGAAATTCAAAAAGCTGGACTTGAAATCTCTGCAACGAAAATTCAACAAGTTTCACCTTAGAAGTACCTGGGATGGAAGATGACTGAGACGACAAGAACACCACAAAAAATTCAGATCCGAACCAGAGTCAACAACCTACAAGAGTTACAACAACTTCTAGGAGAAATCAACTGGGTCAGACCGATGTTGGGAATCACCAATGATGAACTGAGTCCGCTCTTCCATTTGCTGAGAGGAAGTTGCGACATCACTTCGCCAAGAACTTTAACCCCTGAAGCTCGTGCTGCTCTCGACAAAGTCACAGAAGCTCTTCAAAAAAGACAAGCTCATCGCTGCGTTCCTGAAAATCCTTTCTTTCTTGCAATCTTAGGAGAGAAGAAGCAGCTTTGTGGTCTCATTTTCCAGTGGGATTCC
The DNA here is from genome assembly GCF_028018845.1 of Melospiza georgiana. Taxonomy (NCBI): domain Eukaryota; kingdom Metazoa; phylum Chordata; class Aves; order Passeriformes; family Passerellidae; genus Melospiza; species Melospiza georgiana. The sequence goes on along the minus strand of NC_080464.1, from coordinate 31,522,432 downwards.
ACAGAGCAAGATCCTTTGTTAATAATGGAATGGGATTTTCCTCCCTACAGGTTTTCAAAGACCATTTGCTCAGTTTTAGAAATGATTGCATACATTATAATTAAGGCTAGAACCAGATTGTTAACTTTGGCAGGTCAAGAATTTTCAGTTATCTATTTGCCATTGAAAAATGATTATTTCAATTGGGCAATGCAAAATTCTGATGATTTACAATATGCATTCTTAGGTTTTCCAGGTGTTTGTTCCATACACTATCCAGCTCACAAACTACTGCAAGCAAAATTGAGTTTCAGAGAAAAACCTAAATTTAGTGAAGAACCTTTACATGCTGTGACTCTCTTCACTGATGGCTCTGGTAAAAGCCACAGGTCCGTTGTGACTTGGTTTAATCAAAAGACTAATGTTTGGGAATCTGATATTCAAACAGTAGAGGGATCCCCTCAAATTGTTGAGCCTGCTGCAGTAGTTTGAGCTTTTCAGCTGTTTCCTCAGCCTTTTAATTTGGTCACAGATTCTGCTTATGTTGCTAATGTAGTCAGGAGAATAGAAGGTTCCATTTTAAAGGATGTTAGTAATGAAACTTTACATCGTTGGCTTTCATGTCTTTTTATAACTTTGCAATATAGAACTAATCCACATTTTGTTTCTCACATTAGGGCGCATTCTTCACTTCCTGGATTTTTAGTGGAAGGAAATGCAAGAGCGGACAAGCTGACAATGGTCATTTCTAACACATTGCCAAATAGTTTTGAACAAGCAAAATTGAGTCGTGCCTTTTTCCACCAAAATGCACAAGCACTCATGCAAATGTTCCAAATCACTTAAAGTCAAGCTAAAGCTATCATTCATACTTGCCCTGACTGTCAATTGGTACAACCTCCTGTTTCTACAGGAGCAATCAACCCCCGAGGCTTACAAAGCCTACAGTTGTGGCAAACAGATGTTACTAAATAGCCTTCTTTTGGTAAATTTAAAAATATTCATGTTTCCATAGACACGTTCTCTGGTGCAGTTTTTGCTTCCCTTCACACAAGTGATACTGGCAGCCATGCCTGTCATCATTTCCTGCAAGCTTTTGCTTCATTGGGTATACCCCAAGAAGTAAAAACTGACAATGGCCCCGCATACATATCTCAAAAATTGGCCACATTTTTAAATGAATGGGGTGTTCGACACATTTTTGGTATTCCCCACTCTCCCACAAGCCAAGCAATCATTGAAAGAACACATCAAACCTTAAAACGCATATTAGATCAACAGAGAGGGGGAACGGAAATCACCCCACAGATGAGACTGAGTAAGGCTTTGTATGTTTTTAATTTTCTAAATAGTAAAAGTACAGAACCAGATCCACCAATCTTTAGACACTTTTCAAATAGCACACAGGCAAAACTGAAAGAACATCCTCCTCTTCTAATTAGAAACCCTGACTCTGGACAGATGGAAGGCCCGTTTCAATTAATAACGTGGGGCAAAGGGTATGCTTCTATTTCCACAGGTGCTGGAAGAATTAAGTGGGTTCCTGCCAAAAACGTCAAACCGTATCGCACTTCAGAACCTGTTGTCGAGCCTAGAACTGAGGAAGCGAGTACGCAGACGTAGACCGAATGGAAGGATCCCGGGTCTCGCCTGACGCCTCTTGTGCCTGACGTTCATTGTGCATCGGTGGAACCCGTGAACTCTGATTTTGTGCCAATTTTTATTTATGAGTATACGAATGAAATGCTGAATGTTTGTTTAACAAAGCTAATTTTTGGCTGAAAATTTAGGTTCTTGTTTTGGTTTAGAAAGAATTCTGCCAAAACTTAGTTCTTGAAAGAGATGGGGCAGAATCAAATGGTATACTTGTTTTGCTTGATTTTAATTGTTTTTTGTCGTGCAGATTTGCCTGAGGATCAACCGAAGATGAATGTTTGGGTGACCTTAGCCAAGGCTGCCGGATCGGATACTATATGTCTGTCTAATTCGGAACCAGAAAAGCCTTTCTCAACCTGTTTGGTTGGTGTGCCAGTGAAAGAGTTTCCTTTGGTCAGAAAAGAATCCAATGGTAAACCAGGTGGAATTGACAATGGAAACAGTCCTTCCTTCAATTGGAACATTTGTTCCAAGAAACTTCTCAGGGCAGCAAATGTTTCAAACAGTTGGGATGTGTTTCTACAGACGGACCAATCTCCACGGCAATTGCCAAAAGGGTATTGGATCATTTGCGGAGACAGAGGTTGGCAAGGCATTCCAGCCCACCTTGAAGGTGGCCCTTGCAGCATTGGTATGCTTACCATAATTGCCCCCACTGCCAAAGCAGTGATGAAAAAGAAACAAAGGAAAACAAGAGCTGTTCCTCATTATGATGAGAACTGTCAGAGTGATTTTATGCCTTGGAATGCCGCCAGAAGGGTTTCAGCAGGTCTATTTCTACCCCAATTGGCTTCAGCTGTGGCATTGAGACAATTAGATCGAGTTGGATGTTGGCTGAGCAAACAAGCTAATGCCACATCCTCCGCAATCAGTGATATGTTGACCAATGTTGATAGTATTAGACATGCTACTCTTCAAAACAGAGCAGCCATTGATTTTCTCTTACTGGCACAAGGACATGGTTGTGAGGAATTGGAAGGTTTGTGTTGTATGAATTTGTCTGATCATTCTGAATCCATTCACAAAAGCATTCAAAAATTAAAGGATCTGACAGCCCAAATTAAAGAAGACGGAGGTTCCTGGTTGGATGATTTGTATCAAAATTGCAGTTTTGCACCTTGGCTAAGGCAACTTTGCAAGATAGGTCTTGACATATTAGGTGTTCTAATACTGATATTGATAGTGGTACCTTGTATACTCTGTTGTGTTCGGCGAATGATGAACAAAACAGTCCGAGAAGTTTTTGTCATTCAAGCAGGAGAATTAGGAAGTAGAAGCACAGAGAGTGTACGAAATCTCACGAAAGCAGTAGATGAGGGTATTGACATGAACGAAGGTTTTGAATTAAGGCCTTGGAATCGACCAGAGTTTTTTGAACGATGCCTTGTGACTGTTGCCAAACATATCTCTTTCAGGGATTGGGTCTTCACAGCATTAAGTTGCTGTGCCGTAATATAGCGATGCTTCAGTTTAGTGAAAATAGGTCTTCAGCAGATAATAAGCAGAAATTTTGCAATAGAGCTATGAAACGCAAATAGCAAGCGACAAGAAAATGAAAGCTTCTGGGTCAAACAGAGAGGGGGAAATGTTGGAATCCATAAGGTTAGAGGATTTTTAAGAAATGGTTAAAAAGAAGTATGTAGGCCTTAGACTGGAGTTTTGTTAGCATTGCAGAAAAGTTTCCCATGCAAGCAGAAAAAGTTTTCCATGCAAGCAGAAAAGTTTCCCAAGCAGTAGACGTGACAAATAACAATAGGCTTCTGTAGAATTGGCTTTAGGATGGCAACAAGGTTATTTAATGTATATCTTTAGAAGGTTAGCATGAATAGAACTCTGTTCTTTGTCTCTTATCAACTAGTCTTTGTTTTAGCTACGATTACCTATGTTTTATAAGATTGGATAGAATGCTTGTCAATATGTGTTTTCTGTGTCTGATTGGCTGAATTCTAGTCTGAGATGATTTTATGTATTGCTGTATGAGCCCTGTTGAAGGAGACATTTTTTGGTGTGGATCAGTGAGCTGTCATGTCTCCATTTTGTATTTTGAGACTGATGTGCTGGAAATAAAAGCAAAAATCTCTTCACTGGTCTGGTTACCATGTTATCCATATTTGGATATTTTGCCGCGGCCTAGTGGGTTCCTTTTTTAAGGCGTGGGTTCCTGACACCATTGGACTTATACCTGTCCTGTCCCCCGCATATTGCTGCCCCGTGTGAGGACGTAGAATAGAAGAAAAACAAAGAAAAATCGTGGAAGCACCAGCCGCGGAGACCCAAGTGTTAACAAGGAGGACACTGTATCATCTCTCCCGCCGAAACCAAGAAAATTGTAAGTAACTTATCTCGGGAGAGCGCTTGGGTGACGTTGGGAGGAAAAATAGAGAAAAAGAAAATTATTAAAAGAGCACAAAAATGGGAACGAATTTATCAGAAGTTGAATGGGATGTTTTTCATCAATTAGAGACAATGTTACAAGAAAAAGGTCACTCTGAAATTTCAAAAACTGAGCTTAAAAACTTACTTATCTGGGTTAAAGCGAATACGCAAGATTTAAATCTGCAGTCTGCTTTTTCTTTTCATTTTTGGGATCAGATAAACTGGAGAATCTATAATCTAGTCTCTCTCAAAAAAGATGAAAGCTTAAGAGAACTTGTGCCGGTTTGTAGTGCGCTGTTGTAGTGCTTTTTTAAACAAAGTGATAAAAATAAGATCAACTTGGACTCAGAAAACAGAGCTTCTGGTTCTCTCTCACGAAATTCCAGTAAACCAGAGACTGTGTGTGTATCGGAGAATGTTACAAGTGTTGTTGCAAATGCTGAAAGTATTGCTTTGAACTCTGTTGAACAAAATCTTTCTTCTCTCTCTCTGGGAAAAAATGAGACTCTTTCGGACTTTTCTTCGCGTTGTTCTGTTAATGTAAAAATATGTGACTCTTGTAAGGGGGATGGAACAAAGTGTGTAAAAGATGGAAATGAAAAAGTGACTGTACTTCCTAAAATTGTTTGTGCAGGGACACTGAAACCTGAATTGGATTCTGTTGGGCCTGGGGTGGAGGCTGAGGTGGCTGCTTCCACTCGGGAAATTGTGGTTCCAGGGAACTCTTTTTCAGTTAAGCAAAACCATGGTTGTTCTGGTGTTTGTCAATCTATAGATACAGAGAAAGAAAAATTGGCTTTAAGGGTGGAGTCCTTTGAAAGGAAGAGATGGAAGAAAGTCGCGACTGTGTTGTTGCTGAAATTCAAAAAGCTGGACTTGAAATCTCTGCAACGAAAATTCAACAAGTTTCACCTTAGAAGTACCTGGGATGGAAGATGACTGAGACGACAAGAACACCACAAAAAATTCAGATCCGAACCAGAGTCAACAACCTACAAGAGTTACAACAACTTCTAGGAGAAATCAACTGGGTCAGACCGATGTTGGGAATCACCAATGATGAACTGAGTCCGCTCTTCCATTTGCTGAGAGGAAGTTGCGACATCACTTCGCCAAGAACTTTAACCCCTGAAGCTCGTGCTGCTCTCGACAAAGTCACAGAAGCTCTTCAAAAAAGACAAGCTCATCGCTGCGTTCCTGAAAATCCTTTCTTTCTTGCAATCTTAGGAGAGAAGAAGCAGCTTTGTGGTCTCATTTTCCAGTGGGATTCCACAGAGCAAGATCCTTTGTTAATAATGGAATGGGATTTTCCTCCCTACAGGTTTTCAAAGACCATTTGCTCAGTTTTAGAAATGATTGCATACATTATAATTAAGGCTAGAACCAGATTGTTAACTTTGGCAGGTCAAGAATTTTCAGTTATCTATTTGCCATTGAAAAATGATTATTTCAATTGGGCAATGCAAAATTCTGATGATTTACAATATGCATTCTTAGGTTTTCCAGGTGTTTGTTCCATACACTATCCAGCTCACAAACTACTGCAAGCAAAATTGAGTTTCAGAGAAAAACCTAAATTGAGTGAAGAATCTTTACATGCTGTGACTCTCTTCACTGATGGCTCTGGTAAAAGCCACAGGTCCGTTGTGACTTGGTTTAATCAAAAGACTAATGTTTGGGAATCTGATATTCAAACAGTAGAGGGATCCCCTCAAATTGTTGAGCCTGCTGCAGTAGTTTGAGCTTTTCAGCTGTTTCCTCAGCCTTTTAATTTGGTCACAGATTCTGCTTATGTTGCTAATGTAGTCAGGAGAATAGAAGGTTCCATTTTAAAGGATGTTAGTAATGAAACTTTACATCGTTGGCTTTCATGTCTTTTTATAACTTTGCAATATAGAACTAATCCATATTTTGTTTCTCACATTAGGGCGCATTCTTCACTTCCTGGATTTTTAGTGGAAGGAAATGCAAGAGCGGACAAGCTGACAATGGTCATTTCTAACACATTGCCAAATAGTTTTGAACAAGCAAAATTGAGTCGTGCCTTTTTCCACCAAAATGCACAAGCACTCATGCAAATGTTCCAAATCACTTAAAGTCAAGCTAAAGCTATCATTCATACTTGCCCTGACTGTCAATTGGTACAACCTCCTGTTTCTACAGGAGCAATCAACCCCCGAGGCTTACAAAGCCTACAGTTGTGGCAAACAGATGTTACTAAATAGCCTTCTTTTGGTAAATTTAAAAATATTCATGTTTCCATAGACACGTTCTCTGGTGCAGTTTTTGCTTCCCTTCACACAAGTGATACTGGCAGCCATGCCTGTCATCATTTCCTGCAAGCTTTTGCTTCATTGGGTATACCCCAAGAAGTAAAAACTGACAATGGCCCCGCATACATATCTCAAAAATTGGCCACATTTTTAAATGAATGGGGTGTTCGACACATTTTTGGTATTCCCCACTCTCCCACAAGCCAAGCAATCATTGAAAGAACACATCAAACCTTAAAACGCATATTAGATCAACAGAGAGGGGGAACGGAAATCACCCCACAGATGAGACTGAGTAAGGCTTTGTATGTTTTTAATTTTCTAAATAGTAAAAGTACAGAACCAGATCCACCAATCTTTAGACACTTTTCAAATAGCACACAGGCAAAACTGAAAGAACATCCTCCTCTTCTAATTAGAAACCCTGACTCTGGACAGATGGAAGGTCCGTTTCAATTAATAACGTGGGGCAAAGGGTATGCTTCTATTTCCACAGGTGCTGGAAGAATTAAGTGGGTTCCTGCCAAAAACGTCAAACCGTATCGCACTTCAGAACCTGTTGTCGAGCCTAGAACTGAGGAAGCGAGTACGCAGACGTAGACCGAATGGAAGGATCCCGGGTCTCGCCTGACGCCTCTTGTGCCTGACGTTCATTGTGCATCGGTGGAACCCGTGAACTCTGATTTTGTGCCAATTTTTATTTATGAGTATACGAATGAAATGCTGAATGTTTGTTTAACAAAGCTAATTTTTGGCTGAAAATTTAGGTTCTTGTTTTGGTTTAGAAAGAATTCTGCCAAAACTTAGTTCTTGAAAGAGATGGGGCAGAATCAAATGGTATACTTGTTTTGCTTGATTTTAATTGTTTTTTGTCGTGCAGATTTGCCTGAGGATCAACCGAAGACGAATGTTTGGGTGACCTTAGCCAAGGCTGCCGGATCGGATACTATATGTCTGTCTAATTCGGAACCAGAAAAGCCTTTCTCAACCTGTTTGGTTGGTGTGCCAGTGAAAGAGTTTCCTTTGGTCAGAAAAGAATCCAATGGTAAACCAGGTGGAATTGACAATGGAAACAGTCCTTCCTTCAATTGGAACATTTGTTCCAAGAAACTTCTCAGGGCAGCAAATGTTTCAAACAGTTGGGATGTGTTTCTACAGACGGACCAATCTCCACGGCAATTGCCAAAAGGGTATTGGATCATTTGCGGAGACAGAGGTTGGCAAGGCATTCCAGCCCACCTTGAAGGTGGCCCTTGCAGCATTGGTATGCTTACCATAATTGCCCCCACTGCCAAAGCAGTGATGAAAAAGAAACAAAGGAAAACAAGAGCTGTTCCTCATTATGATGAGAACTGTCAGAGTGATTTTATGCCTTGGAATGCCGCCAGAAGGGTTTCAGCAGGTCTATTTCTACCCCAATTGGCTTCAGCTGTGGCATTGAGACAATTAGATCGAGTTGGATGTTGGCTGAGCAAACAAGCTAATGCCACATCCTCCGCAATCAGTGATATGTTGACCAATGTTGATAGTATTAGACATGCTACTCTTCAAAACAGAGCAGCCATTGATTTTCTCTTACTGGCACAAGGACATGGTTGTGAGGAATTGGAAGGTTTGTGTTGTATGAATTTGTCTGATCATTCTGAATCCATTCACAAAAGCATTCAAAAATTAAAGGATCTGACAGCCCAAATTAAAGAAGACGGAGGTTCCTGGTTGGATGATTTGTATCAAAATTGCAGTTTTGCACCTTGGCTAAGGCAACTTTGCAAGATAGGTCTTGACATATTAGGTGTTCTAATACTGATATTGATAGTGGTACCTTGTATACTCTGTTGTGTTCGGCGAATGATGAACAAAACAGTCCGAGAAGTTTTTGTCATTCAAGCAGGAGAATTAGGAAGTAGAAGCACAGAGAGTGTACGAAATCTCACGAAAGCAGTAGATGAGGGTATTGACATGAACGAAGGTTTTGAATTAAGGCCTTGGAATCGACCAGAGTTTTTTGAACGATGCCTTGTGACTGTTGCCAAACATATCTCTTTCAGGGATTGGGTCTTCACAGCATTAAGTTGCTGTGCCGTAATATAGCGATGCTTCAGTTTAGTGAAAATAGGTCTTCAGCAGATAATAAGCAGAAATTTTGCAATAGAGCTATGAAACGCAAATAGCAAGCGACAAGAAAATGAAAGCTTCTGGGTCAAACAGAGAGGGGGAAATGTTGGAATCCATAAGGTTAGAGGATTTTTAAGAAATGGTTAAAAAGAAGTATGTAGGCCTTAGACTGGAGTTTTGTTAGCATTGCAGAAAAGTTTCCCATGCAAGCAGAAAAAGTTTTCCATGCAAGCAGAAAAGTTTCCCAAGCAGTAGACGTGACAAATAACAATAGGCTTCTGTAGAATTGGCTTTAGGATGGCAACAAGGTTATTTAATGTATATCTTTAGAAGGTTAGCATGAATAGAACTCTGTTCTTTGTCTCTTATCAACTAGTCTTTGTTTTAGCTACGATTACCTATGTTTTATAAGATTGGATAGAATGCTTGTCAATATGTGTTTTCTGTGTCTGATTGGCTGAATTCTAGTCTGAGATGATTTTATGTATTGCTGTATGAGCCCTGTTGAAGGAGACATTTTTTGGTGTGGATCAGTGAGCTGTCATGTCTCCATTTTGTATTTTGAGACTGATGTGCTGGAAATAAAAGCAAAAATCTCTTCACTGGTCTGGTTACCATGTTATCCATATTTGGATATTTTGCCGCGGCCTAGTGGGTTCCTTTTTTAAGGCGTGGGTTCCTGACACCATTGGACTTATACCTGTCCTGTCCCCCGCATATTGCTGCCCCGTGTGAGGACGTAGAATAGAAGAAAAACAAAGAAAAATCGTGGAAGCACCAGCCGCGGAGACCCAAGTGTTAACAAGGAGGACACTGTATCATCTCTCCCGCCGAAACCAAGAAAATTGTAAGTAACTTATCTCGGGAGAGCGCTTGGGTGACGTTGGGAGGAAAAATAGAGAAAAAGAAAATTATTAAAAGAGCACAAAAATGGGAACGAATTTATCAGAAGTTGAATGGGATGTTTTTCATCAATTAGAGACAATGTTACAAGAAAAAGGTCACTCTGAAATTTCAAAAACTGAGCTTAAAAACTTACTTATCTGGGTTAAAGCGAATACGCAAGATTTAAATCTGCAGTCTGCTTTTTCTTTTCATTTTTGGGATCAGATAAACTGGAGAATCTATAATCTAGTCTCTCTCAAAAAAGATGAAAGCTTAAGAGAACTTGTGCCGGTTTGTAGTGCGCTGTTGTAGTGCTTTTTTAAACAAAGTGATAAAAATAAGATCAACTTGGACTCAGAAAACAGAGCTTCTGGTTCTCTCTCACGAAATTCCAGTAAACCAGAGACTGTGTGTGTATCGGAGAATGTTACAAGTGTTGTTGCAAATGCTGAAAGTATTGCTTTGAACTCTGTTGAACAAAATCTTTCTTCTCTCTCTCTGGGAAAAAATGAGACTCTTTCGGACTTTTCTTCGCGTTGTTCTGTTAATGTAAAAATATGTGACTCTTGTAAGGGGGATGGAACAAAGTGTGTAAAAGATGGAAATGAAAAAGTGACTGTACTTCCTAAAATTGTTTGTGCAGGGACACTGAAACCTGAATTGGATTCTGTTGGGCCTGGGGTGGAGGCTGAGGTGGCTGCTTCCACTCGGGAAATTGTGGTTCCAGGGAACTCTTTTTCAGTTAAGCAAAACCATGGTTGTTCTGGTGTTTGTCAATCTATAGATACAGAGAAAGAAAAATTGGCTTTAAGGGTGGAGTCCTTTGAAAGGAAGAGATGGAAGAAACTCGCGACTGTGTTGTTGCTGAAATTCAAAAAGCTGGACTTGAAATCTCTGCAACGAAAATTCAACAAGTTTCACCTTAGAAGTACCTGGGATGGAAGATGACTGAGACGACAAGAACACCACAAAAAATTCAGATCCGAACCAGAGTCAACAACCTACAAGAGTTACAACAACTTCTAGGAGAAATCAACTGGGTCAGACCGATGTTGGGAATCACCAATGATGAACTGAGTCCGCTCTTCCATTTGCTGAGAGGAAGTTGCGACATCACTTCGCCAAGAACTTTAACCCCTGAAGCTCGTGCTGCTCTCGACAAAGTCACAGAAGCTCTTCAAAAAAAAAGACAAGCTCATCGCTGCGTTGCTGAAAATCCTTTCTTTCTTGCAATCTTAGGAGAGAAGAAGCAGCTTTGTGGTCTCATTTTCCAGTGGGATTCCACAGAACAAGATCCTTTGTTAATAATGGAATGGGATTTTCCTCCCTACAGGTTTTCAAAGACCATTTGCTCAGTTTTAGAAATGATTGCATACATTATAATTAAGGCTAGAACCAGATTGTTAACTTTGGCAGGTCAAGAATTTTCAGTTATCTATTTGCCATTGAAAAATGATTATTTCAATTGGGCAATGCAAAATTCTGATGATTTACAATATGCATTCTTAGGTTTTCCAGGTGTTTGTTCCATACACTATCCAGCTCACAAACTACTGCAAGCAAAATTGAGTTTCAGAGAAAAACCTAAATTGAGTGAAGAATCTTTACATGCTGTGACTCTCTTCACTGATGGCTCTGGTAAAAGCCACAAGTCCGTTGTGACTTGGTTTAATCAAAAGACTAATGTTTGGGAATCTGATATTCAAACAGTAGAGGGATCCCCTCAAATTGTTGAGCCTGCTGCAGTAGTTTGAGCTTTTCAGCTGTTTCCTCAGCCTTTTAATTTGGTCACAGATTCTGCTTATGTTGCTAATGTAGTCAGGAGAATAGAAGGTTCCATTTTAAAGGATGTTAGTAATGAAACTTTACATCGTTGGCTTACATGTCTTTTTATAACTTTGCAATATAGAACTAATCCATATTTTGTTTCTCACATTAGGGCGCATTCTTCGCTTCCTGGATTTTTAGTGGAAGGAAATGCAAGAGCGGACAAGCTGACAATGGTCATTTCTAACACATTGCCAAATAGTTTTGAACAAGCAAAATTGAGTCGTGCCTTTTTCCACCAAAATGCACAAGCACTCATGCAAATGTTCCAAATCACTTAAAGTCAAGCTAAAGCTATCATTCATACTTGCCCTGACTGTCAATTGGTACAACCTCCTGTTTCTACAGGAGCAATCAACCCCCGAGGCTTACAAAGCCTACAGTTGTGGCAAACAGATGTTACTAAATAGCCTTCTTTTGGTAAATTTAAAAATATTCATGTTTCCATAGACACGTTCTCTGGTGCAGTTTTTGCTTCCCTTCACACAAGTGATACTGGCAGCCATGCCTGTCATCATTTCCTGCAAGCTTTTGCTTCATTGGGTATACCCCAAGAAGTAAAAACTGACAATGGCCCCGCATACATATCTCAAAAATTTGCCACATTTTTAAATGAATGGGGTGTTCGACACATTTTTGGTATTCCCCACTCTCCCACAAGCCAAGCAATCATTGAAAGAACACATCAAACCTTAAAACGCATATTAGATCAACAGAGAGGGGGAACGGAAATCACCCCACAGATGAGACTGAGTAAGGCTTTGTATGTTTTTAATTTTCTAAATAGTAAAAGTACAGAACCAGATCCACCAATCTTTAGACACTTTTCAAATAGCACACAGGCAAAACTGAAAGAACATCCTCCTCTTCTAATTAGAAACCCTGACTCTGGACAGATGGAAGGTCCGTTTCAATTAATAACGTGGGGCAAAGGGTATGCTTCTATTTCCACAGGTGCTGGAAGAATTAAGTGGGTTCCTGCCAAAAACGTCAAACCGTATCGCACTTCAGAACCTGTTGTCGAGCCTAGAACTGAGGAAGCGAGTACGCAGACGTAGACCGAATGGAAGGATCCCGGGTCTCGCCTGACGCCTCTTGTGCCTGACGTTCATTGTGCATCGGTGGAACCCGTGAACTCTGATTTTGTGCCAATTTTTATTTATGAGTATACGAATTAAATGCTGAATGTTTGTTTAACAAAGCTAATTTTTGGCTGAAAATTTAGGTTCTTGTTTTGGTTTAGAAAGAATTCTGCCAAAACTTAGTTCTTGAAAGAGATGGGGCAGAATCAAATGGTATACTTGTTTTGCTTGATTTTAATTGTTTTTTGTCGTGCAGATTTGCCTGAGGATCAACCGAAGACGAATGTTTGGGTGACCTTAGCCAAGGCTGCCAGATCGGATACTATATGTCTGTCTAATTCGGAACCAGAAAAGCCTTTCTCAACCTGTTTGGTTGGTGTGCCAGTGAAAGAGTTTCCTTTGGTCAGAAAAGAATCCAATGGTAAACCAGGTGGAATTGACAATGGAAACAGTCCTTCCTTCAATTGGAACATTTGTTCCAAGAAACTTCTCAGGGCAGCAAATGTTTCAAACAGTTGGGATGTGTTTCTACAGACGGACCAATCTCCACGGCAATTGCCAAAAGGGTATTGGATCATTTGCGGAGACAGAGGTTGGCAAGGCATTCCAGCCCACCTTGAAGGTGGCCCTTGCAGCATTGGTATGCTTACCATAATTGCCCCCACTGCCAAAGCAGTGATGAAAAAGAAACAAAGGAAAACGAGAGCTGTTCCTCATTATGATGAGAACTGTCAGAGTGATTTTATGCCTTGGAATGCCGCCAGAAGGGTTTCAGCAGGTATATTTCTACCCCAATTGGCTTCAGCTGTGGCATTGAGACAATTAGATCGAGTTGGATGTTGGCTGAGCAAACAAGCTAATGCCACATCCTCCGCAATCAGTGATATGTTGACCAATGTTGATAGTATTAGACATGCTACTCTTCAAAACAGAGCAGCCATTGATTTTCTCTTACTGGCACAAGGACATGGTTGTGAGGAATTGGAAGGTTTGTGTTGTATGAATTTGTCTGATCATTCTGAATCCATTCACAAAAGCATTCAAAAATTAAAGGATCTGACAGCCCAAATTAAAGAAGACGGAGGTTCCTGGTTGGATGATTTGTATCAAAATTGCAGTTTTGCACCTTGGCTAAGGCAACTTTGCAAGATAGGTCTTGACATATTAGGTGTTCTAATACTGATATTGATAGTGGTACCTTGTATACTCTGTTGTGTTCGGCGAATGATGAACAAAACAGTCCGAGAAGTTTTTGTCATTCAAGCAGGAGAATTAGGAAGTAGAAGCACAGAGAGTGTACGAAATCTCACGAAAGCAGTAGATGAGGGTATTGACATGAACGAAGGTTTTGAATTAAGGCCTTGGAATCGACCAGAGTTTTTTGAACGATGCCTTGTGACTGTTGCCAAACATATCTCTTTCAGGGATTGGGTCTTCACAGCATTAAGTTGCTGTGCCGTAATATAGCGATGCTTCAGTTTAGTGAAAATAGGTCTTCAGCAGATAATAAGCAGAAATTTTGCAATAGAGCTATGAAACGCACATAGCAAGCGACAAGAAAATGAAAGCTTCTGGGTCAAACAGAGAGGGGGAAATGTTGGAATCCATAAGGTTAGAGGATTTTTAAGAAATGGTTAAAAAGAAGTATGTAGGCCTTAGACTGGAGTTTTGTTAGCATTGCAGAAAAGTTTCCCATGCAAGCAGAAAAAGTTTTCCATGCAAGCAGAAAAGTTTCCCAAGCAGTAGACGTGACAAATAACAATAGGCTTCTGTAGAATTGGCTTTAGGATGGCAACAAGGTTATTTAATGTATATCTTTAGAAGGTTAGCATGAATAGAACTCTGTTCTTTGTCTCTTATCAACTAGTCTTTGTTTTAGCTACGATTACCTATGTTTTATAAGATTGGATAGAATGCTTGTCAATATGTGTTTTCTGTGTCTGATTGGATGAATTCTAGTCTGAGATGATTTTATGTATTGCTGTATGAGCCCTGTTGAAGGAGACATTTTTTGGTGTGGATCAGTGAGCTGTCATGTCTCCATTTTGTATTTTGAGACTGATGTGCTGGAAATAAAAGCAAAAATCTCTTCACTGGTCTGGTTACCATGTTATCCATATTTGGATATTTTGCCGCGGCCTAGTGGGTTCCTTTTTTAAGGCGTGGGTTCCTGACACCATTGGACTTATACCTGTCCCGTCCCCCGCATATTGCTGCCCCGTGTGAGGACGTAGAATAGAAGAAAAACAAAGAAAAATCGTGGAAGCACCAGCCGCGGAGACCCAAGTGTTAACAAGGAGGACACTGTATCATCTCTCCCGCCGAAACCAAGAAAATTGTAAGTAGCTTATCTCGGGAGAGCGCTTGGGTGACGTTGGGAGGAAAAATAGAGAAAAAGAAAATTATTAAAAGAGCACAAAAATGGGAACGAATTTATCAGAAGTTGAATGGGATGTTTTTCATCAATTAGAGACAATGTTACAAGAAAAAGGTCACTCTGAAATTTCAAAAACTGAGCTTAAAAACTTACTTATCTGGGTTAAAGCGAATACGCAAGATTTAAATCTGCAGTCTGCTTTTTCTTTTCATTTTTGGGATCAGATAAACTGGAGAATCTATAATCTAGACTCTCTCAAAAAAGATGAAAGCCTAAGAGAACTTGTGCCGGTTTGTAGTGCGCTGTTGTAGTGCTTTTTTAAACAAAGTGATAAAAATAAGATCAACTTGGACTCAGAAAACAGAGCTTCTGGTTCTCTCTCACGAAATTCCAGTAAACCAGAGACTGTGTGTGTATCGGAGAATGTTACAAGTGTTGTTGCAAATGCTGAAAGTATTGCTTTGAACTCTGTTGAACAAAATCTTTCTTCTCTCTCTCTGGGAAAAAATGAGACTCTTTCGGACTTTTCTTCGCGTTGTTCTGTTAATGTAAAAATATGTGACTCTTGTAAGGGGGATGGAACAAAGTGTGTAAAAGATGGAAATGAAAAAGTGACTGTACTTCCTAAAATTGTTTGTGCAGGGACACTGAAACCTGAATTGGATTCTGTTGGGCCTGGGGTGGAGGCTGAGGTGGCTGCTTCCACTCGGGAAATTGTGGTTCCAGGGAACTCTTTTTCAGTTAAGCAAAACCATGGTTGTTCTGGTGTTTGTCAATCTATAGATACAGAGAAAGAAAAATTGGCTTTAAGGGTGGAGTCCTTTGAAAGGAAGAGATGGAAGAAACTCGCGACTGTGTTGTTGCTGAAATTGAAAAAGCTGGACTTGAAATCTCTGCAACGAAAATTCAACAAGTTTCACCTTAGAAGTACCTGGGATGGAAGATGACTGAGACGACAAGAACACCACAAAAAATTCAGATCCGAACCAGAGTCAACAACCTACAAGAGTTACAACAACTTCTAGGAGAAATCAACTGGGTCAGACCGATGTTGGGAATCACCAATGATGAACTGAGTCCGCTCTTCCATTTGCTGAGAGGAAGTTGCGACATCACTTCGCCAAGAACTTTAACCCCTGAAGCTCGTGCTGCTCTCGACAAAGTCACAGAAGCTCTTCAAAAAAGACAAGCTCATCGCTGCGTTCCTGAAAATCCTTTCTTTCTTGCAATCTTAGGAGAGAAGAAGCAGCTTTGTGGTCTCATTTTCCAGTGGGATTCCACAGAACAAGATCCTTTGTTAATAATGGAATGGGATTTTCCTCCCTACAGGTTTTCAAAGACCATTTGCTCAGTTTTAGAAATGATTGCATACATTATAATTAAGGCTAGAACCAGATTGTTAACTTTGGCAGGTCAAGAATTTTCAGTTATCTATTTGCCATTGAAAAATGATTATTTCAATTGGGCAATGCAAAATTCTGATGATTTACAATATGCATTCTTAGGTTTTCCAGGTGTTTGTTCCATACACTATCCAGCTCACAAACTACTGCAAGCAAAATTGAGTTTCAGAGAAAAACCTAAATTGAGTGAAGAACCTTTACATGCTGTGACTCTCTTCACTGATGGCTCTGGTAAAAGCCACAAGTCCGTTGTGACTTGGTTTAATCAAAAGACTAATGTTTGGGAATCTGATATTCAAACAGTAGAGGGATCCCCTCAAATTGTTGAGCCTGCTGCAGTAGTTTGAGCTTTTCAGCTGTTTCCTCAGCCTTTTAATTTGGTCACAGATTCTGCTTATGTTGCTAATGTAGTCAGGAGAATAGAAGGTTCCATTTTAAAGGATGTTAGTAATGAAACTTTACATCGTTGGCTTTCATGTCTTTTTATAACTTTGCAATATAGAACTAATCCATATTTTGTTTCTCACATTAGGGCGCATTCTTCACTTCCTGGATTTTTAGTGGAAGGAAATGCAAGAGCGGACAAGCTGACAATGGTCATTTCTAACACATTGCCAAATAGTTTTGAACAAGCAAAATTGAGTCGTGCCTTTTTCCACCAAAATGCACAAGCACTCATGCAAATGTTCCAAATCACTTAAAGTCAAGCTAAAGCTATCATTCATACTTGCCCTGACTGTCAATTGGTACAACCTCCTGTTTCTACAGGAGCAATCAACCCCCGAGGCTTACAAAGCCTACAGTTGTGGCAAACAGATGTTACTAAATAGCCTTCTTTTGGTAAATTTAAAAATATTCATGTTTCCATAGACACGTTCTCTGGTGCAGTTTTTGCTTCCCTTCACACAAGTGATACTGGCAGCCATGCCTGTCATCATTTCCTGCAAGCTTTTGCTTCATTGGGTATACCCCAAGAAGTAAAAACTGACAATGGCCCCACATACATATCTCAAAAATTGGCCACATTTTTAAATGAATGGGGTGTTCGACACATTTTTGGTATTCCCCACTCTCCCACAAGCCAAGCAATCATTGAAAGAACACATCAAACCTTAAAACGCATATTAGATCAACAGAGAGGGGGAACGGAAATCACCCCACAGATGAGACTGAGTAAGGCTTTGTATGTTTTTAATTTTCTAAATAGTAAAAGTACAGAACCAGATCCACCAATCTTTAGACACTTTTCAAATAGCACACAGGCAAAACTGAAAGAACATCCTCCTCTTCTAATTAGAAACCCTGACTCTGGACAGATGGAAGGCCCGTTTCAATTAATAACGTGGGGCAAAGGGTATGCTTCTATTTCCACAGGTGCTGGAAGAATTAAGTGGGTTCCTGCCAAAAACGTCAAACCGTATCGCACTTCAGAACCTGTTGTCGAGCCTAGAACTGAGGAAGCGAGTACGCAGACGTAGACCGAATGGAAGGATCCCGGGTCTCGCCTGACGCCTCTTGTGCCTGACGTTCATTGTGCATCGGTGGAACCCGTGAACTCTGATTTTGTGCCAATTTTTATTTATGAGTATACGAATGAAATGCTGAATGTTTGTTTAACAAAGCTAATTTTTGGCTGAAAATTTAGGTTCTTGTTTTGGTTTAGAAAGAATTCTGCCAAAACTTAGTTCTTGAAAGAGATGGGGCAGAATCAAATGGTATACTTGTTTTGCTTGATTTTAATTGTTTTTTGTCGTGCAGATTTGCCTGAGGATCAACCGAAGACGAATGTTTGGGTGACCTTAGCCAAGGCTGCCAGATCGGATACTATATGTCTGTCTAATTCGGAACCAGAAAAGCCTTTCTCAACCTGTTTGGTTGGTGTGCCAGTGAAAGAGTTTCCTTTGGTCAGAAAAGAATCCAATGGTAAACCAGGTGGAATTGACAATGGAAACAGTCCTTCCTTCAATTGGAACATTTGTTCCAAGAAACTTCTCAGGGCAGCAAATGTTTCAAACAGTTGGGATGTGTTTCTACAGACGGACCAATCTCCACGGCAATTGCCAAAAGGGTATTGGATCATTTGCGGAGACAGAGGTTGGCAAGGCATTCCAGCCCACCTTGAAGGTGGCCCTTGCAGCATTGGTATGCTTACCATAATTGCCCCCACTGCCAAAGCAGTGATGAAAAAGAAACAAAGGAAAACGAGAGCTGTTCCTCATTATGATGAGAACTGTCAGAGTGATTTTATGCCTTGGAATGCCGCCAGAAGGGTTTCAGCAGGTATATTTCTACCCCAATTGGCTTCAGCTGTGGCATTGAGACAATTAGATCGAGTTGGATGTTGGCTGAGCAAACAAGCTAATGCCACATCCTCCGCAATCAGTGATATGTTGACCAATGTTGATAGTATTAGACATGCTACTCTTCAAAACAGAGCAGCCATTGATTTTCTCTTACTGGCACAAGGACATGGTTGTGAGGAATTGGAAGGTTTGTGTTGTATGAATTTGTCTGATCATTCTGAATCCATTCACAAAAGCATTCAAAAATTAAAGGATCTGACAGCCCAAATTAAAGAAGACGGAGGTTCCTGGTTGGATGATTTGTATCAAAATTGCAGTTTTGCACCTTGGCTAAGGCAACTTTGCAAGATAGGTCTTTACATATTAGGTGTTCTAATACTGATATTGATAGTGGTACCTTGTATACTCTGTTGTGTTCGGCGAATGATGAACAAAACAGTCCGAGAAGTTTTTGTCATTCAAGCAGGAGAATTAGGAAGTAGAAGCACAGAGAGTGTACGAAATCTCACGAAAGCAGTAGATGAGGGTATTGACATGAACGAAGGTTTTGAATTAAGGCCTTGGAATCGACCAGAGTTTTTTGAACGATGCCTTGTGACTGTTGCCAAACATATCTCTTTCAGGGATTGGGTCTTCACAGCATTAAGTTGCTGTGCCGTAATATAGCAATGCTTCAGTTTAGTGAAAATAGGTCTTCAGCAGATAATAAGCAGAAATTTTGCAATAGAGCTATGAAACGCAAATAGCAAGCGACAAGAAAATGAAAGCTTCTGGGTCAAACAGAGAGGGGGAAATGTTGGAATCCATAAGGTTAGAGGATTTTTAAGAAATGGTTAAAAAGAAGTATGTAGGCCTTAGACTGGAGTTTTGTTAGCATTGCAGAAAAGTTTCCCATGCAAGCAGAAAAAGTTTTCCATGCAAGCAGAAAAGTTTCCCAAGCAGTAGACGTGACAAATAACAATAGGCTTCTGTAGAATTGGCTTTAGGATGGCAACAAGGTTATTTAATGTATATCTTTAGAAGGTTAGCATGAATAGAACTCTGTTCTTTGTCTCTTATCAACTAGTCTTTGTTTTAGCTACGATTACCTATGTTTTATAAGATTGGATAGAATGCTTGTCAATATGTGTTTTCTGTGTCTGATTGGCTGAATTCTAGTCTGAGATGATTTTATGTATTGCTGTATGAGCCCTGTTGAAGGAGACATTTTTTGGTGTGGATCAGTGAGCTGTCATGTCTCCATTTTGTATTTTGAGACTGATGTGCTGGAAATAAAAGCAAAAATCTCTTCACTGGTCTGGTTACCATGTTATCCATATTTGGATATTTTGCCGCGGCCTAGTGGGTTCCTTTTTTAAGGCGTGGGTTCCTGACACCATTGGACTTATACCTGTCCCGTCCCCCGCATATTGCTGCCCCGTGTGAGGACGTAGAATAGAAGAAAAACAAAGAAAAATCGTGGAAGCACCAGCCGCGGAGACCCAAGTGTTAACAAGGAGGACACTGTATCATCTCTCCCGCCGAAACCAAGAAAATTGTAAGTACCTTATCTCGGGAGAGCGCTTGGGTGACGTTGGGAGGAAAAATAGAGAAAAAGAAAATTATTAAAAGAGCACAAAAATGGGAACGAATTTATCAGAAGTTGAATGGGATGTTTTTCATCAATTAGAGACAATGTTACAAGAAAAAGGTCACTCTGAAATTTCAAAAACTGAGCTTAAAAACTTACTTATCTGGGTTAAAGCGAATACGCAAGATTTAAATCTGCAGTCTGCTTTTTCTTTTCATTTTTGGGATCAGATAAACTGGAGAATCTATAATCTAGTCTCTCTCAAAAAAGATGAAAGCTTAAGAGAACTTGTGCCGGTTTGTAGTGCGCTGTTGTAGTGCTTTTTTAAACAAAGTGATAAAAATAAGATCAACTTGGACTCAGAAAACAGAGCTTCTGGTTCTATCTCACGAAATTCCAGTAAACCAGAGACTGTGTGTGTATCGGAGAATGTTACAAGTGTTGTTGCAAATGCTGAAAGTATTGCTTTGAACTCTGTTGAACAAAATCTTTCTTCTCTCTCTCTGGGAAAAAATGAGACTCTTTCGGACTTTTCTTCGCGTTGTTCTGTTAATGTAAAAATATGTGACTCTTGTAAGGGGGATGGAACAAAGTGTGTAAAAGATGGAAATGAAAAAGTGACTGTACTTCCTAAAATTGTTTGTGCAGGGACACTGAAACCTGAATTGGATTCTGTTGGGCCTGGGGTGGAGGCTGAGGTGGCTGCTTCCACTCGGGAAATTGTGGTTCCAGGGAACTCTTTTTCAGTTAAGCAAAACCATGGTTGTTCTGGTGTTTGTCAATCTATAGATACAGAGAAAGAAAAATTGGCTTTAAGGGTGGAGTCCTTTGAAAGGAAGAGATGGAAGAAACTCGCGACTGTGTTGTTGCTGAAATTCAAAAAGCTGGACTTGAAATCTCTGCAACGAAAATTCAACAAGTTTCACCTTAGAAGTACCTGGGATGGAAGATGACTGAGACGACAAGAACACCACAAAAAATTCAGATCCGAACCAGAGTCAACAACCTACAAGAGTTACAACAACTTCTAGGAGAAATCAACTGGGTCAGACCGATGTTGGGAATCACCAATGATGAACTGAGTCCGCTCTTCCATTTGCTGAGAGGAAGTTGCGACATCACTTCGCCAAGAACTTTAACCCCTGAAGCTCGTGCTGCTCTCGACAAAGTCACAGAAGCTCTTCAAAAAAAAAGACAAGCTCATCGCTGCGTTCCTGAAAATCCTTTCTTTCTTGCAATCTTAGGAGAGAAGAAGCAGCTTTGTGGTCTCATTTTCCAGTGGGATTCCACAGAGCAAGATCCTTTGTTAATAATGGAATGGGATTTTCCTCCCTACAGGTTTTCAAAGACCATTTGCTCAGTTTTAGAAATGATTGCATACATTATAATTAAGGCTAGAACCAGATTGTTAACTTTGGCAGGTCAAGAATTTTCAGTTATCTATTTGCCATTGAAAAATGATTATTTCAATTGGGCAATGCAAAATTCTGATGATTTACAATATGCATTCTTAGGTTTTCCAGGTGTTTGTTCCATACACTATCCAGCTCACAAACTACTGCAAGCAAAATTGAGTTTCAGAGAAAAACCTAAATTGAGTGAAGAACCTTTACATGCTGTGACTCTCTTCACTGATGGCTCTGGTAAAAGCCACAAGTCCGTTGTGACTTGGTTTAATCAAAAGACTAATGTTTGGGAATCTGATATTCAAACAGTAGAGGGATCCCCTCAAATTGTTGAGCCTGCTGCAGTAGTTTGAGCTTTTCAGCTGTTTCCTCAGCCTTTTAATTTGGTCACAGATTCTGCTTATGTTGCTAATGTAGTCAGGAGAATAGAAGGTTCCATTTTAAAGGATGTTAGTAATGAAACTTTACATCGTTGGCTTTCATGTCTTTTTATAACTTTGCAATATAGAACTAATCCATATTTTGTTTCTCACATTAGGGCGCATTCTTCACTTCCTGGATTTTTAGTGGAAGGAAATGCAAGAGCGGACAAGCTGACAATGGTCATTTCTAACACATTGCCAAATAGTTTTGAACAAGCAAAATTGAGTCGTGCCTTTTTCCACCAAAATGCACAAGCACTCATGCAAATGTTCCAAATCACTTAAAGTCAAGCTAAAGCTATCATTCATACTTGCCCTGACTGTCAATTGGTACAACCTCCTGTTTCTACAGGAGCAATCAACCCCCGAGGCTTACAAAGCCTACAGTTGTGGCAAACAGATGTTACTAAATAGCCTTCTTTTGGTAAATTTAAAAATATTCATGTTTCCATAGACACGTTCTCTGGTGCAGTTTTTGCTTCCCTTCACACAAGTGATACTGGCAGCCATGCCTGTCATCATTTCCTGCAAGCTTTTGCTTCATTGGGTATACCCCAAGAAGTAAAAACTGACAATGGCCCCGCATACATATCTCAAAAATTGGCCACATTTTTAAATGAATGGGGTGTTCGACACATTTTTGGTATTCCCCACTCTCCCACAAGCCAAGCAATCATTGAAAGAACACATCAAACCTTAAAACGCATATTAGATCAACAGAGAGGGGGAACGGAAATCACCCCACAGATGAGACTGAGTAAGGCTTTGTATGTTTTTAATTTTCTAAATAGTAAAAGTACAGAACCAGATCCACCAATCTTTAGACACTTTTCAAATAGCACACAGGCAAAACTGAAAGAACATCCTCCTCTTCTAATTAGAAACCCTGACTCTGGACAGATGGAAGGTCCGTTTCAATTAATAACGTGGGGCAAAGGGTATGCTTCTATTTCCACAGGTGCTGGAAGAATTAAGTGGGTTCCTGCCAAAAACGTCAAACCGTATCGCACTTCAGAACCTGTTGTCGAGCCTAGAACTGAGGAAGCGAGTACGCAGACGTAGACCGAATGGAAGGATCCCGGGTCTCGCCTGACGCCTCTTGTGCCTGACGTTCATTGTGCATCGGTGGAACCCGTGAACTCTGATTTTGTGCCAATTTTTATTTATGAGTATACGAATGAAATGCTGAATGTTTGTTTAACAAAGCTAATTTTTGGCTGAAAATTTAGGTTCTTGTTTTGGTTTAGAAAGAATTCTGCCAAAACTTAGTTCTTGAAAGAGATGGGGCAGAATCAAATGGTATACTTGTTTTGCTTGATTTTAATTGTTTTTTGTCGTGCAGATTTGCCTGAGGATCAACCGAAGACGAATGTTTGGGTGACCTTAGCCAAGGCTGCCAGATCGGATACTATATGTCTGTCTAATTCGGAACCAGAAAAGCCTTTCTCAACCTGTTTGGTTGGTGTGCCAGTGAAAGAGTTTCCTTTGGTCAGAAAAGAATCCAATGGTAAACCAGGTGGAATTGACAATGGAAACAGTCCTTCCTTCAATTGGAACATTTGTTCCAAGAAACTTCTCAGGGCAGCAAATGTTTCAAACAGTTGGGATGTGTTTCTACAGACGGACCAATCTCCACGGCAATTGCCAAAAGGGTATTGGATCATTTGCGGAGACAGAGGTTGGCAAGGCATTCCAGCCCACCTTGAAGGTGGCCCTTGCAGCATTGGTATGCTTACCATAATTGCCCCCACTGCCAAAGCAGTGATGAAAAAGAAACAAAGGAAAACGAGAGCTGTTCCTCATTATGATGAGAACTGTCAGAGTGATTTTATGCCTTGGAATGCCGCCAGAAGGGTTTCAGCAGGTATATTTCTACCCCAATTGGCTTCAGCTGTGGCATTGAGACAATTAGATCGAGTTGGATGTTGGCTGAGCAAACAAGCTAATGCCACATCCTCCGCAATCAGTGATATGTTGACCAATGTTGATAGTATTAGACATGCTACTCTTCAAAACAGAGCAGCCATTGATTTTCTCTTACTGGCACAAGGACATGGTTGTGAGGAATTGGAAGGTTTGTGTTGTATGAATTTGTCTGATCATTCTGAATCCATTCACAAAAGCATTCAAAAATTAAAGGATCTGACAGCCCAAATTAAAGAAGACGGAGGTTCCTGGTTGGATGATTTGTATCAAAATTGCAGTTTTGCACCTTGGCTAAGGCAACTTTGCAAGATAGGTCTTTACATATTAGGTGTTCTAATACTGATATTGATAGTGGTACCTTGTATACTCTGTTGTGTTCGGCGAATGATGAACAAAACAGTCCGAGAAGTTTTTGTCATTCAAGCAGGAGAATTAGGAAGTAGAAGCACAGAGAGTGTACGAAATCTCACGAAAGCAGTAGATGAGGGTATTGACATGAACGAAGGTTTTGAATTAAGGCCTTGGAATCGACCAGAGTTTTTTGAACGATGCCTTGTGACTGTTGCCAAACATATCTCTTTCAGGGATTGGGTCTTCACAGCATTAAGTTGCTGTGCCGTAATATAGCGATGCTTCAGTTTAGTGAAAATAGGTCTTCAGCAGATAATAAGCAGAAATTTTGCAATAGAGCTATGAAACGCACATAGCAAGCGACAAGAAAATGAAAGCTTCTGGGTCAAACAGAGAGGGGGAAATGTTGGAATCCATAAGGTTAGAGGATTTTTAAGAAATGGTTAAAAAGAAGTATGTAGGCCTTAGACTGGAGTTTTGTTAGCATTGCAGAAAAGTTTCCCATGCAAGCAGAAAAAGTTTTCCATGCAAGCAGAAAAGTTTCCCAAGCAGTAGACGTGACAAATAACAATAGGCTTCTGTAGAATTGGCTTTAGGATGGCAACAAGGTTATTTAATGTATATCTTTAGAAGGTTAGCATGAATAGAACTCTGTTCTTTGTCTCTTATCAACTAGTCTTTGTTTTAGCTACGATTACCTATGTTTTATAAGATTGGATAGAATGCTTGTCAATATGTGTTTTCTGTGTCTGATTGGATGAATTCTAGTCTGAGATGATTTTATGTATTGCTGTATGAGCCCTGTTGAAGGAGACATTTTTTGGTGTGGATCAGTGAGCTGTCATGTCTCCATTTTGTATTTTGAGACTGATGTGCTGGAAATAAAAGCAAAAATCTCTTCACTGGTCTGGTTACCATGTTATCCATATTTGGATATTTTGCCGCGGCCTAGTGGGTTCCTTTTTTAAGGCGTGGGTTCCTGACACCATTGGACTTATACCTGTCCCGTCCCCCGCATATTGCTGCCCCGTGTGAGGACGTAGAATAGAAGAAAAACAAAGAAAAATCATGGAAGCACCAGCCGCGGAGACCCAAGTGTTAACAAGGAGGACACTGTATCATCTCTCCCGCCGAAACCAAGAAAATTGTAAGTAGCTTATCTCGGGAGAGCGCTTGGGTGACGTTGGGAGGAAAAATAGAGAAAAAGAAAATTATTAAAAGAGCACAAAAATGGGAACGAATTTATCAGAAGTTGAATGGGATGTTTTTCATCAATTAGAGACAATGTTACAAGAAAAAGGTCACTCTGAAATTTCAAAAACTGAGCTTAAAAACTTACTTATCTGGGTTAAAGCGAATACGCAAGATTTAAATCTGCAGTCTGCTTTTTCTTTTCATTTTTGGGATCAGATAAACTGGAGAATCTATAATCTAGTCTCTCTCAAAAAAGATGAAAGCTTAAGAGAACTTGTGCCGGTTTGTAGTGCGCTGTTGTAGTGCTTTTTTAAACAAAGTGATAAAAATAAGATCAACTTGGACTCAGAAAACAGAGCTTCTGGTTCTATCTCACGAAATTCCAGTAAACCAGAGACTGTGTGTGTATCGGAGAATGTTACAAGTGTTGTTGCAAATGCTGAAAGTATTGCTTTGAACTCTGTTGAACAAAATCTTTCTTCTCTCTCTCTGGGAAAAAATGAGACTCTTTCGGACTTTTCTTCGCGTTGTTCTGTTAATGTAAAAATATGTGACTCTTGTAAGGGGGATGGAACAAAGTGTGTAAAAGATGGAAATGAAAAAGTGACTGTACTTCCTAAAATTGTTTGTGCAGGGACACTGAAACCTGAATTGGATTCTGTTGGGCCTGGGGTGGAGGCTGAGGTGGCTGCTTCCACTCGGGAAATTGTGGTTCCAGGGAACTCTTTTTCAGTTAAGCAAAACCATGGTTGTTCTGGTGTTTGTCAATCTATAGATACAGAGAAAGAAAAATTGGCTTTAAGGGTGGAGTCCTTTGAAAGGAAGAGATGGAAGAAACTCGCGACTGTGTTGTTGCTGAAATTCAAAAAGCTGGACTTGAAATCTCTGCAACGAAAATTCAACAAGTTTCACCTTAGAAGTACCTGGGATGGAAGATGACTGAGACGACAAGAACACCACAAAAAATTCAGATCCGAACCAGAGTCAACAACCTACAAGAGTTACAACAACTTCTAGGAGAAATCAACTGGGTCAGACCGATGTTGGGAATCACCAATGATGAACTGAGTCCGCTCTTCCATTTGCTGAGAGGAAGTTGCGACATCACTTCGCCAAGAACTTTAACCCCTGAAGCTCGTGCTGCTCTCGACAAAGTCACAGAAGCTCTTCAAAAAAAAAGACAAGCTCATCGCTGCGTTGCTGAAAATCCTTTCTTTCTTGCAATCTTAGGAGAGAAGAAGCAGCTTTGTGGTCTCATTTTCCAGTGGGATTCCACAGAACAAGATCCTTTGTTAATAATGGAATGGGATTTTCCTCCCTACAGGTTTTCAAAGACCATTTGCTCAGTTTTAGAAATGATTGCATACATTATAATTAAGGCTAGAACCAGATTGTTAACTTTGGCAGGTCAAGAATTTTCAGTTATCTATTTGCCATTGAAAAATGATTATTTCAATTGGGCAATGCAAAATTCTGATGATTTACAATATGCATTCTTAGGTTTTCCAGGTGTTTGTTCCATACACTATCCAGCTCACAAACTACTGCAAGCAAAATTGAGTTTCAGAGAAAAACCTAAATTGAGTGAAGAACCTTTACATGCTGTGACTCTCTTCACTGATGGCTCTGGTAAAAGCCACAAGTCCGTTGTGACTTGGTTTAATCAAAAGACTAATGTTTGGGAATCTGATATTCAAACAGTAGAGGGATCCCCTCAAATTGTTGAGCCTGCTGCAGTAGTTTGAGCTTTTCAGCTCTTTCCTCAGCCTTTTAATTTGGTCACAGATTCTGCTTATGTTGCTAATGTAGTCAGGAGAATAGAAGGTTCCATTTTAAAGGATGTTAGTAATGAAACTTTACATCGTTGGCTTTCATGTCTTTTTATAACTTTGCAATATAGAACTAATCCACATTTTGTTTCTCACATTAGGGCGCATTCTTCGCTTCCTGGATTTTTAGTGGAAGGAAATGCAAGAGCGGACAAGCTGACAATGGTCATTTCTAACACATTGCCAAATAGTTTTGAACAAGCAAAATTGAGTCGTGCCTTTTTCCACCAAAATGCACAAGCACTCATGCAAATGTTCCAAATCACTTAAAGTCAAGCTAAAGCTATCATTCATACTTGCCCTGACTGTCAATTGGTACAACCTCCTGTTTCTACAGGAGCAATCAACCCCCGAGGCTTACAAAGCCTACAGTTGTGGCAAACAGATGTTACTAAATAGCCTTCTTTTGGTAAATTTAAAAATATTCATGTTTCCATAGACACGTTCTCTGGTGCAGTTTTTGCTTCCCTTCACACAAGTGATACTGGCAGCCATGCCTGTCATCATTTCCTGCAAGCTTTTGCTTCATTGGGTATACCCCAAGAAGTAAAAACTGACAATGGCCCCGCATACATATCTCAAAAATTGGCCACATTTTTAAATGAATGGGGTGTTCGACACATTTTTGGTATTCCCCACTCTCCCACAAGCCAAGCAATCATTGAAAGAACACATCAAACCTTAAAACGCATATTAGATCAACAGAGAGGGGGAACGGAAATCACCCCACAGATGAGACTGAGTAAGGCTTTGTATGTTTTTAATTTTCTAAATAGTAAAAGTACAGAACCAGATCCACCAATCTTTAGACACTTTTCAAATAGCACACAGGCAAAACTGAAAGAACATCCTCCTCTTCTAATTAGAAACCCTGACTCTGGACAGATGGAAGGTCCGTTTCAATTAATAACGTGGGGCAAAGGGTATGCTTCTATTTCCACAGGTGCTGGAAGAATTAAGTGGGTTCCTGCCAAAAACGTCAAACCGTATCGCACTTCAGAACCTGTTGTCGAGCCTAGAACTGAGGAAGCGAGTACGCAGACGTAGACCGAATGGAAGGATCCCGGGTCTCGCCTGACGCCTCTTGTGCCTGACGTTCATTGTGCATCGGTGGAACCCGTGAACTCTGATTTTGTGCCAATTTTTATTTATGAGTATACGAATGAAATGCTGAATGTTTGTTTAACAAAGCTAATTTTTGGCTGAAAATTTAGGTTCTTGTTTTGGTTTAGAAAGAATTCTGCCAAAACTTAGTTCTTGAAAGAGATGGGGCAGAATCAAATGGTATACTTGTTTTGCTTGATTTTAATTGTTTTTTGTCGTGCAGATTTGCCTGAGGATCAACCGAAGACGAATGTTTGGGTGACCTTAGCCAAGGCTGCCAGATCGGATACTATATGTCTGTCTAATTCGGAACCAGAAAAGCCTTTCTCAACCTGTTTGGTTGGTGTGCCAGTGAAAGAGTTTCCTTTGGTCAGAAAAGAATCCAATGGTAAACCAGGTGGAATTGACAATGGAAACAGTCCTTCCTTCAATTGGAACATTTGTTCCAAGAAACTTCTCAGGGCAGCAAATGTTTCAAACAGTTGGGATGTGTTTCTACAGACGGACCAATCTCCACGGCAATTGCCAAAAGGGTATTGGATCATTTGCGGAGACAGAGGTTGGCAAGGCATTCCAGCCCACCTTGAAGGTGGCCCTTGCAGCATTGGTATGCTTACCATAATTGCCCCCACTGCCAAAGCAGTGATGAAAAAGAAACAAAGGAAAACGAGAGCTGTTCCTCATTATGATGAGAACTGTCAGAGTGATTTTATGCCTTGGAATGCCGCCAGAAGGGTTTCAGCAGGTATATTTCTACCCCAATTGGCTTCAGCTGTGGCATTGAGACAATTAGATCGAGTTGGATGTTGGCTGAGCAAACAAGCTAATGCCACATCCTCCGCAATCAGTGATATGTTGACCAATGTTGATAGTATTAGACATGCTACTCTTCAAAACAGAGCAGCCATTGATTTTCTCTTACTGGCACAAGGACATGGTTGTGAGGAATTGGAAGGTTTGTGTTGTATGAATTTGTCTGATCATTCTGAATCCATTCACAAAAGCATTCAAAAATTAAAGGATCTGACAGCCCAAATTAAAGAAGACAGAGGTTCCTGGTTGGATGATTTGTATCAAAATTGCAGTTTTGCACCTTGGCTAAGGCAACTTTGCAAGATAGGTCTTTACATATTAGGTGTTCTAATACTGATATTGATAGTGGTACCTTGTATACTCTGTTGTGTTCGGCGAATGATGAACAAAACAGTCCGAGAAGTTTTTGTCATTCAAGCAGGAGAATTAGGAAGTAGAAGCACAGAGAGTGTACGAAATCTCACGAAAGCAGTAGATGAGGGTATTGACATGAACGAAGGTTTTGAATTAAGGCCTTGGAATCGACCAGAGTTTTTTGAACGATGCCTTGTGACTGTTGCCAAACATATCTCTTTCAGGGATTGGGTCTTCACAGCATTAAGTTGCTGTGCCGTAATATAGCGATGCTTCAGTTTAGTGAAAATAGGTCTTCAGCAGATAATAAGCAGAAATTTTGCAATAGAGCTATGAAACGCACATAGCAAGCGACAAGAAAATGAAAGCTTCTGGGTCAAACAGAGAGGGGGAAATGTTGGAATCCATAAGGTTAGAGGATTTTTAAGAAATGGTTAAAAAGAAGTATGTAGGCCTTAGACTGGAGTTTTGTTAGCATTGCAGAAAAGTTTCCCATGCAAGCAGAAAAAGTTTTCCATGCAAGCAGAAAAGTTTCCCAAGCAGTAGACGTGACAAATAACAATAGGCTTCTGTAGAATTGGCTTTAGGATGGCAACAAGGTTATTTAATGTATATCTTTAGAAGGTTAGCATGAATAGAACTCTGTTCTTTGTCTCTTATCAACTAGTCTTTGTTTTAGCTACGATTACCTATGTTTTATAAGATTGGATAGAATGCTTGTCAAGATGTGTTTTCTGTGTCTGATTGGATGAATTCTAGTCTGAGATGATTTTATGTATTGCTGTATGAGCCCTGTTGAAGGAGACATTTTTTGGTGTGGATCAGTGAGCTGTCATGTCTCCATTTTGTATTTTGAGACTGATGTGCTGGAAATAAAAGCAAAAATCTCTTCACTGGTCTGGTTACCATGTTATCCATATTTGGATATTTTGCCGCGGCCTAGTGGGTTCCTTTTTTAAGGCGTGGGTTCCTGACACCATTGGACTTATACCTGTCCCGTCCCCCGCATATTGCTGCCCCGTGTGAGGACGTAGAATAGAAGAAAAACAAAGAAAAATCGTGGAAGCACCAGCCGCGGAGACCCAAGTGTTAACAAGGAGGACACTGTATCATCTCTCCCGCCGAAACCAAGAAAATTGTAAGTAGCTTATCTCGGGAGAGCGCTTGGGTGACGTTGGGAGGAAAAATAGAGAAAAAGAAAATTATTAAAAGAGCACAAAAATGGGAACGAATTTATCAGAAGTTGAATGGGATGTTTTTCATCAATTAGAGACAATGTTACAAGAAAAAGGTCACTCTGAAATTTCAAAAACTGAGCTTAAAAACTTACTTATCTGGGTTAAAGCGAATACGCAAGATTTAAATCTGCAGTCTGCTTTTTCTTTTCATTTTTGGGATCAGATAAACTGGAGAATCTATAATCTAGTCTCTCTCAAAAAAGATGAAAGCTTAAGAGAACTTGTGCCGGTTTGTAGTGCGCTGTTGTAGTGCTTTTTTAAACAAAGTGATAAAAATAAGATCAACTTGGACTCAGAAAACAGAGCTTCTGGTTCTATCTCACGAAATTCCAGTAAACCAGAGACTGTGTGTGTATCGGAGAATGTTACAAGTGTTGTTGCAAATGCTGAAAGTATTGCTTTGAACTCTGTTGAACAAAATCTTTCTTCTCTCTCTCTGGGAAAAAATGAGACTCTTTCGGACTTTTCTTCGCGTTGTTCTGTTAATGTAAAAATATGTGACTCTTGTAAGGGGGATGGAACAAAGTGTGTAAAAGATGGAAATGAAAAAGTGACTGTACTTCCTAAAATTGTTTGTGCAGGGACACTGAAACCTGAATTGGATTCTGTTGGGCCTGGGGTGGAGGCTGAGGTGGCTGCTTCCACTCGGGAAATTGTGGTTCCAGGGAACTCTTTTTCAGTTAAGCAAAACCATGGTTGTTCTGGTGTTTGTCAATCTATAGATACAGAGAAAGAAAAATTGGCTTTAAGGGTGGAGTCCTTTGAAAGGAAGAGATGGAAGAAACTCGTGACTGTGTTGTTGCTGAAATTGAAAAAGCTGGACTTGAAATCTCTGCAACGAAAATTCAACAAGTTTCACCTTAGAAGTACCTGGGATGGAAGATGACTGAGACGACAAGAACACCACAAAAAATTCAGATCCGAACCAGAGTCAACAACCTACAAGAGTTACAACAACTTCTAGGAGAAAT
The DNA here is from genome assembly GCF_028018845.1 of Melospiza georgiana. Lineage (NCBI taxonomy): Eukaryota > Metazoa > Chordata > Aves > Passeriformes > Passerellidae > Melospiza > Melospiza georgiana. Next base: position 31,490,978 of record NC_080464.1, on the reverse strand, counting down.
CAACTGGGTCAGACCGATGTTGGGAATCACCAATGATGAACTGAGTCCGCTCTTCCATTTGCTGAGAGGAAGTTGCGACATCACTTCGCCAAGAACTTTAACCCCTGAAGCTCGTGCTGCTCTCGACAAAGTCACAGAAGCTCTTCAAAAAAAAAGACAAGCTCATCGCTGCGTTGCTGAAAATCCTTTCTTTCTTGCAATCTTAGGAGAGAAGAAGCAGCTTTGTGGTCTCATTTTCCAGTGGGATTCCACAGAACAAGATCCTTTGTTAATAATGGAATGGGATTTTCCTCCCTACAGGTTTTCAAAGACCATTTGCTCAGTTTTAGAAATGATTGCATACATTATAATTAAGGCTAGAACCAGATTGTTAACTTTGGCAGGTCAAGAATTTTCAGTTATCTATTTGCCATTGAAAAATGATTATTTCAATTGGGCAATGCAAAATTCTGATGATTTACAATATGCATTCTTAGGTTTTCCAGGTGTTTGTTCCATACACTATCCAGCTCACAAACTACTGCAAGCAAAATTGAGTTTCAGAGAAAAACCTAAATTGAGTGAAGAACCTTTACATGCTGTGACTCTCTTCACTGATGGCTCTGGTAAAAGCCACAAGTCCGTTGTGACTTGGTTTAATCAAAAGACTAATGTTTGGGAATCTGATATTCAAACAGTAGAGGGATCCCCTCAAATTGTTGAGCCTGCTGCAGTAGTTTGAGCTTTTCAGCTCTTTCCTCAGCCTTTTAATTTGGTCACAGATTCTGCTTATGTTGCTAATGTAGTCAGGAGAATAGAAGGTTCCATTTTAAAGGATGTTAGTAATGAAACTTTACATCGTTGGCTTTCATGTCTTTTTATAACTTTGCAATATAGAACTAATCCACATTTTGTTTCTCACATTAGGGCGCATTCTTCACTTCCTGGATTTTTAGTGGAAGGAAATGCAAGAGCGGACAAGCTGACAATGGTCATTTCTAACACATTGCCAAATAGTTTTGAACAAGCAAAATTGAGTCGTGCCTTTTTCCACCAAAATGCACAAGCACTCATGCAAATGTTCCAAATCACTTAAAGTCAAGCTAAAGCTATCATTCATACTTGCCCTGACTGTCAATTGGTACAACCTCCTGTTTCTACAGGAGCAATCAACCCCCGAGGCTTACAAAGCCTACAGTTGTGGCAAACAGATGTTACTAAATAGCCTTCTTTTGGTAAATTTAAAAATATTCATGTTTCCATAGACACGTTCTCTGGTGCAGTTTTTGCTTCCCTTCACACAAGTGATACTGGCAGCCATGCCTGTCATCATTTCCTGCAAGCTTTTGCTTCATTGGGTATACCCCAAGAAGTAAAAACTGACAATGGCCCCGCATACATATCTCAAAAATTGGCCACATTTTTAAATGAATGGGGTGTTCGACACATTTTTGGTATTCCCCACTCTCCCACAAGCCAAGCAATCATTGAAAGAACACATCAAACCTTAAAACGCATATTAGATCAACAGAGAGGGGGAACGGAAATCACCCCACAGATGAGACTGAGTAAGGCTTTGTATGTTTTTAATTTTCTAAATAGTAAAAGTACAGAACCAGATCCACCAATCTTTAGACACTTTTCAAATAGCACACAGGCAAAACTGAAAGAACATCCTCCTCTTCTAATTAGAAACCCTGACTCTGGACAGATGGAAGGTCCGTTTCAATTAATAACGTGGGGCAAAGGGTATGCTTCTATTTCCACAAGGTGCTGGAAGAATTAAGTGGGTTCCTGCCAAAAACGTCAAACCGTATCGCACTTCAGAACCTGTTGTCGAGCCTAGAACTGAGGAAGCGAGTACGCAGACGTAGACCGAATGGAAGGATCCCGGGTCTCGCCTGACGCCTCTTGTGCCTGACGTTCATTTTGCATCGGTGGAACCCGTGAACTCTGATTTTGTGCCAATTTTTATTTATGAGTATACGAATGAAATGCTGAATGTTTGTTTAACAAAGCTAATTTTTGGCTGAAAATTTAGGTTCTTGTTTTGGTTTAGAAAGAATTCTGCCAAAACTTAGTTCTTGAAAGAGATGGGGCAGAATCAAATGGTATACTTGTTTTGCTTGATTTTAATTGTTTTTTGTCGTGCAGATTTGCCTGAGGATCAACCGAAGACGAATGTTTGGGTGACCTTAGCCAAGGCTGCCAGATCGGATACTATATGTCTGTCTAATTCGGAACCAGAAAAGCCTTTCTCAACCTGTTTGGTTGGTGTGCCAGTGAAAGAGTTTCCTTTGGTCAGAAAAGAATCCAATGGTAAACCAGGTGGAATTGACAATGGAAACAGTCCTTCCTTCAATTGGAACATTTGTTCCAAGAAACTTCTCAGGGCAGCAAATGTTTCAAACAGTTGGGATGTGTTTCTACAGACGGACCAATCTCCACGGCAATTGCCAAAAGGGTATTGGATCATTTGCGGAGACAGAGGTTGGCAAGGCATTCCAGCCCACCTTGAAGGTGGCCCTTGCAGCATTGGTATGCTTACCATAATTGCCCCCACTGCCAAAGCAGTGATGAAAAAGAAACAAAGGAAAACGAGAGCTGTTCCTCATTATGATGAGAACTGTCAGAGTGATTTTATGCCTTGGAATGCCGCCAGAAGGGTTTCAGCAGGTATATTTCTACCCCAATTGGCTTCAGCTGTGGCATTGAGACAATTAGATCGAGTTGGATGTTGGCTGAGCAAACAAGCTAATGCCACATCCTCCGCAATCAGTGATATGTTGACCAATGTTGATAGTATTAGACATGCTACTCTTCAAAACAGAGCAGCCATTGATTTTCTCTTACTGGCACAAGGACATGGTTGTGAGGAATTGGAAGGTTTGTGTTGTATGAATTTGTCTGATCATTCTGAATCCATTCACAAAAGCATTCAAAAATTAAAGGATCTGACAGCCCAAATTAAAGAAGACGGAGGTTCCTGGTTGGATGATTTGTATCAAAATTGCAGTTTTGCACCTTGGCTAAGGCAACTTTGCAAGATAGGTCTTTACATATTAGGTGTTCTAATACTGATATTGATAGTGGTACCTTGTATACTCTGTTGTGTTCGGCGAATGATGAACAAAACAGTCCGAGAAGTTTTTGTCATTCAAGCAGGAGAATTAGGAAGTAGAAGCACAGAGAGTGTACGAAATCTCACGAAAGCAGTAGATGAGGGTATTGACATGAACGAAGGTTTTGAATTAAGGCCTTGGAATCGACCAGAGTTTTTTGAACGATGCCTTGTGACTGTTGCCAAACATATCTCTTTCAGGGATTGGGTCTTCACAGCATTAAGTTGCTGTGCCGTAATATAGCGATGCTTCAGTTTAGTGAAAATAGGTCTTCAGCAGATAATAAGCAGAAATTTTGCAATAGAGCTATGAAACGCACATAGCAAGCGACAAGAAAATGAAAGCTTCTGGGTCAAACAGAGAGGGGGAAATGTTGGAATCCATAAGGTTAGAGGATTTTTAAGAAATGGTTAAAAAGAAGTATGTAGGCCTTAGACTGGAGTTTTGTTAGCATTGCAGAAAAGTTTCCCATGCAAGCAGAAAAAGTTTTCCATGCAAGCAGAAAAGTTTCCCAAGCAGTAGACGTGACAAATAACAATAGGCTTCTGTAGAATTTGCTTTAGGATGGCAACAAGGTTATTTAATGTATATCTTTAGAAGGTTAGCATGAATAGAACTCTGTTCTTTGTCTCTTATCAACTAGTCTTTGTTTTAGCTACGATTACCTATGTTTTATAAGATTGGATAGAATGCTTGTCAAGATGTGTTTTCTGTGTCTGATTGGATGAATTCTAGTCTGAGATGATTTTATGTATTGCTGTATGAGCCCTGTTGAAGGAGACATTTTTTGGTGTGGATCAGTGAGCTGTCATGTCTCCATTTTGTATTTTGAGACTGATGTGCTGGAAATAAAAGCAAAAATCTCTTCACTGGTCTGGTTACCATGTTATCCATATTTGGATATTTTGCCGCGGCCTAGTGGGTTCCTTTTTTAAGGCGTGGGTTCCTGACACCATTGGACTTATACCTGTCCCGTCCCCCGCATATTGCTGCCCCGTGTGAGGACGTAGAATAGAAGAAAAACAAAGAAAAATCGTGGAAGCACCAGCCGCGGAGACCCAAGTGTTAACAAGGAGGACACTGTATCATCTCTCCCGCCGAAACCAAGAAAATTGTAAGTAGCTTATCTCGGGAGAGCGCTTGGGTGACGTTGGGAGGAAAAATAGAGAAAAAGAAAATTATTAAAAGAGCACAAAAATGGGAACGAATTTATCAGAAGTTGAATGGGATGTTTTTCATCAATTAGAGACAATGTTACAAGAAAAAGGTCACTCTGAAATTTCAAAAACTGAGCTTAAAAACTTACTTATCTGGGTTAAAGCGAATACGCAAGATTTAAATCTGCAGTCTGCTTTTTCTTTTCATTTTTGGGATCAGATAAACTGGAGAATCTATAATCTAGTCTCTCTCAAAAAAGATGAAAGCTTAAGAGAACTTGTGCCGGTTTGTAGTGCGCTGTTGTAGTGCTTTTTTAAACAAAGTGATAAAAATAAGATCAACTTGGACTCAGAAAACAGAGCTTCTGGTTCTATCTCACGAAATTCCAGTAAACCAGAGACTGTGTGTGTATCGGAGAATGTTACAAGTGTTGTTGCAAATGCTGAAAGTATTGCTTTGAACTCTGTTGAACAAAATCTTTCTTCTCTCTCTCTGGGAAAAAATGAGACTCTTTCGGACTTTTCTTCGCGTTGTTCTGTTAATGTAAAAATATGTGACTCTTGTAAGGGGGATGGAACAAAGTGTGTAAAAGATGGAAATGAAAAAGTGACTGTACTTCCTAAAATTGTTTGTGCAGGGACACTGAAACCTGAATTGGATTCTGTTGGGCCTGGGGTGGAGGCTGAGGTGGCTGCTTCCACTCGGGAAATTGTGGTTCCAGGGAACTCTTTTTCAGTTAAGCAAAACCATGGTTGTTCTGGTGTTTGTCAATCTATAGATACAGAGAAAGAAAAATTGGCTTTAAGGGTGGAGTCCTTTGAAAGGAAGAGATGGAAGAAACTCGCGACTGTGTTGTTGCTGAAATTCAAAAAGCTGGACTTGAAATCTCTGCAACGAAAATTCAACAAGTTTCACCTTAGAAGTACCTGGGATGGAAGATGACTGAGACGACAAGAACACCACAAAAAATTCAGATCCGAACCAGAGTCAACAACCTACAAGAGTTACAACAACTTCTAGGAGAAATCAACTGGGTCAGACCGATGTTGGGAATCACCAATGATGAACTGAGTCCGCTCTTCCATTTGCTGAGAGGAAGTTGCGACATCACTTCGCCAAGAACTTTAACCCCTGAAGCTCGTGCTGCTCTCGACAAAGTCACAGAAGCTCTTCAAAAAAAAAGACAAGCTCATCGCTGCGTTGCTGAAAATCCTTTCTTTCTTGCAATCTTAGGAGAGAAGAAGCAGCTTTGTGGTCTCATTTTCCAGTGGGATTCCACAGAACAAGATCCTTTGTTAATAATGGAATGGGATTTTCCTCCCTACAGGTTTTCAAAGACCATTTGCTCAGTTTTAGAAATGATTGCATACATTATAATTAAGGCTAGAACCAGATTGTTAACTTTGGCAGGTCAAGAATTTTCAGTTATCTATTTGCCATTGAAAAATGATTATTTCAATTGGGCAATGCAAAATTCTGATGATTTACAATATGCATTCTTAGGTTTTCCAGGTGTTTGTTCCATACACTATCCAGCTCACAAACTACTGCAAGCAAAATTGAGTTTCAGAGAAAAACCTAAATTGAGTGAAGAACCTTTACATGCTGTGACTCTCTTCACTGATGGCTCTGGTAAAAGCCACAAGTCCGTTGTGACTTGGTTTAATCAAAAGACTAATGTTTGGGAATCTGATATTCAAACAGTAGAGGGATCCCCTCAAATTGTTGAGCCTGCTGCAGTAGTTTGAGCTTTTCAGCTCTTTCCTCAGCCTTTTAATTTGGTCACAGATTCTGCTTATGTTGCTAATGTAGTCAGGAGAATAGAAGGTTCCATTTTAAAGGATGTTAGTAATGAAACTTTACATCGTTGGCTTTCATGTCTTTTTATAACTTTGCAATATAGAACTAATCCACATTTTGTTTCTCACATTAGGGCGCATTCTTCACTTCCTGGATTTTTAGTGGAAGGAAATGCAAGAGCGGACAAGCTGACAATGGTCATTTCTAACACATTGCCAAATAGTTTTGAACAAGCAAAATTGAGTCGTGCCTTTTTCCACCAAAATGCACAAGCACTCATGCAAATGTTCCAAATCACTTAAAGTCAAGCTAAAGCTATCATTCATACTTGCCCTGACTGTCAATTGGTACAACCTCCTGTTTCTACAGGAGCAATCAACCCCCGAGGCTTACAAAGCCTACAGTTGTGGCAAACAGATGTTACTAAATAGCCTTCTTTTGGTAAATTTAAAAATATTCATGTTTCCATAGACACGTTCTCTGGTGCAGTTTTTGCTTCCCTTCACACAAGTGATACTGGCAGCCATGCCTGTCATCATTTCCTGCAAGCTTTTGCTTCATTGGGTATACCCCAAGAAGTAAAAACTGACAATGGCCCCGCATACATATCTCAAAAATTGGCCACATTTTTAAATGAATGGGGTGTTCGACACATTTTTGGTATTCCCCACTCTCCCACAAGCCAAGCAATCATTGAAAGAACACATCAAACCTTAAAACGCATATTAGATCAACAGAGAGGGGGAACGGAAATCACCCCACAGATGAGACTGAGTAAGGCTTTGTATGTGTATAATTTTCTAAATAGTAAAAGTACAGAACCAGATCCACCAATCTTTAGACACTTCTCAAATAGCACACAGGCAAAACTGAAAGAACATCCTCCTCTTCTAATTAGAAACCCTGACTCTGGACAGATGGAAGGTCCGTTTCAATTAATAACGTGGGGCAAAGGGTATGCTTCTATTTCCACAAGGTGCTGGAAGAATTAAGTGGGTTCCTGCCAAAAACGTCAAACCGTATCGCACTTCAGAACCTGTTGTCGAGCCTAGAACTGAGGAAGCGAGTACGCAGACGTAGACCGAATGGAAGGATCCCGGGTCTCGCCTGACGCCTCTTGTGCCTGACGTTCATTGTGCATCGGTGGAACCTGTGAACTCTGATTTTGTGCCAATTTTTATTTATGAGTATACGAATGAAATGCTGAATGTTTGTTTAACAAAGCTAATTTTTGGCTGAAAATTTAGGTTCTTGTTTTGGTTTAGAAAGAATTCTGCCAAAACTTAGTTCTTGAAAGAGATGGGGCAGAATCAAATGGTATACTTGTTTTGCTTGATTTTAATTGTTTTTTGTCGTGCAGATTTGCCTGAGGATCAACCGAAGACGAATGTTTGGGTGACCTTAGCCAAGGCTGCCAGATCGGATACTATATGTCTGTCTAATTCGGAACCAGAAAAGCCTTTCTCAACCTGTTTGGTTGGTGTGCCAGTGAAAGAGTTTCCTTTGGTCAGAAAAGAATCCAATGGTAAACCAGGTGGAATTGACAATGGAAACAGTCCTTCCTTCAATTGGAACATTTGTTCCAAGAAACTTCTCAGGGCAGCAAATGTTTCAAACAGTTGGGATGTGTTTCTACAGACGGACCAATCTCCACGGCAATTGCCAAAAGGGTATTGGATCATTTGCGGAGACAGAGGTTGGCAAGGCATTCCAGCCCACCTTGAAGGTGGCCCTTGCAGCATTGGTATGCTTACCATAATTGCCCCCACTGCCAAAGCAGTGATGAAAAAGAAACAAAGGAAAACGAGAGCTGTTCCTCATTATGATGAGAACTGTCAGAGTGATTTTATGCCTTGGAATGCCGCCAGAAGGGTTTCAGCAGGTATATTTCTACCCCAATTGGCTTCAGCTGTGGCATTGAGACAATTAGATCGAGTTGGATGTTGGCTGAGCAAACAAGCTAATGCCACATCCTCCGCAATCAGTGATATGTTGACCAATGTTGATAGTATTAGACATGCTACTCTTCAAAACAGAGCAGCCATTGATTTTCTCTTACTGGCACAAGGACATGGTTGTGAGGAATTGGAAGGTTTGTGTTGTATGAATTTGTCTGATCATTCTGAATCCATTCACAAAAGCATTCAAAAATTAAAGGATCTGACAGCCCAAATTAAAGAAGACGGAGGTTCCTGGTTGGATGATTTGTATCAAAATTGCAGTTTTGCACCTTGGCTAAGGCAACTTTGCAAGATAGGTCTTTACATATTAGGTGTTCTAATACTGATATTGATAGTGGTACCTTGTATACTCTGTTGTGTTCGGCGAATGATGAACAAAACAGTCCGAGAAGTTTTTGTCATTCAAGCAGGAGAATTAGGAAGTAGAAGCACAGAGAGTGTACGAAATCTCACGAAAGCAGTAGATGAGGGTATTGACATGAACGAAGGTTTTGAATTAAGGCCTTGGAATCGACCAGAGTTTTTTGAACGATGCCTTGTGACTGTTGCCAAACATATCTCTTTCAGGGATTGGGTCTTCACAGCATTAAGTTGCTGTGCCGTAATATAGCAATGCTTCAGTTTAGTGAAAATAGGTCTTCAGCAGATAATAAGCAGAAATTTTGCAATAGAGCTATGAAACGCACATAGCAAGCGACAAGAAAATGAAAGCTTCTGGGTCAAACAGAGAGGGGGAAATGTTGGAATCCATAAGGTTAGAGGATTTTTAAGAAATGGTTAAAAAGAAGTATGTAGGCCTTAGACTGGAGTTTTGTTAGCATTGCAGAAAAGTTTCCCATGCAAGCAGAAAAAGTTTTCCATGCAAGCAGAAAAGTTTCCCAAGCAGTAGACGTGACAAATAACAATAGGCTTCTGTAGAATTGGCTTTAGGATGGCAACAAGGTTATTTAATGTATATCTTTAGAAGGTTAGCATGAATAGAACTCTGTTCTTTGTCTCTTATCAACTAGTCTTTGTTTTAGCTACGATTACCTATGTTTTATAAGATTGGATAGAATGCTTGTCAATATGTGTTTTCTGTGTCTGATTGGCTGAATTCTAGTCTGAGATGATTTTATGTATTGCTGTATGAGCCCTGTTGAAGGAGACATTTTTTGGTGTGGATCAGTGAGCTGTCATGTCTCCATTTTGTATTTTGAGACTGATGTGCTGGAAATAAAAGCAAAAATCTCTTCACTGGTCTGGTTACCATGTTATCCATATTTGGATATTTTGCCGCGGCCTAGTGGGTTCCTTTTTTAAGGCGTGGGTTCCTGACACCATTGGACTTATACCTGTCCCGTCCCCCGCATATTGCTGCCCCGTGTGAGGACGTAGAATAGAAGAAAAACAAAGAAAAATCGTGGAAGCACCAGCCGCGGAGACCCAAGTGTTAACAAGGAGGACACTGTATCATCTCTCCCGCCGAAACCAAGAAAATTGTAAGTAGCTTATCTCGGGAGAGCGCTTGGGTGACGTTGGGAGGAAAAATAGAGAAAAAGAAAATTATTAAAAGAGCACAAAAATGGGAACGAATTTATCAGAAGTTGAATGGGATGTTTTTCATCAATTAGAGACAATGTTACAAGAAAAAGGTCACTCTGAAATTTCAAAAACTGAGCTTAAAAACTTACTTATCTGGGTTAAAGCGAATACGCAAGATTTAAATCTGCAGTCTGCTTTTTCTTTTCATTTTTGGGATCAGATAAACTGGAGAATCTATAATCTAGTCTCTCTCAAAAAAGATGAAAGCTTAAGAGAACTTGTGCCGGTTTGTAGTGCGCTGTTGTAGTGCTTTTTTAAACAAAGTGATAAAAATAAGATCAACTTGGACTCAGAAAACAGAGCTTCTGGTTCTCTCTCACGAAATTCCAGTAAACCAGACTGTGTGTGTATCGGAGAATGTTACAAGTGTTGTTGCAAATGCTGAAAGTATTGCTTTGAACTCTGTTGAACAAAATCTTTCTTCTCTCTCTCTGGGAAAAAATGAGACTCTTTCGGACTTTTCTTCGCGTTGTTCTGTTAATGTAAAAATATGTGACTCTTGTAAGGGGGATGGAACAAAGTGTGTAAAAGATGGAAATGAAAAAGTGACTGTACTTCCTAAAATTGTTTGTGCAGGGACACTGAAACCTGAATTGGATTCTGTTGGGCCTGGGGTGGAGGCTGAGGTGGCTGCTTCCACTCGGGAAATTGTGGTTCCAGGGAACTCTTTTTCAGTTAAGCAAAACCATGGTTGTTCTGGTGTTTGTCAATCTATAGATACAGAGAAAGAAAAATTGGCTTTAAGGGTGGAGTCCTTTGAAAGGAAGAGATGGAAGAAACTCGCGACTGTGTTGTTGCTGAAATTCAAAAAGCTGGACTTGAAATCTCTGCAACGAAAATTCAACAAGTTTCACCTTAGAAGTACCTGGGATGGAAGATGACTGAGACGACAAGAACACCACAAAAAATTCAGATCCGAACCAGAGTCAACAACCTACAAGAGTTACAACAACTTCTAGGAGAAATCAACTGGGTCAGACCGATGTTGGGAATCACCAATGATGAACTGAGTCCGCTCTTCCATTTGCTGAGAGGAAGTTGCGACATCACTTCGCCAAGAACTTTAACCCCTGAAGCTCGTGCTGCTCTCGACAAAGTCACAGAAGCTCTTCAAAAAAAAAGACAAGCTCATCGCTGCGTTGCTGAAAATCCTTTCTTTCTTGCAATCTTAGGAGAGAAGAAGCAGCTTTGTGGTCTCATTTTCCAGTGGGATTCCACAGAACAAGATCCTTTGTTAATAATGGAATGGGATTTTCCTCCCTACAGGTTTTCAAAGACCATTTGCTCAGTTTTAGAAATGATTGCATACATTATAATTAAGGCTAGAACCAGATTGTTAACTTTGGCAGGTCAAGAATTTTCAGTTATCTATTTGCCATTGAAAAATGATTATTTCAATTGGGCAATGCAAAATTCTGATGATTTACAATATGCATTCTTAGGTTTTCCAGGTGTTTGTTCCATACACTATCCAGCTCACAAACTACTGCAAGCAAAATTGAGTTTCAGAGAAAAACCTAAATTGAGTGAAGAACCTTTACATGCTGTGACTCTCTTCACTGATGGCTCTGGTAAAAGCCACAAGTCCGTTGTGACTTGGTTTAATCAAAAGACTAATGTTTGGGAATCTGATATTCAAACAGTAGAGGGATCCCCTCAAATTGTTGAGCCTGCTGCAGTAGTTTGAGCTTTTCAGCTCTTTCCTCAGCCTTTTAATTTGGTCACAGATTCTGCTTATGTTGCTAATGTAGTCAGGAGAATAGAAGGTTCCATTTTAAAGGATGTTAGTAATGAAACTTTACATCGTTGGCTTTCATGTCTTTTTATAACTTTGCAATATAGAACTAATCCACATTTTGTTTCTCACATTAGGGCGCATTCTTCACTTCCTGGATTTTTAGTGGAAGGAAATGCAAGAGCGGACAAGCTGACAATGGTCATTTCTAACACATTGCCAAATAGTTTTGAACAAGCAAAATTGAGTCGTGCCTTTTTCCACCAAAATGCACAAGCACTCATGCAAATGTTCCAAATCACTTAAAGTCAAGCTAAAGCTATCATTCATACTTGCCCTGACTGTCAATTGGTACAACCTCCTGTTTCTACAGGAGCAATCAACCCCCGAGGCTTACAAAGCCTACAGTTGTGGCAAACAGATGTTACTAAATAGCCTTCTTTTGGTAAATTTAAAAATATTCATGTTTCCATAGACACGTTCTCTGGTGCAGTTTTTGCTTCCCTTCACACAAGTGATACTGGCAGCCATGCCTGTCATCATTTCCTGCAAGCTTTTGCTTCATTGGGTATACCCCAAGAAGTAAAAACTGACAATGGCCCCGCATACATATCTCAAAAATTGGCCACATTTTTAAATGAATGGGGTGTTCGACACATTTTTGGTATTCCCCACTCTCCCACAAGCCAAGCAATCATTGAAAGAACACATCAAACCTTAAAACGCATATTAGATCAACAGAGAGGGGGAACGGAAATCACCCCACAGATGAGACTGAGTAAGGCTTTGTATGTTTTTAATTTTCTAAATAGTAAAAGTACAGAACCAGATCCACCAATCTTTAGACACTTTTCAAATAGCACACAGGCAAAACTGAAAGAACATCCTCCTCTTCTAATTAGAAACCCTGACTCTGGACAGATGGAAGGTCCGTTTCAATTAATAACGTGGGGCAAAGGGTATGCTTCTATTTCCACAGGTGCTGGAAGAATTAAGTGGGTTCCTGCCAAAAACGTCAAACCGTATCGCACTTCAGAACCTGTTGTCGAGCCTAGAACTGAGGAAGCGAGTACGCAGACGTAGACCGAATGGAAGGATCCCGGGTCTCGCCTGACGCCTCTTGTGCCTGACGTTCATTGTGCATCGGTGGAACCCGTGAACTCTGATTTTGTGCCAATTTTTATTTATGAGTATACGAATGAAATGCTGAATGTTTGTTTAACAAAGCTAATTTTTGGCTGAAAATTTAGGTTCTTGTTTTGGTTTAGAAAGAATTCTGCCAAAACTTAGTTCTTGAAAGAGATGGGGCAGAATCAAATGGTATACTTGTTTTGCTTGATTTTAATTGTTTTTTGTCGTGCAGATTTGCCTGAGGATCAACCGAAGACGAATGTTTGGGTGACCTTAGCCAAGGCTGCCAGATCGGATACTATATGTCTGTCTAATTCGGAACCAGAAAAGCCTTTCTCAACCTGTTTGGTTGGTGTGCCAGTGAAAGAGTTTCCTTTGGTCAGAAAAGAATCCAATGGTAAACCAGGTGGAATTGACAATGGAAACAGTCCTTCCTTCAATTGGAACATTTGTTCCAAGAAACTTCTCAGGGCAGCAAATGTTTCAAACAGTTGGGATGTGTTTCTACAGACGGACCAATCTCCACGGCAATTGCCAAAAGGGTATTGGATCATTTGCGGAGACAGAGGTTGGCAAGGCATTCCAGCCCACCTTGAAGGTGGCCCTTGCAGCATTGGTATGCTTACCATAATTGCCCCCACTGCCAAAGCAGTGATGAAAAAGAAACAAAGGAAAACGAGAGCTGTTCCTCATTATGATGAGAACTGTCAGAGTGATTTTATGCCTTGGAATGCCGCCAGAAGGGTTTCAGCAGGTATATTTCTACCCCAATTGGCTTCAGCTGTGGCATTGAGACAATTAGATCGAGTTGGATGTTGGCTGAGCAAACAAGCTAATGCCACATCCTCCGCAATCAGTGATATGTTGACCAATGTTGATAGTATTAGACATGCTACTCTTCAAAACAGAGCAGCCATTGATTTTCTCTTACTGGCACAAGGACATGGTTGTGAGGAATTGGAAGGTTTGTGTTGTATGAATTTGTCTGATCATTCTGAATCCATTCACAAAAGCATTCAAAAATTAAAGGATCTGACAGCCCAAATTAAAGAAGACGGAGGTTCCTGGTTGGATGATTTGTATCAAAATTGCAGTTTTGCACCTTGGCTAAGGCAACTTTGCAAGATAGGTCTTGACATATTAGGTGTTCTAATACTGATATTGATAGTGGTACCTTGTGTACTCTGTTGTGTTCGGCGAATGATGAACAAAACAGTCCGAGAAGTTTTTGTCATTCAAGCAGGAGAATTAGGAAGTAGAAGCACAGAGAGTGTACGAAATCTCACGAAAGCAGTAGATGAGGGTATTGACATGAACGAAGGTTTTGAATTAAGGCCTTGGAATCGACCAGAGTTTTTTGAACGATGCCTTGTGACTGTTGCCAAACATATCTCTTTCAGGGATTGGGTCTTCACAGCATTAAGTTGCTGTGCCGTAATATAGCAATGCTTCAGTTTAGTGAAAATAGGTCTTCAGCAGATAATAAGCAGAAATTTTGCAATAGAGCTATGAAACGCACATAGCAAGCGACAAGAAAATGAAAGCTTCTGGGTCAAACAGAGAGGGGGAAATGTTGGAATCCATAAGGTTAGAGGATTTTTAAGAAATGGTTAAAAAGAAGTATGTAGGCCTTAGACTGGAGTTTTGTTAGCATTGCAGAAAAGTTTCCCATGCAAGCAGAAAAAGTTTTCCATGCAAGCAGAAAAGTTTCCCAAGCAGTAGACGTGACAAATAACAATAGGCTTCTGTAGAATTGGCTTTAGGATGGCAACAAGGTTATTTAATGTATATCTTTAGAAGGTTAGCATGAATAGAACTCTGTTCTTTGTCTCTTATCAACTAGTCTTTGTTTTAGCTACGATTACCTATGTTTTATAAGATTGGATAGAATGCTTGTCAATATGTGTTTTCTGTGTCTGATTGGCTGAATTCTAGTCTGAGATGATTTTATGTATTGCTGTATGAGCCCTGTTGAAGGAGACATTTTTTGGTGTGGATCAGTGAGCTGTCATGTCTCCATTTTGTATTTTGAGACTGATGTGCTGGAAATAAAAGCAAAAATCTCTTCACTGGTCTGGTTACCATGTTATCCATATTTGGATATTTTGCCGCGGCCTAGTGGGTTCCTTTTTTAAGGCGTGGGTTCCTGACACCATTGGACTTATACCTGTCCCGTCCCCCGCATATTGCTGCCCCGTGTGAGGACGTAGAATAGAAGAAAAACAAAGAAAAATCGTGGAAGCACCAGCCGCGGAGACCCAAGTGTTAACAAGGAGGACACTGTATCATCTCTCCCGCCGAAACCAAGAAAATTGTAAGTAGCTTATCTCGGGAGAGCGCTTGGGTGACGTTGGGAGGAAAAATAGAGAAAAAGAAAATTATTAAAAGAGCACAAAAATGGGAACGAATTTATCAGAAGTTGAATGGGATGTTTTTCATCAATTAGAGACAATGTTACAAGAAAAAGGTCACTCTGAAATTTCAAAAACTGAGCTTAAAAACTTACTTATCTGGGTTAAAGCGAATACGCAAGATTTAAATCTGCAGTCTGCTTTTTCTTTTCATTTTTGGGATCAGATAAACTGGAGAATCTATAATCTAGACTCTCTCAAAAAAGATGAAAGCTTAAGAGAACTTGTGCCGGTTTGTAGTGCGCTGTTGTAGTGCTTTTTTAAACAAAGTGATAAAAATAAGATCAACTTGGACTCAGAAAACAGAGCTTCTGGTTCTATCTCACGAAATTCCAGTAAACCAGAGACTGTGTGTGTATCGGAGAATGTTACAAGTGTTGTTGCAAATGCTGAAAGTATTGCTTTGAACTCTGTTGAACAAAATCTTTCTTCTCTCTCTCTGGGAAAAAATGAGACTCTTTCGGACTTTTCTTCGCGTTGTTCTGTTAATGTAAAAATATGTGACTCTTGTAAGGGGGATGGAACAAAGTGTGTAAAAGATGGAAATGAAAAAGTGACTGTACTTCCTAAAATTGTTTGTGCAGGGACACTGAAACCTGAATTGGATTCTGTTGGGCCTGGGGTGGAGGCTGAGGTGGCTGCTTCCACTCGGGAAATTGTGGTTCCAGGGAACTCTTTTTCAGTTAAGCAAAACCATGGTTGTTCTGGTGTTTGTCAATCTATAGATACAGAGAAAGAAAAATTGGCTTTAAGGGTGGAGTCCTTTGAAAGGAAGAGATGGAAGAAAGTCGCGACTGTGTTGTTGCTGAAATTCAAAAAGCTGGACTTGAAATCTCTGCAACGAAAATTCAACAAGTTTCACCTTAGAAGTACCTGGGATGGAAGATGACTGAGACGACAAGAACACCACAAAAAATTCAGATCCGAACCAGAGTCAACAACCTACAAGAGTTACAACAACTTCTAGGAGAAATCAACTGGGTCAGACCGATGTTGGGAATCACCAATGATGAACTGAGTCCGCTCTTCCATTTGCTGAGAGGAAGTTGCGACATCACTTCGCCAAGAACTTTAACCCCTGAAGCTCGTGCTGCTCTCGACAAAGTCACAGAAGCTCTTCAAAAAAAAAGACAAGCTCATCGCTGCGTTGCTGAAAATCCTTTCTTTCTTGCAATCTTAGGAGAGAAGAAGCAGCTTTGTGGTCTCATTTTCCAGTGGGATTCCACAGAACAAGATCCTTTGTTAATAATGGAATGGGATTTTCCTCCCTACAGGTTTTCAAAGACCATTTGCTCAGTTTTAGAAATGATTGCATACATTATAATTAAGGCTAGAACCAGATTGTTAACTTTGGCAGGTCAAGAATTTTCAGTTATCTATTTGCCATTGAAAAATGATTATTTCAATTGGGCAATGCAAAATTCTGATGATTTACAATATGCATTCTTAGGTTTTCCAGGTGTTTGTTCCATACACTATCCAGCTCACAAACTACTGCAAGCAAAATTGAGTTTCAGAGAAAAACCTAAATTGAGTGAAGAACCTTTACATGCTGTGACTCTCTTCACTGATGGCTCTGGTAAAAGCCACAAGTCCGTTGTGACTTGGTTTAATCAAAAGACTAATGTTTGGGAATCTGATATTCAAACAGTAGAGGGATCCCCTCAAATTGTTGAGCCTGCTGCAGTAGTTTGAGCTTTTCAGCTCTTTCCTCAGCCTTTTAATTTGGTCACAGATTCTGCTTATGTTGCTAATGTAGTCAGGAGAATAGAAGGTTCCATTTTAAAGGATGTTAGTAATGAAACTTTACATCGTTGGCTTTCATGTCTTTTTATAACTTTGCAATATAGAACTAATCCACATTTTGTTTCTCACATTAGGGCGCATTCTTCACTTCCTGGATTTTTAGTGGAAGGAAATGCAAGAGCGGACAAGCTGACAATGGTCATTTCTAACACATTGCCAAATAGTTTTGAACAAGCAAAATTGAGTCGTGCCTTTTTCCACCAAAATGCACAAGCACTCATGCAAATGTTCCAAATCACTTAAAGTCAAGCTAAAGCTATCATTCATACTTGCCCTGACTGTCAATTGGTACAACCTCCTGTTTCTACAGGAGCAATCAACCCCCGAGGCTTACAAAGCCTACAGTTGTGGCAAACAGATGTTACTAAATAGCCTTCTTTTGGTAAATTTAAAAATATTCATGTTTCCATAGACACGTTCTCTGGTGCAGTTTTTGCTTCCCTTCACACAAGTGATACTGGCAGCCATGCCTGTCATCATTTCCTGCAAGCTTTTGCTTCATTGGGTATACCCCAAGAAGTAAAAACTGACAATGGCCCCGCATACATATCTCAAAAATTGGCCACATTTTTAAATGAATGGGGTGTTCGACACATTTTTGGTATTCCCCACTCTCCCACAAGCCAAGCAATCATTGAAAGAACACATCAAACCTTAAAACGCATATTAGATCAACAGAGAGGGGGAACGGAAATCACCCCACAGATGAGACTGAGTAAGGCTTTGTATGTTTTTAATTTTCTAAATAGTAAAAGTACAGAACCAGATCCACCAATCTTTAGACACTTTTCAAATGGCACACAGGCAAAACTGAAAGAACATCCTCCTCTTCTAATTAGAAACCCTGACTCTGGACAGATGGAAGGTCCGTTTCAATTAATAACGTGGGGCAAAGGGTATGCTTCTATTTCCACAGGTGCTGGAAGAATTAAGTGGGTTCCTGCCAAAAACGTCAAACCGTATCGCACTTCAGAACCTGTTGTCGAGCCTAGAACTGAGGAAGCGAGTACGCAGACGTAGACCGAATGGAAGGATCCCGGGTCTCGCCTGACGCCTCTTGTGCCTGACGTTCATTGTGCATCGGTGGAACCCGTGAACTCTGATTTTGTGCCAATTTTTATTTATGAGTATACGAATGAAATGCTGAATGTTTGTTTAACAAAGCTAATTTTTGGCTGAAAATTTAGGTTCTTGTTTTGGTTTAGAAAGAATTCTGCCAAAACTTAGTTCTTGAAAGAGATGGGGCAGAATCAAATGGTATACTTGTTTTGCTTGATTTTAATTGTTTTTTGTCGTGCAGATTTGCCTGAGGATCAACCGAAGACGAATGTTTGGGTGACCTTAGCCAAGGCTGCCAGATCGGA
The DNA here is from genome assembly GCF_028018845.1 of Melospiza georgiana. Taxonomy (NCBI): domain Eukaryota; kingdom Metazoa; phylum Chordata; class Aves; order Passeriformes; family Passerellidae; genus Melospiza; species Melospiza georgiana. The sequence continues at coordinate 31,472,927 of NC_080464.1, read as the reverse complement.
TACTATATGTCTGTCTAATTCGGAACCAGAAAAGCCTTTCTCAACCTGTTTGGTTGGTGTGCCAGTGAAAGAGTTTCCTTTGGTCAGAAAAGAATCCAATGGTAAACCAGGTGGAATTGACAATGGAAACAGTCCTTCCTTCAATTGGAACATTTGTTCCAAGAAACTTCTCAGGGCAGCAAATGTTTCAAACAGTTGGGATGTGTTTCTACAGACGGACCAATCTCCACGGCAATTGCCAAAAGGGTATTGGATCATTTGCGGAGACAGAGGTTGGCAAGGCATTCCAGCCCACCTTGAAGGTGGCCCTTGCAGCATTGGTATGCTTACCATAATTGCCCCCACTGCCAAAGCAGTGATGAAAAAGAAACAAAGGAAAACGAGAGCTGTTCCTCATTATGATGAGAACTGTCAGAGTGATTTTATGCCTTGGAATGCCGCCAGAAGGGTTTCAGCAGGTATATTTCTACCCCAATTGGCTTCAGCTGTGGCATTGAGACAATTAGATCGAGTTGGATGTTGGCTGAGCAAACAAGCTAATGCCACATCCTCCGCAATCAGTGATATGTTGACCAATGTTGATAGTATTAGGCATGCTACTCTTCAAAACAGAGCAGCCATTGATTTTCTCTTACTGGCACAAGGACATGGTTGTGAGGAATTGGAAGGTTTGTGTTGTATGAATTTGTCTGATCATTCTGAATCCATTCACAAAAGCATTCAAAAATTAAAGGATCTGACAGCCCAAATTAAAGAAGATGGAGGTTCCTGGTTGGATGATTTGTATCAAAATTGCAGTTTTGCACCTTGGCTAAGGCAACTTTGCAAGATAGGTCTTTACATATTAGGTGTTCTAATACTGATATTGATAGTGGTACCTTGTATACTCTGTTGTGTTCGGCGAATGATGAACAAAACAGTCCGAGAAGTTTTTGTCATTCAAGCAGGAGAATTAGGAAGTAGAAGCACAGAGAGTGTACGAAATCTCACGAAAGCAGTAGATGAGGGTATTGACATGAACGAAGGTTTTGAATTAAGGCCTTGGAATCGACCAGAGTTTTTTGAACGATGCCTTGTGACTGTTGCCAAACATATCTCTTTCAGGGATTGGGTCTTCACAGCATTAAGTTGCTGTGCCGTAATATAGCGATGCTTCAGTTTAGTGAAAATAGGTCTTCAGCAGATAATAAGCAGAAATTTTGCAATAGAGCTATGAAACGCAAATAGCAAGCGACAAGAAAATGAAAGCTTCTGGGTCAAACAGAGAGGGGGAAATGTTGGAATCCATAAGGTTAGAGGATTTTTAAGAAATGGTTAAAAAGAAGTATGTAGGCCTTAGACTGGAGTTTTGTTAGCATTGCAGAAAAGTTTCCCATGCAAGCAGAAAAAGTTTTCCATGCAAGCAGAAAAGTTTCCCAAGCAGTAGACGTGACAAATAACAATAGGCTTCTGTAGAATTGGCTTTAGGATGGCAACAAGGTTATTTAATGTATATCTTTAGAAGGTTAGCATGAATAGAACTCTGTTCTTTGTCTCTTATCAACTAGTCTTTGTTTTAGCTACGATTACCTATGTTTTATAAGATTGGATAGAATGCTTGTCAAGATGTGTTTTCTGTGTCTGATTGGCTGAATTCTAGTCTGAGATGATTTTATGTATTGCTGTATGAGCCCTGTTGAAGGAGACATTTTTTGGTGTGGATCAGTGAGCTGTCATGTCTCCATTTTGTATTTTGAGACTGATGTGCTGGAAATAAAAGCAAAAATCTCTTCACTGGTCTGGTTACCATGTTATCCATATTTGGATATTTTGCCGCGGCCTAGTGGGTTCCTTTTTTAAGGCGTGGGTTCCTGACACCATTGGACTTATACCTGTCCCGTCCCCCGCATATTGCTGCCCCGTGTGAGGACGTAGAATAGAAGAAAAACAAAGAAAAATCGTGGAAGCACCAGCCGCGGAGACCCAAGTGTTAACAAGGAGGACACTGTATCATCTCTCCCGCCGAAACCAAGAAAATTGTAAGTAGCTTATCTCGGGAGAGCGCTTGGGTGACGTTGGGAGGAAAAATAGAGAAAAAGAAAATTATTAAAAGAGCACAAAAATGGGAACGAATTTATCAGAAGTTGAATGGGATGTTTTTCATCAATTAGAGACAATGTTACAAGAAAAAGGTCACTCTGAAATTTCAAAAACTGAGCTTAAAAACTTACTTATCTGGGTTAAAGCGAATACGCAAGATTTAAATCTGCAGTCTGCTTTTTCTTTTCATTTTTGGGATCAGATAAACTGGAGAATCTATAATCTAGTCTCTCTCAAAAAAGATGAAAGCTTAAGAGAACTTGTGCCGGTTTGTAGTGCGCTGTTGTAGTGCTTTTTTAAACAAAGTGATAAAAATAAGATCAACTTGGACTCAGAAAACAGAGCTTCTGGTTCTCTCTCACGAAATTCCAGTAAACCAGAGACTGTGTGTGTATCGGAGAATGTTACAAGTGTTGTTGCAAATGCTGAAAGTATTGCTTTGAACTCTGTTGAACAAAATCTTTCTTCTCTCTCTCTGGGAAAAAATGAGACTCTTTCGGACTTTTCTTCGCGTTGTTCTGTTAATGTAAAAATATGTGACTCTTGTAAGGGGGATGGAACAAAGTGTGTAAAAGATGGAAATGAAAAAGTGACTGTACTTCCTAAAATTGTTTGTGCAGGGACACTGAAACCTGAATTGGATTCTGTTGGGCCTGGGGTGGAGGCTGAGGTGGCTGCTTCCACTCGGGAAATTGTGGTTCCAGGGAACTCTTTTTCAGTTAAGCAAAACCATGGTTGTTCTGGTGTTTGTCAATCTATAGATACAGAGAAAGAAAAATTGGCTTTAAGGGTGGAGTCCTTTGAAAGGAAGAGATGGAAGAAACTCGCGACTGTGTTGTTGCTGAAATTCAAAAAGCTGGACTTGAAATCTCTGCAACGAAAATTCAACAAGTTTCACCTTAGAAGTACCTGGGATGGAAGATGACTGAGACGACAAGAACACCACAAAAAATTCAGATCCGAACCAGAGTCAACAACCTACAAGAGTTACAACAACTTCTAGGAGAAATCAACTGGGTCAGACCGATGTTGGGAATCACCAATGATGAACTGAGTCCGCTCTTCCATTTGCTGAGAGGAAGTTGCGACATCACTTCGCCAAGAACTTTAACCCCTGAAGCTCGTGCTGCTCTCGACAAAGTCACAGAAGCTCTTCAAAAAAAAAGACAAGCTCATCGCTGCGTTGCTGAAAATCCTTTCTTTCTTGCAATCTTAGGAGAGAAGAAGCAGCTTTGTGGTCTCATTTTCCAGTGGGATTCCACAGAACAAGATCCTTTGTTAATAATGGAATGGGATTTTCCTCCCTACAGGTTTTCAAAGACCATTTGCTCAGTTTTAGAAATGATTGCATACATTATAATTAAGGCTAGAACCAGATTGTTAACTTTGGCAGGTCAAGAATTTTCAGTTATCTATTTGCCATTGAAAAATGATTATTTCAATTGGGCAATGCAAAATTCTGATGATTTACAATATGCATTCTTAGGTTTTCCAGGTGTTTGTTCCATACACTATCCAGCTCACAAACTACTGCAAGCAAAATTGAGTTTCAGAGAAAAACCTAAATTGAGTGAAGAACCTTTACATGCTGTGACTCTCTTCACTGATGGCTCTGGTAAAAGCCACAAGTCCGTTGTGACTTGGTTTAATCAAAAGACTAATGTTTGGGAATCTGATATTCAAACAGTAGAGGGATCCCCTCAAATTGTTGAGCCTGCTGCAGTAGTTTGAGCTTTTCAGCTCTTTCCTCAGCCTTTTAATTTGGTCACAGATTCTGCTTATGTTGCTAATGTAGTCAGGAGAATAGAAGGTTCCATTTTAAAGGATGTTAGTAATGAAACTTTACATCGTTGGCTTTCATGTCTTTTTATAACTTTGCAATATAGAACTAATCCACATTTTGTTTCTCACATTAGGGCGCATTCTTCACTTCCTGGATTTTTAGTGGAAGGAAATGCAAGAGCGGACAAGCTGACAATGGTCATTTCTAACACATTGCCAAATAGTTTTGAACAAGCAAAATTGAGTCGTGCCTTTTTCCACCAAAATGCACAAGCACTCATGCAAATGTTCCAAATCACTTAAAGTCAAGCTAAAGCTATCATTCATACTTGCCCTGACTGTCAATTGGTACAACCTCCTGTTTCTACAGGAGCAATCAACCCCCGAGGCTTACAAAGCCTACAGTTGTGGCAAACAGATGTTACTAAATAGCCTTCTTTTGGTAAATTTAAAAATATTCATGTTTCCATAGACACGTTCTCTGGTGCAGTTTTTGCTTCCCTTCACACAAGTGATACTGGCAGCCATGCCTGTCATCATTTCCTGCAAGCTTTTGCTTCATTGGGTATACCCCAAGAAGTAAAAACTGACAATGGCCCCGCATACATATCTCAAAAATTGGCCACATTTTTAAATGAATGGGGTGTTCGACACATTTTTGGTATTCCCCACTCTCCCACAAGCCAAGCAATCATTGAAAGAACACATCAAACCTTAAAACGCATATTAGATCAACAGAGAGGGGGAACGGAAATCACCCCACAGATGAGACTGAGTAAGGCTTTGTATGTTTTTAATTTTCTAAATAGTAAAAGTACAGAACCAGATCCACCAATCTTTAGACACTTTTCAAATAGCACACAGGCAAAACTGAAAGAACATCCTCCTCTTCTAATTAGAAACCCTGACTCTGGACAGATGGAAGGTCCGTTTCAATTAATAACGTGGGGCAAAGGGTATGCTTCTATTTCCACAGGTGCTGGAAGAATTAAGTGGGTTCCTGCCAAAAACGTCAAACCGTATCGCACTTCAGAACCTGTTGTCGAGCCTAGAACTGAGGAAGCGAGTACGCAGACGTAGACCGAATGGAAGGATCCCGGGTCTCGCCTGACGCCTCTTGTGCCTGACGTTCATTGTGCATCGGTGGAACCCGTGAACTCTGATTTTGTGCCAATTTTTATTTATGAGTATACGAATGAAATGCTGAATGTTTGTTTAACAAAGCTAATTTTTGGCTGAAAATTTAGGTTCTTGTTTTGGTTTAGAAAGAATTCTGCCAAAACTTAGTTCTTGAAAGAGATGGGGCAGAATCAAATGGTATACTTGTTTTGCTTGATTTTAATTGTTTTTTGTCGTGCAGATTTGCCTGAGGATCAACCGAAGACGAATGTTTGGGTGACCTTAGCCAAGGCTGCCCGATCGGATACTATATGTCTGTCTAATTCGGAACCAGAAAAGCCTTTCTCAACCTGTTTGGTTGGTGTGCCAGTGAAAGAGTTTCCTTTGGTCAGAAAAGAATCCAATGGTAAACCAGGTGGAATTGACAATGGAAACAGTCCTTCCTTCAATTGGAACATTTGTTCCAAGAAACTTCTCAGGGCAGCAAATGTTTCAAACAGTTGGGATGTGTTTCTACAGACGGACCAATCTCCACGGCAATTGCCAAAAGGGTATTGGATCATTTGCGGAGACAGAGGTTGGCAAGGCATTCCAGCCCACCTTGAAGGTGGCCCTTGCAGCATTGGTATGCTTACCATAATTGCCCCCACTGCCAAAGCAGTGATGAAAAAGAAACAAAGGAAAACGAGAGCTGTTCCTCATTATGATGAGAACTGTCAGAGTGATTTTATGCCTTGGAATGCCGCCAGAAGGGTTTCAGCAGGTCTATTTCTACCCCAATTGGCTTCAGCTGTGGCATTGAGACAATTAGATCGAGTTGGATGTTGGCTGAGCAAACAAGCTAATGCCACATCCTCCGCAATCAGTGATATGTTGACCAATGTTGATAGTATTAGACATGCTACTCTTCAAAACAGAGCAGCCATTGATTTTCTCTTACTGGCACAAGGACATGGTTGTGAGGAATTGGAAGGTTTGTGTTGTATGAATTTGTCTGATCATTCTGAATCCATTCACAAAAGCATTCAAAAATTAAAGGATCTGACAGCCCAAATTAAAGAAGACGGAGGTTCCTGGTTGGATGATTTGTATCAAAATTGCAGTTTTGCACCTTGGCTAAGGCAACTTTGCAAGATAGGTCTTTACATATTAGGTGTTCTAATACTGATATTGATAGTGGTACCTTGTATACTCTGTTGTGTTCGGCGAATGATGAACAAAACAGTCCGAGAAGTTTTTGTCATTCAAGCAGGAGAATTAGGAAGTAGAAGCACAGAGAGTGTACGAAATCTCACGAAAGCAGTAGATGAGGGTATTGACATGAACGAAGGTTTTGAATTAAGGCCTTGGAATCGACCAGAGTTTTTTGAACGATGCCTTGTGACTGTTGCCAAACATATCTCTTTCAGGGATTGGGTCTTCACAGCATTAAGTTGCTGTGCCGTAATATAGCAATGCTTCAGTTTAGTGAAAATAGGTCTTCAGCAGATAATAAGCAGAAATTTTGCAATAGAGCTATGAAACGCAAATAGCAAGCGACAAGAAAATGAAAGCTTCTGGGTCAAACAGAGAGGGGGAAATGTTGGAATCCATAAGGTTAGAGGATTTTTAAGAAATGGTTAAAAAGAAGTATGTAGGCCTTAGACTGGAGTTTTGTTAGCATTGCAGAAAAGTTTCCCATGCAAGCAGAAAAAGTTTTCCATGCAAGCAGAAAAGTTTCCCAAGCAGTAGACGTGACAAATAACAATAGGCTTCTGTAGAATTGGCTTTAGGATGGCAACAAGGTTATTTAATGTATATCTTTAGAAGGTTAGCATGAATAGAACTCTGTTCTTTGTCTCTTATCAACTAGTCTTTGTTTTAGCTACGATTACCTATGTTTTATAAGATTGGATAGAATGCTTGTCAATATGTGTTTTCTGTGTCTGATTGGCTGAATTCTAGTCTGAGATGATTTTATGTATTGCTGTATGAGCCCTGTTGAAGGAGACATTTTTTGGTGTGGATCAGTGAGCTGTCATGTCTCCATTTTGTATTTTGAGACTGATGTGCTGGAAATAAAAGCAAAAATCTCTTCACTGGTCTGGTTACCATGTTATCCATATTTGGATATTTTGCCGCGGCCTAGTGGGTTCCTTTTTTAAGGCGTGGGTTCCTGACACCATTGGACTTATACCTGTCCCGTCCCCCGCATATTGCTGCCCCGTGTGAGGACGTAGAATAGAAGAAAAACAAAGAAAAATCGTGGAAGCACCAGCCGCGGAGACCCAAGTGTTAACAAGGAGGACACTGTATCATCTCTCCCGCCGAAACCAAGAAAATTGTAAGTAGCTTATCTCGGGAGAGCGCTTGGGTGACGTTGGGAGGAAAAATAGAGAAAAAGAAAATTATTAAAAGAGCACAAAAATGGGAACGAATTTATCAGAAGTTGAATGGGATGTTTTTCATCAATTAGAGACAATGTTACAAGAAAAAGGTCACTCTGAAATTTCAAAAACTGAGCTTAAAAACTTACTTATCTGGGTTAAAGCGAATACGCAAGATTTAAATCTGCAGTCTGCTTTTTCTTTTCATTTTTGGGATCAGATAAACTGGAGAATCTATAATCTAGTCTCTCTCAAAAAAGATGAAAGCTTAAGAGAACTTGTGCCGGTTTGTAGTGCGCTGTTGTAGTGCTTTTTTAAACAAAGTGATAAAAATAAGATCAACTTGGACTCAGAAAACAGAGCTTCTGGTTCTCTCTCACGAAATTCCAGTAAACCAGAGACTGTGTGTGTATCGGAGAATGTTACAAGTGTTGTTGCAAATGCTGAAAGTATTGCTTTGAACTCTGTTGAACAAAATCTTTCTTCTCTCTCTCTGGGAAAAAATGAGACTCTTTCGGACTTTTCTTCGCGTTGTTCTGTTAATGTAAAAATATGTGACTCTTGTAAGGGGGATGGAACAAAGTGTGTAAAAGATGGAAATGAAAAAGTGACTGTACTTCCTAAAATTGTTTGTGCAGGGACACTGAAACCTGAATTGGATTCTGTTGGGCCTGGGGTGGAGGCTGAGGTGGCTGCTTCCACTCGGGAAATTGTGGTTCCAGGGAACTCTTTTTCAGTTAAGCAAAACCATGGTTGTTCTGGTGTTTGTCAATCTATAGATACAGAGAAAGAAAAATTGGCTTTAAGGGTGGAGTCCTTTGAAAGGAAGAGATGGAAGAAACTCGCGACTGTGTTGTTGCTGAAATTCAAAAAGCTGGACTTGAAATCTCTGCAACGAAAATTCAACAAGTTTCACCTTAGAAGTACCTGGGATGGAAGATGACTGAGACGACAAGAACACCACAAAAAATTCAGATCCGAACCAGAGTCAACAACCTACAAGAGTTACAACAACTTCTAGGAGAAATCAACTGGGTCAGACCGATGTTGGGAATCACCAATGATGAACTGAGTCCGCTCTTCCATTTGCTGAGAGGAAGTTGCGACATCACTTCGCCAAGAACTTTAACCCCTGAAGCTCGTGCTGCTCTCGACAAAGTCACAGAAGCTCTTCAAAAAAAAAGACAAGCTCATCGCTGCGTTGCTGAAAATCCTTTCTTTCTTGCAATCTTAGGAGAGAAGAAGCAGCTTTGTGGTCTCATTTTCCAGTGGGATTCCACAGAACAAGATCCTTTGTTAATAATGGAATGGGATTTTCCTCCCTACAGGTTTTCAAAGACCATTTGCTCAGTTTTAGAAATGATTGCATACATTATAATTAAGGCTAGAACCAGATTGTTAACTTTGGCAGGTCAAGAATTTTCAGTTATCTATTTGCCATTGAAAAATGATTATTTCAATTGGGCAATGCAAAATTCTGATGATTTACAATATGCATTCTTAGGTTTTCCAGGTGTTTGTTCCATACACTATCCAGCTCACAAACTACTGCAAGCAAAATTGAGTTTCAGAGAAAAACCTAAATTGAGTGAAGAACCTTTACATGCTGTGACTCTCTTCACTGATGGCTCTGGTAAAAGCCACAAGTCCGTTGTGACTTGGTTTAATCAAAAGACTAATGTTTGGGAATCTGATATTCAAACAGTAGAGGGATCCCCTCAAATTGTTGAGCCTGCTGCAGTAGTTTGAGCTTTTCAGCTCTTTCCTCAGCCTTTTAATTTGGTCACAGATTCTGCTTATGTTGCTAATGTAGTCAGGAGAATAGAAGGTTCCATTTTAAAGGATGTTAGTAATGAAACTTTACATCGTTGGCTTTCATGTCTTTTTATAACTTTGCAATATAGAACTAATCCACATTTTGTTTCTCACATTAGGGCGCATTCTTCACTTCCTGGATTTTTAGTGGAAGGAAATGCAAGAGCGGACAAGCTGACAATGGTCATTTCTAACACATTGCCAAATAGTTTTGAACAAGCAAAATTGAGTCGTGCCTTTTTCCACCAAAATGCACAAGCACTCATGCAAATGTTCCAAATCACTTAAAGTCAAGCTAAAGCTATCATTCATACTTGCCCTGACTGTCAATTGGTACAACCTCCTGTTTCTACAGGAGCAATCAACCCCCGAGGCTTACAAAGCCTACAGTTGTGGCAAACAGATGTTACTAAATAGCCTTCTTTTGGTAAATTTAAAAATATTCATGTTTCCATAGACACGTTCTCTGGTGCAGTTTTTGCTTCCCTTCACACAAGTGATACTGGCAGCCATGCCTGTCATCATTTCCTGCAAGCTTTTGCTTCATTGGGTATACCCCAAGAAGTAAAAACTGACAATGGCCCCGCATACATATCTCAAAAATTGGCCACATTTTTAAATGAATGGGGTGTTCGACACATTTTTGGTATTCCCCACTCTCCCACAAGCCAAGCAATCATTGAAAGAACACATCAAACCTTAAAACGCATATTAGATCAACAGAGAGGGGGAACGGAAATCACCCCACAGATGAGACTGAGTAAGGCTTTGTATGTTTTTAATTTTCTAAATAGTAAAAGTACAGAACCAGATCCACCAATCTTTAGACACTTTTCAAATAGCACACAGGCAAAACTGAAAGAACATCCTCCTCTTCTAATTAGAAACCCTGACTCTGGACAGATGGAAGGTCCGTTTCAATTAATAACGTGGGGCAAAGGGTATGCTTCTATTTCCACAGGTGCTGGAAGAATTAAGTGGGTTCCTGCCAAAAACGTCAAACCGTATCGCACTTCAGAACCTGTTGTCGAGCCTAGAACTGAGGAAGCGAGTACGCAGACGTAGACCGAATGGAAGGATCCCGGGTCTCGCCTGACGCCTCTTGTGCCTGACGTTCATTGTGCATCGGTGGAACCCGTGAACTCTGATTTTGTGCCAATTTTTATTTATGAGTATACGAATGAAATGCTGAATGTTTGTTTAACAAAGCTAATTTTTGGCTGAAAATTTAGGTTCTTGTTTTGGTTTAGAAAGAATTCTGCCAAAACTTAGTTCTTGAAAGAGATGGGGCAGAATCAAATGGTATACTTGTTTTGCTTGATTTTAATTGTTTTTTGTCGTGCAGATTTGCCTGAGGATCAACCGAAGACGAATGTTTGGGTGACCTTAGCCAAGGCTGCCCGATCGGATACTATATGTCTGTCTAATTCGGAACCAGAAAAGCCTTTCTCAACCTGTTTGGTTGGTGTGCCAGTGAAAGAGTTTCCTTTGGTCAGAAAAGAATCCAATGGTAAACCAGGTGGAATTGACAATGGAAACAGTCCTTCCTTCAATTGGAACATTTGTTCCAAGAAACTTCTCAGGGCAGCAAATGTTTCAAACAGTTGGGATGTGTTTCTACATACGGACCAATCTCCACGGCAATTGCCAAAAGGGTATTGGATCATTTGCGGAGACAGAGGTTGGCAAGGCATTCCAGCCCACCTTGAAGGTGGCCCTTGCAGCATTGGTATGCTTACCATAATTGCCCCCACTGCCAAAGCAGTGATGAAAAAGAAACAAAGGAAAACGAGAGCTGTTCCTCATTATGATGAGAACTGTCAGAGTGATTTTATGCCTTGGAATGCCGCCAGAAGGGTTTCAGCAGGTATATTTCTACCCCAATTGGCTTCAGCTGTGGCATTGAGACAATTAGATCGAGTTGGATGTTGGCTGAGCAAACAAGCTAATGCCACATCCTCCGCAATCAGTGATATGTTGACCAATGTTGATAGTATTAGACATGCTACTCTTCAAAACAGAGCAGCCATTGATTTTCTCTTACTGGCACAAGGACATGGTTGTGAGGAATTGGAAGGTTTGTGTTGTATGAATTTGTCTGATCATTCTGAATCCATTCACAAAAGCATTCAAAAATTAAAGGATCTGACAGCCCAAATTAAAGAAGATGGAGGTTCCTGGTTGGATGATTTGTATCAAAATTGCAGTTTTGCACCTTGGCTAAGGCAACTTTGCAAGATAGGTCTTTACATATTAGGTGTTCTAATACTGATATTGATAGTGGTACCTTGTATACTCTGTTGTGTTCGGCGAATGATGAGCAAAACAGTCCGAGAAGTTTTTGTCATTCAAGCAGGAGAATTAGGAAGTAGAAGCACAGAGAGTGTACGAAATCTCACGAAAGCAGTAGATGAGGGTATTGACATGAACGAAGGTTTTGAATTAAGGCCTTGGAATCGACCAGAGTTTTTTGAACGATGCCTTGTGACTGTTGCCAAACATATCTCTTTCAGGGATTGGGTCTTCACAGCATTAAGTTGCTGTGCCGTAATATAGCAATGCTTCAGTTTAGTGAAAATAGGTCTTCAGCAGATAATAAGCAGAAATTTTGCAATAGAGCTATGAAACGCAAATAGCAAGCGACAAGAAAATGAAAGCTTCTGGGTCAAACAGAGAGGGGGAAATGTTGGAATCCATAAGGTTAGAGGATTTTTAAGAAATGGTTAAAAAGAAGTATGTAGGCCTTAGACTGGAGTTTTGTTAGCATTGCAGAAAAGTTTCCCATGCAAGCAGAAAAAGTTTTCCATGCAAGCAGAAAAGTTTCCCAAGCAGTAGACGTGACAAATAACAATAGGCTTCTGTAGAATTGGCTTTAGGATGGCAACAAGGTTATTTAATGTATATCTTTAGAAGGTTAGCATGAATAGAACTCTGTTCTTTGTCTCTTATCAACTAGTCTTTGTTTTAGCTACGATTACCTATGTTTTATAAGATTGGATAGAATGCTTGTCAAGATGTGTTTTCTGTGTCTGATTGGCTGAATTCTAGTCTGAGATGATTTTATGTATTGCTGTATGAGCCCTGTTGAAGGAGACATTTTTTGGTGTGGATCAGTGAGCTGTCATGTCTCCATTTTGTATTTTGAGACTGATGTGCTGGAAATAAAAGCAAAAATCTCTTCACTGGTCTGGTTACCATGTTATCCATATTTGGATATTTTGCCGCGGCCTAGTGGGTTCCTTTTTTAAGGCGTGGGTTCCTGACACCATTGGACTTATACCTGTCCCGTCCCCCGCATATTGCTGCCCCGTGTGAGGACGTAGAATAGAAGAAAAACAAAGAAAAATCGTGGAAGCACCAGCCGCGGAGACCCAAGTGTTAACAAGGAGGACACTGTATCATCTCTCCCGCCGAAACCAAGAAAATTGTAAGTAACTTATCTCGGGAGAGCGCTTGGGTGACGTTGGGAGGAAAAATAGAGAAAAAGAAAATTATTAAAAGAGCACAAAAATGGGAACGAATTTATCAGAAGTTGAATGGGATGTTTTTTATCAATTAGAGACAATGTTACAAGAAAAAGGTCACTCTGAAATTTCAAAAACTGAGCTTAAAAACTTACTTATCTGGGTTAAAGCGAATACGCAAGATTTAAATCTGCAGTCTGCTCTTTCTTTTCATTTTTGGGATCAGATAAACTGGAGAATCTATAATCTAGTCTCTCTCAAAAAAGATGAAAGCTTAAGAGAACTTGTGCCGGTTTGTAGTGCGCTGTTGTAGTGCTTTTTTAAACAAAGTGATAAAAATAAGATCAACTTGGACTCAGAAAACAGAGCTTCTGGTTCTCTCTCACGAAATTCCAGTAAACCAGAGACTGTGTGTGTATCGGAGAATGTTACAAGTGTTGTTGCAAATGCTGAAAGTATTGCTTTGAACTCTGTTGAACAAAATCTTTCTTCTCTCTCTCTGGGAAAAAATGAGACTCTTTCGGAATTTTCTTCGCGTTGTTCTGTTAATGTAAAAATATGTGACTCTTGTAAGGGGGATGGAACAAAGTGTGTAAAAGATGGAAATGAAAAAGTGACTGTACTTCCTAAAATTGTTTGTGCAGGGACACTGAAACCTGAATTGGATTCTGTTGGGCCTGGGGTGGAGGCTGAGGTGGCTGCTTCCACTCGGGAAATTGTGGTTCCAGGGAACTCTTTTTCAGTTAAGCAAAACCATGGTTGTTCTGGTGTTTGTCAATCTATAGATACAGAGAAAGAAAAATTGGCTTTAAGGGTGGAGTCCTTTGAAAGGAAGAGATGGAAGAAACTCGTGACTGTGTTGTTGCTGAAATTCAAAAAGCTGGACTTGAAATCTCTGCAACGAAAATTCAACAAGTTTCACCTTAGGAGTACCTGGGATGGAAGATGACTGAGACGACAAGAACACCACAAAAAATTCAGATCCGAACCAGAGTCAACAACCTACAAGAGTTACAACAACTTCTAGGAGAAATCAACTGGGTCAGACCAATGTTGGGAATCACCAATGATGAACTGAGTCCGCTCTTCCATTTGCTGAGAGGAAGTTGCGACATCACTTCGCCAAGAACTTTAACCCCTGAAGCTCGTGCTGCTCTCGACAAAGTCACAGAAGCTCTTCAAAAAAGACAAGCTCATCGCTGCGTTCCTGAAAATCCTTTCTTTCTTGCAATCTTAGGAGAGAAGAAGCAGCTTTGTGGTCTCATTTTCCAGTGGGATTCCACAGAACAAGATCCTTTGTTAATAATGGAATGGGATTTTCCTCCCTACAGGTTTTCAAAGACCATTTGCTCAGTTTTAGAAATGATTGCATACATTATAATTAAGGCTAGAACCAGATTGTTAACTTTGGCAGGTCAAGAATTTTCAGTTATCTATTTGCCATTGAAAAATGATTATTTCAATTGGGCAATGCAAAATTCTGATGATTTACAATATGCATTCTTAGGTTTTCCAGGTGTTTGTTCCATACACTATCCAGCTCACAAACTACTGCAAGCAAAATTGAGTTTCAGAGAAAAACCTAAATTGAGTGAAGAATCTTTACATGCTGTGACTCTCTTCACTGATGGCTCTGGTAAAAGCCACAAGTCCGTTGTGACTTGGTTTAATCAAAAGACTAATGTTTGGGAATCTGATATTCAAACAGTAGAGGGATCCCCTCAAATTGTTGAGCCTGCTGCAGTAGTTTGAGCTTTTCAGCTCTTTCCTCAGCCTTTTAATTTGGTCACAGATTCTGCTTATGTTGCTAATGTAGTCAGGAGAATAGAAGGTTCCATTTTAAAGGATGTTAGTAATGAAACTTTACATCGTTGGCTTTCATGTCTTTTTATAACTTTGCAATATAGAACTAATCCACATTTTGTTTCTCACATTAGGGCGCATTCTTCGCTTCCTGGATTTTTAGTGGAAGGAAATGCAAGAGCGGACAAGCTGACAATGGTCATTTCTAACACATTGCCAAATAGTTTTGAACAAGCAAAATTGAGTCGTGCCTTTTTCCACCAAAATGCACAAGCACTCATGCAAATGTTCCAAATCACTTAAAGTCAAGCTAAAGCTATCATTCATACTTGCCCTGACTGTCAATTGGTACAACCTCCTGTTTCTACAGGAGCAATCAACCCCCGAGGCTTACAAAGCCTACAGTTGTGGCAAACAGATGTTACTAAATAGCCTTCTTTTGGTAAATTTAAAAATATTCATGTTTCCATAGACACGTTCTCTGGTGCAGTTTTTGCTTCCCTTCACACAAGTGATACTGGCAGCCATGCCTGTCATCATTTCCTGCAAGCTTTTGCTTCATTGGGTATACCCCAAGAAGTAAAAACTGACAATGGCCCCGCATACATATCTCAAAAATTGGCCACATTTTTAAATGAATGGGGTGTTCGACACATTTTTGGTATTCCCCACTCTCCCACAAGCCAAGCAATCATTGAAAGAACACATCAAACCTTAAAACGCATATTAGATCAACAGAGAGGGGGAACGGAAATCACCCCACAGATGAGACTGAGTAAGGCTTTGTATGTTTTTAATTTTCTAAATAGTAAAAGTACAGAACCAGATCCACCAATCTTTAGACACTTTTCAAATAGCACACAGGCAAAACTGAAAGAACATCCTCCTCTTCTAATTAGAAACCCTGACTCTGGACAGATGGAAGGTCCGTTTCAATTAATAACGTGGGGCAAAGGGTATGCTTCTATTTCCACAGGTGCTGGAAGAATTAAGTGGGTTCCTGCCAAAAACGTCAAACCGTATCGCACTTCAGAACCTGTTGTCGAGCCTAGAACTGAGGAAGCGAGTACGCAGACGTAGACCGAATGGAAGGATCCCGGGTCTCGCCTGACGCCTCTTGTGCCTGACGTTCATTGTGCATCGGTGGAACCCGTGAACTCTGATTTTGTGCCAATTTTTATTTATGAGTATACGAATGAAATGCTGAATGTTTGTTTAACAAAGCTAATTTTTGGCTGAAAATTTAGGTTCTTGTTTTGGTTTAGAAAGAATTCTGCCAAAACTTAGTTCTTGAAAGAGATGGGGCAGAATCAAATGGTATACTTGTTTTGCTTGATTTTAATTGTTTTTTGTCGTGCAGATTTGCCTGAGGATCAACCGAAGACGAATGTTTGGGTGACCTTAGCCAAGGCTGCCAGATCGGATACTATATGTCTGTCTAATTCGGAACCAGAAAAGCCTTTCTCAACCTGTTTGGTTGGTGTGCCAGTGAAAGAGTTTCCTTTGGTCAGAAAAGAATCCAATGGTAAACCAGGTGGAATTGACAATGGAAACAGTCCTTCCTTCAATTGGAACATTTGTTCCAAGAAACTTCTCAGGGCAGCAAATGTTTCAAACAGTTGGGATGTGTTTCTACAGACGGACCAATCTCCACGGCAATTGCCAAAAGGGTATTGGATCATTTGCGGAGACAGAGGTTGGCAAGGCATTCCAGCCCACCTTGAAGGTGGCCCTTGCAGCATTGGTATGCTTACCATAATTGCCCCCACTGCCAAAGCAGTGATGAAAAAGAAACAAAGGAAAACGAGAGCTGTTCCTCATTATGATGAGAACTGTCAGAGTGATTTTATGCCTTGGAATGCCGCCAGAAGGGTTTCAGCAGGTATATTTCTACCCCAATTGGCTTCAGCTGTGGCATTGAGACAATTAGATCGAGTTGGATGTTGGCTGAGCAAACAAGCTAATGCCACATCCTCCGCAATCAGTGATATGTTGACCAATGTTGATAGTATTAGACATGCTACTCTTCAAAACAGAGCAGCCATTGATTTTCTCTTACTGGCACAAGGACATGGTTGTGAGGAATTGGAAGGTTTGTGTTGTATGAATTTGTCTGATCATTCTGAATCCATTCACAAAAGCATTCAAAAATTAAAGGATCTGACAGCCCAAATTAAAGAAGATGGAGGTTCCTGGTTGGATGATTTGTATCAAAATTGCAGTTTTGCACCTTGGCTAAGGCAACTTTGCAAGATAGGTCTTTACATATTAGGTGTTCTAATACTGATATTGATAGTGGTACCTTGTATACTCTGTTGTGTTCGGCGAATGATGAGCAAAACAGTCCGAGAAGTTTTTGTCATTCAAGCAGGAGAATTAGGAAGTAGAAGCACAGAGAGTGTACGAAATCTCACGAAAGCAGTAGATGAGGGTATTGACATGAACGAAGGTTTTGAATTAAGGCCTTGGAATCGACCAGAGTTTTTTGAACGATGCCTTGTGACTGTTGCCAAACATATCTCTTTCAGGGATTGGGTCTTCACAGCATTAAGTTGCTGTGCCGTAATATAGCAATGCTTCAGTTTAGTGAAAATAGGTCTTCAGCAGATAATAAGCAGAAATTTTGCAATAGAGCTATGAAACGCAAATAGCAAGCGACAAGAAAATGAAAGCTTCTGGGTCAAACAGAGAGGGGGAAATGTTGGAATCCATAAGGTTAGAGGATTTTTAAGAAATGGTTAAAAAGAAGTATGTAGGCCTTAGACTGGAGTTTTGTTAGCATTGCAGAAAAGTTTCCCATGCAAGCAGAAAAAGTTTTCCATGCAAGCAGAAAAGTTTCCCAAGCAGTAGACGTGACAAATAACAATAGGCTTCTGTAGAATTGGCTTTAGGATGGCAACAAGGTTATTTAATGTATATCTTTAGAAGGTTAGCATGAATAGAACTCTGTTCTTTGTCTCTTATCAACTAGTCTTTGTTTTAGCTACGATTACCTATGTTTTATAAGATTGGATAGAATGCTTGTCAAGATGTGTTTTCTGTGTCTGATTGGCTGAATTCTAGTCTGAGATGATTTTATGTATTGCTGTATGAGCCCTGTTGAAGGAGACATTTTTTGGTGTGGATCAGTGAGCTGTCATGTCTCCATTTTGTATTTTGAGACTGATGTGCTGGAAATAAAAGCAAAAATCTCTTCACTGGTCTGGTTACCATGTTATCCATATTTGGATATTTTGCCGCGGCCTAGTGGGTTCCTTTTTTAAGGCGTGGGTTCCTGACACCATTGGACTTATACCTGTCCCGTCCCCCGCATATTGCTGCCCCGTGTGAGGACGTAGAATAGAAGAAAAACAAAGAAAAATCGTGGAAGCACCAGCCGCGGAGACCCAAGTGTTAACAAGGAGGACTCTGTATCATCTCTCCCGCCGAAACCAAGAAAATTGTAAGTAGCTTATCTCGGGAGAGCGCTTGGGTGACGTTGGGAGGAAAAATAGAGAAAAAGAAAATTATTAAAAGAGCACAAAAATGGGAACAAATTTATCAGAAGTTGAATGGGATGTTTTTCATCAATTAGAGACAATGTTACAAGAAAAAGGTCACTCTGAAATTTCAAAAACTGAGCTTAAAAACTTACTTATCTGGGTTAAAGCGAATACGCAAGATTTAAATCTGCAGTCTGCTTTTTCTTTTCATTTTTGGGATTAGATAAACTGGAGAATCTATAATCTAGTCTCTCTCAAAAAAAATGAAAGCTTAAGAGAACTTGTGCCGGTTTGTAGTGCGCTGTTGTAGTGCTTTTTTAAACAAAGTGATAAAAATAAGATCAACTTGGACTCAGAAAACAGAGCTTCTGGTTCTCTCTCACGAAATTCCAGTAAACCAGAGACTGTGTGTGTATCGGAGAATGTTACAAGTGTTGTTGCAAATGCTGAAAGTATTGCTTTGAACTCTGTTGAACAAAATCTTTCTTCTCTCTCTCTGGGAAAAAATGAGACTCTTTCGGACTTTTCTTCGCGTTGTTCTGTTAATGTAAAAATATGTGACTCTTGTAAGGGGGATGGAACAAAGTGTGTAAAAGATGGAAATGAAAAAGTGACTGTACTTCCTAAAATTGTTTGTGCAGGGACACTGAAACCTGAATTGGATTCTGTTGGGCCTGGGGTGGAGGCTGAGGTGGCTGCTTCCACTCGGGAAATTGTGGTTCCAGGGAACTCTTTTTCAGTTAAGCAAAACCATGGTTGTTCTGGTGTTTGTCAATCTATAGATACAGAGAAAGAAAAATTGGCTTTAAGGGTGGAGTCCTTTGAAAGGAAGAGATGGAAGAAACTCGTGACTGTGTTGTTGCTGAAATTCAAAAAGCTGGACTTGAAATCTCTGCAACGAAAATTCAACAAGTTTCACCTTAGGAGTACCTGGGATGGAAGATGACTGAGACGACAAGAACACCACAAAAAATTCAGATCCGAACCAGAGTCAACAACCTACAAGAGTTACAACAACTTCTAGGAGAAATCAACTGGGTCAGACCGATGTTGGGAATCACCAATGATGAACTGAGTCCGCTCTTCCATTTGCTGAGAGGAAGTTGCGACATCACTTCGCCAAGAACTTTAACCCCTGAAGCTCGTGCTGCTCTCGACAAAGTCACAGAAGCTCTTCAAAAAAGACAAGCTCATCGCTGCGTTCCTGAAAATCCTTTCTTTCTTGCAATCTTAGGAGAGAAGAAGCAGCTTTGTGGTCTCATTTTCCAGTGGGATTCCACAGAACAAGATCCTTTGTTAATAATGGAATGGGATTTTCCTCCCTACAGGTTTTCAAAGACCATTTGCTCAGTTTTAGAAATGATTGCATACATTATAATTAAGGCTAGAACCAGATTGTTAACTTTGGCAGGTCAAGAATTTTCAGTTATCTATTTGCCATTGAAAAATGATTATTTCAATTGGGCAATGCAAAATTCTGATGATTTACAATATGCATTCTTAGGTTTTCCAGGTGTTTGTTCCATACACTATCCAGCTCACAAACTACTGCAAGCAAAATTGAGTTTCAGAGAAAAACCTAAATTGAGTGAAGAATCTTTACATGCTGTGACTCTCTTCACTGATGGCTCTGGTAAAAGCCACAAGTCCGTTGTGACTTGGTTTAATCAAAAGACTAATGTTTGGGAATCTGATATTCAAACAGTAGAGGGATCCCCTCAAATTGTTGAGCCTGCTGCAGTAGTTTGAGCTTTTCAGCTGTTTCCTCAGCCTTTTAATTTGGTCACAGATTCTGCTTATGTTGCTAATGTAGTCAGGAGAATAGAAGGTTCCATTTTAAAGGATGTTAGTAATGAAACTTTACATCGTTGGCTTTCATGTCTTTTTATAACTTTGCAATATAGAACTAATCCACATTTTGTTTCTCACATTAGGGCGCATTCTTCACTTCCTGGATTTTTAGTGGAAGGAAATGCAAGAGCGGACAAGCTGACAATGGTCATTTCTAACACATTGCCAAATAGTTTTGAACAAGCAAAATTGAGTCGTGCCTTTTTCCACCAAAATGCACAAGCACTCATGCAAATGTTCCAAATCACTTAAAGTCAAGCTAAAGCTATCATTCATACTTGCCCTGACTGTCAATTGGTACAACCTCCTGTTTCTACAGGAGCAATCAACCCCCGAGGCTTACAAAGCCTACAGTTGTGGCAAACAGATGTTACTAAATAGCCTTCTTTTGGTAAATTTAAAAATATTCATGTTTCCATAGACACGTTCTCTGGTGCAGTTTTTGCTTCCCTTCACACAAGTGATACTGGCAGCCATGCCTGTCATCATTTCCTGCAAGCTTTTGCTTCATTGGGTATACCCCAAGAAGTAAAAACTGACAATGGCCCCGCATACATATCTCAAAAATTGGCCACATTTTTAAATGAATGGGGTGTTCGACACATTTTTGGTATTCCCCACTCTCCCACAAGCCAAGCAATCATTGAAAGAACACATCAAACCTTAAAACGCATATTAGATCAACAGAGAGGGGGAACGGAAATCACCCTACAGATGAGACTGAGTAAGGCTTTGTATGTTTTTAATTTTCTAAATAGTAAAAGTACAGAACCAGATCCACCAATCTTTAGACACTTTTCAAATAGCACACAGGCAAAACTGAAAGAACATCCTCCTCTTCTAATTAGAAACCCTGACTCTGGACAGATGGAAGGTCCGTTTCAATTAATAACGTGGGGCAAAGGGTATGCTTCTATTTCCACAGGTGCTGGAAGAATTAAGTGGGTTCCCGCCAAAAACGTCAAACCGTATCGCACTTCAGAACCTGTTGTCGAGCCTAGAACTGAGGAAGCGAGTACGCAGACGTAGACCGAATGGAAGGATCCCGGGTCTCGCCTGACGCCTCTTGTGCCTGACGTTCATTGTGCATCGGTGGAACCCGTGAACTCTGATTTTGTGCCAATTTTTATTTATGAGTATACGAATGAAATGCTGAATGTTTGTTTAACAAAGCTAATTTTTGGCTGAAAATTTAGGTTCTTGTTTTGGTTTAGAAAGAATTCTGCCAAAACTTAGTTCTTGAAAGAGATGGGGCAGAATCAAATGGTATACTTGTTTTGCTTGATTTTAATTGTTTTTTGTCGTGCAGATTTGCCTGAGGATCAACCGAAGACGAATGTTTGGGTGACCTTAGCCAAGGCTGCCAGATCGGATACTATATGTCTGTCTAATTCGGAACCAGAAAAGCCTTTCTCAACCTGTTTGGTTGGTGTGCCAGTGAAAGAGTTTCCTTTGGTCAGAAAAGAATCCAATGGTAAACCAGGTGGAATTGACAATGGAAACAGTCCTTCCTTCAATTGGAACATTTGTTCCAAGAAACTTCTCAGGGCAGCAAATGTTTCAAACAGTTGGGATGTGTTTCTACAGACGGACCAATCTCCACGGCAATTGCCAAAAGGGTATTGGATCATTTGCGGAGACAGAGGTTGGCAAGGCATTCCAGCCCACCTTGAAGGTGGCCCTTGCAGCATTGGTATGCTTACCATAATTGCCCCCACTGCCAAAGCAGTGATGAAAAAGAAACAAAGGAAAACAAGAGCTGTTCCTCATTATGATGAGAACTGTCAGAGTGATTTTATGCCTTGGAATGCCGCCAGAAGGGTTTCAGCAGGTATATTTCTACCCCAATTGGCTTCAGCTGTGGCATTGAGACAATTAGATCGAGTTGGATGTTGGCTGAACAAACAAGCTAATGCCACATCCTCCGCAATCAGTGATATGTTGACCAATGTTGATAGTATTAGACATGCTACTCTTCAAAACAGAGCAGCCATTGATTTTCTCTTACTGGCACAAGGACATGGTTGTGAGGAATTGGAAGGTTTGTGTTGTATGAATTTGTCTGATCATTCTGAATCCATTCACAAAAGCATTCAAAAATTAAAGGATCTGACAGCCCAAATTAAAGAAGATGGAGGTTCCTGGTTGGATGATTTGTATCAAAATTGCAGTTTTGCACCTTGGCTAAGGCAACTTTGCAAGATAGGTCTTTACATATTAGGTGTTCTAATACTGATATTGATAGTGGTACCTTGTATACTCTGTTGTGTTCGGCGAATGATGAACAAAACAGTCCGAGAAGTTTTTGTCATTCAAGCAGGAGAATTAGGAAGTAGAAGCCCAGAGAGTGTACGAAATCTCACTAAAGCAGTAGATGAGGGTATTGACATGAACGAAGGTTTTGAATTAAGGCCTTGGAATCGACCAGAGTTTTTTGAACGATGCCTTGTGACTGTTGCCAAACATATCTCTTTCAGGGATTGGGTCTTCACAGCATTAAGTTGCTGTGCCGTAATATAGCAATGCTTCAGTTTAGTGAAAATAGGTCTTCAGCAGATAATAAGCAGAAATTTTGCAATAGAGCTATGAAACGCACATAGCAAGCGACAAGAAAATGAAAGCTTCTGGGTCAAACAGAGAGGGGGAAATGTTGGAATCCATAAGGTTAGAGGATTTTTAAGAAATGGTTAAAAAGAAGTATGTAGGCCTTAGACTGGAGTTTTGTTAGCATTGCAGAAAAGTTTCCCATGCAAGCAGAAAAGTTTCCCAAGCAGTAGACGTGACAAATAACAATAGGCTTCTGTAGAATTGGCTTTAGGATGGCAACAAGGTTATTTAATGTATATCTTTAGAAGGTTAGCATGAATAGAACTCTGTTCTTTGTCTCTTATCAACTAGTCTTTGTTTTAGCTACGATTACCTATGTTTTATAAGATTGGATAGAATGCTTGTCAAGATGTGTTTTCTGTGTCTGATTGGCTGAATTCTAGTCTGAGATGATTTTATGTATTGCTGTATGAGCCCTGTTGAAGGAGACATTTTTTGGTGTGGATCAGTGAGCTGTCATGTCTCCATTTTGTATTTTGAGACTGATGTGCTGGAAATAAAAGCAAAAATCTCTTCACTGGTCTGGTTACCATGTTATCCATATTTGGATATTTTGCCGCGGCCTAGTGGGTTCCTTTTTTAAGGCGTGGGTTCCTGACACCATTGGACTTATACCTGTCCCGTCCCCCGCATATTGCTGCCCCGTGTGAGGACGTAGAATAGAAGAAAAACAAAGAAAAATCGTGGAAGCACCAGCCGCGGAGACCCAAGTGTTAACAAGGAGGACTCTGTATCATCTCTCCCGCCGAAACCAAGAAAATTGTAAGTAGCTTATCTCGGGAGAGCGCTTGGGTGACGTTGGGAGGAAAAATAGAGAAAAAGAAAATTATTAAAAGAGCACAAAAATGGGAACAAATTTATCAGAAGTTGAATGGGATGTTTTTCATCAATTAGAGACAATGTTACAAGAAAAAGGTCACTCTGAAATTTCAAAAACTGAGCTTAAAAACTTACTTATCTGGGTTAAAGCGAATACGCAAGATTTAAATCTGCAGTCTGCTTTTTCTTTTCATTTTTGGGATTAGATAAACTGGAGAATCTATAATCTAGTCTCTCTCAAAAAAGATGAAAGCTTAAGAGAACTTGTGCCGGTTTGTAGTGCGCTGTTGTAGTGCTTTTTTAAACAAAGTGATAAAAATAAGATCAACTTGGACTCAGAAAACAGAGCTTCTGGTTCTATCTCACGAAATTCCAGTAAACCAGAGACTGTGTGTGTATCGGAGAATGTTACAAGTGTTGTTGCAAATGCTGAAAGTATTGCTTTGAACTCTGTTGAACAAAATCTTTCTTCTCTCTCTCTGGGAAAAAATGAGACTCTTTCGGACTTTTCTTCGCGTTGTTCTGTTAATGTAAAAATATGTGACTCTTGTAAGGGGGATGGAACAAAGTGTGTAAAAGATGGAAATGAAAAAGTGACTGTACTTCCTAAAATTGTTTGTGCAGGGACACTGAAACCTGAATTGGATTCTGTTGGGCCTGGGGTGGAGGCTGAGGTGGCTGCTTCCACTCGGGAAATTGTGGTTCCAGGGAACTCTTTTTCAGTTAAGCAAAACCATGGTTGTTCTGGTGTTTGTCAATCTATAGATACAGAGAAAGAAAAATTGGCTTTAAGGGTGGAGTCCTTTGAAAGGAAGAGATGGAAGAAACTCGTGACTGTGTTGTTGCTGAAATTCAAAAAGCTGGACTTGAAATCTCTGCAACGAAAATTCAACAAGTTTCACCTTAGAAGTACCTGGGATGGAAGATGACTGAGACGACAAGAACACCACAAAAAATTCAGATCCGAACCAGAGTCAACAACCTACAAGAGTTACAACAACTTCTAGGAGAAATCAACTGGGTCAGACCGATGTTGGGAATCACCAATGATGAACTGAGTCCGCTCTTCCATTTGCTGAGAGGAAGTTGCGACATCACTTCGCCAAGAACTTTAACCCCTGAAGCTCGTGCTGCTCTCGACAAAGTCACAGAAGCTCTTCAAAAAAGACAAGCTCATCGCTGCGTTCCTGAAAATCCTTTCTTTCTTGCAATCTTAGGAGAGAAGAAGCAGCTTTGTGGTCTCATTTTCCAGTGGGATTCCACAGAACAAGATCCTTTGTTAATAATGGAATGGGATTTTCCTCCCTACAGGTTTTCAAAGACCATTTGCTCAGTTTTAGAAATGATTGCATACATTATAATTAAGGCTAGAACCAGATTGTTAACTTTGGCAGGTCAAGAATTTTCAGTTATCTATTTGCCATTGAAAAATGATTATTTCAATTGGGCAATGCAAAATTCTGATGATTTACAATATGCATTCTTAGGTTTTCCAGGTGTTTGTTCCATACACTATCCAGCTCACAAACTACTGCAAGCAAAATTGAGTTTCAGAGAAAAACCTAAATTGAGTGAAGAATCTTTACATGCTGTGACTCTCTTCACTGATGGCTCTGGTAAAAGCCACAAGTCCGTTGTGACTTGGTTTAATCAAAAGACTAATGTTTGGGAATCTGATATTCAAACAGTAGAGGGATCCCCTCAAATTGTTGAGCCTGCTGCAGTAGTTTGAGCTTTTCAGCTGTTTCCTCAGCCTTTTAATTTGGTCACAGATTCTGCTTATGTTGCTAATGTAGTCAGGAGAATAGAAGGTTCCATTTTAAAGGATGTTAGTAATGAAACTTTACATCGTTGGCTTTCATGTCTTTTTATAACTTTGCAATATAGAACTAATCCATATTTTGTTTCTCACATTAGGGCGCATTCTTCACTTCCTGGATTTTTAGTGGAAGGAAATGCAAGAGCGGACAAGCTGACAATGGTCATTTCTAACACATTGCCAAATAGTTTTGAACAAGCAAAATTGAGTCGTGCCTTTTTCCACCAAAATGCACAAGCACTCATGCAAATGTTCCAAATCACTTAAAGTCAAGCTAAAGCTATCATTCATACTTGCCCTGACTGTCAATTGGTACAACCTCCTGTTTCTACAGGAGCAATCAACCCCCGAGGCTTACAAAGCCTACAGTTGTGGCAAACAGATGTTACTAAATAGCCTTCTTTTGGTAAATTTAAAAATATTCATGTTTCCATAGACACGTTCTCTGGTGCAGTTTTTGCTTCCCTTCACACAAGTGATACTGGCAGCCATGCCTGTCATCATTTCCTGCAAGCTTTTGCTTCATTGGGTATACCCCAAGAAGTAAAAACTGACAATGGCCCCGCATACATATCTCAAAAATTGGCCACATTTTTAAATGAATGGGGTGTTCGACACATTTTTGGTATTCCCCACTCTCCCACAAGCCAAGCAATCATTGAAAGAACACATCAAACCTTAAAACGCATATTAGATCAACAGAGAGGGGGAACGGAAATCACCCTACAGATGAGACTGAGTAAGGCTTTGTATGTTTTTAATTTTCTAAATAGTAAAAGTACAGAACCAGATCCACCAATCTTTAGACACTTTTCAAATAGCACACAGGCAAAACTGAAAGAACATCCTCCTCTTCTAATTAGAAACCCTGACTCTGGACAGATGGAAGGTCCGTTTCAATTAATAACGTGGGGCAAAGGGTATGCTTCTATTTCCACAGGTGCTGGAAGAATTAAGTGGGTTCCCGCCAAAAACGTCAAACCGTATCGCACTTCAGAACCTGTTGTCGAGCCTAGAACTGAGGAAGCGAGTACGCAGACGTAGACCGAATGGAAGGATCCCGGGTCTCGCCTGACGCCTCTTGTGCCTGACGTTCATTGTGCATCGGTGGAACCCGTGAACTCTGATTTTGTGCCAATTTTTATTTATGAGTATACGAATGAAATGCTGAATGTTTGTTTAACAAAGCTAATTTTTGGCTGAAAATTTAGGTTCTTGTTTTGGTTTAGAAAGAATTCTGCCAAAACTTAGTTCTTGAAAGAGATGGGGCAGAATCAAATGGTATACTTGTTTTGCTTGATTTTAATTGTTTTTTGTCGTGCAGATTTGCCTGAGGATCAACCGAAGACGAATGTTTGGGTGACCTTAGCCAAGGCTGCCAGATCGGATACTATATGTCTGTCTAATTCGGAACCAGAAAAGCCTTTCTCAACCTGTTTGGTTGGTGTGCCAGTGAAAGAGTTTCCTTTGGTCAGAAAAGAATCCAATGGTAAACCAGGTGGAATTGACAATGGAAACAGTCCTTCCTTCAATTGGAACATTTGTTCCAAGAAACTTCTCAGGGCAGCAAATGTTTCAAACAGTTGGGATGTGTTTCTACAGACGGACCAATCTCCACGGCAATTGCCAAAAGGGTATTGGATCATTTGCGGAGACAGAGGTTGGCAAGGCATTCCAGCCCACCTTGAAGGTGGCCCTTGCAGCATTGGTATGCTTACCATAATTGCCCCCACTGCCAAAGCAGTGATGAAAAAGAAACAAAGGAAAACAAGAGCTGTTCCTCATTATGATGAGAACTGTCAGAGTGATTTTATGCCTTGGAATGCCGCCAGAAGGGTTTCAGCAGGTATATTTCTACCCCAATTGGCTTCAGCTGTGGCATTGAGACAATTAGATCGAGTTGGATGTTGGCTGAACAAACAAGCTAATGCCACATCCTCCGCAATCAGTGATATGTTGACCAATGTTGATAGTATTAGACATGCTACTCTTCAAAACAGAGCAGCCATTGATTTTCTCTTACTGGCACAAGGACATGGTTGTGAGGAATTGGAAGGTTTGTGTTGTATGAATTTGTCTGATCATTCTGAATCCATTCACAAAAGCATTCAAAAATTAAAGGATCTGACAGCCCAAATTAAAGAAGATGGAGGTTCCTGGTTGGATGATTTGTATCAAAATTGCAGTTTTGCACCTTGGCTAAGGCAACTTTGCAAGATAGGTCTTTACATATTAGGTGTTCTAATACTGATATTGATAGTGGTACCTTGTATACTCTGTTGTGTTCGGCGAATGATGAACAAAACAGTCCGAGAAGTTTTTGTCATTCAAGCAGGAGAATTAGGAAGTAGAAGCACAGAGAGTGTACGAAATCTCACGAAAGCAGTAGATGAGGGTATTGACATGAACGAAGGTTTTGAATTAAGGCCTTGGAATCGACCAGAGTTTTTTGAACGATGCCTTGTGACTGTTGCCAAACATATCTCTTTCAGGGATTGGGTCTTCACAGCATTAAGTTGCTGTGCCGTAATATAGCAATGCTTCAGTTTAGTGAAAATAGGTCTTCAGCAGATAATAAGCAGAAATTTTGCAATAGAGCTATGAAACGCAAATAGCAAGCGACAAGAAAATGAAAGCTTCTGGGTCAAACAGAGAGGGGGAAATGTTGGAATCCATAAGGTTAGAGGATTTTTAAGAAATGGTTAAAAAGAAGTATGTAGGCCTTAGACTGGAGTTTTGTTAGCATTGCAGAAAAGTTTCCCATGCAAGCAGAAAAGTTTCCCAAGCAGTAGACGTGACAAATAACAATAGGCTTCTGTAGAATTGGCTTTAGGATGGCAACAAGGTTATTTAATGTATATCTTTAGAAGGTTAGCATGAATAGAACTCTGTTCTTTGTCTCTTATCAACTAGTCTTTGTTTTAGCTACGATTACCTATGTTTTATAAGATTGGATAGAATGCTTGTCAAGATGTGTTTTCTGTGTCTGATTGGCTGAATTCTAGTCTGAGATGATTTTATGTATTGCTGTATGAGCCCTGTTGAAGGAGACATTTTTTGGTGTGGATCAGTGAGCTGTCATGTCTCCATTTTGTATTTTGAGACTGATGTGCTGGAAATAAAAGCAAAAATCTCTTCACTGGTCTGGTTACCATGTTATCCATATTTGGATATTTTGCCGCGGCCTAGTGGGTTCCTTTTTTAAGGCGTGGGTTCCTGACACCATTGGACTTATACCTGTCCCGTCCCCCGCATATTGCTGCCCCGTGTGAGGACGTAGAATAGAAGAAAAACAAAGAAAAATCGTGGAAGCACCAGCCGCGGAGACCCAAGTGTTAACAAGGAGGACTCTGTATCATCTCTCCCGCCGAAACCAAGAAAATTGTAAGTAACTTATCTCGGGAGAGCGCTTGGGTGACGTTGGGAGGAAAAATAGAGAAAAAGAAAATTATTAAAAGAGCACAAAAATGGGAACAAATTTATCAGAAGTTGAATGGGATGTTTTTCATCAATTAGAGACAATGTTACAAGAAAAAGGTCACTCTGAAATTTCAAAAACTGAGCTTAAAAACTTACTTATCTGGGTTAAAGCGAATACGCAAGATTTAAATCTGCAGTCTGCTTTTTCTTTTCATTTTTGGGATCAGATAAACTGGAGAATCTATAATCTAGTCTCTCTCAAAAAAGATGAAAGCTTAAGAGAACTTGTGCCGGTTTGTAGTGCGCTGTTGTAGTGCTTTTTTAAACAAAGTGATAAAAATAAGATCAACTTGGACTCAGAAAACAGAGCTTCTGGTTCTATCTCACGAAATTCCAGTAAACCAGAGACTGTGTGTGTATCGGAGAATGTTACAAGTGTTGTTGCAAATGCTGAAAGTATTGCTTTGAACTCTGTTGAACAAAATCTTTCTTCTCTCTCTCTGGGAAAAAATGAGACTCTTTCGGACTTTTCTTCGCGTTGTTCTGTTAATGTAAAAATATGTGACTCTTGTAAGGGGGATGGAACAAAGTGTGTAAAAGATGGAAATGAAAAAGTGACTGTACTTCCTAAAATTGTTTGTGCAGGGACACTGAAACCTGAATTGGATTCTGTTGGGCCTGGGGTGGAGGCTGAGGTGGCTGCTTCCACTCGGGAAATTGTGGTTCCAGGGAACTCTTTTTCAGTTAAGCAAAACCATGGTTGTTCTGGTGTTTGTCAATCTATAGATACAGAGAAAGAAAAATTGGCTTTAAGGGTGGAGTCCTTTGAAAGGAAGAGATGGAAGAAACTCGTGACTGTGTTGTTGCTGAAATTCAAAAAGCTGGACTTGAAATCTCTGCAACGAAAATTCAACAAGTTTCACCTTAGAAGTACCTGGGATGGAAGATGACTGAGACGACAAGAACACCACAAAAAATTCAGATCCGAACCAGAGTCAACAACCTACAAGAGTTACAACAACTTCTAGGAGAAATCAACTGGGTCAGACCGATGTTGGGAATCACCAATGATGAACTGAGTCCGCTCTTCCATTTGCTGAGAGGAAGTTGCGACATCACTTCGCCAAGAACTTTAACCCCTGAAGCTCGTGCTGCTCTCGACAAAGTCACAGAAGCTCTTCAAAAAAGACAAGCTCATCGCTGCGTTCCTGAAAATCCTTTCTTTCTTGCAATCTTAGGAGAGAAGAAGCAGCTTTGTGGTCTCATTTTCCAGTGGGATTCCACAGAAAAAGATCCTTTGTTAATAATGGAATGGGATTTTCCTCCCTACAGGTTTTCAAAGACCATTTGCTCAGTTTTAGAAATGATTGCATACATTATAATTAAGGCTAGAACCAGATTGTTAACTTTGGCAGGTCAAGAATTTTCAGTTATCTATTTGCCATTGAAAAATGATTATTTCAATTGGGCAATGCAAAATTCTGATGATTTACAATATGCATTCTTAGGTTTTCCAGGTGTTTGTTCCATACACTATCCAGCTCACAAACTACTGCAAGCAAAATTGAGTTTCAGAGAAAAACCTAAATTGAGTGAAGAATCTTTACATGCTGTGACTCTCTTCACTGATGGCTCTGGTAAAAGCCACAAGTCCGTTGTGACTTGGTTTAATCAAAAGACTAATGTTTGGGAATCTGATATTCAAACAGTAGAGGGATCCCCTCAAATTGTTGAGCCTGCTGCAGTAGTTTGAGCTTTTCAGCTGTTTCCTCAGCCTTTTAATTTGGTCACAGATTCTGCTTATGTTGCTAATGTAGTCAGGAGAATAGAAGGTTCCATTTTAAAGGATGTTAGTAATGAAACTTTACATCGTTGGCTTTCATGTCTTTTTATAACTTTGCAATATAGAACTAATCCACATTTTGTTTCTCACATTAGGGCGCATTCTTCACTTCCTGGATTTTTAGTGGAAGGAAATGCAAGAGCGGACAAGCTGACAATGGTCATTTCTAACACATTGCCAAATAGTTTTGAACAAGCAAAATTGAGTCGTGCCTTTTTCCACCAAAATGCACAAGCACTCATGCAAATGTTCCAAATCACTTAAAGTCAAGCTAAAGCTATCATTCATACTTGCCCTGACTGTCAATTGGTACAACCTCCTGTTTCTACAGGAGCAATCAACCCCCGAGGCTTACAAAGCCTACAGTTGTGGCAAACAGATGTTACTAAATAGCCTTCTTTTGGTAAATTTAAAAATATTCATGTTTCCATAGACACGTTCTCTGGTGCAGTTTTTGCTTCCCTTCACACAAGTGATACTGGCAGCCATGCCTGTCATCATTTCCTGCAAGCTTTTGCTTCATTGGGTATACCCCAAGAAGTAAAAACTGACAATGGCCCCGCATACATATCTCAAAAATTGGCCACATTTTTAAATGAATGGGGTGTTCGACACATTTTTGGTATTCCCCACTCTCCCACAAGCCAAGCAATCATTGAAAGAACACATCAAACCTTAAAACGCATATTAGATCAACAGAGAGGGGGAACGGAAATCACCCTACAGATGAGACTGAGTAAGGCTTTGTATGTTTTTAATTTTCTAAATAGTAAAAGTACAGAACCAGATCCACCAATCTTTAGACACTTTTCAAATAGCACACAGGCAAAACTGAAAGAACATCCTCCTCTTCTAATTAGAAACCCTGACTCTGGACAGATGGAAGGTCCGTTTCAATTAATAACGTGGGGCAAAGGGTATGCTTCTATTTCCACAGGTGCTGGAAGAATTAAGTGGGTTCCTGCCAAAAACGTCAAACCGTATCGCACTTCAGAACCTGTTGTCGAGCCTAGAACTGAGGAAGCGAGTACGCAGACGTAGACCGAATGGAAGGATCCCGGGTCTCGCCTGACGCCTCTTGTGCCTGACGTTCATTGTGCATCGGTGGAACCCGTGAACTCTGATTTTGTGCCAATTTTTATTTATGAGTATACGAATGAAATGCTGAATGTTTGTTTAACAAAGCTAATTTTTGGCTGAAAATTTAGGTTCTTGTTTTGGTTTAGAAAGAATTCTGCCAAAACTTAGTTCTTGAAAGAGATGGGGCAGAATCAAATGGTATACTTGTTTTGCTTGATTTTAATTGTTTTTTGTCGTGCAGATTTGCCTGAGGATCAACCGAAGACGAATGTTTGGGTGACCTTAGCCAAGGCTGCCAGATCGGATACTATATGTCTGTCTAATTTGGAACCAGAAAAGCCTTTCTCAACCTGTTTGGTTGGTGTGCCAGTGAAAGAGTTTCCTTTGGTCAGAAAAGAATCCAATGGTAAACCAGGTGGAATTGACAATGGAAACAGTCCTTCCTTCAATTGGAACATTTGTTCCAAGAAACTTCTCAGGGCAGCAAATGTTTCAAACAGTTGGGATGTGTTTCTACAGACGGACCAATCTCCACGGCAATTGCCAAAAGGGTATTGGATCATTTGCGGAGACAGAGGTTGGCAAGGCATTCCAGCCCACCTTGAAGGTGGCCCTTGCAGCATTGGTATGCTTACCATAATTGCCCCCACTGCCAAAGCAGTGATGAAAAAGAAACAAAGGAAAACAAGAGCTGTTCCTCATTATGATGAGAACTGTCAGAGTGATTTTATGCCTTGGAATGCCGCCAGAAGGGTTTCAGCAGGTATATTTCTACCCCAATTGGCTTCAGCTGTGGCATTGAGACAATTAGATCGAGTTGGATGTTGGCTGAACAAACAAGCTAATGCCACATCCTCCGCAATCAGTGATATGTTGACCAATGTTGATAGTATTAGACATGCTACTCTTCAAAACAGAGCAGCCATTGATTTTCTCTTACTGGCACAAGGACATGGTTGTGAGGAATTGGAAGGTTTGTGTTGTATGAATTTGTCTGATCATTCTGAATCCATTCACAAAAGCATTCAAAAATTAAAGGATCTGACAGCCCAAATTAAAGAAGATGGAGGTTCCTGGTTGGATGATTTGTATCAAAATTGCAGTTTTGCACCTTGGCTAAGGCAACTTTGCAAGATAGGTCTTTACATATTAGGTGTTCTAATACTGATATTGATAGTGGTACCTTGTATACTCTGTTGTGTTCGGCGAATGATGAACAAAACAGTCCGAGAAGTTTTTGTCATTCAAGCAGGAGAATTAGGAAGTAGAAGCACAGAGAGTGTACGAAATCTCACGAAAGCAGTAGATGAGGGTATTGACATGAACGAAGGTTTTGAATTAAGGCCTTGGAATCGACCAGAGTTTTTTGAACGATGCCTTGTGACTGTTGCCAAACATATCTCTTTCAGGGATTGGGTCTTCACAGCATTAAGTTGCTGTGCCGTAATATAGCGATGCTTCAGTTTAGTGAAAATAGGTCTTCAGCAGATAATAAGCAGAAATTTTGCAATAGAGCTATGAAACGCACATAGCAAGCGACAAGAAAATGAAAGCTTCTGGGTCAAACAGAGAGGGGGAAATGTTGGAATCCATAAGGTTAGAGGATTTTTAAGAAATGGTTAAAAAGAAGTATGTAGGCCTTAGACTGGAGTTTTGTTAGCATTGCAGAAAAGTTTCCCATGCAAGCAGAAAAGTTTCCCAAGCAGTAGACGTGACAAATAACAATAGGCTTCTGTAGAATTGGCTTTAGGATGGCAACAAGGTTATTTAATGTATATCTTTAGAAGGTTAGCATGAATAGAACTCTGTTCTTTGTCTCTTATCAACTAGTCTTTGTTTTAGCTACGATTACCTATGTTTTATAAGATTGGATAGAATGCTTGTCAAGATGTGTTTTCTGTGTCTGATTGGCTGAATTCTAGTCTGAGATGATTTTATGTATTGCTGTATGAGCCCTGTTGAAGGAGACATTTTTTGGTGTGGATCAGTGAGCTGTCATGTCTCCATTTTGTATTTTGAGACTGATGTGCTGGAAATAAAAGCAAAAATCTCTTCACTGGTCTGGTTACCATGTTATCCATATTTGGATATTTTGCCGCGGCCTAGTGGGTTCCTTTTTTAAGGCGTGGGTTCCTGACACCATTGGACTTATACCTGTCCCGTCCCCCGCATATTGCTGCCCCGTGTGAGGACGTAGAATAGAAGAAAAACAAAGAAAAATCGTGGAAGCACCAGCCGCGGAGACCCAAGTGTTAACAAGGAGGACTCTGTATCATCTCTCCCGCCGAAACCAAGAAAATTGTAAGTAGCTTATCTCGGGAGAGCGCTTGGGTGACGTTGGGAGGAAAAATAGAGAAAAAGAAAATTATTAAAAGAGCACAAAAATGGGAACAAATTTATCAGAAGTTGAATGGGATGTTTTTCATCAATTAGAGACAATGTTACAAGAAAAAGGTCACTCTGAAATTTCAAAAACTGAGCTTAAAAACTTACTTATCTGGGTTAAAGCGAATACGCAAGATTTAAATCTGCAGTCTGCTTTTTCTTTTCATTTTTGGGATTAGATAAACTGGAGAATCTATAATCTAGTCTCTCTCAAAAAAGATGAAAGCTTAAGAGAACTTGTGCCGGTTTGTAGTGCGCTGTTGTAGTGCTTTTTTAAACAAAGTGATAAAAATAAGATCAACTTGGACTCAGAAAACAGAGCTTCTGGTTCTCTCTCACGAAATTCCAGTAAACCAGAGACTGTGTGTGTATCGGAGAATGTTACAAGTGTTGTTGCAAATGCTGAAAGTATTGCTTTGAACTCTGTTGAACAAAATCTTTCTTCTCTCTCTCTGGGAAAAAAATGAGACTCTTTCGGACTTTTCTTCGCGTTGTTCTGTTAATGTAAAAATATGTGACTCTTGTAAGGGGGATGGAACAAAGTGTGTAAAAGATGGAAATGAAAAAGTGACTGTACTTCCTAAAATTGTTTGTGCAGGGACACTGAAACCTGAATTGGATTCTGTTGGGCCTGGGGTGGAGGCTGAGGTGGCTGCTTCCACTCGGGAAATTGTGGTTCCAGGGAACTCTTTTTCAGTTAAGCAAAACCATGGTTGTTCTGGTGTTTGTCAATCTATAGATACAGAGAAAGAAAAATTGGCTTTAAGGGTGGAGTCCTTTGAAAGGAAGAGATGGAAGAAACTCGTGACTGTGTTGTTGCTGAAATTCAAAAAGCTGGACTTGAAATCTCTGCAACGAAAATTCAACAAGTTTCACCTTAGAAGTACCTGGGATGGAAGATGACTGAGACGACAAGAACACCACAAAAAATTCAGATCCGAACCAGAGTCAACAACCTACAAGAGTTACAACAACTTCTAGGAGAAATCAACTGGGTCAGACCGATGTTGGGAATCACCAATGATGAACTGAGTCCGCTCTTCCATTTGCTGAGAGGAAGTTGCGACATCACTTCGCCAAGAACTTTAACCCCTGAAGCTCGTGCTGCTCTCGACAAAGTCACAGAAGCTCTTCAAAAAAGACAAGCTCATCGCTGCGTTCCTGAAAATCCTTTCTTTCTTGCAATCTTAGGAGAGAAGAAGCAGCTTTGTGGTCTCATTTTCCAGTGGGATTCCACAGAAAAAGATCCTTTGTTAATAATGGAATGGGATTTTCCTCCCTACAGGTTTTCAAAGACCATTTGCTCAGTTTTAGAAATGATTGCATACATTATAATTAAGGCTAGAACCAGATTGTTAACTTTGGCAGGTCAAGAATTTTCAGTTATCTATTTGCCATTGAAAAATGATTATTTCAATTGGGCAATGCAAAATTCTGATGATTTACAATATGCATTCTTAGGTTTTCCAGGTGTTTGTTCCATACACTATCCAGCTCACAAACTACTGCAAGCAAAATTGAGTTTCAGAG
The DNA here is from genome assembly GCF_028018845.1 of Melospiza georgiana. NCBI lineage: Eukaryota > Metazoa > Chordata > Aves > Passeriformes > Passerellidae > Melospiza > Melospiza georgiana. The sequence continues at coordinate 31,437,663 of NC_080464.1, read as the reverse complement.
AAAAACCTAAATTGAGTGAAGAATCTTTACATGCTGTGACTCTCTTCACTGATGGCTCTGGTAAAAGCCACAAGTCCGTTGTGACTTGGTTTAATCAAAAGACTAATGTTTGGGAATCTGATATTCAAACAGTAGAGGGATCCCCTCAAATTGTTGAGCCTGCTGCAGTAGTTTGAGCTTTTCAGCTGTTTCCTCAGCCTTTTAATTTGGTCACAGATTCTGCTTATGTTGCTAATGTAGTCAGGAGAATAGAAGGTTCCATTTTAAAGGATGTTAGTAATGAAACTTTACATCGTTGGCTTTCATGTCTTTTTATAACTTTGCAATATAGAACTAATCCACATTTTGTTTCTCACATTAGGGCGCATTCTTCACTTCCTGGATTTTTAGTGGAAGGAAATGCAAGAGCGGACAAGCTGACAATGGTCATTTCTAACACATTGCCAAATAGTTTTGAACAAGCAAAATTGAGTCGTGCCTTTTTCCACCAAAATGCACAAGCACTCATGCAAATGTTCCAAATCACTTAAAGTCAAGCTAAAGCTATCATTCATACTTGCCCTGACTGTCAATTGGTACAACCTCCTGTTTCTACAGGAGCAATCAACCCCCGAGGCTTACAAAGCCTACAGTTGTGGCAAACAGATGTTACTAAATAGCCTTCTTTTGGTAAATTTAAAAATATTCATGTTTCCATAGACACGTTCTCTGGTGCAGTTTTTGCTTCCCTTCACACAAGTGATACTGGCAGCCATGCCTGTCATCATTTCCTGCAAGCTTTTGCTTCATTGGGTATACCCCAAGAAGTAAAAACTGACAATGGCCCCGCATACATATCTCAAAAATTGGCCACATTTTTAAATGAATGGGGTGTTCGACACATTTTTGGTATTCCCCACTCTCCCACAAGCCAAGCAATCATTGAAAGAACACATCAAACCTTAAAACGCATATTAGATCAACAGAGAGGGGGAACGGAAATCACCCCACAGATGAGACTGAGTAAGGCTTTGTATGTTTTTAATTTTCTAAATAGTAAAAGTACAGAACCAGATCCACCAATCTTTAGACACTTTTCAAATAGCACACAGGCAAAACTGAAAGAACATCCTCCTCTTCTAATTAGAAACCCTGACTCTGGACAGATGGAAGGTCCGTTTCAATTAATAACGTGGGGCAAAGGGTATGCTTCTATTTCCACAGGTGCTGGAAGAATTAAGTGGGTTCCTGCCAAAAACGTCAAACCGTATCGCACTTCAGAACCTGTTGTCGAGCCTAGAACTGAGGAAGCGAGTACGCAGACGTAGACCGAATGGAAGGATCCCGGGTCTCGCCTGACGCCTCTTGTGCCTGACGTTCATTGTGCATCGGTGGAACCCGTGAACTCTGATTTTGTGCCAATTTTTATTTATGAGTATACGAATGAAATGCTGAATGTTTGTTTAACAAAGCTAATTTTTGGCTGAAAATTTAGGTTCTTGTTTTGGTTTAGAAAGAATTCTGCCAAAACTTAGTTCTTGAAAGAGATGGGGCAGAATCAAATGGTATACTTGTTTTGCTTGATTTTAATTGTTTTTTGTCGTGCAGATTTGCCTGAGGATCAACCGAAGACGAATGTTTGGGTGACCTTAGCCAAGGCTGCCAGATCGGATACTATATGTCTGTCTAATTCGGAACCAGAAAAGCCTTTCTCAACCTGTTTGGTTGGTGTGCCAGTGAAAGAGTTTCCTTTGGTCAGAAAAGAATCCAATGGTAAACCAGGTGGAATTGACAATGGAAACAGTCCTTCCTTCAATTGGAACATTTGTTCCAAGAAACTTCTCAGGGCAGCAAATGTTTCAAACAGTTGGGATGTGTTTCTACAGACGGACCAATCTCCACGGCAATTGCCAAAAGGGTATTGGATCATTTGCGGAGACAGAGGTTGGCAAGGCATTCCAGCCCACCTTGAAGGTGGCCCTTGCAGCATTGGTATGCTTACCATAATTGCCCCCACTGCCAAAGCAGTGATGAAAAAGAAACAAAGGAAAACAAGAGCTGTTCCTCATTATGATGAGAACTGTCAGAGTGATTTTATGCCTTGGAATGCCGCCAGAAGGGTTTCAGCAGGTATATTTCTACCCCAATTGGCTTCAGCTGTGGCATTGAGACAATTAGATCGAGTTGGATGTTGGCTGAACAAACAAGCTAATGCCACATCCTCCGCAATCAGTGATATGTTGACCAATGTTGATAGTATTAGACATGCTACTCTTCAAAACAGAGCAGCCATTGATTTTCTCTTACTGGCACAAGGACATGGTTGTGAGGAATTGGAAGGTTTGTGTTGTATGAATTTGTCTGATCATTCTGAATCCATTCACAAAAGCATTCAAAAATTAAAGGATCTGACAGCCCAAATTAAAGAAGATGGAGGTTCCTGGTTGGATGATTTGTATCAAAATTGCAGTTTTGCACCTTGGCTAAGGCAACTTTGCAAGATAGGTCTTTACATATTAGGTGTTCTAATACTGATATTGATAGTGGTACCTTGTATACTCTGTTGTGTTCGGCGAATGATGAACAAAACAGTCCGAGAAGTTTTTGTCATTCAAGCAGGAGAATTAGGAAGTAGAAGCACAGAGAGTGTACGAAATCTCACGAAAGCAGTAGATGAGGGTATTGACATGAACGAAGGTTTTGAATTAAGGCCTTGGAATCGACCAGAGTTTTTTGAACGATGCCTTGTGACTGTTGCCAAACATATCTCTTTCAGGGATTGGGTCTTCACAGCATTAAGTTGCTGTGCCGTAATATAGCAATGCTTCAGTTTAGTGAAAATAGGTCTTCAGCAGATAATAAGCAGAAATTTTGCAATAGAGCTATGAAACGCACATAGCAAGCGACAAGAAAATGAAAGCTTCTGGGTCAAACAGAGAGGGGGAAATGTTGGAATCCATAAGGTTAGAGGATTTTTAAGAAATGGTTAAAAAGAAGTATGTAGGCCTTAGACTGGAGTTTTGTTAGCATTGCAGAAAAGTTTCCCATGCAAGCAGAAAAGTTTCCCAAGCAGTAGACGTGACAAATAACAATAGGCTTCTGTAGAATTGGCTTTAGGATGGCAACAAGGTTATTTAATGTATATCTTTAGAAGGTTAGCATGAATAGAACTCTGTTCTTTGTCTCTTATCAACTAGTCTTTGTTTTAGCTACGATTACCTATGTTTTATAAGATTGGATAGAATGCTTGTCAATATGTGTTTTCTGTGTCTGATTGGCTGAATTCTAGTCTGAGATGATTTTATGTATTGCTGTATGAGCCCTGTTGAAGGAGACATTTTTTGGTGTGGATCAGTGAGCTGTCATGTCTCCATTTTGTATTTTGAGACTGATGTGCTGGAAATAAAAGCAAAAATCTCTTCACTGGTCTGGTTACCATGTTATCCATATTTGGATATTTTGCCGCGGCCTAGTGGGTTCCTTTTTTAAGGCGTGGGTTCCTGACACCATTGGACTTATACCTGTCCCGTCCCCCGCATATTGCTGCCCCGTGTGAGGACGTAGAATAGAAGAAAAACAAAGAAAAATTGTGGAAGCACCAGCCGCGGAGACCCAAGTGTTAACAAGGAGGACTCTGTATCATCTCTCCCGCCGAAACCAAGAAAATTGTAAGTAGCTTATCTCGGGAGAGCGCTTGGGTGACGTTGGGAGGAAAAATAGAGAAAAAGAAAATTATTAAAAGAGCACAAAAATGGGAACAAATTTATCAGAAGTTGAATGGGATGTTTTTCATCAATTAGAGACAATGTTACAAGAAAAAGGTCACTCTGAAATTTCAAAAACTGAGCTTAAAAACTTACTTATCTGGGTTAAAGCGAATACGCAAGATTTAAATCTGCAGTCTGCTGTTTCTTTTCATTTTTGGGATTAGATAAACTGGAGAATCTATAATCTAGTCTCTCTCAAAAAAGATGAAAGCTTAAGAGAACTTGTGCCGGTTTGTAGTGCGCTGTTGTAGTGCTTTTTTAAACAAAGTGATAAAAATAAGATCAACTTGGACTCAGAAAACAGAGCTTCTGGTTCTCTCTCACGAAATTCCAGTAAACCAGACTGTGTGTGTATCGGAGAATGTTACAAGTGTTGTTGCAAATGCTGAAAGTATTGCTTTGAACTCTGTTGAACAAAATCTTTCTTCTCTCTCTCTGGGAAAAAATGAGACTCTTTCGGACTTTTCTTCGCGTTGTTCTGTTAATGTAAAAATATGTGACTCTTGTAAGGGGGATGGAACAAAGTGTGTAAAAGATGGAAATGAAAAAGTGACTGTACTTCCTAAAATTGTTTGTGCAGGGACACTGAAACCTGAATTGGATTCTGTTGGGCCTGGGGTGGAGGCTGAGGTGGCTGCTTCCACTCGGGAAATTGTGGTTCCAGGGAACTCTTTTTCAGTTAAGCAAAACCATGGTTGTTCTGGTGTTTGTCAATCTATAGATACAGAGAAAGAAAAATTGGCTTTAAGGGTGGAGTCCTTTGAAAGGAAGAGATGGAAGAAACTCGTGACTGTGTTGTTGCTGAAATTCAAAAAGCTGGACTTGAAATCTCTGCAACGAAAATTCAACAAGTTTCACCTTAGAAGTACCTGGGATGGAAGATGACTGAGACGACAAGAACACCACAAAAAATTCAGATCCGAACCAGAGTCAACAACCTACAAGAGTTACAACAACTTCTAGGAGAAATCAACTGGGTCAGACCGATGTTGGGAATCACCAATGATGAACTGAGTCCGCTCTTCCATTTGCTGAGAGGAAGTTGCGACATCACTTCGCCAAGAACTTTAACCCCTGAAGCTCGTGCTGCTCTCGACAAAGTCACAGAAGCTCTTCAAAAAAGACAAGCTCATCGCTGCGTTCCTGAAAATCCTTTCTTTCTTGCAATCTTAGGAGAGAAGAAGCAGCTTTGTGGTCTCATTTTCCAGTGGGATTCCACAGAACAAGATCCTTTGTTAATAATGGAATGGGATTTTCCTCCCTACAGGTTTTCAAAGACCATTTGCTCAGTTTTAGAAATGATTGCATACATTATAATTAAGGCTAGAACCAGATTGTTAACTTTGGCAGGTCAAGAATTTTCAGTTATCTATTTGCCATTGAAAAATGATTATTTCAATTGGGCAATGCAAAATTCTGATGATTTACAATATGCATTCTTAGGTTTTCCAGGTGTTTGTTCCATACACTATCCAGCTCACAAACTACTGCAAGCAAAATTGAGTTTCAGAGAAAAACCTAAATTGAGTGAAGAATCTTTACATGCTGTGACTCTCTTCACTGATGGCTCTGGTAAAAGCCACAAGTCCGTTGTGACTTGGTTTAATCAAAAGACTAATGTTTGGGAATCTGATATTCAAACAGTAGAGGGATCCCCTCAAATTGTTGAGCCTGCTGCAGTAGTTTGAGCTTTTCAGCTGTTTCCTCAGCCTTTTAATTTGGTCACAGATTCTGCTTATGTTGCTAATGTAGTCAGGAGAATAGAAGGTTCCATTTTAAAGGATGTTAGTAATGAAACTTTACATCGTTGGCTTTCATGTCTTTTTATAACTTTGCAATATAGAACTAATCCACATTTTGTTTCTCACATTAGGGCGCATTCTTCACTTCCTGGATTTTTAGTGGAAGGAAATGCAAGAGCGGACAAGCTGACAATGGTCATTTCTAACACATTGCCAAATAGTTTTGAACAAGCAAAATTGAGTCGTGCCTTTTTCCACCAAAATGCACAAGCACTCATGCAAATGTTCCAAATCACTTAAAGTCGAGCTAAAGCTATCATTCATACTTGCCCTGACTGTCAATTGGTACAACCTCCTGTTTCTACAGGAGCAATCAACCCCCGAGGCTTACAAAGCCTACAGTTGTGGCAAACAGATGTTACTAAATAGCCTTCTTTTGGTAAATTTAAAAATATTCATGTTTCCATAGACACGTTCTCTGGTGCAGTTTTTGCTTCCCTTCACACAAGTGATACTGGCAGCCATGCCTGTCATCATTTCCTGCAAGCTTTTGCTTCATTGGGTATACCCCAAGAAGTAAAAACTGACAATGGCCCCGCATACATATCTCAAAAATTGGCCACATTTTTAAATGAATGGGGTGTTCGACACATTTTTGGTATTCCCCACTCTCCCACAAGCCAAGCAATCATTGAAAGAACACATCAAACCTTAAAACGCATATTAGATCAACAGAGAGGGGGAACGGAAATCACCCTACAGATGAGACTGAGTAAGGCTTTGTATGTTTTTAATTTTCTAAATAGTAAAAGTACAGAACCAGATCCACCAATCTTTAGACACTTTTCAAATAGCACACAGGCAAAACTGAAAGAACATCCTCCTCTTCTAATTAGAAACCCTGACTCTGGACAGATGGAAGGTCCGTTTCAATTAATAACGTGGGGCAAAGGGTATGCTTCTATTTCCACAGGTGCTGGAAGAATTAAGTGGGTTCCTGCCAAAAACGTCAAACCGTATCGCACTTCAGAACCTGTTGTCGAGCCTAGAACTGAGGAAGCGAGTACGCAGACGTAGACCGAATGGAAGGATCCCGGGTCTCGCCTGACGCCTCTTGTGCCTGACGTTCATTGTGCATCGGTGGAACCCGTGAACTCTGATTTTGTGCCAATTTTTATTTATGAGTATACGAATGAAATGCTGAATGTTTGTTTAACAAAGCTAATTTTTGGCTGAAAATTTAGGTTCTTGTTTTGGTTTAGAAAGAATTCTGCCAAAACTTAGTTCTTGAAAGAGATGGGGCAGAATCAAATGGTATACTTGTTTTGCTTGATTTTAATTGTTTTTTGTCGTGCAGATTTGCCTGAGGATCAACCGAAGACGAATGTTTGGGTGACCTTAGCCAAGGCTGCCAGATCGGATACTATATGTCTGTCTAATTCGGAACCAGAAAAGCCTTTCTCAACCTGTTTGGTTGGTGTGCCAGTGAAAGAGTTTCCTTTGGTCAGAAAAGAATCCAATGGTAAACCAGGTGGAATTGACAATGGAAACAGTCCTTCCTTCAATTGGAACATTTGTTCCAAGAAACTTCTCAGGGCAGCAAATGTTTCAAACAGTTGGGATGTGTTTCTACAGACGGACCAATCTCCACGGCAATTGCCAAAAGGGTATTGGATCATTTGCGGAGACAGAGGTTGGCAAGGCATTCCAGCCCACCTTGAAGGTGGCCCTTGCAGCATTGGTATGCTTACCATAATTGCCCCCACTGCCAAAGCAGTGATGAAAAAGAAACAAAGGAAAACAAGAGCTGTTCCTCATTATGATGAGAACTGTCAGAGTGATTTTATGCCTTGGAATGCCGCCAGAAGGGTTTCAGCAGGTATATTTCTACCCCAATTGGCTTCAGCTGTGGCATTGAGACAATTAGATCGAGTTGGATGTTGGCTGAACAAACAAGCTAATGCCACATCCTCCGCAATCAGTGATATGTTGACCAATGTTGATAGTATTAGACATGCTACTCTTCAAAACAGAGCAGCCATTGATTTTCTCTTACTGGCACAAGGACATGGTTGTGAGGAATTGGAAGGTTTGTGTTGTATGAATTTGTCTGATCATTCTGAATCCATTCACAAAAGCATTCAAAAATTAAAGGATCTGACAGCCCAAATTAAAGAAGATGGAGGTTCCTGGTTGGATGATTTGTATCAAAATTGCAGTTTTGCACCTTGGCTAAGGCAACTTTGCAAGATAGGTCTTTACATATTAGGTGTTCTAATACTGATATTGATAGTGGTACCTTGTATACTCTGTTGTGTTCGGCGAATGATGAACAAAACAGTCCGAGAAGTTTTTGTCATTCAAGCAGGAGAATTAGGAAGTAGAAGCACAGAGAGTGTACGAAATCTCACGAAAGCAGTAGATGAGGGTATTGACATGAACGAAGGTTTTGAATTAAGGCCTTGGAATCGACCAGAGTTTTTTGAACGATGCCTTGTGACTGTTGCCAAACATATCTCTTTCAGGGATTGGGTCTTCACAGCATTAAGTTGCTGTGCCGTAATATAGCAATGCTTCAGTTTAGTGAAAATAGGTCTTCAGCAGATAATAAGCAGAAATTTTGCAATAGAGCTATGAAACGCACATAGCAAGCGACAAGAAAATGAAAGCTTCTGGGTCAAACAGAGAGGGGGAAATGTTGGAATCCATAAGGTTAGAGGATTTTTAAGAAATGGTTAAAAAGAAGTATGTAGGCCTTAGACTGGAGTTTTGTTAGCATTGCAGAAAAGTTTCCCATGCAAGCAGAAAAAGTTTCCCAAGCAGTAGACGTGACAAATAACAATAGGCTTCTGTAGAATTGGCTTTAGGATGGCAACAAGGTTATTTAATGTATATCTTTAGAAGGTTAGCATGAATAGAACTCTGTTCTTTGTCTCTTATCAACTAGTCTTTGTTTTAGCTACGATTACCTATGTTTTATAAGATTGGATAGAATGCTTGTCAAGATGTGTTTTCTGTGTCTGATTGGCTGAATTCTAGTCTGAGATGATTTTATGTATTGCTGTATGAGCCCTGTTGAAGGAGACATTTTTTGGTGTGGATCAGTGAGCTGTCATGTCTCCATTTTGTATTTTGAGACTGATGTGCTGGAAATAAAAGCAAAAATCTCTTCACTGGTCTGGTTACCATGTTATCCATATTTGGATATTTTACCGCGGCCTAGTGGGTTCCTTTTTTAAGGCGTGGGTTCCTGACACCATTGGACTTATACCTGTCCCGTCCCCCGCATATTGCTGCCCTGTGTGAGGACGTAGAATAGAAGAAAAACAAAGAAAAATCGTGGAAGTACCAGCCGCGGAGACCCAAGTGTTAACAAGGAGGACACTGTATCATCTCTCCCGCCGAAACCAAGAAAATTGTAAGTAACTTATCTCGGGAGAGCGCTTGGGTGACGTTGGGAGGAAAAATAGAGAAAAAGAAAATTATTAAAAGAGCACAAAAATGGGAACGAATTTATCAGAAGTTGAATGGGATGTTTTTCATCAATTAGAGACAATGTTACAAGAAAAAGGTCACTCTGAAATTTCAAAAACTGAGCTTAAAAACTTACTTATCTGGGTTAAAGCGAATATGCAAGATTTAAATCTGCAGTCTGCTTTTTCTTTTCATTTTTGGGATCAGATAAACTGGAGAATCTATAATCTAGTCTCTCTCAAAAAAGATGAAAGCTTAAGAGAACTTGTGCCGGTTTGTAGTGCGCTGTTGTAGTGCTTTTTTAAACAAAGTGATAAAAATAAGATCAACTTGGACTCAGAAAACAGAGCTTCTGGTTCTCTCTCACGAAATTCCAGTAAACCAGAGACTGTGTGTGTATCGGAGAATGTTACAAGTGTTGTTGCAAATGCTGAAAGTATTGCTTTGAACTCTGTTGAACAAAATCTTTCTTCTCTCTCTCTGGGAAAAAATGAGACTCTTTCGGACTTTTCTTCGCGTTGTTCTGTTAATGTAAAAATATGTGACTCTTGTAAGGGGGATGGAACAAAGTGTGTAAAAGATGGAAATGAAAAAGTGACTGTACTTCCTAAAATTGTTTGTGCAGGGACACTGAAACCTGAATTGGATTCTGTTGGGCCTGGGGTGGAGGCTGAGGTGGCTGCTTCCACTCGGGAAATTGTGGTTCCAGGGAACTCTTTTTCAGTTAAGCAAAACCATGGTTGTTCTGGTGTTTGTCAATCTATAGATACAGAGAAAGAAAAATTGGCTTTAAGGGTGGAGTCCTTTGAAAGGAAGAGATGGAAGAAACTCGCGACTGTGTTGTTGCTGAAATTCAAAAAGCTGGACTTGAAATCTCTGCAACGAAAATTCAACAAGTTTCACCTTAGAAGTACCTGGGATGGAAGATGACTGAGACGACAAGAACACCACAAAAAATTCAGATCCGAACCAGAGTCAACAACCTACAAGAGTTACAACAACTTCTAGGAGAAATCAACTGGGTCAGACCGATGTTGGGAATCACCAATGATGAACTGAGTCCGCTCTTCCATTTGCTGAGAGGAAGTTGCGACATCACTTCGCCAAGAACTTTAACCCCTGAAGCTCGTGCTGCTCTCGACAAAGTCACAGAAGCTCTTCAAAAAAGACAAGCTCATCGCTGCGTTCCTGAAAATCCTTTCTTTCTTGCAATCTTAGGAGAGAAGAAGCAGCTTTGTGGTCTCATTTTCCAGTGGGATTCCACAGAACAAGATCCTTTGTTAATAATGGAATGGGATTTTCCTCCCTACAGGTTTTCAAAGACCATTTGCTCAGTTTTAGAAATGATTGCATACATTATAATTAAGGCTAGAACCAGATTGTTAACTTTGGCAGGTCAAGAATTTTCAGTTATCTATTTGCCATTGAAAAATGATTATTTCAATTGGGCAATGCAAAATTCTGATGATTTACAATATGCATTCTTAGGTTTTCCAGGTGTTTGTTCCATACACTATCCAGCTCACAAACTACTGCAAGCAAAATTGAGTTTCAGAGAAAAACCTAAATTGAGTGAAGAACCTTTACATGCTGTGACTCTCTTCACTGATGGCTCTGGTAAAAGCCACAAGTCCGTTGTGACTTGGTTTAATCAAAAGACTAATGTTTGGGAATCTGATATTCAAACAGTAGAGGGATCCCCTCAAATTGTTGAGCCTGCTGCAGTAGTTTGAGCTTTTCAGCTGTTTCCTCAGCCTTTTAATTTGGTCACAGATTCTGCTTATGTTGCTAATGTAGTCAGGAGAATAGAAGGTTCCATTTTAAAGGATGTTAGTAATGAAACTTTACATCGTTGGCTTTCATGTCTTTTTATAACTTTGCAATATAGAACTAATCCACATTTTGTTTCTCACATTAGGGCGCATTCTTCACTTCCTGGATTTTTAGTGGAAGGAAATGCAAGAGCGGACAAGCTGACAATGGTCATTTCTAACACATTGCCAAATAGTTTTGAACAAGCAAAATTGAGTCGTGCCTTTTTCCACCAAAATGCACAAGCACTCATGCAAATGTTCCAAATCACTTAAAGTCAAGCTAAAGCTATCATTCATACTTGCCCTGACTGTCAATTGGTACAACCTCCTGTTTCTACAGGAGCAATCAACCCCCGAGGCTTACAAAGCCTACAGTTGTGGCAAACAGATGTTACTAAATAGCCTTCTTTTGGTAAATTTAAAAATATTCATGTTTCCATAGACACGTTCTCTGGTGCAGTTTTTGCTTCCCTTCACACAAGTGATACTGGCAGCCATGCCTGTCATCATTTCCTGCAAGCTTTTGCTTCATTGGGTATACCCCAAGAAGTAAAAACTGACAATGGCCCCGCATACATATCTCAAAAATTGGCCACATTTTTAAATGAATGGGGTGTTCGACACATTTTTGGTATTCCCCACTCTCCCACAAGCCAAGCAATCATTGAAAGAACACATCAAACCTTAAAACGCATATTAGATCAACAGAGAGGGGGAACGGAAATCACCCTACAGATGAGACTGAGTAAGGCTTTGTATGTTTTTAATTTTCTAAATAGTAAAAGTACAGAACCAGATCCACCAATCTTTAGACACTTTTCAAATAGCACACAGGCAAAACTGAAAGAACATCCTCCTCTTCTAATTAGAAACCCTGACTCTGGACAGATGGAAGGTCCGTTTCAATTAATAACGTGGGGCAAAGGGTATGCTTCTATTTCCACAGGTGCTGGAAGAATTAAGTGGGTTCCTGCCAAAAACGTCAAACCGTATCGCACTTCAGAACCTGTTGTCGAGCCTAGAACTGAGGAAGCGAGTACGCAGACGTAGACCGAATGGAAGGATCCCGGGTCTCGCCTGACGCCTCTTGTGCCTGACGTTCATTGTGCATCGGTGGAACCCGTGAACTCTGATTTTGTGCCAATTTTTATTTATGAGTATACGAATGAAATGCTGAATGTTTGTTTAACAAAGCTAATTTTTGGCTGAAAATTTAGGTTCTTGTTTTGGTTTAGAAAGAATTCTGCCAAAACTTAGTTCTTGAAAGAGATGGGGCAGAATCAAATGGTATACTTGTTTTGCTTGATTTTAATTGTTTTTTGTCGTGCAGATTTGCCTGAGGATCAACCGAAGACGAATGTTTGGGTGACCTTAGCCAAGGCTGCCAGATCGGATACTATATGTCTGTCTAATTCGGAACCAGAAAAGCCTTTCTCAACCTGTTTGGTTGGTGTGCCAGTGAAAGAGTTTCCTTTGGTCAGAAAAGAATCCAATGGTAAACCAGGTGGAATTGACAATGGAAACAGTCCTTCCTTCAATTGGAACATTTGTTCCAAGAAACTTCTCAGGGCAGCAAATGTTTCAAACAGTTGGGATGTGTTTCTACAGACGGACCAATCTCCACGGCAATTGCCAAAAGGGTATTGGATCATTTGCGGAGACAGAGGTTGGCAAGGCATTCCAGCCCACCTTGAAGGTGGCCCTTGCAGCATTGGTATGCTTACCATAATTGCCCCCACTGCCAAAGCAGTGATGAAAAAGAAACAAAGGAAAACAAGAGCTGTTCCTCATTATGATGAGAACTGTCAGAGTGATTTTATGCCTTGGAATGCCGCCAGAAGGGTTTCAGCAGGTATATTTCTACCCCAATTGGCTTCAGCTGTGGCATTGAGACAATTAGATCGAGTTGGATGTTGGCTGAACAAACAAGCTAATGCCACATCCTCCGCAATCAGTGATATGTTGACCAATGTTGATAGTATTAGACATGCTACTCTTCAAAACAGAGCAGCCATTGATTTTCTCTTACTGGCACAAGGACATGGTTGTGAGGAATTGGAAGGTTTGTGTTGTATGAATTTGTCTGATCATTCTGAATCCATTCACAAAAGCATTCAAAAATTAAAGGATCTGACAGCCCAAATTAAAGAAGATGGAGGTTCCTGGTTGGATGATTTGTATCAAAATTGCAGTTTTGCACCTTGGCTAAGGCAACTTTGCAAGATAGGTCTTTACATATTAGGTGTTCTAATACTGATATTGATAGTGGTACCTTGTATACTCTGTTGTGTTCGGCGAATGATGAACAAAACAGTCCGAGAAGTTTTTGTCATTCAAGCAGGAGAATTAGGAAGTAGAAGCACAGAGAGTGTACGAAATCTCACGAAAGCAGTAGATGAGGGTATTGACATGAACGAAGGTTTTGAATTAAGGCCTTGGAATCGACCAGAGTTTTTTGAACGATGCCTTGTGACTGTTGCCAAACATATCTCTTTCAGGGATTGGGTCTTCACAGCATTAAGTTGCTGTGCCGTAATATAGCAATGCTTCAGTTTAGTGAAAATAGGTCTTCAGCAGATAATAAGCAGAAATTTTGCAATAGAGCTATGAAACGCACATAGCAAGCGACAAGAAAATGAAAGCTTCTGGGTCAAACAGAGAGGGGGAAATGTTGGAATCCATAAGGTTAGAGGATTTTTAAGAAATGGTTAAAAAGAAGTATGTAGGCCTTAGACTGGAGTTTTGTTAGCATTGCAGAAAAGTTTCCCATGCAAGCAGAAAAAGTTTCCCAAGCAGTAGACGTGACAAATAACAATAGGCTTCTGTAGAATTGGCTTTAGGATGGCAACAAGGTTATTTAATGTATATCTTTAGAAGGTTAGCATGAATAGAATTCTGTTCTTTGTCTCTTATCAACTAGTCTTTGTTTTAGCTACGATTACCTATGTTTTATAAGATTGGATAGAATGCTTGTCAAGATGTGTTTTCTGTGTCTGATTGGCTGAATTCTAGTCTGAGATGATTTTATGTATTGCTGTATGAGCCCTGTTGAAGGAGACATTTTTTGGTGTGGATCAGTGAGCTGTCATGTCTCCATTTTGTATTTTGAGACTGATGTGCTGGAAATAAAAGCAAAAATCTCTTCACTGGTCTGGTTACCATGTTATCCATATTTGGATATTTTGCCGCGGCCTAGTGGGTTCCTTTTTTAAGGCGTGGGTTCCTGACACCATTGGACTTATACCTGTCCCGTCCCCCGCATATTGCTGCCCCGTGTGAGGACGTAGAATAGAAGAAAAACAAAGAAAAATCGTGGAAGCACCAGCCGCGGAGACCCAAGTGTTAACAAGGAGGACACTGTATCATCTCTCCCGCCGAAACCAAGAAAATTGTAAGTAGCTTATCTCGGGAGAGCGCTTGGGTGACGTTGGGAGGAAAAATAGAGAAAAAGAAAATTATTAAAAGAGCACAAAAATGGGAACAAATTTATCAGAAGTTGAATGGGATGTTTTTCATCAATTAGAGACAATGTTACAAGAAAAAGGTCACTCTGAAATTTCAAAAACTGAGCTTAAAAACTTACTTATCTGGGTTAAAGCGAATACGCAAGATTTAAATCTGCAGTCTGCTTTTTCTTTTCATTTTTGGGATCAGATAAACTGGAGAATCTATAATCTAGTCTCTCTCAAAAAAGATGAAAGCTTAAGAGAACTTGTGCCGGTTTGTAGTGCGCTGTTGTAGTGCTTTTTTAAACAAAGTGATAAAAATAAGATCAACTTGGACTCAGAAAACAGAGCTTCTGGTTCTATCTCACGAAATTCCAGTAAACCAGAGACTGTGTGTGTATCGGAGAATGTTACAAGTGTTGTTGCAAATGCTGAAAGTATTGCTTTGAACTCTGTTGAACAAAATCTTTCTTCTCTCTCTCTGGGAAAAAATGAGACTCTTTCGGACTTTTCTTCGCGTTGTTCTGTTAATGTAAAAATATGTGACTCTTGTAAGGGGGATGGAACAAAGAGTGTAAAAGATGGAAATGAAAAAGTGACTGTACTTCCTAAAATTGTTTGTGCAGGGACACTGAAACCTGAATTGGATTCTGTTGGGCCTGGGGTGGAGGCTGAGGTGGCTGCTTCCACTCGGGAAATTGTGGTTCCAGGGAACTCTTTTTCAGTTAAGCAAAACCATGGTTGCTCTGGTGTTTGTCAATCTATAGATACAGAGAAAGAAAAATTGGCTTTAAGGGTGGAGTCCTTTGAAAGGAAGAGATGGAAGAAACTCGCGACTGTGTTGTTGCTGAAATTCAAAAAGCTGGACTTGAAATCTCTGCAACGAAAATTCAACAAGTTTCACCTTAGAAGTACCTGGGATGGAAGATGACTGAGACGACAAGAACACCACAAAAAATTCAGATCCGAACCAGAGTCAACAACCTACAAGAGTTACAACAACTTCTAGGAGAAATCAACTGGGTCAGACCGATGTTGGGAATCACCAATGATGAACTGAGTCCGCTCTTCCATTTGCTGAGAGGAAGTTGCGACATCACTTCGCCAAGAACTTTAACCCCTGAAGCTCGTGCTGCTCTCGACAAAGTCACAGAAGCTCTTCAAAAAAAAAGACAAGCTCATCGCTGCGTTCCTGAAAATCCTTTCTTTCTTGCAATCTTAGGAGAGAAGAAGCAGCTTTGTGGTCTCATTTTCCAGTGGGATTCCACAGAAAAAGATCCTTTGTTAATAATGGAACGGGATTTTCCTCCCTACAGGTTTTCAAAGACCATTTGCTCAGTTTTAGAAATGATTGCATACATTATAATTAAGGCTAGAACCAGATTGTTAACTTTGGCAGGTCAAGAATTTTCAGTTATCTATTTGCCATTGAAAAATGATTATTTCAATTGGGCAATGCAAAATTCTGATGATTTACAATATGCATTCTTAGGTTTTCCAGGTGTTTGTTCCATACACTATCCAGCTCACAAACTACTGCAAGCAAAATTGAGTTTCAGAGAAAAACCTAAATTGAGTGAAGAATCTTTACATGCTGTGACTCTCTTCACTGATGGCTCTGGTAAAAGCCACAAGTCCGTTGTGACTTGGTTTAATCAAAAGACTAATGTTTGGGAATCTGATATTCAAACAGTAGAGGGATCCCCTCAAATTGTTGAGCCTGCTGCAGTAGTTTGAGCTTTTCAGCTGTTTCCTCAGCCTTTTAATTTGGTCACAGATTCTGCTTATGTTGCTAATGTAGTCAGGAGAATAGAAGGTTCCATTTTAAAGGATGTTAGTAATGAAACTTTACATCGTTGGCTTACATGTCTTTTTATAACTTTGCAATATAGAACTAATCCATATTTTGTTTCTCACATTAGGGCGCATTCTTCACTTCCTGGATTTTTAGTGGAAGGAAATGCAAGAGCGGACAAGCTGACAATGGTCATTTCTAACACATTGCCAAATAGTTTTGAACAAGCAAAATTGAGTCGTGCCTTTTTCCACCAAAATGCACAAGCACTCATGCAAATGTTCCAAATCACTTAAAGTCAAGCTAAAGCTATCATTCATACTTGCCCTGACTGTCAATTGGTACAACCTCCTGTTTCTACAGGAGCAATCAACCCCCGAGGCTTACAAAGCCTACAGTTGTGGCAAACAGATGTTACTAAATAGCCTTCTTTTGGTAAATTTAAAAATATTCATGTTTCCATAGACACGTTCTCTGGTGCAGTTTTTGCTTCCCTTCACACAAGTGATACTGGCAGCCATGCCTGTCATCATTTCCTGCAAGCTTTTGCTTCATTGGGTATACCCCAAGAAGTAAAAACTGACAATGGCCCCGCATACATATCTCAAAAATTGGCCACATTTTTAAATGAATGGGGTGTTCGACACATTTTTGGTATTCCCCACTCTCCCACAAGCCAAGCAATCATTGAAAGAACACATCAAACCTTAAAACGCATATTAGATCAACAGAGAGGGGGAACGGAAATCACCCCACAGATGAGACTGAGTAAGGCTTTGTATGTTTTTAATTTTCTAAATAGTAAAAGTACAGAACCAGATCCACCAATCTTTAGACACTTTTCAAATAGCACACAGGCAAAACTGAAAGAACATCCTCCTCTTCTAATTAGAAACCCTGACTCTGGACAGATGGAAGGTCCGTTTCAATTAATAACGTGGGGCAAAGGGTATGCTTCTATTTCCACAGGTGCTGGAAGAATTAAGTGGGTTCCTGCCAAAAACGTCAAACCGTATCGCACTTCAGAACCTGTTGTCGAGCCTAGAACTGAGGAAGCGAGTACGCAGACGTAGACCGAATGGAAGGATCCCGGGTCTCGCCTGACGCCTCTTGTGCCTGACGTTCATTGTGCATCGGTGGAACCCGTGAACTCTGATTTTGTGCCAATTTTTATTTATGAGTATACGAATGAAATGCTGAATGTTTGTTTAACAAAGCTAATTTTTGGCTGAAAATTTAGGTTCTTGTTTTGGTTTAGAAAGAATTCTGCCAAAACTTAGTTCTTGAAAGAGATGGGGCAGAATCAAATGGTATACTTGTTTTGCTTGATTTTAATTGTTTTTTGTCGTGCAGATTTGCCTGAGGATCAACCGAAGACGAATGTTTGGGTGACCTTAGCCAAGGCTGCCGGATCGGATACTATATGTCTGTCTAATTCGGAACCAGAAAAGCCTTTCTCAACCTGTTTGGTTGGTGTGCCAGTGAAAGAGTTTCCTTTGGTCAGAAAAGAATCCAATGGTAAACCAGGTGGAATTGACAATGGAAACAGTCCTTCCTTCAATTGGAACATTTGTTCCAAGAAACTTCTCAGGGCAGCAAATGTTTCAAACAGTTGGGATGTGTTTCTACAGACGGACCAATCTCCACGGCAATTGCCAAAAGGGTATTGGATCATTTGCGGAGACAGAGGTTGGCAAGGCATTCCAGCCCACCTTGAAGGTGGCCCTTGCAGCATTGGTATGCTTACCATAATTGCCCCCACTGCCAAAGCAGTGATGAAAAAGAAACAAAGGAAAACAAGAGCTGTTCCTCATTATGATGAGAACTGTCAGAGTGATTTTATGCCTTGGAATGCCGCCAGAAGGGTTTCAGCAGGTATATTTCTACCCCAATTGGCTTCAGCTGTGGCATTGAGACAATTAGATCGAGTTGGATGTTGGCTGAGCAAACAAGCTAATGCCACATCCTCCGCAATCAGTGATATGTTGACCAATGTTGATAGTATTAGACATGCTACTCTTCAAAACAGAGCAGCCATTGATTTTCTCTTACTGGCACAAGGACATGGTTGTGAGGAATTGGAAGGTTTGTGTTGTATGAATTTGTCTGATCATTCTGAATCCATTCACAAAAGCATTCAAAAATTAAAGGATCTGACAGCCCAAATTAAAGAAGATGGAGGTTCCTGGTTGGATGATTTGTATCAAAATTGCAGTTTTGCACCTTGGCTAAGGCAACTTTGCAAGATAGGTCTTTACATATTAGGTGTTCTAATACTGATATTGATAGTGGTACCTTGTATACTCTGTTGTGTTCGGCGAATGATGAACAAAACAGTCCGAGAAGTTTTTGTCATTCAAGCAGGAGAATTAGGAAGTAGAAGCACAGAGAGTGTACGAAATCTCACGAAAGCAGTAGATGAGGGTATTGACATGAACGAAGGTTTTGAATTAAGGCCTTGGAATCGACCAGAGTTTTTTGAACGATGCCTTGTGACTGTTGCCAAACATATCTCTTTCAGGGATTGGGTCTTCACAGCATTAAGTTGCTGTGCCGTAATATAGCAATGCTTCAGTTTAGTGAAAATAGGTCTTCAGCAGATAATAAGCAGAAATTTCGCAATAGAGCTATGAAACGCAAATAGCAAGCGACAAGAAAATGAAAGCTTCTGGGTCAAACAGAGAGGGGGAAATGTTGGAATCCATAAGGTTAGAGGATTTTTAAGAAATGGTTAAAAAGAAGTATGTAGGCCTTAGACTGGAGTTTTGTTAGCATTGCAGAAAAGTTTCCCATGCAAGCAGAAAAAGTTTTCCATGCAAGCAGAAAAGTTTCCCAAGCAGTAGACGTGACAAATAACAATAGGCTTCTGTAGAATTGGCTTTAGGATGGCAACAAGGTTATTTAATGTATATCTTTAGAAGGTTAGCATGAATAGAATTCTGTTCTTTGTCTCTTATCAACTAGTCTTTGTTTTAGCTACGATTACCTATGTTTTATAAGATTGGATAGAATGCTTGTCAATATGTGTTTTCTGTGTCTGATTGGCTGAATTCTAGTCTGAGATGATTTTATGTATTGCTGTATGAGCCCTGTTGAAGGAGACATTTTTTGGTGTGGATCAGTGAGCTGTCATGTCTCCATTTTGTATTTTGAGACTGATGTGCTGGAAATAAAAGCAAAAATCTCTTCACTGGTCTGGTTACCATGTTATCCATATTTGGATATTTTGCCGCGGCCTAGTGGGTTCCTTTTTTAAGGCGTGGGTTCCTGACACCATTGGACTTATACCTGTCCCGTCCCCCGCATATTGCTGCCCCGTGTGAGGACGTAGAATAGAAGAAAAACAAAGAAAAATCGTGGAAGCACCAGCCGCGGAGACCCAAGTGTTAACAAGGAGGACACTGTATCATCTCTCCCGCCGAAACCAAGAAAATTGTAAGTAGCTTATCTCGGGAGAGCGCTTGGGTGACGTTGGGAGGAAAAATAGAGAAAAAGAAAATTATTAAAAGAGCACAAAAATGGGAACGAATTTATCAGAAGTTGAATGGGATGTTTTTCATCAATTAGAGACAATGTTACAAGAAAAAGGTCACTCTGAAATTTCAAAAACTGAGCTTAAAAACTTACTTATCTGGGTTAAAGCGAATACGCAAGATTTAAATCTGCAGTCTGCTTTTTCTTTTCATTTTTGGGATCAGATAAACTGGAGAATCTATAATCTAGTCTCTCTCAAAAAAGATGAAAGCTTAAGAGAACTTGTGCCGGTTTGTAGTGCGCTGTTGTAGTGCTTTTTTAAACAAAGTGATAAAAATAAGATCAACTTGGACTCAGAAAACAGAGCTTCTGGTTCTATCTCACGAAATTCCAGTAAACCAGAGACTGTGTGTGTATCGGAGAATGTTACAAGTGTTGTTGCAAATGCTGAAAGTATTGCTTTGAACTCTGTTGAACAAAATCTTTCTTCTCTCTCTCTGGGAAAAAATGAGACTCTTTCGGACTTTTCTTCGCGTTGTTCTGTTAATGTAAAAATATGTGACTCTTGTAAGGGGGATGGAACAAAGTGTGTAAAAGATGGAAATGAAAAAGTGACTGTACTTCCTAAAATTGTTTGTGCAGGGACACTGAAACCTGAATTGGATTCTGTTGGGCCTGGGGTGGAGGCTGAGGTGGCTGCTTCCACTCGGGAAATTGTGGTTCCAGGGAACTCTTTTTCAGTTAAGCAAAACCATGGTTGTTCTGGTGTTTGTCAATCTATAGATACAGAGAAAGAAAAATTGGCTTTAAGGGTGGAGTCCTTTGAAAGGAAGAGATGGAAGAAACTCGCGACTGTGTTGTTGCTGAAATTCAAAAAGCTGGACTTGAAATCTCTGCAACGAAAATTCAACAAGTTTCACCTTAGAAGTACCTGGGATGGAAGATGACTGAGACGACAAGAACACCACAAAAAATTCAGATCCGAACCAGAGTCAACAACCTACAAGAGTTACAACAACTTCTAGGAGAAATCAACTGGGTCAGACCGATGTTGGGAATCACCAATGATGAACTGAGTCCGCTCTTCCATTTGCTGAGAGGAAGTTGCGACATCACTTCGCCAAGAACTTTAACCCCTGAAGCTCGTGCTGCTCTCGACAAAGTCACAGAAGCTCTTCAAAAAAGACAAGCTCATCGCTGCGTTCCTGAAAATCCTTTCTTTCTTGCAATCTTAGGAGAGAAGAAGCAGCTTTGTGGTCTCATTTTCCAGTGGGATTCCACAGAACAAGATCCTTTGTTAATAATGGAATGGGATTTTCCTCCCTACAGGTTTTCAAAGACCATTTGCTCAGTTTTAGAAATGATTGCATACATTATAATTAAGGCTAGAACCAGATTGTTAACTTTGGCAGGTCAAGAATTTTCAGTTATCTATTTGCCATTGAAAAATGATTATTTCAATTGGGCAATGCAAAATTCTGATGATTTACAATATGCATTCTTAGGTTTTCCAGGTGTTTGTTCCATACACTATCCAGCTCACAAACTACTGCAAGCAAAATTGAGTTTCAGAGAAAAACCTAAATTTAGTGAAGAACCTTTACATGCTGTGACTCTCTTCACTGATGGCTCTGGTGTCGGGAGTTTAGTTCAAGCATGGCTTAAAGAAAAAGGCCATGAAGGCATACAATTGAGAGAAAAGTAAAAGGTAGTTGCAAAGCAGTTCCAAAGCAGTTCCCAGCCTGACTTCTATAAACAATTAAAACAATTAGACTCTTTCAGGCATCATTGTATAAACAATAAAGTTCTCAGGCAGTCTTCTCCTAACAAGTGTAACACTCTCTCTGGGAAAAGATGGCACCCTGAGAACAGATGTGGAAGTTTTGGGAACCGTTCATATCACAGTGAGAACACTGGTTTTGTTTTGTGTAAACAATCAACGGTGTAGTAAAACAAAAGGTGTGGTTAGAGTTTTCTCTGTTAGCCTATCATAAACCTGTATTTTGGAATATGCATGAAGTTCGTTAACACTATTATTTAAGCTGACTGATCGATCAATAAATCGAGTTCGATGCATCAAAGGATTGGTCGTTCTCCCCTCACTTCAACAAATGGTGACCACCCGGACGTGATAGCGGACACGACGATCGCGACCACCACGGGGATTGCGAACACCACGAGAAGTGAGGACTGGTTCAGGCTCCGAAGCAGCGGGAGCGGCAAATAAGCGCGAAACCAAAGCGGAGGAAAAAAAGCAGCCGATACGCGCCGTGCCCTGGCGACCATATTAGATGGGTCCAGCTGATACGTGTGGCCGATGCCTGGAAAACGCTGCTAGGTAAAAGTGCGCACTTAAAAGAGGTATGGAAAGGCAAGCCACATATGAACCTTTTATTATGTTTTTGCAAAAAAGGCAAATTAAGGGAATAGACTTACGGAAGGAATTGCAAGTTCTTTTGGCTTATGGTCTGGAATGGGGAGTCTTCGTGAATCCCCACACAGTTTACGAGTTAACGGAATTGCGTGAATTCGGTGATTTATTGTCAGAGGCTGCTTTAGAGAGTGGTAAAACTGCCAAGAAGCTAGGCAAGCCATGGCGAGTGATATATGGTGCACTGTTTTACTATGTCTCTGAGTGCAAGACAGCGGCCGCAGCCCGTGGAGCTTGCGAGTCTGTGCTACTCTGAACTCGGCACGGGCGCTCCGCCATGGCGAGCAGCCGCGGCGAGCGACGCGGGAGCGGAGGCAGCGGCGGGGAGAGCGGAGCCGCCGCCGCGGGAGCCGAGGTGCGCCGCCCCGGGAGAGAGCGAAGCCGCCGCGGGGGGAGCCGCCACGGGTGCAGCGGTGCCTGCAGCGGAGTCAGCCTGCCGGCGAGTAAACAGAGAGCCGAGCGCAGCGGGGGGGTTTTCGCCCGCTCCGACACACGCGCCGCGGGACTGGAGCGCTTTTTGCAGCGGGAGCGTTTCTCCCTCCCCCCACAGCCGGCAAAAACTTCAGTTTAAGACCTAACAGCCTAATGGATGCCTCGGTCTAAGACCTAACAGCCTAATGGATGTAACTTTTGTCAACAAAAGGAAAAGATCCCTGTTGAAATTAAGAAACAAGTGATGGTAAACAAGGAAAGTTAAAGGCACTTTTGTTCTTCCTGGCAGAGACTATGAAACAGGAATCAGCGTACTGTATGCATGGGTCAAATTTCGGCCGATTTGGCTCGGCATTGGTTATGCTGTCTTGAAATCACCTGCATTAACAAAAACTTTAACATCAGAAGCCCAGATGGTTCAGTCAGTGGAACATCAGACTCTAAAATTATATTTTGAAAAGTTTAAAAATGTTAAGATGTATTGGATTGATTGTATGAGTGAGATTGTATGAGTGTGCTTTTTGGTATAAATGCTGCAGCAGAAACGTGAGAAAGGTTGTTTTGATTTAGTGTTTTGGAGTCAGGCCTGTGGGTGAGTGATAGTGAATGCTATATTTTATGTTTATAGTAAGTTATCTGTTATTAAGTAGTTTAAGGTAAATTATTTATTAAGTGCCGTTCTATTAAGGTTAAGTTTGTTAAGTTTATTTTCTGTTAAGTTTGAGGTCTGTTAAGTTTAAATTGTATATTAGGTTAAGTTAGATTCTGTTAAGTTTGATCTTACATTATTTACAAATAAGTCTGTTATTTAAAGTCAGTTAAGTTTTGTTATAGTTAAGTTTTATTAGAATTAAGAGATTTTACATGTAAGTTCTGCTGATTTAAAAATCTATTAAGTTTAAGTAAAGATAAGCTTAAGTAATGTTAAGATCTATTAAGTTTAAATATTTTAAGTTTAAGTGCTATTAAGTTTAAGTGATGTTAGATAGATTTATGCTTTTACGATAGACGTTTATTTTATGGCTTGTGTGCAAAGTGTTGTTGTGAACTTCAGAGAAACCTTGCTAGCTGAAAATACTATTTAATTATTAGAATTGCCTATTCTTATGTTGCAAAGAGTGTAACACAGCTAGCCCATAGAATTTTGAAGCCAGTTAAGTTCTATTAATTTACAAATAAGTCTGCTAAGTTAGATATTTTAAGTGCTTTAAGTGTATACTATTTTCTCACCACTCCAAATCAACAAAGGATTGAGAATCGCCCAGCTGATGCCATTTCAGCCAAATGACTAAAGGATTACAGACTGTAAAACAGATTTTGAACTTTTCTGAGAGGCCCGGGGAAGGGGTGGATGTGAAAATCTCAAGGACAAAAAGGATTGTTTTCAGACTTGCCGTTCACCTCCTCTCCAGGTTCACATGAATGAAAACAGCTAGCAGCTGTCTTTTCTTAGTCCAATTACCACCTATC
The DNA here is from genome assembly GCF_028018845.1 of Melospiza georgiana. Taxonomy (NCBI): domain Eukaryota; kingdom Metazoa; phylum Chordata; class Aves; order Passeriformes; family Passerellidae; genus Melospiza; species Melospiza georgiana. Next base: position 31,413,839 of record NC_080464.1, on the reverse strand, counting down.
TTGCAATGCCTGATAAGGCAGGACATTGTGGCTCAGCTGAGGGTGGGTTTAACCCTTTGGGATAAAACGCCGTTGCCGGAGGACCAGAGAACTGATTGACATTATTGAATCATTATCATCTTTCCATATAAAAGGACCGGCAAAAGAGAACTGCCTTGAATGTCACAGCCCAAATTGTGCTGCTTGGGTTGCACTGTGTTGTGGGGGTTGTGACAGGACTTTTTGGGTGGACCAGTTGTCACTTTTTCATTTATGGTGTAATACCTGTAATTATAGACATAACTGGGAACATAATTGGGAGTGGGCACTACGGAATGAAACAGGACTAAATACTGCCTCAGCTTTAGATCTTTATGAATCGCATGAGCAGAAAATCTTGGCTTATTATCGGTGGGAGGTACAGTGTATTTTGAAAAGGATTAAAGCTCAAAGTGCATCATATATTACCTCTGTAAGGTGTAGAAAACTGGTGCCTTTAACACAACATTCCGTTGTAGGGCCTATAAAAGGAGATCCCAATCAGGCATTAGACAACTGCATTAGAAGGTTACAAAGGTGTGGTCTTCGGGTCTCGGGAACAGTAAGGTTAAAAACTGATAAGAAGAAAGTCAAAGTAAAACCAGGAAAATGAGGTTTCCTTTTATTATATTACTTGGTGTAGTGGTAGCTGAAGAATTAAAGGTAACACATTTTAGTCAACCTAGAGATAATGTATGGCTAACACTTGCTAGGCAGATTAATCAGTCGTCGCTTTGTCTCAGCATTGGAGGAGTTACTAACCCTTTTCGAACATGTTTGGTAGGACTTCCAGTATGGTCTCCTCAAGAATTCTGCAGTTTTATTAATAACCGTGCCTTATGTATGCGCAGTATGGTAAATATCAAATTGCCTGCACAAAAAGGGTATACTGCCAGTCAGAGTGACGGCTACCGCCAATGCCTGTTAATTCAATCACTTAATATTCCTTTGCATTCTCCACCTGAGGAATTGGAGCTTTTCGGGAGTGCAAATGCTAGCATGACCAGCACTTCTGACGGTGGGTGGTTTAGCTTTGATTATTCTAATCCTCAAAAGATGAATCCACATACACAAACGTGGGCTACCCTGGATTCAGCTCTAAAGCCAAACATAGTGTCTAAACAACTCTACAATCATTGTAAAGGCTCTAGCATCATGACACCTAAGAAATTACCTAAGGGCATATTTCTAATTTGCGGAGATAGAGCCTGGAATGGTATACCTGCCCAGCCTCAGTGTGGACCTTGTTATTTAGGCAAGTTATCTCTATTCCACCCTAATATATCTGTGCTAATGCAATTAAGCCATAAGATAAGCAGGCAAAAGCGTAGCTTACATAATTTAGACTGTAGTCAAATAGGAGATCCATGGTTCTGGAGTAAATTTAAGCAAGTGATGGTTTCAGCTTTCCTACCATGGGGTGCTGCAAGCAAAGCATTGACTCTAGCAAAACAAATAGGGTGTTGGGCTAAGGGTGAACTGAATAAAACTTCACAGATATTAGATATGTTAACTTCAGATGTACAAAGTGTTAATCACGCTGTTCTACAAAATAGAGCTGCTATAGATTTCTTACTATTAGCACAAGGCCATGAGTGTGAAGAGTTTGAAAAGATGTGTTGCATGAACTTATCTGATCATTCTGTATCTATTCATGCTAAGTTAAAAGAGCTATGACTAAGATTTAACAAACTTAAAGAAGAAGAAAGATTAAGTATTGATGAGTAGCTGAAAAGTTTCAGATTGGGACCCTGGCTAAGAAACCTTATAACATATGCTATAGGGATATTAGGAGTACTCTTATTGCTTTTACTTATATTACCTTGTTTCTGTAGCTGTATTCAAAAGATGGTTAATAGGATGATAGAGAAAACCTGGCAAACTAAATTCCTTTCTCTCAAAGAAAAAAGCGGGGGAAATGTCGGGAGTTTAGTTCAAGCATGGCTTAAAGAAAAAGGCCATGAAGGCATACAATTGAGAGAAAAGTAAAAGGTAGTTGCAAAGCAGTTCCAAAGCAGTTCCCAGCCTGACTTCTATAAACAATTAAAACAATTAGACTCTTTCAGGCATCATTGTATAAACAATAAAGTTCTCAGGCAGTCTTCTCCTAACAAGTGTAACACTCTCTCTGGGAAAAGATGGCACCCTGAGAACAGATGTGGAAGTTTTGGGAACCGTTCATATCACAGTGAGAACACTGGTTTTGTTTTGTGTAAACAATCAACGGTGTAGTAAAACAAAAGGTGTGGTTAGAGTTTTCTCTGTTAGCCTATCATAAACCTGTATTTTGGAATATGCATGAAGTTCGTTAACACTATTATTTAAGCTGACTGATCGATCAATAAATCGAGTTCGATGCATCAAAGGATTGGTCGTTCTCCCCTCACTTCAACACTCTGGTAAAAGCCACAAGTCCGTTGTGACTTGGTTTAATCAAAAGACTAATGTTTGGGAATCTGATATTCAAACAGTAGAGGGATCCCCTCAAATTGTTGAGCCTGCTGCAGTAGTTTGAGCTTTTCAGCTGTTTCCTCAGCCTTTTAATTTGGTCACAGATTCTGCTTATGTTGCTAATGTAGTCAGGAGAATAGAAGGTTCCATTTTAAAGGATGTTAGTAATGAAACTTTACATCGTTGGCTTTCATGTCTTTTTATAACTTTGCAATATAGAACTAATCCATATTTTGTTTCTCACATTAGGGCGCATTCTTCACTTCCTGGATTTTTAGTGGAAGGAAATGCAAGAGCGGACAAGCTGACAATGGTCATTTCTAACACATTGCCAAATAGTTTTGAACAAGCAAAATTGAGTCGTGCCTTTTTCCACCAAAATGCACAAGCACTCATGCAAATGTTCCAAATCACTTAAAGTCAAGCTAAAGCTATCATTCATACTTGCCCTGACTGTCAATTGGTACAACCTCCTGTTTCTACAGGAGCAATCAACCCCCGAGGCTTACAAAGCCTACAGTTGTGGCAAACAGATGTTACTAAATAGCCTTCTTTTGGTAAATTTAAAAATATTCATGTTTCCATAGACACGTTCTCTGGTGCAGTTTTTGCTTCCCTTCACACAAGTGATACTGGCAGCCATGCCTGTCATCATTTCCTGCAAGCTTTTGCTTCATTGGGTATACCCCAAGAAGTAAAAACTGACAATGGCCCCGCATACATATCTCAAAAATTGGCCACATTTTTAAATGAATGGGGTGTTCGACACATTTTTGGTATTCCCCACTCTCCCACAAGCCAAGCAATCATTGAAAGAACACATCAAACCTTAAAACGCATATTAGATCAACAGAGAGGGGGAACGGAAATCACCCCACAGATGAGACTGAGTAAGGCTTTGTATGTTTTTAATTTTCTAAATAGTAAAAGTACAGAACCAGATCCACCAATCTTTAGACACTTTTCAAATAGCACACAGGCAAAACTGAAAGAACATCCTCCTCTTCTAATTAGAAACCCTGACTCTGGACAGATGGAAGGTCCGTTTCAATTAATAACGTGGGGCAAAGGGTATGCTTCTATTTCCACAGGTGCTGGAAGAATTAAGTGGGTTCCTGCCAAAAACGTCAAACCGTATCGCACTTCAGAACCTGTTGTCGAGCCTAGAACTGAGGAAGCGAGTACGCAGACGTAGACCGAATGGAAGGATCCCGGGTCTCGCCTGACGCCTCTTGTGCCTGACGTTCATTGTGCATCGGTGGAACCCGTGAACTCTGATTTTGTGCCAATTTTTATTTATGAGTATACGAATGAAATGCTGAATGTTTGTTTAACAAAGCTAATTTTTGGCTGAAAATTTAGGTTCTTGTTTTGGTTTAGAAAGAATTCTGCCAAAACTTAGTTCTTGAAAGAGATGGGGCAGAATCAAATGGTATACTTGTTTTGCTTGATTTTAATTGTTTTTTGTCGTGCAGATTTGCCTGAGGATCAACCGAAGACGAATGTTTGGGTGACCTTAGCCAAGGCTGCCGGATCGGATACTATATGTCTGTCTAATTCGGAACCAGAAAAGCCTTTCTCAACCTGTTTGGTTGGTGTGCCAGTGAAAGAGTTTCCTTTGGTCAGAAAAGAATCCAATGGTAAACCAGGTGGAATTGACAATGGAAACAGTCCTTCCTTCAATTGGAACATTTGTTCCAAGAAACTTCTCAGGGCAGCAAATGTTTCAAACAGTTGGGATGTGTTTCTACAGACGGACCAATCTCCACGGCAATTGCCAAAAGGGTATTGGATCATTTGCGGAGACAGAGGTTGGCAAGGCATTCCAGCCCACCTTGAAGGTGGCCCTTGCAGCATTGGTATGCTTACCATAATTGCCCCCACTGCCAAAGCAGTGATGAAAAAGAAACAAAGGAAAACAAGAGCTGTTCCTCATTATGATGAGAACTGTCAGAGTGATTTTATGCCTTGGAATGCCGCCAGAAGGGTTTCAGCAGGTATATTTCTACCCCAATTGGCTTCAGCTGTGGCATTGAGACAATTAGATCGAGTTGGATGTTGGCTGAGCAAACAAGCTAATGCCACATCCTCCGCAATCAGTGATATGTTGACCAATGTTGATAGTATTAGACATGCTACTCTTCAAAACAGAGCAGCCATTGATTTTCTCTTACTGGCACAAGGACATGGTTGTGAGGAATTGGAAGGTTTGTGTTGTATGAATTTGTCTGATCATTCTGAATCCATTCACAAAAGCATTCAAAAATTAAAGGATCTGACAGCCCAAATTAAAGAAGATGGAGGTTCCTGGTTGGATGATTTGTATCAAAATTGCAGTTTTGCACCTTGGCTAAGGCAACTTTGCAAGATAGGTCTTTACATATTAGGTGTTCTAATACTGATATTGATAGTGGTACCTTGTATACTCTGTTGTGTTCGGCGAATGATGAACAAAACAGTCCGAGAAGTTTTTGTCATTCAAGCAGGAGAATTAGGAAGTAGAAGCACAGAGAGTGTACGAAATCTCACGAAAGCAGTAGATGAGGGTATTGACATGAACGAAGGTTTTGAATTAAGGCCTTGGAATCGACCAGAGTTTTTTGAACGATGCCTTGTGACTGTTGCCAAACATATCTCTTTCAGGGATTGGGTCTTCACAGCATTAAGTTGCTGTGCCGTAATATAGCAATGCTTCAGTTTAGTGAAAATAGGTCTTCAGCAGATAATAAGCAGAAATTTTGCAATAGAGCTATGAAACGCAAATAGCAAGCGACAAGAAAATGAAAGCTTCTGGGTCAAACAGAGAGGGGGAAATGTTGGAATCCATAAGGTTAGAGGATTTTTAAGAAATGGTTAAAAAGAAGTATGTAGGCCTTAGACTGGAGTTTTGTTAGCATTGCAGAAAAGTTTCCCATGCAAGCAGAAAAAGTTTTCCATGCAAGCAGAAAAGTTTCCCAAGCAGTAGACGTGACAAATAACAATAGGCTTCTGTAGAATTGGCTTTAGGATGGCAACAAGGTTATTTAATGTATATCTTTAGAAGGTTAGCATGAATAGAACTCTGTTCTTTGTCTCTTATCAACTAGTCTTTGTTTTAGCTACGATTACCTATGTTTTATAAGATTGGATAGAATGCTTGTCAATATGTGTTTTCTGTGTCTGATTGGCTGAATTCTAGTCTGAGATGATTTTATGTATTACTGTATGAGCCCTGTTGAAGGAGACATTTTTTGGTGTGGATCAGTGAGCTGTCATGTCTCCATTTTGTATTTTGAGACTGATGTGCTGGAAATAAAAGCAAAAATCTCTTCACTTGTCTGGTTACCATGTTATCCATATTTGGATATTTTGCCGCGGCCTAGTGGGTTCCTTTTTTAAGGCGTGGGTTCCTGACACCATTGGACTTATACCTGTCCCGTCCCCCGCATATTGCTGCCCCGTGTGAGGACGTAGAATAGAAGAAAAACAAAGAAAAATCGTGGAAGCACCAGCCGCGGAGACCCAAGTGTTAACAAGGAGGACACTGTATCATCTCTCCCGCCGAAACCAAGAAAATTGTAAGTAGCTTATCTCGGGAGAGCGCTTGGGTGACGTTGGGAGGAAAAATAGAGAAAAAGAAAATTATTAAAAGAGCACAAAAATGGGAACGAATTTATCAGAAGTTGAATGGGATGTTTTTCATCAATTAGAGACAATGTTACAAGAAAAAGGTCACTCTGAAATTTCAAAAACTGAGCTTAAAAACTTACTTATCTGGGTTAAAGCGAATACGCAAGATTTAAATCTGCAGTCTGCTTTTTCTTTTCATTTTTGGGATCAGATAAACTGGAGAATCTATAATCTAGTCTCTCTCAAAAAAGATGAAAGCTTAAGAGAACTTGTGCCGGTTTGTAGTGCGCTGTTGTAGTGCTTTTTTAAACAAAGTGATAAAAATAAGATCAACTTGGACTCAGAAAACAGAGCTTCTGGTTCTATCTCACGAAATTCCAGTAAACCAGAGACTGTGTGTGTATCGGAGAATGTTACAAGTGTTGTTGCAAATGCTGAAAGTATTGCTTTGAACTCTGTTGAACAAAATCTTTCTTCTCTCTCTCTGGGAAAAAATGAGACTCTTTCGGACTTTTCTTCGCGTTGTTCTGTTAATGTAAAAATATGTGACTCTTGTAAGGGGGATGGAACAAAGTGTGTAAAAGATGGAAATGAAAAAGTGACTGTACTTCCTAAAATTGTTTGTGCAGGGACACTGAAACCTGAATTGGATTCTGTTGGGCCTGGGGTGGAGGCTGAGGTGGCTGCTTCCACTCGGGAAATTGTGGTTCCAGGGAACTCTTTTTCAGTTAAGCAAAACCATGGTTGTTCTGGTGTTTGTCAATCTATAGATACAGAGAAAGAAAAATTGGCTTTAAGGGTGGAGTCCTTTGAAAGGAAGAGATGGAAGAAACTCGCGACTGTGTTGTTGCTGAAATTCAAAAAGCTGGACTTGAAATCTCTGCAACGAAAATTCAACAAGTTTCACCTTAGAAGTACCTGGGATGGAAGATGACTGAGACGACAAGAACACCACAAAAAATTCAGATCCGAACCAGAGTCAACAACCTACAAGAGTTACAACAACTTCTAGGAGAAATCAACTGGGTCAGACCGATGTTGGGAATCACCAATGATGAACTGAGTCCGCTCTTCCATTTGCTGAGAGGAAGTTGCGACATCACTTCGCCAAGAACTTTAACCCCTGAAGCTCGTGCTGCTCTCGACAAAGTCACAGAAGCTCTTCAAAAAAAAAGACAAGCTCATCGCTGCGTTCCTGAAAATCCTTTCTTTCTTGCAATCTTAGGAGAGAAGAAGCAGCTTTGTGGTCTCATTTTCCAGTGGGATTCCACAGAACAAGATCCTTTGTTAATAATGGAATGGGATTTTCCTCCCTACAGGTTTTCAAAGACCATTTGCTCAGTTTTAGAAATGATTGCATACATTATAATTAAGGCTAGAACCAGATTGTTAACTTTGGCAGGTCAAGAATTTTCAGTTATCTATTTGCCATTGAAAAATGATTATTTCAATTGGGCAATGCAAAATTCTGATGATTTACAATATGCATTCTTAGGTTTTCCAGGTGTTTGTTCCATACACTATCCAGCTCACAAACTACTGCAAGCAAAATTGAGTTTCAGAGAAAAACCTAAATTGAGTGAAGAACCTTTACATGCTGTGACTCTCTTCACTGATGGCTCTGGTAAAAGCCACAAGTCCGTTGTGACTTGGTTTAATCAAAAGACTAATGTTTGGGAATCTGATATTCAAACAGTAGAGGGATCCCCTCAAATTGTTGAGCCTGCTGCAGTAGTTTGAGCTTTTCAGCTCTTTCCTCAGCCTTTTAATTTGGTCACAGATTCTGCTTATGTTGCTAATGTAGTCAGGAGAATAGAAGGTTCCATTTTAAAGGATGTTAGTAATGAAACTTTACATCGTTGGCTTTCATGTCTTTTTATAACTTTGCAATATAGAACTAATCCACATTTTGTTTCTCACATTAGGGCGCATTCTTCACTTCCTGGATTTTTAGTGGAAGGAAATGCAAGAGCGGACAAGCTGACAATGGTCATTTCTAACACATTGCCAAATAGTTTTGAACAAGCAAAATTGAGTCGTGCCTTTTTCCACCAAAATGCACAAGCACTCATGCAAATGTTCCAAATCACTTAAAGTCAAGCTAAAGCTATCATTCATACTTGCCCTGACTGTCAATTGGTACAACCTCCTGTTTCTACAGGAGCAATCAACCCCCGAGGCTTACAAAGCCTACAGTTGTGGCAAACAGATGTTACTAAATAGCCTTCTTTTGGTAAATTTAAAAATATTCATGTTTCCATAGACACGTTCTCTGGTGCAGTTTTTGCTTCCCTTCACACAAGTGATACTGGCAGCCATGCCTGTCATCATTTCCTGCAAGCTTTTGCTTCATTGGGTATACCCCAAGAAGTAAAAACTGACAATGGCCCCGCATACATATCTCAAAAATTGGCCACATTTTTAAATGAATGGGGTGTTCGACACATTTTTGGTATTCCCCACTCTCCCACAAGCCAAGCAATCATTGAAAGAACACATCAAACCTTAAAACGCATATTAGATCAACAGAGAGGGGGAACGGAAATCACCCCACAGATGAGACTGAGTAAGGCTTTGTATGTTTTTAATTTTCTAAATAGTAAAAGTACAGAACCAGATCCACCAATCTTTAGACACTTTTCAAATAGCACACAGGCAAAACTGAAAGAACATCCTCCTCTTCTAATTAGAAACCCTGACTCTGGACAGATGGAAGGTCCGTTTCAATTAATAACGTGGGGCAAAGGGTATGCTTCTATTTCCACAGGTGCTGGAAGAATTAAGTGGGTTCCTGCCAAAAACGTCAAACCGTATCGCACTTCAGAACCTGTTGTCGAGCCTAGAACTGAGGAAGCGAGTACGCAGACGTAGACCGAATGGAAGGATCCCGGGTCTCGCCTGACGCCTCTTGTGCCTGACGTTCATTGTGCATCGGTGGAACTCGTGAACTCTGATTTTGTGCCAATTTTTATTTATGAGTATACGAATGAAATGCTGAATGTTTGTTTAACAAAGCTAATTTTTGGCTGAAAATTTAGGTTCTTGTTTTGGTTTAGAAAGAATTCTGCCAAAACTTAGTTCTTGAAAGAGATGGGGCAGAATCAAATGGTATACTTGTTTTGCTTGATTTTAATTGTTTTTTGTCGTGCAGATTTGCCTGAGGATCAACCGAAGACGAATGTTTGGGTGACCTTAGCCAAGGCTGCCGGATCGGATACTATATGTCTGTCTAATTCGGAACCAGAAAAGCCTTTCTCAACCTGTTTGGTTGGTGTGCCAGTGAAAGAGTTTCCTTTGGTCAGAAAAGAATCCAATGGTAAACCAGGTGGAATTGACAATGGAAACAGTCCTTCCTTCAATTGGAACATTTGTTCCAAGAAACTTCTCAGGGCAGCAAATGTTTCAAACAGTTGGGATGTGTTTCTACAGACGGACCAATCTCCACGGCAATTGCCAAAAGGGTATTGGATCATTTGCGGAGACAGAGGTTGGCAAGGCATTCCAGCCCACCTTGAAGGTGGCCCTTGCAGCATTGGTATGCTTACCATAATTGCCCCCACTGCCAAAGCAGTGATGAAAAAGAAACAAAGGAAAACAAGAGCTGTTCCTCATTATGATGAGAACTGTCAGAGTGATTTTATGCCTTGGAATGCCGCCAGAAGGGTTTCAGCAGGTCTATTTCTACCCCAATTGGCTTCAGCTGTGGCATTGAGACAATTAGATCGAGTTGGATGTTGGCTGAGCAAACAAGCTAATGCCACATCCTCCGCAATCAGTGATATGTTGACCAATGTTGATAGTATTAGACATGCTACTCTTCAAAACAGAGCAGCCATTGATTTTCTCTTACTGGCACAAGGACATGGTTGTGAGGAATTGGAAGGTTTGTGTTGTATGAATTTGTCTGATCATTCTGAATCCATTCACAAAAGCATTCAAAAATTAAAGGATCTGACAGCCCAAATTAAAGAAGATGGAGGTTCCTGGTTGGATGATTTGTATCAAAATTGCAGTTTTGCACCTTGGCTAAGGCAACTTTGCAAGATAGGTCTTGACATATTAGGTGTTCTAATACTGATATTGATAGTGGTACCTTGTATACTCTGTTGTGTTCGGCGAATGATGAACAAAACAGTCCGAGAAGTTTTTGTCATTCAAGCAGGAGAATTAGGAAGTAGAAGCACAGAGAGTGTACGAAATCTCACGAAAGCAGTAGATGAGGGTATTGACATGAACGAAGGTTTTGAATTAAGGCCTTGGAATCGACCAGAGTTTTTTGAACGATGCCTTGTGACTGTTGCCAAACATATCTCTTTCAGGGATTGGGTCTTCACAGCATTAAGTTGCTGTGCCGTAATATAGCAATGCTTCAGTTTAGTGAAAATAGGTCTTCAGCAGATAATAAGCAGAAATTTTGCAATAGAGCTATGAAACGCAAATAGCAAGCGACAAGAAAATGAAAGCTTCTGGGTCAAACAGAGAGGGGGAAATGTTGGAATCCATAAGGTTAGAGGATTTTTAAGAAATGGTTAAAAAGAAGTATGTAGGCCTTAGACTGGAGTTTTGTTAGCATTGCAGAAAAGTTTCCCATGCAAGCAGAAAAAGTTTTCCATGCAAGCAGAAAAGTTTCCCAAGCAGTAGACGTGACAAATAACAATAGGCTTCTGTAGAATTGGCTTTAGGATGGCAACAAGGCTATTTAATGTATATCTTTAGAAGGTTAGCATGAATAGAACTCTGTTCTTTGTCTCTTATCAACTAGTCTTTGTTTTAGCTACGATTACCTATGTTTTATAAGATTGGATAGAATGCTTGTCAATATGTGTTTTCTGTGTCTGATTGGCTGAATTCTAGTCTGAGATGATTTTATGTATTGCTGTATGAGCCCTGTTGAAGGAGACATTTTTTGGTGTGGATCAGTGAGCTGTCATGTCTCCATTTTGTATTTTGAGACTGATGTGCTGGAAATAAAAGCAAAAATCTCTTCACTGGTCTGGTTACCATGTTATCCATATTTGGATATTTTGCCGCGGCCTAGTGGGTTCCTTTTTTAAGGCGTGGGTTCCTGACACCATTGGACTTATACCTGTCCCGTCCCCCGCATATTGCTGCCCCGTGTGAGGACGTAGAATAGAAGAAAAACAAAGAAAAATCGTGGAAGCACCAGCCGCGGAGACCCAAGTGTTAACAAGGAGGACACTGTATCATCTCTCCCGCCGAAACCAAGAAAATTGTAAGTAGCTTATCTCGGGAGAGCGCTTGGGTGACGTTGGGAGGAAAAATAGAGAAAAAGAAAATTATTAAAAGAGCACAAAAATGGGAACGAATTTATCAGAAGTTGAATGGGATGTTTTTTATCAATTAGAGACAATGTTACAAGAAAAAGGTCACTCTGAAATTTCAAAAACTGAGCTTAAAAACTTACTTATCTGGGTTAAAGCGAATACGCAAGATTTAAATCTGCAGTCTGCTTTTTCTTTTCATTTTTGGGATCAGATAAACTGGAGAATCTATAATCTAGTCTCTCTCAAAAAAGATGAAAGCTTAAGAGAACTTGTGCCGGTTTGTAGTGCGCTGTTGTAGTGCTTTTTTAAACAAAGTGATAAAAATAAGATCAACTTGGACTCAGAAAACAGAGCTTCTGGTTCTATCTCACGAAATTCCAGTAAACCAGAGACTGTGTGTGTATCGGAGAATGTTACAAGTGTTGTTGCAAATGCTGAAAGTATTGCTTTGAACTCTGTTGAACAAAATCTTTCTTCTCTCTCTCTGGGAAAAAAATGAGACTCTTTCGGACTTTTCTTCGCGTTGTTCTGTTAATGTAAAAATATGTGACTCTTGTAAGGGGGATGGAACAAAGTGTGTAAAAGATGGAAATGAAAAAGTGACTGTACTTCCTAAAATTGTTTGTGCAGGGACACTGAAACCTGAATTGGATTCTGTTGGGCCTGGGGTGGAGGCTGAGGTGGCTGCTTCCACTCGGGAAATTGTGGTTCCAGGGAACTCTTTTTCAGTTAAGCAAAACCATGGTTGTTCTGGTGTTTGTCAATCTATAGATACAGAGAAAGAAAAATTGGCTTTAAGGGTGGAGTCCTTTGAAAGGAAGAGATGGAAGAAACTCGCGACTGTGTTGTTGCTGAAATTCAAAAAGCTGGACTTGAAATCTCTGCAACGAAAATTCAACAAGTTTCACCTTAGAAGTACCTGGGATGGAAGATGACTGAGACGACAAGAACACCACAAAAAATTCAGATCCGAACCAGAGTCAACAACCTACAAGAGTTACAACAACTTCTAGGAGAAATCAACTGGGTCAGACCGATGTTGGGAATCACCAATGATGAACTGAGTCCGCTCTTCCATTTGCTGAGAGGAAGTTGCGACATCACTTCGCCAAGAACTTTAACCCCTGAAGCTCGTGCTGCTCTCGACAAAGTCACAGAAGCTCTTCAAAAAAGACAAGCTCATCGCTGCGTTCCTGAAAATCCTTTCTTTCTTGCAATCTTAGGAGAGAAGAAGCAGCTTTGTGGTCTCATTTTCCAGTGGGATTCCACAGAGCAAGATCCTTTGTTAATAATGGAATGGGATTTTCCTCCCTACAGGTTTTCAAAGACCATTTGCTCAGTTTTAGAAATGATTGCATACATTATAATTAAGGCTAGAACCAGATTGTTAACTTTGGCAGGTCAAGAATTTTCAGTTATCTATTTGCCATTGAAAAATGATTATTTCAATTGGGCAATGCAAAATTCTGATGATTTACAATATGCATTCTTAGGTTTTCCAGGTGTTTGTTCCATACACTATCCAGCTCACAAACTACTGCAAGCAAAATTGAGTTTCAGAGAAAAACCTAAATTTAGTGAAGAACCTTTACATGCTGTGACTCTCTTCACTGATGGCTCTGGTAAAAGCCACAAGTCCGTTGTGACTTGGTTTAATCAAAAGACTAATGTTTGGGAATCTGATATTCAAACAGTAGAGGGATCTCCTCAAATTGTTGAGCCTGCTGCAGTAGTTTGAGCTTTTCAGCTGTTTCCTCAGCCTTTTAATTTGGTCACAGATTCTGCTTATGTTGCTAATGTAGTCAGGAGAATAGAAGGTTCCATTTTAAAGGATGTTAGTAATGAAACTTTACATCGTTGGCTTTCATGTCTTTTTATAACTTTGCAATATAGAACTAATCCATATTTTGTTTCTCACATTAGGGCGCATTCTTCACTTCCTGGATTTTTAGTGGAAGGAAATGCAAGAGCGGACAAGCTGACAATGGTCATTTCTAACACATTGCCAAATAGTTTTGAACAAGCAAAATTGAGTCGTGCCTTTTTCCACCAAAATGCACAAGCACTCATGCAAATGTTCCAAATCACTTAAAGTCAAGCTAAAGCTATCATTCATACTTGCCCTGACTGTCAATTGGTACAACCTCCTGTTTCTACAGGAGCAATCAACCCCCGAGGCTTACAAAGCCTACAGTTGTGGCAAACAGATGTTACTAAATAGCCTTCTTTTGGTAAATTTAAAAATATTCATGTTTCCATAGACACGTTCTCTGGTGCAGTTTTTGCTTCCCTTCACACAAGTGATACTGGCAGCCATGCCTGTCATCATTTCCTGCAAGCTTTTGCTTCATTGGGTATACCCCAAGAAGTAAAAACTGACAATGGCCCCGCATACATATCTCAAAAATTGGCCACATTTTTAAATGAATGGGGTGTTCGACACATTTTTGGTATTCCCCACTCTCCCACAAGCCAAGCAATCATTGAAAGAACACATCAAACCTTAAAACGCATATTAGATCAACAGAGAGGGGGAACGGAAATCACCCCACAGATGAGACTGAGTAAGGCTTTGTATGTTTTTAATTTTCTAAATAGTAAAAGTACAGAACCAGATCCACCAATCTTTAGACACTTTTCAAATAGCACACAGGCAAAACTGAAAGAACATCCTCCTCTTCTAATTAGAAACCCTGACTCTGGACAGATGGAAGGTCCGTTTCAATTAATAACGTGGGGCAAAGGGTATGCTTCTATTTCCACAGGTGCTGGAAGAATTAAGTGGGTTCCTGCCAAAAACGTCAAACCGTATCGCACTTCAGAACCTGTTGTCGAGCCTAGAACTGAGGAAGCGAGTACGCAGACGTAGACCGAATGGAAGGATCCCGGGTCTCGCCTGACGCCTCTTGTGCCTGACGTTCATTGTGCATCGGTGGAACCCGTGAACTCTGATTTTGTGCCAATTTTTATTTATGAGTATACGAATGAAATGCTGAATGTTTGTTTAACAAAGCTAATTTTTGGCTGAAAATTTAGGTTCTTGTTTTGGTTTAGAAAGAATTCTGCCAAAACTTAGTTCTTGAAAGAGATGGGGCAGAATCAAATGGTATACTTGTTTTGCTTGATTTTAATTGTTTTTTGTCGTGCAGATTTGCCTGAGGATCAACCGAAGACGAATGTTTGGGTGACCTTAGCCAAGGCTGCCGGATCGGATACTATATGTCTGTCTAATTCGGAACCAGAAAAGCCTTTCTCAACCTGTTTGGTTGGTGTGCCAGTGAAAGAGTTTCCTTTGGTCAGAAAAGAATCCAATGGTAAACCAGGTGGAATTGACAATGGAAACAGTCCTTCCTTCAATTGGAACATTTGTTCCAAGAAACTTCTCAGGGCAGCAAATGTTTCAAACAGTTGGGATGTGTTTCTACAGACGGACCAATCTCCACGGCAATTGCCAAAAGGGTATTGGATCATTTGCGGAGACAGAGGTTGGCAAGGCATTCCAGCCCACCTTGAAGGTGGCCCTTGCAGCATTGGTATGCTTACCATAATTGCCCCCACTGCCAAAGCAGTGATGAAAAAGAAACAAAGGAAAACAAGAGCTGTTCCTCATTATGATGAGAACTGTCAGAGTGATTTTATGCCTTGGAATGCCGCCAGAAGGGTTTCAGCAGGTCTATTTCTACCCCAATTGGCTTCAGCTGTGGCATTGAGACAATTAGATCGAGTTGGATGTTGGCTGAGCAAACAAGCTAATGCCACATCCTCCGCAATCAGTGATATGTTGACCAATGTTGATAGTATTAGACATGCTACTCTTCAAAACAGAGCAGCCATTGATTTTCTCTTACTGGCACAAGGACATGGTTGTGAGGAATTGGAAGGTTTGTGTTGTATGAATTTGTCTGATCATTCTGAATCCATTCACAAAAGCATTCAAAAATTAAAGGATCTGACAGCCCAAATTAAAGAAGACGGAGGTTCCTGGTTGGATGATTTGTATCAAAATTGCAGTTTTGCACCTTGGCTAAGGCAACTTTGCAAGATAGGTCTTTACATATTAGGTGTTCTAATACTGATATTGATAGTGGTACCTTGTATACTCTGTTGTGTTCGGCGAATGATGAACAAAACAGTCCGAGAAGTTTTTGTCATTCAAGCAGGAGAATTAGGAAGTAGAAGCACAGAGAGTGTACGAAATCTCACGAAAGCAGTAGATGAGGGTATTGACATGAACGAAGGTTTTGAATTAAGGCCTTGGAATCGACCAGAGTTTTTTGAACGATGCCTTGTGACTGTTGCCAAACATATCTCTTTCAGGGATTGGGTCTTCACAGCATTAAGTTGCTGTGCCGTAATATAGCAATGCTTCAGTTTAGTGAAAATAGGTCTTCAGCAGATAATAAGCAGAAATTTTGCAATAGAGCTATGAAACGCAAATAGCAAGCGACAAGAAAATGAAAGCTTCTGGGTCAAACAGAGAGGGGGAAATGTTGGAATCCATAAGGTTAGAGGATTTTTAAGAAATGGTTAAAAAGAAGTATGTAGGCCTTAGACTGGAGTTTTGTTAGCATTGCAGAAAAGTTTCCCATGCAAGCAGAAAAAGTTTTCCATGCAAGCAGAAAAGTTTCCCAAGCAGTAGACGTGACAAATAACAATAGGCTTCTGTAGAATTGGCTTTAGGATGGCAACAAGGTTATTTAATGTATATCTTTAGAAGGTTAGCATGAATAGAACTCTGTTCTTTGTCTCTTATCAACTAGTCTTTGTTTTAGCTACGATTACCTATGTTTTATAAGATTGGATAGAATGCTTGTCAATATGTGTTTTCTGTGTCTGATTGGCTGAATTCTAGTCTGAGATGATTTTATGTATTGCTGTATGAGCCCTGTTGAAGGAGACATTTTTTGGTGTGGATCAGTGAGCTGTCATGTCTCCATTTTGTATTTTGAGACTGATGTGCTGGAAATAAAAGCAAAAATCTCTTCACTGGTCTGGTTACCATGTTATCCATATTTGGATATTTTGCCGCGGCCTAGTGGGTTCCTTTTTTAAGGCGTGGGTTCCTGACACCATTGGACTTATACCTGTCCCGTCCCCCGCATATTGCTGCCCCGTGTGAGGACGTAGAATAGAAGAAAAACAAAGAAAAATCGTGGAAGCACCAGCCGCGGAGACCCAAGTGTTAACAAGGAGGACACTGTATCATCTCTCCCGCCGAAACCAAGAAAATTGTAAGTAGCTTATCTCGGGAGAGCGCTTGGGTGACGTTGGGAGGAAAAATAGAGAAAAAGAAAATTATTAAAAGAGCACAAAAATGGGAACGAATTTATCAGAAGTTGAATGGGATGTTTTTTATCAATTAGAGACAATGTTACAAGAAAAAGGTCACTCTGAAATTTCAAAAACTGAGCTTAAAAACTTACTTATCTGGGTTAAAGCGAATACGCAAGATTTAAATCTGCAGTCTGCTTTTTCTTTTCATTTTTGGGATCAGATAAACTGGAGAATCTATAATCTAGTCTCTCTCAAAAAAGATGAAAGCTTAAGAGAACTTGTGCCGGTTTGTAGTGCGCTGTTGTAGTGCTTTTTTAAACAAAGTGATAAAAATAAGATCAACTTGGACTCAGAAAACAGAGCTTCTGGTTCTATCTCACGAAATTCCAGTAAACCAGAGACTGTGTGTGTATCGGAGAATGTTACAAGTGTTGTTGCAAATGCTGAAAGTATTGCTTTGAACTCTGTTGAACAAAATCTTTCTTCTCTCTCTCTGGGAAAAAATGAGACTCTTTCGGACTTTTCTTCGCGTTGTTCTGTTAATGTAAAAATATGTGACTCTTGTAAGGGGGATGGAACAAAGTGTGTAAAAGATGGAAATGAAAAAGTGACTGTACTTCCTAAAATTGTTTGTACAGGGACACTGAAACCTGAATTGGATTCTGTTGGGCCTGGGGTGGAGGCTGAGGTGGCTGCTTCCACTCGGGAAATTGTGGTTCCAGGGAACTCTTTTTCAGTTAAGCAAAACCATGGTTGTTCTGGTGTTTGTCAATCTATAGATACAGAGAAAGAAAAATTGGCTTTAAGGGTGGAGTCCTTTGAAAGGAAGAGATGGAAGAAACTCGCGACTGTGTTGTTGCTGAAATTCAAAAAGCTGGACTTGAAATCTCTGCAACGAAAATTCAACAAGATTCACCTTAGAAGTACCTGGGATGGAAGATGACTGAGACGACAAGAACACCACAAAAAATTCAGATCCGAACCAGAGTCAACAACCTACAAGAGTTACAACAACTTCTAGGAGAAATCAACTGGGTCAGACCGATGTTGGGAATCACCAATGATGAACTGAGTCCGCTCTTCCATTTGCTGAGAGGAAGTTGCGACATCACTTCGCCAAGAACTTTAACCCCTGAAACTCGTGCTGCTCTCGACAAAGTCACAGAAGCTCTTCAAAAAAGACAAGCTCATCGCTGCGTTCCTGAAAATCCTTTCTTTCTTGCAATCTTAGGAGAGAAGAAGCAGCTTTGTGGTCTCATTTTCCAGTGGGATTCCACAGAGCAAGATCCTTTGTTAATAATGGAATGGGATTTTCCTCCCTACAGGTTTTCAAAGACCATTTGCTCAGTTTTAGAAATGATTGCATACATTATAATTAAGGCTAGAACCAGATTGTTAACTTTGGCAGGTCAAGAATTTTCAGTTATCTATTTGCCATTGAAAAATGATTATTTCAATTGGGCAATGCAAAATTCTGATGATTTACAATATGCATTCTTAGGTTTTCCAGGTGTTTGTTCCATACACTATCCAGCTCACAAACTACTGCAAGCAAAATTGAGTTTCAGAGAAAAACCTAAATTTAGTGAAGAACCTTTACATGCTGTGACTCTCTTCACTGATGGCTCTGGTAAAAGCCACAAGTCCGTTGTGACTTGGTTTAATCAAAAGACTAATGTTTGGGAATCTGATATTCAAACAGTAGAGGGATCCCCTCAAATTGTTGAGCCTGCTGCAGTAGTTTGAGCTTTTCAGCTGTTTCCTCAGCCTTTTAATTTGGTCACAGATTCTGCTTATGTTGCTAATGTAGTCAGGAGAATAGAAGGTTCCATTTTAAAGGATGTTAGTAATGAAACTTTACATCGTTGGCTTTCATGTCTTTTTATAACTTTGCAATATAGAACTAATCCATATTTTGTTTCTCACATTAGGGCGCATTCTTCACTTCCTGGATTTTTAGTGGAAGGAAATGCAAGAGCGGACAAGCTGACAATGGTCATTTCTAACACATTGCCAAATAGTTTTGAACAAGCAAAATTGAGTCGTGCCTTTTTCCACCAAAATGCACAAGCACTCATGCAAATGTTCCAAATCACTTAAAGTCAAGCTAAAGCTATCATTCATACTTGCCCTGACTGTCAATTGGTACAACCTCCTGTTTCTACAGGAGCAATCAACCCCCGAGGCTTACAAAGCCTACAGTTGTGGCAAACAGATGTTACTAAATAGCCTTCTTTTGGTAAATTTAAAAATATTCATGTTTCCATAGACACGTTCTCTGGTGCAGTTTTTGCTTCCCTTCACACAAGTGATACTGGCAGCCATGCCTGTCATCATTTCCTGCAAGCTTTTGCTTCATTTGGTATACCCCAAGAAGTAAAAACTGACAATGGCCCCGCATACATATCTCAAAAATTGGCCACATTTTTAAATGAATGGGGTGTTCGACACATTTTTGGTATTCCCCACTCTCCCACAAGCCAAGCAATCATTGAAAGAACACATCAAACCTTAAAACGCATATTAGATCAACAGAGAGGGGGAACGGAAATCACCCCACAGATGAGACTGAGTAAGGCTTTGTATGTTTTTAATTTTCTAAATAGTAAAAGTACAGAACCAGATCCACCAATCTTTAGACACTTTTCAAATAGCACACAGGCAAAACTGAAAGAACATCCTCCTCTTCTAATTAGAAACCCTGACTCTGGACAGATGGAAGGTCCGTTTCAATTAATAACGTGGGGCAAAGGGTATGCTTCTATTTCCACAGGTGCTGGAAGAATTAAGTGGGTTCCTGCCAAAAACGTCAAACCGTATCGCACTTCAGAACCTGTTGTCGAGCCTAGAACTGAGGAAGCGAGTACACAGACGTAGACCGAATGGAAGGATCCCGGGTCTCGCCTGACGCCTCTTGTGCCTGACGTTCATTGTGCATCGGTGGAACCCGTGAACTCTGATTTTGTGCCAATTTTTATTTATGAGTATACGAATTAAATGCTGAATGTTTGTTTAACAAAGCTAATTTTTGGCTGAAAATTTAGGTTCTTGTTTTGGTTTAGAAAGAATTCTGCCAAAACTTAGTTCTTGAAAGAGATGGGGCAGAATCAAATGGTATACTTGTTTTGCTTGATTTTAATTGTTTTTTGTCGTGCAGATTTGCCTGAGGATCAACCGAAGATGAATGTTTGGGTGACCTTAGCCAAGGCTGCCGGATCGGATACTATATGTCTGTCTAATTCGGAACCAGAAAAGCCTTTCTCAACCTGTTTGGTTGGTGTGCCAGTGAAAGAGTTTCCTTTGGTCAGAAAAGAATCCAATGGTAAACCAGGTGGAATTAACAATGGAAACAGTCCTTCCTTCAATTGGAACATTTGTTCCAAGAAACTTCTCAGGGCAGCAAATGTTTCAAACAGTTGGGATGTGTTTCTACAGACGGACCAATCTCCACGGCAATTGCCAAAAGGGTATTGGATCATTTGCGGAGACAGAGGTTGGCAAGGCATTCCAGCCCACCTTGAAGGTGGCCCTTGCAGCATTGGTATGCTTACCATAATTGCCCCCACTGCCAAAGCAGTGATGAAAAAGAAACAAAGGAAAACGAGAGCTGTTCCTCATTATGATGAGAACTGTCAGAGTGATTTTATGCCTTGGAATGCTGCCAGAAGGGTTTCAGCAGGTATATTTCTACCCCAATTGGCTTCAGCTGTGGCATTGAGACAATTAGATCGAGTTGGATGTTGGCTGAGCAAACAAGCTAATGCCACATCCTCCGCAATCAGTGATATGTTGACCAATGTTGATAGTATTAGACATGCTACTCTTCAAAACAGAGCAGCCATTGATTTTCTCTTACTGGCACAAGGACATGGTTGTGAGGAATTGGAAGGTTTGTGTTGTATGAATTTGTCTGATCATTCTGAATCCATTCACAAAAGCATTCAAAAATTAAAGGATCTGACAGCCCAAATTAAAGAAGATGGAGGTTCCTGGTTAGATGATTTGTATCAAAATTGCAGTTTTGCACCTTGGCTAAGGCAACTTTGCAAGATAGGTCTTTACATATTAGGTGTTCTAATACTGATATTGATAGTGGTACCTTGTATACTCTGTTGTGTTCGGCGAATGATGAACAAAACAGTCCGAGAAGTTTTTGTCATTCAAGCAGGAGAATTAGGAAGTAGAAGCACAGAGAGTGTACGAAATCTCACGAAAGCAGTAGATGAGGGTATTGACATGAACGAAGGTTTTGAATTAAGGCCTTGGAATCGACCAGAGTTTTTTGAACGATGCCTTGTGACTGTTGCCAAACATATCTCTTTCAGGGATTGGGTCTTCACAGCATTAAGTTGCTGTGCCGTAATATAGCAATGCTTCAGTTTAGTGAAAATAGGTCTTCAGCAGATAATAAGCAGAAATTTTGCAATAGAGCTATGAAACGCAAATAGCAAGCGACAAGAAAATGAAAGCTTCTGGGTCAAACAGAGAGGGGGAAATGTTGGAATCCATAAGGTTAGAGGATTTTTAAGAAATGGTTAAAAAGAAGTATGTAGGCCTTAGACTGGAGTTTTGTTAGCATTGCAGAAAAGTTTCCCATGCAAGCAGAAAAAGTTTTCCATGCAAGCAGAAAAGTTTCCCAAGCAGTAGACGTGACAAATAACAATAGGCTTCTGTAGAATTGGCTTTAGGATGGCAACAAGGCTATTTAATGTATATCTTTAGAAGGTTGGCATGAATAGAACTCTGTTCTTTGTCTCTTATCAACTAGTCTTTGTTTTAGCTACGATTACCTATGTTTTGTAAGATTGGATAGAATGCTTGTCAATATGTGTTTTCTGTGTCTGATTGGCTGAATTCTAGTCTGAGATGATTTTATGTATTGCTGTATGAGCCCTGTTGAAGGAGACATTTTTTGGTGTGGATCAGTGAGCTGTCATGTCTCCATTTTGTATTTTGAGACTGATGTGCTGGAAATAAAAGCAAAAATCTCTTCACTGGTCTGGTTACCATGTTATCCATATTTGGATATTTTGCCGCGGCCTAGTGGGTTCCTTTTTTAAGGCGTGGGTTCCTGACACCATTGGACTTATACCTGTCCCGTCCCCCGCATATTGCTGCCCCGTGTGAGGATGTAGAATAGAAGAAAAACAAAGAAAAATCGTGGAAGCACCAGCCGCGGAGACCCAAGTGTTAACAAGGAGGACACTGTATCATCTCTCCCGCCGAAACCAAGAAAATTGTAAGTAACTTATCTCGGGAGAGCGCTTGGGTGACGTTGGGAGGAAAAATAGAGAAAAAGAAAATTATTAAAAGAGCACAAAAATGGGAACGAATTTATCAGAAGTTGAATGGGATGTTTTTTATCAATTAGAGACAATGTTACAAGAAAAAGGTCACTCTGAAATTTCAAAAACTGAGCTTAAAAACTTACTTATCTGGGTTAAAGCGAATACGCAAGATTTAAATCTGCAGTCTGCTTTTTCTTTTCATTTTTGGGATCAGATAAACTGGAGAATCTATAATCTAGTCTCTCTCAAAAAAGATGAAAGCTTAAGAGAACTTGTGCCGGTTTGTAGTGCGCTGTTGTAGTGCTTTTTTAAACAAAGTGATAAAAATAAGATCAACTTGGACTCAGAAAACAGAGCTTCTGGTTCTATCTCAAGAAATTCCAGTAAACCAGAGACTGTGTGTGTATCGGAGAATGTTACAAGTGTTGTTGCAAATGCTGAAAGTATTGCTTTGAACTCTGTTGAACAAAATCTTTCTTCTCTCTCTCTGGGAAAAAATGAGACTCTTTCGGACTTTTCTTCGCGTTGTTCTGTTAATGTAAAAATATGTGACTCTTGTAAGGGGGATGGAACAAAGTGTGTAAAAGATGGAAATGAAAAAGTGACTGTACTTCCTAAAATTGTTTGTGCAGGAACACTGAAACCTGAATTGGATTCTGTTGGGCCTGGGGTGGAGGCTGAGGTGGCTGCTTCCACTCGGGAAATTGTGGTTCCAGGGAACTCTTTTTCAGTTAAGCAAAACCATGGTTGTTCTGGTGTTTGTCAATCTATAGATACAGAGAAAGAAAAATTGGCTTTAAGGGTGGAGTCCTTTGAAAGGAAGAGATGGAAGAAACTCGCGACTGTGTTGTTGCTGAAATTCAAAAAGCTGGACTTGAAATCTCTGCAACGAAAATTCAACAAGTTTCACCTTAGAAGTACCTGGGATGGAAGATGACTGAGACGACAAGAACACCACAGAAAATTCAGGTCCGAACCAGAGTCAACAACCTACAAGAGTTACAACAACTTCTAGGAGAAATCAACTGGGTCAGACCGATGTTGGGAATCACCAATGATGAACTGAGTCCGCTCTTCCATTTGCTGAGAGGAAGTTGCGACATCACTTCGCCAAGAACTTTAACCCCTGAAGCTCATGCTGCTCTCGACAAAGTCACAGAAGCTCTTCAAAAAAGACAAGCTCATCGCTGCGTTCCTGAAAATCCTTTCTTTCTTGCAATCTTAGGAGAGAAGAAGCAGCTTTGTGGTCTCATTTTCCAGTGGGATTCCACAGAACAAGATCCTTTGTTAATAATGGAATGGGATTTTCCTCCCTACAGGTTTTCAAAGACCATTTGCTCAGTTTTAGAAATGATTGCATACATTATAATTAAGGCTAGAACCAGATTGTTAACTTTGGCAGGTCAAGAATTTTCAGTTATCTATTTGCCATTGAAAAATGATTATTTCAATTGGGCAATGCAAAATTCTGATGATTTACAATATGCATTCTTAGGTTTTCCAGGTGTTTGTTCCATACACTATCCAGCTCACAAACTACTGCAAGCAAAATTGAGTTTCAGAGAAAAACCTAAATTTAGTGAAGAACCTTTACATGCTGTGACTCTCTTCACTGATGGCTCTGGTAAAAGCCACAAGTCCATTGTGACTTGGTTTAATCAAAAGACTAATGTTTGGGAATCTGATATTCAAACAGTAGAGGGATCCCCTCAAATTGTTGAGCCTGCTGCAGTAGTTTGAGCTTTTCAGCTGTTTCCTCAGCCTTTTAATTTGGTCACAGATTCTGCTTATGTTGCTAATGTAGTCAGGAGAATAGAAGGTTCCATTTTAAAGGATGTTAGTAATGAAACTTTACATCGTTGGCTTTCATGTCTTTTTATAACTTTGCAATATAGAACTAATCCATATTTTGTTTCTCACATTAGGGCGCATTCTTCACTTCCTGGATTTTTAGTGGAAGGAAATGCAAGAGCGGACAAGCTGACAATGGTCATTTCTAACACATTGCCAAATAGTTTTGAACAAGCAAAATTGAGTCGTGCCTTTTTCCACCAAAATGCACAAGCACTCATGCAAATGTTCCAAATCACTTAAAGTCAAGCTAAAGCTATCATTCATACTTGCCCTGACTGTCAATTGGTACAACCTCCTGTTTCTACAGGAGCAATCAACCCCCGAGGCTTACAAAGCCTACAGTTGTGGCAAACAGATGTTACTAAATAGCCTTCTTTTGGTAAATTTAAAAATATTCATGTTTCCATAGACACGTTCTCTGGTGCAGTTTTTGCTTCCCTTCACACAAGTGATACTGGCAGCCATGCCTGTCATCATTTCCTGCAAGCTTTTGCTTCATTGGGTATACCCCAAGAAGTAAAAACTGACAATGGCCCCGCATACATATCTCAAAAATTGGCCACATTTTTAAATGAATGGGGTGTTCGACACATTTTTGGTATTCCCCACTCTCCCACAAGCCAAGCAATCATTGAAAGAACACATCAAACCTTAAAACGCATATTAGATCAACAGAGAGGGGGAACGGAAATCACCCCACAGATGAGACTGAGTAAGGCTTTGTATGTTTTTAATTTTCTAAATAGTAAAAGTACAGAACCAGATCCACCAATCTTTAGACACTTTTCAAATAGCACACAGGCAAAACTGAAAGAACATCCTCCTCTTCTAATTAGAAACCCTGACTCTGGACAGATGGAAGGTCCGTTTCAATTAATAACGTGGGGCAAAGGGTATGCTTCTATTTCCACAGGTGCTGGAAGAATTAAGTGGGTTCCTGCCAAAAACGTCAAACCGTATCGCACTTCAGAACCTGTTGTCGAGCCTAGAACTGAGGAAGCGAGTACGCAGACGTAGACCGAATGGAAGGATCCCGGGTCTCGCCTGACGCCTCTTGTGCCTGACGTTCATTGTGCATCGGTGGAACCCGTGAACTCTGATTTTGTGCCAATTTTTATTTATGAGTATACGAATGAAATGCTGAATGTTTGTTTAACAAAGCTAATTTTTGGCTGAAAATTTAGGTTCTTGTTTTGGTTTAGAAAGAATTCTGCCAAAACTTAGTTCTTGAAAGAGATGGGGCAGAATCAAATGGTATACTTGTTTTGCTTGATTTTAATTGTTTTTTGTCGTGCAGATTTGCCTGAGGATCAACCGAAGACGAATGTTTGGGTGACCTTAGCCAAGGCTGCCAGATCGGATACTATATGTCTGTCTAATTCGGAACCAGAAAAGCCTTTCTCAACCTGTTTGGTTGGTGTGCCAGTGAAAGAGTTTCCTTTGGTCAGAAAAGAATCCAATGGTAAACCAGGTGGAATTGACAATGGAAACAGTCCTTCCTTCAATTGGAACATTTGTTCCAAGAAACTTCTCAGGGCAGCAAATGTTTCAAACAGTTGGGATGTGTTTCTACAGACGGACCAATCTCCACGGCAATTGCCAAAAGGGTATTGGATCATTTGCGGAGACAGAGGTTGGCAAGGCATTCCAGCCCACCTTGAAGGTGGCCCTTGCAGCATTGGTATGCTTACCATAATTGCCCCCACTGCCAAAGCAGTGATGAAAAAGAAACAAAGGAAAACGAGAGCTGTTCCTCATTATGATGAGAACTGTCAGAGTGATTTTATGCCTTGGAATGCCACCAGAAGGGTTTCAGCAGGTATATTTCTACCCCAATTGGCTTCAGCTGTGGCATTGAGACAATTAGATCGAGTTGGATGTTGGCTGAGCAAACAAGCTAATGCCACATCCTCCGCAATCAGTGATATGTTGACCAATGTTGATAGTATTAGACATGCTACTCTTCAAAACAGAGCAGCCATTGATTTTCTCTTACTGGCACAAGGACATGGTTGTGAGGAATTGGAAGGTTTGTGTTGTATGAATTTGTCTGATCATTCTGAATCCATTCACAAAAGCATTCAAAAATTAAAGGATCTGACAGCCCAAATTAAAGAAGACGGAGGTTCCTGGTTGGATGATTTGTATCAAAATTGCAGTTTTGCACCTTGGCTAAGGCAACTTTGCAAGATAGGTCTTTACATATTAGGTGTTCTAATACTGATATTGATAGTGGTACCTTGTATACTCTGTTGTGTTCGGCGAATGATGAACAAAACAGTCCGAGAAGTTTTTGTCATTCAAGCAGGAGAATTAGGAAGTAGAAGCACAGAGAGTGTACGAAATCTCACGAAAGCAGTAGATGAGGGTATTGACATGAACGAAGGTTTTGAATTAAGGCCTTGGAATCGACCAGAGTTTTTTGAACGATGCCTTGTGACTGTTGCCAAACATAGCTCTTTCAGGGATTGGGTCTTCACAGCATTAAGTTGCTGTGCCGTAATATAGCAATGCTTCAGTTTAGTGAAAATAGGTCTTCAGCAGATAATAAGCAGAAATTTTGCAATAGAGCTATGAAACGCAAATAGCAAGCGACAAGAAAATGAAAGCTTCTGGGTCAAACAGAGAGGGGGAAATGTTGGAATCCATAAGGTTAGAGGATTTTTAAGAAATGGTTAAAAAGAAGTATGTAGGCCTCAGACTGGAGTTTTGTTAGCATTGCAGAAAAGTTTCCCATGCAAGCAGAAAAAGTTTTCCATGCAAGCAGAAAAGTTTCCCAAGCAGTAGACGTGACAAATAACAATAGGCTTCTGTAGAATTGGCTTTAGGATGGCAACAAGGTTATTTAATGTATATCTTTAGAAGGTTAGCATGAATAGAACTCTGTTCTTTGTCTCTTATCAACTAGTCTTTGTTTTAGCTACGATTACCTATGTTTTATAAGATTGGATAGAATGCTTGTCAATATGTGTTTTCTGTGTCTGATTGGCTGAATTCTAGTCTGAGATGATTTTATGTATTGCTGTATGAGCCCTGTTGAAGGAGACATTTTTTGGTGTGGATCAGTGAGCTGTCATGTCTCCATTTTGTATTTTGAGACTGATGTGCTGGAAATAAAAGCAAAAATCTCTTCACTGGTCTGGTTACCATGTTATCCATATTTGGATATTTTGCCGCGGCCTAGTGGGTTCCTTTTTTAAGGCGTGGGTTCCTGACACCATTGGACTTATACCTGTCCCGTCCCCCGCATATTGCTGCCCCGTGTGAGGACGTAGAATAGAAGAAAAACAAAGAAAAATCGTGGAAGCACCAGCCGCGGAGACCCAAGTGTTAACAAGGAGGACACTGTATCATCTCTCCCGCCGAAACCAAGAAAATTGTAAGTAACTTATCTCGGGAGAGCGCTTGGGTGACGTTGGGAGGAAAAATAGAGAAAAAGAAAATTATTAAAAGAGCACAAAAATGGGAACGAATTTATCAGAAGTTGAATGGGATGTTTTTCATCAATTAGAGACAATGTTACAAGAAAAAGGTCACTCTGAAATTTCAAAAACTGAGCTTAAAAACTTACTTATCTGGGTTAAAGCGAATACGCAAGATTTAAATCTGCAGTCTGCTTTTTCTTTTCATTTTTGGGATCAGATAAACTGGAGAATCTATAATCTAGTCTCTCTCAAAAAAGATGAAAGCTTAAGAGAACTTGTGCCAGTTTGTAGTGCGCTGTTGTAGTGCTTTTTTAAACAAAGTGATAAAAATAAGATCAACTTGGACTCAGAAAACAGAGCTTCTGGTTCTCTCTCACGAAATTCCAGTAAACCAGAGACTGTGTGTGTATCGGAGAATGTTACAAGTGTTGTTGCAAATGCTGAAAGTATTGCTTTGAACTCTGTTGAACAAAATCTTTCTTCTCTCTCTCTGGGAAAAAATGAGACTCTTTCGGACTTTTCTTCGCGTTGTTCTGTTAATGTAAAAATATGTGACTCTTGTAAGGGGGATGGAACAAAGTGTGTAAAAGATGGAAATGAAAAAGTGACTGTACTTCCTAAAATTGTTTGTGCAGGGACACTGAAACCTGAATTGGATTCTGTTGGGCCTGGGGTGGAGGCTGAGGTGGCTGCTTCCACTCGGGAAATTGTGGTTCCAGGGAACTCTTTTTCAGTTAAGCAAAACCATGGTTGTTCTGGTGTTTGTCAATCTATAGATACAGAGAAAGAAAAATTGGCTTTAAGGGTGGAGTCCTTTGAAAGGAAGAGATGGAAGAAACTCGCGACTGTGTTGTTGCTGAAATTCAAAAAGCTGGACTTGAAATCTCTGCAACGAAAATTCAACAAGTTTCACCTTAGAAGTACCTGGGATGGAAGATGACTGAGACGACAAGAACACCACAAAAAATTCAGATCCGAACCAGAGTCAACAACCTACAAGAGTTACAACAACTTCTAGGAGAAATCAACTGGGTCAGACCGATGTTGGGAATCACCAATGATGAACTGAGTCCGCTCTTCCATTTGCTGAGAGGAAGTTGCGACATCACTTCGCCAAGAACTTTAACCCCTGAAGCTCGTGCTGCTCTCGACAAAGTCACAGAAGCTCTTCAAAAAAGACAAGCTCATCGCTGCGTTCCTGAAAATCCTTTCTTTCTTGCAATCTTAGGAGAGAAGAAGCAGCTTTGTGGTCTCATTTTCCAGTGGGATTCCACAGAGCAAGATCCTTTGTTAATAATGGAACGGGATTTTCCTCCCTACAGGTTTTCAAAGACCATTTGCTCAGTTTTAGAAATGATTGCATACATTATAATTAAGGCTAGAACCAGATTGTTAACTTTGGCAGGTCAAGAATTTTCAGTTATCTATTTGCCATTGAAAAATGATTATTTCAATTGGGCAATGCAAAATTCTGATGATTTACAATATGCATTCTTAGGTTTTCCAGGTGTTTGTTCCATACACTATCCAGCTCACAAACTACTGCAAGCAAAATTGAGTTTCAGAGAAAAACCTAAATTGAGTGAAGAACCTTTACATGCTGTGACTCTCTTCACTGATGGCTCTGGTAAAAGCCACAAGTCCGTTGTGACTTGGTTTAATCAAAAGACTAATGTTTGGGAATCTGATATTCAAACAGTAGAGGGATCCCCTCAAATTGTTGAGCCTGCTGCAGTAGTTTGAGCTTTTCAGCTGTTTCCTCAGCCTTTTAATTTGGTCACAGATTCTGCTTATGTTGCTAATGTAGTCAGGAGAATAGAAGGTTCCATTTTAAAGGATGTTAGTAATGAAACTTTACATCGTTGGCTTTCATGTCTTTTTATAACTTTGCAATATAGAACTAATCCATATTTTGTTTCTCACATTAGGGCGCATTCTTCACTTCCTGGATTTTTAGTGGAAGGAAATGCAAGAGCGGACAAGCTGACAATGGTCATTTCTAACACATTGCCAAATAGTTTTGAACAAGCAAAATTGAGTCGTGCCTTTTTCCACCAAAATGCACAAGCACTCATGCAAATGTTCCAAATCACTTAAAGTCAAGCTAAAGCTATCATTCATACTTGCCCTGACTGTCAATTGGTACAACCTCCTGTTTCTACAGGAGCAATCAACCCCCGAGGCTTACAAAGCCTACAGTTGTGGCAAACAGATGTTACTAAATAGCCTTCTTTTGGTAAATTTAAAAATATTCATGTTTCCATAGACACGTTCTCTGGTGCAGTTTTTGCTTCCCTTCACACAAGTGATACTGGCAGCCATGCCTGTCATCATTTCCTGCAAGC
The DNA here is from genome assembly GCF_028018845.1 of Melospiza georgiana. Lineage (NCBI taxonomy): Eukaryota > Metazoa > Chordata > Aves > Passeriformes > Passerellidae > Melospiza > Melospiza georgiana. Next base: position 31,384,290 of record NC_080464.1, on the reverse strand, counting down.
TTTTGCTTCATTGGGTATACCCCAAGAAGTAAAAACTGACAATGGCCCCGCATACATATCTCAAAAATTGGCCACATTTTTAAATGAATGGGGTGTTCGACACATTTTTGGTATTCCCCACTCTCCCACAAGCCAAGCAATCATTGAAAGAACACATCAAACCTTAAAACGCATATTAGATCAACAGAGAGGGGGAACGGAAATCACCCCACAGATGAGACTGAGTAAGGCTTTGTATGTTTTTAATTTTCTAAATAGTAAAAGTACAGAACCAGATCCACCAATCTTTAGACACTTTTCAAATAGCACACAGGCAAAACTGAAAGAACATCCTCCTCTTCTAATTAGAAACCCTGACTCTGGACAGATGGAAGGTCCGTTTCAATTAATAACGTGGGGCAAAGGGTATGCTTCTATTTCCACAGGTGCTGGAAGAATTAAGTGGGTTCCTGCCAAAAACGTCAAACCGTATCGCACTTCAGAACCTGTTGTCGAGCCTAGAACTGAGGAAGCGAGTACGCAGACGTAGACCGAATGGAAGGATCCCGGGTCTCGCCTGACGCCTCTTGTGCCTGACGTTCATTGTGCATCGGTGGAACCCGTGAACTCTGATTTTGTGCCAATTTTTATTTATGAGTATACGAATGAAATGCTGAATGTTTGTTTAACAAAGCTAATTTTTGGCTGAAAATTTAGGTTCTTGTTTTGGTTTAGAAAGAATTCTGCCAAAACTTAGTTCTTGAAAGAGATGGGGCAGAATCAAATGGTATACTTGTTTTGCTTGATTTTAATTGTTTTTTGTCGTGCAGATTTGCCTGAGGATCAACCGAAGACGAATGTTTGGGTGACCTTAGCCAAGGCTGCCGGATCGGATACTATATGTCTGTCTAATTCGGAACCAGAAAAGCCTTTCTCAACCTGTTTGGTTGGTGTGCCAGTGAAAGAGTTTCCTTTGGTCAGAAAAGAATCCAATGGTAAACCAGGTGGAATTGACAATGGAAACAGTCCTTCCTTCAATTGGAACATTTGTTCCAAGAAACTTCTCAGGGCAGCAAATGTTTCAAACAGTTGGGATGTGTTTCTACAGACGGACCAATCTCCACGGCAATTGCCAAAAGGGTATTGGATCATTCGCGGAGACAGAGGTTGGCAAGGCATTCCAGCCCACCTTGAAGGTGGCCCTTGCAGCATTGGTATGCTTACCATAATTGCCCCCACTGCCAAAGCAGTGATGAAAAAGAAACAAAGGAAAACGAGAGCTGTTCCTCATTATGATGAGAACTGTCAGAGTGATTTTATGCCTTGGAATGCCGCCAGAAGGGTTTCAGCAGGTATATTTCTACCCCAATTGGCTTCAGCTGTGGCATTGAGACAATTAGATCGAGTTGGATGTTGGCTGAGCAAACAAGCTAATGCCACATCCTCCGCAATCAGTGATATGTTGACCAATGTTGATAGTATTAGACATGCTACTCTTCAAAACAGAGCAGCCATTGATTTTCTCTTACTGGCACAAGGACATGGTTGTGAGGAATTGGAAGGTTTGTGTTGTATGAATTTGTCTGATCATTCTGAATCCATTCACAAAAGCATTCAAAAATTAAAGGATCTGACAGCCCAAATTAAAGAAGACGGAGGTTCCTGGTTGGATGATTTGTATCAAAATTGCAGTTTTGCACCTTGGCTAAGGCAACTTTGCAAGATAGGTCTTTACATATTAGGTGTTCTAATACTGATATTGATAGTGGTACCTTGTGTACTCTGTTGTGTTCGGCGAATGATGAACAAAACAGTCCGAGAAGTTTTTGTCATTCAAGCAGGAGAATTAGGAAGTAGAAGCACAGAGAGTGTACGAAATCTCACGAAAGCAGTAGATGAGGGTATTGACATGAACGAAGGTTTTGAATTAAGGCCTTGGAATCGACCAGAGTTTTTTGAACGATGCCTTGTGACTGTTGCCAAACATATCTCTTTCAGGGATTGGGTCTTCACAGCATTAAGTTGCTGTGCCGTAATATAGCAATGCTTCAGTTTAGTGAAAATAGGTCTTCAGCAGATAATAAGCAGAAATTTTGCAATAGAGCTATGAAACGCAAATAGCAAGCGACAAGAAAATGAAAGCTTCTGGGTCAAACAGAGAGGGGGAAATGTTGGAATCCATAAGGTTAGAGGATTTTTAAGAAATGGTTAAAAAGAAGTATGTAGGCCTCAGACTGGAGTTTTGTTAGCATTGCAGAAAAGTTTCCCATGCAAGCAGAAAAAGTTTTCCATGCAAGCAGAAAAGTTTCCCAAGCAGTAGACGTGACAAATAACAATAGACTTCTGTAGAATTGGCTTTAGGATGGCAACAAGGTTATTTAATGTATATCTTTAGAAGGTTAGCATGAATAGAACTCTGTTCTTTGTCTCTTATCAACTAGTCTTTGTTTTAGCTACGATTACCTATGTTTTATAAGATTGGATAGAATGCTTGTCAATATGTGTTTTCTGTGTCTGATTGGCTGAATTCTAGTCTGAGATGATTTTATGTATTGCTGTATGAGCCCTGTTGAAGGAGACATTTTTTGGTGTGGATCAGTGAGCTGTCATGTCTCCATTTTGTATTTTGAGACTGATGTGCTGGAAATAAAAGCAAAAATCTCTTCACTGGTCTGGTTACCATGTTATCCATATTTGGATATTTTGCCGCGGCCTAGTGGGTTCCTTTTTTAAGGCGTGGGTTCCTGACACCATTGGACTTATACCTGTCCCGTCCCCCGCATATTGCTGCCCCGTGTGAGGACGTAGAATAGAAGAAAAACAAAGAAAAATCGTGGAAGCACCAGCCGCGGAGACCCAAGTGTTAACAAGGAGGACACTGTATCATCTCTCCCGCCGAAACCAAGAAAATTGTAAGTAACTTATCTCGGGAGAGCGCTTGGGTGACGTTGGGAGGAAAAATAGAGAAAAAGAAAATTATTAAAAGAGCACAAAAATGGGAACGAATTTATCAGAAGTTGAATGGGATGTTTTTCATCAATTAGAGACAATGTTACAAGAAAAAGGTCACTCTGAAATTTCAAAAACTGAGCTTAAAAACTTACTTATCTGGGTTAAAGCGAATACGCAAGATTTAAATCTGCAGTCTGCTTTTTCTTTTCATTTTTGGGATCAGATAAACTGGAGAATCTATAATCTAGTCTCTCTCAAAAAAGATGAAAGCTTAAGAGAACTTGTGCCAGTTTGTAGTGCGCTGTTGTAGTGCTTTTTTAAACAAAGTGATAAAAATAAGATCAACTTGGACTCAGAAAACAGAGCTTCTGGTTCTCTCTCACGAAATTCCAGTAAACCAGAGACTGTGTGTGTATCGGAGAATGTTACAAGTGTTGTTGCAAATGCTGAAAGTATTGCTTTGAACTCTGTTGAACAAAATCTTTCTTCTCTCTCTCTGGGAAAAAAATGAGACTCTTTCGGACTTTTCTTCGCGTTGTTCTGTTAATGTAAAAATATGTGACTCTTGTAAGGGGGATGGAACAAAGTGTGTAAAAGATGGAAATGGAAAAGTGACTGTACTTCCTAAAATTGTTTGTGCAGGGACACTGAAACCTGAATTGGATTCTGTTGGGCCTGGGGTGGAGGCTGAGGTGGCTGCTTCCACTCGGGAAATTGTGGTTCCAGGGAACTCTTTTTCAGTTAAGCAAAACCATGGTTGTTCTGGTGTTTGTCAATCTATAGATACAGAGAAAGAAAAATTGGCTTTAAGGGTGGAGTCCTTTGAAAGGAAGAGATGGAAGAAACTCGCGACTGTGTTGTTGCTGAAATTCAAAAAGCTGGACTTGAAATCTCTGCAACGAAAATTCAACAAGTTTCACCTTAGAAGTACCTGGGATGGAAGATGACTGAGACGACAAGAACACCACAAAAAATTCAGATCCGAACCAGAGTCAACAACCTACAAGAGTTACAACAACTTCTAGGAGAAATCAACTGGGTCAGACCGATGTTGGGAATCACCAATGATGAACTGAGTCCGCTCTTCCATTTGCTGAGAGGAAGTTGCGACATCACTTCGCCAAGAACTTTAACCCCTGAAGCTCGTGCTGCTCTCGACAAAGTCACAGAAGCTCTTCAAAAAAGACAAGCTCATCACTGCGTTCCTGAAAATCCTTTCTTTCTTGCAATCTTAGGAGAGAAGAAGCAGCTTTGTGGTCTCATTTTCCAGTGGGATTCCACAGAGCAAGATCCTTTGTTAATAATGGAATGGGATTTTCCTCCCTACAGGTTTTCAAAGACCATTTGCTCAGTTTTAGAAATGATTGCATACATTATAATTAAGGCTAGAACCAGATTGTTAACTTTGGCAGGTCAAGAATTTTCAGTTATCTATTTGCCATTGAAAAATGATTATTTCAATTGGGCAATGCAAAATTCTGATGATTTACAATATGCATTCTTAGGTTTTCCAGGTGTTTGTTCCATACACTATCCAGCTCACAAACTACTGCAAGCAAAATTGAGTTTCAGAGAAAAACCTAAATTTAGTGAAGAACCTTTACATGCTGTGACTCTCTTCACTGATGGCTCTGGTAAAAGCCACAAGTCCGTTGTGACTTGGTTTAATCAAAAGACTAATGTTTGGGAATCTGATATTCAAACAGTAGAGGGATCCCCTCAAATTGTTGAGCCTGCTGCAGTAGTTTGAGCTTTTCAGCTGTTTCCTCAGCCTTTTAATTTGGTCACAGATTCTGCTTATGTTGCTAATGTAGTCAGGAGAATAGAAGGTTCCATTTTAAAGGATGTTAGTAATGAAACTTTACATCGTTGGCTTTCATGTCTTTTTATAACTTTGCAATATAGAACTAATCCATATTTTGTTTCTCACATTAGGGCGCATTCTTCACTTCCTGGATTTTTAGTGGAAGGAAATGCAAGAGCGGACAAGCTGACAATGGTCATTTCTAACACATTGCCAAATAGTTTTGAACAAGCAAAATTGAGTCGTGCCTTTTTCCACCAAAATGCACAAGCACTCATGCAAATGTTCCAAATCACTTAAAGTCAAGCTAAAGCTATCATTCATACTTGCCCTGACTGTCAATTGGTACAACCTCCTGTTTCTACAGGAGCAATCAACCCCCGAGGCTTACAAAGCCTACAGTTGTGGCAAACAGATGTTACTAAATAGCCTTCTTTTGGTAAATTTAAAAATATTCATGTTTCCATAGACACGTTCTCTGGTGCAGTTTTTGCTTCCCTTCACACAAGTGATACTGGCAGCCATGCCTGTCATCATTTCCTGCAAGCTTTTGCTTCATTGGGTATACCCCAAGAAGTAAAAACTGACAATGGCCCCGCATACATATCTCAAAAATTGGCCACATTTTTAAATGAATGGGGTGTTCGACACATTTTTGGTATTCCCCACTCTCCCACAAGCCAAGCAATCATTGAAAGAACACATCAAACCTTAAAACGCATATTAGATCAACAGAGAGGGGGAACGGAAATCACCCCACAGATGAGACTGAGTAAGGCTTTGTATGTTTTTAATTTTCTAAATAGTAAAAGTACAGAACCAGATCCACCAATCTTTAGACACTTTTCAAATAGCACACAGGCAAAACTGAAAGAACATCCTCCTCTTCTAATTAGAAACCCTGACTCTGGACAGATGGAAGGTCCGTTTCAATTAATAACGTGGGGCAAAGGGTATGCTTCTATTTCCACAGGTGCTGGAAGAATTAAGTGGGTTCCTGCCAAAAACGTCAAATCGTATCGCACTTCAGAACCTGTTGTCGAGCCTAGAACTGAGGAAGCGAGTACGCAGACGTAGACCGAATGGAAGGATCCCGGGTCTCGCCTGACGCCTCTTGTGCCTGACGTTCATTGTGCATCGGTGGAACCCGTGAACTCTGATTTTGTGCCAATTTTTATTTATGAGTATACGAATGAAATGCTGAATGTTTGTTTAACAAAGCTAATTTTTGGCTGAAAATTTAGGTTCTTGTTTTGGTTTAGAAAGAATTCTGCCAAAACTTAGTTCTTGAAAGAGATGGGGCAGAATCAAATGGTATACTTGTTTTGCTTGATTTTAATTGTTTTTTGTCGTGCAGATTTGCCTGAGGATCAACCGAAGACGAATGTTTGGGTGACCTTAGCCAAGGCTGCCGGATCGGATACTATATGTCTGTCTAATTCGGAACCAGAAAAGCCTTTCTCAACCTGTTTGGTTGGTGTGCCAGTGAAAGAGTTTCCTTTGGTCAGAAAAGAATCCAATGGTAAACCAGGTGGAATTGACAATGGAAACAGTCCTTCCTTCAATTGGAACATTTGTTCCAAGAAACTTCTCAGGGCAGCAAATGTTTCAAACAGTTGGGATGTGTTTCTACAGACGGACCAATCTCCACGGCAATTGCCAAAAGGGTATTGGATCATTCGCGGAGACAGAGGTTGGCAAGGCATTCCAGCCCACCTTGAAGGTGGCCCTTGCAGCATTGGTATGCTTACCATAATTGCCCCCACTGCCAAAGCAGTGATGAAAAAGAAACAAAGGAAAACGAGAGCTGTTCCTCATTATGATGAGAACTGTCAGAGTGATTTTATGCCTTGGAATGCCGCCAGAAGGGTTTCAGCAGGTATATTTCTACCCCAATTGGCTTCAGCTGTGGCATTGAGACAATTAGATCGAGTTGGATGTTGGCTGAGCAAACAAGCTAATGCCACATCCTCCGCAATCAGTGATATGTTGACCAATGTTGATAGTATTAGACATGCTACTCTTCAAAACAGAGCAGCCATTGATTTTCTCTTACTGGCACAAGGACATGGTTGTGAGGAATTGGAAGGTTTGTGTTGTATGAATTTGTCTGATCATTCTGAATCCATTCACAAAAGCATTCAAAAATTAAAGGATCTGACAGCCCAAATTAAAGAAGACGGAGGTTCCTGGTTGGATGATTTGTATCAAAATTGCAGTTTTGCACCTTGGCTAAGGCAACTTTGCAAGATAGGTCTTTACATATTAGGTGTTCTAATACTGATATTGATAGTGGTACCTTGTGTACTCTGTTGTGTTCGGCGAATGATGAACAAAACAGTCCGAGAAGTTTTTGTCATTCAAGCAGGAGAATTAGGAAGTAGAAGCACAGAGAGTGTACGAAATCTCACGAAAGCAGTAGATGAGGGTATTGACATGAACGAAGGTTTTGAATTAAGGCCTTGGAATCGACCAGAGTTTTTTGAACGATGCCTTGTGACTGTTGCCAAACATATCTCTTTCAGGGATTGGGTCTTCACAGCATTAAGTTGCTGTGCCGTAATATAGCAATGCTTCAGTTTAGTGAAAATAGGTCTTCAGCAGATAATAAGCAGAAATTTTGCAATAGAGCTATGAAACGCAAATAGCAAGCGACAAGAAAATGAAAGCTTCTGGGTCAAACAGAGAGGGGGAAATGTTGGAATCCATAAGGTTAGAGGATTTTTAAGAAATGGTTAAAAAGAAGTATGTAGGCCTCAGACTGGAGTTTTGTTAGCATTGCAGAAAAGTTTCCCATGCAAGCAGAAAAAGTTTTCCATGCAAGCAGAAAAGTTTCCCAAGCAGTAGACGTGACAAATAACAATAGGCTTCTGTAGAATTGGCTTTAGGATGGCAACAAGGTTATTTAATGTATATCTTTAGAAGGTTAGCATGAATAGAACTCTGTTCTTTGTCTCTTATCAACTAGTCTTTGTTTTAGCTACGATTACCTATGTTTTATAAGATTGGATAGAATGCTTGTCAATATGTGTTTTCTGTGTCTGATTGGCTGAATTCTAGTCTGAGATGATTTTATGTATTGCTGTATGAGCCCTGTTGAAGGAGACATTTTTTGGTGTGGATCAGTGAGCTGTCATGTCTCCATTTTGTATTTTGAGACTGATGTGCTGGAAATAAAAGCAAAAATCTCTTCACTGGTCTGGTTACCATGTTATCCATATTTGGATATTTTGCCGCGGCCTAGTGGGTTCCTTTTTTAAGGCGTGGGTTCCTGACACCATTGGACTTATACCTGTCCCGTCCCCCGCATATTGCTGCCCCGTGTGAGGACGTAGAATAGAAGAAAAACAAAGAAAAATCGTGGAAGCACCAGCCGCGGAGACCCAAGTGTTAACAAGGAGGACACTGTATCATCTCTCCCGCCGAAACCAAGAAAATTGTAAGTAACTTATCTCGGGAGAGCGCTTGGGTGACGTTGGGAGGAAAAATAGAGAAAAAGAAAATTATTAAAAGAGCACAAAAATGGGAACGAATTTATCAGAAGTTGAATGGGATGTTTTTCATCAATTAGAGACAATGTTACAAGAAAAAGGTCACTCTGAAATTTCAAAAACTGAGCTTAAAAACTTACTTATCTGGGTTAAAGCGAATACGCAAGATTTAAATCTGCAGTCTGCTTTTTCTTTTCATTTTTGGGATCAGATAAACTGGAGAATCTATAATCTAGTCTCTCTCAAAAAAGATGAAAGCTTAAGAGAACTTGTGCCAGTTTGTAGTGCGCTGTTGTAGTGCTTTTTTAAACAAAGTGATAAAAATAAGATCAACTTGGACTCAGAAAACAGAGCTTCTGGTTCTCTCTCACGAAATTCCAGTAAACCAGAGACTGTGTGTGTATCGGAGAATGTTACAAGTGTTGTTGCAAATGCTGAAAGTATTGCTTTGAACTCTGTTGAACAAAATCTTTCTTCTCTCTCTCTGGGAAAAAAATGAGACTCTTTCGGACTTTTCTTCGCGTTGTTCTGTTAATGTAAAAATATGTGACTCTTGTAAGGGGGATGGAACAAAGTGTGTAAAAGATGGAAATGGAAAAGTGACTGTACTTCCTAAAATTGTTTGTGCAGGGACACTGAAACCTGAATTGGATTCTGTTGGGCCTGGGGTGGAGGCTGAGGTGGCTGCTTCCACTCGGGAAATTGTGGTTCCAGGGAACTCTTTTTCAGTTAAGCAAAACCATGGTTGTTCTGGTGTTTGTCAATCTATAGATACAGAGAAAGAAAAATTGGCTTTAAGGGTGGAGTCCTTTGAAAGGAAGAGATGGAAGAAACTCGCGACTGTGTTGTTGCTGAAATTCAAAAAGCTGGACTTGAAATCTCTGCAACGAAAATTCAACAAGTTTCACCTTAGAAGTACCTGGGATGGAAGATGACTGAGACGACAAGAACACCACAAAAAATTCAGATCCGAACCAGAGTCAACAACCTACAAGAGTTACAACAACTTCTAGGAGAAATCAACTGGGTCAGACCGATGTTGGGAATCACCAATGATGAACTGAGTCCGCTCTTCCATTTGCTGAGAGGAAGTTGCGACATCACTTCGCCAAGAACTTTAACCCCTGAAGCTCGTGCTGCTCTCGACAAAGTCACAGAAGCTCTTCAAAAAAGACAAGCTCATCACTGCGTTCCTGAAAATCCTTTCTTTCTTGCAATCTTAGGAGAGAAGAAGCAGCTTTGTGGTCTCATTTTCCAGTGGGATTCCACAGAGCAAGATCCTTTGTTAATAATGGAATGGGATTTTCCTCCCTGCAGGTTTTCAAAGACCATTTGCTCAGTTTTAGAAATGATTGCATACATTATAATTAAGGCTAGAACCAGATTGTTAACTTTGGCAGGTCAAGAATTTTCAGTTATCTATTTGCCATTGAAAAATGATTATTTCAATTGGGCAATGCAAAATTCTGATGATTTACAATATGCATTCTTAGGTTTTCCAGGTGTTTGTTCCATACACTATCCAGCTCACAAACTACTGCAAGCAAAATTGAGTTTCAGAGAAAAACCTAAATTTAGTGAAGAACCTTTACATGCTGTGACTCTCTTCACTGATGGCTCTGGTAAAAGCCACAAGTCCGTTGTGACTTGGTTTAATCAAAAGACTAATGTTTGGGAATCTGATATTCAAACAGTAGAGGGATCCCCTCAAATTGTTGAGCCTGCTGCAGTAGTTTGAGCTTTTCAGCTGTTTCCTCAGCCTTTTAATTTGGTCACAGATTCTGCTTATGTTGCTAATGTAGTCAGGAGAATAGAAGGTTCCATTTTAAAGGATGTTAGTAATGAAACTTTACATCGTTGGCTTTCATGTCTTTTTATAACTTTGCAATATAGAACTAATCCATATTTTGTTTCTCACATTAGGGCGCATTCTTCACTTCCTGGATTTTTAGTGGAAGGAAATGCAAGAGCGGACAAGCTGACAATGGTCATTTCTAACACATTGCCAAATAGTTTTGAACAAGCAAAATTGAGTCGTGCCTTTTTCCACCAAAATGCACAAGCACTCATGCAAATGTTCCAAATCACTTAAAGTCAAGCTAAAGCTATCATTCATACTTGCCCTGACTGTCAATTGGTACAACCTCCTGTTTCTACAGGAGCAATCAACCCCCGAGGCTTACAAAGCCTACAGTTGTGGCAAACAGATGTTACTAAATAGCCTTCTTTTGGTAAATTTAAAAATATTCATGTTTCCATAGACACGTTCTCTGGTGCAGTTTTTGCTTCCCTTCACACAAGTGATACTGGCAGCCATGCCTGTCATCATTTCCTGCAAGCTTTTGCTTCATTGGGTATACCCCAAGAAGTAAAAACTGACAATGGCCCCGCATACATATCTCAAAAATTGGCCACATTTTTAAATGAATGGGGTGTTCGACACATTTTTGGTATTCCCCACTCTCCCACAAGCCAAGCAATCATTGAAAGAACACATCAAACCTTAAAACGCATATTAGATCAACAGAGAGGGGGAACGGAAATCACCCCACAGATGAGACTGAGTAAGGCTTTGTATGTTTTTAATTTTCTAAATAGTAAAAGTACAGAACCAGATCCACCAATCTTTAGACACTTTTCAAATAGCACACAGGCAAAACTGAAAGAACATCCTCCTCTTCTAATTAGAAACCCTGACTCTGGACAGATGGAAGGTCCGTTTCAATTAATAACGTGGGGCAAAGGGTATGCTTCTATTTCCACAGGTGCTGGAAGAATTAAGTGGGTTCCTGCCAAAAACGTCAAACCGTATCGCACTTCAGAACCTGTTGTCGAGCCTAGAACTGAGGAAGCGAGTACGCAGACGTAGACCGAATGGAAGGATCCCGGGTCTCGCCTGACGCCTCTTGTGCCTGACGTTCATTGTGCATCGGTGGAACCCGTGAACTCTGATTTTGTGCCAATTTTTATTTATGAGTATACGAATGAAATGCTGAATGTTTGTTTAACAAAGCTAATTTTTGGCTGAAAATTTAGGTTCTTGTTTTGGTTTAGAAAGAATTCTGCCAAAACTTAGTTCTTGAAAGAGATGGGGCAGAATCAAATGGTATACTTGTTTTGCTTGATTTTAATTGTTTTTTGTCGTGCAGATTTGCCTGAGGATCAACCGAAGACGAATGTTTGGGTGACCTTAGCCAAGGCTGCCGGATCGGATACTATATGTCTGTCTAATTCGGAACCAGAAAAGCCTTTCTCAACCTGTTTGGTTGGTGTGCCAGTGAAAGAGTTTCCTTTGGTCAGAAAAGAATCCAATGGTAAACCAGGTGGAATTGACAATGGAAACAGTCCTTCCTTCAATTGGAACATTTGTTCCAAGAAACTTCTCAGGGCAGCAAATGTTTCAAACAGTTGGGATGTGTTTCTACAGACGGACCAATCTCCACGGCAATTGCCAAAAGGGTATTGGATCATTCGCGGAGACAGAGGTTGGCAAGGCATTCCAGCCCACCTTGAAGGTGGCCCTTGCAGCATTGGTATGCTTACCATAATTGCCCCCACTGCCAAAGCAGTGATGAAAAAGAAACAAAGGAAAACGAGAGCTGTTCCTCATTATGATGAGAACTGTCAGAGTGATTTTATGCCTTGGAATGCCGCCAGAAGGGTTTCAGCAGGTATATTTCTACCCCAATTGGCTTCAGCTGTGGCATTGAGACAATTAGATCGAGTTGGATGTTGGCTGAGCAAACAAGCTAATGCCACATCCTCCGCAATCAGTGATATGTTGACCAATGTTGATAGTATTAGACATGCTACTCTTCAAAACAGAGCAGCCATTGATTTTCTCTTACTGGCACAAGGACATGGTTGTGAGGAATTGGAAGGTTTGTGTTGTATGAATTTGTCTGATCATTCTGAATCCATTCACAAAAGCATTCAAAAATTAAAGGATCTGACAGCCCAAATTAAAGAAGACGGAGGTTCCTGGTTGGATGATTTGTATCAAAATTGCAGTTTTGCACCTTGGCTAAGGCAACTTTGCAAGATAGGTCTTTACATATTAGGTGTTCTAATACTGATATTGATAGTGGTACCTTGTGTACTCTGTTGTGTTCGGCGAATGATGAACAAAACAGTCCGAGAAGTTTTTGTCATTCAAGCAGGAGAATTAGGAAGTAGAAGCACAGAGAGTGTACGAAATCTCACGAAAGCAGTAGATGAGGGTATTGACATGAACGAAGGTTTTGAATTAAGGCCTTGGAATCGACCAGAGTTTTTTGAACGATGCCTTGTGACTGTTGCCAAACATATCTCTTTCAGGGATTGGGTCTTCACAGCATTAAGTTGCTGTGCCGTAATATAGCGATGCTTCAGTTTAGTGAAAATAGGTCTTCAGCAGATAATAAGCAGAAATTTTGCAATAGAGCTATGAAACGCAAATAGCAAGCGACAAGAAAATGAAAGCTTCTGGGTCAAACAGAGAGGGGGAAATGTTGGAATCCATAAGGTTAGAGGATTTTTAAGAAATGGTTAAAAAGAAGTATGTAGGCCTTAGACTGGAGTTTTGTTAGCATTGCAGAAAAGTTTCCCATGCAAGCAGAAAAAGTTTTCCATGCAAGCAGAAAAGTTTCCCAAGCAGTAGACGTGACAAATAACAATAGGCTTCTGTAGAATTGGCTTTAGGATGGCAACAAGGTTATTTAATGTATATCTTTAGAAGGTTAGCATGAATAGAACTCTGTTCTTTGTCTCTTATCAACTAGTCTTTGTTTTAGCTACGATTACCTATGTTTTATAAGATTGGATAGAATGCTTGTCAATATGTGTTTTCTGTGTCTGATTGGCTGAATTCTAGTCTGAGATGATTTTATGTATTGCTGTATGAGCCCTGTTGAAGGAGACATTTTTTGGTGTGGATCAGTGAGCTGTCATGTCTCCATTTTGTATTTTGAGACTGATGTGCTGGAAATAAAAGCAAAAATCTCTTCACTGGTCTGGTTACCATGTTATCCATATTTGGATATTTTGCCGCGGCCTAGTGGGTTCCTTTTTTAAGGCGTGGGTTCCTGACACCATTGGACTTATACCTGTCCCGTCCCCCGCATATTGCTGCCCCGTGTGAGGACGTAGAATAGAAGAAAAACAAAGAAAAATCGTGGAAGCACCAGCCGCGGAGACCCAAGTGTTAACAAGGAGGACACTGTATCATCTCTCCCGCCGAAACCAAGAAAATTGTAAGTAACTTATCTCGGGAGAGCGCTTGGGTGACGTTGGGAGGAAAAATAGAGAAAAAGAAAATTATTAAAAGAGCACAAAAATGGGAACGAATTTATCAGAAGTTGAATGGGATGTTTTTCATCAATTAGAGACAATGTTACAAGAAAAAGGTCACTCTGAAATTTCAAAAACTGAGCTTAAAAACTTACTTATCTGGGTTAAAGCGAATACGCAAGATTTAAATCTGCAGTCTGCTTTTTCTTTTCATTTTTGGGATCAGATAAACTGGAGAATCTATAATCTAGTCTCTCTCAAAAAAGATGAAAGCTTAAGAGAACTTGTGCCAGTTTGTAGTGCGCTGTTGTAGTGCTTTTTTAAACAAAGTGATAAAAATAAGATCAACTTGGACTCAGAAAACAGAGCTTCTGGTTCTCTCTCACGAAATTCCAGTAAACCAGAGACTGTGTGTGTATCGGAGAATGTTACAAGTGTTGTTGCAAATGCTGAAAGTATTGCTTTGAACTCTGTTGAACAAAATCTTTCTTCTCTCTCTCTGGGAAAAAAATGAGGCTCTTTCGGACTTTTCTTCGCGTTGTTCTGTTAATGTAAAAATATGTGACTCTTGTAAGGGGGATGGAACAAAGTGTGTAAAAGATGGAAATGGAAAAGTGACTGTACTTCCTAAAATTGTTTGTGCAGGGACACTGAAACCTGAATTGGATTCTGTTGGGCCTGGGGTGGAGGCTGAGGTGGCTGCTTCCACTCGGGAAATTGTGGTTCCAGGGAACTCTTTTTCAGTTAAGCAAAACCATGGTTGTTCTGGTGTTTGTCAATCTATAGATACAGAGAAAGAAAAATTGGCTTTAAGGGTGGAGTCCTTTGAAAGGAAGAGATGGAAGAAACTCGCGACTGTGTTGTTGCTGAAATTCAAAAAGCTGGACTTGAAATCTCTGCAACGAAAATTCAACAAGTTTCACCTTAGAAGTACCTGGGATGGAAGATGACTGAGACGACAAGAACACCACAAAAAATTCAGATCCGAACCAGAGTCAACAACCTACAAGAGTTACAACAACTTCTAGGAGAAATCAACTGGGTCAGACCGATGTTGGGAATCACCAATGATGAACTGAGTCCGCTCTTCCATTTGCTGAGAGGAAGTTGCGACATCACTTCGCCAAGAACTTTAACCCCTGAAGCTCGTGCTGCTCTCGACAAAGTCACAGAAGCTCTTCAAAAAAGACAAGCTCATCGCTGCGTTCCTGAAAATCCTTTCTTTCTTGCAATCTTAGGAGAGAAGAAGCAGCTTTGTGGTCTCATTTTCCAGTGGGATTCCACAGAGCAAGATCCTTTGTTAATAATGGAATGGGATTTTCCTCCCTACAGGTTTTCAAAGACCATTTGCTCAGTTTTAGAAATGATTGCATACATTATAATTAAGGCTAGAACCAGATTGTTAACTTTGGCAGGTCAAGAATTTTCAGTTATCTATTTGCCATTGAAAAATGATTATTTCAATTGGGCAATGCAAAATTCTGATGATTTACAATATGCATTCTTAGGTTTTCCAGGTGTTTGTTCCATACACTATCCAGCTCACAAACTACTGCAAGCAAAATTGAGTTTCAGAGAAAAACCTAAATTTAGTGAAGAACCTTTACATGCTGTGACTCTCTTCACTGATGGCTCTGGTAAAAGCCACAAGTCCGTTGTGACTTGGTTTAATCAAAAGACTAATGTTTGGGAATCTGATATTCAAACAGTAGAGGGATCCCCTCAAATTGTTGAGCCTGCTGCAGTAGTTTGAGCTTTTCAGCTGTTTCCTCAGCCTTTTAATTTGGTCACAGATTCTGCTTATGTTGCTAATGTAGTCAGGAGAATAGAAGGTTCCATTTTAAAGGATGTTAGTAATGAAACTTTACATCGTTGGCTTTCATGTCTTTTTATAACTTTGCAATATAGAACTAATCCATATTTTGTTTCTCACATTAGGGCGCATTCTTCACTTCCTGGATTTTTAGTGGAAGGAAATGCAAGAGCGGACAAGCTGACAATGGTCATTTCTAACACATTGCCAAATAGTTTTGAACAAGCAAAATTGAGTCGTGCCTTTTTCCACCAAAATGCACAAGCACTCATGCAAATGTTCCAAATCACTTAAAGTCAAGCTAAAGCTATCATTCATACTTGCCCTGACTGTCAATTGGTACAACCTCCTGTTTCTACAGGAGCAATCAACCCCCGAGGCTTACAAAGCCTACAGTTGTGGCAAACAGATGTTACTAAATAGCCTTCTTTTGGTAAATTTAAAAATATTCATGTTTCCATAGACACGTTCTCTGGTGCAGTTTTTGCTTCCCTTCACACAAGTGATACTGGCAGCCATGCCTGTCATCATTTCCTGCAAGCTTTTGCTTCATTGGGTATACCCCAAGAAGTAAAAACTGACAATGGCCCCGCATACATATCTCAAAAATTGGCCACATTTTTAAATGAATGGGGTGTTCGACACATTTTTGGTATTCCCCACTCTCCCACAAGCCAAGCAATCATTGAAAGAACACATCAAACCTTAAAACGCATATTAGATCAACAGAGAGGGGGAACGGAAATCACCCCACAGATGAGACTGAGTAAGGCTTTGTATGTTTTTAATTTTCTAAATAGTAAAAGTACAGAACCAGATCCACCAATCTTTAGACACTTTTCAAATAGCACACAGGCAAAACTGAAAGAACATCCTCCTCTTCTAATTAGAAACCCTGACTCTGGACAGATGGAAGGTCCGTTTCAATTAATAACGTGGGGCAAAGGGTATGCTTCTATTTCCACAGGTGCTGGAAGAATTAAGTGGGTTCCTGTCAAAAACGTCAAACCGTATCGCACTTCAGAACCTGTTGTCGAGCCTAGAACTGAGGAAGCGAGTACGCAGACGTAGACCGAATGGAAGGATCCCGGGTCTCGCCTGACGCCTCTTGTGCCTGACGTTCATTGTGCATCGGTGGAACCCGTGAACTCTGATTTTGTGCCAATTTTTATTTATGAGTATACGAATGAAATGCTGAATGTTTGTTTAACAAAGCTAATTTTTGGCTGAAAATTTAGGTTCTTGTTTTGGTTTAGAAAGAATTCTGCCAAAACTTAGTTCTTGAAAGAGATGGGGCAGAATCAAATGGTATACTTGTTTTGCTTGATTTTAATTGTTTTTTGTCGTGCAGATTTGCCTGAGGATCAACCGAAGACGAATGTTTGGGTGACCTTAGCCAAGGCTGCCAGATCGGATACTATATGTCTGTCTAATTCGGAACCAGAAAAGCCTTTCTCAACCTGTTTGGTTGGTGTGCCAGTGAAAGAGTTTCCTTTGGTCAGAAAAGAATCCAATGGTAAACCAGGTGGAATTGACAATGGAAACAGTCCTTCCTTCAATTGGAACATTTGTTCCAAGAAACTTCTCAGGGCAGCAAATGTTTCAAACAGTTGGGATGTGTTTCTGGAGACGGACCAATCTCCACGGCAATTGCCAAAAGGGTATTGGATCATTTGCGGAGACAGAGGTTGGCAAGGCATTCCAGCCCACCTTGAAGGTGGCCCTTGCAGCATTGGTATGCTTACCATAATTGCCCCCACTGCCAAAGCAGTGATGAAAAAGAAACAAAGGAAAACGAGAGCTGTTCCTCATTATGATGAGAACTGTCAGAGTGATTTTATGCCTTGGAATGCCGCCAGAAGGGTTTCAGCAGGTCTATTTCTACCCCAATTGGCTTCAGCTGTGGCATTGAGACAATTAGATCGAGTTGGATGTTGGCTGAGCAAACAAGCTAATGCCACATCCTCCGCAATCAGTGATATGTTGACCAATGTTGATAGTATTAGACATGCTACTCTTCAAAACAGAGCAGCCATTGATTTTCTCTTACTGGCACAAGGACATGGTTGTGAGGAATTGGAAGGTTTGTGTTGTATGAATTTGTCTGATCATTCTGAATCCATTCACAAAAGCATTCAAAAATTAAAGGATCTGACAGCCCAAATTAAAGAAGACGGAGGTTCCTGGTTGGATGATTTGTATCAAAATTGCAGTTTTGCACCTTGGCTAAGGCAACTTTGCAAGATAGGTCTTTACATATTAGGTGTTCTAATACTGATATTGATAGTGGTACCTTGTATACTCTGTTGTGTTCGGCGAATGATGAACAAAACAGTCCGAGAAGTTTTTGTCATTCAAGCAGGAGAATTAGGAAGTAGAAGCACAGAGAGTGTACGAAATCTCACGAAAGCAGTAGATGAGGGTATTGACATGAACGAAGGTTTTGAATTAAGGCCTTGGAATCGACCAGAGTTTTTTGAACGATGCCTTGTGACTGTTGCCAAACATATCTCTTTCAGGGATTGGGTCTTCACAGCATTAAGTTGCTGTGCCGTAATATAGCGATGCTTCAGTTTAGTGAAAATAGGTCTTCAGCAGATAATAAGCAGAAATTTTGCAATAGAGCTATGAAACGCAAATAGCAAGCGACAAGAAAATGAAAGCTTCTGGGTCAAACAGAGAGGGGGAAATGTTGGAATCCATAAGGTTAGAGGATTTTTAAGAAATGGTTAAAAAGAAGTATGTAGGCCTTAGACTGGAGTTTTGTTAGCATTGCAGAAAAGTTTCCCATGCAAGCAGAAAAAGTTTTCCATGCAAGCAGAAAAGTTTCCCAAGCAGTAGACGTGACAAATAACAATAGGCTTCTGTAGAATTGGCTTTAGGATGGCAACAAGGTTATTTAATGTATATCTTTAGAAGGTTAGCATGAATAGAACTCTGTTCTTTGTCTCTTATCAACTAGTCTTTGTTTTAGCTACGATTACCTATGTTTTATAAGATTGGATAGAATGCTTGTCAAGATGTGTTTTCTGTGTCTGATTGGCTGAATTCTAGTCTGAGATGATTTTATGTATTGCTGTATGAGCCCTGTTGAAGGAGACATTTTTTGGTGTGGATCAGTGAGCTGTCATGTCTCCATTTTGTATTTTGAGACTGATGTGCTGGAAATAAAAGCAAAAATCTCTTCACTGGTCTGGTTACCATGTTATCCATATTTGGATATTTTGCCGCGGCCTAGTGGGTTCCTTTTTTAAGGCGTGGGTTCCTGACACCATTGGACTTATACCTGTCCCGTCCCCCGCATATTGCTGCCCCGTGTGAGGACATAGAATAGAAGAAAAACAAAGAAAAATCGTGGAAGCACCAGCCGCGGAGACCCAAGTGTTAACAAGGAGGACACTGTATCATCTCTCCCGCCGAAACCAAGAAAATTGTAAGTAACTTATCTCGGGAGAGCGCTTGGGTGACGTTGGGAGGAAAAATAGAGAAAAAGAAAATTATTAAAAGAGCACAAAAATGGGAACGAATTTATCAGAAGTTGAATGGGATGTTTTTCATCAATTAGAGACAATGTTACAAGAAAAAGGTCACTCTGAAATTTCAAAAACTGAGCTTAAAAACTTACTTATCTGGGTTAAAGCGAATACGCAAGATTTAAATCTGCAGTCTGCTTTTTCTTTTCATTTTTGGGATCAGATAAACTGGAGAATCTATAATCTAGTCTCTCTCAAAAAAGATGAAAGCTTAAGAGAACTTGTGCCGGTTTGTAGTGCGCTGTTGTAGTGCTTTTTTAAACAAAGTGATAAAAATAAGATCAACTTGGACTCAGAAAACAGAGCTTCTGGTTCTCTCTCACGAAATTCCAGTAAACCAGAGACTGTGTGTGTATCGGAGAATGTTACAAGTGTTGTTGCAAATGCTGAAAGTATTGCTTTGAACTCTGTTGAACAAAATCTTTCTTCTCTCTCTCTGGGAAAAAATGAGACTCTTTCGGACTTTTCTTCGCGTTGTTCTGTTAATGTAAAAATATGTGACTCTTGTAAGGGGGATGGAACAAAGTGTGTAAAAGATGGAAATGAAAAAGTGACTGTACTTCCTAAAATTGTTTGTGCAGGGACACTGAAACCTGAATTGGATTCTGTTGGGCCTGGGGTGGAGGCTGAGGTGGCTGCTTCCACTCGGGAAATTGTGGTTCCAGGGAACTCTTTTTCAGTTAAGCAAAACCATGGTTGTTCTGGTGTTTGTCAATCTATAGATACAGAGAAAGAAAAATTGGCTTTAAGGGTGGAGTCCTTTGAAAGGAAGAGATGGAAGAAACTCGCGACTGTGTTGTTGCTGAAATTCAAAAAGCTGGACTTGAAATCTCTGCAACGAAAATTCAACAAGTTTCACCTTAGAAGTACCTGGGATGGAAGATGACTGAGACGACAAGAACACCACAAAAAATTCAGATCCGAACCAGAGTCAACAACCTACAAGAGTTACAACAACTTCTAGGAGAAATCAACTGGGTCAGACCGATGTTGGGAATCACCAATGATGAACTGAGTCCGCTCTTCCATTTGCTGAGAGGAAGTTGCGACATCACTTCGCCAAGAACTTTAACCCCTGAAGCTCGTGCTGCTCTCGACAAAGTCACAGAAGCTCTTCAAAAAAGACAAGCTCATCGCTGCGTTCCTGAAAATCCTTTCTTTCTTGCAATCTTAGGAGAGAAGAAGCAGCTTTGTGGTCTCATTTTCCAGTGGGATTCCACAGAGCAAGATCCTTTGTTAATAATGGAATGGGATTTTCCTCCCTACAGGTTTTCAAAGACCATTTGCTCAGTTTTAGAAATGATTGCATACATTATAATTAAGGCTAGAACCAGATTGTTAACTTTGGCAGGTCAAGAATTTTCAGTTATCTATTTGCCATTGAAAAATGATTATTTCAATTGGGCAATGCAAAATTCTGATGATTTACAATATGCATTCTTAGGTTTTCCAGGTGTTTGTTCCATACACTATCCAGCTCACAAACTACTGCAAGCAAAATTGAGTTTCAGAGAAAAACCTAAATTTAGTGAAGAACCTTTACATGCTGTGACTCTCTTCACTGATGGCTCTGATAAAAGCCACAGGTCCGTTGTGACTTGGTTTAATCAAAAGACTAATGTTTGGGAATCTGATATTCAAACAGTAGAGGGATCCCCTCAAATTGTTGAGCCTGCTGCAGTAGTTTGAGCTTTTCAGCTGTTTCCTCAGCCTTTTAATTTGGTCACAGATTCTGCTTATGTTGCTAATGTAGTCAGGAGAATAGAAGGTTCCATTTTAAAGGATGTTAGTAATGAAACTTTACATCGTTGGCTTTCATGTCTTTTTATAACTTTGCAATATAGAACTAATCCATATTTTGTTTCTCACATTAGGGCGCATTCTTCACTTCCTGGATTTTTAGTGGAAGGAAATGCAAGAGCGGACAAGCTGACAATGGTCATTTCTAACACATTGCCAAATAGTTTTGAACAAGCAAAATTGAGTCGTGCCTTTTTCCACCAAAATGCACAAGCACTCATGCAAATGTTCCAAATCACTTAAAGTCAAGCTAAAGCTATCATTCATACTTGCCCTGACTGTCAATTGGTACAACCTCCTGTTTCTACAGGAGCAATCAACCCCCGAGGCTTACAAAGCCTACAGTTGTGGCAAACAGATGTTACTAAATAGCCTTCTTTTGGTAAATTTAAAAATATTCATGTTTCCATAGACACGTTCTCTGGTGCAGTTTTTGCTTCCCTTCACACAAGTGATACTGGCAGCCATGCCTGTCATCATTTCCTGCAAGCTTTTGCTTCATTGGGTATACCCCAAGAAGTAAAAACTGACAATGGCCCCGCATACATATCTCAAAAATTGGCCACATTTTTAAATGAATGGGGTGTTCGACACATTTTTGGTATTCCCCACTCTCCCACAAGCCAAGCAATCATTGAAAGAACACATCAAACCTTAAAACGCATATTAGATCAACAGAGAGGGGGAACGGAAATCACCCCACAGATGAGACTGAGTAAGGCTTTGTATGTTTTTAATTTTCTAAATAGTAAAAGTACAGAACCAGATCCACCAATCTTTAGACACTTTTCAAATAGCACACAGGCAAAACTGAAAGAACATCCTCCTCTTCTAATTAGAAACCCTGACTCTGGACAGATGGAAGGTCCGTTTCAATTAATAACGTGGGGCAAAGGGTATGCTTCTATTTCCACAGGTGCTGGAAGAATTAAGTGGGTTCCTGCCAAAAACGTCAAACCGTATCGCACTTCAGAACCTGTTGTCGAGCCTAGAACTGAGGAAGCGAGTACGCAGACGTAGACCGAATGGAAGGATCCCGGGTCTCGCCTGACGCCTCTTGTGCCTGACGTTCATTGTGCATCGGTGGAACCCGTGAACTCTGATTTTGTGCCAATTTTTATTTATGAGTATACGAATGAAATGCTGAATGTTTGTTTAACAAAGCTAATTTTTGGCTGAAAATTTAGGTTCTTGTTTTGGTTTAGAAAGAATTCTGCCAAAACTTAGTTCTTGAAAGAGATGGGGCAGAATCAAATGGTATACTTGTTTTGCTTGATTTTAATTGTTTTTTGTCGTGCAGATTTGCCTGAGGATCAACCGAAGACGAATGTTTGGGTGACCTTAGCCAAGGCTGCCGGATCGGATACTATATGTCTGTCTAATTCGGAACCAGAAAAGC
The DNA here is from genome assembly GCF_028018845.1 of Melospiza georgiana. NCBI lineage: Eukaryota > Metazoa > Chordata > Aves > Passeriformes > Passerellidae > Melospiza > Melospiza georgiana. The sequence goes on along the minus strand of NC_080464.1, from coordinate 31,362,251 downwards.
CTTTCTCAACCTGTTTGGTTGGTGTGCCAGTGAAAGAGTTTCCTTTGGTCAGAAAAGAATCCAATGGTAAACCAGGTGGAATTGACAATGGAAACAGTCCTTCCTTCAATTGGAACATTTGTTCCAAGAAACTTCTCAGGGCAGCAAATGTTTCAAACAGTTGGGATGTGTTTCTACAGACGGACCAATCTCCACGGCAATTGCCAAAAGGGTATTGGATCATTTGCGGAGACAGAGGTTGGCAAGGCATTCCAGCCCACCTTGAAGGTGGCCCTTGCAGCATTGGTATGCTTACCATAATTGCCCCCACTGCCAAAGCAGTGATGAAAAAGAAACAAAGGAAAACGAGAGCTGTTCCTCATTATGATGAGAACTGTCAGAGTGATTTTATGCCTTGGAATGCCGCCAGAAGGGTTTCAGCAGGTATATTTCTACCCCAATTGGCTTCAGCTGTGGCATTGAGACAATTAGATAGAGTTGGAAGTTGGCTGAGCAAACAAGCTAATGCCACATCCTCCGCAATCAGTGATATGTTGACCAATGTTGATACTATTAGACATGCTACTCTTCAAAACAGAGCAGCCATTGATTTTCTCTTACTGGCACAAGGACATGGTTGTGAGGAATTGGAAGGTTTGTGTTGTATGAATTTGTCTGATCATTCTGAATCCATTCACAAAAGCATTCAAAAATTAAAGGATCTGACAGCCCAAATTAAAGAAGACGGAGGTTCCTGGTTGGATGATTTGTATCAAAATTGCAGTTTTGCACCTTGGCTAAGGCAACTTTGCAAGATAGGTCTTGACATATTAGGTGTTCTAATACTGATATTGATAGTGGTACCTTGTATACTCTGTTGTGTTCGGCGAATGATGAACAAAACAGTCCGAGAAGTTTTTGTCATTCAAGCAGGAGAATTAGGAAGTAGAAGCACAGAGAGTGTACGAAATCTCACGAAAGCAGTAGATGAGGGTATTGACATGAACGAAGGTTTTGAATTAAGGCCTTGGAATCGACCAGAGTTTTTTGAACGATGCCTTGTGACTGTTGCCAAACATATCTCTTTCAGGGATTGGGTCTTCACAGCATTAAGTTGCTGTGCCGTAATATAGCGATGCTTCAGTTTAGTGAAAATAGGTCTTCAGCAGATAATAAGCAGAAATTTTGCAATAGAGCTATGAAATGCAAATAGCAAGCGACAAGATAATGAAAGCTTCTGGGTCAAACAGAGAGGGGGAAATGTTGGAATCCATAAGGTTAGAGGATTTTTAAGAAATGGTTAAAAAGAAGTATGTAGGCCTTAGACTGGAGTTTTGTTAGCATTGCAGAAAAGTTTCCCATGCAAGCAGAAAAAGTTTTCCATGCAAGCAGAAAAAGTTTTCCATGCAAGCAGAAAAGTTTCCCAAGCAGTAGACGTGACAAATAACAATAGGCTTCTGTAGAATTGGCTTTAGGATGGCAACAAGGTTATTTAATGTATATCTTTAGAAGGTTAGCATGAATAGAACTCTGTTCTTTGTCTCTTATCAACTAGTCTTTGTTTTAGCTACGATTACCTATGTTTTATAAGATTGGATAGAATGCTTGTCAAGATGTGTTTTCTGTGTCTGATTGGCTGAATTCTAGTCTGAGATGATTTTATGTATTGCTGTATGAGCCCTGTTGAAGGAGACATTTTTTGGTGTGGATCAGTGAGCTGTCATGTCTCCATTTTGTATTTTGAGACTGATGTGCTGGAAATAAAAGCAAAAATCTCTTCACTGGTCTGGTTACCATGTTATCCATATTTGGATATTTTGCCGCGGCCTAGTGGGTTCCTTTTTTAAGGCGTGGGTTCCTGACACCATTGGACTTATACCTGTCCCGTCCCCCGCATATTGCTGCCCCGTGTGAGGACGTAGAATAGAAGAAAAACAAAGAAAAATCGTGGAAGCACCAGCCGCGGAGACCCAAGTGTTAACAAGGAGGACACTGTATCATCTCTCCCGCCGAAACCAAGAAAATTGTAAGTAGCTTATCTCGAGAGAGCGCTTGGGTGACGTTGGGAGGAAAAATAGAGAAAAAGAAAATTATTAAAAGAGCACAAAAATGGGAACGAATTTATCAGAAGTTGAATGGGATGTTTTTCATCAATTAGAGACAATGTTACAAGAAAAAGGTCACTCTGAAATTTCAAACACTGAGCTTAAAAACTTACTTATCTGGGTTAAAGCGAATACGCAAGATTTAAATCTGCAGTCTGCTTTTTCTTTTCATTTTTGGGATCAGATAAACTGGAGAATCTATAATCTAGTCTCTCTCAAAAAAGATGAAAGCTTAAGAGAACTTGTGCCGGTTTGTAGTGCGCTGTTGTAGTGCTTTTTTAAACAAAGTGATAAAAATAAGATCAACTTGGACTCAGAAAACAGAGCTTCTGGTTCTCTCTCACGAAATTCCAGTAAACCAGAGACTGTGTGTGTATCGGAGAATGTTACAAGTGTTGTTGCAAATGCTGAAAGTATTGCTTTGAACTCTGTTGAACAAAATCTTTCTTCTCTCTCTCTGGGAAAAAAATGAGACTCTTTCGGACTTTTCTTCGCGTTGTTCTGTTAATGTAAAAATATGTGACTCTTGTAAGGGGAATGGAACAAAGTGTGTAAAAGATGGAAATGGAAAAGTGACTGTACTTCCTAAAATTGTTTGTGCAGGGACACTGAAACCTGAATTGGATTCTGTTGGGCCTGGGGTGGAGGCTGAGGTGGCTGCTTCCACTCGGGAAATTGTGGTTCCAGGGAACTCTTTTTCAGTTAAGCAAAACCATGGTTGTTCTGGTGTTTGTCAATCTATAGATACAGAGAAAGAAAAATTGGCTTTAAGGGTGGGTCATTTGAAAGGAAGAGATGGAAGAAACTCGCGACTGTGTTGTTGCTGAAATTCAAAAAGCTGGACTTGAAATCTCTGCAACGAAAATTCAACAAGTTTCACCTTAGAAGTACCTGGGATGGAAGATGACTGAGACGACAAGAACACCACAAAAAATTCAGATCCGAACCAGAGTCAACAACCTACAAGAGTTACAACAACTTCTAGGAGAAATCAACTGGGTCAGACCGATGTTGGGAATCACCAATGATGAACTGAGTCCGCTCTTCCATTTGCTGAGAGGAAGTTGCGACATCACTTCGCCAAGAACTTTAACCCCTGAAGCTCGTGCTGCTCTCGACAAAGTCACAGAAGCTCTTCAAAAAAGACAAGCTCATCGCTGTGTTCCTGAAAATCCTTTCTTTCTTGCAATCTTAGGAGAGAAGAAGCAGCTTTGTGGTCTCATTTTCCAGTGGGATTCCACAGAGCAAGATCCTTTGTTAATAATGGAATGGGATTTTCCTCCCTACAGGTTTTCAAAGACCATTTGCTCAGTTTTAGAAATGATTGCATACATTATAATTAAGGCTAGAACCAGATTGTTAACTTTGGCAGGTCAAGAATTTTCAGTTATCTATTTGCCATTGAAAAATGATTATTTCAATTGGGCAATGCAAAATTCTGATGATTTACAATATGCATTCTTAGGTTTTCCAGGTGTTTGTTCCATACACTATCCAGCTCACAAACTACTGCAAGCAAAATTGAGTTTCAGAGAAAAACCTAAATTGAGTGAAGAACCTTTACATGCTGTGACTCTCTTCACTGATGGCTCTGGTAAAAGCCACAAGTCCGTTGTGACTTGGTTTAATCAAAAGACTAATGTTTGGGAATCTGATATTCAAACAGTAGAGGGATCCCCTCAAATTGTTGAGCCTGCTGCAGTAGTTTGAGCTTTTCAGCTGTTTCCTCAGCCTTTTAATTTCGTCACAGATTCTGCTTATGTTGCTAATGTAGTCAGGAGAATAGAAGGTTCCATTTTAAAGGATGTTAGTAATGAAACTTTACATCGTTGGCTTTCATGTCTTTTTATAACTTTGCAATATAGAACTAATCCATATTTTGTTTCTCACATTAGGGCGCATTCTTCACTTCCTGGATTTTTAGTGGAAGGAAATGCAAGAGCGGACAAGCTGACAATGGTCATTTCTAACACATTGCCAAATAGTTTTGAACAAGCAAAATTGAGTCGTGCCTTTTTCCACCAAAATGCACAAGCACTCATGCAAATGTTCCAAATCACTTAAAGTCAAGCTAAAGCTATCATTCATACTTGCCCTGACTGTCAATTGGTACAACCTCCTGTTTCTACAGGAGCAATCAACCCCCGAGGCTTACAAAGCCTACAGTTGTGGCAAACAGATGTTACTAAATAGCCTTCTTTTGGTAAATTTAAAAATATTCATGTTTCCATAGACACGTTCTCTGGTGCAGTTTTTGCTTCCCTTCACACAAGTGATACTGGCAGCCATGCCTGTCATCATTTCCTGCAAGCTTTTGCTTCATTGGGTATACCCCAAGAAGTAAAAACTGACAATGGCCCCGCATACATATCTCAAAAATTGGCCACATTTTTAAATGAATGGGGTGTTCGACACATTTTTGGTATTCCCCACTCTCCCACAAGCCAAGCAATCATTGAAAGAACACATCAAACCTTAAAACGCATATTAGATCAACAGAGAGGGGGAACGGAAATCACCCCACAGATGAGACTGAGTAAGGCTTTGTATGTTTTTAATTTTCTAAATAGTAAAAGTACAGAACCAGATCCACCAATCTTTAGACACTTTTCAAATAGCACACAGGCAAAACTGAAAGAACATCCTCCTCTTCTAATTAGAAACCCTGACTCTGGACAGATGGAAGGTCCGTTTCAATTAATAACGTGGGGCAAAGGGTATGCTTCTATTTCCACAGGTGCTGGAAGAATTAAGTGGGTTCCTGCCAAAAACGTCAAACCGTATCGCACTTCAGAACCTGTTGTCGAGCCTAGAACTGAGGAAGCGAGTACGCAGACGTAGACCGAATGGAAGGATCCCGGGTCTCGCCTGACGCCTCTTGTGCCTGACGTTCATTGTGCATCGGTGGAACCCGTGAACTCTGATTTTGTGCCAATTTTTATTTATGAGTATACGAATGAAATGCTGAATGTTTGTTTAACAAAGCTAATTTTTGGCTGAAAATTTAGGTTCTTGTTTTGGTTTAGAAAGAATTCTGCCAAAACTTAGTTCTTGAAAGAGATGGGGCAGAATCAAATGGTATACTTGTTTTGCTTGATTTTAATTGTTTTTTGTCGTGCAGATTTGCCTGAGGATCAACCGAAGACGAATGTTTGGGTGACCTTAGCCAAGGCTGCCGGATCGGATACTATATGTCTGTCTAATTCGGAACCAGAAAAGCCTTTCTCAACCTGTTTGGTTGGTGTGCCAGTGAAAGAGTTTCCTTTGGTCAGAAAAGAATCCAATGGTAAACCAGGTGGAATTGACAATGGAAACAGTCCTTCCTTCAATTGGAACATTTGTTCCAAGAAACTTCTCAGGGCAGCAAATGTTTCAAACAGTTGGGATGTGTTTCTACAGACGGACCAATCTCCACGGCAATTGCCAAAAGGGTATTGGATCATTTGCGGAGACAGAGGTTGGCAAGGCATTCCAGCCCACCTTGAAGGTGGCCCTTGCAGCATTGGTATGCTTACCATAATTGCCCCCACTGCCAAAGCAGTGATGAAAAAGAAACAAAGGAAAACGAGAGCTGTTCCTCATTATGATGAGAACTGTCAGAGTGATTTTATGCCTTGGAATGCTGCCAGAAGGGTTTCAGCAGGTATATTTCTACCCCAATTGGCTTCAGCTGTGGCATTGAGACAATTAGATCGAGTTGGATGTTGGCTGAGCAAACAAGCTAATGCCACATCCTCTGCAATCAGTGATATGTTGACCAATGTTGATAGTATTAGACATGCTACTCTTCAAAACAGAGCAGCCATTGATTTTCTCTTACTGGCACAAGGACATGGTTGTGAGGAATTGGAAGGTTTGTGTTGTATGAATTTGTCTGATCATTCTGAATCCATTCACAAAAGCATTCAAAAATTAAAGGATCTGACAGCCCAAATTAAAGAAGACGGAGGTTCCTGGTTGGATGATTTGTATCAAAATTGCAGTTTTGCACCTTGGCTAAGGCAACTTTGCAAGATAGGTCTTGACATATTAGGTGTTCTAATACTGATATTGATAGTGGTACCTTGTATACTCTGTTGTGTTCGGCGAATGATGAACAAAACAGTCCGAGAAGTTTTTGTCATTCAAGCAGGAGAATTAGGAAGTAGAAGCACAGAGAGTGTACGAAATCTCACGAAAGCAGTAGATGAGGGTATTGACATGAACGAAGGTTTTGAATTAAGGCCTTGGAATCGACCAGAGTTTTTTGAACGATGCCTTGTGACTGTTGCCAAACATATCTCTTTCAGGGATTGGGTCTTCACAGCATTAAGTTGCTGTGCCGTAATATAGCAATGCTTCAGTTTAGTGAAAATAGGTCTTCAGCAGATAATAAGCAGAAATTTTGCAATAGAGCTATGAAACGCAAATAGCAAGCGACAAGAAAATGAAAGCTTCTGGGTCAAACAGAGAGGGGGAAATGTTGGAATCCATAAGGTTAGAGGATTTTTAAGAAATGGTTAAAAAGAAGTATGTAGGCCTTAGACTGGAGTTTTGTTAGCATTGCAGAAAAGTTTCCCATGCAAGCAGAAAAAGTTTTCCATGCAAGCAGAAAAGTTTCCCAAGCAGTAGACGTGACAAATAACAATAGGCTTCTGTAGAATTGGCTTTAGGATGGCAACAAGGTTATTTAATGTATATCTTTAGAAGGTTAGCATGAATAGAACTCTGTTCTTTGTCTCTTATCAACCAGTCTTTGTTTTAGCTATGATTACCTATGTTTTACAAGATTGGATAGAATGCTTGTCAATATGTGTTTTCTGTGTCTGATTGGCTGAATTCTAGTCTGAGATGATTTTATGTATTGCTGTATGAGCCCTGTTGAAGGAGACATTTTTTGGTGTGGATCAGTGAGCTGTCATGTCTCCATTTTGTATTTTGAGACTGATGTGCTGGAAATAAAAGCAAAAATCTCTTCACTGGTCTGGTTACCATGTTATCCATGTTTGGATATTTTGCCGCGGCCTAGTGGGTTCCTTTTTTAAGGCGTGGGTTCCTGACACCATTGGACTTATACCTGTCCCGTCCCCCGCATATTGCTGCCCCGTGTGAGGACGTAGAATAGAAGAAAAACAAAGAAAAATCGTGGAAGCACCAGCCGCGGAGACCCAAGTGTTAACAAGGAGGACACTGTATCATCTCTCCCGCCGAAACCAAGAAAATTGTAAGTAACTTATCTCGGGAGAGCGCTTGGGTGACGTTGGGAGGAAAAATAGAGAAAAAGAAAATTATTAAAAGAGCACAAAAATGGGAACGAATTTATCAGAAGTTGAATGGGATGTTTTTTATCAATTAGAGACAATGTTACAAGAAAAAGGTCACTCTGAAATTTCAAAAACTGAGCTTAAAAACTTACTTATCTGGGTTAGAGCGAATACGCAAGATTTAAATCTGCAGTCTGCTTTTTCTTTTCATTTTTGGGATCAGATAAACTGGAGAATCTATAATCTAGTCTCTCTCAAAAAAGATGAAAGCTTAAGAGAACTTGTGCCGGTTTGTAGTGCGCTGTTGTAGTGCTTTTTTAAACAAAGTGATAAAAATAAGATCAACTTGGACTCAGAAAACAGAGCTTCTGGTTCTCTCTCACGAAATTCCAGTAAACCAGAGACTGTGTGTGTATCGGAGAATGTTACAAGTGTTGTTGCAAATGCTGAAAGTATTGCTTTGAACTCTGTTGAACAAAATCTTTCTTCTCTCTCTCTGGGAAAAAAATGAGACTCTTTCGGACTTTTCTTCGCGTTGTTCTGTTAATGTAAGAATATGTGACTCTTGTAAGGGGGATGGAACAAAGTGTGTAAAAGATGGAAATGGAAAAGTGACTGTACTTCCTAAAATTGTTTGTGCAGGGACACTGAAACCTGAATTGGATTCTGTTGGGCCTGGGGTGGAGGCTGAGGTGGCTGCTTCCACTCGGGAAATTGTGGTTCCAGGGAACTCTTTTTCAGTTAAGCAAAACCATGGTTGTTCTGGTGTTTGTCAATCTATAGATACAGAGAAAGAAAAATTGGCTTTAAGGGTGGAGTCCTTTGAAAGGAAGAGATGGAAGAAACTCGCGACTGTGTTGTTGCTGAAATTGAAAAAGCTGGACTTGAAATCTCTGCAACGAAAATTCAACAAGTTTCACCTTAGAAGTACCTGGGATGGAAGATGACTGAGACGACAAGAACACCACAAAAAATTCAGATCCGAACCAGAGTCAACAACCTACAAGAGTTACAACAACTTCTAGGAGAAATCAACTGGGTCAGACCGATGTTGGGAATCACCAATGATGAACTGAGTCCGCTCTTCCATTTGCTGAGAGGAAGTTGCGACATCACTTCGCCAAGAACTTTAACCCCTGAAGCTCGTGCTGCTCTCGACAAAGTCACAGAAGCTCTTCAAAAAAAAAGACAAGCTCATCGCTGCGTTCCTGAAAATCCTTTCTTTCTTGCAATCTTAGGAGAGAAGAAGCAGCTTTGTGGTCTCATTTTCCAGTGGGATTCCACAGAGCAAGATCCTTTGTTAATAATGGAATGGGATTTTCCTCCCTACAGGTTTTCAAAGACCATTTGCTCAGTTTTAGAAATGATTGCATACATTATAATTAAGGCTAGAACCAGATTGTTAACTTTGGCAGGTCAAGAATTTTCAGTTATCTATTTGCCATTGAAAAATGATTATTTCAATTGGGCAATGCAAAATTCTGATGATTTACAATATGCATTCTTAGGTTTTCCAGGTGTTTGTTCCATACACTATCCAGCTCACAAACTACTGCAAGCAAAATTGAGTTTCAGAGAAAAACCTAAATTTAGTGAAGAACCTTTACATGCTGTGACTCTCTTCACTGATGGCTCTGGTAAAAGCCACAAGTCCGTTGTGACTTGGTTTAATCAAAAGACTAATGTTTGGGAATCTGATATTCAAACAGTAGAGGGATCCCCTCAAATTGTTGAGCCTGCTGCAGTAGTTTGAGCTTTTCAGCTGTTTCCTCAGCCTTTTAATTTGGTCACAGATTCTGCTTATGTTGCTAATGTAGTCAGGAGAATAGAAGGTTCCATTTTAAAGGATGTTAGTAATGAAACTTTACATCGTTGGCTTTCATGTCTTTTTATAACTTTGCAATATAGAACTAATCCATATTTTGTTTCTCACATTAGGGCGCATTCTTCACTTCCTGGATTTTTAGTGGAAGGAAATGCAAGAGCGGACAAGCTGACAATGGTCATTTCTAACACATTGCCAAATAGTTTTGAACAAGCAAAATTGAGTCGTGCCTTTTTCCACCAAAATGCACAAGCACTCATGCAAATGTTCCAAATCACTTAAAGTCAAGCTAAAGCTATCATTCATACTTGCCCTGACTGTCAATTGGTACAACCTCCTGTTTCTACAGGAGCAATCAACCCCCGAGGCTTACAAAGCCTACAGTTGTGGCAAACAGATGTTACTAAATAGCCTTCTTTTGGTAAATTTAAAAATATTCATGTTTCCATAGACACGTTCTCTGGTGCAGTTTTTGCTTCCCTTCACACAAGTGATACTGGCAGCCATGCCTGTCATCATTTCCTGCAAGCTTTTGCTTCATTGGGTATACCCCAAGAAGTAAAAACTGACAATGGCCCCGCATACATATCTCAAAAATTGGCCACATTTTTAAATGAATGGGGTGTTCGACACATTTTTGGTATTCCCCACTCTCCCACAAGCCAAGCAATCATTGAAAGAACACATCAAACCTTAAAACGCATATTAGATCAACAGAGAGGGGGAACGGAAATCACCCCACAGATGAGACTGAGTAAGGCTTTGTATGTTTTTAATTTTCTAAATAGTAAAAGTACAGAACCAGATCCACCAATCTTTAGACACTTTTCAAATAGCACACAGGCAAAACTGAAAGAACATCCTCCTCTTCTAATTAGAAACCCTGACTCTGGACAGATGGAAGGTCCGTTTCAATTAATAACGTGGGGCAAAGGGTATGCTTCTATTTCCACAGGTGCTGGAAGAATTAAGTGGGTTCCTGCCAAAAACGTCAAACCGTATCGCACTTCAGAACCTGTTGTCGAGCCTAGAACTGAGGAAGCGAGTACGCAGACGTAGACCGAATGGAAGGATCCCGGGTCTCGCCTGACGCCTCTTGTGCCTGACGTTCATTGTGCATCGGTGGAACCCGTGAACTCTGATTTTGTGCCAATTTTTATTTATGAGTATACGAATGAAATGCTGAATGTTTGTTTAACAAAGCTAATTTTTGGCTGAAAATTTAGGTTCTTGTTTTGGTTTAGAAAGAATTCTGCCAAAACTTAGTTCTTGAAAGAGATGGGGCAGAATCAAATGGTATACTTGTTTTGCTTGATTTTAATTGTTTTTTGTCGTGCAGATTTGCCTGAGGATCAACCGAAGACGAATGTTTGGGTGACCTTAGCCAAGGCTGCCGGATCGGATACTATATGTCTGTCTAATTCGGAACCAGAAAAGCCTTTCTCAACCTGTTTGGTTGGTGTGCCAGTGAAAGAGTTTCCTTTGGTCAGAAAAGAATCCAATGGTAAACCAGGTGGAATTGACAATGGAAACAGTCCTTCCTTCAATTGGAACATTTGTTCCAAGAAACTTCTCAGGGCAGCAAATGTTTCAAACAGTTGGGATGTGTTTCTACAGACGGACCAATCTCCACGGCAATTGCCAAAAGGGTATTGGATCATTTGCGGAGACAGAGGTTGGCAAGGCATTCCAGCCCACCTTGAAGGTGGCCCTTGCAGCATTGGTATGCTTACCATAATTGCCCCCACTGCCAAAGCAGTGATGAAAAAGAAACAAAGGAAAACGAGAGCTGTTCCTCATTATGATGAGAACTGTCAGAGTGATTTTATGCCTTGGAATGCTGCCAGAAGGGTTTCAGCAGGTATATTTCTACCCCAATTGGCTTCAGCTGTGGCATTGAGACAATTAGATCGAGTTGGATGTTGGCTGAGCAAACAAGCTAATGCCACATCCTCCGCAATCAGTGATATGTTGACCAATGTTGATAGTATTAGACATGCTACTCTTCAAAACAGAGCAGCCATTGATTTTCTCTTACTGGCACAAGGACATGGTTGTGAGGAATTGGAAGGTTTGTGTTGTATGAATTTGTCTGATCATTCTGAATCCATTCACAAAAGCATTCAAAAATTAAAGGATCTGACAGCCCAAATTAAAGAAGACGGAGGTTCCTGGTTGGATGATTTGTATCAAAATTGCAGTTTTGCACCTTGGCTAAGGCAACTTTGCAAGATAGGTCTTGACATATTAGGTGTTCTAATACTGATATTGATAGTGGTACCTTGTATACTCTGTTGTGTTCGGCGAATGATGAACAAAACAGTCCGAGAAGTTTTTGTCATTCAAGCAGGAGAATTAGGAAGTAGAAGCACAGAGAGTGTACGAAATCTCACGAAAGCAGTAGATGAGGGTATTGACATGAACGAAGGTTTTGAATTAAGGCCTTGGAATCGACCAGAGTTTTTTGAACGATGCCTTGTGACTGTTGCCAAACATATCTCTTTCAGGGATTGGGTCTTCACAGCATTAAGTTGCTGTGCCGTAATATAGCAATGCTTCAGTTTAGTGAAAATAGGTCTTCAGCAGATAATAAGCAGAAATTTTGCAATAGAGCTATGAAACGCAAATAGCAAGCGACAAGAAAATGAAAGCTTCTGGGTCAAACAGAGAGGGGGAAATGTTGGAATCCATAAGGTTAGAGGATTTTTAAGAAATGGTTAAAAAGAAGTATGTAGGCCTTAGACTGGAGTTTTGTTAGCATTGCAGAAAAGTTTCCCATGCAAGCAGAAAAAGTTTTCCATGCAAGCAGAAAAGTTTCCCAAGCAGTAGACGTGACAAATAACAATAGGCTTCTGTAGAATTGGCTTTAGGATGGCAACAAGGTTATTTAATGTATATCTTTAGAAGGTTAGCATGAATAGAACTCTGTTCTTTGTCTCTTATCAACTAGTCTTTGTTTTAGCTACGATTACTTATGTTTTATAAGATTGGATAGAATGCTTGTCAATATGTGTTTTCTGTGTCTGATTGGCTGAATTCTAGTCTGAGATGATTTTATGTATTGCTGTATGAGCCCTGTTGAAGGAGACATTTTTTGGTGTGGATCAGTGAGCTGTCATGTCTCCATTTTGTATTTTGAGACTGATGTGCTGGAAATAAAAGCAAAAATCTCTTCACTGGTCTGGTTACCATGTTATCCATATTTGGATATTTTGCCGCGGCCTAGTGGGTTCCTTTTTTAAGGCGTGGGTTCCTGACACCATTGGACTTATACCTGTCCCGTCCCCCGCATATTGCTGCCCCGTGTGAGGACGTAGAATAGAAGAAAAACAAAGAAAAATCGTGGAAGCACCAGCCGCGGAGACCCAAGTGTTAACAAGGAGGACACTGTATCATCTCTCCCGCCGAAACCAAGAAAATTGTAAGTAGCTTATCTCGGGAGAGCGCTTGGGTGACGTTGGGAGGAAAAATAGAGAAAAAGAAAATTATTAAAAGAGCACAAAAATGGGAACGAATTTATCAGAAGTTGAATGGGATGTTTTTCATCAATTAGAGACAATGTTACAAGAAAAAGGTCACTCTGAAATTTCAAAAACTGAGCTTAAAAACTTACTTATCTGGGTTAAAGCGAATACGCAAGATTTAAATCTGCAGTCTGCTTTTTCTTTTCATTTTTGGGATCAGATAAACTGGAGAATCTATAATCTAGTCTCTCTCAAAAAAAATGAAAGCTTAAGAGAACTTGTGCCGGTTTGTAGTGCGCTGTTGTAGTGCTTTTTTAAACAAAGTGATAAAAATAAGATCAACTTGGACTCAGAAAACAGAGCTTCTGGTTCTCTCTCACGAAATTCCAGTAAACCAGAGACTGTGTGTGTATCGGAGAATGTTACAAGTGTTGTTGCAAATGCTGAAAGTATTGCTTTGAACTCTGTTGAACAAAATCTTTCTTCTCTCTCTCTGGGAAAAAATGAGACTCTTTCGGACTTTTCTTCGCGTTGTTCTGTTAATGTAAAAATATGTGACTCTTGTAAGGGGGATGGAACAAAGTGTGTAAAAGATGGAAATGAAAAAGTGACTGTACTTCCTAAAATTGTTTGTGCAGGGACACTGAAACCTGAATTGGATTCTGTTGGGCCTGGGGTGGAGGCTGAGGTGGCTGCTTCCACTCGGGAAATTGTGGTTCCAGGGAACTCTTTTTCAGTTAAGCAAAACCATGGTTGTTCTGGTGTTTGTCAATCTATAGATACAGAGAAAGAAAAATTGGCTTTAAGGGTGGAGTCCTTTGAAAGGAAGAGATGGAAGAAACTCGCGACTGTGTTGTTGCTGAAATTCAAAAAGCTGGACTTGAAATCTCTGCAACGAAAATTCAACAAGTTTCACCTTAGAAGTACCTGGGATGGAAGATGACTGAGACGACAAGAACACCACAAAAAATTCAGATCCGAACCAGAGTCAACAACCTACAAGAGTTACAACAACTTCTAGGAGAAATCAACTGGGTCAGACCGATGTTGGGAATCACCAATGATGAACTGAGTCCGCTCTTCCATTTGCTGAGAGGAAGTTGCGACATCACTTCGCCAAGAACTTTAACCCCTGAAGCTCGTGCTGCTCTCGACAAAGTCACAGAAGCTCTTCAAAAAAAAAAAACAAGCTCATCGCTGCGTTCCTGAAAATCCTTTCTTTCTTGCAATCTTAGGAGAGAAGAAGCAGCTTTGTGGTCTCATTTTCCAGTGGGATTCCACAGAACAAGATCCTTTGTTAATAATGGAATGGGATTTTCCTCCCTACAGGTTTTCAAAGACCATTTGCTCAGTTTTAGAAATGATTGCATACATTATAATTAAGGCTAGAACCAGATTGTTAACTTTGGCAGGTCAAGAATGTTCAGTTATCTATTTGCCATTGCAAAATGATTATTTCAATTGGGCAATGCAAAATTCTGATGATTTACAATATGCATTCTTAGGTTTTCCAGGTGTTTGTTCCATACACTATCCAGCTCACAAACTACTGCAAGCAAAATTGAGTTTCAGAGAAAAACCTAAATTGAGTGAAGAACCTTTACATGCTGTGACTCTCTTCACTGATGGCTCTGGTAAAAGCCACAAGTCCGTTGTGACTTGGTTTAATCAAAAGACTAATGTTTGGGAATCTGATATTCAAACAGTAGAGGGATCCCCTCAAATTGTTGAGCCTGCTGCAGTAGTTTGAGCTTTTCAGCTGTTTCCTCAGCCTTTTAATTTGGTCACAGATTCTGCTTATGTTGCTAATGTAGTCAGGAGAATAGAAGGTTCCATTTTAAAGGATGTTAGTAATGAAACTTTACATCGTTGGCTTTCATGTCTTTTTATAACTTTGCAATATAGAACTAATCCATATTTTGTTTCTCACATTAGGGCGCATTCTTCGCTTCCTGGATTTTTAGTGGAAGGAAATGCAAGAGCGGACAAGCTGACAATGGTCATTTCTAACACATTGCCAAATAGTTTTGAACAAGCAAAATTGAGTCATGCCTTTTTCCACCAAAATGCACAAGCACTCATGCAAATGTTCCAAATCACTTAAAGTCAAGCTAAAGCTATCATTCATACTTGCCCTGACTGTCAATTGGTACAACCTCCTGTTTCTACAGGAGCAATCAACCCCCGAGGCTTACAAAGCCTACAGTTGTGGCAAACAGATGTTACTAAATAGCCTTCTTTTGGTAAATTTAAAAATATTCATGTTTCCATAGACACGTTCTCTGGTGCAGTTTTTGCTTCCCTTCACACAAGTGATACTGGCAGCCATGCCTGTCATCATTTCCTGCAAGCTTTTGCTTCATTGGGTATACCCCAAGAAGTAAAAACTGACAATGGCCCCGCATACATATCTCAAAAATTGGCCACATTTTTAAATGAATGGGGTGTTCGACACATTTTTGGTATTCCCCACTCTCCCACAAGCCAAGCAATCATTGAAAGAACACATCAAACCTTAAAACGCATATTAGATCAACAGAGAGGGGGAACGGAAATCACCCCACAGATGAGACTGAGTAAGGCTTTGTATGTTTTTAATTTTCTAAATAGTAAAAGTACAGAACCAGATCCACCAATCTTTAGACACTTTTCAAATAGCACACAGGCAAAACTGAAAGAACATCCTCCTCTTCTAATTAGAAACCCTGACTCTGGACAGATGGAAGGTCCGTTTCAATTAATAACGTGGGGCAAAGGGTATGCTTCTATTTCCACAGGTGCTGGAAGAATTAAGTGGGTTCCTGCCAAAAACGTCAAACCGTATCGCACTTCAGAACCTGTTGTCGAGCCTAGAACTGAGGAAGCGAGTACGCAGACGTAGACCGAATGGAAGGATCCCGGGTCTCGCCTGACGCCTCTTGTGCCTGACGTTCATTGTGCATCGGTGGAACCCGTGAACTCTGATTTTGTGCCAATTTTTATTTATGAGTATACGAATGAAATGCTGAATGTTTGTTTAACAAAGCTAATTTTTGGCTGAAAATTTAGGTTCTTGTTTTGGTTTAGAAAGAATTCTGCCAAAACTTAGTTCTTGAAAGAGATGGGGCAGAATCAAATGGTATACTTGTTTTGCTTGATTTTAATTGTTTTTTGTCGTGCAGATTTGCCTGAGGATCAACCGAAGACGAATGTTTGGGTGACCTTAGCCAAGGCTGCCGGATCGGATACTATATGTCTGTCTAATTCGGAACCAGAAAAGCCTTTCTCAACCTGTTTGGTTGGTGTGCCAGTGAAAGAGTTTCCTTTGGTCAGAAAAGAATCCAATGGTAAACCAGGTGGAATTGACAATGGAAACAGTCCTTCCTTCAATTGGAACATTTGTTCCAAGAAACTTCTCAGGGCAGCAAATGTTTCAAACAGTTGGGATGTGTTTCTACAGACGGACCAATCTCCACGGCAATTGCCAAAAGGGTATTGGATCATTTGCGGAGACAGAGGTTGGCAAGGCATTCCAGCCCACCTTGAAGGTGGCCCTTGCAGCATTGGTATGCTTACCATAATTGCCCCCACTGCCAAAGCAGTGATGAAAAAGAAACAAAGGAAAACAAGAGCTGTTCCTCATTATGATGAGAACTGTCAGAGTGATTTTATGCCTTGGAATGCTGCCAGAAGGGTTTCAGCAGGTATATTTCTACCCCAATTGGCTTCAGCTGTGGCATTGAGACAATTAGATCGAGTTGGATGTTGGCTGAGCAAACAAGCTAATGCCACATCCTCCGCAATCAGTGATATGTTGACCAATGTTGATAGTATTAGACATGCTACTCTTCAAAACAGAGCAGCCATTGATTTTCTCTTACTGGCACAAGGACATGGTTGTGAGGAATTGGAAGGTTTGTGTTGTATGAATTTGTCTGATCATTCTGAATCCATTCACAAAAGCATTCAAAAATTAAAGGATCTGACAGCCCAAATTAAAGAAGATGGAGGTTCCTGGTTGGATGATTTGTATCAAAATTGCAGTTTTGCACCTTGGCTAAGGCAACTTTGCAAGATAGGTCTTTACATATTAGGTGTTCTAATACTGATATTGATAGTGGTACCTTGTATATTCTGTTGTGTTCGGCGAATGATGAACAAAACAGTCCGAGAAGTTTTTGTCATTCAAGCAGGAGAATTAGGAAGTAGAAGCACAGAGAGTGTACGAAATCTCACGAAAGCAGTAGATGAGGGTATTGACATGAACGAAGGTTTTGAATTAAGGCCTTGGAATCGACCAGAGTTTTTTGAACGATGCCTTGTGACTGTTGCCAAACATATCTCTTTCAGGGATTGGGTCTTCACAGCATTAAGTTGCTGTGCCGTAATATAGCAATGCTTCAGTTTAGTGAAAATAGGTCTTCAGCAGATAATAAGCAGAAATTTTGCAATAGAGCTATGAAACGCAAATAGCAAGCGACAAGAAAATGAAAGCTTCTGGGTCAAACAGAGAGGGGGAAATGTTGGAATCCATAAGGTTAGAGGATTTTTAAGAAATGGTTAAAAAGAAGTATGTAGGCCTTAGACTGGAGTTTTGTTAGCATTGCAGAAAAGTTTCCCATGCAAGCAGAAAAAGTTTTCCATGCAAGCAGAAAAGTTTCCCAAGCAGTAGACGTGACAAATAACAATAGGCTTCTGTAGAATTGGCTTTAGGATGGCAACAAGGTTATTTAATGTATATCTTTAGAAGGTTAGCATGAATAGAACTCTGTTCTTTGTCTCTTATCAACTAGTCTTTGTTTTAGCTACGATTACTTATGTTTTATAAGATTGGATAGAATGCTTGTCAATATGTGTTTTCTGTGTCTGATTGGCTGAATTCTAGTCTGAGATGATTTTATGTATTGCTGTATGAGCCCTGTTGAAGGAGACATTTTTTGGTGTGGATCAGTGAGCTGTCATGTCTCCATTTTGTATTTTGAGACTGATGTGCTGGAAATAAAAGCAAAAATCTCTTCACTGGTCTGGTTACCATGTTATCCATATTTGGATATTTTGCCGCGGCCTAGTGGGTTCCTTTTTTAAGGCGTGGGTTCCTGACACCATTGGACTTATACCTGTCCCGTCCCCCGCATATTGCTGCCCCGTGTGAGGACGTAGAATAGAAGAAAAACAAAGAAAAATCGTGGAAGCACCAGCCGCGGAGACCCAAGTGTTAACAAGGAGGACACTGTATCATCTCTCCCGCCGAAACCAAGAAAATTGTAAGTAGCTTATCTCGGGAGAGCGCTTGGGTGACGTTGGGAGGAAAAATAGAGAAAAAGAAAATTATTAAAAGAGCACAAAAATGGGAACGAATTTATCAGAAGTTGAATGGGATGTTTTTCATCAATTAGAGACAATGTTACAAGAAAAAGGTCACTCTGAAATTTCAAAAACTGAGCTTAAAAACTTACTTATCTGGGTTAAAGCGAATACGCAAGATTTAAATCTGCAGTCTGCTTTTTCTTTTCATTTTTGGGATCAGATAAACTGGAGAATCTATAATCTAGTCTCTCTCAAAAAAGATGAAAGCTTAAGAGAACTTGTGCCGGTTTGTAGTGCGCTGTTGTAGTGCTTTTTTAAACAAAGTGATAAAAATAAGATCAACTTGGACTCAGAAAACAGAGCTTCTGGTTCTATCTCACGAAATTCCAGTAAACCAGAGACTGTGTGTGTATCGGAGAATGTTACAAGTGTTGTTGCAAATGCTGAAAGTATTGCTTTGAACTCTGTTGAACAAAATCTTTCTTCTCTCTCTCTGGGAAAAAATGAGACTCTTTCGGACTTTTCTTCGCGTTGTTCTGTTAATGTAAAAATATGTGACTCTTGTAAGGGGGATGGAACAAAGTGTGTAAAAGATGGAAATGAAAAAGTGACTGTACTTCCTAAAATTGTTTGTGCAGGGACACTGAAACCTGAATTGGATTCTGTTGGGCCTGGGGTGGAGGCTGAGGTGGCTGCTTCCACTCGGGAAATTGTGGTTCCAGGGAACTCTTTTTCAGTTAAGCAAAACCATGGTTGTTCTGGTGTTTGTCAATCTATAGATACAGAGAAAGAAAAATTGGCTTTAAGGGTGGAGTCCTTTGAAAGGAAGAGATGGAAGAAACTCGCGACTGTGTTGTTGCTGAAATTCAAAAAGCTGGACTTGAAATCTCTGCAACGAAAATTCAACAAGTTTCACCTTAGAAGTACCTGGGATGGAAGATGACTGAGACGACAAGAACACCACAAAAAATTCAGATCCGAACCAGAGTCAACAACCTACAAGAGTTACAACAACTTCTAGGAGAAATCAACTGGGTCAGACCGATGTTGGGAATCACCAATGATGAACTGAGTCCGCTCTTCCATTTGCTGAGAGGAAGTTGCGACATCACTTCGCCAAGAACTTTAACCCCTGAAGCTCGTGCTGCTCTCGACAAAGTCACAGAAGCTCTTCAAAAAAAAAGACAAGCTCATCGCTGCGTTCCTGAAAATCCTTTCTTTCTTGCAATCTTAGGAGAGAAGAAGCAGCTTTGTGGTCTCATTTTCCAGTGGGATTCCACAGAACAAGATCCTTTGTTAATAATGGAATGGGATTTTCCTCCCTACAGGTTTTCAAAGACCATTTGCTCAGTTTTAGAAATGATTGCATACATTATAATTAAGGCTAGAACCAGATTGTTAACTTTGGCAGGTCAAGAATGTTCAGTTATCTATTTGCCATTGCAAAATGATTATTTCAATTGGGCAATGCAAAATTCTGATGATTTACAATATGCATTCTTAGGTTTTCCAGGTGTTTGTTCCATACACTATCCAGCTCACAAACTACTGCAAGCAAAATTGAGTTTCAGAGAAAAACCTAAATTGAGTGAAGAACCTTTACATGCTGTGACTCTCTTCACTGATGGCTCTGGTAAAAGCCACAAGTCCGTTGTGACTTGGTTTAATCAAAAGACTAATGTTTGGGAATCTGATATTCAAACAGTAGAGGGATCCCCTCAAATTGTTGAGCCTGCTGCAGTAGTTTGAGCTTTTCAGCTGTTTCCTCAGCCTTTTAATTTGGTCACAGATTCTGCTTATGTTGCTAATGTAGTCAGGAGAATAGAAGGTTCCATTTTAAAGGATGTTAGTAATGAAACTTTACATCGTTGGCTTTCATGTCTTTTTATAACTTTGCAATATAGAACTAATCCATATTTTGTTTCTCACATTAGGGCGCATTCTTCGCTTCCTGGATTTTTAGTGGAAGGAAATGCAAGAGCGGACAAGCTGACAATGGTCATTTCTAACACATTGCCAAATAGTTTTGAACAAGCAAAATTGAGTCATGCCTTTTTCCACCAAAATGCACAAGCACTCATGCAAATGTTCCAAATCACTTAAAGTCAAGCTAAAGCTATCATTCATACTTGCCCTGACTGTCAATTGGTACAACCTCCTGTTTCTACAGGAGCAATCAACCCCCGAGGCTTACAAAGCCTACAGTTGTGGCAAACAGATGTTACTAAATAGCCTTCTTTTGGTAAATTTAAAAATATTCATGTTTCCATAGACACGTTCTCTGGTGCAGTTTTTGCTTCCCTTCACACAAGTGATACTGGCAGCCATGCCTGTCATCATTTCCTGCAAGCTTTTGCTTCATTGGGTATACCCCAAGAAGTAAAAACTGACAATGGCCCCGCATACATATCTCAAAAATTGGCCACATTTTTAAATGAATGGGGTGTTCGACACATTTTTGGTATTCCCCACTCTCCCACAAGCCAAGCAATCATTGAAAGAACACATCAAACCTTAAAACGCATATTAGATCAACAGAGAGGGGGAACGGAAATCACCCCACAGATGAGACTGAGTAAGGCTTTGTATGTTTTTAATTTTCTAAATAGTAAAAGTACAGAACCAGATCCACCAATCTTTAGACACTTTTCAAATAGCACACAGGCAAAACTGAAAGAACATCCTCCTCTTCTAATTAGAAACCCTGACTCTGGACAGATGGAAGGTCCGTTTCAATTAATAACGTGGGGCAAAGGGTATGCTTCTATTTCCACAGGTGCTGGAAGAATTAAGTGGGTTCCTGCCAAAAACGTCAAACCGTATCGCACTTCAGAACCTGTTGTCGAGCCTAGAACTGAGGAAGCGAGTACGCAGACGTAGACCGAATGGAAGGATCCCGGGTCTCGCCTGACGCCTCTTGTGCCTGACGTTCATTGTGCATCGGTGGAACCCGTGAACTCTGATTTTGTGCCAATTTTTATTTATGAGTATACGAATTAAATGCTGAATGTTTGTTTAACAAAGCTAATTTTTGGCTGAAAATTTAGGTTCTTGTTTTGGTTTAGAAAGAATTCTGCCAAAACTTAGTTCTTGAAAGAGATGGGGCAGAATCAAATGGTATACTTGTTTTGCTTGATTTTAATTGTTTTTTGTCGTGCAGATTTGCCTGAGGATCAACCGAAGACGAATGTTTGGGTGACCTTAGCCAAGGCTGCCGGATCGGATACTATATGTCTGTCTAATTCGGAACCAGAAAAGCCTTTCTCAACCTGTTTGGTTGGTGTGCCAGTGAAAGAGTTTCCTTTGGTCAGAAAAGAATCCAATGGTAAACCAGGTGGAATTGACAATGGAAACAGTCCTTCCTTCAATTGGAACATTTGTTCCAAGAAACTTCTCAGGGCAGCAAATGTTTCAAACAGTTGGGATGTGTTTCTACAGACGGACCAATCTCCACGGCAATTGCCAAAAGGGTATTGGATCATTTGCGGAGACAGAGGTTGGCAAGGCATTCCAGCCCACCTTGAAGGTGGCCCTTGCAGCATTGGTATGCTTACCATAATTGCCCCCACTGCCAAAGCAGTGATGAAAAAGAAACAAAGGAAAACAAGAGCTGTTCCTCATTATGATGAGAACTGTCAGAGTGATTTTATGCCTTGGAATGCCGCCAGAAGGGTTTCAGCAGGTATATTTCTACCCCAATTGGCTTCAGCTGTGGCATTGAGACAATTAGATCGAGTTGGATGTTGGCTGAGCAAACAAGCTAATGCCACATCCTCCGCAATCAGTGATATGTTGACCAATGTTGATAGTATTAGACATGCTACTCTTCAAAACAGAGCAGCCATTGATTTTCTCTTACTGGCACAAGGACATGGTTGTGAGGAATTGGAAGGTTTGTGTTGTATGAATTTGTCTGATCATTCTGAATCCATTCACAAAAGCATTCAAAAATTAAAGGATCTGACAGCCCAAATTAAAGAAGATGGAGGTTCCTGGTTGGATGATTTGTATCAAAATTGCAGTTTTGCACCTTGGCTAAGGCAACTTTGCAAGATAGGTCTTTACATATTAGGTGTTCTAATACTGATATTGATAGTGGTACCTTGTATACTCTGTTGTGTTCGGCGAATGATGAACAAAACAGTCCGAGAAGTTTTTGTCATTCAAGCAGGAGAATTAGGAAGTAGAAGCACAGAGAGTGTACGAAATCTCACGAAAGCAGTAGATGAGGGTATTGACATGAACGAAGGTTTTGAATTAAGGCCTTGGAATCGACCAGAGTTTTTTGAACGATGCCTTGTGACTGTTGCCAAACATATCTCTTTCAGGGATTGGGTCTTCACAGCATTAAGTTGCTGTGCCGTAATATAGCAATGCTTCAGTTTAGTGAAAATAGGTCTTCAGCAGATAATAAGCAGAAATTTTGCAATAGAGCTATGAAACGCAAATAGCAAGCGACAAGAAAATGAAAGCTTCTGGGTCAAACAGAGAGGGGGAAATGTTGGAATCCATAAGGTTAGAGGATTTTTAAGAAATGGTTAAAAAGAAGTATGTAGGCCTTAGACTGGAGTTTTGTTAGCATTGCAGAAAAGTTTCCCATGCAAGCAGAAAAAGTTTTCCATGCAAGCAGAAAAGTTTCCCAAGCAGTAGACGTGACAAATAACAATAGGCTTCTGTAGAATTGGCTTTAGGATGGCAACAAGGTTATTTAATGTATATCTTTAGAAGGTTAGCATGAATAGAACTCTGTTCTTTGTCTCTTATCAACTAGTCTTTGTTTTAGCTACGATTACCTATGTTTTATAAGATTGGATAGAATGCTTGTCAATATGTGTTTTCTGTGTCTGATTGGCTGAATTCTAGTCTGAGATGATTTTATGTATTGCTGTATGAGCCCTGTTGAAGGAGACATTTTTTGGTGTGGATCAGTGAGCTGTCATGTCTCCATTTTGTATTTTGAGACTGATGTGCTGGAAATAAAAGCAAAAATCTCTTCACTGGTCTGGTTACCATGTTATCCATATTTGGATATTTTGCCGCGGCCTAGTGGGTTCCTTTTTTAAGGCGTGGGTTCCTGACACCATTGGACTTATACCTGTCCCGTCCCCCGCATATTGCTGCCCCGTGTGAGGACGTAGAATAGAAGAAAAACAAAGAAAAATCGTGGAAGCACCAGCCGCGGAGACCCAAGTGTTAACAAGGAGGACACTGTATCATCTCTCCCGCCGAAACCAAGAAAATTGTAAGTAGCTTATCTCGGGAGAGCGCTTGGGTGACGTTGGGAGGAAAAATAGAGAAAAAGAAAATTATTAAAAGAGCACAAAAATGGGAACGAATTTATCAGAAGTTGAATGGGATGTTTTTCATCAATTAGAGACAATGTTACAAGAAAAAGGTCACTCTGAAATTTCAAAAACTGAGCTTAAAAACTTACTTATCTGGGTTAAAGCGAATACGCAAGATTTAAATCTGCAGTCTGCTTTTTCTTTTCATTTTTGGGATCAGATAAACTGGAGAATCTATAATCTAGTCTCTCTCAAAAAAGATGAAAACTTAAGAGAACTTGTGCCGGTTTGTAGTGCGCTGTTGTAGTGCTTTTTTAAACAAAGTGATAAAAATAAGATCAACTTGGACTCAGAAAACAGAGCTTCTGGTTCTCTCTCACAAAATTCCAGTAAACCAGAGACTGTGTGTGTATCGGAGAATGTTACAAGTGTTGTTGCAAATGCTGAAAGTATTGCTTTGAACTCTGTTGAACAAAATCTTTCTTCTCTCTCTCTGGGAAAAAATGAGACTCTTTCAGACTTTTCTTCGCGTTGTTCTGTTAATGTAAAAATATGTGACTCTTGTAAGGGGGATGGAACAAAGTGTGTAAAAGATGGAAATGAAAAAGTGACTGTACTTCCTAAAATTGTTTGTGCAGGGACACTGAAACCTGAATTGGATTCTGTTGGGCCTGGGGTGGAGGCTGAGGTGGCTGCTTCCACTCGGGAAATTGTGGTTCCAGGGAACTCTTTTTCAGTTAAGCAAAACCATGGTTGTTCTGGTGTTTGTCAATCTATAGATACAGAGAAAGAAAAATTGGCTTTAAGGGTGGAGTCCTTTGAAAGGAAGAGATGGAAGAAACTCGCGACTGTGTTGTTGCTGAAATTGAAAAAGCTGGACTTGAAATCTCTGCAACGAAAATTCAACAAGTTTCACCTTAGAAGTACCTGGGATGGAAGATGACTGAGACGACAAGAACACCACAAAAAATTCAGATCCGAACCAGAGTCAACAACCTACAAGAGTTACAACAACTTCTAGGAGAAATCAACTGGGTCAGACCGATGTTGGGAATCACCAATGATGAACTGAGTCCGCTCTTCCATTTGCTGAGAGGAAGTTGCGACATCACTTCGCCAAGAACTTTAACCCCTGAAGCTCGTGCTGCTCTCGACAAAGTCACAGAAGCTCTTCAAAAAAAAAGACAAGCTCATCGCTGCGTTCCTGAAAATCCTTTCTTTCTTGCAATCTTAGGAGAGAAGAAGCAGCTTTGTGGTCTCATTTTCCAGTGGGATTCCACAGAACAAGATCCTTTGTTAATAATGGAATGGGATTTTCCTCCCTACAGGTTTTCAAAGACCATTTGCTCAGTTTTAGAAATGATTGCATACATTATAATTAAGGCTAGAACCAGATTGTTAACTTTGGCAGGTCAAGAATTTTCAGTTATCTATTTGCCATTGAAAAATGATTATTTCAATTGGGCAATGCAAAATTCTGATGATTTACAATATGCATTCTTAGGTTTTCCAGGTGTTTGTTCCATACACTATCCAGCTCACAAACTACTGCAAGCAAAATTGAGTTTCAGAGAAAAACCTAAATTTAGTGAAGAACCTTTACATGCTGTGACTCTCTTCACTGATGGCTCTGGTAAAAGCCACAAGTCCGTTGTGACTTGGTTTAATCAAAAGACTAATGTTTGGGAATCTGATATTCAAACAGTAGAGGGATACCCTCAAATTGTTGAGCCTGCTGCAGTAGTTTGAGCTTTTCAGCTGTTTCCTCAGCCTTTTAATTTGGTCACAGATTCTGCTTATGTTGCTAATGTAGTCAGGAGAATAGAAGGTTCCATTTTAAAGGATGTTAGTAATGAAACTTTACATCGTTGGCTTTCATGTCTTTTTATAACTTTGCAATATAGAACTAATCCATATTTTGTTTCTCACATTAGGGCGCATTCTTCACTTCCTGGATTTTTAGTGGAAGGAAATGCAAGAGCGGACAAGCTGACAATGGTCATTTCTAACACATTGCCAAATAGTTTTGAACAAGCAAAATTGAGTCGTGCCTTTTTCCACCAAAATGCACAAGCACTCATGCAAATGTTCCAAATCACTTAAAGTCAAGCTAAAGCTATCATTCATACTTGCCCTGACTGTCAATTGGTACAACCTCCTGTTTCTACAGGAGCAATCAACCCCCGAGGCTTACAAAGCCTACAGTTGTGGCAAACAGATGTTACTAAATAGCCTTCTTTTGGTAAATTTAAAAATATTCATGTTTCCATAGACACGTTCTCTGGTGCAGTTTTTGCTTCCCTTCACACAAGTGATACTGGCAGCCATGCCTGTCATCATTTCCTGCAAGCTTTTGCTTCATTGGGTATACCCCAAGAAGTAAAAACTGACAATGGCCCCGCATACATATCTCAAAAATTGGCCACATTTTTAAATGAATGGGGTGTTCGACACATTTTTGGTATTCCCCACTCTCCCACAAGCCAAGCAATCATTGAAAGAACACATCAAACCTTAAAACGCATATTAGATCAACAGAGAGGGGGAACGGAAATCACCCCACAGATGAGACTGAGTAAGGCTTTGTATGTTTTTAATTTTCTAAATAGTAAAAGTACAGAACCAGATCCACCAATCTTTAGACACTTTTCAAATAGCACACAGGCAAAACTGAAAGAACATCCTCCTCTTCTAATTAGAAACCCTGACTCTGGACAGATGGAAGGTCCGTTTCAATTAATAACGTGGGGCAAAGGGTATGCTTCTATTTCCACAGGTGCTGGAAGAATTAAGTGGGTTCCTGCCAAAAACGTCAAACCGTATCGCACTTCAGAACCTGTTGTCGAGCCTAGAACTGAGGAAGCGAGTACGCAGACGTAGACCGAATGGAAGGATCCCGGGTCTCGCCTGACGCCTCTTGTGCCTGACGTTCATTGTGCATCGGTGGAACCCGTGAACTCTGATTTTGTGCCAATTTTTATTTATGAGTATACGAATTAAATGCTGAATGTTTGTTTAACAAAGCTAATTTTTGGCTGAAAATTTAGGTTCTTGTTTTGGTTTAGAAAGAATTCTGCCAAAACTTAGTTCTTGAAAGAGATGGGGCAGAATCAAATGGTATACTTGTTTTGCTTGATTTTAATTGTTTTTTGTCGTGCAGATTTGCCTGAGGATCAACCGAAGACGAATGTTTGGGTGACCTTAGCCAAGGCTGCCGGATCGGATACTATATGTCTGTCTAATTCGGAACCAGAAAAGCCTTTCTCAACCTGTTTGGTTGGTGTGCCAGTGAAAGAGTTTCCTTTGGTCAGAAAAGAATCCAATGGTAAACCAGGTGGAATTGACAATGGAAACAGTCCTTCCTTCAATTGGAACATTTGTTCCAAGAAACTTCTCAGGGCAGCAAATGTTTCAAACAGTTGGGATGTGTTTCTACAGACGGACCAATCTCCACGGCAATTGCCAAAAGGGTATTGGATCATTTGCGGAGACAGAGGTTGGCAAGGCATTCCAGCCCACCTTGAAGGTGGCCCTTGCAGCATTGGTATGCTTACCATAATTGCCCCCACTGCCAAAGCAGTGATGAAAAAGAAACAAAGGAAAACAAGAGCTGTTCCTCATTATGATGAGAACTGTCAGAGTGATTTTATGCCTTGGAATGCCGCCAGAAGGGTTTCAGCAGGTATATTTCTACCCCAATTGGCTTCAGCTGTGGCATTGAGACAATTAGATCGAGTTGGATGTTGGCTGAGCAAACAAGCTAATGCCACATCCTCCGCAATCAGTGATATGTTGACCAATGTTGATAGTATTAGACATGCTACTCTTCAAAACAGAGCAGCCATTGATTTTCTCTTACTGGCACAAGGACATGGTTGTGAGGAATTGGAAGGTTTGTGTTGTATGAATTTGTCTGATCATTCTGAATCCATTCACAAAAGCATTCAAAAATTAAAGGATCTGACAGCCCAAATTAAAGAAGATGGAGGTTCCTGGTTGGATGATTTGTATCAAAATTGCAGTTTTGCACCTTGGCTAAGGCAACTTTGCAAGATAGGTCTTGACATATTAGGTGTTCTAATACTGATATTGATAGTGGTACCTTGTATACTCTGTTGTGTTCGGCGAATGATGAACAAAACAGTCCGAGAAGTTTTTGTCATTCAAGCAGGAGAATTAGGAAGTAGAAGCACAGAGAGTGTATGAAATCTCACGAAAGCAGTAGATGAGGGTATTGACATGAACGAAGGTTTTGAATTAAGGCCTTGGAATCGACCAGAGTTTTTTGAACGATGCCTTGTGACTGTTGCCAAACATATCTCTTTCAGGGATTGGGTCTTCACAGCATTAAGTTGCTGTGCCGTAATATAGCAATGCTTCAGTTTAGTGAAAATAGGTCTTCAGCAGATAATAAGCAGAAATTTTGCAATAGAGCTATGAAACGCAAATAGCAAGCGACAAGAAAATGAAAGCTTCTGGGTCAAACAGAGAGGGGGAAATGTTGGAATCCATAAGGTTAGAGGATTTTTAAGAAATGGTTAAAAAGAAGTATGTAGGCCTTAGACTGGAGTTTTGTTAGCATTGCAGAAAAGTTTCCCATGCAAGCAGAAAAAGTTTTCCATGCAAGCAGAAAAGTTTCCCAAGCAGTAGACGTGACAAATAACAATAGGCTTCTGTAGAATTGGCTTTAGGATGGCAACAAGGTTATTTAATGTATATCTTTAGAAGGTTAGCATGAATAGAACTCTGTTCTTTGTCTCTTATCAACTAGTCTTTGTTTTAGCTACGATTACCTATGTTTTATAAGATTGGATAGAATGCTTGTCAATATGTGTTTTCTGTGTCTGATTGGCTGAATTCTAGTCTGAGATGATTTTATGTATTGCTGTATGAGCCCTGTTGAAGGAGACATTTTTTGGTGTGGATCAGTGAGCTGTCATGTCTCCATTTTGTATTTTGAGACTGATGTGCTGGAAATAAAAGCAAAAATCTCTTCACTGGTCTGGTTACCATGTTATCCATATTTGGATATTTTGCCGCGGCCTAGTGGGTTCCTTTTTTAAGGCGTGGGTTCCTGACACCATTGGACTTATACCTGTCCCGTCCCCCGCATATTGCTGCCCCGTGTGAGGACGTAGAATAGAAGAAAAACAAAGAAAAATCGTGGAAGCACCAGCCGCGGAGACCCAAGTGTTAACAAGGAGGACACTGTATCATCTCTCCCGCCGAAACCAAGAAAATTGTAAGTAGCTTATCTCGGGAGAGCGCTTGGGTGACGTTGGGAGGAAAAATAGAGAAAAAGAAAATTATTAAAAGAGCACAAAAATGGGAACGAATTTATCAGAAGTTGAATGGGATGTTTTTCATCAATTAGAGACAATGTTACAAGAAAAAGGTCACTCTGAAATTTCAAAAACTGAGCTTAAAAACTTACTTATCTGGGTTAAAGCGAATACGCAAGATTTAAATCTGCAGTCTGCTTTTTCTTTTCATTTTTGGGATCAGATAAACTGGAGAATCTATAATCTAGTCTCTCTCAAAAAAGATGAAAACTTAAGAGAACTTGTGCCGGTTTGTAGTGCGCTGTTGTAGTGCTTTTTTAAACAAAGTGATAAAAATAAGATCAACTTGGACTCAGAAAACAGAGCTTCTGGTTCTCTCTCACAAAATTCCAGTAAACCAGAGACTGTGTGTGTATCGGAGAATGTTACAAGTGTTGTTGCAAATGCTGAAAGTATTGCTTTGAACTCTGTTGAACAAAATCTTTCTTCTCTCTCTCTGGGAAAAAATGAGACTCTTTCAGACTTTTCTTCGCGTTGTTCTGTTAATGTAAAAATATGTGACTCTTGTAAGGGGGATGGAACAAAGTGTGTAAAAGATGGAAATGAAAAAGTGACTGTACTTCCTAAAATTGTTTGTGCAGGGACACTGAAACCTGAATTGGATTCTGTTGGGCCTGGGGTGGAGGCTGAGGTGGCTGCTTCCACTCGGGAAATTGTGGTTCCAGGGAACTCTTTTTCAGTTAAGCAAAACCATGGTTGTTCTGGTGTTTGTCAATCTATAGATACAGAGAAAGAAAAATTGGCTTTAAGGGTGGAGTCCTTTGAAAGGAAGAGATGGAAGAAACTCGCGACTGTGTTGTTGCTGAAATTGAAAAAGCTGGACTTGAAATCTCTGCAACGAAAATTCAACAAGTTTCACCTGAGAAGTACCTGGGATGGAAGATGACTGAGACGACAAGAACACCACAAAAAATTCAGATCCGAACCAGAGTCAACAACCTACAAGAGTTACAACAACTTCTAGGAGAAATCAACTGGGTCAGACCGATGTTGGGAATCACCAATGATGAACTGAGTCCGCTCTTCCATTTGCTGAGAGGAAGTTGCGACATCACTTCGCCAAGAACTTTAACCCCTGAAGCTCGTGCTGCTCTCGACAAAGTCACAGAAGCTCTTCAAAAAAAAAGACAAGCTCATCGCTGCGTTCCTGAAAATCCTTTCTTTCTTGCAATCTTAGGAGAGAAGAAGCAGCTTTGTGGTCTCATTTTCCAGTGGGATTCCACAGAACAAGATCCTTTGTTAATAATGGAATGGGATTTTCCTCCCTACAGGTTTTCAAAGACCATTTGCTCAGTTTTAGAAATGATTGCATACATTATAATTAAGGCTAGAACCAGATTGTTAACTTTGGCAGGTCAAGAATTTTCAGTTATCTATTTGCCATTGAAAAATGATTATTTCAATTGGGCAATGCAAAATTCTGATGATTTACAATATGCATTCTTAGGTTTTCCAGGTGTTTGTTCCATACACTATCCAGCTCACAAACTACTGCAAGCAAAATTGAGTTTCAGAGAAAAACCTAAATTGAGTGAAGAACCTTTACATGCTGTGACTCTCTTCACTGATGGCTCTGGTAAAAGCCACAAGTCCGTTGTGACTTGGTTTAATCAAAAGACTAATGTTTGGGAATCTGATATTCAAACAGTAGAGGGATACCCTCAAATTGTTGAGCCTGCTGCAGTAGTTTGAGCTTTTCAGCTGTTTCCTCAGCCTTTTAATTTGGTCACAGATTCTGCTTATGTTGCTAATGTAGTCAGGAGAATAGAAGGTTCCATTTTAAAGGATGTTAGTAATGAAACTTTACATCGTTGGCTTTCATGTCTTTTTATAACTTTGCAATATAGAACTAATCCATATTTTGTTTCTCACATTAGGGCGCATTCTTCACTTCCTGGATTTTTAGTGGAAGGAAATGCAAGAGCGGACAAGCTGACAATGGTCATTTCTAACACATTGCCAAATAGTTTTGAACAAGCAAAATTGAGTCGTGCCTTTTTCCACCAAAATGCACAAGCACTCATGCAAATGTTCCAAATCACTTAAAGTCAAGCTAAAGCTATCATTCATACTTGCCCTGACTGTCAATTGGTACAACCTCCTGTTTCTACAGGAGCAATCAACCCCCGAGGCTTACAAAGCCTACAGTTGTGGCAAACAGATGTTACTAAATAGCCTTCTTTTGGTAAATTTAAAAATATTCATGTTTCCATAGACACGTTCTCTGGTGCAGTTTTTGCTTCCCTTCACACAAGTGATACTGGCAGCCATGCCTGTCATCATTTCCTGCAAGCTTTTGCTTCATTGGGTATACCCCAAGAAGTAAAAACTGACAATGGCCCCGCATACATATCTCAAAAATTGGCCACATTTTTAAATGAATGGGGTGTTCGACACATTTTTGGTATTCCCCACTCTCCCACAAGCCAAGCAATCATTGAAAGAACACATCAAACCTTAAAACGCATATTAGATCAACAGAGAGGGGGAACGGAAATCACCCCACAGATGAGACTGAGTAAGGCTTTGTATGTTTTTAATTTTCTAAATAGTAAAAGTACAGAACCAGATCCACCAATCTTTAGACACTTTTCAAATAGCACACAGGCAAAACTGAAAGAACATCCTCCTCTTCTAATTAGAAACCCTGACTCTGGACAGATGGAAGGTCCGTTTCAATTAATAACGTGGGGCAAAGGGTATGCTTCTATTTCCACAGGTGCTGGAAGAATTAAGTGGGTTCCTGCCAAAAACGTCAAACCGTATCGCACTTCAGAACCTGTTGTCGAGCCTAGAACTGAGGAAGCGAGTACGCAGACGTAGACCGAATGGAAGGATCCCGGGTCTCGCCTGACGCCTCTTGTGCCTGACGTTCATTGTGCATCGGTGGAACCCGTGAACTCTGATTTTGTGCCAATTTTTATTTATGAGTATACGAATTAAATGCTGAATGTTTGTTTAACAAAGCTAATTTTTGGCTGAAAATTTAGGTTCTTGTTTTGGTTTAGAAAGAATTCTGCCAAAACTTAGTTCTTGAAAGAGATGGGGCAGAATCAAATGGTATACTTGTTTTGCTTGATTTCAATTGTTTTTTGTCGTGCAGATTTGCCTGAGGATCAACCGAAGACGAATGTTTGGGTGACCTTAGCCAAGGCTGCCGGATCGGATACTATATGTCTGTCTAATTCGGAACCAGAAAAGCCTTTCTCAACCTGTTTGGTTGGTGTGCCAGTGAAAGAGTTTCCTTTGGTCAGAAAAGAATCCAATGGTAAACCAGGTGGAATTGACAATGGAAACAGTCCTTCCTTCAATTGGAACATTTGTTCCAAGAAACTTCTCAGGGCAGCAAATGTTTCAAACAGTTGGGATGTGTTTCTACAGACGGACCAATCTCCACGGCAATTGCCAAAAGGGTATTGGATCATTTGCGGAGACAGAGGTTGGCAAGGCATTCCAGCCCACCTTGAAGGTGGCCCTTGCAGCATTGGTATGCTTACCATAATTGCCCCCACTGCCAAAGCAGTGATGAAAAAGAAACAAAGGAAAACAAGAGCTGTTCCTCATTATGATGAGAACTGTCAGAGTGATTTTATGCCTTGGAATGCCGCCAGAAGAGTTTCAGCAGGTATATTTCTACCCCAATTGGCTTCAGCTGTGGCATTGAGACAATTAGATCGAGTTGGATGTTGGCTGAGCAAACAAGCTAATGCCACATCCTCCGCAATCAGTGATATGTTGACCAATGTTGATAGTATTAGACATGCTACTCTTCAAAACAGAGCAGCCATTGATTTTCTCTTACTGGCACAAGGACATGGTTGTGAGGAATTGGAAGGTTTGTGTTGTATGAATTTGTCTGATCATTCTGAATCCATTCACAAAAGCATTCAAAAATTAAAGGATCTGACAGCCCAAATTAAAGAAGATGGAGGTTCCTGGTTGGATGATTTGTATCAAAATTGCAGTTTTGCACCTTGGCTAAGGCAACTTTGCAAGATAGGTCTTGACATATTAGGTGTTCTAATACTGATATTGATAGTGGTACCTTGTATACTCTGTTGTGTTCGGCGAATGATGAACAAAACAGTCCGAGAAGTTTTTGTCATTCAAGCAGGAGAATTAGGAAGTAGAAGCACAGAGAGTGTACGAAATCTCACGAAAGCAGTAGATGAGGGTATTGACACGAACGAAGGTTTTGAATTAAGGCCTTGGAATCGACCAGAGTTTTTTGAACGATGCCTTGTGACTGTTGCCAAACATATCTCTTTCAGGGATTGGGTCTTCACAGCATTAAGTTGCTGTGCCGTAATATAGCAATGCTTCAGTTTAGTGAAAATAGGTCTTCAGCAGATAATAAGCAGAAATTTTGCAATAGAGCTATGAAACGCAAATAGCAAGCGACAAGAAAATGAAAGCTTCTGGGTCAAACAGAGAGGGGGAAATGTTGGAATCCATAAGGTTAGAGGATTTTTAAGAAATGGTTAAAAAGAAGTATGTAGGCCTTAGACTGGAGTTTTGTTAGCATTGCAGAAAAGTTTCCCATGCAAGCAGAAAAAGTTTTCCATGCAAGCAGAAAAGTTTCCCAAGCAGTAGACGTGACAAATAACAATAGGCTTCTGTAGAATTGGCTTTAGGATGGCAACAAGGTTATTTAATGTATATCTTTAGAAGGTTAGCATGAATAGAACTCTGTTCTTTGTCTCTTATCAACTAGTCTTTGTTTTAGCTACGATTACCTATGTTTTATAAGATTGGATAGAATGCTTGTCAATATGTGTTTTCTGTGTCTGATTGGCTGAATTCTAGTCTGAGATGATTTTATGTATTGCTGTATGAGCCCTGTTGAAGGAGACATTTTTTGGTGTGGATCAGTGAGCTGTCATGTCTCCATTTTGTATTTTGAGACTGATGTGCTGGAAATAAAAGCAAAAATCTCTTCACTGGTCTGGTTACCATGTTATCCATATTTGGATATTTTGCCGCGGCCTAGTGGGTTCCTTTTTTAAGGCGTGGGTTCCTGACACCATTGGACTTATACCTGTCCCGTCCCCCGCATATTGCTGCCCCGTGTGAGGACGTAGAATAGAAGAAAAACAAAGAAAAATCGTGGAAGCACCAGCCGCGGAGACCCAAGTGTTAACAAGGAGGACACTGTATCATCTCTCCCGCCGAAACCAAGAAAACTGTAAGTAGCTTATCTCGGGAGAGCGCTTGGGTGACGTTGGGAGGAAAAATAGAGAAAAAGAAAATTATTAAAAGAGCACAAAAATGGGAACGAATTTATCAGAAGTTGAATGGGATGTTTTTCATCAATTAGAGACAATGTTACAAGAAAAAGGTCACTCTGAAATTTCAAAAACTGAGCTTAAAAACTTACTTATCTGGGTTAAAGCGAATACGCAAGATTTAAATCTGCAGTCTGCTTTTTCTTTTCATTTTTGGGATCAGATAAACTGGAGAATCTATAATCTAGTCTCTCTCAAAAAAGATGAAAGCTTAAGAGAACTTGTGCCGGTTTGTAGTGCGCTGTTGTAGTGCTTTTTTAAACAAAGTGATAAAAATAAGATCAACTTGGACTCAGAAAACAGAGCTTCTGGTTCTCTCTCACGAAATTCCAGTAAACCAGAGACTGTGTGTGTATCGGAGAATGTTACAAGTGTTGTTGCAAATGCTGAAAGTATTGCTTTGAACTCTGTTGAACAAAATCTTTCTTCTCTCTCTCTGGGAAAAAATGAGACTCTTTCGGACTTTTCTTCGCGTTGTTCTGTTAATGTAAAAATATGTGACTCTTGTAAGGGGGATGGAACAAAGTGTGTAAAAGATGGAAATGAAAAAGTGACTGTACTTCCTAAAATTGTTTGTGCAGGGACACTGAAACCTGAATTGGATTCTGTTGGGCCTGGGGTGGAGGCTGAGGTGGCTGCTTCCACTCGGGAAATTGTGGTTCCAGGGAACTCTTTTTCAGTTAAGCAAAACCATGGTTGTTCTGGTGTTTGTCAATCTATAGATACAGAGAAAGAAAAATTGGCTTTAAGGGTGGAGTCCTTTGAAAGGAAGAGATGGAAGAAACTCGCGACTGTGTTGTTGCTGAAATTCAAAAAGCTGGACTTGAAATCTCTGCAACGAAAATTCAACAAGTTTCACCTTAGAAGTACCTGGGATGGAAGATGACTGAGACGACAAGAACACCACAAAAAATTCAGATCCGAACCAGAGTCAACAACCTACAAGAGTTACAACAACTTCTAGGAGAAATCAACTGGGTCAGACCGATGTTGGGAATCACCAATGATGAACTGAGTCCGCTCTTCCATTTGCTGAGAGGAAGTTGCGACATCACTTCGCCAAGAACTTTAACCCCTGAAGCTCGTGCTGCTCTCGACAAAGTCACAGAAGCTCTTCAAAAAAAAAAGACAAGCTCATCGCTGCGTTCCTGAAAATCCTTTCTTTCTTGCAATCTTAGGAGAGAAGAAGCAGCTTTGTGGTCTCATTTTCCAGTGGGATTCCACAGAACAAGATCCTTTGTTAATAATGGAATGGGATTTTCCTCCCTACAGGTTTTCAAAGACCATTTGCTCAGTTTTAGAAATGATTGCATACATTATAATTAAGGCTAGAACCAGATTGTTAACTTTGGCAGGTCAAGAATTTTCAGTTATCTATTTGCCATTGAAAAATGATTATTTCAATTGGGCAATGCAAAATTCTGATGATTTACAATATGCATTCTTAGGTTTTCCAGGTGTTTGTTCCATACACTATCCAGCTCACAAACTACTGCAAGCAAAATTGAGTTTCAGAGAAAAACCTAAATTGAGTGAAGAACCTTTACATGCTGTGACTCTCTTCACTGATGGCTCTGGTAAAAGCCACAAGTCCGTTGTGACTTGGTTTAATCAAAAGACTAATGTTTGGGAATCTGATATTCAAACAGTAGAGGGATACCCTCAAATTGTTGAGCCTGCTGCAGTAGTTTGAGCTTTTCAGCTGTTTCCTCAGCCTTTTAATTTGGTCACAGATTCTGCTTATGTTGCTAATGTAGTCAGGAGAATAGAAGGTTCCATTTTAAAGGATGTTAGTAATGAAACTTTACATCGTTGGCTTTCATGTCTTTTTATAACTTTGCAATATAGAACTAATCCATATTTTGTTTCTCACATTAGGGCGCATTCTTCACTTCCTGGATTTTTAGTGGAAGGAAATGCAAGAGCGGACAAGCTGACAATGGTCATTTCTAACACATTGCCAAATAGTTTTGAACAAGCAAAATTGAGTCGTGCCTTTTTCCACCAAAATGCACAAGCACTCATGCAAATGTTCCAAATCACTTAAAGTCAAGCTAAAGCTATCATTCATACTTGCCCTGACTGTCAATTGGTACAACCTCCTGTTTCTACAGGAGCAATCAACCCCCGAGGCTTACAAAGCCTACAGTTGTGGCAAACAGATGTTACTAAATAGCCTTCTTTTGGTAAATTTAAAAATATTCATGTTTCCATAGACACGTTCTCTGGTGCAGTTTTTGCTTCCCTTCACACAAGTGATACTGGCAGCCATGCCTGTCATCATTTCCTGCAAGCTTTTGCTTCATTGGGTATACCCCAAGAAGTAAAAACTGACAATGGCCCCGCATACATATCTCAAAAATTGGCCACATTTTTAAATGAATGGGGTGTTCGACACATTTTTGGTATTCCCCACTCTCCCACAAGCCAAGCAATCATTGAAAGAACACATCAAACCTTAAAACGCATATTAGATCAACAGAGAGGGGGAACGGAAATCACCCCACAGATGAGACTGAGTAAGGCTTTGTATGTTTTTAATTTTCTAAATAGTAAAAGTACAGAACCAGATCCACCAATCTTTAGACACTTTTCAAATAGCACACAGGCAAAACTGAAAGAACATCCTCCTCTTCTAGTTAGAAACCCTGACTCTGGACAGATGGAAGGTCCGTTTCAATTAATAACGTGGGGCAAAGGGTATGCTTCTATTTCCACAGGTGCTGGAAGAATTAAGTGGGTTCCTGCCAAAAACGTCAAACCGTATCGCACTTCAGAACCTGTTGTCGAGCCTAGAACTGAGGAAGCGAGTACGCAGACTGTTGCCTTTTGGATCAAGGCAGGCGACCTGGTTCTGAGGTACAGCTCGACAGCCCTCTCTCTAGGGCCATTCGGGCCAATGACATACGCAGACACCAATGTGGTGGACGGTCAAAGGCCTTTATTACTTCTTCTCATGGGGTCTTATAGTCTTAGGGGTCTCTACGTCAAAAAGGGGTTTGTCCTTCTTACCTATGGTTAGTAGGGAATGGAAAAGTACTGGGTAAGGGATGGAAAGTTACTGGCTTCAGTGGGGCAACATTCCTATTGTTAGTGGGACCACATTCCTATGTTAATTTCTTATCTATGAGTACCTGAGGGTCTTATCTATGGGGAACCGAAGGTCCTAGCTTCCCGTGACATCGCGAAATCTTCCGCAGCGCCTCTTCCCTAGCTACCACATCTCCCCCTCCCTTTTCACAAATGAATGAGGTAGTCGTGTACATAGATACTGAGGTATAAAGTTGTGACTTGACAAGGGAAAGGGACTTTGGGAAACCTGAGTAAGCTTTTGCCAGACAAGTTTTGAAAATCTTGTGACTGGCAGTGTTCTTTGGTTGAATTCCCTGGTTGGATTCACAGCAGTTGTCGTCGCCCTATGAACAGGATGTTGGTCCGTTCCAGGCGACTCTGAACGAATGAGACCAGCTTGTTCAGCAGGCATGGTCCGAAGGTGACTGTTAGAAACAGCATCGCCAATGGACCTATCAGGGCAGAAATCAAAGTGGTTAGCCATGGTGATTGATTGAACCAGGACTCGTACCAGCTCTGTTGGGCCTCCCTGTCTTTCTGCCTCTGGGCCAGTCTGTTCCGGAGTTCTGCCATGGAGTCTCTCACGACTCCCGTGTGGTCTGCATAGAAACCCTTTCAAGGCGGCACACAGGCTCCCTTGCTGCATGAACAGGAGGTCCAGGCCTCGCCTGTTCTGCAAGACCACTTCTGAGAGTGAGGAGACTGACTTTTCTAGATAGGAGATGGATTTCTCAATCCTCTGCAGGTCTTCGTCAATCGTTGCCTGCAGTTGTGACAGTCCTTGGTGCTGTGTCGCTAGGGCTGAGACACCCGTGGCCTTTTCTGCTGCTCCCAGGCCGAGCAGCATTGCGATAGTTATACCTGTCATTATTTCTCTTTTGTGGATCCGGCTGGGTCCCTCAAGAAGATGGTACATCTCTTCGTCTGAGTGGTACAAGACCCTAGGAACAATCAGAACTTGGACACAGAAGTCGTTAGAGTCATTGAATTTGGGAAGGAACACACAAGGACTCACTCCGGATCGCTGGCAAACCCACATCCCCGATGCGGATGGGACTGCCCACTTATTGTTTTTCCTGTTCAGCCTGCCAATTTTGGTGCAGATGTTACCTCCCCGCTTAGCTAGGGTTGAATTGCCAAAGCATCTGCCCTGGCCTGTGACTTGACTCAGGGTGATTCCTTTGCGAGGGGTGTCCCATCTGCACTGGTGAGGGGCGTCGGCTGTGGAATAACTGAAGGGAGTGTCTAAAGCGACTCCTTCGTAAAAGGGAGGTTTGACGTCGTAACAAAGTCAGCAGGATTCGGTTAGGTTAGGGTTGGATTCGTTCAGGGATACAAAGGTAGCCTCTAACATACAAAGGATTGGGTCTGCATCTGACTCGGTTAAGCGACTCATCTGAAAGGTTTCCGCTTGACCGGTCGGGACATTGCTGACCCCTGTGGGTAAGGTTTTGGGGTAGGTTATGTTTCTCCCTTTCGGCACGCTTTTAATCACTTTGTTGGGTCCGACTGCTCGGGGTGCTGACGGCTGGAGCCTGATAATTTGCACGTTCACCCTCTCTTTTGACCCTTGAAGAACCACTGTCCATGTTCTGCCTGTGGCCCAGCTAGGGTGGTCTGGCTGCAAGACCGTCATGTTGTAATCAGTGCATGCCCGAAAGTTAGAGATTTTAATTTGGTTTCGATGGGGGTTTTCGCGAAAGAAGAAGGGTATTTTGCAGCCGATGGGTGCCCAGGTGAACTGTAAGAATTTGTCTGGCTCTTGTGGATCCCACCCAGGCCCCGACGGTCTGGCATCTGTAACTATGGTTTCGCAGCCCCAGTGCCCACAATATCCCCACCCTGGGTGATTGCAGTAGCTTTTCCCAGGGTTTGAAGCTGGGCACCAGTAGGATAGGTACGAGTGTTTGGCGTGTAGGGAATAGGGGTTTGCCCTTGGCTGTCCTGGAAACAGGTCGGTGATGCGGAGCACGAAGGATGGAGTGTTCGGTGTGGTGATTTCTCTGAGTGCTTTGCCACTACCAAGGTGTCGCATGACCCACCTGAATGGCCGATGGGGGTAGTGGTCTGGGCTGGCTTGCCCTCTGGCGACAAGCCCCAACAGCAAAATCACACAGAAACACCCTTGGTGCTTGGGTCTCACCCGTGCGGGTCTCTCGGGTGCTGCCTGACGGCTTGGTGGTCGGTAACTTTCGTCTGGAACCGGGATGTACGCGTCACGAGGACGTCCCACGAGCAGGTCCTGTAAACAAAGACTCGCAATTCTCGTCAGTCTCATTCTGCTCGCTATGAAGGTCCGGTTTAATTGACTTAAGTGGACACCACCTGATTTTGCCGTCCTTTTTGACAGCTGCGTACCCTCGCCCCGTGAGCATCAGCCTCCAACCCCGTTCCCACTCGCCTAGCTCGTTTCTGATTACCACCTGTGGGCCCTCTTCTAGCGCTCGAGTGGCCCAGTGTTTTTGGACGGGACTGTGTGTTTCGTCTCCCCTAGGGAATTGATTCAGTGCCAGCAAAGCGGTTGCCAGCATACGTGCCTGATCTCCTGGGGGAATGGCATTGGCAAAGCCCTCTGCTTTTGCCAATACTTCTATCTTGGTTTTCAGGGTCTGGTTTGCTCTCTCAACTATGGCCTGCCGGTACTGTTGTGTGGGATGCCTTGCACTAACGTGATGCCCCATTTTGCAACGAATTCCTGTACTTGTTTAGAGATGAAATTGGAGCCATTGTCCGTTTTGATCTGCTTGGGGATACCAAGCCAAGCCATGGCTGTCAGCCAGTGCTGAATTGTGTTTTTGGAGTTGGTTTTGGGGTGCTGTGTAGCTATGATCGTCCCGCTATAAGTGTCTACTGTCACTGCAAGCCATGCTCGGGGCTTCAGCAGTTGACATAAGGTGAAGTCCGACTGCCAGATTTCTGAGGGCTTGAGACCTCTCGGGTTGACCCCGTAGGTCCAAAGGGGTGACTTCTGGCAATGAGGGCAGGTGGCTACCACATGTTTCGCGTCTGCCGTCGGGATTCCGCATCTCTTCGCCAGTGCTTTGACTCCGATGTGGAGCGACTCGTGCAGTTGACGAGCTCTTTGCAGGGTCCAAACGCCTTTCGCTGCGGCGTCCGCTTTATCGTTGCCGGTCTGGAAGTAGCCTTTGACTGGGTCATGGCTGTTGATGTGGATGACTGACACGGTGCCCTGTTGCGAGGAAAGTGCTTCTTCCAGCATTAGGGCTGCTGCTGATGTCGATACTCCTGGTCCTGCCATGGACAGGCAGAGCCTTGCCACGAATATAGAGTCCATTACGATGTTGAGGTGTTCGTCTTGGAAGAGTCCGCACGCCAAAACCACTGCTGCTGCCTCCAGCTGTTGCACCGACAGTGTGGGGTCACACGCTTTGACGCAGTGCCATTGCTCTCCTGCCTGCCACACTGCTGCTGCAGTTGAAGTCGTGGAGGAAGCGTCTGTGAAGACCGTTGGTCCTGGCTGCGGTCTGTCCTTGACCTTCGGTGGCACGTCCATGTCGACTACGGTCAGCAGCTTCGTCCAGGGTGGCTTGGAGGAGTAGGAGATTTCTCCTCCGAAGCCGGAGAGAGCAAGGGCCAGGTACTCTGATATTGTGGCTGACTCCAAGGTCGGCTGCTTGCGAAACGGAAGGTGGATGCTTGTCGGCTCTGTCCCTAGGTGTTTCAAGGCGAGTCTCCTGCCTTTCATGATGAGACTGGCGATGCATTCGATTCCTGGGGAAAATGCACGAGCGGGTCTTCCGAGGACCACCCATTGGATTGGTCGGGCCTTTTCAGAAGGCCCTTTGGCCAGTGCTCCCACTCCCCCCTTCGGTGTAAAGTGGACGTACAGGTCCAGTGGCATGGCTGGGTTCCACCTGGCAAGTGTGCCAGTGGACATCTGGTTTTCGATGAAGTCGAGGGAGCTCGTTGCTTGTGGTGTCAGCTCCTTGGGATCCCAGGGGTTCTTCCCTTTCAGGAGTTCGTACAGAGGGTCCATGACCTCGGGAGGAATCAGGACAACGTTGCGAAGCCACTGCAGCGATCCCACCAGGCGTTGCACGTCGTGGAGCGTCTTGATGTCTCGGTTGACCTTCATCTCGGGGGGTGTCACGTAGGAGCTTGTGATTCCTACTCCCAGGAAGGTCACGCAGGGTCCTCTCTTGATCTTTGCGCTCGCGATCTCGAAGCCGTTGGCCTGAAGGGTCTCTGTGATTGTGGTCACCAGGTCATCTACTTGCCTTGTTGATGGTGCTGCAACCAGGATGTCGTCCATGTACTGGATGATGGTTGCGGTGGGATTGGAGTGTCGGACCGGCGTCAGTGCTTTGTCCACGGTGATCTGGCATATGGTCGGGCTGTCGACTAGGCCTTGTGGAAGCACTCTCCATTGGAAGCGAAGGTTGGGCCGCTCGCCGTTCCGAAACGCCACGGAAAAGGCAAATCGTTCTCTGTCCTCAGGGTGCAGGGGTATTGAAAAGAAGCAGTCCTTGATGTCCAGTACTGCGCACGGCTGCCCTTCGGGGATGGCTGAGTTTGTGGGTAGCAGCGTCTGGACCAGACCCAGGGGTCGGATTGTCTTGTTCACCTCTCTCAGGTCGTGGACGAGACGATAGCCTTGTCCGGACCTCTTGGGGATCACGAATACAGGGGTGTTCCATGGGCTGGTGGAGGGTTCTATGTGACCCTTTTGCAGTTCGCGGTCGACCAGTTCCAGCAAGGCTGCCATTCGAGGCTCTGTCAGGGGCCACTGCTCAACCCATACAGGGTCTGATGATTTCCAAGTCAATTTGATTGGCAGCAGGGGGTCTATGGCAGTGGCCTTCAGGATAGGTTTGTAATCCGAAATCCGAGCATGGAAAGGACGTCCCGTTTCCCCGGGGCCGGGATGCTTGGAGTGAGGGTGCTGCCAGGGAAAGCTGTGCCGGCTGGGGACAGCTCGCTGAGTTGCTGCCCTTCCCCGGAAGCCTGGGCTAACGCGGTCGTCCTGCCATTCCTGCTTAAATACAGTCCGCCCCGCCCCATCAAAAAGCATGCGGCTTATTTGCATAATATCAAAAGTGAGCAGATCGTTATTGCTAGAAAGGTCATCCTCGAGAGTGGCTACTACAGCTGAGTTGATCCCTATTTCTGAAATCGCTTTGGCTTCTTTTGGGTTAACTGGGGTATATGCCCTTTGTTGGTTCCCCCGCGCTCCGGCAACCCCCCCCGGGAAAGCGTACATGGAGGCTGCCGGTGCCCGGTCCCCACAGGCTGCTTTCATTTTTCCCCAATCGCTGAGTTTGTGTTGCGATTGTTTCTCGATATTGTTTAAAGCTTTATTCGGTTTCGCTCGAAACCGCATTAATTTTGCTCTCTCGGTTTCCGAGTCCCAGCCGGGCTCGGTCGGCTCTTCCGAGCTGTCTGAGCAGCTGTTACTTGACTCTGAGCCGGAAGCTGACTGCTGGTACACTTCCGGCGCTCCGTGCCGTTTTGTGCGGCTTCGACCTCGCTCCTCCCTTCGGGGGTGGTGCTGCTCCCTCCCCCTGGGGTCCCCCCGCCTCCTGCCGGGGGAGGTCCTTACCCTACAAGGACCTAATTTGAATAGAGCGCTCTGGTTGTTCTTACGCTCCTCCGCGGGGGCCGCCCCGTCTCCCCGCTCGCCCGCGCATGCGTTGTTAAGCAGGCTGACTCCGTTTCCGCCCCCCGCCTCCTCCCTTCCGCCCTCGCCATGTGGTTCGGCGCCATTTTTAAACGCACATGGCGGGGACGAGTTTTTACCGATCCCGGCGGGGTCCGACAATCCGGCCTTGTTCTGCGCCTCCTCCGCGAGTCCCTGCCAGAAGCATCGCGCGCGCTGCTCTGCTTCTTGCGCCGGACCGGCGGCCGGCGGGGAAGAGACGGATAGAGAAACCGCGGCTTTTTCGGACGGTTCCGCGGGGGGGCTAGGACCCGGCGGGCTCCGCGGGAAGGTCGGGGGCTCCCCTGGGGGTTCCGGGGGGTCTCCTGGGGGCTCTGGGGGGTCTGGGCTCGGGCTCGGGAAGGGGTGGAACGCGCCCGGCCCCCGCGTATTCCCGCCTTCAATCTGATCGCTCTTAGAGGCGGTTTGCGTCGCGACCCCCACCCCCGGCTTTGGTGTAGCTAATAAACGTATACGCGCGGCTTCCCGCGTCTCCTGTTCTTCTAACGTCTTGCGTGGGGCCTCTTCTACTTTCCCCCACGCTTTGAGGTTTTTACCAC
The DNA here is from genome assembly GCF_028018845.1 of Melospiza georgiana. Lineage (NCBI taxonomy): Eukaryota > Metazoa > Chordata > Aves > Passeriformes > Passerellidae > Melospiza > Melospiza georgiana. The sequence continues at coordinate 31,319,149 of NC_080464.1, read as the reverse complement.
TGCCTGCGGACTTTGAGTCCTCTGCTGAGGCGGCAGTGCACTTCTCCCGCGCTTCCCAATATAATATATTTACCGGACGTTCGATCGTCCCCAGCTCTAGGAGCCTTGCAATAGCAAGAGTAGAGTTCCTGAGCTCACCTTTAATTCCCCATTGCTCATGAGCCTGACTTACGACCTTCGCTGTGGATTCCATGGTCCAAGCTGGTCCGGGAGGCGTCCCCCCCCGCTGCGATCAGTCCTGCTGTCGCAGCCGCCGTCCTCGTTCCAGGAGTGTTCCCCGTTCCCCGGGCGCAAGCCGCTGTCCCGGGTTTCGGGCACCAAATGTTGCCTTTTGGATCAAGGCAGGCGACCTGGTTCTGAGGTACAGCTCGACAGCCCTCTCTCTAGGGCCGTTCGGGCCAATGACATACGCAGACACCAATGTGGTGGACGGTCAAAGGCCTTTATTACTTCTTCTCATGGGGTCTTATAGTCTTAGGGGTCTCTACGTCAAAAAGGGGTTTGTCCTTCTTACCTATGGTTAGTAGGGAATGGAAAAGTACTGGGTAAGGGATGGAAAGTTACTGGCTTCAGTGGGGCAACATTCCTATTGTTAGTGGGACCACATTCCTATGTTAATTTCTTATCTATGAGTACCTGAGGGTCTTATCTATGGGGAATCGAATGTCCTAGCTTCCCGTGACATCGCGAAATCTTCCGCAGCGCCTCTTCCCTAGCTACCACAGCAGACGTAGACCGAATGGAAGGATCCCAGGTCTCGCCTGACGCCTCTTGTGCCTGACGTTCATTGTGCATCGGTGGAACCCATGAACTCTGATTTTGTGCCAATTTTTATTTATGAGTATACGAATTAAATGCTGAATGTTTGTTTAACAAAGCTAATTTTTGGCTGAAAATTTAGGTTCTTGTTTTGGTTTAGAAAGAATTCTGCCAAAACTTAGTTCTTGAAAGAGATGGGGCAGAATCAAATGGTATACTTGTTTTGCTTGATTTTAATTGTTTTTTGTCGTGCAGATTTGCCTGAGGATCAACCGAAGACGAATGTTTGGGTGACCTTAGCCAAGGCTGCCGGATCGGATACTATATGTCTGTCTAATTCGGAACCAGAAAAGCCTTTCTCAACCTGTTTGGTTGGTGTGCCAGTGAAAGAGTTTCCTTTGGTCAGAAAAGAATCCAATGGTAAACCAGGTGGAATTGACAATGGAAACAGTCCTTCCTTCAATTGGAACATTTGTTCCAAGAAACTTCTCAGGGCAGCAAATGTTTCAAACAGTTGGGATGTGTTTCTACAGACGGACCAATCTCCACGGCAATTGCCAAAAGGGTATTGGATCATTTGCGGAGACAGAGGTTGGCAAGGCATTCCAGCCCACCTTGAAGGTGGCCCTTGCAGCATTGGTATGCTTACCATAATTGCCCCCACTGCCAAAGCAGTGATGAAAAAGAAACAAAGGAAAACAAGAGCTGTTCCTCATTATGATGAGAACTGTCAGAGTGATTTTATGCCTTGGAATGCCGCCAGAAGGGTTTCAGCAGGTATATTTCTACCCCAATTGGCTTCAGCTGTGGCATTGAGACAATTAGATCGAGTTGGATGTTGGCTGAGCAAACAAGCTAATGCCACATCCTCCGCAATCAGTGATATGTTGACCAATGTTGATAGTATTAGACATGCTACTCTTCAAAACAGAGCAGCCATTGATTTTCTCTTACTGGCACAAGGACATGGTTGTGAGGAATTGGAAGGTTTGTGTTGTATGAATTTGTCTGATCATTCTGAATCCATTCACAAAAGCATTCAAAAATTAAAGGATCTGACAGCCCAAATTAAAGAAGATGGAGGTTCCTGGTTGGATGATTTGTATCAAAATTGCAGTTTTGCACCTTGGCTAAGGCAACTTTGCAAGATAGGTCTTTACATATTAGGTGTTCTAATACTGATATTGATAGTGGTACCTTGTGTACTCTGTTGTGTTCGGCGAATGATGAACAAAACAGTCCGAGAAGTTTTTGTCATTCAAGCAGGAGAATTAGGAAGTAGAAGCACAGAGAGTGTACGAAATCTCACGAAAGCAGTAGATGAGGGTATTGACATGAACGAAGGTTTTGAATTAAGGCCTTGGAATCGACCAGAGTTTTTTGAACGATGCCTTGTGACTGTTGCCAAACATATCTCTTTCAGGGATTGGGTCTTCACAGCATTAAGTTGCTGTGCCGTAATATAGCAATGCTTCAGTTTAGTGAAAATAGGTCTTCAGCAGATAATAAGCAGAAATTTTGCAATAGAGCTATGAAACGCAAATAGCAAGCGACAAGAAAATGAAAGCTTCTGGGTCAAACAGAGAGGGGGAAATGTTGGAATCCATAAGGTTAGAGGATTTTTAAGAAATGGTTAAAAAGAAGTATGTAGGCCTTAGACTGGAGTTTTGTTAGCATTGCAGAAAAGTTTCCCATGCAAGCAGAAAAAGTTTTCCATGCAAGCAGAAAAGTTTCCCAAGCAGTAGACGTGACAAATAACAATAGGCTTCTGTAGAATTGGCTTTAGGATGGCAACAAGGTTATTTAATGTATGTCTTTAGAAGGTTAGCATGAATAGAACTCTGTTCTTTGTCTCTTATCAACTAGTCTTTGTTTTAGCTACGATTACCTATGTTTTATAAGATTGGATAGAATGCTTGTCAATATGTGTTTTCTGTGTCTGATTGGCTGAATTCTAGTCTGAGATGATTTTATGTATTGCTGTATGAGCCCTGTTGAAGGAGACATTTTTTGGTGTGGATCAGTGAGCTGTCATGTCTCCATTTTGTATTTTGAGACTGATGTGCTGGAAATAAAAGCAAAAATCTCTTCACTGGTCTGGTTACCATGTTATCCATATTTGGATATTTTGCCGCGGCCTAGTGGGTTCCTTTTTTAAGGCGTGGGTTCCTGACACCATTGGACTTATACCTGTCCCGTCCCCCGCATATTGCTGCCCCGTGTGAGGACGTAGAATAGAAGAAAAACAAAGAAAAATCGTGGAAGCACCAGCCGCGGAGACCCAAGTGTTAACAAGGAGGACACTGTATCATCTCTCCCGCCGAAACCAAGAAAATTGTAAGTAGCTTATCTCGGGAGAGCGCTTGGGTGACGTTGGGAGGAAAAATAGAGAAAAAGAAAATTATTAAAAGAGCACAAAAATGGGAACAAATTTATCAGAAGTTGAATGGGATGTTTTTCATCAATTAGAGACAATGTTACAAGAAAAAGGTCACTCTGAAATTTCAAAAACTGAGCTTAAAAACTTACTTATCTGGGTTAAAGCGAATACGCAAGATTTAAATCTGCAGTCTGCTTTTTCTTTTCATTTTTGGGATCAGATAAACTGGAGAATCTATAATCTAGTCTCTCTCAAAAAAGATGAAAGCTTAAGAGAACTTGTGCCGGTTTGTAGTGCGCTGTTGTAGTGCTTTTTTAAACAAAGTGATAAAAATAAGATCAACTTGGACTCAGAAAACAGAGCTTCTGGTTCTCTCTCACGAAATTCCAGTAAACCAGAGACTGTGTGTGTATCGGAGAATGTTACAAGTGTTGTTGCAAATGCTGAAAGTATTGCTTTGAACTCTGTTGAACAAAATCTTTCTTCTCTCTCTCTGGGAAAAAATGAGACTCTTTCGGACTTTTCTTCGCGTTGTTCTGTTAATGTAAAAATATGTGACTCTTGTAAGGGGGATGGAACAAAGTGTGTAAAAGATGGAAATGAAAAAGTGACTGTACTTCCTAAAATTGTTTGTGCAGGGACACTGAAACCTGAATTGGATTCTGTTGGGCCTGGGGTGGAGGCTGAGGTGGCTGCTTCCACTCGGGAAATTGTGGTTCCAGGGAACTCTTTTTCAGTTAAGCAAAACCATGGTTGTTCTGGTGTTTGTCAATCTATAGATACAGAGAAAGAAAAATTGGCTTTAAGGGTGGAGTCCTTTGAAAGGAAGAGATGGAAGAAACTCGCGACTGTGTTGTTGCTGAAATTCAAAAAGCTGGACTTGAAATCTCTGCAACGAAAATTCAACAAGTTTCACCTTAGAAGTACCTGGGATGGAAGATGACTGAGACGACAAGAACACCACAAAAAATTCAGATCCGAACCAGAGTCAACAACCTACAAGAGTTACAACAACTTCTAGGAGAAATCAACTGGGTCAGACCGATGTTGGGAATCACCAATGATGAACTGAGTCCGCTCTTCCATTTGCTGAGAGGAAGTTGTGACATCACTTCGCCAAGAACTTTAACCCCTGAAGCTCGTGCTGCTCTCGACAAAGTCACAGAAGCTCTTCAAAAAAAAAGACAAGCTCATCGCTGCGTTCCTGAAAATCCTTTCTTTCTTGCAATCTTAGGAGAGAAGAAGCAGCTTTGTGGTCTCATTTTCCAGTGGGATTCCACAGAACAAGATCCTTTGTTAATAATGGAATGGGATTTTCCTCCCTACAGGTTTTCAAAGACCATTTGCTCAGTTTTAGAAATGATTGCATACATTATAATTAAGGCTAGAACCAGATTGTTAACTTTGGCAGGTCAAGAATTTTCAGTTATCTATTTGCCATTGCAAAATGATTATTTCAATTGGGCAATGCAAAATTCTGATGATTTACAATATGCATTCTTAGGTTTTCCAGGTGTTTGTTCCATACACTATCCAGCTCACAAACTACTGCAAGCAAAATTGAGTTTCAGAGAAAAACCTAAATTGAGTGAAGAACCTTTACATGCTGTGACTCTCTTCACTGATGGCTCTGGTAAAAGCCACAAGTCCGTTGTGACTTGGTTTAATCAAAAGACTAATGTTTGGGAATCTGATATTCAAACAGTAGAGGGATACCCTCAAATTGTTGAGCCTGCTGCAGTAGTTTGAGCTTTTCAGCTGTTTCCTCAGCCTTTTAATTTGGTCACAGATTCTGCTTATGTTGCTAATGTAGTCAGGAGAATAGAAGGTTCCATTTTAAAGGATGTTAGTAATGAAACTTTACATCGTTGGCTTTCATGTCTTTTTATAACTTTGCAATATAGAACTAATCCATATTTTGTTTCTCACATTAGGGCGCATTCTTCACTTCCTGGATTTTTAGTGGAAGGAAATGCAAGAGCGGACAAGCTGACAATGGTCATTTCTAACACATTGCCAAATAGTTTTGAACAAGCAAAATTGAGTCGTGCCTTTTTCCACCAAAATGCACAAGCACTCATGCAAATGTTCCAAATCACTTAAAGTCAAGCTAAAGCTATCATTCATACTTGCCCTGACTGTCAATTGGTACAACCTCCTGTTTCTACAGGAGCAATCAACCCCCGAGGCTTACAAAGCCTACAGTTGTGGCAAACAGATGTTACTAAATAGCCTTCTTTTGGTAAATTTAAAAATATTCATGTTTCCATAGACACGTTCTCTGGTGCAGTTTTTGCTTCCCTTCACACAAGTGATACTGGCAGCCATGCCTGTCATCATTTCCTGCAAGCTTTTGCTTCATTGGGTATACCCCAGGAAGTAAAAACTGACAATGGCCCCGCATACATATCTCAAAAATTGGCCACATTTTTAAATGAATGGGGTGTTCGACACATTTTTGGTATTCCCCACTCTCCCACAAGCCAAGCAATCATTGAAAGAACACATCAAACCTTAAAACGCATATTAGATCAACAGAGAGGGGGAACGGAAATCACCCCACAGATGAGACTGAGTAAGGCTTTGTATGTTTTTAATTTTCTAAATAGTAAAAGTACAGAACCAGATCCACCAATCTTTAGACACTTTTCAAATAGCACACAGGCAAAACTGAAAGAACATCCTCCTCTTCTAATTAGAAACCCTGACTCTGGACAGATGGAAGGTCCGTTTCAATTAATAACGTGGGGCAAAGGGTATGCTTCTATTTCCACAGGTGCTGGAAGAATTAAGTGGGTTCCTGCCAAAAACGTCAAACCGTATCGCACTTCAGAACCTGTTGTCGAGCCTAGAACTGAGGAAGCGAGTACGCAGACGTAGACCGAATGCAAGGATCCCGGGTCTCGCCTGACGCCTCTTGTGCCTGACGTTCATTGTGCATCGGTGGAACCCGTGAACTCTGATTTTGTGCCAATTTTTATTTATGAGTATACGAATGAAATGCTGAATGTTTGTTTAACAAAGCTAATTTTTGGCTGAAAATTTAGGTTCTTGTTTTGGTTTAGAAAGAATTCTGCCAAAACTTAGTTCTTGAAAGAGATGGGGCAGAATCAAATGGTATACTTGTTTTGCTTGATTTCAATTGTTTTTTGTCGTGCAGATTTGCCTGAGGATCAACCGAAGACGAATGTTTGGGTGACCTTAGCCAAGGCTGCCGGATCGGATACTATATGTCTGTCTAATTCGGAACCAGAAAAGCCTTTCTCAACCTGTTTGGTTGGTGTGCCAGTGAAAGAGTTTCCTTTGGTCAGAAAAGAATCCAATGGTAAACCAGGTGGAATTGACAATGGAAACAGTCCTTCCTTCAATTGGAACATTTGTTCCAAGAAACTTCTCAGGGCAGCAAATGTTTCAAACAGTTGGGATGTGTTTCTACAGACGGACCAATCTCCACGGCAATTGCCAAAAGGGTATTGGATCATTTGCGGAGACAGAGGTTGGCAAGGCATTCCAGCCCACCTTGAAGGTGGCCCTTGCAGCATTGGTATGCTTACCATAATTGCCCCCACTGCCAAAGCAGTGATGAAAAAGAAACAAAGGAAAACAAGAGCTGTTCCTCATTATGATGAGAACTGTCAGAGTGATTTTATGCCTTGGAATGCCGCCAGAAGGGTTTCAGCAGGTATATTTCTACCCCAATTGGCTTCAGCTGTGGCATTGAGACAATTAGATCGAGTTGGATGTTGGCTGAGCAAACAAGCTAATGCCACATCCTCCGCAATCAGTGATATGTTGACCAATGTTGATAGTATTAGACATGCTACTCTTCAAAACAGAGCAGCCATTGATTTTCTCTTACTGGCACAAGGACATGGTTGTGAGGAATTGGAAGGTTTGTGTTGTATGATTTTGTCTGATCATTCTGAATCCATTCACAAAAGCATTCAAAAATTAAAGGATCTGACAGCCCAAATTAAAGAAGATGGAGGTTCCTGGTTGGATGATTTGTATCAAAATTGCAGTTTTGCACCTTGGCTAAGGCAACTTTGCAAGATAGGTCTTTACATATTAGGTGTTCTAATACTGATATTGATAGTGGTACCTTGTATACTCTGTTGTGTTCGGCGAATGATGAACAAAACAGTCCGAGAAGTTTTTGTCATTCAAGCAGGAGAATTAGGAAGTAGAAGCACAGAGAGTGTACGAAATCTCACGAAAGCAGTAGATGAGGGTATTGACATGAACGAAGGTTTTAAATTAAGGCCTTGGAATCGACCAGAGTTTTTTGAACGATGCCTTGTGACTGTTGCCAAACATATCTCTTTCAGGGATTGGGTCTTCACAGCGTTAAGTTGCTGTGCCGTAATATAGCAATGCTTCAGTTTAGTGAAAATAGGTCTTCAGCAGATAATAAGCAGAAATTTTGCAATAGAGCTATGAAACGCAAATAGCAAGCGACAAGAAAATGAAAGCTTCTGGGTCAAACAGAGAGGGGGAAATGTTGGAATCCATAAGGTTAGAGGATTTTTAAGAAATGGTTAAAAAGAAGTATGTAGGCCTTAGACTGGAGTTTTGTTAGCATTGCAGAAAAGTTTCCCATGCAAGCAGAAAAAGTTTTCCATGCAAGCAGAAAAGTTTCCCAAGCAGTAGACGTGACAAATAACAATAGGCTTCTGTAGAATTGGCTTTAGGATGGCAACAAGGTTATTTAATGTATGTCTTTAGAAGGTTAGCATGAATAGAACTCTGTTCTTTGTCTCTTATCAACTAGTCTTTGTTTTAGCTACGATTACCTATGTTTTATAAGATTGGATAGAATGCTTGTCAATATGTGTTTTCTGTGTCTGATTGGCTGAATTCTAGTCTGAGATGATTTTATGTATTGCTGTATGAGCCCTGTTGAAGGAGACATTTTTTGGTGTGGATCAGTGAGCTGTCATGTCTCCATTTTGTATTTTGAGACTGATGTGCTGGAAATAAAAGCAAAAATCTCTTCACTGGTCTGGTTACCATGTTATCCATATTTGGATATTTTGCCGCGGCCTAGTGGGTTCCTTTTTTAAGGCGTGGGTTCCTGACACCATTGGACTTATACCTGTCCCGTCCCCCGCATATTGCTGCCCCGTGTGAGGACGTAGAATAGAAGAAAAACAAAGAAAAATCGTGGAAGCACCAGCCGCGGAGACCCAAGTGTTAACAAGGAGGACACTGTATCATCTCTCCCGCCGAAACCAAGAAAATTGTAAGTAGCTTATCTCGGGAGAGCGCTTGGGTGACGTTGGGAGGAAAAATAGAGAAAAAGAAAATTATTAAAAGAGCACAAAAATGGGAACGAATTTATCAGAAGTTGAATGGGATGTTTTTCATCAATTAGAGACAATGTTACAAGAAAAAGGTCACTCTGAAATTTCAAAAACTGAGCTTAAAAACTTACTTATCTGGGTTAAAGCGAATACGCAAGATTTAAATCTGCAGTCTGCTTTTTCTTTTCATTTTTGGGATCAGATAAACTGGAGAATCTATAATCTAGTCTCTCTCAAAAAAGATGAAAGCTTAAGAGAACTTGTGCCGGTTTGTAGTGCGCTGTTGTAGTGCTTTTTTAAACAAAGTGATAAAAATAAGATCAACTTGGACTCAGAAAACAGAGCTTCTGGTTCTCTCTCACGAAATTCCAGTAAACCAGAGACTGTGTGTGTATCGGAGAATGTTACAAGTGTTGTTGCAAATGCTGAAAGTATTGCTTTGAACTCTGTTGAACAAAATCTTTCTTCTCTCTCTCTGGGAAAAAATGAGACTCTTTCGGACTTTTCTTCGCGTTGTTCTGTTAATGTAAAAATATGTGACTCTTGTAAGGGGGATGGAACAAAGTGTGTAAAAGATGGAAATGAAAAAGTGACTGTACTTCCTAAAATTGTTTGTGCAGGGACACTGAAACCTGAATTGGATTCTGTTGGGCCTGGGGTGGAGGCTGAGGTGGCTGCTTCCACTCGGGAAATTGTGGTTCCAGGGAACTCTTTTTCAGTTAAGCAAAACCATGGTTGTTCTGGTGTTTGTCAATCTATAGATACAAAGAAAGAAAAATTGGCTTTAAGGGTGGAGTCCTTTGAAAGGAAGAGATGGAAGAAACTCGCGACTGTGTTGTTGCTGAAATTCAAAAAGCTGGACTTGAAATCTCTGCAACGAAAATTCAACAAGTTTCACCTTAGAAGTACCTGGGATGGAAGATGACTGAGACGACAAGAACACCACAAAAAATTCAGATCCGAACCAGAGTCAACAACCTACAAGAGTTACAACAACTTCTAGGAGAAATCAACTGGGTCAGACCGATGTTGGGAATCACCAATGATGAACTGAGTCCGCTCTTCCATTTGCTGAGAGGAAGTTGCGACATCACTTCGCCAAGAACTTTAACCCCTGAAGCTCGTGCTGCTCTCGACAAAGTCACAGAAGCTCTTCAAAAAAAAAGACAAGCTCATCGCTGCGTTCCTGAAAATCCTTTCTTTCTTGCAATCTTAGGAGAGAAGAAGCAGCTTTGTGGTCTCATTTTCCAGTGGGATTCCACAGAGCAAGATCCTTTGTTAATAATGGAATGGGATTTTCCTCCCTACAGGTTTTCAAAGACCATTTGCTCAGTTTTAGAAATGATTGCATACATTATAATTAAGGCTAGAACCAGATTGTTAACTTTGGCAGGTCAAGAATTTTCAGTTATCTATTTGCCATTGAAAAATGATTATTTCAATTGGGCAATGCAAAATTCTGATGATTTACAATATGCATTCTTAGGTTTTCCAGGTGTTTGTTCCATACACTATCCAGCTCACAAACTACTGCAAGCAAAATTGAGTTTCAGAGAAAAACCTAAATTTAGTGAAGAACCTTTACATGCTGTGACTCTCTTCACTGATGGCTCTGGTAAAAGCCACAAGTCCGTTGTGACTTGGTTTAATCAAAAGACTAATGTTTGGGAATCTGATATTCAAACAGTAGAGGGATCCCCTCAAATTGTTGAGCCTGCTGCAGTAGTTTGAGCTTTTCAGCTGTTTCCTCAGCCTTTTAATTTGGTCACAGATTCTGCTTATGTTGCTAATGTAGTCAGGAGAATAGAAGGTTCCATTTTAAAGGATGTTAGTAATGAAACTTTACATCGTTGGCTTTCATGTCTTTTTATAACTTTGCAATATAGAACTAATCCATATTTTGTTTCTCACATTAGGGCGCATTCTTCACTTCCTGGATTTTTAGTGGAAGGAAATGCAAGAGCGGACAAGCTGACAATGGTCATTTCTAACACATTGCCAAATAGTTTTGAACAAGCAAAATTGAGTCGTGCCTTTTTCCACCAAAATGCACAAGCACTCATGCAAATGTTCCAAATCACTTAAAGTCAAGCTAAAGCTATCATTCATACTTGCCCTGACTGTCAATTGGTACAACCTCCTGTTTCTACAGGAGCAATCAACCCCCGAGGCTTACAAAGCCTACAGTTGTGGCAAACAGATGTTACTAAATAGCCTTCTTTTGGTAAATTTAAAAATATTCATGTTTCCATAGACACGTTCTCTGGTGCAGTTTTTGCTTCCCTTCACACAAGTGATACTGGCAGCCATGCCTGTCATCATTTCCTGCAAGCTTTTGCTTCATTGGGTATACCCCAAGAAGTAAAAACTGACAATGGCCCCGCATACATATCTCAAAAATTGGCCACATTTTTAAATGAATGGGGTGTTCGACACATTTTTGGTATTCCCCACTCTCCCACAAGCCAAGCAATCATTGAAAGAACACATCAAACCTTAAAACGCATATTAGATCAACAGAGAGGGGGAACGGAAATCACCCCACAGATGAGACTGAGTAAGGCTTTGTATGTTTTTAATTTTCTAAATAGTAAAAGTACAGAACCAGATCCACCAATCTTTAGACACTTTTCAAATAGCACACAGGCAAAACTGAAAGAACATCCTCCTCTTCTAATTAGAAACCCTGACTCTGGACAGATGGAAGGTCCGTTTCAATTAATAACGTGGGGCAAAGGGTATGCTTCTATTTCCACAGGTGTTGGAAGAATTAAGTGGGTTCCTGCCAAAAACGTCAAACCGTATCGCACTTCAGAACCTGTTGTCGAGCCTAGAACTGAGGAAGCGAGTACGCAGACGTAGACCGAATGGAAGGATCCCGGGTCTCGCCTGACGCCTCTTGTGCCTGACGTTCATTGTGCATCGGTGGAACCCGTGAACTCTGATTTTGTGCCAATTTTTATTTATGAGTATACGAATTAAATGCTGAATGTTTGTTTAACAAAGCTAATTTTTGGCTGAAAATTTAGGTTCTTGTTTTGGTTTAGAAAGAATTCTGCCAAAACTTAGTTCTTGAAAGAGATGGGGCAGAATCAAATGGTATACTTGTTTTGCTTGATTTCAATTGTTTTTTGTCGTGCAGATTTGCCTGAGGATCAACCGAAGACGAATGTTTGGGTGACCTTAGCCAAGACTGCCGGATCGGATACTATATGTCTGTCTAATTCGGAACCAGAAAAGCCTTTCTCAACCTGTTTGGTTGGTGTGCCAGTGAAAGAGTTTCCTTTGGTCAGAAAAGAATCCAATGGTAAACCAGGTGGAATTGACAATGGAAACAGTCCTTCCTTCAATTGGAACATTTGTTCCAAGAAACTTCTCAGGGCAGCAAATGTTTCAAACAGTTGGGATGTGTTTCTACAGACGGACCAATCTCCACGGCAATTGCCAAAAGGGTATTGGATCATTTGCGGAGACAGAGGTTGGCAAGGCATTCCAGCCCACCTTGAAGGTGGCCCTTGCAGCATTGGTATGCTTACCATAATTGCCCCCACTGCCAAAGCAGTGATGAAAAAGAAACAAAGGAAAACAAGAGCTGTTCCTCATTATGATGAGAACTGTCAGAGTGATTTTATGCCTTGGAATGCCGCCAGAAGGGTTTCAGCAGGTATATTTCTACCCCAATTGGCTTCAGCTGTGGCATTGAGACAATTAGATCGAGTTGGATGTTGGCTGAGCAAACAAGCTAATGCCACATCCTCCGCAATCAGTGATATGTTGACCAATGTTGATAGTATTAGACATGCTACTCTTCAAAACAGAGCAGCCATTGATTTTCTCTTACTGGCACAAGGACATGGTTGTGAGGAATTGGAAGGTTTGTGTTGTATGAATTTGTCTGATCATTCTGAATCCATTCACAAAAGCATTCAAAAATTAAAGGATCTGACAGCCCAAATTAAAGAAGATGGAGGTTCCTGGTTGGATGATTTGTATCAAAATTGCAGTTTTGCACCTTGGCTAAGGCAACTTTGCAAGATAGGTCTTTACATATTAGGTGTTCTAATACTGATATTGATAGTGGTACCTTGTATACTCTGTTGTGTTCGGCGAATGATGAACAAAACAGTCCGAGAAGTTTTTGTCATTCAAGCAGGAGAATTAGGAAGTAGAAGCACAGAGAGTGTACGAAATCTCACGAAAGCAGTAGATGAGGGTATTGACATGAACGAAGGTTTTGAATTAAGGCCTTGGAATCGACCAGAGTTTTTTGAACGATGCCTTGTGACTGTTGCCAAACATATCTCTTTCAGGGATTGGGTCTTCACAGCATTAAGTTGCTGTGCCGTAATATAGCAATGCTTCAGTTTAGTGAAAATAGGTCTTCAGCAGATAATAAGCAGAAATTTTGCAATAGAGCTATGAAACGCAAATAGCAAGCGACAAGAAAATGAAAGCTTCTGGGTCAAACAGAGAGGGGGAAATGTTGGAATCCATAAGGTTAGAGGATTTTTAAGAAATGGTTAAAAAGAAGTATGTAGGCCTTAGACTGGAGTTTTGTTAGCATTGCAGAAAAGTTTCCCATGCAAGCAGAAAAAGTTTTCCATGCAAGCAGAAAAGTTTCCCAAGCAGTAGACGTGACAAATAACAATAGGCTTCTGTAGAATTGGCTTTAGGATGGCAACAAGGTTATTTAATGTATATCTTTAGAAGGTTAGCATGAATAGAACTCTGTTCTTTGTCTCTTATCAACTAGTCTTTGTTTTAGCTACGATTACCTATGTTTTATAAGATTGGATAGAATGCTTGTCAATATGTGTTTTCTGTGTCTGATTGGCTGAATTCTAGTCTGAGATGATTTTATGTATTGCTGTATGAGCCCTGTTGAAGGAGACATTTTTTGGTGTGGATCAGTGAGCTGTCATGTCTCCATTTTGTATTTTGAGACTGATGTGCTGGAAATAAAAGCAAAAATCTCTTCACTGGTCTGGTTACCATGTTATCCATATTTGGATATTTTGCCGCGGCCTAGTGGGTTCCTTTTTTAAGGCGTGGGTTCCTGACACCATTGGACTTATACCTGTCCCGTCCCCCGCATATTGCTGCCCCGTGTGAGGACGTAGAATAGAAGAAAAACAAAGAAAAATCGTGGAAGCACCAGCCGCGGAGACCCAAGTGTTAACAAGGAGGACACTGTATCATCTCTCCCGCCGAAACCAAGAAAATTGTAAGTAACTTATCTCGGGAGAGCGCTTGGGTGACGTTGGGAGGAAAAATAGAGAAAAAGAAAATTATTAAAAGAGCACAAAAATGGGAACGAATTTATCAGAAGTTGAATGGGATGTTTTTCATCAATTAGAGACAATGTTACAAGAAAAAGGTCACTCTGAAATTTCAAAAACTGAGCTTAAAAACTTACTTATCTGGGTTAAAGCGAATACGCAAGATTTAAATCTGCAGTCTGCTTTTTCTTTTCATTTTTGGGATCAGATAAACTGGAGAATCTATAATCTAGTCTCTCTCAAAAAAGATGAAAGCTTAAGAGAACTTGTGCCGGTTTGTAGTGCGCTGTTGTAGTGCTTTTTTAAACAAAGTGATAAAAATAAGATCAACTTGGACTCAGAAAACAGAGCTTCTGGTTCTCTCTCACGAAATTCCAGTAAACCAGAGACTGTGTGTGTATCGGAGAATGTTACAAGTGTTGTTGCAAATGCTGAAAGTATTGCTTTGAACTCTGTTGAACAAAATCTTTCTTCTCTCTCTCTGGGAAAAAATGAGACTCTTTCGGACTTTTCTTCGCGTTGTTCTGTTAATGTAAAAATATGTGACTCTTGTAAGGGGGATGGAACAAAGTGTGTAAAAGATGGAAATGAAAAAGTGACTGTACTTCCTAAAATTGTTTGTGCAGGGACACTGAAACCTGAATTGGATTCTGTTGGGCCTGGGGTGGAGGCTGAGGTGGCTGCTTCCACTCGGGAAATTGTGGTTCCAGGGAACTCTTTTTCAGTTAAGCAAAACCATGGTTGTTCTGGTGTTTGTCAATCTATAGATACAGAGAAAGAAAAATTGGCTTTAAGGGTGGAGTCCTTTGAAAGGAAGAGATGGAAGAAACTCGCGACTGTGTTGTTGCTGAAATTCAAAAAGCTGGACTTGAAATCTCTGCAACGAAAATTCAACAAGTTTCACCTTAGAAGTACCTGGGATGGAAGATGACTGAGACTACAAGAACACCACAAAAAATTCAGATTCGAACCAGAGTCAACAACCTACAAGAGTTACAACAACTTCTAGGAGAAATCAACTGGGTCAGACCGATGTTGGGAATCACCAATGATGAACTGAGTCCGCTCTTCCATTTGCTGAGAGGAAGTTGCGACATCACTTCGCCAAGAACTTTAACCCCTGAAGCTCGTGCTGCTCTCGACAAAGTCACAGAAGCTCTTCAAAAAAGACAAGCTCATCGCTGCGTTCCTGAAAATCCTTTCTTTCTTGCAATCTTAGGAGAGAAGAAGCAGCTTTGTGGTCTCATTTTCCAGTGGGATTCCACAGAACAAGATCCTTTGTTAATAATGGAATGGGATTTTCCTCCCTACAGGTTTTCAAAGACCATTTGCTCAGTTTTAGAAATGATTGCATACATTATAATTAAGGCTAGAACCAGATTGTTAACTTTGGCAGGTCAAGAATGTTCAGTTATCTATTTGCCATTGAAAAATGATTATTTCAATTGGGCAATGCAAAATTCTGATGATTTACAATATGCATTCTTAGGTTTTCCAGGTGTTTGTTCCATACACTATCCAGCTCACAAACTACTGCAAGCAAAATTGAGTTTCAGAGAAAAACCTAAATTGAGTGAAGAACCTTTACATGCTGTGACTCTCTTCACTGATGGCTCTGGTAAAAGCCACAAGTCCGTTGTGACTTGGTTTAATCAAAAGACTAATGTTTGGGAATCTGATATTCAAACAGTAGAGGGATCCCCTCAAATTGTTGAGCCTGCTGCAGTAGTTTGAGCTTTTCAGCTGTTTCCTCAGCCTTTTAATTTGGTCACAGATTCTGCTTATGTTGCTAATGTAGTCAGGAGAATAGAAGGTTCCATTTTAAAGGATGTTAGTAATGAAACTTTACATCGTTGGCTTTCATGTCTTTTTATAACTTTGCAATATAGAACTAATCCATATTTTGTTTCTCACATTAGGGCGCATTCTTCGCTTCCTGGATTTTTAGTGGAAGGAAATGCAAGAGCGGACAAGCTGACAATGGTCATTTCTAACACATTGCCAAATAGTTTTGAACAAGCAAAATTGAGTCGTGCCTTTTTCCACCAAAATGCACAAGCACTCATGCAAATGTTCCAAATCACTTAAAGTCAAGCTAAAGCTATCATTCATACTTGCCCTGACTGTCAATTGGTACAACCTCCTGTTTCTACAGGAGCAATCAACCCCCGAGGCTTACAAAGCCTACAGTTGTGGCAAACAGATGTTACTAAATAGCCTTCTTTTGGTAAATTTAAAAATATTCATGTTTCCATAGACACGTTCTCTGGTGCAGTTTTTGCTTCCCTTCACACAAGTGATACTGGCAGCCATGCCTGTCATCATTTCCTGCAAGCTTTTGCTTCATTGGGTATACCCCAGGAAGTAAAAACTGACAATGGCCCCGCATACATATCTCAAAAATTGGCCACATTTTTAAATGAATGGGGTGTTCGACGCATTTTTGGTATTCCCCAGTCTCCCACAAGCCAAGCAATCATTGAAAGAACACATCAAACCTTAAAACGCATATTAGATCAACAGAGAGGGGGAACGGAAATCACCCCACAGATGAGACTGAGTAAGGCTTTGTATGTTTTTAATTTTCTAAATAGTAAAAGTACAGAACCAGATCCACCAATCTTTAGACACTTTTCAAATAGCACACAGGCAAAACTGAAAGAACATCCTCCTCTTCTAATTAGAAACCCTGACTCTGGACAGATGGAAGGTCCGTTTCAATTAATAACGTGGGGCAAAGGGTATGCTTCTATTTCCACAGGTGCTGGAAGAATTAAGTGGGTTCCTGCCAAAAACGTCAAACCGTATCGCACTTCAGAACCTGTTGTCGAGCCTAGAACTGAGGAAGCGAGTACGCAGACGTAGACCGAATGGAAGGATCCCGGGTCTCGCCTGACGCCTCTTGTGCCTGACGTTCATTGTGCATCGGTGGAACCCGTGAACTCTGATTTTGTGCCAATTTTTATTTATGAGTATACGAATTAAATGCTGAATGTTTGTTTAACAAAGCTAATTTTTGGCTGAAAATTTAGGTTCTTGTTTTGGTTTAGAAAGAATTCTGCCAAAACTTAGTTCTTGAAAGAGATGGGGCAGAATCAAATGGTATACTTGTTTTGCTTGATTTTAATTGTTTTTTGTCGTGCAGATTTGCCTGAGGATCAACCGAAGACGAATGTTTGGGTGACCTTAGCCAAGGCTGCCGGATCGGATACTATATGTCTGTCTAATTCGGAACCAGAAAAGCCTTTCTCAACCTGTTTGGTTGGTGTGCCAGTGAAAGAGTTTCCTTTGGTCAGAAAAGAATCCAATGGTAAACCAGGTGGAATTGACAATGGAAACAGTCCTTCCTTCAATTGGAACATTTGTTCCAAGAAACTTCTCAGGGCAGCAAATGTTTCAAACAGTTGGGATGTGTTTCTACAGACGGACCAATCTCCACGGCAATTGCCAAAAGGGTATTGGATCATTTGCGGAGACAGAGGTTGGCAAGGCATTCCAGCCCACCTTGAAGGTGGCCCTTGCAGCATTGGTATGCTTACCATAATTGCCCCCACTGCCAAAGCAGTGATGAAAAAGAAACAAAGGAAAACAAGAGCTGTTCCTCATTATGATGAGAACTGTCAGAGTGATTTTATGCCTTGGAATGCCGCCAGAAGGGTTTCAGCAGGTATATTTCTACCCCAATTGGCTTCAGCTGTGGCATTGAGACAATTAGATCGAGTTGGATGTTGGCTGAGCAAACAAGCTAATGCCACATCCTCCGCAATCAGTGATATGTTGACCAATGTTGATAGTATTAGACATGCTACTCTTCAAAACAGAGCAGCCATTGATTTTCTCTTACTGGCACAAGGACATGGTTGTGAGGAATTGGAAGGTTTGTGTTGTATGAATTTGTCTGATCATTCTGAATCCATTCACAAAAGCATTCAAAAATTAAAGGATCTGACAGCCCAAATTAAAGAAGACGGAGGTTCCTGGTTGGATGATTTGTATCAAAATTGCAGTTTTGCACCTTGGCTAAGGCAACTTTGCAAGATAGGTCTTGACATATTAGGTGTTCTAATACTGATATTGATAGTGGTACCTTGTATACTCTGTTGTGTTCGGCGAATGATGAACAAAACAGTCCGAGAAGTTTTTGTCATTCAAGCAGGAGAATTAGGAAGTAGAAGCACAGAGAGTGTACGAAATCTCACGAAAGCAGTAGATGAGGGTATTGACATGAACGAAGGTTTTGAATTAAGGCCTTGGAATCGACCAGAGTTTTTTGAACGATGCCTTGTGACTGTTGCCAAACATATCTCTTTCAGGGATTGGGTCTTCACAGCATTAAGTTGCTGTGCCGTAATATAGCAATGCTTCAGTTTAGTGAAAATAGGTCTTCAGCAGATAATAAGCAGAAATTTTGCAATAGAGCTATGAAACGCAAATAGCAAGCGACAAGAAAATGAAAGCTTCTGGGTCAAACAGAGAGGGGGAAATGTTGGAATCCATAAGGTTAGAGGATTTTTAAGAAATGGTTAAAAAGAAGTATGTAGGCCTTAGACTGGAGTTTTGTTAGCATTGCAGAAAAGTTTCCCATGCAAGCAGAAAAAGTTTTCCATGCAAGCAGAAAAGTTTCCCAAGCAGTAGACGTGACAAATAACAATAGGCTTCTGTAGAATTGGCTTTAGGATGGCAACAAGGTTATTTAATGTATATCTTTAGAAGGTTAGCATGAATAGAACTCTGTTCTTTGTCTCTTATCAACTAGTCTTTGTTTTAGCTACGATTACCTATGTTTTATAAGATTGGATAGAATGCTTGTCAATATGTGTTTTCTGTGTCTGATTGGCTGAATTCTAGTCTGAGATGATTTTATGTATTGCTGTATGAGCCCTGTTGAAGGAGACATTTTTTGGTGTGGATCAGTGAGCTGTCATGTCTCCATTTTGTATTTTGAGACTGATGTGCTGGAAATAAAAGCAAAAATCTCTTCACTGGTCTGGTTACCATGTTATCCATATTTGGATATTTTGCCGCGGCCTAGTGGGTTCCTTTTTTAAGGCGTGGGTTCCTGACACCATTGGACTTATACCTGTCCCGTCCCCCGCATATTGCTGCCCCGTGTGAGGACGTAGAATAGAAGAAAAACAAAGAAAAATCGTGGAAGCACCAGCCGCGGAGACCCAAGTGTTAACAAGGAGGACACTGTATCATCTCTCCCGCCGAAACCAAGAAAATTGTAAGTAACTTATCTCGGGAGAGCGCTTGGGTGACGTTGGGAGGAAAAATAGAGAAAAAGAAAATTATTAAAAGAGCACAAAAATGGGAACGAATTTATCAGAAGTTGAATGGGATGTTTTTCATCAATTAGAGACAATGTTACAAGAAAAAGGTCACTCTGAAATTTCAAAAACTGAGCTTAAAAACTTACTTATCTGGGTTAAAGCGAATACGCAAGATTTAAATCTGCAGTCTGCTTTTTCTTTTCATTTTTGGGATCAGATAAACTGGAGAATCTATAATCTAGTCTCTCTCAAAAAAGATGAAAGCTTAAGAGAACTTGTGCCGGTTTGTAGTGCGCTGTTGTAGTGCTTTTTTAAACAAAGTGATAAAAATAAGATCAACTTGGACTCAGAAAACAGAGCTTCTGGTTCTCTCTCACGAAATTCCAGTAAACCAGAGACTGTGTGTGTATCGGAGAATGTTACAAGTGTTGTTGCAAATGCTGAAAGTATTGCTTTGAACTCTGTTGAACAAAATCTTTCTTCTCTCTCTCTGGGAAAAAATGAGACTCTTTCGGACTTTTCTTCGCGTTGTTCTGTTAATGTAAAAATATGTGACTCTTGTAAGGGGGATGGAACAAAGTGTGTAAAAGATGGAAATGAAAAAGTGACTGTACTTCCTAAAATTGTTTGTGCAGGGACACTGAAACCTGAATTGGATTCTGTTGGGCCTGGGGTGGAGGCTGAGGTGGCTGCTTCCACTCGGGAAATTGTGGTTCCAGGGAACTCTTTTTCAGTTAAGCAAAACCATGGTTGTTCTGGTGTTTGTCAATCTATAGATACAGAGAAAGAAAAATTGGCTTTAAGGGTGGAGTCCTTTGAAAGGAAGAGATGGAAGAAACTCGCGACTGTGTTGTTGCTGAAATTGAAAAAGCTGGACTTGAAATCTCTGCAACGAAAATTCAACAAGTTTCACCTTAGAAGTACCTGGGATGGAAGATGACTGAGACTACAAGAACACCACAAAAAATTCAGATTCGAACCAGAGTCAACAACCTACAAGAGTTACAACAACTTCTAGGAGAAATCAACTGGGTCAGACCGATGTTGGGAATCACCAATGATGAACTGAGTCCGCTCTTCCATTTGCTGAGAGGAAGTTGCGACATCACTTCGCCAAGAACTTTAACCCCTGAAGCTCGTGCTGCTCTCGACAAAGTCACAGAAGCTCTTCAAAAAAGACAAGCTCATCGCTGCGTTCCTGAAAATCCTTTCTTTCTTGCAATCTTAGGAGAGAAGAAGCAGCTTTGTGGTCTCATTTTCCAGTGGGATTCCACAGAACAAGATCCTTTGTTAATAATGGAATGGGATTTTCCTCCCTACAGGTTTTCAAAGACCATTTGCTCAGTTTTAGAAATGATTGCATACATTATAATTAAGGCTAGAACCAGATTGTTAACTTTGGCAGGTCAAGAATGTTCAGTTATCTATTTGCCATTGAAAAATGATTATTTCAATTGGGCAATGCAAAATTCTGATGATTTACAATATGCATTCTTAGGTTTTCCAGGTGTTTGTTCCATACACTATCCAGCTCACAAACTACTGCAAGCAAAATTGAGTTTCAGAGAAAAACCTAAATTGAGTGAAGAACCTTTACATGCTGTGACTCTCTTCACTGATGGCTCTGGTAAAAGCCACAAGTCCGTTGTGACTTGGTTTAATCAAAAGACTAATGTTTGGGAATCTGATATTCAAACAGTAGAGGGATCCCCTCAAATTGTTGAGCCTGCTGCAGTAGTTTGAGCTTTTCAGCTGTTTCCTCAGCCTTTTAATTTGGTCACAGATTCTGCTTATGTTGCTAATGTAGTCAGGAGAATAGAAGGTTCCATTTTAAAGGATGTTAGTAATGAAACTTTACATCGTTGGCTTTCATGTCTTTTTATAACTTTGCAATATAGAACTAATCCATATTTTGTTTCTCACATTAGGGCGCATTCTTCACTTCCTGGATTTTTAGTGGAAGGAAATGCAAGAGCGGACAAGCTGACAATGGTCATTTCTAACACATTGCCAAATAGTTTTGAACAAGCAAAATTGAGTCGTGCCTTTTTCCACCAAAATGCACAAGCACTCATGCAAATGTTCCAAATCACTTAAAGTCAAGCTAAAGCTATCATTCATACTTGCCCTGACTGTCAATTGGTACAACCTCCTGTTTCTACAGGAGCAATCAACCCCCGAGGCTTACAAAGCCTACAGTTGTGGCAAACAGATGTTACTAAATAGCCTTCTTTTGGTAAATTTAAAAATATTCATGTTTCCATAGACACGTTCTCTGGTGCAGTTTTTGCTTCCCTTCACACAAGTGATACTGGCAGCCATGCCTGTCATCATTTCCTGCAAGCTTTTGCTTCATTGGGTATACCCCAGGAAGTAAAAACTGACAATGGCCCCGCATACATATCTCAAAAATTGGCCACATTTTTAAATGAATGGGGTGTTCGACGCATTTTTGGTATTCCCCAGTCTCCCACAAGCCAAGCAATCATTGAAAGAACACATCAAACCTTAAAACGCATATTAGATCAACAGAGAGGGGGAACGGAAATCACCCCACAGATGAGACTGAGTAAGGCTTTGTATGTTTTTAATTTTCTAAATAGTAAAAGTACAGAACCAGATCCACCAATCTTTAGACACTTTTCAAATAGCACACAGGCAAAACTGAAAGAACATCCTCCTCTTCTAATTAGAAACCCTGACTCTGGACAGATGGAAGGTCCGTTTCAATTAATAACGTGGGGCAAAGGGTATGCTTCTATTTCCACAGGTGCTGGAAGAATTAAGTGGGTTCCTGCCAAAAACGTCAAACCGTATCGCACTTCAGAACCTGTTGTCGAGCCTAGAACTGAGGAAGCGAGTACGCAGACGTAGACCGAATGGAAGGATCCCGGGTCTCGCCTGACGCCTCTTGTGCCTGACGTTCATTGTGCATCGGTGGAACCCGTGAACTCTGATTTTGTGCCAATTTTTATTTATGAGTATACGAATTAAATGCTGAATGTTTGTTTAACAAAGCTAATTTTTGGCTGAAAATTTAGGTTCTTGTTTTGGTTTAGAAAGAATTCTGCCAAAACTTAGTTCTTGAAAGAGATGGGGCAGAATCAAATGGTATACCTGTTTTGCTTGATTTCAATTGTTTTTTGTCGTGCAGATTTGCCTGAGGATCAACCGAAGACGAATGTTTGGGTGACCTTAGCCAAGGCTGCCGGATCGGATACTATATGTCTGTCTAATTCGGAACCAGAAAAGCCTTTCTCAACCTGTTTGGTTGGTGTGCCAGTGAAAGAGTTTCCTTTGGTCAGAAAAGAATCCAATGGTAAACCAGGTGGAATTGACAATGGAAACAGTCCTTCCTTCAATTGGAACATTTGTTCCAAGAAACTTCTCAGGGCAGCAAATGTTTCAAACAGTTGGGATGTGTTTCTACAGACGGACCAATCTCCACGGCAATTGCCAAAAGGGTATTGGATCATTTGCGGAGACAGAGGTTGGCAAGGCATTCCAGCCCACCTTGAAGGTGGCCCTTGCAGCATTGGTATGCTTACCATAATTGCCCCCACTGCCAAAGCAGTGATGAAAAAGAAACAAAGGAAAACAAGAGCTGTTCCTCATTATGATGAGAACTGTCAGAGTGATTTTATGCCTTGGAATGCCGCCAGAAGGGTTTCAGCAGGTATATTTCTACCCCAATTGGCTTCAGCTGTGGCATTGAGACAATTAGATCGAGTTGGATGTTGGCTGAGCAAACAAGCTAATGCCACATCCTCCGCAATCAGTGATATGTTGACCAATGTTGATAGTATTAGACATGCTACTCTTCAAAACAGAGCAGCCATTGATTTTCTCTTACTGGCACAAGGACATGGTTGTGAGGAATTGGAAGGTTTGTGTTGTATGAATTTGTCTGATCATTCTGAATCCATTCACAAAAGCATTCAAAAATTAAAGGATCTGACAGCCCAAATTAAAGAAGATGGAGGTTCCTGGTTGGATGATTTGTATCAAAATTGCAGTTTTGCACCTTGGCTAAGGCAACTTTGCAAGATAGGTCTTTACATATTAGGTGTTCTAATACTGATATTGATAGTGGTACCTTGTATACTCTGTTGTGTTCGGCGAATGATGAACAAAACAGTCCGAGAAGTTTTTGTCATTCAAGCAGGAGAATTAGGAAGTAGAAGCACAGAGAGTGTACGAAATCTCACGAAAGCAGTAGATGAGGGTATTGACATGAACGAAGGTTTTGAATTAAGGCCTTGGAATCGACCAGAGTTTTTTGAACGATGCCTTGTGACTGTTGCCAAACATATCTCTTTCAGGGATTGGGTCTTCACAGCATTAAGTTGCTGTGCCGTAATATAGCAATGCTTCAGTTTAGTGAAAATAGGTCTTCAGCAGTTAATAAGCAGAAATTTTGCAATAGAGCTATGAAACGCAAATAGCAAGCGACAAGAAAATGAAAGCTTCTGGGTCAAACAGAGAGGGGGAAATGTTGGAATCCATAAGGTTAGAAGATTTTTAAGAAATGGTTAAAAAGAAGTATGTAGGCCTTAGACTGGAGTTTTGTTAGCATTGCAGAAAAGTTTCCCATGCAAGCAGAAAAAGTTTTCCATGCAAGCAGAAAAGTTTCCCAAGCAGTAGACGTGACAAATAACAATAGGCTTCTGTAGAATTGGCTTTAGGATGGCAACAAGGTTATTTAATGTATATCTTTAGAAGGTTAGCATGAATAGAACTCTGTTCTTTGTCTCTTATCAACTAGTCTTTGTTTTAGCTACGATTACCTATGTTTTATAAGATTGGATAGAATGCTTGTCAATATGTGTTTTCTGTGTCTGATTGGCTGAATTCTAGTCTGAGATGATTTTATGTATTGCTGTATGAGCCCTGTTGAAGGAGACATTTTTTGGTGTGGATCAGTGAGCTGTCATGTCTCCATTTTGTATTTTGAGACTAATGTGCTGGAAATAAAAGCAAAAATCTCTTCACTGGTCTGGTTACCATGTTATCCATATTTGGATATTTTGCCGCGGCCTAGTGGGTTCCTTTTTTAAGGCGTGGGTTCCTGACACCATTGGACTTATACCTGTCCCGTCCCCCGCATATTGCTGCCCCGTGTGAGGACGTAGAATAGAAGAAAAACAAAGAAAAATCGTGGAAGCACCAGCCGCGGAGACCCAAGTGTTAACAAGGAGGACACTGTATCATCTCTCCCGCCGAAACCAAGAAAATTGTAAGTAACTTATCTCGGGAGAGCGCTTGGGTGACGTTGGGAGGAAAAATAGAGAAAAAGAAAATTATTAAAAGAGCACAAAAATGGGAACGAATTTATCAGAAGTTGAATGGGATGTTTTTCATCAATTAGAGACAATGTTACAAGAAAAAGGTCACTCTGAAATTTCAAAAACTGAGCTTAAAAACTTACTTATCTGGGTTAAAGCGAATACGCAAGGTTTAAATCTGCAGTCTGCTTTTTCTTTTCATTTTTGGGATCAGATAAACTGGAGAATCTATAATCTAGTCTCTCTCAAAAAAAGATGAAAGCTTAAGAGAACTTGTGCCGGTTTGTAGTGCGCTGTTGTAGTGCTTTTTTAAACAAAGTGATAAAAATAAGATCAACTTGGACTCAGAAAACAGAGCTTCTGGTTCTATCTCACGAAATTCCAGTAAACCAGAGACTGTGTGTGTATCGGAGAATGTTACAAGTGTTGTTGCAAATGCTGAAAGTATTGCTTTGAACTCTGTTGAACAAAATCTTTCTTCTCTCTCTCTGGGAAAAAATGAGACTCTTTCGGACTTTTCTTCGCGTTGTTCTGTTAATGTAAAAATATGTGACTCTTGTAAGGGGGATGGAACAAAGTGTGTAAAAGATGGAAATGAAAAAGTGACTGTACTTCCTAAAATTGTTTGTGCAGGGACACTGAAACCTGAATTGGATTCTGTTGGGCCTGGGGTGGAGGCTGAGGTGGCTGCTTCCACTCGGGAAATTGTGGTTCCAGGGAACTCTTTTTCAGTTAAGCAAAACCATGGTTGTTCTGGTGTTTGTCAATCTATAGATACAGAGAAAGAAAAATTGGCTTTAAGGGTGGAGTCCTTTGAAAGGAAGAGATGGAAGAAACTCGCGACTGTGTTGTTGCTGAAATTCAAAAAGCTGGACTTGAAATCTCTGCAACGAAAATTCAACAAGTTTCACCTTAGAAGTACCTGGGATGGAAGATGACTGAGACGACAAGAACACCACAAAAAATTCAGATCCGAACCAGAGTCAACAACCTACAAGAGTTACAACAACTTCTAGGAGAAATCAACTGGGTCAGACCGATGTTGGGAATCACCAATGATGAACTGAGTCCGCTCTTCCATTTGCTGAGAGGAAGTTGCGACATCACTTCGCCAAGAACTTTAACCCCTGAAGCTCGTGCTGCTCTCGACAAAGTCACAGAAGCTCTTCAAAAAAGACAAGCTCATCGCTGCGTTCCTGAAAATCCTTTCTTTCTTGCAATCTTAGGAGAGAAGAAGCAGCTTTGTGGTCTCATTTTCCAGTGGGATTCCACAGAACAAGATCCTTTGTTAATAATGGAATGGGATTTTCCTCCCTACAGGTTTTCAAAGACCATTTGCTCAGTTTTAGAAATGATTGCATACATTATAATCAAGGCTAGAACCAGATTGCTAACTTTGGCAGGTCAAGAATTTTCAGTTATCTATTTGCCATTGAAAAATGATTATTTCAATTGGGCAATGCAAAATTCTGATGATTTACAATATGCATTCTTAGGTTTTCCAGGTGTTTGTTCCATACACTATCCAGCTCACAAACTACTGCAAGCAAAATTGAGTTTCAGAGAAAAACCTAAATTTAGTGAAGAACCTTTACATGCTGTGACTCTCTTCACTGATGGCTCTGGTAAAAGCCACAAGTCCGTTGTGACTTGGTTTAATCAAAAGACTAATGTTTGGGAATCTGATATTCAAACAGTAGAGGGATCCCCTCAAATTGTTGAGCCTGCTGCAGTAGTTTGAGCTTTTCAGCTGTTTCCTCAGCCTTTTAATTTGGTCACAGATTCTGCTTATGTTGCTAATGTAGTCAGGAGAATAGAAGGTTCCATTTTAAAGGATGTTAGTAATGAAACTTTACATCGTTGGCTTTCATGTCTTTTTATAACTTTGCAATATAGAACTAATCCATATTTTGTTTCTCACATTAGGGCGCATTCTTCACTTCCTGGATTTTTAGTGGAAGGAAATGCAAGAGCGGACAAGCTGACAATGGTCATTTCTAACACATTGCCAAATAGTTTTGAACAAGCAAAATTGAGTCATGCCTTTTTCCACCAAAATGCACAAGCACTCATGCAAATGTTCCAAATCACTTAAAGTCAAGCTAAAGCTATCATTCATACTTGCCCTGACTGTCAATTGGTACAACCTCCTGTTTCTACAGGAGCAATCAACCCCTGAGGCTTACAAAGCCTACAGTTGTGGCAAACAGATGTTACTAAATAGCCTTCTTTTGGTAAATTTAAAAATATTCATGTTTCCATAGACACGTTCTCTGGTGCAGTTTTTGCTTCCCTTCACACAAGTGATACTGGCAGCCATGCCTGTCATCATTTCCTGCAAGCTTTTGCTTCATTGGGTATACCCCAAGAAGTAAAAACTGACAATGGCCCCGCATACATATCTCAAAAATTGGCCACATTTTTAAATGAATGGGGTGTTCGACGCATTTTTGGTATTCCCCACTCTCCCACAAGCCAAGCAATCATTGAAAGAACACATCAAACCTTAAAACGCATATTAGATCAACAGAGAGGGGGAACGGAAATCACCCCACAGATGAGACTGAGTAAGGCTTTGTATGTTTTTAATTTTCTAAATAGTAAAAGTACAGAACCAGATCCACCAATCTTTAGACACTTTTCAAATAGCACACAGGCAAAACTGAAAGAACATCCTCCTCTTCTAATTAGAAACCCTGACTCTGGACAGATGGAAGGTCCGTTTCAATTAATAACGTGGGGCAAAGGGTATGCTTCTATTTCCACAGGTGCTGGAAGAATTAAGTGGGTTCCTGCCAAAAACGTCAAACCGTATCGCACTTCAGAACCTGTTGTCGAGCCTAGAACTGAGGAAGCGAGTACGCAGACGTAGACCGAATGGAAGGATCCCGGGTCTCGCCTGACGCCTCTTGTGCCTGACGTTCATTGTGCATCGGTGGAACCCATGAACTCTGATTTTGTGCCAATTTTTATTTATGAGTATACGAATTAAATGCTGAATGTTTGTTTAACAAAGCTAATTTTTGGCTGAAAATTTAGGTTCTTGTTTTGGTTTAGAAAGAATTCTGCCAAAACTTAGTTCTTGAAAGAGATGGGGCAGAATCAAATGGTATACTTGTTTTGCTTGATTTTAATTGTTTTTTGTCGTGCAGATTTGCCTGAGGATCAACCGAAGACGAATGTTTGGGTGACCTTAGCCAAGGCTGCCAGATCGGATACTATATGTCTGTCTAATTCAGAACCAGAAAAGCCTTTCTCAACCTGTTTGGTTGGTGTGCCAGTGAAAGAGTTTCCTTTGGTCAGAAAAGAATCCAATGGTAAACCAGGTGGAATTGACAATGGAAACAGTCCTTCCTTCAATTGGAACATTTGTTCCAAGAAACTTCTCAGGGCAGCAAATGTTTCAAACAGTTGGGATGTGTTTCTACAGACGGACCAATCTCCACGGCAATTGCCAAAAGGGTATTGGATCATTTGCGGAGACAGAGGTTGGCAAGGCATTCCAGCCCACCTTGAAGGTGGCCCTTGCAGCATTGGTATGCTTACCATAATTGCCCCCACTGCCAAAGCAGTGATGAAAAAGAAACAAAGGAAAACAAGAGCTGTTCCTCATTATGATGAGAACTGTCAGAGTGATTTTATGCCTTGGAATGCCACCAGAAGGGTTTCAGCAGGTATATTTCTACCCCAATTGGCTTCAGCTGTGGCATTGAGACAATTAGATCGAGTTGGATGTTGGCTGAGCAAACAAGCTAATGCCACATCCTCCGCAATCAGTGATATGTTGACCAATGTTGATAGTATTAGACATGCTACTCTTCAAAACAGAGCAGCCATTGATTTTCTCTTACTGGCACAAGGACATGGTTGTGAGGAATTGGAAGGTTTGTGTTGTATGAATTTGTCTGATCATTCTGAATCCATTCACAAAAGCATTCAAAAATTAAAGGATCTGACAGCCCAAATTAAAGAAGATGGAGGTTCCTGGTTGGATGATTTGTATCAAAATTGCAGTTTTGCACCTTGGCTAAGGCAACTTTGCAAGATAGGTCTTTACATATTAGGTGTTCTAATACTGATATTGATAGTGGTACCTTGTATACTCTGTTGTGTTCGGCGAATGATGAACAAAACAGTCCGAGAAGTTTTTGTCATTCAAGCAGGAGAATTAGGAAGTAGAAGCACAGAGAGTGTACGAAATCTCACGAAAGCAGTAGATGAGGGTATTGACATGAACGAAGGTTTTGAATTAAGGCCTTGGAATCGACCAGAGTTTTTTGAACGATGCCTTGTGACTGTTGCCAAACATATCTCTTTCAGGGATTGGGTCTTCACAGCATTAAGTTGCTGTGCCGTAATATAGCAATGCTTCAGTTTAGTGAAAATAGGTCTTCAGCAGTTAATAAGCAGAAATTTTGCAATAGAGCTATGAAACGCAAATAGCAAGCGACAAGAAAATGAAAGCTTCTGGGTCAAACAGAGAGGGGGAAATGTTGGAATCCATAAGGTTAGAGGATTTTTAAGAAATGGTTAAAAAGAAGTATGTAGGCCTTAGACTGGAGTTTTGTTAGCATTGCAGAAAAGTTTCCCATGCAAGCAGAAAAAGTTTTCCATGCAAGCAGAAAAGTTTCCCAAGCAGTAGACGTGACAAATAACAATAGGCTTCTGTAGAATTGGCTTTAGGATGGCAACAAGGTTATTTAATGTATATCTTTAGAAGGTTAGCATGAATAGAACTCTGTTCTTTGTCTCTTATCAACTAGTCTTTGTTTTAGCTACGATTACCTATGTTTTATAAGATTGGATAGAATGCTTGTCAATATGTGTTTTCTGTGTCTGATTGGCTGAATTCTAGTCTGAGATGATTTTATGTATTGCTGTATGAGCCCTGTTGAAGGAGACATTTTTTGGTGTGGATCAGTGAGCTGTCATGTCTCCATTTTGTATTTTGAGACTGATGTGCTGGAAATAAAAGCAAAAATCTCTTCACTGGTCTGGTTACCATGTTATCCATATTTGGATATTTTGCCGCGGCCTAGTGGGTTCCTTTTTTAAGGCGTGGGTTCCTGACACCATTGGACTTATACCTGTCCCGTCCCCCGCATATTGCTGCCCCGTGTGAGGACGTAGAATAGAAGAAAAACAAAGAAAAATCGTGGAAGCACCAGCCGCGGAGACCCAAGTGTTAACAAGGAGGACACTGTATCATCTCTCCCGCCGAAACCAAGAAAATTGTAAGTAACTTATCTCGGGAGAGCGCTTGGGTGACGTTGGGAGGAAAAATAGAGAAAAAGAAAATTATTAAAAGAGCACAAAAATGGGAACGAATTTATCAGAAGTTGAATGGGATGTTTTTCATCAATTAGAGACAATGTTACAAGAAAAAGGTCACTCTGAAATTTCAAAAACTGAGCTTAAAAACTTACTTATCTGGGTTAAAGCGAATACGCAAGATTTAAATCTGCAGTCTGCTTTTTCTTTTCATTTTTGGGATCAGATAAACTGGAGAATCTATAATCTAGTCTCTCTCAAAAAAGATGAAAGCTTAAGAGAACTTGTGCCGGTTTGTAGTGCGCTGTTGTAGTGCTTTTTTAAACAAAGTGATAAAAATAAGATCAACTTGGACTCAGAAAACAGAGCTTCTGGTTCTATCTCACGAAATTCCAGTAAACCAGAGACTGTGTGTGTATCGGAGAATGTTACAAGTGTTGTTGCAAATGCTGAAAGTATTGCTTTGAACTCTGTTGAACAAAATCTTTCTTCTCTCTCTCTGGGAAAAAATGAGACTCTTTCGGACTTTTCTTCGCGTTGTTCTGTTAATGTAAAAATATGTGACTCTTGTAAGGGGGATGGAACAAAGTGTGTAAAAGATGGAAATGAAAAAGTGACTGTACTTCCTAAAATTGTTTGTGCAGGGACACTGAAACCTGAATTGGATTCTGTTGGGCCTGGGGTGGAGGCTGAGGTGGCTGCTTCCACTCGGGAAATTGTGGTTCCAGGGAACTCTTTTTCAGTTAAGCAAAACCATGGTTGTTCTGGTGTTTGTCAATCTATAGATACAGAGAAAGAAAAATTGGCTTTAAGGGTGGAGTCCTTTGAAAGGAAGAGATGGAAGAAACTCGCGACTGTGTTGTTGCTGAAATTCAAAAAGCTGGACTTGAAATCTCTGCAACGAAAATTCAACAAGTTTCACCTTAGAAGTACCTGGGATGGAAGATGACTGAGACGACAAGAACACCACAAAAAATTCAGATCCGAACCAGAGTCAACAACCTACAAGAGTTACAACAACTTCTAGGAGAAATCAACTGGGTCAGACCGATGTTGGGAATCACCAATGATGAACTGAGTCCGCTCTTCCATTTGCTGAGAGGAAGTTGCGACATCACTTCGCCAAGAACTTTAACCCCTGAAGCTCGTGCTGCTCTCGACAAGTCACAGAAGCTCTTCAAAAAAAAAAGACAAGCTCATCGCTGCGTTCCTGAAAATCCTTTCTTTCTTGCAATCTTAGGAGAGAAGAAGCAGCTTTGTGGTCTCATTTTCCAGTGGGATTCCACAGAACAAGATCCTTTGTTAATAATGGAATGGGATTTTCCTCCCTACAGGTTTTCAAAGACCATTTGCTCAGTTTTAGAAATGATTGCATACATTATAATTAAGGCTAGAACCAGATTGTTAACTTTGGCAGGTCAAGAATTTTCAGTTATCTATTTGCCATTGAAAAATGATTATTTCAATTGGGCAATGCAAAATTCTGATGATTTACAATATGCATTCTTAGGTTTTCCAGGTGTTTGTTCCATACACTATCCAGCTCACAAACTACTGCAAGCAAAATTGAGTTTCAGAGAAAAACCTAAATTTAGTGAAGAACCTTTACATGCTGTGACTCTCTTCACTGATGGCTCTGGTAAAAGCCACAAGTCCGTTGTGACTTGGTTTAATCAAAAGACTAATGTTTGGGAATCTGATATTCAAACAGTAGAGGGATCCCCTCAAATTGTTGAGCCTGCTGCAGTAGTTTGAGCTTTTCAGCTGTTTCCTCAGCCTTTTAATTTGGTCACAGATTCTGCTTATGTTGCTAATGTAGTCAGGAGAATAGAAGGTTCCATTTTAAAGGATGTTAGTAATGAAACTTTACATCGTTGGCTTTCATGTCTTTTTATAACTTTGCAATATAGAACTAATCCATATTTTGTTTCTCACATTAGGGCGCATTCTTCACTTCCTGGATTTTTAGTGGAAGGAAATGCAAGAACGGACAAGCTGACAATGGTCATTTCTAACACATTGCCAAATAGTTTTGAACAAGCAAAATTGAGTCATGCCTTTTTCCACCAAAATGCACAAGCACTCATGCAAATGTTCCAAATCACTTAAAGTCAAGCTAAAGCTATCATTCATACTTGCCCTGACTGTCAATTGGTACAACCTCCTGTTTCTACAGGAGCAATCAACCCCCGAGGCTTACAAAGCCTACAGTTGTGGCAAACAGATGTTACTAAATAGCCTTCTTTTGGTAAATTTAAAAATATTCATGTTTCCATAGACACGTTCTCTGGTGCAGTTTTTGCTTCCCTTCACACAAGTGATACTGGCAGCCATGCCTGTCATCATTTCCTGCAAGCTTTTGCTTCATTGGGTATACCCCAAGAAGTAAAAACTGACAATGGCCCCGCATACATATCTCAAAAATTGGCCACATTTTTAAATGAATGGGGTGTTCGACACATTTTTGGTATTCCCCACTCTCCCACAAGCCAAGCAATCATTGAAAGAACACATCAAACCTTAAAACGCATATTAGATCAACAGAGAGGGGGAACGGAAATCACCCCACAGATGAGACTGAGTAAGGCTTTGTATGTTTTTAATTTTCTAAATAGTAAAAGTACAGAACCAGATCCACCAATCTTTAGACACTTTTCAAATAGCACACAGGCAAAACTGAAAGAACATCCTCCTCTTCTAATTAGAAACCCTGACTCTGGACAGATGGAAGGTCCGTTTCAATTAATAACGTGGGGCAAAGGGTATGCTTCTATTTCCACAGGTGCTGGAAGAATTAAGTGGGTTCCTGCCAAAAACGTCAAACCGTATCGCACTTCAGAACCTGTTGTCGAGCCTAGAACTGAGGAAGCGAGTACGCAGACGTAGACCGAATGGAAGGATCCCGGGTCTCGCCTGACGCCTCTTGTGCCTGACGTTCATTGTGCATCGGTGGAACCCGTGAACTCTGATTTTGTGCCAATTTTTATTTATGAGTATACGAATTAAATGCTGAATGTTTGTTTAACAAAGCTAATTTTTGGCTGAAAATTTAGGTTCTTGTTTTGGTTTAGAAAGAATTCTGCCAAAACTTAGTTCTTGAAAGAGATGGGGCAGAATCAAATGGTATACTTGTTTTGCTTGATTTTAATTGTTTTTTGTCGTGCAGATTTGCCTGAGGATCAACCGAAGACGAATGTTTGGGTGACCTTAGCCAAGGCTGCCAGATCGGATACTATATGTCTGTCTAATTCAGAACCAGAAAAGCCTTTCTCAACCTGTTTGGTTGGTGTGCCAGTGAAAGAGTTTCCTTTGGTCAGAAAAGAATCCAATGGTAAACCAGGTGGAATTGACAATGGAAACAGTCCTTCCTTCAATTGGAACATTTGTTCCAAGAAACTTCTCAGGGCAGCAAATGTTTCAAACAGTTGGGATGTGTTTCTACAGACGGACCAATCTCCACGGCAATTGCCAAAAGGGTATTGGATCATTTGCGGAGACAGAGGTTGGCAAGGCATTCCAGCCCACCTTGAAGGTGGCCCTTGCAGCATTGGTATGCTTACCATAATTGCCCCCACTGCCAAAGCAGTGATGAAAAAGAAACAAAGGAAAACAAGAGCTGTTCCTCATTATGATGAGAACTGTCAGAGTGATTTTATGCCTTGGAATGCCGCCAGAAGGGTTTCAGCAGGTATATTTCTACCTCAATTGGCTTCAGCTGTGGCATTGAGACAATTAGATCGAGTTGGATGTTGGCTGAGCAAACAAGCTAATGCCACATCCTCCGCAATCAGTGATATGTTGACCAATGTTGATAGTATTAGACATGCTACTCTTCAAAACAGAGCAGCCATTGATTTTCTCTTACTGGCACAAGGACATGGTTGTGAGGAATTGGAAGGTTTGTGTTGTATGAATTTGTCTGATCATTCTGAATCCATTCACAAAAGCATTCAAAAATTAAAGGATCTGACAGCCCAAATTAAAGAAGATGGAGGTTCCTGGTTGGATGATTTGTATCAAAATTGCAGTTTTGCACCTTGGCTAAGGCAACTTTGCAAGATAGGTCTTTACATATTAGGTGTTCTAATACTGATATTGATAGTGGTACCTTGTATACTCTGTTGTGTTCGGCGAATGATGAACAAAACAGTCCGAGAAGTTTTTGTCATTCAAGCAGGAGAATTAGGAAGTAGAAGCACAGAGAGTGTACGAAATCTCACGAAAGCAGTAGATGAGGGTATTGACATGAACGAAGGTTTTGAATTAAGGCCTTGGAATCGACCAGAGTTTTTTGAACGATGCCTTGTGACTGTTGCCAAACATATCTCTTTCAGGGATTGGGTCTTCACAGCATTAAGTTGCTGTGCCGTAATATAGCAATGCTTCAGTTTAGTGAAAATAGGTCTTCAGCAGATAATAAGCAGAAATTTTGCAATAGAGCTATGAAACGCAAATAGCAAGCGACAAGAAAATGAAAGCTTCTGGGTCAAACAGAGAGGGGGAAATGTTGGAATCCATAAGGTTAGAGGATTTTTAAGAAATGGTTAAAAAGAAGTATGTAGGCCTTAGACTGGAGTTTTGTTAGCATTGCAGAAAAGTTTCCCATGCAAGCAGAAAAAGTTTTCCATGCAAGCAGAAAAGTTTCCCAAGCAGTAGACGTGACAAATAACAATAGGCTTCTGTAGAATTGGCTTTAGGATGGCAACAAGGTTATTTAATGTATATCTTTAGAAGGTTAGCATGAATAGAACTCTGTTCTTTGTCTCTTATCAACTAGTCTTTGTTTTAGCTACGATTACCTATGTTTTATAAGATTGGATAGAATGCTTGTCAATATGTGTTTTCTGTGTCTGATTGGCTGAATTCTAGTCTGAGATGATTTTATGTATTGCTGTATGAGCCCTGTTGAAGGAGACATTTTTTGGTGTGGATCAGTGAGCTGTCATGTCTCCATTTTGTATTTTGAGACTGATGTGCTGGAAATAAAAGCAAAAATCTCTTCACTGGTCTGGTTACCATGTTATCCATATTTGGATATTTTGCCGCGGCCTAGTGGGTTCCTTTTTTAAGGCGTGGGTTCCTGACACCATTGGACTTATACCTGTCCCGTCCCCCGCATATTGCTGCCCCGTGTGAGGACGTAGAATAGAAGAAAAACAAAGAAAAATCGTGGAAGCACCAGCCGCGGAGACCCAAGTGTTAACAAGGAGGACACTGTATCATCTCTCCCGCCGAAACCAAGAAAATTGTAAGTAACTTATCTCGGGAGAGCGCTTGGGTGACGTTGGGAGGAAAAATAGAGAAAAAGAAAATTATTAAAAGAGCACAAAAATGGGAACGAATTTATCAGAAGTTGAATGGGATGTTTTTCATCAATTAGAGACAATGTTACAAGAAAAAGGTCACTCTGAAATTTCAAAAACTGAGCTTAAAAACTTACTTATCTGGGTTAAAGCGAATACGCAAGATTTAAATCTGCAGTCTGCTTTTTCTTTTCATTTTTGGGATCAGATAAACTGGAGAATCTATAATCTAGTCTCTCTCAAAAAAGATGAAAGCTTAAGAGAACTTATGCTGGTTTGTAGAGCGCTGTTGGAGCGCTGTTTTAAGAAAACGGATAATAATAAGATCAACTTGGACTCAGAAAACAAAGCTTCTGGTTCTGTCTCATTAAATTCCAGTAAACCGGAGACTGTGTGTGTATCGGAGAATGTTACAAGTGTTGTTGCAAATGCTGAAAGTATTGCTTTGAACTCTGTTGAACAAAATCTTTCTTCTCTCTCTCTGGGAAAAAATGAGACTCTTTCGGACTTTTCTTCGCGTTGTTCTGTTAATGTAAAAATATGTGACTCTTGTAAGGGGGATGGAACAAAGTGTGTAAAAGATGGAAATGAAAAAGTGACTGTACTTCCTAAAATTGTTTGTGCAGGGACACTGAAACCTGAATTGGATTCTGTTGGGCCTGGGGTGGAGGCTGAGGTGGCTGCTTCCACTCGGGAAATTGTGGTTCCAGGGAACTCTTTTTCAGTTAAGCAAAACCATGGTTGTTCTGGTGTTTGTCAATCTATAGATACAGAGAAAGAAAAATTGGCTTTAAGGGTGGAGTCCTTTGAAAGGAAGAGATGGAAGAAACTCGCGACTGTGTTGTTGCTGAAATTCAAAAAGCTGGACTTGAAATCTCTGCAACGAAAATTCAACAAGTTTCACCTTAGAAGTACCTGGGATGGAAGATGACTGAGACGACAAGAACACCACAAAAAATTCAGATCCGAACCAGAGTCAACAACCTACAAGAGTTACAACAACTTCTAGGAGAAATCAACTGGGTCAGACCGATGTTGGGAATCACCAATGATGAACTGAGTCCGCTCTTCCATTTGCTGAGAGGAAGTTGCGACATCACTTCGCCAAGAACTTTAACCCCTGAAGCTCGTGCTGCTCTCGACAAGTCACAGAAGCTCTTCAAAAAAAAAAGACAAGCTCATCGCTGCGTTCCTGAAAATCCTTTCTTTCTTGCAATCTTAGGAGAGAAGAAGCAGCTTTGTGGTCTCATTTTCCAGTGGGATTCCACAGAACAAGATCCTTTGTTAATAATGGAATGGGATTTTCCTCCCTACAGGTTTTCAAAGACCATTTGCTCAGTTTTAGAAATGATTGCATACATTATAATTAAGGCTAGAACCAGATTGTTGACTTTGGCAGGTCAAGAATTTTCAGTTATCTATTTGCCATTGAAAAATGATTATTTCAATTGGGCAATGCAAAATTCTGATGATTTACAATATGCATTCTTAGGTTTTCCAGGTGTTTGTTCCATACACTATCCAGCTCACAAACTACTGCAAGCAAAATTGAGTTTCAGAGAAAAACCTAAATTGAGTGAAGAACCTTTACATGCTGTGACTCTCTTCACTGATGGCTCTGGTAAAAGCCACAAGTCCGTTGTGACTTGGTTTAATCAAAAGACTAATGTTTGGGAATCTGATATTCAAACAGTAGAGGGATCCCCTCAAATTGTTGAGCCTGCTGCAGTAGTTTGAGCTTTTCAGCTCTTTCCTCAGCCTTTTAATTTGGTCACAGATTCTGCTTATGTTGCTAATGTAGTCAGGAGAATAGAAGGTTCCATTTTAAAGGATGTTAGTAATGAAACTTTACATCGTTGGCTTTCATGTCTTTTTATAACTTTGCAATATAGAACTAATCCATATTTTGTTTCTCACATTAGGGCGCATTCTTCACTTCCTGGATTTTTAGTGGAAGGAAATGCAAGAGCGGACAAGCTGACA
Source organism: Melospiza georgiana (assembly GCF_028018845.1). Lineage (NCBI taxonomy): Eukaryota > Metazoa > Chordata > Aves > Passeriformes > Passerellidae > Melospiza > Melospiza georgiana. Next base: position 31,282,313 of record NC_080464.1, on the reverse strand, counting down.
ATGGTCATTTCTAACACATTGCCAAATAGTTTTGAACAAGCAAAATTGAGTCATGCCTTTTTCCACCAAAATGCACAAGCACTCATGCAAATGTTCCAAATCACTTAAAGTCAAGCTAAAGCTATCATTCATACTTGCCCTGACTGTCAATTGGTACAACCTCCTGTTTCTACAGGAGCAATCAACCCCCGAGGCTTACAAAGCCTACAGTTGTGGCAAACAGATGTTACTAAATAGCCTTCTTTTGGTAAATTTAAAAATATTCATGTTTCCATAGACACGTTCTCTGGTGCAGTTTTTGCTTCCCTTCACACAAGTGATACTGGCAGCCATGCCTGTCATCATTTCCTGCAAGCTTTTGCTTCATTGGGTATACCCCAAGAAGTAAAAACTGACAATGGCCCCGCATACATATCTCAAAAATTGGCCACATTTTTAAATGAATGGGGTGTTCGACGCATTTTTGGTATTCCCCACTCTCCCACAAGCCAAGCAATCATTGAAAGAACACATCAAACCTTAAAACGCATATTAGATCAACAGAGAGGGGGAACGGAAATCACCCCACAGATGAGACTGAGTAAGGCTTTGTATGTTTTTAATTTTCTAAATAGTAAAAGTACAGAACCAGATCCACCAATCTTTAGACACTTTTCAAATAGCACACAGGCAAAACTGAAAGAACATCCTCCTCTTCTAATTAGAAACCCTGACTCTGGACAGATGGAAGGTCCGTTTCAATTAATAACGTGGGGCAAAGGGTATGCTTCTATTTCCACAGGTGCTGGAAGAATTAAGTGGGTTCCTGCCAAAAACGTCAAACCGTATCGCACTTCAGAACCTGTTGTCGAGCCTAGAACTGAGGAAGCGAGTACGCAGACGTAGACCGAATGGAAGGATCCCGGGTCTCGCCTGACGCCTCTTGTGCCTGACGTTCATTGTGCATCGGTGGAACCCGTGAACTCTGATTTTGTGCCAATTTTTATTTATGAGTATACGAATGAAATGCTGAATGTTTGTTTAACAAAGCTAATTTTTGGCTGAAAATTTAGGTTCTTGTTTTGGTTTAGAAAGAATTCTGCCAAAACTTAGTTCTTGAAAGAGATGGGGCAGAATCAAATGGTATACTTGTTTTGCTTGATTTTAATTGTTTTTTGTCGTGCAGATTTGCCTGAGGATCAACCGAAGACGAATGTTTGGGTGACCTTAGCCAAGGCTGCCGGATCGGATACTATATGTCTGTCTAATTCGGAACCAGAAAAGCCTTTCTCAACCTGTTTGGTTGGTGTGCCAGTGAAAGAGTTTCCTTTGGTCAGAAAAGAATCCAATGGTAAACCAGGTGGAATTGACAATGGAAACAGTCCTTCCTTCAATTGGAACATTTGTTCCAAGAAACTTCTCAGGGCAGCAAATGTTTCAAACAGTTGGGATGTGTTTCTACAGACGGACCAATCTCCACGGCAATTGCCAAAAGGGTATTGGATCATTTGCGGAGACAGAGGTTGGCAAGGCATTCCAGCCCACCTTGAAGGTGGCCCTTGCAGCATTGGTATGCTTACCATAATTGCCCCCACTGCCAAAGCAGTGATGAAAAAGAAACAAAGGAAAACAAGAGCTGTTCCTCATTATGATGAGAACTGTCAGAGTGATTTTATGCCTTGGAATGCCGCCAGAAGGGTTTCAGCAGGTATATTTCTACCCCAATTGGCTTCAGCTGTGGCATTGAGACAATTAGATCGAGTTGGATGTTGGCTGAGCAAACAAGCTAATGCCACATCCTCCGCAATCAGTGATATGTTGACCAATGTTGATAGTATTAGACATGCTACTCTTCAAAACAGAGCAGCCATTGATTTTCTCTTACTGGCACAAGGACATGGTTGTGAGGAATTGGAAGGTTTGTGTTGTATGAATTTGTCTGATCATTCTGAATCCATTCACAAAAGCATTCAAAAATTAAAGGATCTGACAGCCCAAATTAAAGAAGATGGAGGTTCCTGGTTGGATGATTTGTATCAAAATTGCAGTTTTGCACCTTGGCTAAGGCAACTTTGCAAGATAGGTCTTTACATATTAGGTGTTCTAATACTGATATTGATAGTGGTACCTTGTATACTCTGTTGTGTTCGGCGAATGATGAACAAAACAGTCCGAGAAGTTTTTGTCATTCAAGCAGGAGAATTAGGAAGTAGAAGCACAGAGAGTGTACGAAATCTCACGAAAGCAGTAGATGAGGGTATTGACATGAACGAAGGTTTTGAATTAAGGCCTTGGAATCGACCAGAGTTTTTTGAACGATGCCTTGTGACTGTTGCCAAACATATCTCTTTCAGGGATTGGGTCTTCACAGCATTAAGTTGCTGTGCCGTAATATAGCAATGCTTCAGTTTAGTGAAAATAGGTCTTCAGCAGATAATAAGCAGAAATTTTGCAATAGAGCTATGAAACGCAAATAGCAAGCGACAAGAAAATGAAAGCTTCTGGGTCAAACAGAGAGGGGGAAATGTTGGAATCCATAAGGTTAGAGGATTTTTAAGAAATGGTTAAAAAGAAGTATGTAGGCCTTAGACTGGAGTTTTGTTAGCATTGCAGAAAAGTTTCCCATGCAAGCAGAAAAAGTTTTCCATGCAAGCAGAAAAGTTTCCCAAGCAGTAGACGTGACAAATAACAATAGGCTTCTGTAGAATTGGCTTTAGGATGGCAACAAGGTTATTTAATGTATATCTTTAGAAGGTTAGCATGAATAGAACTCTGTTCTTTGTCTCTTATCAACTAGTCTTTGTTTTAGCTACGATTACCTATGTTTTATAAGATTGGATAGAATGCTTGTCAAGATGTGTTTTCTGTGTCTGATTGGCTGAATTCTAGTCTGAGATGATTTTATGTATTGCTGTATGAGCCCTGTTGAAGGAGACATTTTTTGGTGTGGATCAGTGAGCTGTCATGTCTCCATTTTGTATTTTGAGACTGATGTGCTGGAAATAAAAGCAAAAATCTCTTCACTGGTCTGGTTACCATGTTATCCATATTTGGATATTTTGCCGCGGCCTAGTGGGTTCCTTTTTTAAGGCGTGGGTTCCTGACACCATTGGACTTATACCTGTCCCGTCCCCCGCATATTGCTGCCCCGTGTGAGGACGTAGAATAGAAGAAAAACAAAGAAAAATCGTGGAAGCACCAGCCGCGGAGACCCAAGTGTTAACAAGGAGGACACTGTATCATCTCTCCCGCCGAAACCAAGAAAATTGTAAGTAACTTATCTCGGGAGAGCGCTTGGGTGACGTTGGGAGGAAAAATAGAGAAAAAGAAAATTATTAAAAGAGCACAAAAATGGGAACGAATTTATCAGAAGTTGAATGGGATGTTTTTCATCAATTAGAGACAATGTTACAAGAAAAAGGTCACTCTGAAATTTCAAAAACTGAGCTTAAAAACTTACTTATCTGGGTTAAAGCGAATACGCAAGATTTAAATCTGCAGTCTGCTTTTTCTTTTCATTTTTGGGATCAGATAAACTGGAGAATCTATAATCTAGTCTCTCTCAAAAAAGATGAAAGCTTAAGAGAACTTGTGCCGGTTTGTAGTGCGCTGTTGTAGTGCTTTTTTAAACAAAGTGATAAAAATAAGATCAACTTGGACTCAGAAAACAGAGCTTCTGGTTCTATCTCACGAAATTCCAGTAAACCAGAGACTGTGTGTGTATCGGAGAATGTTACAAGTGTTGTTGCAAATGCTGAAAGTATTGCTTTGAACTCTGTTGAACAAAATCTTTCTTCTCTCTCTCTGGGAAAAAATGAGACTCTTTCGGACTTTTCTTCGCGTTGTTCTGTTAATGTAAAAATATGTGACTCTTGTAAGGGGGATGGAACAAAGTGTGTAAAAGATGGAAATGAAAAAGTGACTGTACTTCCTAAAATTGTTTGTGCAGGGACACTGAAACCTGAATTGGATTCTGTTGGGCCTGGGGTGGAGGCTGAGGTGGCTGCTTCCACTCGGGAAATTGTGGTTCCAGGGAACTCTTTTTCAGTTAAGCAAAACCATGGTTGTTCTGGTGTTTGTCAATCTATAGATACAGAGAAAGAAAAATTGGCTTTAAGGGTGGAGTCCTTTGAAAGGAAGAGATGGAAGAAACTCGCGACTGTGTTGTTGCTGAAATTCAAAAAGCTGGACTTGAAATCTCTGCAACGAAAATTCAACAAGTTTCACCTTAGGAGTACCTGGGATGGAAGATGACTGAGACGACAAGAACACCACAAAAAATTCAGATCCGAACCAGAGTCAACAACCTACAAGAGTTACAACAACTTCTAGGAGAAATCAACTGGGTCAGACCGATGTTGGGAATCACCAATGATGAACTGAGTCCGCTCTTCCATTTGCTGAGAGGAAGTTGCGACATCACTTCGCCAAGAACTTTAACCCCTGAAGCTCGTGCTGCTCTCGACAAAGTCACAGAAGCTCTTCAAAAAAAAAAGACAAGCTCATCGCTGCGTTCCTGAAAATCCTTTCTTTCTTGCAATCTTAGGAGAGAAGAAGCAGCTTTGTGGTCTCATTTTCCAGTGGGATTCCACAGAACAAGATCCTTTGTTAATAATGGAATGGGATTTTCCTCCCTACAGGTTTTCAAAGACCATTTGCTCAGTTTTAGAAATGATTGCATACATTATAATTAAGGCTAGAACCAGATTGCTAACTTTGGCAGGTCAAGAATTTTCAGTTATCTATTTGCCATTGAAAAATGATTATTTCAATTGGGCAATGCAAAATTCTGATGATTTACAATATGCATTCTTAGGTTTTCCAGGTGTTTGTTCCATACACTATCCAGCTCACAAACTACTGCAAGCAAAATTGAGTTTCAGAGAAAAACCTAAATTGAGTGAAGAACCTTTACATGCTGTGACTCTCTTCACTGATGGCTCTGGTAAAAGCCACAAGTCCGTTGTGACTTGGTTTAATCAAAAGACTAATGTTTGGGAATCTGATATTCAAACAGTAGAGGGATCCCCTCAAATTGTTGAGCCTGCTGCAGTAGTTTGAGCTTTTCAGCTGTTTCCTCAGCCTTTTAATTTGGTCACAGATTCTGCTTATGTTGCTAATGTAGTCAGGAGAATAGAAGGTTCCATTTTAAAGGATGTTAGTAATGAAACTTTACATCGTTGGCTTTCATGTCTTTTTATAACTTTGCAATATAGAACTAATCCATATTTTGTTTCTCACATTAGGGCGCATTCTTCACTTCCTGGATTTTTAGTGGAAGGAAATGCAAGAACGGACAAGCTGACAATGGTCATTTCTAACACATTGCCAAATAGTTTTGAACAAGCAAAATTGAGTCATGCCTTTTTCCACCAAAATGCACAAGCACTCATGCAAATGTTCCAAATCACTTAAAGTCAAGCTAAAGCTATCATTCATACTTGCCCTGACTGTCAATTGGTACAACCTCCTGTTTCTACAGGAGCAATCAACCCCCGAGGCTTACAAAGCCTACAGTTGTGGCAAACAGATGTTACTAAATAGCCTTCTTTTGGTAAATTTAAAAATATTCATGTTTCCATAGACACGTTCTCTGGTGCAGTTTTTGCTTCCCTTCACACAAGTGATACTGGCAGCCATGCCTGTCATCATTTCCTGCAAGCTTTTGCTTCATTGGGTATACCCCAAGAAGTAAAAACTGACAATGGCCCCGCATACATATCTCAAAAATTGGCCACATTTTTAAATGAATGGGGTGTTCGATGCATTTTTGGTATTCCCCACTCTCCCACAAGCCAAGCAATCATTGAAAGAACACATCAAACCTTAAAACGCATATTAGATCAACAGAGAGGGGGAACGGAAATCACCCCACAGATGAGACTGAGTAAGGCTTTGTATGTTTTTAATTTTCTAAATAGTAAAAGTACAGAACCAGATCCACCAATCTTTAGACACTTTTCAAATAGCACACAGGCAAAACTGAAAGAACATCCTCCTCTTCTAATTAGAAACCCTGACTCTGGACAGATGGAAGGTCCGTTTCAATTAATAACGTGGGGCAAAGGGTATGCTTCTATTTCCACAGGTGCTGGAAGAATTAAGTGGGTTCCTGCCAAAAACGTCAAACCGTATCGCACTTCAGAACCTGTTGTCGAGCCTAGAACTGAGGAAGCGAGTACGCAGACGTAGACCGAATGGAAGGATCCCGGGTCTCGCCTGACGCCTCTTGTGCCTGACGTTCATTGTGCATCGGTGGAACCCGTGAACTCTGATTTTGTGCCAATTTTTATTTATGAGTATACGAATTAAATGCTGAATGTTTGTTTAACAAAGCTAATTTTTGGCTGAAAATTTAGGTTCTTGTTTTGGTTTAGAAAGAATTCTGCCAAAACTTAGTTCTTGAAAGAGATGGGGCAGAATCAAATGGTATACTTGTTTTGCTTGATTTTAATTGTTTTTTGTCGTGCAGATTTGCCTGAGGATCAACCGAAGACGAATGTTTGGGTGACCTTAGCCAAGGCTGCCAGATCGGATACTATATGTCTGTCTAATTCGGAACCAGAAAAGCCTTTCTCAACCTGTTTGGTTGGTGTGCCAGTGAAAGAGTTTCCTTTGGTCAGAAAAGAATCCAATGGTAAACCAGGTGGAATTGACAATGGAAACAGTCCTTCCTTCAATTGGAACATTTGTTCCAAGAAACTTCTCAGGGCAGCAAATGTTTCAAACAGTTGGGATGTGTTTCTACAGACGGACCAATCTCCACGGCAATTGCCAAAAGGGTATTGGATCATTTGCGGAGACAGAGGTTGGCAAGGCATTCCAGCCCACCTTGAAGGTGGCCCTTGCAGCATTGGTATGCTTACCATAATTGCCCCCACTGCCAAAGCAGTGATGAAAAAGAAACAAAGGAAAACAAGAGCTGTTCCTCATTATGATGAGAACTGTCAGAGTGATTTTATGCCTTGGAATGCCGCCAGAAGGGTTTCAGCAGGTATATTTCTACCCCAATTGGCTTCAGCTGTGGCATTGAGACAATTAGATCGAGTTGGATGTTGGCTGAGCAAACAAGCTAATGCCACATCCTCCGCAATCAGTGATATGTTGACCAATGTTGATAGTATTAGACATGCTACTCTTCAAAACAGAGCAGCCATTGATTTTCTCTTACTGGCACAAGGACATGGTTGTGAGGAATTGGAAGGTTTGTGTTGTATGAATTTGTCTGATCATTCTGAATCCATTCACAAAAGCATTCAAAAATTAAAGGATCTGACAGCCCAAATTAAAGAAGACGGAGGTTCCTGGTTGGATGATTTGTATCAAAATTGCAGTTTTGCACCTTGGCTAAGGCAACTTTGCAAGATAGGTCTTTACATATTAGGTGTTCTAATACTGATATTGATAGTGGTACCTTGTATACTCTGTTGTGTTCGGCGAATGATGAACAAAACAGTCCGAGAAGTTTTTGTCATTCAAGCAGGAGAATTAGGAAGTAGAAGCACAGAGAGTGTACGAAATCTCACGAAAGCAGTAGATGAGGGTATTGACATGAACGAAGGTTTTGAATTAAGGCCTTGGAATCGACCAGAGTTTTTTGAACGATGCCTTGTGACTGTTGCCAAACATATCTCTTTCAGGGATTGGGTCTTCACAGCATTAAGTTGCTGTGCCGTAATATAGCAATGCTTCAGTTTAGTGAAAATAGGTCTTCAGCAGATAATAAGCAGAAATTTTGCAATAGAGCTATGAAACGCAAATAGCAAGCGACAAGAAAATGAAAGCTTCTGGGTCAAACAGAGAGGGGGAAATGTTGGAATCCATAAGGTTAGAGGATTTTTAAGAAATGGTTAAAAAGAAGTATGTAGGCCTTAGACTGGAGTTTTGTTAGCATTGCAGAAAAGTTTCCCATGCAAGCAGAAAAAGTTTTCCATGCAAGCAGAAAAGTTTCCCAAGCAGTAGACGTGACAAATAACAATAGGCTTCTGTAGAATTGGCTTTAGGATGGCAACAAGGTTATTTAATGTATATCTTTAGAAGGTTAGCATGAATAGAACTCTGTTCTTTGTCTCTTATCAACTAGTCTTTGTTTTAGCTACGATTACCTATGTTTTATAAGATTGGATAGAATGCTTGTCAAGATGTGTTTTCTGTGTCTGATTGGCTGAATTCTAGTCTGAGATGATTTTATGTATTGCTGTATGAGCCCTGTTGAAGGAGACATTTTTTGGTGTGGATCAGTGAGCTGTCATGTCTCCATTTTGTATTTTGAGACTGATGTGCTGGAAATAAAAGCAAAAATCTCTTCACTGGTCTGGTTACCATGTTATCCATATTTGGATATTTTGCCGCGGCCTAGTGGGTTCCTTTTTTAAGGCGTGGGTTCCTGACACCATTGGACTTATACCTGTCCCGTCCCCCGCATATTGCTGCCCCGTGTGAGGACGTAGAATAGAAGAAAAACAAAGAAAAATCGTGGAAGCACCAGCCGCGGAGACCCAAGTGTTAACAAGGAGGACACTGTATCATCTCTCCCGCCGAAACCAAGAAAATTGTAAGTAACTTATCTCGGGAGAGCGCTTGGGTGACGTTGGGAGGAAAAATAGAGAAAAAGAAAATTATTAAAAGAGCACAAAAATGGGAACGAATTTATCAGAAGTTGAATGGGATGTTTTTCATCAATTAGAGACAATGTTACAAGAAAAAGGTCACTCTGAAATTTCAAAAACTGAGCTTAAAAACTTACTTATCTGGGTTAAAGCGAATACGCAAGATTTAAATCTGCAGTCTGCTTTTTCTTTTCATTTTTGGGATCAGATAAACTGGAGAATCTATAATCTAGTCTCTCTCAAAAAAGATGAAAGCTTAAGAGAACTTGTGCCGGTTTGTAGTGCGCTGTTGTAGTGCTTTTTTAAACAAAGTGATAAAAATAAGATCAACTTGGACTCAGAAAACAGAGCTTCTGGTTCTATCTCACGAAATTCCAGTAAACCAGAGACTGTGTGTGTATCGGAGAATGTTACAAGTGTTGTTGCAAATGCTGAAAGTATTGCTTTGAACTCTGTTGAACAAAATCTTTCTTCTCTCTCTCTGGGAAAAAATGAGACTCTTTCGGACTTTTCTTCGCGTTGTTCTGTTAATGTAAAAATATGTGACTCTTGTAAGGGGGATGGAACAAAGTGTGTAAAAGATGGAAATGAAAAAGTGACTGTACTTCCTAAAATTGTTTGTGCAGGGACACTGAAACCTGAATTGGATTCTGTTGGGCCTGGGGTGGAGGCTGAGGTGGCTGCTTCCACTCGGGAAATTGTGGTTCCAGGGAACTCTTTTTCAGTTAAGCAAAACCATGGTTGTTCTGGTGTTTGTCAATCTATAGATACAGAGAAAGAAAAATTGGCTTTAAGGGTGGAGTCCTTTGAAAGGAAGAGATGGAAGAAACTCGCGACTGTGTTGTTGCTGAAATTCAAAAAGCTGGACTTGAAATCTCTGCAACGAAAATTCAACAAGTTTCACCTTAGGAGTACCTGGGATGGAAGATGACTGAGACGACAAGAACACCACAAAAAATTCAGATCCGAACCAGAGTCAACAACCTACAAGAGTTACAACAACTTCTAGGAGAAATCAACTGGGTCAGACCGATGTTGGGAATCACCAATGATGAACTGAGTCCGCTCTTCCATTTGCTGAGAGGAAGTTGCGACATCACTTCGCCAAGAACTTTAACCCCTGAAGCTCGTGCTGCTCTCGACAAAGTCACAGAAGCTCTTCAAAAAAAAAAGACAAGCTCATCGCTGCGTTCCTGAAAATCCTTTCTTTCTTGCAATCTTAGGAGAGAAGAAGCAGCTTTGTGGTCTCATTTTCCAGTGGGATTCCACAGAACAAGATCCTTTGTTAATAATGGAATGGGATTTTCCTCCCTACAGGTTTTCAAAGACCATTTGCTCAGTTTTAGAAATGATTGCATACATTATAATTAAGGCTAGAACCAGATTGCTAACTTTGGCAGGTCAAGAATTTTCAGTTATCTATTTGCCATTGAAAAATGATTATTTCAATTGGGCAATGCAAAATTCTGATGATTTACAATATGCATTCTTAGGTTTTCCAGGTGTTTGTTCCATACACTATCCAGCTCACAAACTACTGCAAGCAAAATTGAGTTTCAGAGAAAAACCTAAATTGAGTGAAGAACCTTTACATGCTGTGACTCTCTTCACTGATGGCTCTGGTAAAAGCCACAAGTCCGTTGTGACTTGGTTTAATCAAAAGACTAATGTTTGGGAATCTGATATTCAAACAGTAGAGGGATCCCCTCAAATTGTTGAGCCTGCTGCAGTAGTTTGAGCTTTTCAGCTGTTTCCTCAGCCTTTTAATTTGGTCACAGATTCTGCTTATGTTGCTAATGTAGTCAGGAGAATAGAAGGTTCCATTTTAAAGGATGTTAGTAATGAAACTTTACATCGTTGGCTTTCATGTCTTTTTATAACTTTGCAATATAGAACTAATCCATATTTTGTTTCTCACATTAGGGCGCATTCTTCACTTCCTGGATTTTTAGTGGAAGGAAATGCAAGAACGGACAAGCTGACAATGGTCATTTCTAACACATTGCCAAATAGTTTTGAACAAGCAAAATTGAGTCATGCCTTTTTCCACCAAAATGCACAAGCACTCATGCAAATGTTCCAAATCACTTAAAGTCAAGCTAAAGCTATCATTCATACTTGCCCTGACTGTCAATTGGTACAACCTCCTGTTTCTACAGGAGCAATCAACCCCCGAGGCTTACAAAGCCTACAGTTGTGGCAAACAGATGTTACTAAATAGCCTTCTTTTGGTAAATTTAAAAATATTCATGTTTCCATAGACACGTTCTCTGGTGCAGTTTTTGCTTCCCTTCACACAAGTGATACTGGCAGCCATGCCTGTCATCATTTCCTGCAAGCTTTTGCTTCATTGGGTATACCCCAAGAAGTAAAAACTGACAATGGCCCCGCATACATATCTCAAAAATTGGCCACATTTTTAAATGAATGGGGTGTTCGATGCATTTTTGGTATTCCCCACTCTCCCACAAGCCAAGCAATCATTGAAAGAACACATCAAACCTTAAAACGCATATTAGATCAACAGAGAGGGGGAACGGAAATCACCCCACAGATGAGACTGAGTAAGGCTTTGTATGTTTTTAATTTTCTAAATAGTAAAAGTACAGAACCAGATCCACCAATCTTTAGACACTTTTCAAATAGCACACAGGCAAAACTGAAAGAACATCCTCCTCTTCTAATTAGAAACCCTGACTCTGGACAGATGGAAGGTCCGTTTCAATTAATAACGTGGGGCAAAGGGTATGCTTCTATTTCCACAGGTGCTGGAAGAATTAAGTGGGTTCCTGCCAAAAACGTCAAACCGTATCGCACTTCAGAACCTGTTGTCGAGCCTAGAACTGAGGAAGCGAGTACGCAGACGTAGACCGAATGGAAGGATCCCGGGTCTCGCCTGACGCCTCTTGTGCCTGACGTTCATTGTGCATCGGTGGAACCCGTGAACTCTGATTTTGTGCCAATTTTTATTTATGAGTATACGAATTAAATGCTGAATGTTTGTTTAACAAAGCTAATTTTTGGCTGAAAATTTAGGTTCTTGTTTTGGTTTAGAAAGAATTCTGCCAAAACTTAGTTCTTGAAAGAGATGGGGCAGAATCAAATGGTATACTTGTTTTGCTTGATTTTAATTGTTTTTTGTCGTGCAGATTTGCCTGAGGATCAACCGAAGACGAATGTTTGGGTGACCTTAGCCAAGGCTGCCAGATCGGATACTATATGTCTGTCTAATTCGGAACCAGAAAAGCCTTTCTCAACCTGTTTGGTTGGTGTGCCAGTGAAAGAGTTTCCTTTGGTCAGAAAAGAATCCAATGGTAAACCAGGTGGAATTGACAATGGAAACAGTCCTTCCTTCAATTGGAACATTTGTTCCAAGAAACTTCTCAGGGCAGCAAATGTTTCAAACAGTTGGGATGTGTTTCTACAGACGGACCAATCTCCACGGCAATTGCCAAAAGGGTATTGGATCATTTGCGGAGACAGAGGTTGGCAAGGCATTCCAGCCCACCTTGAAGGTGGCCCTTGCAGCATTGGTATGCTTACCATAATTGCCCCCACTGCCAAAGCAGTGATGAAAAAGAAACAAAGGAAAACAAGAGCTGTTCCTCATTATGATGAGAACTGTCAGAGTGATTTTATGCCTTGGAATGCCGCCAGAAGGGTTTCAGCAGGTATATTTCTACCCCAATTGGCTTCAGCTGTGGCATTGAGACAATTAGATCGAGTTGGATGTTGGCTGAGCAAACAAGCTAATGCCACATCCTCCGCAATCAGTGATATGTTGACCAATGTTGATAGTATTAGACATGCTACTCTTCAAAACAGAGCAGCCATTGATTTTCTCTTACTGGCACAAGGACATGGTTGTGAGGAATTGGAAGGTTTGTGTTGTATGAATTTGTCTGATCATTCTGAATCCATTCACAAAAGCATTCAAAAATTAAAGGATCTGACAGCCCAAATTAAAGAAGACGGAGGTTCCTGGTTGGATGATTTGTATCAAAATTGCAGTTTTGCACCTTGGCTAAGGCAACTTTGCAAGATAGGTCTTTACATATTAGGTGTTCTAATACTGATATTGATAGTGGTACCTTGTATACTCTGTTGTGTTCGGCGAATGATGAACAAAACAGTCCGAGAAGTTTTTGTCATTCAAGCAGGAGAATTAGGAAGTAGAAGCACAGAGAGTGTACGAAATCTCACGAAAGCAGTAGATGAGGGTATTGACATGAACGAAGGTTTTGAATTAAGGCCTTGGAATCGACCAGAGTTTTTTGAACGATGCCTTGTGACTGTTGCCAAACATATCTCTTTCAGGGATTGGGTCTTCACAGCATTAAGTTGCTGTGCCGTAATATAGCAATGCTTCAGTTTAGTGAAAATAGGTCTTCAGCAGATAATAAGCAGAAATTTTGCAATAGAGCTATGAAACGCAAATAGCAAGCGACAAGAAAATGAAAGCTTCTGGGTCAAACAGAGAGGGGGAAATGTTGGAATCCATAAGGTTAGAGGATTTTTAAGAAATGGTTAAAAAGAAGTATGTAGGCCTTAGACTGGAGTTTTGTTAGCATTGCAGAAAAGTTTCCCATGCAAGCAGAAAAAGTTTTCCATGCAAGCAGAAAAGTTTCCCAAGCAGTAGACGTGACAAATAACAATAGGCTTCTGTAGAATTGGCTTTAGGATGGCAACAAGGTTATTTAATGTATATCTTTAGAAGGTTAGCATGAATAGAACTCTGTTCTTTGTCTCTTATCAACTAGTCTTTGTTTTAGCTACGATTACCTATGTTTTATAAGATTGGATAGAATGCTTGTCAAGATGTGTTTTCTGTGTCTGATTGGCTGAATTCTAGTCTGAGATGATTTTATGTATTGCTGTATGAGCCCTGTTGAAGGAGACATTTTTTGGTGTGGATCAGTGAGCTGTCATGTCTCCATTTTGTATTTTGAGACTGATGTGCTGGAAATAAAAGCAAAAATCTCTTCACTGGTCTGGTTACCATGTTATCCATATTTGGATATTTTGCCGCGGCCTAGTGGGTTCCTTTTTTAAGGCGTGGGTTCCTGACACCATTGGACTTATACCTGTCCCGTCCCCCGCATATTGCTGCCCCGTGTGAGGACGTAGAATAGAAGAAAAACAAAGAAAAATCGTGGAAGCACCAGCCGCGGAGACCCAAGTGTTAACAAGGAGGACACTGTATCATCTCTCCCGCCGAAACCAAGAAAATTGTAAGTAACTTATCTCGGGAGAGCGCTTGGGTGACATTGGGAGGAAAAATAGAGAAAAAGAAAATTATTAAAAGAGCACAAAAATGGGAACGAATTTATCAGAAGTTGAATGGGATGTTTTTCATCAATTAGAGACAATGTTACAAGAAAAAGGTCACTCTGAAATTTCAAAAACTGAGCTTAAAAACTTACTTATCTGGGTTAAAGCGAATACGCAAGATTTAAATCTGCAGTCTGCTTTTTCTTTTCATTTTTGGGATCAGATAAACTGGAGAATCTATAATCTAGTCTCTCTCAAAAAAGATGAAAGCTTAAGAGAACTTGTGCCGGTTTGTAGTGCGCTGTTGTAGTGCTTTTTTAAACAAAGTGATAAAAATAAGATCAACTTGGACTCAGAAAACAGAGCTTCTGGTTCTCTCTCACGAAATTCCAGTAAACCAGAGACTGTGTGTGTATCGGAGAATGTTACAAGTGTTGTTGCAAATGCTGAAAGTATTGCTTTGAACTCTGTTGAACAAAATCTTTCTTCTCTCTCTCTGGGAAAAAATGAGACTCTTTCGGACTTTTCTTCGCGTTGTTCTGTTAATGTAAAAATATGTGACTCTTGTAAGGGGGATGGAACAAAGTGTGTAAAAGATGGAAATGAAAAAGTGACTGTACTTCCTAAAATTGTTTGTGCAGGGACACTGAAACCTGAATTGGATTCTGTTGGGCCTGGGGTGGAGGCTGAGGTGGCTGCTTCCACTCGGGAAATTGTGGTTCCAGGGAACTCTTTTTCAGTTAAGCAAAACCATGGTTGTTCTGGTGTTTGTCAATCTATAGATACAGAGAAAGAAAAATTGGCTTTAAGGGTGGAGTCCTTTGAAAGGAAGAGATGGAAGAAACTCGCGACTGTGTTGTTGCTGAAATTCAAAAAGCTGGACTTGAAATCTCTGCAACGAAAATTCAACAAGTTTCACCTTAGAAGTACCTGGGATGGAAGATGACTGAGACGACAAGAACACCACAAAAAATTCAGATCCGAACCAGAGTCAACAACCTACAAGAGTTACAACAACTTCTAGGAGAAATCAACTGGGTCAGACCGATGTTGGGAATCACCAATGATGAACTGAGTCCGCTCTTCCATTTGCTGAGAGGAAGTTGCGACATCACTTCGCCAAGAACTTTAACCCCTGAAGCTCGTGCTGCTCTCGACAAAGTCACAGAAGCTCTTCAAAAAAGACAAGCTCATCGCTGCGTTCCTGAAAATCCTTTCTTTCTTGCAATCTTAGGAGAGAAGAAGCAGCTTTGTGGTCTCATTTTCCAGTGGGATTCCACAGAACAAGATCCTTTGTTAATAATGGAATGGGATTTTCCTCCCTACAGGTTTTCAAAGACCATTTGCTCAGTTTTAGAAATGATTGCATACATTATAATTAAGGCTAGAACCAGATTGTTAACTTTGGCAGGTCAAGAATGTTCAGTTATCTATTTGCCATTGAAAAATGATTATTTCAATTGGGCAATGCAAAATTCTGATGATTTACAATATGCATTCTTAGGTTTTCCAGGTGTTTGTTCCATACACTATCCAGCTCACAAACTACTGCAAGCAAAATTGAGTTTCAGAGAAAAACCTAAATTGAGTGAAGAACCTTTACATGCTGTGACTCTCTTCACTGATGGCTCTGGTAAAAGCCACAAGTCCGTTGTGACTTGGTTTAATCAAAAGACTAATGTTTGGGAATCTGATATTCAAACAGTAGAGGGATCCCCTCAAATTGTTGAGCCTGCTGCAGTAGTTTGAGCTTTTCAGCTGTTTCCTCAGCCTTTTAATTTGGTCACAGATTCTGCTTATGTTGCTAATGTAGTCAGGAGAATAGAAGGTTCCATTTTAAAGGATGTTAGTAATGAAACTTTACATCGTTGGCTTTCATGTCTTTTTATAACTTTGCAATATAGAACTAATCCATATTTTGTTTCTCACATTAGGGCGCATTCTTCACTTCCTGGATTTTTAGTGGAAGGAAATGCAAGAGCGGACAAGCTGACAATGGTCATTTCTAACACATTGCCAAATAGTTTTGAACAAGCAAAATTGAGTCGTGCCTTTTTCCACCAAAATGCACAAGCACTCATGCAAATGTTCCAAATCACTTAAAGTCAAGCTAAAGCTATCATTCATACTTGCCCTGACTGTCAATTGGTACAACCTCCTGTTTCTACAGGAGCAATCAACCCCCGAGGCTTACAAAGCCTACAGTTGTGGCAAACAGATGTTACTAAATAGCCTTCTTTTGGTAAATTTAAAAATATTCATGTTTCCATAGACACGTTCTCTGGTGCAGTTTTTGCTTCCCTTCACACAAGTGATACTGGCAGCCATGCCTGTCATCATTTCCTGCAAGCTTTTGCTTCATTGGGTATACCCCAGGAAGTAAAAACTGACAATGGCCCCGCATACATATCTCAAAAATTGGCCACATTTTTAAATGAATGGGGTGTTCGACGCATTTTTGGTATTCCCCAGTCTCCCACAAGCCAAGCAATCATTGAAAGAACACATCAAACCTTAAAACGCATATTAGATCAACAGAGAGGGGGAACGGAAATCACCCCACAGATGAGACTGAGTAAGGCTTTGTATGTTTTTAATTTTCTAAATAGTAAAAGTACAGAACCAGATCCACCAATCTTTAGACACTTTTCAAATAGCACACAGGCAAAACTGAAAGAACATCCTCCTCTTCTAATTAGAAACCCTGACTCTGGACAGATGGAAGGTCCGTTTCAATTAATAACGTGGGGCAAAGGGTATGCTTCTATTTCCACAGGTGCTGGAAGAATTAAGTGGGTTCCTGCCAAAAACGTCAAACCGTATCGCACTTCAGAACCTGTTGTCGAGCCTAGAACTGAGGAAGCGAGTACGCAGACGTAGACCGAATGGAAGGATCCCGGGTCTCGCCTGACGCCTCTTGTGCCTGACGTTCATTGTGCATCGGTGGAACCCGTGAACTCTGATTTTGTGCCAATTTTTATTTATGAGTATACGAATTAAATGCTGAATGTTTGTTTAACAAAGCTAATTTTTGGCTGAAAATTTAGGTTCTTGTTTTGGTTTAGAAAGAATTCTGCCAAAACTTAGTTCTTGAAAGAGATGGGGCAGAATCAAATGGTATACTTGTTTTGCTTGATTTTAATTGTTTTTTGTCGTGCAGATTTGCCTGAGGATCAACCGAAGACGAATGTTTGGGTGACCTTAGCCAAGGCTGCCGGATCGGATACTATATGTCTGTCTAATTCGGAACCAGAAAAGCCTTTCTCAACCTGTTTGGTTGGTGTGCCAGTGAAAGAGTTTCCTTTGGTCAGAAAAGAATCCAATGGTAAACCAGGTGGAATTGACAATGGAAACAGTCCTTCCTTCAATTGGAACATTTGTTCCAAGAAACTTCTCAGGGCAGCAAATGTTTCAAACAGTTGGGATGTGTTTCTACAGACGGACCAATCTCCACGGCAATTGCCAAAAGGGTATTGGATCATTTGCGGAGACAGAGGTTGGCAAGGCATTCCAGCCCACCTTGAAGGTGGCCCTTGCAGCATTGGTATGCTTACCATAATTGCCCCCACTGCCAAAGCAGTGATGAAAAAGAAACAAAGGAAAACAAGAGCTGTTCCTCATTATGATGAGAACTGTCAGAGTGATTTTATGCCTTGGAATGCCGCCAGAAGGGTTTCAGCAGGTATATTTCTACCCCAATTGGCTTCAGCTGTGGCATTGAGACAATTAGATCGAGTTGGATGTTGGCTGAGCAAACAAGCTAATGCCACATCCTCCGCAATCAGTGATATGTTGACCAATGTTGATAGTATTAGACATGCTACTCTTCAAAACAGAGCAGCCATTGATTTTCTCTTACTGGCACAAGGACATGGTTGTGAGGAATTGGAAGGTTTGTGTTGTATGAATTTGTCTGATCATTCTGAATCCATTCACAAAAGCATTCAAAAATTAAAGGATCTGACAGCCCAAATTAAAGAAGACGGAGGTTCCTGGTTGGATGATTTGTATCAAAATTGCAGTTTTGCACCTTGGCTAAGGCAACTTTGCAAGATAGGTCTTTACATATTAGGTGTTCTAATACTGATATTGATAGTGGTACCTTGTATACTCTGTTGTGTTCGGCGAATGATGAACAAAACAGTCCGAGAAGTTTTTGTCATTCAAGCAGGAGAATTAGGAAGTAGAAGCACAGAGAGTGTACGAAATCTCACGAAAGCAGTAGATGAGGGTATTGACATGAACGAAGGTTTTGAATTAAGGCCTTGGAATCGACCAGAGTTTTTGAACGATGCCTTGTGACTGTTGCCAAACATATCTCTTTCAGGGATTGGGTCTTCACAGCATTAAGTTGCTGTGCCGTAATATAGCAATGCTTCAGTTTAGTGAAAATAGGTCTTCAGCAGATAATAAGCAGAAATTTTGCAATAGAGCTATGAAACGCAAATAGCAAGCGACAAGAAAATGAAAGCTTCTGGGTCAAACAGAGAGGGGGAAATGTTGGAATCCATAAGGTTAGAGGATTTTTAAGAAATGGTTAAAAAGAAGTATGTAGGCCTTAGACTGGAGTTTTGTTAGCATTGCAGAAAAGTTTCCCATGCAAGCAGAAAAAGTTTTCCATGCAAGCAGAAAAGTTTCCCAAGCAGTAGACGTGACAAATAACAATAGGCTTCTGTAGAATTGGCTTTAGGATGGCAACAAGGTTATTTAATGTATATCTTTAGAAGGTTAGCATGAATAGAACTCTGTTCTTTGTCTCTTATCAACTAGTCTTTGTTTTAGCTACGATTACCTATGTTTTATAAGATTGGATAGAATGCTTGTCAATATGTGTTTTCTGTGTCTGATTGGCTGAATTCTAGTCTGAGATGATTTTATGTATTGCTGTATGAGCCCTGTTGAAGGAGACATTTTTTGGTGTGGATCAGTGAGCTGTCATGTCTCCATTTTGTATTTTGAGACTGATGTGCTGGAAATAAAAGCAAAAATCTCTTCACTGGTCTGGTTACCATGTTATCCATATTTGGATATTTTGCCGCGGCCTAGTGGGTTCCTTTTTTAAGGCGTGGGTTCCTGACACCATTGGACTTATACCTGTCCCGTCCCCCGCATATTGCTGCCCCGTGTGAGGACGTAGAATAGAAGAAAAACAAAGAAAAATCGTGGAAGCACCAGCCGCGGAGACCCAAGTGTTAACAAGGAGGACACTGTATCATGTCTCCCGCCGAAACCAAGAAAATTGTAAGTAACTTATCTCGGGAGAGCGCTTGGGTGACGTTGGGAGGAAAAATAGAGAAAAAGAAAATTATTAAAAGAGCACAAAAATGGGAACGAATTTATCAGAAGTTGAATGGGATGTTTTTCATCAATTAGAGACAATGTTACAAGAAAAAGGTCACTCTGAAATTTCAAAAACTGAGCTTAAAAACTTACTTATCTGGGTTAAAGCGAATACGCAAGATTTAAATCTGCAGTCTGCTTTTTCTTTTCATTTTTGGGATCAGATAAACTGGAGAATCTATAATCTAGTCTCTCTCAAAAAAGATGAAAGCTTAAGAGAACTTGTGCCGGTTTGTAGTGCGCTGTTGTAGTGCTTTTTTAAACAAAGTGATAAAAATAAGATCAACTTGGACTCAGAAAACAGAGCTTCTGGTTCTCTCTCACGAAATTCCAGTAAACCAGAGACTGTGTGTGTATCGGAGAATGTTACAAGTGTTGTTGCAAATGCTGAAAGTATTGCTTTGAACTCTGTTGAACAAAATCTTTCTTCTCTCTCTCTGGGAAAAAATGAGACTCTTTCGGACTTTTCTTCGCGTTGTTCTGTTAATGTAAAAATATGTGACTCTTGTAAGGGGGATGGAACAAAGTGTGTAAAAGATGGAAATGAAAAAGTGACTGTACTTCCTAAAATTGTTTGTGCAGGGACACTGAAACCTGAATTGGATTCTGTTGGGCCTGGGGTGGAGGCTGAGGTGGCTGCTTCCACTCGGGAAATTGTGGTTCCAGGGAACTCTTTTTCAGTTAAGCAAAACCATGGTTGTTCTGGTGTTTGTCAATCTATAGATACAGAGAAAGAAAAATTGGCTTTAAGGGTGGAGTCCTTTGAAAGGAAGAGATGGAAGAAACTCGCGACTGTGTTGTTGCTGAAATTCAAAAAGCTGGACTTGAAATCTCTGCAACGAAAATTCAACAAGTTTCACCTTAGAAGTACCTGGGATGGAAGATGACTGAGACGACAAGAACACCACAAAAAATTCAGATCCGAAGCAGAGTCAACAACCTACAAGAGTTACAACAACTTCTAGGAGAAATCAACTGGGTCAGACCGATGTTGGGAATCACCAATGATGAACTGAGTCCGCTCTTCCATTTGCTGAGAGGAAGTTGCGACATCACTTCGCCAAGAACTTTAACCCCTGAAGCTCGTGCTGCTCTCGACAAAGTCACAGAAGCTCTTCAAAAAAGACAAGCTCATCGCTGCGTTCCTGAAAATCCTTTCTTTCTTGCAATCTTAGGAGAGAAGAAGCAGCTTTGTGGTCTCATTTTCCAGTGGGATTCCACAGAACAAGATCCTTTGTTAATAATGGAATGGGATTTTCCTCCCTACAGGTTTTCAAAGACCATTTGCTCAGTTTTAGAAATGATTGCATACATTATAATCAAGGCTAGAACCAGATTGCTAACTTTGGCAGGTCAAGAATTTTCAGTTATCTATTTGCCATTGAAAAATGATTATTTCAATTGGGCAATGCAAAATTCTGATGATTTACAATATGCATTCTTAGGTTTTCCAGGTGTTTGTTCCATACACTATCCAGCTCACAAACTACTGCAAGCAAAATTGAGTTTCAGAGAAAAACCTAAATTTAGTGAAGAACCTTTACATGCTGTGACTCTCTTCACTGATGGCTCTGGTAAAAGCCACAAGTCCTTTGTGACTTGGTTTAATCAAAAGACTAATGTTTGGGAATCTGATATTCAAACAGTAGAGGGATCCCCTCAAATTGTTGAGCCTGCTGCAGTAGTTTGAGCTTTTCAGTTGTTTCCTCAGCCTTTTAATTTGGTCACAGATTCTGCTTATGTTGCTAATGTAGTCAGGAGAATAGAAGGTTCCATTTTAAAGGATGTTAGTAATGAAACTTTACATCGTTGGCTTTCATGTCTTTTTATAACTTTGCAATATAGAACTAATCCATATTTTGTTTCTCACATTAGGGCGCATTCTTCACTTCCTGGATTTTTAGTGGAAGGAAATGCAAGAGCGGACAAGCTGACAATGGTCATTTCTAACACATTGCCAAATAGTTTTGAACAAGCAAAATTGAGTCATGCCTTTTTCCACCAAAATGCACAAGCACTCATGCAAATGTTCCAAATCACTTAAAGTCAAGCTAAAGCTATCATTCATACTTGCCCTGACTGTCAATTGGTACAACCTCCTGTTTCTACAGGAGCAATCAACCCCCGAGGCTTACAAAGCCTACAGTTGTGGCAAACAGATGTTACTAAATAGCCTTCTTTTGGTAAATTTAAAAATATTCATGTTTCCATAGACACGTTCTCTGGTGCAGTTTTTGCTTCCCTTCACACAAGTGATACTGGCAGCCATGCCTGTCATCATTTCCTGCAAGCTTTTGCTTCATTGGGTATACCCCAAGAAGTAAAAACTGACAATGGCCCCGCATACATATCTCAAAAATTGGCCACATTTTTAAATGAATGGGGTGTTCGACACATTTTTGGTATTCCCCACTCTCCCACAAGCCAAGCAATCATTGAAAGAACACATCAAACCTTAAAACGCATATTAGATCAACAGAGAGGGGGAACGGAAATCACCCCACAGATGAGACTGAGTAAGGCTTTGTATGTTTTTAATTTTCTAAATAGTAAAAGTACAGAACCAGATCCACCAATCTTTAGACACTTTTCAAATAGCACACAGGCAAAACTGAAAGAACATCCTCCTCTTCTAATTAGAAACCCTGACTCTGGACAGATGGAAGGTCCGTTTCAATTAATAACGTGGGGCAAAGGGTATGCTTCTATTTCCACAGGTGCTGGAAGAATTAAGTGGGTTCCTGCCAAAAACATCAAACCGTATCGCACTTCAGAACCTGTTGTCGAGCCTAGAACTGAGGAAGCGAGTACGCAGACGTAGACCGAATGGAAGGATCCCAGGTCTCGCCTGACGCCTCTTGTGCCTGACGTTCATTGTGCATCGGTGGAACCCGTGAACTCTGATTTTGTGCCAATTTTTATTTATGAGTATACGAATTAAATGCTGAATGTTTGTTTAACAAAGCTAATTTTTGGCTGAAAATTTAGGTTCTTGTTTTGGTTTAGAAAGAATTCTGCCAAAACTTAGTTCTTGAAAGAGATGGGGCAGAATCAAATGGTATACTTGTTTTGCTTGATTTTAATTGTTTTTTGTCGTGCAGATTTGCCTGAGGATCAACCGAAGACGAATGTTTGGGTGACCTTAGCCAAGGCTGCCGGATCGGATACTATATGTCTGTCTAATTCGGAACCAGAAAAGCCTTTCTCAACCTGTTTGGTTGGTGTGCCAGTGAAAGAGTTTCCTTTGGTCAGAAAAGAATCCAATGGTAAACCAGGTGGAATTGACAATGGAAACAGTCCTTCCTTCAATTGGAACATTTGTTCCAAGAAACTTCTCAGGGCAGCAAATGTTTCAAACAGTTGGGATGTGTTTCTACAGACGGACCAATCTCCACGGCAATTGCCAAAAGGGTATTGGATCATTTGCGGAGACAGAGGTTGGCAAGGCATTCCAGCCCACCTTGAAGGTGGCCCTTGTAGCATTGGTATGCTTACCATAATTGCCCCCACTGCCAAAGCAGTGATGAAAAAGAAACAAAGGAAAACAAGAGCTGTTCCTCATTATGATGAGAACTGTCAGAGTGATTTTATGCCTTGGAATGCCGCCAGAAGGGTTTCAGCAGGTATATTTCTACCCCAATTGGCTTCAGCTGTGGCATTGAGACAATTAGATCGAGTTGGATGTTGGCTGAGCAAACAAGCTAATGCCACATCCTCCGCAATCAGTGATATGTTGACCAATGTTGATAGTATTAGACATGCTACTCTTCAAAACAGAGCAGCCATTGATTTTCTCTTACTGGCACAAGGACATGGTTGTGAGGAATTGGAAGGTTTGTGTTGTATGAATTTGTCTGATCATTCTGAATCCATTCACAAAAGCATTCAAAAATTAAAGGATCTGACAGCCCAAATTAAAGAAGATGGAGGTTCCTGGTTGGATGATTTGTATCAAAATTGCAGTTTTGCACCTTGGCTAAGGCAACTTTGCAAGATAGGTCTTTACATATTAGGTGTTCTAATACTGATATTGATAGTGGTACCTTGTATACTCTGTTGTGTTCGGCGAATGATGAACAAAACAGTCCGAGAAGTTTTTGTCATTCAAGCAGGAGAATTAGGAAGTAGAAGCACAGAGAGTGTACGAAATCTCACGAAAGCAGTAGATGAGGGTATTGACATGAACGAAGGTTTTGAATTAAGGCCTTGGAATCGACCAGAGTTTTTTGAACGATGCCTTGTGACTGTTGCCAAACATATCTCTTTCAGGGATTGGGTCTTCACAGCATTAAGTTGCTGTGCCGTAATATAGCAATGCTTCAGTTTAGTGAAAATAGGTCTTCAGCAGATAATAAGCAGAAATTTTGCAATAGAGCTATGAAACGCAAATAGCAAGCGACAAGAAAATGAAAGCTTCTGGGTCAAACAGAGAGGGGGAAATGTTGGAATCCATAAGGTTAGAGGATTTTTAAGAAATGGTTAAAAAGAAGTATGTAGGCCTTAGACTGGAGTTTTGTTAGCATAGCAGAAAAGTTTCCCATGCAAGCAGAAAAAGTTTTCCATGCAAGCAGAAAAGTTTCCCAAGCAGTAGACGTGACAAATAACAATAGGCTTCTGTAGAATTGGCTTTAGGATGGCAACAAGGTTATTTAATGTATATCTTTAGAAGGTTAGCATGAATAGAACTCTGTTCTTTGTCTCTTATCAACTAGTCTTTGTTTTAGCTACGATTACCTATGTTTTATAAGATTGGATAGAATGCTTGTCAATATGTGTTTTCTGTGTCTGATTGGCTGAATTCTAGTCTGAGATGATTTTATGTATTGCTGTATGAGCCCTGTTGAAGGAGACATTTTTTGGTGTGGATCAGTGAGCTGTCATGTCTCCATTTTGTATTTTGAGACTGATGTGCTGGAAATAAAAGCAAAAATCTCTTCACTGGTCTGGTTACCATGTTATCCATATTTGGATATTTTGCCGCGGCCTAGTGGGTTCCTTTTTTAAGGCATGGGTTCCTGACACCATTGGACTTATACCTGTCCCGTCCCCCGCATATTGCTGCCCCGTGTGAGGACGTAGAATAGAAGAAAAACAAAGAAAAATCGTGGAAGCACCAGCCGCGGAGACCCAAGTGTTAACAAGGAGGACACTGTATCATGTCTCCCGCCGAAACCAAGAAAATTGTAAGTAACTTATCTCGGGAGAGCGCTTGGGTGACGTTGGGAGGAAAAATAGAGAAAAAGAAAATTATTAAAAGAGCACAAAAATGGGAACGAATTTATCAGAAGTTGAATGGGATGTTTTTCATCAATTAGAGACAATGTTACAAGAAAAAGGTCACTCTGAAATTTCAAAAACTGAGCTTAAAAACTTACTTATCTGGGTTAAAGCGAATAGGCAAGATTTAAATCTGCAGTCTGCTTTTTCTTTTCATTTTTGGGATCAGATAAACTGGAGAATCTATAATCTAGTCTCTCTCAAAAAAGATGAAAGCTTAAGAGAACTTGTGCCGGTTTGTAGTGCGCTGTTGTAGTGCTTTTTTAAACAAAGTGATAAAAATAAGATCAACTTGGACTCAGAAAACAGAGCTTCTGGTTCTCTCTCACGAAATTCCAGTAAACCAGAGACTGTGTGTGTATCGGAGAATGTTACAAGTGTTGTTGCAAATGCTGAAAGTATTGCTTTGAACTCTGTTGAACAAAATCTTTCTTCTCTCTCTCTGGGAAAAAATGAGACTCTTTCGGACTTTTCTTCGCGTTGTTCTGTTAATGTAAAAATATGTGACTCTTGTAAGGGGGATGGAACAAAGTGTGTAAAAGATGGAAATGAAAAAGTGACTGTACTTCCTAAAATTGTTTGTGCAGGGACACTGAAACCTGAATTGGATTCTGTTGGGCCTGGGGTGGAGGCTGAGGTGGCTGCTTCCACTCGGGAAATTGTGGTTCCAGGGAACTCTTTTTCAGTTAAGCAAAACCATGGTTGTTCTGGTGTTTGTCAATCTATAGATACAGAGAAAGAAAAATTGGCTTTAAGGGTGGAGTCCTTTGAAAGGAAGAGATGGAAGAAACTCGCGACTGTGTTGTTGCTGAAATTCAAAAAGCTGGACTTGAAATCTCTGCAACGAAAATTCAACAAGTTTCACCTTAGAAGTACCTGGGATGGAAGATGACTGAGACGACAAGAACACCACAAAAAATTCAGATCCGAACCAGAGTCAACAACCTACAAGAGTTACAACAACTTCTAGGAGAAATCAACTGGGTCAGACCGATGTTGGGAATCACCAATGATGAACTGAGTCCGCTCTTCCATTTGCTGAGAGGAAGTTGCGACATCACTTCGCCAAGAACTTTAACCCCTGAAGCTCGTGCTGCTCTCGACAAAGTCACAGAAGCTCTTCAAAAAAGACAAGCTCATCGCTGCGTTCCTGAAAATCCTTTCTTTCTTGCAATCTTAGGAGAGAAGAAGCAGCTTTGTGGTCTCATTTTCCAGTGGGATTCCACAGAACAAGATCCTTTGTTAATAATGGAATGGGATTTTCCTCCCTACAGGTTTTCAAAGACCATTTGCTCAGTTTTAGAAATGATTGCATACATTATAATTAAGGCTAGAACCAGATTGTTAACTTTGGCAGGTCAAGAATTTTCAGTTATCTATTTGCCATTGAAAAATGATTATTTCAATTGGGCAATGCAAAATTCTGATGATTTACAATATGCATTCTTAGGTTTTCCAGGTGTTTGTTCCATACACTATCCAGCTCACAAACTACTGCAAGCAAAATTGAGTTTCAGAGAAAAACCTAAATTGAGTGAAGAACCTTTACATGCTGTGACTCTCTTCACTGATGGCTCTGGTAAAAGCCACAAGTCCTTTGTGACTTGGTTTAATCAAAAGACTAATGTTTGGGAATCTGATATTCAAACAGTAGAGGGATCCCCTCAAATTGTTGAGCCTGCTGCAGTAGTTTGAGCTTTTCAGTTGTTTCCTCAGCCTTTTAATTTGGTCACAGATTCTGCTTATGTTGCTAATGTAGTCAGGAGAATAGAAGGTTCCATTTTAAAGGATGTTAGTAATGAAACTTTACATCGTTGGCTTTCATGTCTTTTTATAACTTTGCAATATAGAACTAATCCATATTTTGTTTCTCACATTAGGGCGCATTCTTCACTTCCTGGATTTTTAGTGGAAGGAAATGCAAGAACGGACAAGCTGACAATGGTCATTTCTAACACATTGCCAAATAGTTTTGAACAAGCAAAATTGAGTCATGCCTTTTTCCACCAAAATGCACAAGCACTCATGCAAATGTTCCAAATCACTTAAAGTCAAGCTAAAGCTATCATTCATACTTGCCCTGACTGTCAATTGGTACAACCTCCTGTTTCTACAGGAGCAATCAACCCCCGAGGCTTACAAAGCCTACAGTTGTGGCAAACAGATGTTACTAAATAGCCTTCTTTTGGTAAATTTAAAAATATTCATGTTTCCATAGACACGTTCTCTGGTGCAGTTTTTGCTTCCCTTCACACAAGTGATACTGGCAGCCATGCCTGTCATCATTTCCTGCAAGCTTTTGCTTCATTGGGTATACCCCAAGAAGTAAAAACTGACAATGGCCCCGCATACATATCTCAAAAATTGGCCACATTTTTAAATGAATGGGGTGTTCGACGCATTTTTGGTATTCCCCACTCTCCCACAAGCCAAGCAATCATTGAAAGAACACATCAAACCTTAAAACGCATATTAGATCAACAGAGAGGGGGAACGGAAATCACCCCACAGATGAGACTGAGTAAGGCTTTGTATGTTTTTAATTTTCTAAATAGTAAAAGTACAGAACCAGATCCACCAATCTTTAGACACTTTTCAAATAGCACACAGGCAAAACTGAAAGAACATCCTCCTCTTCTAATTAGAAACCCTGACTCTGGACAGATGGAAGGTCCGTTTCAATTAATAACGTGGGGCAAAGGGTATGCTTCTATTTCCACAGGTGCTGGAAGAATTAAGTGGGTTCCTGCCAAAAACATCAAACCGTATCGCACTTCAGAACCTGTTGTCGAGCCTAGAACTGAGGAAGCGAGTACGCAGACGTAGACCGAATGGAAGGATCCTGGGTCTCGCCTGACGCCTCTTGTGCCTGACGTTCATTGTGCATCGGTGGAACCCGTGAACTCTGATTTTGTGCCAATTTTTATTTATGAGTATACGAATTAAATGCTGAATGTTTGTTTAACAAAGCTAATTTTTGGCTGAAAATTTAGGTTCTTGTTTTGGTTTAGAAAGAATTCTGCCAAAACTTAGTTCTTGAAAGAGATGGGGCAGAATCAAATGGTATACTTGTTTTGCTTGATTTTAATTGTTTTTTGTCGTGCAGATTTGCCTGAGGATCAACCGAA
The DNA here is from genome assembly GCF_028018845.1 of Melospiza georgiana. Classification (NCBI taxonomy): domain Eukaryota; kingdom Metazoa; phylum Chordata; class Aves; order Passeriformes; family Passerellidae; genus Melospiza; species Melospiza georgiana. The sequence continues at coordinate 31,254,709 of NC_080464.1, read as the reverse complement.
GACGAATGTTTGGGTGACCTTAGCCAAGGCTGCCGGATCGGATACTATATGTCTGTCTAATTCGGAACCAGAAAAGCCTTTCTCAACCTGTTTGGTTGGTGTGCCAGTGAAAGAGTTTCCTTTGGTCAGAAAAGAATCCAATGGTAAACCAGGTGGAATTGACAATGGAAACAGTCCTTCCTTCAATTGGAACATTTGTTCCAAGAAACTTCTCAGGGCAGCAAATGTTTCAAACAGTTGGGATGTGTTTCTACAGACGGACCAATCTCCACGGCAATTGCCAAAAGGGTATTGGATCATTTGCGGAGACAGAGGTTGGCAAGGCATTCCAGCCCACCTTGAAGGTGGCCCTTGCAGCATTGGTATGCTTACCATAATTGCCCCCACTGCCAAAGCAGTGATGAAAAAGAAACAAAGGAAAACAAGAGCTGTTCCTCATTATGATGAGAACTGTCAGAGTGATTTTATGCCTTGGAATGCCGCCAGAAGGGTTTCAGCAGGTATATTTCTACCCCAATTGGCTTCAGCTGTGGCATTGAGACAATTAGATCGAGTTGGATGTTGGCTGAGCAAACAAGCTAATGCCACATCCTCCGCAATCAGTGATATGTTGACCAATGTTGATAGTATTAGACATGCTACTCTTCAAAACAGAGCAGCCATTGATTTTCTCTTACTGGCACAAGGACATGGTTGTGAGGAATTGGAAGGTTTGTGTTGTATGAATTTGTCTGATCATTCTGAATCCATTCACAAAAGCATTCAAAAATTAAAGGATCTGACAGCCCAAATTAAAGAAGATGGAGGTTCCTGGTTGGATGATTTGTATCAAAATTGCAGTTTTGCACCTTGGCTAAGGCAACTTTGCAAGATAGGTCTTTACATATTAGGTGTTCTAATACTGATATTGATAGTGGTACCTTGTATACTCTGTTGTGTTCGGCGAATGATGAACAAAACAGTCCGAGAAGTTTTTGTCATTCAAGCAGGAGAATTAGGAAGTAGAAGCACAGAGAGTGTACGAAATCTCACGAAAGCAGTAGATGAGGGTATTGACATGAACGAAGGTTTTGAATTAAGGCCTTGGAATCGACCAGAGTTTTTTGAACGATGCCTTGTGACTGTTGCCAAACATATCTCTTTCAGGGATTGGGTCTTCACAGCATTAAGTTGCTGTGCCGTAATATAGCAATGCTTCAGTTTAGTGAAAATAGGTCTTCAGCAGATAATAAGCAGAAATTTTGCAATAGAGCTATGAAACGCAAATAGCAAGCGACAAGAAAATGAAAGCTTCTGGGTCAAACAGAGAGGGGGAAATGTTGGAATCCATAAGGTTAGAGGATTTTTAAGAAATGGTTAAAAAGAAGTATGTAGGCCTTAGACTGGAGTTTTGTTAGCATAGCAGAAAAGTTTCCCATGCAAGCAGAAAAAGTTTTCCATGCAAGCAGAAAAGTTTCCCAAGCAGTAGACGTGACAAATAACAATAGGCTTCTGTAGAATTGGCTTTAGGATGGCAACAAGGTTATTTAATGTATATCTTTAGAAGGTTAGCATGAATAGAACTCTGTTCTTTGTCTCTTATCAACTAGTCTTTGTTTTAGCTACGATTACCTATGTTTTATAAGATTGGATAGAATGCTTGTCAATATGTGTTTTCTGTGTCTGATTGGCTGAATTCTAGTCTGAGATGATTTTATGTATTGCTGTATGAGCCCTGTTGAAGGAGACATTTTTTGGTGTGGATCAGTGAGCTGTCATGTCTCCATTTTGTATTTTGAGACTGATGTGCTGGAAATAAAAGCAAAAATCTCTTCACTGGTCTGGTTACCATGTTATCCATATTTGGATATTTTGCCGCGGCCTAGTGGGTTCCTTTTTTAAGGCGTGGGTTCCTGACACCATTGGACTTATACCTGTCCCGTCCCCCGCATATTGCTGCCCCGTGTGAGGACGTAGAATAGAAGAAAAACAAAGAAAAATCGTGGAAGCACCAGCCGCGGAGATCCAAGTGTTAACAAGGAGGACACTGTATCATCTCTCCCGCCGAAGCCAAGAAAATTGTAAGTAACTTATCTCGGGAGAGCGCTTGGGTGACGTTGGGAGGAAAAATAGAGAAAAAGAAAATTATTAAAAGAGCACAAAAATGGGAACGAATTTATCAGAAGTTGAATGGGATGTTTTTCATCAATTAGAGACAATGTTACAAGAAAAAGGTCACTCTGAAATTTCAAAAACTGAGCTTAAAAACTTACTTATCTGGGTTAAAGCGAATACGCAAGATTTAAATCTGCAGTCTGCTTTTACTTTTCATTTTTGGGATCAGATAAACTGGAGAATCTATAATCTAGTCTCTCTCAAAAAAGATGAAAGCTTAAGAGAACTTATGCTGGTTTGTAGAGCGCTGTTGGAGCGCTGTTTTAAGAAAACGGATAATAATAAGATCAACTTGGACTCAGAAAACAAAGCTTCTGGTTCTGTCTCATTAAATTCCAGTAAACCGGAGACTGTGTGTGTATCGGAGAATGTTACAAGTGTTGTTGAAAATGCTGAAAGTATTGCTTTGAACTCTGTTGAACAAAATCATTCTTCTCTCTCTCTGGGAAAAAATGAGACTCTTTTGGACATTTCTTCACGTTGTTCTGTTAATGTAAAAATATGTGACTCTTGTAAGGGGGATGGAACAAAGTGTGTAAAAGATGGAAATGAAAAAGTGACTGTACTTCCTAAAATTGTTTGTGCAGGGACACTGAAACCTGAATTGGATTCTGTTGGGCCTGGGGTGGAGGCTGAGGTGGCTGCTTCCACTCGGGAAATTGTGGTTCCGGGGAACTCTTTTTCAGTTAAGCAAAACCATGGTTGTTCTGGTGTTTGTCAATCTATAGATACAGAGAAAGAAAAATTGGCTTTAAGGGTGGAGTCCTTTGAAAGGAAGAGATGGAAAAAACTCGCGACTGTGTTGTTGCTGAAATTCAAAAAGCTGGACTTGAAATCTCTGCAAAGAAAATTCAACAAGTTTCACCTTAGAAGTACCTGGGATGGAAGATGATGGAAGACGAAAATAATACCACAAAAAATTCAGATCCGAACCAGAGTCAACAACCTACAAGAGTTACAACAACTTCTAGGAGAAATCAACTGGGTCAGACCGATGTTGGGAATCACCAATGATGAACTGAGTCCGCTCTTCCATTTGCTGAGAGGAAGTTGCGACATCACTTCGCCAAGAACTTTAACCCCTGAAGCTCGTGCTGCTCTCGACAAAGTCACAGAAGCTCTTCAAAAAAGACAAGCTCATCGCTGCGTTCCTGAAAATCCTTTCTTTCTTGCAATCTTAGGAGAGAAGATGCAGCTTTGTGGTCTCATTTTCCAGTGGGATGCCACAGAACAAGATCCTTTGTTAATAATGGAATGGGTTTTTCCTCCCTACAGGTTTTCAAAGACCATTTGTGTCACAAAGACAAACACCAGAACAACCATGTATTTGCTTAACTGAAAAAGAGTTCCCCGGAACCACAATATCCCGAGTGGAAGCAGCCACCTCAGCCTCCACCCCAGGCCCAACAGAATCCAATTCAAGTTTCAGTGTCCCTGCACGAACAATTTTAAGAAGTACAGTCACTTTTTCATTTCCATCTTTTACACACTTTGTTCCATCCTCTTACAAGAATCACATATTTTTACATTAACAGAACAACGCGAAGAAAAGTCCAAAAGAGTCTCATTTTTTCCTAGAGAGAGAGAAGAATGATTTTGTTCAACAGAGTTCAAAGCAATACTTTCAGCATTTGCAACAACACTTGTAACATTCTCCGATACACACACAGTCTCCGGTTTACTGGAATTTAATGAGACAGAACCAGAAGCTTTGTTTTCTGAGTCCAAGTTGATCTTATTATTATCCGTTTGTTTAAAACAGCGCTCCAACAGCGCTCTACAAACCGGCATAAGTTCTCTTAAGCTTTCATCTTTTTTGAGAGAGACTAGATTATAGATTCTCCAGTTTATCTGATCCCAAAAATGAAAAGTAAAAGCAGACTGCAGATTTAAATCTTGCGTATTCGCTTTAACCCAGATAAGTAAGTTTTTAAGCTCAGTTTTTGAAATTTCAGAGTGACCTTTTTCTTGTAACATTGTCTCTAATTGATGGAAAACATCCCATTCAACTTTTGATAAATTCGTTCCCATTTTTGTGTTCTTTTAATAATTTTCTTTTTCTCTATTTTGCCTCCCAAAGTCACCCAAGCGCTCTCCCGAGATAAGTTACTTACGATTTTCTTGGTTTCGGCGGGAGAGATGATACAGTGTCCTCCTTGTTAACACTTGGGTCTCCGCAGCTGTTACTTCCACGATTTTTCTTTGTTTTTCTTCTATTCTACGTCCCCACACGAGGCACCAATATGCGAGGGACGGGACAGGTATAAGTCCAATAGTGTCAGGAACCCACGCCTTAAAAAAGGAACCCACTAGGTCGCGGCAAAATATCCAAATATGGATAACATGGTAACCAGACCAGTGAAGAGATTTTTGCTTTTATTTCCAGCACATCAGTCTCAAAATACAAAATGGAGACATGACAGCTCACTGATCCACACCAAAAAATGTCTCCTTCAACAGGGCTCATACAGCAATACATAAAATCATCTCAGACTAGAATTCAGCCAATCAGACACAGAAAACACATATTGACAAGCATTCTATCCAATCTTATAAAACATAGGTAATCGTAGCTAAAACAAAGACTAGTTGATAAGAGACAAAGAACAGAGTTCTATTCATGCTAACCTTCTAAAGATATACATTAAATAACCTTGTTGCCATCCTAAAGCCAATTCTACAGAAGCCTATTGTTATTTGTCACGTCTACTGCTTGGGAAACTTTTCTGCTTGCATGGAAAACTTTTTCTGCTTGCATGGGAAACTTTTCTGCAATGCTAACAAAACTCCAGTCTAAGGCCTACATACTTCTTTTTAACCATTTCTTAAAAATCCTCTAACCTTATGGATTCCAACATTTCCCCCTCTCTGTTTGACCCAGAAGCTTTCATTTTCTTGTCGCTTGCTATTTGCGTTTCATAGCTCTATTGCAAAATTTCTGCTTATTATCTGCTGAAGACCTATTTTCACTAAACTGAAGCATTGCTATATTACGGCACAGCAACTTAATGCTGTGAAGACCCAATCCCTGAAAGAGAGATATGAATCACGTTTGGCAACAGTCACAAGGCATCGTTCAAAAAACTCTGGTCGATTCCAAGGCCTTAATTCAAAATCTTCGTTCATGTCAATACCCTCATCTACTGCTTTCGTGAGATTTCGTACACTCTCTGTGCTTCTACTTCCTAATTCTCCTGCTTGAATGACAAAAACTTCTCGGACTGTTTTGTTCATCATTCGCCGAACACAACAGAGTATACAAGGTGCCACTATCAATATCAGTATTAGAACACCTAATATGTAAAGACCTATCTTGCAAAGTTGCCTTAGCCAAGGTGCAAAACTGCAATTTTGAAACAAATCATCCAACCAGGAACCTCCATCTTCTTTAATTTGGGCTGTCAGATCCTTTAATTTTTGAATGCTTTTGTGAATGGATTCAGAACAATCAGACAAATTCATACAACACAATCCTTCAAATTCCTCACAACCATGTCCTTGTGCCAGTAAGAGAAAATCAATGGCTGCTCTGTTTTGAAGAGTAGCATGTCTAATACTATCAACATCGGTCAACATATCACTGATTGCGGAGGAAGTGGCATTAGCTTGTTTGCTCAGCCAACATCCAACTCGATCTAATTGTCTCAATGCCACAGCTGAAGCCAATTGGGGTAGAAATATACCTGCTGAAACCCTTCTGGCGGCATTCCAAGGCATAAAATCACTCTGACAGTTCTCATCATAATGAGGAACAGCTCTTGTTTTCCTTTGTTTCTTTTTCATCACTGCTTTGGCAGTGGGGGCAATTATGGTAAGCATACCAATGCTACAAGGGCCACCTTCAAGGTGGGCTGGAATGCCTTGCCAACCTCTGTCTCCGCAAATGATCCAATACCCTTTTGGCAATTGCCGTGGAGATTGGTCCGTCTCCAGAAACACATCCCAACTGTTTGAAACATTTGCTGCCCTGAGAAGTTTTTTCGAACAAATGTTCCAATTGAAGGAAGGACTGTTTCCATTGTCAATTCCACCTGGTTTACCATTGGATTCTTTTCTGACCAAAGGAAACTCTTTCACTGGCACACCAACCAAACAGGTTGAGAAAGGCTTTTCTGGTTCCGAATTAGACAGGCATATAGTATCCGATCCGGCAGCCTTGGCTAAAGTCACCCAAACATTCGTTTTCGGTTGATCCACAGGCAAATCTGCACGACAAAAAACAATTAACATCAAGCAAAACAAGTATACCATTTGATTCTGCCCCATCTCTTTCAAGAACTAAGTTTTGGCAGAATTCTTTCTAAACCAAAACAAGAACCTAAATTTTCAGCCAAAAATTAGCTTTGTTAAACAAACATTCAGCATTCAATTCGTATACTCATAAATAACATTGGCACAAAATCAGAGTTCATGGGTTCCACCGATGCACAAAGAACGTCAGGCACAAGAGGCGTCAGGCGAGACCCGGGATCCTTCCATTCGGTCCACGTCTGCGTACTCGCTTCCTCAGTTCTAGGCTCGACAACAGGTTCTGAAGTGCGATACGGTTTGACGTTTTTGGCAGGAACCCACTTAATTCTTCCAGCACCTGTGGAAATAGAAGCATACCCTTTGCCCCACGTTATTAATTGAAACGGGCCTTCCATCTGTCCAGAGTCAGGGTTTCTAATTAGAAGAGGAGGATGTTCTTTCAGTTTTGCCTGTGTGCTATTTGAAAAGTGTCTAAAGATTGGTGGATCTGGTTCTGTACTTGAACTATTTAGAAAATTAAAAACATACAAAGCCTTACTCAGTCTCATCTGTGGGGTGATTTCCTTTCCCCCTCTCTGTTGATCTAGTATGCGTTTTAAGGTTTGATGTGTTCTTTCAATGATTGCTTGGCTTGTGGGAGAGTGGGGAATACCAAAAATGTGTCAAACACCCCATTCATTTAAAAATGTGGCCAATTTTTGAGATATGTATGCGGGACCATTGTCAGTTTTTACTTCTTGGGGTATACCCAATGAAGCAAAAGCTTGCAGGAAATGATGACAGGCATGGCTGCCAGTTTCACCTGTGTGAAGGGAAGCAAAAACTGCACCAGAGAACGTGTCTATGGAAACATGAATATTTTTAAATTTACCAAAAGAAGGCTATTTAGTAACATCTGTTTGCCACAACTGTAGGCTTTGTAAGCCTCGGGGGTTGATTGCTCCTGTAGAAACAGGAGGTTGTACCAATTGACAGTCAGGGCAAGTATGAATGATAGCTTTAGCTTGACTTTAAGTGATTTGGAACATTTGCATGAGTGCTTGTGCATTTTGGTGGAAAAAGGCATGACTCAATTTTGCTTGTTCAAAACTATTTGGCAATGTGTTAGAAATGACCATTGTCAGCTTGTCCGCTCTTGCATTTCCTTCCACTAAAAATCCAGGAAGTGAAGAATGCGCCCTAATGTGAGAAACAAAATATGGATTAGTTCTATATTGCAAAGTTATAAAAAGACATGGAAGCCAATGATGTAAAGTTTCATTACTAACATCCTTTAAAATGGAACCTTCTATTCTCCTGACTACATTAGCAACATAAGCAGAATCTGTGACCAAATTAAAAGGCTGAGGAAACAGCTGAAAAGCTCAAACTACTGCAGCAAGCTCAACAATTTGAGGGGATCCCTCTACTGTTTGAATATCAGATTCCCAAACATTAGTCTTTTGATTAAACCAAGTCACAACGGACTTGTGGCTTTTACCAGAGCCATCGGTGAAGAGTGTCACAGCATGTAAAGGTTCTTCACTCAATTTAGGTTTTTCTCTGAAACTCAATTTTGCTTGCAGTAGTTTGTGAGCTGGATAGTGTATGGAACAAACACCTGGAAAACCTAAGAATGCATATTGTAAATCATCAGAATTTTGCATTGCCCAATTGAAATAATCATTTTTCAATGGCAAATAGATAACTGAACATTCTTGACCTGCCAAAGTTAACAATCTGGTTCTAGCCTTAATTATAATGTATGCAATCATTTCTAAAACTGAGCAAATGGTCTTTGAAAACCTGTAGGGAGGAAAAACCCATTCCATTATTAACAAAGGATCTTGTTCTGTGGCATCCCACTGGAAAATGAGACCACAAAGCTGCATCTTCTCTCCTAAGATTGCAAGAAAGAAAGGATTTTCAGGAACGCAGCGATGAGCTTGTCTTTTTTGAAGAGCTTCTGTGACTTTGTCGAGAGCAGCATGAGCTTCAGGGGTTAAAGTTCTTGGCGAAGTGATGTCGCAACTTCCTCTCAGCAAATGGAAGAGCGGACTCAGTTCATCATTGGTGATTCCCAACATCGGTCTGACCCAGTTGATTTCTCCTAGAAGTTGTTGTAACTCTTGTAGGTTGTTGACTCTGGTTCGGATCTGAATTTTTTGTGGTGTTCTTGTCGTCTCAGTCATCTTCCATCCCAGGTACTTCTAAGGTGAAACTTGTTGAATTTTCATTGCAGAGATTTCAAGTCCAGCTTTTTGAATTTCAGCAACAACACAGTCGCGAGTTTCTTCCATCTCTTCCTTTCAAAGGACTCCACCCTTAAAGCCAATTTTTCTTTCTCTGTATCTATAGATTGACAAACACCAGAACAACCATGGTTTTGCTTAACTGAAAAAGAGTTCCCTGGAACCACAATTTCCCGAGTGGAAGCAGCCACCTCAGCCTCCACCCCAGGCCCAACAGAATCCAATTCAGGTTTCAGTGTCCCTGCACAAACAATTTTAGGAAGTACAGTCACTTTTTCATTTCCATCTTTTACACACTTTGTTCCATCCCCCTTACAAGAGTCACATATTTTTACATTAACAGAACAACGCGAAGAAAAGTCCGAAAGAGTCTCATTTTTTCCCAGAGAGAGAGAAGAAAGATTTTGTTCAACAGAGTTCAAAGCAATACCTTCAGCATTTGCAACAACACTTGTAACATTCTCCGATACACACACAGTCTCCGGTTTACTGGAATTTAATGAGACAGAACCAGAAGCTTTGTTTTCTGAGTCCAAGTTGATCTTATTATTATCCGTTTGTTTAAAACAGCGCTCCAACAGCGCACTACAAACCGGCACAAGTTCTCTTAAGCTTTCATCTTTTTTGAGAGAGACTAGATTATAGATTCTCCAGTTTATCTGATCCCAAAAATGAAAAGTAAAAGCAGACTGCAGATTTAAATCTTGCGTATTCACTTTAACCCAGATAAGTAAGTTTTTAAGCTCAGTTTTTGAAATTTCAGAGTGACCTTTTTCTTGTAACATTGTCTCTAATTGATGAAAAACATCCCATTCAACTTCTGATAAATTCGTTCCCATTTTTGTGTTCTTTTAATAATTTTCTTTTTCGCTATTTTGCCTCCCAACGTCACCCAAGCGCTCTCCCGAGATAAGTTACTTACAATTTTCTTGGCTTCGGCGGGAGAGATGATACAGTGTCCTCCTTGTTAACACTTGGGTCTCCGCAGCTGTTACTTCCACGATTTTTCTCTGTTTTTCTTCTATTCTACGTCCCCACACGAGGCACCAATATGCGGGGGACGGGACAGGTATAAGTCCAATGGTGTCAGGAGCCCACGCCTTAAAAAAGGAACCCACTAGGTCGCGGCAAAATATCCAAATATGGATAACATGGTAACCAGACCAGTGAAGAGATTTTTGCTTTTATTTCCAGCACATCAGTCTCAAAATACAAAATGGAGACATGACAGCTCACTGATCCACACGAAAAAATGTCTCCTTCAACAGGGCTCATACAGCAATACATAAAATCATCTCAGACTAGAATTCAGCCAATCAGACACAGAAAACACATATTGACAAGCATTCTATCCCGTCTTATAAAACATAGGTAATCGTAACTAAAACAAAGACTAGTTGATAAGAGACAATGAACAGAGTTCTATTCATGCTAACTTTCTAAAGATATACATTAAATAACCTTGTTGCCATTTGTCACGTCTACTGCTTTGGAAAATTTCTGCTTGCACGGAAAACTTTTCTGCTTGCATGGGAAACTTTTCTGCAATGCTCACAAAACTCCAGTCTAAGGCCTACATACTTCTTTTTAACCATTTCTTAAAAATCCTCTAACCTTATGGATTCCAACATCAGGCCTTTATCAGTTCCATAGCTTTAAGCCATAACAAACACAATTCAACCAACCACCATGCACCACGCTGTGAACACACGACGGTTCTAGAACTTGTTGATTTACCTCTAATTCAGCTGCCTCACCTCCCACAGTCCTTTTCTACTTAGCCAAAGTAATGGGCCTCAGCCCAAGGCCTTCCTTTTGTAAGCTTCTAGCTATATGCAGCAGCAAACCACTACTTTCTTCTGTGCCAAGACTTTAGGTAGACCATTTGCATCTGCCCTTCCAGTGAAACCTAATGGGGAGAGAAAAGCCTCTCAGAGATGTTCAGTCATTCCATTTTCTAGACAGGCAAAATCCAAAGAAAAGCAAGCTATGGGATTGTGTACTTGCTCTTACAAAACACCTGCTGCCCTCTGACAATCAACTAGCAGAAAACCAGCCAAACTGAGACTTGAGGAAAACAACCCTTGCAAGGGAATAATGATGTGATCAATCAAGACAACACTTTTCCAGGCTACCGAGATATTGGAAATGTCAGCAAAGACTTGAGAGCAAAGGCTGAACAAATGGGGAAAGGGTAAAAGAATCCCAAGAAAAACGTGACCAAAGGTTAAAACAATTCCAAGGAAAACATAGGCAAGTAACCTGTTGAAGCCTTCAGGAAATCAGTGGCCGCTGATTTACATAGGCCATTCAAGTTAATTGATCCCTGCACCTTCCACTCCTTTTTCATAGGGTGAATTGAGACCATGGAATCACAATTGCTTGGATTCTGTTCTTAACTTTAGGAGAGAAGTACAGCAGCTGAAGTACCTCTTACTGATGTGATACCCAGCAAACACAGAGTTGACACATTTCATTCTTGGCCAATCACAACAAGCAAGACTAAGAGGATAAGGCTGGCTTATTTTAATGACATTTTTCTTGTTTGACAGCCTGCTCTGATTGCAGTGAAACTTTTTCATTAGCTTCTCTCTAAAAGGAGAAAGTCCAGTTCACTGTCCTGCCCTACTGCTGCAAGTAGACCATTTGGTTTATCGAGCCAAAAAATTGAATTGCAAGGTACGGAGCTAAGAGCCGCTCCAGGGCATCTTTGGGCAGAAGCCGCGCTAAGGAGAGCACTGTGAGCGGCACAATCGTCTTTGCGCGAAGAAGCCGCTTCTTCGGCTCTGGGAGCCAGAGAGAGCGGCAGCTTCGGGAAGGTGAAGAAGCAAGCTGTACAACACTAGGACTGTGTGCGCAGCTTGCCAACTGATAGAAAGCAGTACTTTTGCACTCCTGACTTTTCCAATCACATTAACATTCGATTGGAAGCTGTTTTGGAGAACTTTTCTTTTCTTCCTGCCAAACACTTGGCAGACATCTCTGCAACTTCTAGAACACGATGGGAGATGTTTTCTGTGGTGGCACAGTTTTTCCTAGCCAGACATAGTGGAAAATCTATTTGCTAAGATGTAGACTACAAAAGACGCTAACGACGAAGGTAGGATGCTCTCCGGAGCTAAGAGCCGCTCCCAGGCGTCCTTGGGCAGAAGCCGCGCTAAGGAGAGCACTGTGAGCGGCACAATCGTCTTTGCGCGAAGAAGCCGCTTCTTCGGCTCCGGGAGCCGGAGAGAGCGGCAACTTCGGGAAGGTGAAGAAGCAAGCTGTACAACACTGGGATTGTGTGCGCAGCTTGCCAACTGATAGAAAACAGTACTTTTGCACTCTCCTGACTTTTCCAATCACATGAACATTCGATTGGAAGCTGTTTTGGACAACTTTTCTTTTCTTCCTGCCAAACACTTGGCAGACATCGTTGCAACGTCTAAAACACGATGGAAGATGTTTTCTGTGCTGGCACAGTTTCTCCTTACCAGATGTAGTGGAAAATCTTTTTGCTGAGATGAAGATGAGAAGAGACGCTAAAGACCAAGGTAGGATGCTCTCCGGAGCTAAGAGCCGCTCCCGGGTGTCTTTGGGCAGAACCCGCGCTAAGGAGAGCACTGTGAGCGGCACAATCGTCTTTGCGCGAAGAAGCCGCTTCTTCGGCTCCGGGAGCTGGGGAGAGCGGCAGCTTCGGGAAGGTGAAGAAGCAAGCTGTACAACACTGGGATTGCGTGCGCAGCTTGCCAACTGATAGAAAACAGTACTTTTGCCCTCTCCTGACTTTTCCAATCACATGAACATTCGATTGGAAGCTGTTTTGGAACACTTTTCTTTTCTTCCTGCCAAACACTTGGCAGACATCTCTGCAACTTCTAGAACACGATGGGAGATGTTTTCTGTGCTGGCACAGTTTCTCCTAGCCAGACATAGTGGAAAAGTGTTTTGCTAAGATGTAGACTACAAAAGACGCTAAAGACGAAGGTAGGATGCTCTCCGGAGCTAAGAGCCGCTCCCGGGTGTCTTTGGGCAGAAGCCGCGCTAAGGAGAGCACTGTGAGCGGCACAATCGTCTTTGCGCGAAGAAGCCGCTTCTTCGGCTCCGGGAGCTGGGGAGAGCGGCAGCTTTGGGAAGGTGTAGAAGCAAGCTGTACAACACTGGGATTGTGTGCGCAGCTGGTCAACTGATAGAAAAAAGTACCTTTGCACTCTCCTGACTTTTCCAATCACATGAACATTCGATTGGAAGCTGTTTTGGACAACTTTTCTTTTCTTCCGGCCAAACACTTGGCAGACATCTTTGCAACGTCTAAAACACAATGGAAGATGTTTTCTGTGCTGGCACAGTTTCTCCTTGCCAGATGTAGTGGAAAATCTTTTTGCTGAGATGAAGATGAGAAGAGACGCTAAAGACCAAGGTAGGATGCTCTCCGGAGCTAAGAGCCGCTCCCGGGTGTCTTTGGGCAGATGCCGCGCTAAGGAGAGCACTGTGAGCGGCACAATCGTCTTTGCGCGAAGAAGCCGCTTCTTCGGCTCCGGGAGCCGGGGAGAGCGGCAGCTTCGGGAAGGTGAAGAAGTAAGCTGTACAACACTGGGATTGTGTGTGCACCTTGCCAACTGATACAAAACAGTACTTTTTCACTCTCCTGACTTTTCCAATCACATGAACATTCGATTGGAAGCTGTTTTGGACAACTTTTCTTTTCTTCCTGCCAAACACTTGGCAGACATCTCTGCAACTTCTTGAACACGATGGGAGATGTTTTCTGTGCTGGCACAGTTTTTCCTAGCCAGACATAGTGGAAAAGTGTTTTGCTAAGATGTAGACTACAAAAGACGCTAACGACGAAGGTAGGATGCTCTCCGGAGCTAAGAGCCGCTCCCGGGCGTCTTTGGGCAGAAGCCGCGCTAAGGAGAGCACTGTGAGCGGCACAATCGTCTTTGCGCGAAGAAGCCGCTTCTTCGGCTCCGGGAGCTGGGGAGAGCGGCAGCTTCGGGAAGGTGAAGAAGCAAGCTGTACAACACTGGGATTGTGTGCGCACCTTGCCAACTGATAGAAAACAGTACTTTTGCACTCTCCTGACTTTTCCAATCATATGAACATTCGATTGGAAGCTGTTTTGGACAACTTTTCTTTTCTTCCTGCCAAACACTTGGCAGACATCTTTGCAACGTCTAAAACACGATGGAAGTTGTTTTCTGTGCTGGCACAGTTTCTCCTTACCAGATGTAGTGGAAAATCTTTTTGCTGAGATGAAGATGAGAAGAGACGCTAAAAACCAAGGTAGGATGCTCTCCGGAGCTAAGAGTCGCTCCCGGGCGTCTTTGGGCAGAAGCCGCGCTAAGGAGAGCACTGTGAGCGGCACAATCGTCTTTGCGCGAAGAAGCCGCTTCTTCGGCTCCGGGAGCCGGAGAGAGCGGCAGCTTCGGGAAGGTAAGAAGCAAGCTGTACAACACTAGGATTTTGTGCGCGGCTGGTCAACTGATAGAAAACAGTACCTTTGCACTCTCCTGACTTTTCCAATGACATGAACATTCGATTGGAAGCTGTTTTGGACAACTTTTCTTTTCTTCCTGCCAAACACTTGGCAGGCATCCGTGCAACTTCTAGAACACGATGGGAGATGTTTTCTGTGCTGGCACAGTTTTTCCTTGCCAGACATAGTGGAAAATCTATTTGCTAAGATGTAGACTACAAAAGACGCTAAAGACGAAGGTAGGATGCTCTCCGGAGCTAAGAGACGATCCTGGGTGTCTTTGGGCAGAAGCCACGCTAAGGAGAGCACTGTGAGCGGCACAATCGTCTTTGCGCGAAGAAGCCGCTTCTTCGGCTCCGGGAGCCGGGGAGAGCGGCAGCTTCGCGAAGGTGAAGAAGCAAGCTGTACAACACTGGGATTGTGTGTGCAGCTTGCCAACTGATAGAAAACAGTACTTTTGCACTCTCCTGACTTTTCCAATCACATGAACATTCGATTGGAAGCTGTTTTGGACAACTTTTCTTTTCTTCCTGCCAAACACTTGGCAGACATCTCTGCAACTTCTAGAACACGATGGGAGATGTTTTCTGTGCTGGCACAGTTTCTCCTAGCCAGACATACTGGGAAAGCGTTTTGCTGAGATGTAGATGAGAAGAGACGCTAAAGACGAAGGTAGGATGGTCTCCGGATCTAAGAGCCGCTCTCGGGCGTCTTTGGGCAGAAGCCGCGCTAAGGAGAGCACTGTGAGCGGCACAATCGTCTTTGCGCGAAGAAGCCGCTTCTTCGGCTCCGGGAGCCGGGGAGAGCGGCAGCTTCGGGAAGGTGAAGAAGCAAGCTGTACAACACTGGGATTGTGTGCGCACCTTGCCAACTGATACAAAAAAGTGCTTTTGCGCTCTCCTGATTTTTCCAATCACATGAACATTCGATTGGAAGCTGTTTTGGACAACTTTTCTTTTCTTCCTGCCAAACACTTGGCAGACATCTCTGCAACTTCTAGAACACGATGGGAGATGTTTTCTGTGCTGGCACAGTTTTTCCTAGCCAGACATAGTGGAAAATCTATTTGCTAAGATGTAGACTACAAAAGACGCTAAAGACGAAGGTAGGATGCTCTCCGGAGCTAAGAGCCGCTCCCGGGCGTCTTTGGGCAGAAGCCGCGCTAAGGAGAGCACTGTGAGCGGCACAATCGTCTTTGCGCGAAGAAGCCGCTTCTTCGGCTCCGGGAGCTGGGGAGAGCGACAGCTTCGGGAAGGTGAAGAAGCAAGCTGTACAACACTGGGATTGTGTGCGCAGCTTGCCAACTGATAGAAAACAGTACTTTTGCACTCTCCTGACTTTTCCAATGACATGAACATTCGATTGGAAGCTGTTTTGGACAACTTTTCTTTTCTTCCTGCCAAACACTTGGCAGACATCTTTGCAACGTCTAAAATACGATGGAAGAAGTTTTCTGTGCTGGCACAGTTTCTCCTTACCAGACATAGTGGAAAATCTATTTGCTAAGATGTAGACTACAAAAGACGCTAAAGACGAAGGTAGGATGCTCTCCGGAGCTAAGAGCCGCTCCCGGGCGTCTTTGGGCAGAAGCCGCGCTAAGGAGAGCACTGTGAGCGGCACAATCGTCTTTGCGCGAAGAAGCCGCTTCTTCGGCTCCGGGAGCCGGAGAGAGCGGCAGCTTCGGGAAGGTGAAGAAGCAAGCTGTACAACACTGGGATTGTGTGCACAGCTTGCCAACTGATAGAAAACAGTACTTTTGCTCTCTCCTGACTTTTCCAATCACATGAACATTCGATTGGAAGTTGTTTTGGACAACTTTTCTTTTCTTCCTGCCAAACACTTGGCAGACATCTCTGCAACTTCTAGAACACGATGGGAGATGTTTTCTGTGCTGGCACAGTTTCTCCTAGCCAAACATAGTGGAAAATCTATTTGCTAAGATGTAGACTACAAAAGACGCTAAAGACGAAGGTAGGATGCTCTCCGGAGCTAAGAGCCGCTCCCGGGCGTCTTTGGGCAGAAGCCGCGCTAAGGAGAGCACTGTGAGCGGCACAATCGTCTTTGCGCGAAGAAGCCACTTCTTCGGCTCCGGGAGCAGGGGAGAGCGACAGCTTCGGGAAGGTGAAGAAGCAAGCTGTACAACACTGGGATTGTGTGCGCACCTTGCCAACTGATAGAAAACAATACTTTTTCACTCTCCTGACTTTTCCAATCACATGAACATTCGATTGGAAGCTGTTTTGGACAACTCTTCTTTTCTTCCTGCCAAACACTTGGCAGACATCTTTGCAACGTCTAAAACACGATGGAAGATGTTTTCTGTGCTGGCACAGTTTCTCCTTACCAGATGTAGTGGAAAATCTTTTCGCTAAGATGAAGATGAGAAGAGACGCTAAAGACGAAGGTAGGATGCTCTCCGGAGCTAAGAGCCGCTCCAGGTGTCTTTGGGCAGAAGCCGCGCTAAGGAGAGCACTGTGAGCGGCACAATCGTCTTTGCGCGAAGAAGCCGCTTCTTCGGCTCCGTGAGCCGGGGAGAGCGGCAGCTTCGGGAAGGTGAAGAAGTAAGCTGTACAACACTGAGATTGTGTGCGCACCTTGCCAACTGATACAAAACAGTACTTTTGCACTCTCCTGACTTTTCCAATCACATGAACATTCGACTGGAAGCTGTTTTGGACAACTTTTCTTTTCTTCCTGCCAAACACTTGGCAGACATCTCTGCAACTTCTAGAACACGATGGGAGATGTTTTCTGTGCTGGCACAGTTTTTCCTAGCCAAACATAGTGGAAAATCTATTTGCTAAGATGTAGACTACAAAAGACGCTAAAGACGAAGGTAGGATGCTCTCCGGAGCTAAGAGCCGCTCCCGGGCGTCTTTGGGCAGAAGCCGCGCTAAGGAGAGCACTGTGAGCGGCACAATCGTCTTTGCGCGAAGAAGCCGCTTCTTCGGCTCCGGGAGCCGGGGAGAGCGGCAGCTTCGGGAAGGTGAAGAAGCAAGCTGTACAACACTGGGATTGAGTGCGCACCTTGCCAACTGATAGAAAACAGTACTTTTGCACTCTCCTGACTTTTCCAATCACATTAACATTCGATTGGAAGCTGTTTTGGAGAACTTTTCTTTTCTTCCTGCCAAACACTTGGCAGACATCTCTGCAACGTCTAGAACACGATGGGAGATGTTTTCTGTGGTGGCACAGTTTTTCCTAGCCAGACATAGTGGAAAATCTATTTGCTAAGATGTAGACTACAAAAGACGCTAAAGACGAAGGTAGGATGCTCTCCGGAGCTAAGAGCCGCTCCCAGGCGTCTTTGGGCAGAAGCCGCGCTAAGGAGAGCACTGTGAGCGGCACAATCGTCTTTGCGCGAAGAAGCCGCTTCTTCGGCTCCGGGAGCCGGAGAGAGCGGCAGCTTCGGGAAGGTAAGAAGCAAGCTGTACAACACTAGGATTGTGTGCGCAGCTGGTCAACTGATACAAAACAGTACTTTTGCACTCTCCTGACTTTTCCAATCACATGAACATTCGATTGGAAGCTGTTTTGGACAACTTTTCTTTTCTTCCTGCCAAACACTTGGCAGACATCTCTGCAACTTCTAGAACACGATGGGAGATGTTTTCTGTGCTGGCACAGTTTTTCCTAGCCAGACATATTGGGAAAGCATTTTGCTGAGATGTAGGTGAGAAGAGACGCTAAAGACGAAGGTAGGATGCTCTCCGGAGCTAAGAGCCGCTCCCGGGCGTCTTTGGGCAGAAGCCGCGCTAAGGAGAGCACTGTGAGCGGCACAATCGTCTTTGCGCGAAGAAGCCGCTTCTTCGGCTCCGGGAGCCGGGGAGAGCGGCAGCTTCGGGAAGGTGAAGAAGCAAGCTGTACAACACTGGGATTGTGTGCGCAGCTTGCCAACTGATAGAAAACAGTACTTTTGCCCTCTCCTGACTTTTCCAATCACATGAACATTCGATTGGAAGCTGTTTTGGACAACTTTTCTTTTCTTCCTGCCAAACACTTGGCAGACATCTCTGCAACTTCTAGAACACGATGGGAGATGTTTTCTGTGCTGGCACAGTTTTTCCTTGCCAGACATAGTGGAAAATCTATTTGCTAAGATGTGGACTACAAAAGACGCTAACGACGAAGGTAGGATGCTCTCCGGAGCTAAGAGCCGCTCCCAGGCGTCCTTGGGCAGAAGCCGCGCTAAGGAGAGCACTGTGAGCGGCACAATCGTCTTTGCGCGAAGAAGCCGCTTCTTCGGCTCCGGGAGCCGGAGAGAGCGGCAGCTTCGGGAAGGTGAAGAAGCAAGCTGTACAACACTGGGA
Source organism: Melospiza georgiana (assembly GCF_028018845.1). Classification (NCBI taxonomy): domain Eukaryota; kingdom Metazoa; phylum Chordata; class Aves; order Passeriformes; family Passerellidae; genus Melospiza; species Melospiza georgiana. The sequence continues at coordinate 31,236,302 of NC_080464.1, read as the reverse complement.
TTGTGTGCGCAGCTTGCCAACTGATAGAAAACAGTACTTTTGCACTCTCCTGACTTTTCCAATCACATGAACATTCGATTGGAAGCTGTTTTGGGCAACTTTTCTTTTCTTCCTGCCAAACACCTGGCAGACATCTTTGCAACGTCTAAAACACGATGGAAGAAGTTTTCTGTGCTGGCACAGTTTCTCCTTACCAGATGTAGTGGAAAATCTTTTTGCTGAGATGAAGATGAGAAGAGATGCTAAAGACGAAGGTAGGATGCTCTCCGGAGCTAAGAGTTGCTCCCGGGTGTCTTTGGGCAGAAGCCGCGCTAAGGAGAGCACTGTGAGCGGCACAATCGTCTTTGCGCGAAGAAGCCGCTTCTTCGGCTCCGGGAGCCGGGGAGAGCGGCAGCTTCGGGAAGGTGAAGAAGCAAGCTGTACAACACTGGGATTGTGTGCGCACCTTGCCAACTGATAGAAAACAGTACTTTTGCCCTCTCCTGACTTTTCCAATCACATGAACATTCGATTGGAAGCTGTTTTGGACAACTTTTCTTTTCTTCCTGCCAAACACTTGGCAGACATCTTTGCAACGTCTAAAACACAATGGAAGATGTTTTCTGTGCTGGCACATTTTCTCCTTGCCAGATGTAGTGGAAAAGCTTTTTGCTAAGATGTAGATGAGAAGAGACGCTAAAGACGAAGGTAGGATGCTCTCCAAAGCTAAGAGCCGCTCCCGGGTTTCTTTGGGCAGAAGCCGCGCTAAGGAGAGCACTGTGAGCGGCACAATCGTCTTTGCGCGAAGAAGCCGCTTCTTCGGCTCCGGGAGCCGGGGAGAGCGGCAGCTTCGGGAAGGTGAAGAAGCAAGCTGTACAACACTTAGATTGAGTGCGCACCTTGCCAACTGATAGAAAACAGTACTTTTGCACTCTCCTGACTTTTCCAATCACATGAACATTCGATTGGAAGCTGTTTTGGAGAACTTTTCTTTTCTTCCTGCCAAACACTTGGCAGACATCTCTGCAACTTCTAGAACACGATGGGAGATGTTTTCTGTGCTGGCACAGTTTTTCCTAGCCAGACATAGTGGAAAATCTATTTGCTAAGATGTAGACTACAAAAGACGCTAAAGACGAAGGTAGGATGCTCTCCGGAGCTAAGAGCCGCTCCCGGGCGTCTTTGGGCAGAAGCCGCGCTAAGGAGAGCACTGTGAGCGGCACAATCGTCTTTGCGCGAAGAAGCCGCTTCTTCGGCTCCGGGAGCCGGGGAGAGCGGCAGCTTCGGGAAGGTGAAGAAGCAAGCTGTACAACACTGGGATTGTGTGCGCACCTTGCCAACTGATACAAAACAGTACTTTTGCACTCTCCTGACTTTTCCAATCACATGAACAGTCGATTGGAAGCTGTTTTGGACAACTTTTCTTTTCTTCCTGCCAAACACTTGGCAGACATCTCTGCAACTTCTAGAACACGATGGGAGATGTTTTCTGTGGTGGCACAGTTTTTCCTAGCCAGACATAGTGGAAAATCTATTTGCTAAGATGTAGACTACAAAAGACGCTAAAGACGAAGGTAGGATGCTCTCCGGAGCTAAGAGCCACTCCCGGGCGTCTTTGGGCAGAAGCCGCGCTAAGGAGAGCACTGTGAGCGGCACAATCGTCTTAGCGCGAAGAAGCCGCTTCTTCGGCTCCGGGAGCCGGAGAGAGCGGCAGCTTCGGGAAGGTAAGAAGCAAGCTGTACAACACTAGGATTTTGTGCGCAGCTGGTCAACTGATAGAAAACAGTACTTTTGCACTCTCCTGACTTTTCCAATCACATGAACATTCGATTGGAAGCTGTTTTGGACAACTTTTCTTCCTGCCAAACACTTGGCAGACATCTCTGCAACTTCTAGAACACGATGGGAGATGTTTTCTGTGCTGGCACAGTTTCTCCTAGCCAGACATACTGGGAAAGCGTTTTGCTGAGATGTAGATGAGAAGAGGCGCTAAAGACGAAGGTAGGATGCTCTCCGGAGCTAAGAGCCGCTCCCGGGCGTCTTTGGGCAGAAGCCGCGCTAAGGAGAGCACTGTGAGCGGCACAATCGTCTTTGCGCGAAGAAGCCGCTTCTTCGGCTCCGGGAGCCGGGGAGAGCGGCAGCTTCGGGAAGGTGAAGAAGCAAGCTGTACAACACTGGGATTGTGTGCGCAGCTTGCCAACTGATAGAAAACAGTACTTTTGCCCTCTCCTGACTTTTCCAATCACATGAACATTCGATTGGAAGCTGTTTTGGACAACTTTTCTTTTCTTCCTGCCAAACACTTGGCAGACATCTCTGCAACTTCTAGAACACGATGGGAGATGTTTTCTGTGCTGGCACAGTTTTTCCTTGCCAGACATAGTGGAAAATCTATTTGCTAAGATGTGGACTACAAAAGACGCTAACGACGAAGGTAGGATGCTCTCCGGAGCTAAGAGCCGCTCCCAGGCGTCCTTGGGCAGAAGCCGCGCTAAGGAGAGCACTGTGAGCGGCACAATCGTCTTTGCGCGAAGAAGCCGCTTCTTCGGCTCCGGGAGCCGGGGAGAGCGGCAGCTTCGGGAAGGTGAACAAGCAAGCTGTACAACACTGGGATTGAGTGCGCACCTTGCCAACTGATAGAAAACAGTACTTTTGCCCTCTCCTGACTTTTCCAATCACATGAACATTCGATTGGAAGCTGTTTTGGACAACTTTTCTTTTCTTCCTGCCAAACACTTGGCAGACATCTCTGCAACTTCTAGAACACGATGGGAGATGTTTTCTGTGGTGGCACAGTTTTTCCTAGCCAGACATAGTGGAAAATCTATTTGCTAAGATGTAGACTACAAAAGACGCTAAAGACGAAGGTAGGATGCTCTCCGGAGCTAAGAGCCGCTCCCGGGCGTCTTTGGGCAGAAGCCGCGCTAAGGAGAGCACTGTGAGTGGCACAATCGTCTTTGCGCGAAGAAGCCGCTTCTTCGGCTCCGGGAGCCGGAGAGAGCGGCAGCTTCGGGAAGGTGAAGAAGCAAGCTGTACAACACTGGGATTGTGTGCGCAGCTGGTCAACTGATAGAAAACAGTACTTTTGCACTCTCCTGACTTTTCCAATCACATGAACATTCGATTGGAAGCTGTTTTGGACAACTTTTCTTTTCTTCCTGCCAAACACTTGGCAGACATCTCTGCAACTTCTAGAACACAATGGAAGATGTTTTCTGTGCTGGCACAGTTTCTCCTTGCCAGATGTAGTGGAAAAGCTTTTTGCTAAGATGTAGATGAGAAGAGACGCTAAAGACGAAGGTAGGATGCTCTCCGCAGCTAAGAGCCGCTCCCGGGTGTCTTTGGGCAGAAGCCACGCTAAGGAGAGCACTGTGAGCGGCACAATCGTCTTTGCGCGAAGAAGCCGCTTCTTCGGCTCCGGGAGCCGGGGAGAGCGGCAGCTTCGCGATGGTGAAGAAGCAAGCTGTACAACACTGGGATTGTGTGCGCAGCTTGCCAACTGATAGAAAACAGTACTTTTGCACTCTCCTGACTTTTCCAATCACATGAACATTCGATTGGAAGCTGTTTTGGACAACTTTTCTTCCTGCCAAACACTTGGCAGACATCTCTGCAACTTCTAGAACACGATGGGAGATGTTTTCTGTGCTGGCACAGTTTTTCCTAGCCAAACATAGTGGAAAATCTATTTGATAAGATGTAGACTACAAAAGACGCTAAAGACGAAGGTAGGATGCTCTCCGGAGCTAAGAGCCGCTCCCGGGCGTCTTTGGGCAGAAGCCGCGCTAAGGAGAGCACTGTGAGCGGCACAATCGTCTTTGCGCGAAGAAGCCTCTTCTTCGGCTCCGGGAGCTGGGGAGAGCGGCAGCTTCGGGAAGGTGAAGAAGCAAGCTGTACAACACTGGGATTGTGTGCGCACCTTGCCAACTGATAGAAAACAGTACTTTTGCCCTCTCCTGACTTTTCCAATCACATGAACATTCGATTGGAAGCTGTTTTGGACAACTTTTCTTTTCTTCCTGCCAAACACTTGGCAGACATCTCTGCAACTTCTAGAACACGATGGGAGATGTTTTCTGTGCTGGCACAGTTTTTCCTAGCCAGCCATAGTGGAAAAGTGTTTTGCTAAGATGTAGACTACAAAAGACGCTAACAACGAAGGTAGGATGCTGTCCGGAGCTAAGAGCCGCTCCCAGGCGTCCTTGGGCAGAAGCCGCGCTAAGGAGAGCACTGTGAGCGGCACAATCGTCTTTGCGCGAAGAAGCCGCTTCTTCGGCTCCGGGGGCCGGACAGAGCGGCAGCTTCGGGAAGGTGAAGAAGCAAGCTGTACAACACTGGGATTGTGTGCGCAGCTGGTCAACTGATAGAAAGCAGTACTTTTGCACTCTCCTGACTTTTCCAATCACATGAACATTCGATTGGAAGCTGTTTTGGACAACTTTTCTTTTCTTCCTGCCAAACACTTGGCAGACATCTCTGCAACTTCTAGAACACGATGGGAGATGTTTTCGGTGCTGGCACAGTTTCTCCTAGCCAGACATACTGGGAAAGCGTTTATCTGAGATGTAGATGAGAAGAGACGCTAAAGACGAAGGTAGGATGCTCTCCGGAGCTAAGAGCCGCTCCCGGGCGTCTTTGGGCAGAAGCCGCGCTAAGGAGAGCAATGTGAGCGGCACAATCGTCTTTGCGCGAAGAAGCCGCTTCTTCGGCTCCGGGAGCCGGAGAGAGCGGCAGCTTCGGGAAGGTAAGAAGCAAGCTGTACAACACTAGGATTGTGTGCGCAGCTGGTCAACTGATAGAAAACAGTACTTTTGCACTCTCCTGACTTTTCCAATCATATGAACATTCGATTGGAAGCTGTTTTGGGCAACTTTTCTTCCTGCCAAACACTTGGCAGACATCTCTGCAACTTCTAGAACACGATGGGAGATGTTTTCTGTGCTGGCACAGTTTTTCCTTGCCAGACATAGTGGAAAATCTATTTGCTAAGATGTAGACTACAAAAGACGCTAAAGACGAAGGTAGGATGCTCTCCGGAGCTAAGAGCCGCTCCCGGGCGTCTTTGGGCAGAAGCCGCGCTAAGGAGAGCACTGTGAGCGGCACAATCGTCTTTGCGCGAAGAAGCCGCTTCTTCGGCTCCGGGAGCCGGAGAGAGCGGACGCTTCGGGAAGGTAAGAAACAAGCTGTGCAACACTAGGATTGTGTGCGCAGCTTGCCAACTGATAGAAAACAGTACTTTTGCACTCTCCTGACTTTTCCAATCACATGAGCATTCGATTGGAAGCTGTTTTGGACAACTTTTCTTTTCTTCCTGCCAAACACTTGGCAGACATCTCTGCAACTTCTAGAACACGATGGGAGATGTTTTCTGTGCGGGCACAGTTTCTCCTAGCCAGACATACTGGGAAAGCGTTTTGCTGAGATGTAGATGAGAAGAGACGCTAAAGACGAAGGTAGGATGCTCTCCGCAGCTAAGAGCCGCTCCCGGGCGTCTTTGGGCAGAAGCCGCGCTAAGGAGAGCACTGTGAGCGGCACAATCGTCTTTGCGCGAAGAAGCCGCTTCTTCGGCTCCGGGAGCTGGGGAGAGCGGCAGCTTCGGGAAGGTGAAGAAGCAAGCTGTACAACACTGGGATTGTGTGCGCAGCTTGCCAACTGATAGAAAACAGTACTTTTGCCCTCTCCTGACTTTTCCAAACACATGAACATTCGATTGGAAGCTGTTTTGGACAACTTTTCTTTTCTTCCTGCCAAACACTTGGCAGACATCTCTGCAACTTCTAGAACACGATGGGAGATGTTTTCTGTGGTGGCACAGTTTTTCCTAGCCAGACATAGTGGAAAATCTATTTGCTAAGATGTAGACTACAAAAGACGCTAAAGACGAAGGTAGGATGCTCTCCGGAGCTAAGAGCCGCTCCCGGGCGTCTTTGGGCAGAAGCCGCGCTAAGGAGAGCACTGTGAGCGGCACAATCGTCTTTGCGCGAAGAAGCCGCTTCTTCGGCTCCGGGAGCCGGAGAGAGCGGCAGCTTCGGGAAGGTAAGAAGCAAGCTGTACAACACTAGGATTGTGTGCGCAGCTGGTCAACTGATAGAAAACAGTACTTTTGCACTCTCCTGACTTTTCCAATCATATGAACATTCGATTGGAAGCTGTTTTGGACAACTTTTCTTTTCTTCCTGCCAAACACTTGGCAGACATCTCTGCAACTTCTAGAACACGATGGGAGATGTTTTCTGTGCTGGCACAGTTTCTCCTAGCCAGACATACTGGGAAAGCGTTTTGCTGAGATGTAGATGAGAAGAGACGCTAAAGACGAAGGTAGGATGCTCTCCGGAGCTAAGAGCCGCTCCCGGGCGTCTTTGGGCAGAAGCCGCGCTAAGGAGAGCACTGTGAGTGGCACAATCGTCTTTGCGAGAAGAAGCCGCTTCTTCGGCTCCGGGAGCTGGGGAGAGCGGCAGCTTTGGGAATGTGTAGAAGCAAGCTGTGCAACACTGGGATTGTGTGCGCAGCTTGCCAACTGATAGAAAACAGTACTTTTGCCCTCTCCTGACTTTTCCAATCACATGAACATTCGATTGGAAGCTGTTTTGGACAACTTTTCTTTTCTTCCTGCCAAACACTTGGCAGACATCTTTGCAACGTCTAAAACACAATGGAAGATGTTTTCTGTGCTGGCACAGTTTCTCCTTGCCAGATGAAGTGGAAAAGCTTTTTGCTAAGATGTAGATGAGAAGAGACGCTAAAGACGAAGGTAGGATGCTCTCCGCAGCTAAGAGCCGCTCCCGGGCGTCTTTGAGCAGAAGCCGCGCTAAGGAGAGCACTGTGAGCGGCACAGTCGTCTTTGCGCGAAGAAGCCGCTTCTTCGGCTCCGGGAGCCGGGGAGAGCGGCAGCTTCGCGAAGGTGAAGAAGCAAGCTGTACAACACTGGGATTGTGTGCGCACCTTGCCAACTGATAGAAAACAGTACTTTTGCACTCTCCTGACTTTTCCAATCACATGAACATTCGATTGGAAGCTGTTTTGGACAACTTTTCTTTTCTTCCTGCCAAACACTTGGCAGACATCTCTGCAACTTCTAGAACACGATGGGAGATGTTTTCTGTGCTGGCACAGTTTTTCCTAGCCAAACATAGTGGAAAATCTATTTGCTAAGATGTAGACTACAAAAGACGCTAAAGACGAAGGTAGGATGCTCTCCGGAGCTAAGAGCCGCTCCCGGGCGTCTTTGGGCAGAAGCCGCGCTAAGGAGAGCACTGTGAGCGGCACAATTGTCTTTGCGCGAAGAAGCCGCTTCTTCGGCTCCGGGAGCCGGGGAGAGCGGCAGCTTCGGGAAGGTGAAGAAGCAAGCTGTACAACACTGGGATTGAGTGCGCACCTTGCCAACTGATAGAAAACAGTACTTTTGCACTCTCCTGACTTTTCCAATCACATGAACATTCGATTGGAAGCTGTTTTGGACAACTTTTCTTTTCTTCCTGCCAAACACTTGGCAGACATCTCTGCAACTTCTAGAACACGATGGGAGATGTTTTCTGTGCTGGCACAGTTTTTCCTAGCCAGACATAGTGGAAAATCTATTTGCTAAGATGTAGACTACAAAAGACGCTAAAGACGAAGGTAGGATGCTCTCCGGAGCTAAGAGCCGCTCCCGGGCGTCTTTGGGCAGAAGCCGCGCTAAGGAGAGCACTGTGAGCGGCACAATCGTCTTTGCGCGAAGAAGCCGCTTCTTCGGCTCCGGGAGCCGGGGAGAGCGGCAGCTTCGGGAAGGTGAAGAAGCAAGCTGTACAACACTGGGATTGAGTGCGCACCTTGCCAACTGATAGAAAACAGTACTTTTGCACTCTCCTGACTTTTCCAATCACATGAACATTCGATTGGAAGCTGTTTGGGACAACTTTTCTTCCTGCCAAACACTTGGCAGACATCTCTGCAACTTCTAGAACACGATGGGAGATGTTTTCTGTGGTGGCACAGTTTTTCCTAGCCAGACATAGTGGAAAATCTATTTGCTAAGATGTAGACTACAAAAGACGCTAAAGACGAAGGTAGGATGCTCTCCGGAGCTAAGAGCCGCTCCCGGGCGTCTTTGGGCAGAAGCCGCGCTAAGGAGAGCACTGTGAGCGGCACAATCGTCTTTGCGCGAAGAAGCCGCTTCTTCGGCTCCGGGAGCCGGAGAGAGCGGCAGCTTCGGAAAGGTGAAGAAGCAAGCTGTACAACACTGGGATTGTGTGCGCACCTTGCCAACTATTAGAAAACAGTACCTTTGCACTCTCCTGACTTTTCCAATCACATGAACATTCGATTGGAAGCTGTTTTGGGCAACTTTTCTTTTCTTCCTGCCAAACACTTGGCAGACCTCCGTGCAACGTCTAGAACACGATGGGAGATGTTTTCTGTGCTGGCACAGTTTTTCCTAGCCAGACATAGTGGAAAAGCTTTTTGCTGAGATGTAGATGAGAAGAGGCGCTAAAGACGAAGGTAGGATGCTGTCCGGAGCTAAGAGCCGCTCCCGGGCGTCTTTCGGCAGAAGCCGCGCTAAGGAGAGCACTGAGAGCGGCACAATCACCTTTGCGCGAAGAAGCCGCTTCTTCGGCTCCGGGAGCCAGGGAGAGCGGCAGCTTCGGAAAGGTGAAGAAGCAAGCTGTACAACACTGGGATTGTGTGCGCACCTTGCCAACTGATACAAAACAGTACTTTTGCACTCTCCTGACTTTTCCAATCACATGAACATTCGATTAGAAGCTGTTTTGGACAACTTTGCTTTTCTTCCTGCCAAACACTTGGCAGACATCTCTGCAACTTCTAGAACACGATGGGAGATGTTTTCTGTGCTGGCACAGTTTTTCCTAGCCAGACATAGTGGAAAAGCTTTTTGCTGAGATGTAGATGAGAAGAGGCCCTAAAGACGAAGGTAGGATGCTGTCCGGAGCTAAGAGCCGCTCCCGGGCGTCTTTCGGCAGAAGCCGCGCTAAGGAGAGCACTGTGAGCGGCACAATCGTCTTTGCGCAAAGAAGCCGCTTCTTCGGCTCTGGGAGCCAGAGAGAGCGGCAACTTGGAAAAGGTAAAGAAGCAAGCTGTACAACACTGGGATTGTGTGCGCACCTTGCCAACTATTAGAAAACAGTACCTTTGCACTCTCCTGACTTTTCCAGTCACATGAACATTCGATTGGAAGCTATTTTGGACAACTTTTCTTTTCTTCCTGCCAAACACTTGGCAGACATCTCTGCAACTTCTAGAACACGATGGGAGATGTTTTCTGTGCTGGCACAGTTTTTCCTAGCCAGACATAGTGGAAAAGCTTTTTGCCGAGATGTAGATGAGAAGAGGCGCTAAAGACGAAGGTAGGATGCTGTCCGGAGCTAAGAGCCGCTCCCGGGCGTCTTTCGGCAGAAGCCGCGCTAAGGAGAGCACTGTGAGTGGCACAATCGTCTTTGCGCGAAGAAGCCGCTTCTTCGGCTCCGGGAGCCGGAGAGAGCGGCAGCTTCGGGAAGGTGAAGAAGCAAGCTGTACAACACTGGGATTGTGTGCGCACCTTGCCAACTGATACAAAACAGTACTTTTGCACTCTCCTGACTTTTCCAATCACATGAACATTCGATTAGAAGCTGTTTTGGACAACTTTTCTTTTCTTCCTGCCAAACACTTGGCAGACATCCGTGCAACGTCTAGAACACGATGGGAGATGTTTTCTGTGCTGGCACAGTTTTTCCTAGCCAGACATAGTGGAAAAGCTTTTTGCCGAGATGTAGACTACAAAAGACGCTAAAGACGAAGGTAGGATGCTGTCCGGAGCTAAGAGCCGCTCCGGGGCGTCTTTCGGCAGAAGCCGCGCTAAGGAGAGCACTGAGAGTGGCACAATCGTCTTTGCGCGAAGAAGCCGCTTCTTCGGCTCCGGGAGCCAGGGAGAGCGGCAGCTTCGGAAAGGTGAAGAAGCAAGCTGTACCACACTGGGATTGTGTGCGCACCTTGCCAACTGATACAAAACAGTACTTTTGTACTCTCCTGACTTTTCCAATCACATGAACATTCGATTGGAAGCTGTTTTGGACAACTTTTCTTTTCTTCCTGTCAAACGCTTGGAAGACACCCGTGCAACGTCTAGAACACGATGGGAGATGTTTTCTGTGCTGGCACAGTTTTTCCTAGCCAGACATAGTGGAAAAGCTTTTTGCCGAGATGTAGATGAGAAGAGGCGCTAAAGACGAAGGTAGGATGCTGTCCGGAGCTAAGAGCCGCTCCCGGGCGTCTTTCGGCAGAAGCCGCGCTAAGGAGAGCACTGAGAGCGGCACAATCATCTTTGCGCGAAGAAGCCGCTTCTTCGGCTCCGGGAGCCAGGGAGAGCGGCAGCTTCGGAAAGGTGAAGAAGCAAGCTGTACCACACTGGGATTGTGTGCGCACCTTGCCAACTGATAGAAAACAGTACTTTTGTACTCTCCTGACTTTTCCAATCACATGAACATTCGATTGGAAGCTGTTTTGGACAACTTTGCTTTTCTTCCTGCCAAACACTTGGCAGATATCTCTGCAACTTCTAGAACACGATGGGAGATGTTTTCTGCGCTGGCACAGCTTTTCCTTGCCAGACATAGTGGAAAAGCTTTTTGCTGAGATGTAGATGAGAAGAGGCACTAAAGACGAAGGTAGGATGCTGTCCGGAGCTAAGAGCCGCTCCCGGGCATCTTTCGGCAGAAGCCGCGCTAAGGAGAGCACTGTGAGTGGCACAATCGTCTTTGCGCGAAGAAGCCGCTTCTTCGGCTCCAGGAGCCAGGGAGAGCGGCAGCTTCGGAAAGGTGAAGAAGCAAGCTGTACAACACTGGGATTGTGTGCGCACCTTGCCAACTGATACAAAACAGTACTTTTGCACTCTCCTGACTTTTCCAATCACATGAACATTCGATTAGAAGCTGTTTTGGACAACTTTGCTTTTCTTCCTGCCAAATACTTGGCAGACATCTCTGCAACTTCTAGAACACGATGGGAGATGTTTTCTGTGCTGGCACAGTTTTTCCTAGCCAGACATAGTGGAAAAGCTTTTTGCTGAGATGTAGATGAGAAGAGGCGCTAAAGACGAAGGTAGGATGCTGTCCGGAGCTAAGAGCCGCTCCCGGGCGTCTTTCGGCAGAAGCCGCGCTAAGGAGAGCACTGTGAGCGGCACAATCGTCTTTGCGCAAAGAAGCCGCTTCTTCGGCTCTGGGAGCCGGAGAGAGCGGCAACTTGGAAAAGGTAAAGAAGCAAGCTGTACAACACTGGGATTGTGTGCGCACCTTGACAACTGATAGAAAACAGTACCTTTGCACTCTCCTGACTTTTCCAATCACATGAACATTCGATTGGAAGCTATTTTGGACAACTTTTCTTTTCTTCCTGCCAAACACTTGGCAGACATCTCTGCAACTTCTAGAACACGATGGGAGATGTTTTCTGTGCTGGCACAGTTTTTCCTAGCCAGACATAGTGGAAAAGCTTTTTGCCGAGATGTAGATGAGAAGAGGCGCTAAAGACGAAGGTAGGATGCTGTCCGGAGCTAAGAGCCGCTCCCGGGCGTCTTTCGGCAGAAGCCGCGCTAAGGAGAGCACTGTGAGCGGCACAATCGTCTTTGCGCGAAGAAGCCGCATCTACGGCTCCGGGAGCCGGAGAGAGCGGCAGCTTCGGGAAGGTGAAGAAGCAAGCTGTACAACACTGGGATTGTGTGCGCACCTTGCCAACTGATACAAAACAGTACTTTTGCACTCTCCTGACTTTTCCAGTCACATGAACATTCGATTGGAAGCTGTTTTGGACAACTTTTCTTTTCTTCCTGTCAAACGCTTGGAAGACATCCGTGCAACGTCTAGAACACGATGGGAGATGTTTTCTGTGCTGGCACAGTTTTTCCTAGCCAGACTTAGTGGAAAAGCTTTTTGCCGAGATGTAGATGAGAAGAGGCGCTAAAGACGAAGGTAGGATGCTGTCCGGAGCTAAGAGCCGCTCCCGGGCGTCTTTCGGCAGAAGCCGCGCTAAGGAGAGCACTGTGAGCGGCACAATCATCTTTGCGCGAAGAAGCCGCTTCTTCGGCTCCGGGAGCCAGGGAGAGCGGCAGCTTCGGAAAGGTGAAGAAGCAAGCTGTACCACACTGGGATTGTGTGCGCACCTTGCCAACTGATACAAAACAGTACTTTTGTACTCTCCTGACTTTTCCAATCACATGAACATTCGATTGGAAGCTGTTTTGGACAACTTTGCTTTTCTTCCTGCCAAACACTTGGCAGACATCTCTGCAACTTCTAGAACACGATGGGAGATGTTTTCTGTGCTGGCACAGTTTTTCCTAGCCAGACATAGTGGAAAAGCTTTTTGCCGAGATGTAGATGAGAAGAGGCGCTAAAGACGAAGGTAGGATGCTGTCCGGAGCTAAGAGCCGCTCCCGGGCGTCTTTCGGCAGAAGCCGCGCTAAGGAGAGCACTGTGAGCGGCACAATCGTCTTTGCGTGAAGAAGCCGCATCTTCGGCTCCGGGAGCCCGAGAGAGCGGCAGCTTCGGGAAGGTGAAGAAGCAAGCTGTACAACACTGGGATTGTGTGCGCACCTTGCCAACTGATACAAAACAGTACTTTTGCACTCTCCTGGCTTTTCCAGTCACATGAACATTCGATTGGAAGCTGTTTTGGACAACTTTTCTTTTCTTCCTGTCAAACGCTTGGAAGACATCCGTGCAACGTCTAGAACACGATGGGAGATGTTTTCTGTGCTGGCACAGTTTTTCCTAGCCAGACATAGTGGAAAAGCTTTTTGCCGAGATGTAGATGAGAAGAGGCGCTAAAGACGAAGGTAGGATGCTGTCCGGAGCTAAGAGCCGCTCCCGGGCGTCTTTCGGCAGAAGCCGCGCTAAGGAGAGCACTGAGAGCGGCACAATCATCTTTGCGCGAAGAAGCCGCTTCTTCGGCTCCGGGAGCCAGGGAGAGCGGCAGCTTCGGAAAGGTGAAGAAGCAAGCTGTACCACACTGGGATTGTGTGCGCACCTTGCCAACTATTAGAAAACAGTACCTTTGCACTCTCCTGACTTTTCCAGTCACATGAACATTCGATTGGAAGCTATTTTGGACAACTTTTCTTTTCTTCCTGCCAAACACTTGGCAGACATCTCTGCAACTTCTAGAACACCATGGGAGATGTTTTCTGTGCTGGCACAGTTTTTCCTAGCCAGACATAGTGGAAAAGCTTTTTGCCGAGATGTAGATGAGAAGAGGCGCTAAAGACGAAGGTAGGATGCTGTCCGGAGCTAAGAGCCGCTCCCGGGCGTCTTTTGGCAGAAGCCGCGCTAAGGAGAGCACAGTGAGCGGCACAATCGTCTTTGCGCAAAGAAGCCGCTTCTTCGGCTCTGGGAGCCAGAGAGAGCGGCAACTTGGAAAAGGTAAAGAAGCAAGCTGTACAACACTGGGATTGTGTGCGCACCTTGCCTCTATTAGAAAACAGTACCTTTGCACTCTCCTGACTTTTCCAATCACATGAACATTCGATTGGAAGCTGTTTTGGACAACTTTGCTTTTCTTCCTGCCAAACACTTGGCAGACATCTCTGCAACTTCTAGAACACGATGGGAGATGTTTTCTGTGCTGGCACAGTTTTTCCTAGCCAGACATAGTGGAAAAGCTTTTTGCTGAGATGTAGATGAGAAGAGGCACTAAAGACGAAGGTAGGATGCTGTCCGGAGCTAAGAGCCGCTCCCGGGCATCTTTCGGCAGAAGCCGCGCTAAGGAGAGCACTGTGAGTGGCACAATCGTCTTTGCGCGAAGAAGCCGCTTCTTCGGCTCCGGGAGCCGGAGAGAGCGGCAGCTTCGGGAAGGTGAAGAAGCAAGCTGTACAACACTGGGATTGTGTGCGCACCTTGCCAACTGATACAAAACAGTACTTTTGCACTCTCCTGACTTTTCCAATCACATGAACATTCGATTAGAAGCTGTTTTGGACAACTTTTCTTTTCTTCCTGCCAAACACTTGGCAGACATCCGTGCAACGTCTAGAACACGATGGGAGATGTTTTCTGTGCTGGCACAGTTTTTCCTAGCCAGACATAGTGGAAAAGCTTTTTGCCGAGATGTAGACTACAAAAGACGCTAAAGACGAAGGTAGGATGCTGTCCGGAGCTCAGAGCCGCTCCGGGGCGTCTTTCGGCAGAAGCCGCGCTAAGGAGAGCACTGAGAGTGGCACAATCGTCTTTGCGCGAAGAAGCCCCTTCTTCGGCTCCGGGAGCCGGAGAGAGCGGCAGCTTCGGGAAGGTGAAGAAGCAAGCTGTACAACACTGGGATTGTGTGCGCACCTTGCCAACTGATACAAAACAGTACTTTTGCACTCTCCTGACTTTTCCAGTCACATGAACATTCGATTGGAAGCTGTTTTGGACAACTTTTCTTTTCTTCCTGTCAAACGCTTGGAAGACACCCGTGCAACGTCTAGAACACGATGGGAGATGTTTTCTGTGCTGGCACAGTTTTTCCTAGCCAGACATAGTGGAAAAGCTTTTTGCCGAGATGTAGATGAGAAGAGGCGCTAAAGACGAAGGTAGGATGCTGTCCGGAGCTAAGAGCCGCTCCCGGGCGTCTTTCGGCAGAAGCCGCGCTAAGGAGAGCACTGAGAGCGGCACAATCATCTTTGCGCGAAGAAGCCGCTTCTTCGGCTCCGGGAGCCAGGGAGAGCGGCAGCTTCAGAAAGGTGAAGAAGCAAGCTGTACCACACTGGGATTGTGTGCGCACCTTGCCAACTGATACAAAACAGTACTTTTGTACTCTCCTGACTTTTCCAATCACATGAACATTCGATTGGAAGCTGTTTTGGACAACTTTGCTTTTCTTCCTGCCAAACACTTGGCAGATATCTCTGCAACTTCTAGAACACGATGGGAGATGTTTTCTGCGCTGGCACAGTTTTTCCTTGCCAGACATAGTGGAAAAGCTTTTTGCTGAGATGTAGATGAGAAGAGGCACTAAAGACGAAGGTAGGATGCTGTCCGGAGCTAAGAGCCGCTCCCGGGCATCTTTCGGCAGAAGCCGCGCTAAGGAGAGCACTGTGAGTGGCACAATCGTCTTTGCGCGAAGAAGCCGCTTCTTCGGCTCCGGGAGCCGGAGAGAGCGGCAGCTTCGGGAAGGTGAAGAAGCAAGCTGTACAACACTGGGATTGTGTGCGCACCTTGCCAACTGATACAAAACAGTACTTTTGCACTCTCCTGACTTTTCCAATCACATGAACATTCGATTAGAAGCTGTTTTGGACAACTTTTCTTTTCTTCCTGCCAAACGCTTGGCAGACCTCCGTGCAACGTCTAGAACACGATGGGAGATGTTTTCTGTGCTGGCACAGTTTTTCCTAGCCAGACATAGTGGAAAAGCTTTTTGCTGAGATGTAGATGAGAAGAGGCGCTAAAGACGAAGGTAGGATGCTGTCCGGAGCTAAGAGCCGCTCCCGGGCGTCTTTCGGCAGAAGCCGCGCTAAGGAGAGCACTGAGAGCGGCACAATCATCTTTGCGCGAAGAAGCCGCTTCTTCGGCTCCGGGAGCCAGGGAGAGCGGCAGCTTCGGAAAGGTGAAGAAGCAAGCTGTACCACACTGGGATTGTGTGCGCACCTTGCCAACTGATACAAAACAGTACTTTTGTACTCTCCTGACTTTTCCAATCACATGAACATTCGATTGGAAGCTGTTTTGGACAACTTTGCTTTTCTTCCTGCCAAACACTTGGCAGATATCTCTGCAACTTCTAGAACACGATGGGAGATGTTTTCTGCGCTGGCACAGTTTTTCCTTGCCAGACATAGTGGAAAAGCTTTTTGCTGAGATGTAGATGAGAAGAGGCACTAAAGACGAAGGTAGGATGCTGTCCGGAGCTAAGAGCCGCTCCCGGGCATCTTTCGGCAGAAGCTGCGCTAAGGAGAGCACTGTGAGTGGCACAATCGTCTTTGCGCGAAGAAGCCGCTTCTTCGGCTCCGGGAGCCGGAGAGAGCGGCAGCTTCGGGAAGGTGAAGAAGCAAGCTGTACGACACTGGGATTGTGTGCGCACCTTGCCAACTGATACAAAACAGTACTTTTGCACTCTCCTGACTTTTCCAATCACATGAACATTCGATTAGAAGCTGTTTTGGACAACTTTTCTTTTCTTCCTGCCAAACACTTGGCAGACCTCCGTGCAACGTCTAGAACACGATGGGAGATGTTTTCTGTGCTGGCACAGTTTTTCCTAGCCAGACATAGTGGAAAAGCTTTTTGCTGAGATGTAGATGAGAAGAGGCCCTAAAGACGAAGGTAGGATGCTGTCCGGAGCTAAGAGCCGCTCCCGGGCGTCTTTCGGCAGAAGCCGCGCTAAGGAGAGCACTGTGAGCGGCACAATCGTCTTTGCGCGAAGAAGCCGCTTCTTCGGCTCCGGGAGCCAGGGAGAGCGGCAGCTTCGGAAAGGTGAAGAAGCAAGCTGTACAACACTGGGATTGTGTGCGCACCTTGCCAACTGATACAAAACAGTACTTTTGCACTCTCCTGACTTTTCCAATCACATGAACATTCGATTAGAAGCTGTTTTGGACAACTTTGCTTTTCTTCCTGCAAAACACTTGGCAGACATCTCTGCAACTTCTAGAACACGATGGGAGATGTTTTCTGTGTTGGCACAGTTTTTCCTAGCCAGACATAGTGGAAAAGCTTTTTGCTGAGATGTAGATGAGAAGAGGCCCTAAAGACGAAGGTAGGATGCTGTCCGGAGCTAAGAGCCGCTCCCGGGCGTCTTTCGGCAGAAGCCGCGCTAAGGAGAGCACTGTGAGCGGCACAATCGTCTTTGCGCGAAGAAGCCGCATCTTCGGCTCCGGGAGCCGGAGAGAGCGGCAGCTTCGGGAAGGTGAAGAAGCAAGCTGTACAACACTGGGATTGTGTGCGCACCTTGCCAACTGATACAAAACAGTACTTTTGCACTCTCCTGACTTTTCCAGTCACATGAACATTCGATTGGAAGCTGTTTTGGACAACTTTTCTTTTCTTCCTGTCAAACGCTTGGAAGACATCCGTGCAACGTCTAGAACACGATGGGAGATGTTTTCTGTGCTGGCACAGTTTTTCCTAGCCAGACATAGTGGAAAAGCTTTTTGCCGAGATGTAGATGAGAAGAGGCGCTAAAGACGAAGGTAGGATGCTGTCCGGAGCTAAGAGCCGCTCCCGGGCGTCTTTCGGCAGAAGCCGCGCTAAGGAGAGCACTGTGAGCGGCACAATCATCTTTGCGCGAAGAAGCCGCTTCTTCGGCTCCGGGAGCCAGGGAGAGCGGCAGCTTCGGAAAGGTGAAGAAGCAAGCTGTACCACACTGGGATTGTGTGCGCACCTTGCCAACTGATACAAAACAGTACTTTTGTACTCTCCTGACTTTTCCAACCACATGAACATTCGATTGGAAGCTGTTTTGGACAACTTTGCTTTTCTTCCTGCCAAACACTTGGCAGACATCTCTGCAACTTCTAGAACACGATGGGAGATGTTTTCTGTGCTGGCACAGTTTTTCCTAGCCAGACATAGTGGAAAAGCTTTTTGCCGAGATGTAGATGAGAAGAGGCGCTAAAGACGAAGGTAGGATGCTGTCCGGACCTAAGAGCCGCTCCCGGGCGTCTTTCGGCAGAAGCCGCGCTAAGGAGAGCACTGAGAGCGGCACAATCATCTTTGCGCGAAGAAGCCGCTTCTTCGGCTCCGGGAGCCAGGGAGAGCGGCAGCTTCGGAAAGGTGAAGAAGCAAGCTGTACCACACTGGGATTGTGTGCGCACCTTGCCAACTATTAGAAAACAGTACCTTTGCACTCTCCTGACTTTTCCAGTCACATGAACATTCGATTGGAAGCTATTTTGGACAACTTTTCTTTTCTTCCTGCCAAACACTTGGCAGACATCTCTGCAACTTCTAGAACACGATGGGAGATGTTTTCTGTGCTGGCACAGTTTTTCCTAGCCAGACATAGTGGAAAAGCTTTTTGCCGAGATGTAGATGAGAAGAGGCGCTAAAGACGAAGGTAGGATGCTGTCCGGAGCTAAGAGCCGCTCCCGGGCGTCTTTCGGCAGAAGCCGCGCTAAGGAGAGCACTGTGAGCGGCACAATCGTCTTTGCGCAAAGAAGCCGCTTCTTCGGCTCTGGGAGCCAGAGAGAGCGGCAACTTGGAAAAGGTAAAGAAGCAAGCTGTACAACACTGGGATTGTGTGCGCACCTTGCCAACTATTAGAAAACAGTACCTTTGCACTCTCCTGACTTTTCCAATCACATGAACATTCGATTGGAAGCTGTTTTGGACAACTTTGCTTTTCTTCCTGCCAAACACTTGGCAGACATCTCTGCAACTTCTAGAACACGATGGGAGATGTTTTCTGTGCTGGCACAGTTTTTCCTAGCCAGACATAGTGGAAAAGCTTTTTGCTGAGATGTAGATGAGAAGAGGCACTAAAGACGAAGGTAGGATGCTGTCCGGAGCTAAGAGCCGCTCCGGGGCATCTTTCGGCAGAAGCCGCGCTAAGGAGAGCACTGTGAGTGGCACAATCGTCTTTGCGCGAAGAAGCCGCTTCTTCGGCTCCGGGAGCCGGAGAGAGCGGCAGCTTCGGGAAGGTGAAGAAGCAAGCTGTACAACACTGGGATTGTGTGCGCACCTTGCCAACTGATACAAAACAGTACTTTTGCACTCTCCTGACTTTTCCAATCTCATGAACATTCGATTAGAAGCTGTTTTGGACAACTTTTCTTTTCTTCCTGCCAAACACTTGGCAGACATCCGTGCAACGTCTAGAACACGATGGGAGATGTTTTCTGTGCTGGCACAGTTTTTCCTAGCCAGACATAGTGGAAAAGCTTTTTGCCGAGATGTAGACTACAAAAGACGCTAAAGACGAAGGTAGGATGCTGTCCGGAGCTAAGAGCCGCTCCGGGGCGTCTTTCGGCAGAAGCCGCGCTAAGGAGAGCACTGAGAGTGGCACAATCGTCTTTGCGCGAAGAAGCCCCTTCTTCGGCTCCGGGAGCCGGAGAGAGCGGCAGCTTCGGAAAGGTGAAGAAGCAAGCTGTACAACACTGGGATTGTGTGCGCACCTTGCCAACTGATACAAAACACTACTTTTGCACTCTCCTGACTTTTCCAGTCACATGAACATTCGATTGGAAGCTGTTTTGGACAACTTTTCTTTTCTTCCTGTCAAACGCTTGGAAGACACCCGTGCAACGTCTAGAACACGATGGGAGATGTTTTCTGTGCTGGCACAGTTTTTCCTAGCCAGACATAGTGGAAAAGCTTTTTGCCGAGATGTAGATGAGAAGAGACGCTAAAGACGAAGGTAGGATGCTGTCCGGAGCTAAGAGCCGCTCCCGGGCGTCTTTCGGCAGAAGCCGCGCTAAGGAGAGCACTGAGAGCGGCACAATCATCTTTGCGCGAAGAAGCCGCTTCTTCGGCTCCGGGAGCCAGGGAGAGCGGCAGCTTCGGAAAGGTGAAGAAGCAAGCTGTACCACACTGGGATTGTGTGCGCACCTTGCCAACTGATACAAAACAGTACTTTTGTACTCTCCTGACTTTTCCAATCACATGAACATTCGATTGGAAGCTGTTTTGGACAACTTTGCTTTTCTTCCTGCCAAATACTTGGCAGATATCTCTGCAACTTCTAGAACACGATGGGAGATGTTTTCTGCGCTGGCACAGTTTTTCCTTGCCAGACATAGTGGAAAAGCTTTTTGCTGAGATGTAGATGAGAAGAGGCACTAAAGACGAAGGTAGGATGCTGTCCGGAGCTAAGAGCCGCTCCCGGGCATCTTTCGGCAGAAGCCGCGCTAAGGAGAGCACTGTGAGTGGCACAATCGTCTTTGCGCGAAGAAGCCGCTTCTTCGGCTCCGGGAGCCGGAGAGAGCGGCAGCTTCGGGAAGGTGAAGAAGCAAGCTGTACAACACTGGGATTGTGTGCGCACCTTGCCAACTGATACAAAACAGTACTTTTGCACTCTCCTGACTTTTCCAATCACATGAACATTCGATTAGAAGCTGTTTTGGACAACTTTTCTTTTCTTCCTGCCAAACACTTGGCAGACCTCCGTGCAACGTCTAGAACACGATGGGAGATGTTTTCTGTGCTGGCACAGTTTTTCCTAGCCAGACATAGTGGAAAAGCTTTTTGCTGAGATGTAGATGAGAAGAGGCGCTAAAGACGAAGGTAGGATGCTGTCCGGAGCTAAGAGCCGCTCCCGGGCGTCTTTCGGCAGAAGCCGCGCTAAGGAGAGCACTGAGAGCGGCACAATCATCTTTGCGCGAAGAAGCCGCTTCTTCGGCTCCGGGAGCCAGGGAGAGCGGCAGCTTCGGAAAGGTGAAGAAGCAAGCTGTACCACACTGGGATTGTGTGCGCACCTTGCCAACTGATACAAAACAGTACTTTTGTACTCTCCTGACTTTTCCAATCACATGAACATTCGATTGGAAGCTGTTTTGGACAACTTTGCTTTTCTTCCTGCCAAACACTTGGCAGATATCTCTGCAACTTCTAGAACACGATGGGAGATGTTTTCTGCGCTGGCACAGTTTTTCCTTGCCAGACATAGTGGAAAAGCTTTTTGCTGAGATGTAGATGAGAAGAGGCACTAAAGACGAAGGTAGGATGCTGTCCGGAGCTAAGAGCCGCTCCCGGGCATCTTTCGGCAGAAGCCGCGCTAAGGAGAGCACTGTGAGCGGCACAATCGTCTTTGCGCGAAGAAGCCGCTTCTTCGGCTCCGGGAGCCGGAGAGAGTGGCCGCTTCGGGAAGGTGAAGAAGCAAGCTGTACAACACTGGGATTGTGTGCGCACCTTGCCAACTGATACAAAACAGTACTTTTGCACTCTCCTGACTTTTCCAATCACATGAACATTCGATTAGAAGCTGTTTTGGACAACTTTTCTTTTCTTCCTGCCAAACACTTGGCAGACCTCCGTGCAACGTCTAGAACACGATGGGAGATGTTTTCTGTGCTGGCACAGTTTTTCCTAGCCAGACATAGTGGAAAAGCTTTTTGCTGAGATGTAGATGAGAAGAGGCGCTAAAGACGAAGGTAGGATGCTGTCCGGAGCTAAGAGCCGCTCCCGGGCGTCTTTCGGCAGAAGCTGCGCTAAGGAGAGCACTGAGAGCGGCACAATCATCTTTGCGCGAAGAAGCCGCTTCTTCGGCTCCGGGAGCCAGGGAGAGCGGCAGCTTCGGAAAGGTGAAGAAGCAAGCTGTACAACACTGGGATTGTGTGCGCACCTTGCCAACTGATACAAAACAGTACTTTTGCACTCTCCTGACTTTTCCAATCACATGAACATTCGATTAGAAGCTGTTTTGGACAACTTTGCTTTTCTTCCTGCCAAACACTTGGCAGACATCTCTGCAACTTCTAGAACACGATGGGAGATGTTTTCTGTGCTGGCACAGTTTTTCCTAGCCAGACATAGTGGAAAAGCTTTTTGCTGAGATGTAGATGAGAAGAGGCCCTAAAGACGAAGGTAGGATGCTGTCCGGAGCTAAGAGCCGCTCCCGGGCGTCTTTCGGCAGAAGCCGCGCTAAGGAGAGCACTGTGAGCGGCACAATCGTCTTTGCGCAAAGAAGCCGCTTCTTCGGCTCTGGGAGCCGGAGAGAGCGGCAACTTGGAAAAGGTAAAGAAGCAAGCTGTACAACACTGGGATTGTGTGCGCACCTTGCCAACTGATACAAAACAGTACTTTTGCACTCTCCTGACTTTTCCAGTCACATGAACATTCGATTGGAAGCTGTTTTGGACAACTTTTCTTTTCTTCCTGTCAAACGCTTGGAAGACATCCGTGCAACGTCTAGAACACGATGGGAGATGTTTTCTGTGCTGGCACAGTTTTTCCTAGCCAGACATAGTGGAAAAGCTTTTTGCCGAGATGTAGATGAGAAGAGGCGCTAAAGACGAAGGTAGGATGCTGTCCGGAGCTAAGAGCCGCTCCCGGGCGTCTTTCGGCAGAAGCCGCGCTAAGGAGAGCACTGTGAGCGGCACAATCATCTTTGCGCGAAGAAGCCTCTTCTTCGGCTCCGGGAGCCAGGGAGAGCGGCAGCTTCGGAAAGGTGAAGAAGCAAGCTGTACCACACTGGGATTGTGTGCGCACCTTGCCAACTGATACAAAACAGTACTTTTGTACTCTCCTGACTTTTCCAATCACATGAACATTCGATTGGAAGCTGTTTTGGACAACTTTGCTTTTCTTCCTGCCAAACACTTGGCAGACATCTCTGCAACTTCTAGAACACGATGGGAGATGTTTTCTGTGCTGGCACAGTTTTTCCTAGCCAGACATAGTGGAAAAGCTTTTTGCCGAGATGTAGATGAGAAGAGGCGCTAAAGACGAAGGTAGGATGCTGTCCGGAGCTAAGAGCCGCTCCCGGGCGTCTTTCGGCAGAAGCCGCGCTAAGGAGAGCACTGTGAGCGGCACAATCGTCTTTGCGTGAAGAAGCCGCATCTTCGGCTCCGGGAGCCCGAGAGAGCGGCAGCTTCGGGAAGGTGAAGAAGCAAGCTGTACAACACTGGGATTGTGTGCGCACCTTGCCAACTGATACAAAACAGTACTTTTGCACTCTCCTGACTTTTCCAGACACATGAACATTCGATTGGAAGCTGTTTTGGACAACTTTTCTTTTCTTCCTGTCAAACGCTTGGAAGACATCCGTGCAACGTCTAGAACACGATGGGAGATGTTTTCTGTGCTGGCACAGTTTTTCCTAGCCAGACATAGTGGAAAAGCTTTTTGCCGAGATGTAGATGAGAAGAGGCGCTAAAGACGAAGGTAGGATGCTGTCCGGAGCTAAGAGCCGCTCCCGGGCGTCTTTCGGCAGAAGCCGCGCTAAGGAGAGCACTGAGAGCGGCACAATCATCTTTGCGCGAAGAAGCCGCTTCTTCGGCTCCGGGAGCCAGGGAGAGCGGCAGCTTCGGAAAGGTGAAGAAGCAAGCTGTACCACACTGGGATTGTGTGCGCACCTTGCCAACTATTAGAAAACAGTACCTTTGCACTCTCCTGACTTTTCCAGTCACATGAACATTCGATTGGAAGCTATTTTGGACAACTTTTCTTTTCTTCCTGCCAAACACTTGGCAGACATCTCTGCAACTTCTAGAACACGATGGGAGATGTTTTCTGTGCTGGCACAGTTTTTCCTAGCCAGACATAGTGGAAAAGCTTTTTGCCGAGATGTAGATGAGAAGAGGCGCTAAAGACGAAGGGAGGATGCTGTCCGGAGCTAAGAGCCGCTCCCGGGCGTCTTTCGGCAGAAGCCGCGCTAAGGAGAGCACTGTGAGCGGCACAATCGTCTTTGCGCAAAGAAGCCGCTTCTTCGGCTCTGGGAGCCAGAGAGAGCGGCAACTTGGAAAAGGTAAAGAAGCAAGCTGTACAACACTGGGATTGTGTGCGCACCTTGCCAACTGATACAAAACAGTACTTTTGCACTCTACTGACTTCTCCAATCACATGAACATTCGATTAGAAGCTGTTTTGGACAACTTTTCTTTTCTTCCTGCCAAACACTTGGCAGACATCCGTGCAACGTCTAGAACACGATGGGAGATGTTTTCTGTGCTGGCACAGTTTTTCCTAGCCAGACATAGTGGAAAAGCTTTTTGCCGAGATGTAGACTACAAAAGACGCTAAAGACGAAGGTAGGATGCTGTCCGGAGCTAAGAGCCGCTCCGGGGCGTCTTTCGGCAGAAGCTGCGCTAAGGAGAGCACTGAGAGTGGCACAATCGTCTTTGCGCGAAGAAGCCCCTTCTTCGGCTCCGGGAGCCGGAGAGAGCGGCAGCTTCGGGAAGGTGAAGAAGCAAGCTGTACAACACTGGGATTGTGTGCGCACCTTGCCAACTGATACAAAACAGTACTTTTGCACTCTCCTGACTTTTCCAGTCACATGAACATTCGATTGGAAGCTGTTTTGGACAACTTTTCTTTTCTTCCTGTCAAACGCTTGGAAGACACCCGTGCAACGTCTAGAACACGATGGGAGATGTTTTCTGTGCTGGCACAGTTTTTCCTAGCCAGACATAGTGGAAAAGCTTTTTGCCGAGATGTAGATGAGAAGAGGCGCTAAAGACGAAGGTAGGATGCTGTCCGGAGCTAAGAGCCGCTCCCGGGCGTCTTTCGGCAGAAGCCGCGCTAAGGAGAGCACTGAGAGCGGCACAATCATCTTTGCGCGAAGAAGCCGCTTCTTCGGCTCCGGGAGCCAGGGAGAGCGGCAGCTTCGGAAAGGTGAAGAAGCAAGCTGTACCACACTGGGATTGTGTGCGCACCTTGCCAACTGATACAAAACAGTACTTTTGTACTCTCCTGACTTTTCCAATCACATGAACATTCGATTGGAAGCTGTTTTGGACAACTTTGCTTTTCTTCCTGCCAAACACTTGGCAGATACCTCTGCAACTTCTAGAACACGATGGGAGATGTTTTCTGCGCTGGCACAGTTTTTCCTTGCCAGACATAGTGGAAAAGCTTTTTGCTGAGATGTAGATGAGAAGAGGCACTAAAGACGAAGGTAGGATGCTGTCCGGAGCTAAGAGCCGCTCCCGGGCATCTTTCGGCAGAAGCCGCGCTAAGGAGAGCACTGTGAGTGGCACAATCGTCTTTGCGCGAAGAAGCCGCTTCTTCGGCTCCGGGAGCCGGAGAGAGCGGCAGCTTCGGGAAGGTGAAGAAGCAAGCTGTACAACACTGGGATTGTGTGCGCACCTTGCCAACTGATAGAAAACAGTACCTTTGCACTCTCCTGACTTTTCCAATCACATGAACATTCGATTAGAAGCTGTTTTGGACAACTTTTCTTTTCTTCCTGCCAAACACTTGGCAGACCTCCGTGCAACGTCTAGAACACGATGGGAGATGTTTTCTGTGCTGGCACAGTTTTTCCTAGCCAGACATAGTGGAAAAGCTTTTTGCTGAGATGTAGATGAGAAGAGGCGCTAAAGACGAAGGTAGGATGCTGTCCGGAGCTAAGAGCCGCTCCCGGGCGTCTTTCGGCAGAAGCCGCGCTAAGGAGAGCACTGAGAGCGGCACAATCATCTTTGCGCGAAGAAGCCGCTTCTTCGGCTCCGGGAGCCAGGGAGAGCGGCAGCTTCGGAAAGGTGAAGAAGCAAGCTGCACCACACTGGGATTGTGTGCGCACCTTGCCAACTGATACAAAACAGTACTTTTGTACTCTCCTGACTTTTCCAATCACATGAACATTCGATTGGAAGCTGTTTTGGACAACTTTGCTTTTCTTCCTGCCAAACACTTGGCAGATATCTCTGCAACTTCTAGAACACGATGGGAGATGTTTTCTGCGCTGGCACAGTTTTTCCTTGCCAGACATAGTGGAAAAGCTTTTTGCTGAGATGTAGATGAGAAGAGGCACTAAAGACGAAGGTAGGATGCTGTCCGGAGCTAAGAGCCGCTCCCGGGCATCTTTCGGCAGAAGCCGCGCTAAGGAGAGCACTGTGAGTGGCACAATCGTCTTTGCGCGAAGAAGCCGCTTCTTCGGCTCCGGGAGCCGGGGAGAGCGGCAGCTTCGGGAAGGTGAAGAAGCAAGCTGTACAACACTGGGATTGTGTGCGCACCTTGCCAACTGATACAAAACAGTACTTTTGCACTCTCCTGACTTTTCCAATCACATGAACATTCGATTAGAAGCTGTTTTGGACAACTTTTCTTTTCTTCCTGCCAAACACTTGGCAGACCTCCGTGCAACGTCTAGAACACGATGGGAGATGTTTTCTGTGCTGGCACAGTTTTTCCTAGCCAGACATAGTGGAAAAGCTTTTTGCTGAGATGTAGATGAGAAGAGGCGCTAAAGACGAAGGTAGGATGCTGTCCGGAGCTAAGAGCCGCTCCCGGGCGTCTTTCGGCAGAAGCCGCGCTAAGGAGAGCACTGAGAGCGGCACAATCATCTTTGCGCGAAGAAGCCGCTTCTTTGGCTCCGGGAGCCAGGGAGAGCGGCAGCTTCGGAAAGGTGAAGAAGCAAGCTGTACAACACTGGGATTGTGTGCGCACCTTGCCAACTGATACAAAACAGTACTTTTGCACTCTCCTGACTTTTCCAATCACATGAACATTCGATTAGAAGCTGTTTTGGACAACTTTGCTTTTCTTCCTGCCAAACACTTGGCAGACATCTCTGCAACTTCTAGAACACGATGGGAGATGTTTTCTGTGCTGGCACAGTTTTTCCTAGCCAGACATAGTGGAAAAGCTTTTTGCTGAGATGTAGATGAGAAGAGGCCCAAAAGACGAAGGTAGGATGCTGTCCGGAGCTAAGAGCCGCTCCCGGGCGTCTTTCAGCAGAAGCCGCGCTAAGGAGAGCACTGTGAGCGGCACAATCGTCTTTGCGCAAAGAAGCCGCTTCTTCGGCTCTGGGAGCCGGAGAGAGCGGCAACTTGGAAAAGGTAAAGAAGCAAGCTGTACAACACTGGGATTGTGTGCGCACCTTGCCAACTGATAGAAAACAGTACCTTTGCACTCTCCTGACTTTTCCAATCACATGAACATTCGATTGGAAGCTGTTTTGGACAACTTTTCTTTTCTTCCTGCCAAACACTTGGCAGACATCTCTGCAACTTCTAGAACACGATGGGAGATGTTTTCTGTGCTGGCACAGTTTTTCCTAGCCAGACATAGTGGAAAAGCTTTTTGCCGAGATGTAGACTACAAAAGACGCTAAAGACGAAGGTAGGATGCTGTCCGGAGCTAAGAGCCGCTCCGGGGCGTCTTTCGGCAGAAGCCGCTCTTAGGAGAGCACTGGGAGTGGCACAATCGTCTTTGCGCAAAGAAGCCGCTTCTTCGGCTCCGGGAGCCGGAGAGAGCGGCAGCTTCGGGAAGGTGAAGAAGCAAGCTGTACAACACTGGGATTGTGTGCGCACCTTGCCAACTGATACAAAACAGTACTTTTGCACTCTCCTGACTTTTCCAGTCACATGAACATTCGATTGGAAGCTGTTTTGGACAACTTTTCTTTTCTTCCTGTCAAACGCTTGGAAGACATCCGTGCAACGTCTAGAACACGATGGGAGATGTTTTCTGTGCTGGCACAGTTTTTCCTAGCCAGACATAGTGGAAAAGCTTTTTGCTGAGATGTAGATGAGAAGAGGCGCTAAAGACGAAGGTAGGATGCTGTCCGGAGCTAAGAGCCGCTCCCGGGCGTCTTTCGGCAGAAGCCGCGCTAAGGAGAGCACTGAGAGCGGCACAATCATCTTTGCGCGAAGAAGCCGCTTCTTCGGCTCCGGGAGCCAGGGAGAGCGGCAGCTTCGGAAAGGTGAAGAAGCAAGCTGTACCACACTGGGATTGTGTGCGCACCTTGCCAACTGATACAAAACAGTACTTTTGTACTCTCCTGACTTTTCCAATCACATGAACATTCGATTGGAAGCTGTTTTGGACAACTTTGCTTTTCTTCCTGCCAAACACTTGGCAGACATCTCTGCAACTTCTAGAACACGATGGGAGATGTTTTCTGTGCTGGCACAGTTTTTCCTTGCCAGACATAGTGGAAAAGCTTTTTGCTGAGATGTAGATGAGAAGAGGCACTAAAGACGAAGGTAGGATGCTGTCCGGAGCTAAGAGCCGCTCCCGGGCATCTTTCGGCAGAAGCCGCGCTAAGGAGAGCACTGTGAGTGGCACAATCGTCTTTGCGCGAAGAAGCCGCTTCTTCGGCTCCGGGAGCCGGAGAGAGCGGCAGCTTCGGGAAGGTGAAGAAGCAAGCTGTACAACACTGGGATTGTGTGCGCACCTTGCCAACTGATAGAAAACAGTACTTTTGCACTCTCCTGACTTTTCCAATCACATGAACATTCGATTGGAAGCTGTTTTGGACAACTTTTCTTTTCTTCCTGCCAAACACTTGGCAGACATCCGTGCAACGTCTAGAACACGATGGGAGATGTTTTCTGTGCTGGCACAGTTTTTCCTAGCCAGACATAGTGGAAAAGCTTTTTGCCGAGATGTAGACTACAAAAGACGCTAAAGACGAAGGTAGGATGCTGTCCGGAGCTAAGAGCCGCTCCGGGGCGTCTTTCGGCAGAAGCCGCGCTAAGGAGAGCACTGGGAGTGGCACAATCGTCTTTGCGCGAAGAAGCCGCTTCTTCGGCTCCGGGAGCCGGAGAGAGCGGCAGCTTCGGGAAGGTGAAGAAGCAAGCTGTACAACACTGGGATTGTGTGCGCACCTTGCCAACTGATACAAAACAGTACTTTTGCACTCTCCTGACTTTTCCAATCACATGAACATTCGATTAGAAGCTGTTTTGGACAACTTTTCTTTTCTTCCTGCCAAACACTTGGCAGACCTCCGTGCAACGTCTAGAACACGATGGGAGATGTTTTCTGTGCTGGCACAGTTTCTCCTTGCCAGATGTAGTGGAAAAGCTTTTTGCTAAGATGTAGACAAAAAGAGAATCTTAAGAGTGAATGTAAGCAAATGACAGCCATATTCAAAAAAGTCTATTAAGAGGACTCGCGATAGTACAAACTAGCCAGCCTCTTTTTTATCCCCAGGAAGTTGATGACGCAGCTCTTCCTGGAACACCTTGTCAGGCACATGAAAGACGACCAAATAATGTAGTTAGCATGATTTTTCAGGGGAATTTCATGCTGAACATCACTTTAAACTCCTCTGATGAATCAACTTGACTGGTAGATGAAGGGAATATTATCTGCCTGGGCTTCAGGGAGGTTTTTGACATATCTCTACTTGGCAGCACACATACATATGGAAGCAATAGTGCAAAGGGGAGGGAATCAGTGTCTTTTCAGTGATGCTGAGGGAAAAGACAAGAGGCAGTGGGCACACACTGAAATACAGGAGATTGCCTTTGAACATCAGTAAATGTTTCTTTACTGTGAGGGTGACTGAACCACGGCACAGACTGCCCAGAAAGATTGTGGAGCCTGGATCTTTGAAGACATTAAAAGTACACCCAGATAGAATCCTGGGAAGAGGCTCTAGGTATCCTGGTTTAGGCAGGGGGGTTGGGCCTGGTTAGCCCCACCAACCCCTTCCACTCTCTTTCATTCCGTGCTAGTGAATTCTCTTCAAGATGCATTTCAAGCACTGGCATGACAAAGTTCTGTGCAGACAGAGATCCAAATGGACATGGCATCTAAGTTCCTTAAGCAGTGTTCAAGAAGAATGTAAAACTCTGGCACAAGTGTCTCTTCCCTAACTGAATCCCTTTCATGGGAAAATTCCCAACTCTAGAAAGATCTTCTGATACGCATGCTTAAGACTGACGCTGGCTGAGCAAATTTCTCCCTATGTGTATCTAAGACCAGTTAGGATCTTCACCCAAAGTGCTGTCAACATAGTCACAGAATGCCTATTGTTAAGAAGTGACAACTTCCATCAGAATGGCAACTATTGGTCCACAAAATGGATTAATGGATGGGAATTATCTACGTGGGGTTAAAAACAAAAATAAAGAGTTGGTCTTTATTTATCAATTTCATTGCAATATTGATAAGGGAAGAAAAAGATCTAAGTCCTTGAATTTCTGAACTCAAGGAAAGATTTTAAAAATTCCTTGTAAAAATGTATGATCACAATCAGACTATTGAAACCATTTTAGTTGGGAACAAAGTTCCAAAATTGTCTAGATAGTGGCAAAGAAGCCAAGAAAATAGGAAAGAAACAAAAAGAGAGCAAAAGAGTCAGCTTCAGTGTACAAGCTCGTTCTAGAAGTAGTCTGCTGGGAAAAGGAACCCCCAGCTGAATTTCCAATGTATTCCTGCGCTTGATTCAGTCACTGGTCAATGTAAAAACCAATCCTTTTGTACAACTTCTTCCAGCAACAAAAACTCCAACAGGTTGACACTACCATCATGCCTGTTCCAGACATATTTAAAAGAGAAATGATGATTTTCTTGAAAACCTACTTGCATAAAAGTTGCAAGATGGTGGAGGGATTCCCACATCCTCCTTCCTCCATCTGGCTTGAAAGTATATTTGATAAAATATGCAACAAAGCACATGATTTATAAGGGAGAGTCAAATGGATGATTTGGGAATTGATCTCTTGTTGATAGTAAACTTCATATCCACTCGGTGTGAGCTTTTTAAAACAAAATGTGGAGCTGAGGCATGAATCTGCCACAACAATTGTAAAGCAAACATACACACTCCCCTTCACATGCCCCCCCTTCCACACACACCTAGGCACACACAGAGATCAGCATAGCAGATCATGAACACCTTGGAAAAGACTGAAATGCTAAATGCCTCTCTTGATGGGCAAAAGAGCTGGTGCAGTAATTCAAATGCCTGGTACAAAAATTCTGTTTAATATTTAGCTCCTATTTAAAACACAGCTTTTCATTTCATTCTATTTACAGAATATTTTCATTTCATTTGTTTCTTTAAAATTACTTAGTTCTCACCTGTTGTATGTCTAGGAATATTTTCTTCCAAAAATAGAAAAAAATAGATGATATCTTTTCAGCAGAAAACATTGGTTGATGCAATTTTAAACCATCATGATATGGAAGAATTCTTCTGTCCCTCTCGAAGGTGGAAGAAGCATTTGGATCACAGATCATCTACAATGAAATACTTGACATATTTAAGATGCTTTCCATCAATTTTGATCGTCAATTGCTTATTCGTTGTAAACAGTAATTTTTCAGTGAAGGGAAAGTGTGTGTGGTATATCTACATGATGTGTTCAAAGCCAGTTCCTACTAATGGCCAGGCTGAATTCCAGTAAATAATGTCCCGAATGATATTTTGCCGCCTTCTTTGGCACTTCATGAAATCTTACCCCGATGAAGTGCTGAAACACAGAGATTTTCTCTTAGAGAGTGTCTCATGTTGTAACCCATCCCATGGATTTTATGCTGTAATTCTTATCTCTTTTAAAATTTACTATCTTCTGTACAGTTTTCATGAAACTTTCTGTTACAGTAGTGAATAGCACAGATAAATGTCATTTTGTACAACTTTGAATTTACCCAAGAGCTGAGAGAAAACTTGCTCCTATACTTCAATCCGAGTTTCTTCTACAGTCCAACTTTGTTTCTCTACCATCAAGCTTCTCCTTTGTTGCTGCTCCAAGCCCCGTCCAAGGTGACCTTGAATACTTTCAGGGATGGGACACCCACAACTTCTCTGGGCAACCTGTTCCAGTGTTCCAGCACTCCCACAGTCAAAAAGGCCTTCCTTTCATCTAATATGTGTAGGAAATCATAAATCTAGGCATAGAAACTTGGAGTGCAAATTTGAAATTCTTTGGATTTGAAGCACATTTTATATGAATACTGACTTACAGATGACTAAAAGATGTTGATGGGCATTTGAGCTGACAAGTTTTGAAAAAGTGCACGGAAATTAAAATTGAAACCACTAAAATTAAAAACTCCTTGCCATTTTCTTTTTCCTCTCCTATTCAAAATTGCATATGTCAGATATCAGTGCTTCATGCAAACCTCTCAGATGCTCTCAGAGAAAAAGCTTTTCTTTCAGACTAAGTTGCGGTTGACGTAGAACACTAGCAGGAGTGAAAGTTTTTCTGGGCATCGGGGCAGCACCTACTCCTTGGATTTGTGTGCAGAATGCATTTTATCCAAACTGGAAAATAGATCCCAGCTCTGTTCTATTCATCATTCTTACTGCATCAGGCCTGAAGATTCTGTGAAAAGTAGCCTGTGGACCTTGAAGATAGCGCATGTGAAACAGATGAGAGGTGATGGAGAAGTTGAGGGAGAGAAGAAAGAGCATATGGCTGAAACCAGAAAGTATTTCTTCACGTGATCATGGCAGATTGCAGGAGCCACTTGGTGCTATCAAACCAGCCCGACTTGGCACTGGTGCCAGCTTGGGTCTGGGAGCCATCCTGCATATCGTGGATTTTAAGGAGCCATCCGGCCACTCCCAGCCACACACCCCCAAACACAAACCACAGCCCTTCTCTCGGGCAAACAAAACTCAGTTGCCCCGCTTCTGGATGGCAGATTGCAGGAGCCACTTGGTACTATCAAACCAGCCCGACTTGGCACTGGTGCCACCTTGGCTCTGGGAACCATCCTGCGTATCGTGGATTTTAAGGAGCCAGCCGACTTCTCCCAGCCACAGGCCCCCAACAAAAACCACGGCCCTTTTTTCTGGCAAACAAAACTTAGCTGCCCTGCTTCTGGATGGCAGATTGCAGGAGCCACTTGGTACTATCAAACCAGCCCGACTTGGCACTGGTGCCACCTTGGGTCTGGGAACCATCCTGCGTATCGTGGATTCTAAGGAGCCAGCCGGCCACTCCCAGCCACGGGCCCCCAAACACAAACAACGGCGCTTTTCCCTGGAAAACAAAACTCAGCTGCCCCGCTTCTGGATGGCAGATTGCTGGACGCACTTGGTACTACAAAAACAGCCTGACTTGGCAGTGGTGCCACCTTGGGTCTGGGAACCATCATGCCTATCGTGGATTTTCAGGGGCCAGCCGGCCGCTCTCAGCCATATGCCCCCAAACACAAACCATGGCCCTTTTCTCTGGCAAACAAAACTCAACTGCCCCTATTCTGGATGGCACATTGCAGGAGGAACATGGTACTGTCAAACAAGCTCGACTTGGCACTGATGCCTCTTTGGGTCTGGAAAACATCCTGCGAATCGTGGATTTTAAGGCGCCAGGCAGCCACTCCCTGCCTTAGGCCCCCAAACAAAAACAACGGCCCTTTTCCCTGGCAAACAAAACTCACCTGCCCCTCTTCTGCATGGCAGATTGCAGAAGCGACTTGACACTGTCGAAACAGCCCGACTTGGCAGTGGTGCCACCTTGGGCATAGCAACCATCCTGCGTATCGTGGATTTTCAGGAGCCAGCTGGCCACTCCCAGCCACAGCCCCCCAAACACAAACCACGGCCCTTTTCCCTGGCAAACAAAACTCTCCACCCCCGCTTCTGGACGGCAGATTGCAGGAGCCACTTGGTACTATCAAACCAGCCCGACTTGGCGCTGTGTTGAAAACGAAGGGAAGCCAATCCACCTTGTCGTTGATCAGCATTGACTCCAATTTATTGATTAAATCAGCCACTTTATATAACAGTGGTAATTAACTTCATGCATATTGCAAAATCCAAGCTCACTAGAGGTTAACAGCGAAAACTCTAACCCCTCCTTTTGTTTTACCATACCCATGATTGTTTATTGAAAACAGGGCCAGCGCTCCCACTGTGATATGAAAGCCAAGTATTGGAGAGTGTTTTTGTTACTTCTTTAGAAGTTCAGATTATGCCAAAATGATGCTAGCTGGGGACTTGCAAATAATGAATTATTTGCTCTAAGTAGGTCAAATGACATTAGCTTTCAAAAAGGAAAAGTAGTCTTATTCCACGTGCCAATTCTAAAGTAGATTAATAAGCCTTAAGCAGAAGATGGATGTGAAGAGGGATATGACATGAAAGGTTTAGCAACACTGCTGACAGCAAAAGGCTTACCTGCTGCAGATACAGGAGACAAAATACTATTTTGACACAAACATTGCTATTCAGACGACAGTAAAATTCTGAGTGCCAGCAAAATTTACTCAGTCATGACAGTAAAATTTGCTCACATCAAAATGTGCTAATCAATTCTTAGTGTAAATTAAGCACCTTAAGCAAAGGGTAGCTCAAGCGTAACTGGTATTTGATGGCAAAAAAGGCAACTTGGCCTGCGTTTCTCACTTCTACTCCATTCAAAAGCTTACTCTGTCTCAGATTCCTTCGGAGGCATACCAACGCAAGCCGCGAAACTGCACGAAAATGATGATTGAAAGAAAGATAGATTAGAAAAATGGAATAATGGTTCATGTTCTTTTCCTTCCAACTGCTTTGTTTGCCCTTTTAAATTTTTGAAGTCCTTTCTGGTGTCACCATGGTTGCACTGCAGCAAGTGTTCGGCTGTAAGCTGTCCATATTGCCAGCTTCTGGACTGCCTTCAGAAATTTCCCACTGGTTTTTTATAGAAATCACAAGCAGTAGAGATGACAAAGACTGCAGAAACCTTCTCATCTCCTTCTAGAGCAAGACCATGTCTTTCAGCCACTCTTAACTAGACAACTTTCATCAGTCATGAGGGAGTCTCATGTTCAAGAGCTAAGCAGTGACAGCTGTAAATGACAAAAAGCAGACTGAAATTCTCTTGGGACTCCAGCAGAGAGCAATGAAGGAGGTTGAATTCACCTTCTTGGGAAGTTCTAAAATGCACGTTAACTTGAGCACAGGAGCTAAGCCATCGTAACCTTTGTTGAGTATGTCTGCGTAGACAGAGTTTCCATCACTGCAGAAGCAATGTTATTTAACCCACGTTATCATCTCTAGCTGCTAAGCTGCACTTATTGCAAAGTATCTGCAACGTATTTTACAGGGTGGGCTTTTATGTGTAATCCCTGAGTAACAGTGCAAAGAGAAGTACTTGGGGTGTGGGGTGGGGGGGGAACCGCAACTCTTAGGTTTTTCAAATAATGGTTCCATTTGAAAGTCAAAAAGATGTCAAACCTTTCTTTCCTTCAAACCTTTCTTTCCTAGACGTATTACCAGCACAAACTGTCCCAGAATTTATGACCCGTAACTGTACCGTGGACGCTCTTTCTCTGGACTATTCCTTAAGAAACAAATTCCTCACTAGAAATAAAACAAAATTAGCCATAGTATTTGCCTGGGTTAGTTCCAAGGCTCTGTACTAAAGGCCAAACACGTGTAATAATAGTAACGAGTGGACTAAAAGTTAAATCAATAGAGCATTACTCAGTTCAAAGACATCTTGTGTCCTAATGTTCTCACAGAAGACTGTGAGAAAAACCTGTCTATTTCTGTGGGTTTCTTTTATCCATTTAGCTGTACCTTCTACTTCTCTCCACTGTCTGAGAACATTGATGATAAGGTTGGATGACCTCATGTCAACTTGTAGAAGTAAAGAAAGAGAAGCCAGTAAAGAAAGGCAAATTTGTTATTGCAGGTGGAAAGAGGGAGGCCAACAAAAGAAAACAAAAGAACAGTAATAATGAAATGCTCCCCTGTCTTCTGTGAAAAGTAAAGGCACAGACAAGAAAGAACAAGTGCAAACTTCTCACTAGAGAAACGCGCTTGATCTGACTCAAGTATTTTGCGGTACATTTCTTGCTGTTTCTCATGCCAAACATATTAACCATTGAAGGTGTCACTTTCCTCTTTCTGGAATACAGCTAGGAAGATGGCTGTGTCATTGCTGACAAGCTGCTATTCTCAGAGGTGTCCAGCTGAAAGTCCTAGATCAATTGATTTGCTCTGTCACTTTGATATGGCATGACTTACAGTTTCAGCACCTGAACTTGCCAGCCCTACAATTCTTTGCCCCTTGAATGCTTAGATAGGCTCCTTGGCAACTGGCATTTGTAAGGACATGAAACTATGCAGAATTTGCACCGTGAGATGATGCCAAATGAGTCACGCCAGCGGATTAACTAGGGCATGCAAGGCAGAGAGAGGGAAATGAGAGCACAAGAAGAGAGTACACAGGAAGAGAGTACAATCTCCTTTTTTCTGAAACACTGTAGAGATCAAACTGAACACAAATCCTCCTAGGGGTAGTTCTTGCAAAAGACTAAGAGTTCTTTTTGTGTTCACAGGCCTGGAATATTTAGCTTTGGATCACGACAAAATGCAGATGACAAAACGAGGTCTTGAAGTCACATCCAGTATGAAGCGGTATGAAAGAGGAAAGCAGCTGAGAGCGTCAACCCTGCTAAGTAGTCTCAGTATTCTTCTTGACATTAGCAGAAATTTGAAATGAGTCTCTGAAAATGACAAAGGAGGCAGAAGAAAAGGGAGCGATGACTCCTCTGGCATAGTGTTTCCTAACAGGGATCTTCAAAGTGGAAAGGTTGTATCATACTTTCAACTGAAGGAAGGTATGAAAACAACAGGAAAAAAATGGCATCAAATACTCTGGGCAGTGTACTTCTAGACAGAAAGGCCACTGATGGAAAACCAACTCAACTGGCACCAATGCAGCAGCATTGTACTTAAGCCAGAAATGTCCAGCACTTCGCTCTCTGCCATTCCATTCAGATGCACACAGCAGCTCTGCAACATTCCTACTGATCATCTCCTTGGCAAACTGGGAGTGAGGGTTCGTGGTGATGCAGAGTCCCCAGGCAGATGCAAAGGAGAGCTGCTTTCTTACAAAAACCAGGCTTTTGAAACACTCAGGCTGCAGGGGACGGGACAGGTATAAGTCCAATGGTGTCAGGAACCCACGCCTTAAAAAAGGAACCCACTAGGCCGCGGCAAAATATCCAAATATGGATAACATGGTAACCAGACCAGTGAAGAGATTTTTGCTTTTATTTCCAGCACATCAGTCTCAAAATACAAAATGGAGACATGACAGCTCACTGATCCACACCAAAAAATGTCTCCTTCAACAGGGCTCATACAGCAATACATAAAATCATCTCAGACTAGAATTCAGCCAATCAGACACAGAAAACACATCTTGACAAGCATTCTATCCAATCTTATAAAACATAGGTAATCGTAGCTAAAACAAAGACTAGTTGATAAGAGACAAAGAACAGAGTTCTATTCATGCTAGCCTTCTAAAGATATACATTAAATAACCTTGTTGCCATCCTAAAGCCAATTCTACAGAAGCCTATTGTTATTTGTCACGTCTACCGCTTGGGAAACTTTTCTGCTTGCATGGAAAACTTTTTCTGCTTGCATGGGAAACTTTTCTGCAATGCTAACAAAACTCCAGTCTAAGGCCTACATACTTCTTTTTAACCATTTCTTAAAAATCCTCTAACCTTATGGATTCCAACATTTCCCCCTCTCTGTTTGACGCAGAAGCTTTCATTTTCTTGTCGCTTGCTATTTACGTTTCATAGCTCTATTGCAAATTTTCTGCTTATTATCTGCTGAAGACCTATTTTCACTAAACTGAAGCATTGCTATATTACGGCACAGCAACTTAATGCTGTGAAGACCCAATCCCTGAAAGAGAGATATGAATCACGTTTGGCAACAGTCACAAGGCATCGTTCAAAAAACTCTGGTCGATTCCAAGGCCTTAATTCAATACCTTCGTTCATGTCAATATCCTCATCTACTGCTTCCGTGAGATTTTGTACACTCTCTGTGCTTCTACTTCCTAATTCTCCTGCTTGAATGACAAAAACTTCTCGGACTGTTTTGTTCATCATTCGCCGAACACAACAGAGTATACAAGGTACCACTATCAATATCAGTATTAGAACACCTAATATGTAAAGACCTATCTTGCAAAGTTGCCGTAGCCAAGGTGCAAAACTCCAATTTTGAAACAAATCATCCAACCAGGAACCTCCATCTTTTTTAATTTGGGCTGTCAGATCCTTTAATTTTTGAATGCTTTTGTGAATGGATTCAGAATGATCAGACAAATTCATACAACACAATCCTTCAAATTCCTAACAACCATGTCCTTATGCCAGTAAAAGAAAATCAATGGCTGCTCTGTTTTGAAGAGTAGCATGTCTAATACTATCAACATCGGTCAACATATCACTGATTGCGGAGGATGTGGCATTAGCTTGTTTGCTCAGCCAACATCCAACTCGATCTAATTGTCTCAATGCCACAGCTGAAGCCAATTGGGGTAGAAATATACCTGCTGAAACCCTTCTGGCGGCATTCCAAGGCATAAAATCACTCTGACAGTTCTCATCATAATGAGGAACAGCTCTTGTTTTCCTTTGTTTCTTTTTCATCACTGCTTTGGCAGTGGGGGCAATTATGGTAAGCATACCAATGCTGCAAGGGCCACCTTCAAGGTGGGCTGGAATGCCTTGCCAACCTCTGTCTCCGCAAATGATCCAATACCCTTTTGGCAATTGCCGTGGATATTGGTCCGTCTCCAGAAACACATCCCAACTGTTTGAAACATTTGCTGCCCTGAGAAGTTTGTTGGACCAAATGTTCCAATTGAAGGAAGGACTGTTTCCATTGTCAATTCCACCTGGTTTACCATTGGATTCTTTTCTGACCAAAGGAAACTCTTTCACTGGCACACCAACCAAACAGGTTGAGAAAGGCTTTTCTGGTTCCGAATTAGACAGACATATAGTATCCGATCCGGCAGCCTTGGCTAAGGTCACCCAAACATTCCTCTTCGGTTGATCCACAGGCAAATCTGCACGACAAAAAACAATTAAAATCAAGCAAAACAAGTATACCATTTGATTCTGCCCCATCTCTTTCAAGAACTAAGTTTTGGCAGAATTCTTTCTAAACAAAAACAAGAACCTAAATTTTCAGCCAAAAATTAGCTTTGTTAAACAAACATTCAGCATTCAATTCGTATACTCATAAATAACATTGGCACAAAATCAGAGTTGATGGGTTCCACCGATGCACAAAGAACGTCAGGCACAAGAGGCGTCAGGCGAGACCCGGGATCCTTCCATTCAGTCCACGTCTGCGTACTTGCTTCCTCAGTTCTAGGCTCAACAACAGGTTCTGAAGTGCGATACGGTTTGACGTTTTTGGCAGGAACCCACTTAATTCTTCCAGCACCTGTGGAAATAGAAGCATACCCTTTGCCCCACGTTATTAATTGAAACGGACCTTCCATCTGTCCAGAGTCAGGGTTTCTAATTAGAAGAGGAGGATGTTCTTTCAGTTTTGCCTGTGTGCTATTTGAAAAGTGTCTAAAGATTGGTGGATCTGGTTCTGTACTTGAACTATTTAGACAATTAAAACCATACAAAGCCTTACTCAGTCTCATCTGTGGGGTGATTTCCGTTCCCCCTCTCTGTTGATCTAATATGCGTTTTAAGGTTTGATGTGTTCTTTCAATGATTGCTTAGCTTGTGTGATGGTGGGGAATACCAAAAATGTGTCAAACACCCCATTCATTTAAAAATGTGGCCAATTTTTGAGATATGTATGCAGGACCATTGTCAGTTTTTACTTCTTGGGGTATACCCAATGAAGCAAAAGCTTGCAGGAAATGATGACAGGCATGGCTGCCAGTTTCACCTGTGTGAAGGGAAGCAAAAACTGCACCAGAGAACGTGTCTATGGAAACATGAATATTTTTAAATTTACCAAAAGAAGGCTATTTAGTAACATCTGTTTGCCACAACTGTAGGCTTTGTAAGCCTCGGGGGTTGATTGTTCCTGTAGAAACAGGAGGCTGTACCAATTGACAGTCAGGGCAAGTACGAATCATAGCTTTAGCTTGACTTTTAGTGATTTGGAACATTTGCATGAGTGCTTGTGCATTTTGGTGGAAAAAGGCATGACTCAATTTTGCTTGTTCAAAACTATTTGGCAATGTGTTAGAAATGACCATTGTCAGCTTGTCCGCTCTTGCATTTCCTTCCACTAAAAATCCAGGAAGTGAAGAATGCGCCCTAATGTGAGAAACAAAATATGGATTAGTTCTATATTGCAAAGTTATAAAAAGACATGAAAGCCAACGATGTAAAGTTTCATTACTAACATCCTTTAAAATGGAACCTTCTATTCTCCTGACTACATTAGCAACATAAGCAGAATCTGTGACCAAATTAAAAGGCTGAGGAAACAGCTGAAAAGCTCAAACTACTGCAGCAGGCTCAACAATTTGAGGGGATCCCTCTACTGTTTGAATATCAGATTCCCAAACATCAGTCTTTTGATTAAACCAAGTCACAACGGACTTGTGGCTTTTACCAGAGCCATCAGTGAAGAGAGTCACAGCATGTAAAGGTTCTTCACTAAATTTAGGTTTTTCTCTGAAACTCAATTTTGCTTGCAGTAGTTTGTGAGCTGGATAGTGTATGGAACAAACACCTGGAAAACCTAAGAATGCATATTGTAAATCATCAGAATTTTGCATTGCCCAATTGAAATAATCATTTTTCAATGGCAAATAGATAACTGAACATTCTTGACCTGCCAAAGTTAACAATCTGGTTCTAGCCTTAATTATAATGTATGCGATCATTTCTAAAACTGAGCAAATGGTCTTTGAAAACCTGTAGGGAGGAAAAACCCATTCCATTATTAACAAAGGATCTTGTTCTGTGGCATCCCACTGGAAAATGAGACCACAAAGCTGCATCTTCTCTCCTAAGATTGCAAGAAAGAAAGGATTTTCAGGAACGCAGCGATGAGCTTGTCTTTTTTGAAGAGCTTCTGTGACTTTGTCGAGAGCAGCATGAGCTTCAGGGGTTAAAGTTCTTGGCAAAGTGATGTCGCAACTTCCTCTCAGCAAATCGAAGAGCAGACTCAGTTCATCATTGGTGATACCCAGCATCGGTCTGACCCAGTTGATTTCTCCTAGAAGTTGTTGTAACTCTTGTAGGTTGTTGACTCTGGTTCGGATATGAATTTTCTGTGGTGTTCTTGTCGTCTCAGTCATCTTCCATCCCAGGTACTTCTAAGGTGAAACTTCTTGAATTTTCGTTGCAGAGATTTCAAGTCCAGCTTTTTGAATTTCAGCAACAACACAGTCGCCAGTTTCTTCCATCTCTTCCTTTCAAAGGACTCCACCCTTAAAGCCAATTTTTCTTTCTCTGTATCTATAGATTGACAAACACCAGAACAACCATGGTTTTGCTTAACTGAAAAAGAGTTCCCCGGAACCACAATTTCCCGAGTGGAAGCAGCCACCTCAGCCTCCACCCCAGGCCCAACAGAATCCAATTCAGGTTTCAGTGTCCCTGCACAAACAATTTTAGGAAGTACAGTCACTTTTTCATTTCCATCTTTTACACACTTTGTTCCATCCCCCTTACAAGAGTCACATATTTTTACATTAACAGAACAACGCGAAGAAAAGTCCGAAAGAGTCTCATTTTTTCCCAGAGAGAGAGAAGAAAGATTTTGTTCAACAGAGTTCAAAGCAATACTTTCAGCATTTGCAACAACACTTGTAACATTCTCCGATACTCACACAGTCTCCGATTTACTGGAATTTAATGAGACAGAACCAGAAGCTTTGTTTTCTGAGTCCAAGTTGATCTTATTATTATCAGTTTGTTTAAAACAGCGCTCCAACAGCGCTCTACAAACCGGCATAAGTTCTCTTAAGCTTTCATCTTTTTTGAGAGAGACTAGATTATAGATTCTCCAGTTTATCTGATCCCAAAAATGAAAAGTAAAAGCAGACTGCAGATTTAAATCTTGCGTATTCGCTTTAACCCAGATAAGTAAGATTTTAAGCTCAGTTTTTGAAATTTCAGAGTGACCTTTTTCTTGTAACATTGTCTCTCATTGATGAAAAACATCCCATTCAACTTTTGATAAATTCGTTCCCCTTTTTGTGTTCTTTTA
Organism: Melospiza georgiana; assembly: GCF_028018845.1. NCBI lineage: Eukaryota > Metazoa > Chordata > Aves > Passeriformes > Passerellidae > Melospiza > Melospiza georgiana. Next base: position 31,195,088 of record NC_080464.1, on the reverse strand, counting down.
ATAATTTTCTTTTTCTCTATTTTTTCTTCCCAACGTCACCCAAGCGCTCTCCCGAGATAAGTTACTTACAATTTTCTTGGCTTCGGCGGGAGAGATGATACAGTGTCCTCCTTGTTAACACTTGGGTCTCCGCGGCTGGTACTTCCACGATTTTTCTTTGTTTTTCTTCTATTCTACGTCCTCACACGGGGCAGCAATATGCGGGGGACGGGACAGGTATAAGTCCAATGGTGTCAGGAACCCACGCCTTAGAAAAGGAACCCACTAGGCCGCGGCAAAATATCCAAATATGGATAACATGGTAACCAGACCAGTGAAGAGATTTTTGCTTTTATTTCCAGCACATCAGTCTCAAAATACAAAATGGAGACATGACAGCTCACTGATCCACACCAAAAAATGTCTCCTTCAACAGGGCTCATACAGCAATACATAAAATCATCTCAGACTAGAATTCAGCCAATCAGACACAGAAAATACATCTTGACAAGCATTCTATCCAATCTTATAAAACATACGTAATCGTAGCTAAAAGACTAGTTGATAAGAGACAAAGAACAGAGTTCTATTCATGCTAACCTTCTAAAGATATACATTAAATAACCTTGTTGCCATTTGTCAAGTCTACTGCTTGGGAAAATTTCTGCTTGCACGGAAAACTTTTCTGCTTGCATGGGAAACTTTTCTGCAATGCTCACAAAACTCCAGTCTAAGGCCTACATACTTCTTTTTAACCATTTCTTAAAAATCCTCTAACCTTATGGATTCCAACATCAGGCCTTTATCAGTTCCATAGCTTTAAGCTATAACAAACACAATTCAACCAACCACCATGCACCACGCTGTGAACACACGACGGTTCTAGAACTTGTTGATTTACCTCTAATTCAGCTGCCTCACCTCCCACAGTCCTTTTCTACTTAGCCAAAGTAATGGGCCTCAGCCCAAGGCCTTCCTTTTGTAAGCTTCTAGCTATATGCAGCAGCAAACCACTACTTTCTTCTGTGCCAAGACTTTAGGTAGACGATTTGCATCTGCCCTTCCAGTGAAACCTAATGGGGAGAGAAAAGCCTCTCAGAGATGTTCAGTCATTCCATTTTCTAGACAGGCAAAATCCAAAGAAAAGCAAGCTATGGGATTGTGTACTTGCTCTTACAAAACACCTGCTGCCCTCTGACAATCAACTAGCAGAAAACCAGCCAAACTGAGACTTGAGGCAAACAACCCTTGGAAGGGAATAATGATGTGATCAATCAAGACAACACTTTTCCAGGCTACCGAGATATTGGAAATGTCAGCAAAGGCTTGAGAGCAAAGGCTGAACAAATGGGGAAAGGGTAAAAGAATCCCAAGAAAAACATGACCAAAGGTTAAAACAATTCCAAGAAAAACATAGGCAAGTAACCTGTTGAAGCCTTCAGGAAATCAGTGGCCGCTGATTTACATAGGCCATTCAAGTTAATTGATCCCTGCACCTTCCACTCCTTTTTCATAGGGTGAATTGAGACCATGGAATCACAATTCCTTGGATTCTGTTCTTAACTTTAGGAGAGAAGTACAGCAGCTGAAGTACCTGTTACTGATGTGATACCCAGAAACACAGAGTTCACACATTTCATTCTTGGCCAATCACAACAAGCAAGACTAAGAGGATACGGCTGGTTAATTTTCATGACATTTTTCTTGTTTGACAGCCTGCTCTGATTGCAGTGAAAATTTTTCATTAGCTTCTCTCTAAAAGGAGAAAGTCCAGTTCACTGTCCTGCCCTACTGCTGCAAGTACACCATTTGGTTTGTCGAGCCAAAAATTTGAATTGGAAGGTACGGAGATAAGAGCCGCTCCAGGGCGTCTTTCGGCAGAAGCCACGCTAAGGAGAGCACTGTGAGCAGCACAATCGTCTTTGCGCGAAGAAGCCGCTTCTTCGGCTCCGGGAGTCGGGGAGAGCGGCAGCTTCGGCAAGGTGAAGAAGCAAGCTGTACAACACTAGGATTGTGTGCGCAGATTGCCAACTGATAGAAAACAGTATCTTTGCACTCTCCTGACTTTTCCAATCACATGAACATTCGATTGGAAGCTGTTTTGGACAACTTTTCTTTTCTTCCTGCCAAACACTTGGCAGACCTCTCTGCAACATCTAGAACACGATGGGAGATGTTTTCTGTGCTGGCACAGTTTTTCCTAGCCAGACATAGTGGGAAATCTATTTGCTGTGATGTAGACTACAAAAGACGCTAAAGACGAAGGTAGGATGCTCTCCAGAGCTAAGAGTCGCTCCCGGGCGTCTTTCGGCAGAAGCCGCGCTAAGGAGAGCACTGAGAGCGGCACAATCGTCTTTGCGCGAAGAAGCCGCATCTTCGGCTCCGGGAGCCGGAGATAGCGGCAGCTTCGGGAAGGTGAAGAAGCAAGCTGTACAACACTGGGATTGTGTGCGCACCTTGCCAAGTATTAGAAAACAGTACTTTTGCACTCTCCTGACTTTTCCAGTCACATGAACATTCAATTGGAAGCTGTTTTGGACAACTTTTCTTTTCTTCCTGCCAAACACTTGGCAGACATCCGTGCAACGTCGAGAACACGATGGGAGATGTTTTCTGTGCTGGCACAGTTTTTCCTAGACAGACATAGTGGAAAAGCTTTTTGCCGAGATGTAGATGAGAAGAGGCGCTAAAGACGAAGGTAGGATGCTGTCCGGAGCTAGGAGCCGCTCCCGGGCGTCTTTGGGCAGAAGCCGCGCTAAGGAGAGCACTGTGAGTGGCACAATCGTCTTTGCGCGAAGAAGCCGCATCTTCGGCACCGGGAGCCGGGGAGAGCGGCAGCTTCGGGAAGGTGAAGAAGCAAGCCGTACAACACTGGGATTGTGTGCGCAACTTGCCAACTGATACAAAACAGTACTTTTGCACACTCCTGACTTTTCCAATCACATGAACATTCGATTAGAAGCTGTTTTGGACAACTTTTCTTTTCTTCCTGCCAAACACTTGGCAGACATCTCTGCAACTTCTAGAACACGATGGGAGATGTTTTCTGTGCTGGCACAGTTTCTCCTAGCCAGACATACTGGCAAAGCGTTTTGCTAAGATGTAGACTACAAAAGGCGCTAAAGACGAAGGTAGGATGCTGTCCGGAGCTAAGGGCCGCTCCCGGGCGTCTTTGGGCAGAAGCCGCGCTAAGGAGAGCACTGTGAGCGGCACAATCGTCTTTGCGCGAAGAAGCCGCTTCTTCGGCTCCGGGAGCCGGGGAGAGCGGCAGCTTCGGGAAGGTGAAGAAGCAAGCTGTACAACACTGGGATTGTGTGCGCAGCTTGCCAACTGATAGAAAACAGTACTTTTGCACTCTCCTGACTTTTCCAATCACATGAACATTCGATTGGAAGGTGTTTTGGACAACTTTTCTTCCTGCCAAACACTTGGCAGACATCTCTGCAACTTCTAGAACACGATGGGAGATGTTTTCTGTGCTGGCACAGTTTCTCCTTGCCAGACATAGTGGAAAAGCGTTTTGCTGAGATGTAGACTACAAAAGACGCTAAAGACGAAGGTAGGATGCTCTCCGGAGCTAAGAGCCGCTCCCGGGCGTCTTTGGGCAGAAGCCGTGCCAAGGAGAGCACTGTGAGCGGCACAATCGTCTTTGCGCAAAGAAGCCGCTTCTTCGGCTCCGGGAGCCGGAGAGAGCGGCAGCTTCGGGAAGGTGAAGAAGCAAGCTGTACAACACTGGGATTGTGTGCGCAGCTTGCCAACTGATAGAAAACAGTACTTTTGCACTCTCCTCACTTTTCCAATCACATGAACATTCGATTGGAAGCTGTTTTGGACAACTTTTCTTTTCTTCCTGCCAAACACTTGGCAGACATCTCTGCAACTTCTAGAACACGATGGGAGATGTTTTTTGTGCTGGCACAGTTTCTCCTTGCCAGATGTTGTGGAAAAGCTTTTTGCTGAGATGTAGATGAGAAGAGACGCTAAATACGAAGGTAGGATGCTCTCCAGAGCTAAGAGCCGCTCCCGGGCGTCTTTGGGCAGAAGCCGCAGTAGGGAGAGCACTGTGAGCGGCACAATCGTCTTTGCGCGAAGAAGCCGCTTCTTTGACTCCGGGAGCCAGGGAGAGCGGCAGCTTCGGGAAGGTGAAGAAGCAAGCTGTACAACACTGGGATTGTGTGCGCACCTTGCCAACTGATAGAAAAAAGTACTTTTGCACTCTCCTGACTTTTCCAATCACATGAACATTCGATTGGAAGCTGTTTTGGACAACTTTTCTCTTCTTCCTGCCAAACACTTGGCAGACATCTCTGCAACTTCTAGAACACGATGGGAGATGTTTTCTGTGCTGGCACAGTTTCTCCTAGCCAGACATACTGGCAAAGCGTTTTGCTAAGATGTAGACTACAAAAGGCGCTAAAGACGAAGGTAGGACGCTCTCCGGAGCTAAGAGCCGCTCCCGGGCGTCTTTGGGAAGAAGCCGCGCTAAGGAGAGCTCTGTGAGCAGCACAATCGTCTTTGCGCGAAGAAGCCGCTTCTTCGGCTCCGGGAGCCGGAGAGAGCGGCAGCTTCGGGAAGGTGAAGAAGCAAGCTGTACAACACTGGGATTGTGTACGCAGCTTGCCAACTGATAGAAAACAGTACTTTTGCACTCTCCTGAATTTTCCAATCACATGAACATTCGATTGGAAGCTGTTTTGGACAACTTTCCTTTTCTTCCTGCCAAACACTTGGCAGACATCTCTGCAACTTCTAGAACACAATGGGAGATGTTTTTTGTGCTGGCACAGTTTCTCCTTGCAAGATGTTGTGGAAAAGCTTTTTGCTGAGATGTAGATGAGAAGAGACGCTAATGACGAAGGTAGGATGCTCACCGGAGCTAAGAGCTGCTCCCGGGCGTATTTGGGCAGAAGCCGCAGTAAGGAGAGCACTGTGAACGGCACAATCGTCTTTGCGTGAAGAAGCCGCTTCTTCGACTTCAGGAGCCGGGGAGACCGGCAGCTTCGGGAAGGTGAAGAAGTAAGCTGTACAACACTGGGATTGTGTGCGCAGCTTGCCAACTGATAGAAAACAGTACTTTTGCACTCTCCTGACTTTTCCAATCACATGAACATACGATTGTAAGCTGTTTTGGACAACTTTTCTTTTCTTCCTGCCAAACACTTGGCAGACATCTCTGCAACTTCTAGAACACAATGGGAGATGTTTTCTGTGCTGGCACAGTTTTTCCTTGCCAGACATAGTGGGAAAGCTTTTTGCTGAGATGTAGATGAGAAGAGACGCTAAAGACGAAGGTAGGATGCTCACTGGAGCTAAGAGCCGCTCCCGGGCGTCTTTGGGCAGAAGCCGCAGTAAGGAGAGCACTGTGAGTGGCACAATCGTCTTTGCGTGAAGAAGCCGCTTCTTCGACTCCGGGAGCCGGGGAGAGCGGCAGCTTCGGGAAGGTGAAGAAGCAAGCTGTACAACACTGGGATTGTGTGCGCACCTTGCCAACTGATAGAAAACAGTACTTTTGCACTCTCCTGACTTTTCCAATCACATGAACATTCGATTGGAAGCTGTTTTGGACAACTTTTCTTTTCTTCCTGCCAAAAACTTGGCAGACATCTCTGCAACGTCTAGAACACGATGGGAGATGTTTTCTGTGCTGGCACAGTTTTTCCTTGCCAGACGTAGTGGGAAAGCGTTTTGCTAAGATGTAGACTACAAAAGGCGCTAAAGACGAAGGTAGGATGCTCTCCGCAGCTAAGAGCCACTCCCGGGCGTCTTTGGGCAGAAGCCGCGCTAAGGAGAGCACTGTGAGCGGCACAATCGTCTTTGCACGAAGAAGCCGCTTCTTCGGCTTCGGGATCCGGAGAGAGCGGCAGCTTCGGGAAGGTGAAGAAGCAAGCTGTACAACACTGGGATTGTGTGCGCACCTTGCCAACTGATAGAAAACAGTACTTTTGCACTCTCCTGACTTTTCCAATCACATGAACATTCGATTGGAAGCTGTTTTGGACAACTTTTCTTTTCTTCCTGCCAAACACTTGGCAGACATCTCTGCAACTTCTAGAACACGATGGGAGATGTTTTTTGTGCTGGCACAGTTTCTCCTTGCCAGATGTAGTGGAAAATCTATTTGCTAAGATGTAGACAACAAAAGGCGCTAAAGACGAAGGTAGGATGCTCTCCGGAGCTAAGAGCGGCTCCCGGGCGTCTTTGGGCAGAAGCCGCGCTAAGGAGAGCACTGTGAGCGGCACAATCGTCTTTGCGCGAAGAAGCCGCTTCTTCGGCTCCGGGAGCCGGGGAGAGCGGCAGCTTCGGGAAGGTGAAGAAGCAAGCTGTACAACACTGGGATTGTGTGCGCAGCTTGTCAACTGATAGAAAACAGTACTTTTGCACTCTCCTGACTTTTCCAATCACATGAACATTCGATTGGAAGCTGTTTTGGACAACTTTTCTTTTCTTCCTGCCAAACACTTGGCAGACATCTCTGCAACTTCTAGAACACGATGGGAGATGTTTTTTGTGCTGGCACAGTTTCTCCTTGCCAGATGTTGTGGAAAAGCTTTTTGCTGAGATGTAGATGAGAAGAGACGCTAAAGACGAAGGTAGGATGCTCTCCAGAGCTAAGAGCCGCTCCCGGGCGTCTTTGGGCAGAAGCCGCAGTAAGGAGAGCACTGTGAGCGGCACAATCGTCTTTGCGCGAAGAAGCCGCTTCTTCGGCTCCGGGAGCCGGAGAGAGCGGCAGCTTCGGGAAGGTGAAGAAGCAAGCTGTACAACACTGGGATTGTGTGCGCAGCTTGCCAACTGATAGAAAACAGTACTTTTGCACTCTCCTGACTTTTCCAATCACATGAACATTCGATTGGAAGCTGTTTTGGACAACTTTTCTTTTCTTCCTGCCAAACACTTGGCAGACATCTCTGCAACGTCTAGAACACGATGGGAGATGTTTTCTGTGCTGGCACAATTTTTCCTTGCCAGACATAGTGGGAAAGCGTTTTGCTAAGATGTAGACTACAAAAGGCGCTAAAGACGAAGGTAGGATGCTCTCCGGAGCTAAGAGCCACTCCCGGGCGTCTTTGGGCAGAAGCCGCGCTAAGGAGAGCACTGTGAGCGGCACAATCGTCTTCGCGCGAAGAAGCCGCTTCTTCGGCTTCGGGATCCGGAGAGAGCGGCAGCTTCGGGAAGGTGAAGAAGCAAGCTGTACAACACTGGGATTGTGTGCGCACCTTGCCAACTGATAGAAAACAGTACTTTTGCACTCTCCTGACTTTTCCAATCACATGAACATTCGATTGGAAGCTGTTTTGGACAACTTTTCTTTTCTTCCTGCCAAACACTTGGCAGACATCTCTGCAACTTCTAGAACACGATGGGAGATGTTTTTTGTGCTGGCACAGTTTCTCCTTGCCAGATGTAGTGGAAAATCTATTTGCTAAGATGTAGACAACAAAAGGCGCTAAAGACGAAGGTAGGATGCTCTCCGGAGCTAAGGGCCGCTCCCGGGCGTCTTTGGGCAGAAGCCGCGCTAAGGAGAGCACTGTGAGCGGCACAATCGTCATTGCGCGAAGAAGCCGCTTCTTCGGCTCCGGGAGCCGGGGAGAGCGGCAGCTTCGGGAAGGTGAAGAAGCAAGCTGTACAACACTGGGATTGTGTGCGCAGCTTGCCAGCTGATAGAAAACAGTACTTTTGCACTCTCCTGACTTTTCCAATCACATGAACATTCGATTGGAAGCTGTTTTGGACAACTTTTCTTTTCTTCCTGCCAAACACTTGGCAGACATCTCTGCAACTTCTAGAACACGATGGGAGATGTTTTTTGTGCTGGCACAGTTTCTCCTTGCCAGATGTTGTGGAAAAGCTTTTTGCTGAGATGTAGATGAGAAGAGACGCTAATGACGAAGGTAGGATGCTCACCGGAGCTAAGAGCCGCTCCCGGGCGTATTTGGGCAGAAGCCGCAGTAAGGAGAGCACTGTGAACAGCACAATCGTCTTTGCGTGAAGAAGCCGCTTCTTCGACTTCGGGAGCCGGGGAGACCGGCAGCTTCGGGAAGGTGAAGAAGTAAGCTGTACAACACTGGGATTGTGTGCGCAGCTTGCCAACTGATAGAAAACAGTACTTTTGCACTCTCCTGACTTTTCCAATCACATGAACATTCGATTGGAAGCTGTTTTGGACAACTTTTCTTTTCTTCCTGCCAAACACTTGGCAGACATCTCTGCAACTTCTAGAACACGATGGGAGATGTTTTCTGTGCTGGCACAGTTTCTCCTTTCCAGATGTAGTGGAAAAGCTTTTTGCTGAGATGTAGATGAGAAGAGACGCTAAAGACGAAGGTAGGATGCTCACTGGAGCTAAGAGCCGCTCCCGGGCGTCTTTGGGCAGAAGCCGCAGTAAGGAGAGCACTGTGAGCGGCACAATCGTCTTTGCGTGAAGAAGCCGATTCTTCGGCTCCGGGAGCCGGGGAGAGCGGCAGCTTCTGGAAGGTGAAGAAGCAAGCTGTACAACACTGGGATTGTGTGCGCACCTTGCCAACTGATAGAAAACAGTACTTTTGCACTCTCCTGACTTTTCCAATCACATGAACATTCGATTGGAAGCTGTTTTGGACAACTTTTCTTTTCTTCCTGCCAAACACTTGCTAGACATCTCTGCAACTTTTAGAACACGATGGGAGATGTTTTCTGCGCTGGCAGAGTTTCTCCTTTCCAGATGTAGTGGAAAAGCTTTTTGCTGAGATGTAGATGAGAAGAGACGCTAAAGACGAAGGTAGGATGCTCACTGGAGCTAAGAGCCGCTCCCGGGCGTCTTTGGGCAGAAGCCGCAGTAAGGAGAGCACTGTGAGCGGCACAATCGTCTTTGCGTGAAGAAGCCGCTTCTTCGGCTCCGGGAGCCGGGGAGAGTGGCAGCTTCGGGAAGGTGAAGAAGCAAGCTGTACAACACTGGGATTGTGTGCGCACCTTGCCAACTGATAGAAAACAGTACTTTTGCACTCTCCTGACTTTTCCAATCACATGAACATTCGATTGGAAGCTGTTTTGGACAACTTTTCTTTTCTTCCTGCCAAAAACTTGGCAGACATCTCTGCAACGTCTAGAACACGATGGGAGATGTTTTCTGTGCTGGCACAGTTTTTCCTTGCCAGACATAGTGGGAAAGCGTTTTGCTAAGATGTAGACTACAAAAGGCGCTAAAGACGAAGGTAGGATGCTCTCCGGAGCTAAGAGCCACTCCCGGGCGTCTTTGGGCAGAAGCCGCGCTAAGGAGAGCACTGTGAGCGGCACAATCGTCTTTGCGCGACGAAGCCGCTTCTTCGGCTTCGGGATCCGGAGAGAGCGGCAGCTTCGGGAAGGTGAAGAAGCAAGCTGTACAACACTGGGATTCTGTGCGCACCTTGCCAACTGATAGAAAACAGTACTTTTGCACTCTCCTGACTTTTCCAATCACATGAACATTCGATTGGAAGCTGTTTTGGACAACTTTTCTTTTCTTCCTGCCAAACACTTGGCAGACATCTCTGCAACTTCTAGAACACGATGGGAGATGTTTTTTGTGCTGGCACAGTTTCTCCTTGCCAGATGTAGTGGAAAATCTATTTGCTAAGATGTAGACTACAAAAGGCGCTAAAGACGAAGGTAGGATGCTCTCCGGAGCTAAGGGCCGCTCCCGGGCGTCTTTGGGCAGAAGCCGCGCTAAGGAGAGCACTGTGAGCGGCACAATCGTCTTTGCGCGAAGAAGCCGCTTCTTCGGCTCCGGGATCCGGGGAGAGCGGCAGCTTCGGGAAGGTGAAGAAGCAAGCTGTACAACACTGGGATTGTGTGCGCACCTTGCCAACTGATAGAAAACAGTACTTTTGCACTCTCCTGACTTTTCCAATCACATGAACATTCGATTGGAAGCTGTTTTGGACAACTTTTCTTTTCTTCCTGCCAAACACTTGGCAGACATCTCTGCAACTTCTAGAACACGATGGGAGATGTTTTTTGTGCTGGCACAGTTTCTCCTTGCCAGATGTAGTGGAAAATCTATTTGCTAAGATGTAGACTACAAAAGGCGCTAAAGATGAAGGTAGGATGCTCTCCGGAGCTAAGGGCCGCTCCCGGGCGTCTTTGGGCAGAAGCCGCGCTAAGGAGAGCACTGTGAGCGGCACAATCGTCTTTGCGCGAAGAAGCCGCTTCTTCGGCTCCGGGAGCCGGGGAGAGCGGCAGCTTCGGGAAGGTGAAGAAGCAAGCTGTACAACACTGGGATTGTGTGCGCAGCTTGCCAACTGATAGAAAACAGGACTTTTGCACTCTCCTGACTTTTCCAATCACATGAACATTCGATTGGAAGCTGTTTTGGACAACTTTTCTTTTCTTCCTGCCAAACACTTGGCAGACATCTCTGCAACTTCTAGAACACGATGGGAGATTTTTTCTGTGCTGGCACAGTTTTTCCTTGCCAGACATAGTGGGAAAGCGTTTTGCTAAGATGTAGACTACAAAAGGCGCTAAAGACGAAGGTAGGATGCTCTCCGGAGCTAAGAGCCACTCCCGGGCGTCTTTGGGCAGAAGCCGCGCTAAGGAGAGCACTGTGAGCGGCACAATCGTCTTTGCGCGACGAAGCCGCTTCTTCGGCTTCGGGATCCGGAGAGAGCGGCAGCTTCGGGAAGGTGAAGAAGCAAGCTGTACAACACTGGGATTCTGTGCGCACCTTGCCAACTGATAGAAAACAGTACTTTTGCACTCTCCTGACTTTTCCAATCACATGAACATTCGATTGGAAGCTGTTTTGGACAACTTTTCTTTTCTTCCTGCCAAACACTTGGCAGACATCTCTGCAACTTCTAGAACACGATGGGAGATGTTTTTTGTGCTGGCACAGTTTCTCCTTGCCAGATGTAGTGGAAAATCTATTTGCTAAGATGTAGACTACAAAAGGCGCTAAAGATGAAGGTAGGATGCTCTCCGGAGCTAAGGGCCGCTCCCGGGCGTCTTTGGGCAGAAGCCGCGCTAAGGAGAGCACTGTGAGCGGCACAATCGTCTTTGCGCGAAGAAGCCGCTTCTTCGGCTCCGGGAGCCGGGGAGAGCGGCAGCTTCGGGAAGGTGAAGAAGCAAGCTGTACAACACTGGGATTGTGTGCGCACCTTGCCAACTGATAGAAAACAGTACTTTTGCACTCTCCTGACTTTTCCAATCACATGAACATTCGATTGGAAGCTGTTTTGGACAACTTTTCTTTTCTTCCTGCCAAACACTTGGCAGACATCTCTGCAACTTCTAGAACACGATGGGAGATGTTTTTTGTGCTGGCACAGTTTCTCCTTGCCAGATGTAGTGGAAAATCTATTTGCTAAGATGTAGACAACAAAAGGCGCTAAAGACGAAGGTAGGATGCTCTCCGGAGCTAAGGGCCGCTCCCGGGCGTCTTTGGGCAGAAGCCGCAGTAAGGAGAGCACTGTGAGCGGCACAATCGTCTTTGCGCCAAGAAGCCGCTTCTTCGGCTCCGGGAGCCGGGGAGAGCGGCAGCTTCGGGAAGGTGAAGAAGCAAGCTGTACAACACTGGGATTGTGTGCGCAGCTTGCCAACTGATAGAAAACAGTACTTTTGCACTCTCCTGACTTTTCCAATCACATGAACATTCGATTGGAAGCTGTTTTGGACAACTTTTCTTTTCTTCCTGCCAAACACTTGGCAGACATCTCTGCAACTTCTAGAACACGATGGGAGATGTTTTTTGTGCTGGCACAGTTTCTCCTTGCCAGATGTTGTGGAAAAGCTTTTTGCTGAGATGTAGATGAGAAGAGACGCTAAATACGAAGGTAGGATGCTCTCCAGAGCTAAGAGCCGCTCCCGGGCGTCTTTGGGCAGAAGCCGCGCTAAGGAGAGCACTGTGAGCGGCACAATCGTCTTTGCGCGAAGAAGCCGCTTCTTCGGCTCCGGGAGCCGGGGAGAGCGGCAGCTTCGGGAAGGTGAAGAAGCAAGCTGTACAACACTGGGATTGTGTGCGCAGCTTGCCAACTGATAGAAAACAGTACTTTTGCACTCTCCTGACTTTTCCAATCACATGAACATTCGATTGGAAGCTGTTTTGGACAAGTTTTCTTTTCTTCCTGCCAAACACTTGGCAGACATCTCTGCAACTTCTAGAACACGATGGGAGATGTTTTCTGTGCTGGCACAGTTTTTCCTTGCCAGACATAGTGGGAAAGCGTTTTGCTGAGATGTAGATGAGAAGAGACGCTAAAGACGAAGGTAGGATGCTCACCGGGGCTAAGAGCCGCTCCCGGGCGTCTTTGGGCAGAAGCCGCAGTAAGGAGAGCACTGTGAGCGGCACAATCGTCTTTGCGCGAAGAAGCCGCTTCTTCGGCTCCGGGATCCGGGGAGAGCGGAAGCTTCGGGAAGGTGAAGAAGCAAGCTGTACAACACTGGGATTGTGTGCGCACCTTGCCAACTGATAGAAAACAGTACTTTTGCACTCTCCTGACTTTTCCAATCACATGAACATTCGATTGGAAGCTGTTTTGGACAACTTTTCTTTTCTTCCTGCCAAACACTTGGCAGACATCTCTGCAACATCTAGAACACGATGGGAGATGTTTTCTGTGCTGGCACAGTTTCTCCTTTCCAGATGTAGTGGAAAAGCTTTTTGCTGAGATGTAGATGAGAAGAGACGCTAAAGACGAAGGTAGGATGCTCACTGGAGCTAAGAGCCGCTCCCGGGCGTCTTTGGGCAGAAGCCGCAGTAAGGAGAGCACTGTGAGCGGCACAATCGTCTTTGCGTGAAGAAGCCGCTTCTTCGGCTCCGGGAGCCGGGGAGAGCGGCAGCTTCGGGAAGGTGAAGAAGCAAGCTGTACAACACTGGGATTGTGTGCGCAGCTTGCCAACTGATAGAAAACAGGACTTTTGCACTCTCCTGACTTTTCCAATCACATGAACATTCGATTGGAAGCTGTTTTGGACAACTTTTCTTTTCTTCCTGCCAAACACTTGGCAGACATCTCTGCAACTTCTAGAACACGATGGGAGATTTTTTCTGTGCTGGCACAGTTTTTCCTTGCCAGACATAGTGGGAAAGCGTTTTGCTAAGATGTAGACTACAAAAGGCGCTAAAGACGAAGGTAGGATGCTCTCCGGAGCTAAGAGCCACTCCCGGGCGTCTTTGGGCAGAAGCCGCGCTAAGGAGAGCACTGTGAGCGGCACAATCGTCTTTGCGCGACGAAGCCGCTTCTTCGGCTTCGGGATCCGGAGAGAGCGGCAGCTTCGGGAAGGTGAAGAAGCAAGCTGTACAACACTGGGATTCTGTGCGCACCTTGCCAACTGATAGAAAACAGTACTTTTGCACTCTCCTGACTTTTCCAATCACATGAACATTCGATTGGAAGCTGTTTTGGACAACTTTTCTTTTCTTCCTGCCAAACACTTGGCAGACATCTCTGCAACTTCTAGAACACGATGGGAGATGTTTTTTGTGCTGGCACAGTTTCTCCTTGCCAGATGTAGTGGAAAATCTATTTGCTAAGATGTAGACTACAAAAGGCGCTAAAGATGAAGGTAGGATGCTCTCCGGAGCTAAGGGCCGCTCCCGGGCGTCTTTGGGCAGAAGCCGCGCTAAGGAGAGCACTGTGAGCGGCACAATCGTCTTTGCGCGAAGAAGCCGCTTCTTCGGCTCCGGGAGCCGGGGAGAGCGGCAGCTTCGGGAAGGTGAAGAAGCAAGCTGTACAACACTGGGATTGTGTGCGCACCTTGCCAACTGATAGAAAACAGTACTTTTGCACTCTCCTGACTTTTCCAATCACATGAACATTCGATTGGAAGCTGTTTTGGACAACTTTTCTTTTCTTCCTGCCAAACACTTGGCAGACATCTCTGCAACTTCTAGAACACGATGGGAGATGTTTTTTGTGCTGGCACAGTTTCTCCTTGCCAGATGTAGTGGAAAATCTATTTGCTAAGATGTAGACAACAAAAGGCGCTAAAGACGAAGGTAGGATGCTCTCCGGAGCTAAGGGCCGCTCCCGGGCGTCTTTGGGCAGAAGCCGCAGTAAGGAGAGCACTGTGAGCGGCACAATCGTCTTTGCGCCAAGAAGCCGCTTCTTCGGCTCCGGGAGCCGGGGAGAGCGGCAGCTTCGGGAAGGTGAAGAAGCAAGCTGTACAACACTGGGATTGTGTGCGCAGCTTGCCAACTGATAGAAAACAGTACTTTTGCACTCTCCTGACTTTTCCAATCACATGAACATTCGATTGGAAGCTGTTTTGGACAACTTTTCTTTTCTTCCTGCCAAACACTTGGCAGACATCTCTGCAACTTCTAGAACACGATGGGAGATGTTTTTTGTGCTGGCACAGTTTCTCCTTGCCAGATGTTGTGGAAAAGCTTTTTGCTGAGATGTAGATGAGAAGAGACGCTAAATACGAAGGTAGGATGCTCTCCAGAGCTAAGAGCCGCTCCCGGGCGTCTTTGGGCAGAAGCCGCGCTAAGGAGAGCACTGTGAGCGGCACAATCGTCTTTGCGCGAAGAAGCCGCTTCTTCGGCTCCGGGAGCCGGGGAGAGCGGCAGCTTCGGGAAGGTGAAGAAGCAAGCTGTACAACACTGGGATTGTGTGCGCACCTTGCCAACTGATAGAAAACAGTACTTTTGCACTCTCCTGACTTTTCCAATCACATGAACATTCGATTGGAAGCTGTTTTGGACAAGTTTTCTTTTCTTCCTGCCAAACACTTGGCAGACATCTCTGCAACTTCTAGAACACGATGGGAGATGTTTTCTGTGCTGGCACAGTTTTTCCTTGCCAGACATAGTGGGAAAGCGTTTTGCTGAGATGTAGATGAGAAGAGACGCTAAAGACGAAGGTAGGATGCTCACCGGGGCTAAGAGCCGCTCCCGGGCGTCTTTGGGCAGAAGCCGCAGTAAGGAGAGCACTGTGAGCGGCACAATCGTCTTTGCGCGAAGAAGCCGCTTCTTCGGCTCCGGGATCCGGGGAGAGCGGAAGCTTCGGGAAGGTGAAGAAGCAAGCTGTACAACACTGGGATTGTGTGCGCACCTTGCCAACTGATAGAAAACAGTACTTTTGCACTCTCCTGACTTTTCCAATCACATGAACATTCGATTGGAAGCTGTTTTGGACAACTTTTCTTTTCTTCCTGCCAAACACTTGGCAGACATCTCTGCAACATCTAGAACACGATGGGAGATGTTTTCTGTGCTGGCACAGTTTCTCCTTTCCAGATGTAGTGGAAAAGCTTTTTGCTGAGATGTAGATGAGAAGAGACGCTAAAGACGAAGGTAGGATGCTCACTGGAGCTAAGAGCCGCTCCCGGGCGTCTTTGGGCAGAAGCCGCAGTAAGGAGAGCACTGTGAGCGGCACAATCGTCTTTGCGTGAAGAAGCCGCTTCTTCGGCTCCGGGAGCCGGGGAGAGCGGCAGCTTCGGGAAGGTGAAGAAGCAAGCTGTACAACACTGGGATTGTGTGCGCACCTTGCCAACTGATAGAAAACAGTACTTTTGCACTCTCCTGACTTTTCCAATCACATGAACATTCGATTGGAAGCTGTTTTGGACAACTTTTCTTTTCTTCCTGCCAAAAACTTGGCAGACATCTCTGCAACGTCTAGAACACGATGGGAGATGTTTTTTGTGCTGGCACAGTTTCTCCTTGCCAGATGTTGTGGAAAAGCTTTTTGCTGAGATGTAGATGAGAAGAGACGCTAAATACGAAGGTAGGATGCTCTCCAGAGCTAAGAGCCGCTCCCGGGCGTCTTTGGGCAGAAGCCGCGCTAAGGAGAGCACTGTGAGCGGCACAATCGTCTTTGCGCGAAGAAGCCGCTTCTTCGGCTCCGGGAGCCGGGGAGAGCGGCAGCTTCGGGAAGGTGAAGAAGCAAGCTGTACAACACTGGGATTGTGTGCGCAGCTTGCCAACTGATAGAAAACAGTACTTTTGCACTCTCCTGACTTTTCCAATCACATGAACATTCGATTGGAAGCTGTTTTGGACAAGTTTTCTTTTCTTCCTGCCAAACACTTGGCAGACATCTCTGCAACTTCTAGAACACGATGGGAGATTTTTTCTGTGCTGGCACAGTTTTTCCTTGCCAGAC
This sequence comes from Melospiza georgiana, assembly GCF_028018845.1. Taxonomy (NCBI): domain Eukaryota; kingdom Metazoa; phylum Chordata; class Aves; order Passeriformes; family Passerellidae; genus Melospiza; species Melospiza georgiana. The sequence continues at coordinate 31,179,048 of NC_080464.1, read as the reverse complement.
ATAGTGGGAAAGCGTTTTGCTGAGATGTAGATGAGAAGAGACGCTAAAGACGAAGGTAGGATGCTCACCGGGGCTAAGAGCCGCTCCCGGGCGTCCTTGGGCAGAAGCCGCAGTAAGGAGAGCACTGTGAGCGGCACAATCGTCTTTGCGCGAAGAAGCCGCTTCTTCGGCTCCGGGATCCGGGGAGAGCGGCAGCTTCGGGAAGGTGAAGAAGCAAGCTGTACAACACTGGGATTGTGTGCGCACCTTGCCAACTGATAGAAAACAGTACTTTTGCACTCTCCTGACTTTTCCAATCACATGAACATTCGATTGGAAGCTGTTTTGGACAACTTTTCTTTTCTTCCTGCCAAACACTTGGCAGACATCTCTGCAACTTCTAGAACACGATGGGAGATGTTTTCTGTGCTGGCACAGTTTCTCCTTTCCAGATGTAGTGGAAAAGCTTTTTGCTGAGATGTAGATGAGAAGAGACGCTAAAGACGAAGGTAGGATGCTCACTGGAGCTAAGAGCCGCTCCCGGGCGTCTTTGGGCAGAAGCCGCAGTAAGGAGAGCACTGTGAGCGGCACAATCGTCTTTGCGTGAAGAAGCCGCTTCTTCGGCTCCGGGAGCCGGGGAGAGCGGCAGCTTCGGGAAGGTGAAGAAGCAAGCTGTACAACACTGGGATTGTGTGCGCACCTTGCCAACTGATAGAAAACAGTACTTTTGCACTCTCCTGACTTTTCCAATCACATGAACATTCGATTGGAAGCTGTTTTGGACAACTTTTCTTTTCTTCCTGCCAAAAACTTGGCAGACATCTCTGCAACGTCTAGAACACGATGGGAGATGTTTTCTGTGCTGGCACAGTTTTTCCTTGCCAGACATAGTGGGAAAGCGTTTTGCTAAGATGTAGACTACAAAAGGCGCTAAAGACGAAGGTAGGATGCTCTCCGGAGCTAAGAGCCACTCCCGGGCGTCTTTGGGCAGAAGCCGCGCTAAGGAGAGCACTGTGAGCGGCACAATCGTCTTTGCGCGAAGAAGCCGCTTCTTCGGCTTCGGGATCCGGAGAGAGCGGCAGCTTCGGGAAGGTGAAGAAGCAAGCTGTACAACACTGGGATTGTGTGCGCACCTTGCCAACTGATAGAAAACAGTACTTTTGCACTCTCCTGACTTTTCCAATCACATGAACATTCGATTGGAAGCTGTTTTGGACAACTTTTCTTTTCTTCCTGCCAAACACTTGGCAGACATCTCTGCAACTTCTAGAACACGATGGGAGATGTTTTTTGTGCTGGCACAGTTTCTCCTTGCCAGATGTAGTGGAAAATCTATTTGCTAAGATGTAGACTACAAAAGGCGCTAAAGACGAAGGTAGGATGCTCTCCGGAGCTAAGGGCCGCTCCCGGGCGTCTTTGGGCAGAAGCCGCGCTAAGGAGAGCACTGTGAGCGGCACAATCGTCTTTGCGCGAAGAAGCCGCTTCTTCGGCTCCGGGAGCCGGGGAGAGCGGCAGCTTCGGGAAGGTGAAGAAGCAAGCTGTACAACACTGGGATTGTGTGCGCAGCTTGCCAACTGATAGAAAACAGTACTTTTGCACTCTCCTGACTTTTCCAATCACATGAACATTCGATTGGAAGCTGTTTTGGACAACTTTGCTTTTCTTCCTGCCAAACACTTGGCAGACATCTCTGCAACTTCTAGAACACGATGGGAGATGTTTTTTGTGCTGGCACAGTTTCTCCTTGCCAGAGGTAGTGGAAAATCTATTTGCTAAGATGTAGACAACAAAAGGCGCTAAAGACGAAGGTAGGATGCTCTCCGGAGCTAAGGGCCGCTCCCGGGCGTCTTTGGGCAGAAGCCGCGCTAAGGAGAGCACTGTGAGCGGCACAATCGTCTTTGCGCGAAGAAGCCGCTTCTTCGGCTCCGGGAGCCGGGGAGAGCGGCAGCTTCGGGAAGGTGAAGAAGCAAGCTGTACAACACTGGGATTGTGTGCGCAGCTTGCCAACTGATAGAAAACAGTACTTTTGCACTCTCCTGACTTTTCCAATCACATGAACATTCGATTGGAAGCTGTTTTGGACAACTTTTCTTTTCTTCCTGCCAAACACTTGGCAGACATCTCTGCAACTTCTAGAACACGATGGGAGATGTTTTTTGTGCTGGCACAGTTTCTCCTTGCCAGATGTTGTGGAAAAGCTTTTTGCTGAGATGTAGATGAGAAGAGACGCTAAATACGAAGGTAGGATGCTCTCCAGAGCTAAGAGCCGCTCCCGGGCGTCTTTGGGCAGAAGCCGCGCTAAGGAGAGCACTGTGAGCGGCACAATCGTCTTTGCGCGAAGAAGCCGCTTCTTCGGCTCCGGGAGCCGGGGAGAGCGGCAGCTTCGGGAAGGTGAAGAAGCAAGCTGTACAACACTGGGATTGTGTGCGCAGCTTGCCAACTGATAGAAAACAGTACTTTTGCACTCTCCTGACTTTTCCAATCACATGAACATTCGATTGGAAGCTGTTTTGGACAACTTTTCTTTTCTTCCTGCCAAACACTTGGTAGACATCTCTGCAACTTCTAGAACACGATGGGAGATGTTTTCTGTGCTGGCACAGTTTCTCCTTTCCAGATGTAGTGGAAAAGCTTTTTGCTGAGATGTAGATGAGAAGAGACGCTAAAGACGAAGGTAGGATGCTCACTGGAGCTAAGAGCCGCTCCCGGGCGTCTTTGGGCAGAAGCCGCAGTAAGGAGAGCACTGTGAGCGGCACAATCGTCTTTGCGTGAAGAAGCCGCTTCTTCGGCTCCGGGAGCCGGGGAGAGCGGCAGCTTCGGGAAGGTGAAGAAGCAAGCTGTACAACACTGGGATTGTGTGCGCAGCTTGCCAACTGATAGAAAACAGTACTTTTGCACTCTCCTGACTTTTCCAATCACATGAACATTCGATTGGAAGCTGTTTTGGACAACTTTTCTTTTCTTCCTGCCAAAAACTTGGCAGACATCTCTGCAACGTCTAGAACACGATGGGAGATGTTTTCTGTGCTGGCACAGTTTTTCCTTGCCAGACATAGTGGGAAAGCGTTTTGCTAAGATGTAGACTACAAAAGGCGCTAAAGACGAAGGTAGGATGCTCTCCGGAGCTAAGAGCCACTCCCGGGCGTCTTTGGGCAGAAGCCGCGCTAAGGAGAGCACTGTGAGCGGCACAATCGTCTTTGCGCGAAGAAGCCGCTTCTTCGGCTTCGGGATCCGGAGAGAGCGGCAGCTTCGGGAAGGTGAAGAAGCAAGCTGTACAACACTGGGATTGTGTGCGCACCTTGCCAACTGATAGAAAACAGTACTTTTGCACTCTCCTGACTTTTCCAATCACATGAACATTCGATTGGAAGCTGTTTTGGACAACTTTTCTTTTCTTCCTGCCAAACACTTGGCAGACATCTCTGCAACTTCTAGAACACGATGGGAGATGTTTTTTGTGCTGGCACAGTTTCTCCTTGCCAGATGTAGTGGAAAATCTATTTGCTAAGATGTAGACTACAAAAGGCGCTAAAGACGAAGGTAGGATGCTCTCCGGAGCTAAGGGCCGCTCCCGGGCGTCTTTGGGCAGAAGCCGCGCTAAGGAGAGCACTGTGAGCGGCACAATCGTCCTTGCGCGAAGAAGCCGCTTCTTCGGCTCCGTGAGCCGGAGAGAGTGGCAGCTTCGGAAAGGTGAAGAAGCAAGCTGTACAACACTGGGATTGTGTGCGCAGCTTGCCAACTGATAGAAAACAGTACTTTTGCACTCTCCTGACTTTTCCAATCACATGAACATTCGATTGGAAGCTGTTTTGGACAACTTTTCTTTTCTTCCTGCCAAACACTTGGCAGACATCTCTGCAACTTCTAGAACACGATGGGAGATATTTTTTGTGCTGGCACAGTTTCTCCTTGCCAGATGTAGTGGAAAAGCTATTTGCTGAGATGTAGATTAGAAGAGACGCTAAAGACGAAGGTAGGATGCTCTTCAGAGCTAAGAGCCGCTCCCGGGCGTGTTTGGGCAGAAGCCGCAGTAAGGAGAGCACTGTGAGCGGCACAATCGTCTTTGCGCGAAGAAGCCGCTTCTTCGACTCCGGGATCCGGGGAGAGCGGCAGCTTCGGGAAGGTGAAGAAGCAAGCTGTACAACACTGGGATTGTGTGCGCACCTTGCCAACTGATAGAAAACAGTACTTTTGCACTCTCCTGACTTTTCCAATCACATGAACATTCGATTGGAAGCTGTTGTGGACAACTTTTCTTTTCTTCCTGCCAAACACTTGGCAGACATCTCTGCAACGTCTAGAACACGATGGGAGATGTTTTCTGTGCTGGCACAGTTTCTCCTTGCCAGATGTAGCGGAAAAGCTTTTTGCTGAGATGTAGATGAGAAGAGACGCTAAAGACGAAGGTAGGATGCTCTTCAGAGCTAAGAGCCGCTCCCGGGCGTCTTTGGGCAGAAGCCGCAGTAAGGAGAGCACTGTGAGTGGCACAATCGTCTTTGCGTGAAGAAGCCGCTTCTTCGCTTCCGGGATCCGGGGAGAGCGGCAGCTTCGGGAAGGTGAAGAAGCAAGCTGTACAACACTGGGATTGTGTGCGCACCTTGCCAACTGATAGAAAACAGTACTTTTGCACTCTCCTGACTTTTCCAATCACATGAACATTCGATTGGAAGCTGTTTTGGACAACTTTTCTTTTCTTCCTGCCAAACACTTGGCAGACATCTCTGCAACTTCTAGAACACGATGGGAGATGTTTTCTGTGCTGGCACAGTTTCTCCTTGCCAGATGTAGTGGAAAAGCTTTTTGCTAAGATGTAGACTACAAAAGACGCTAAAGACGAAGGTAGGATGCTCTCCGGAGCTAAGAGCCACTCCCCGGCGTCTTTGGGCAGAAGCAGCGCTAAGGAGAGCACTGTGAGCGGCACAATCGTCTTTGCGCGAAGAAGCCGCTTCTTCGACTCCGGGATCCGGGGGGAGCGGCAGCTTCGGGAAGGTGAAGAAGCAAGCTGTACAACACTGGGATTGTGTGCGCACCTTGCCAACTGATAGAAAACAGTACTTTTGCACTCTCCTGACTTTTCCAATCACATGAACATTCGATTGGAAGCTGTTGTGGACAACTTTTCTTTTCTTCCTGCCAAACACTTGGCAGACATCTCTGCAACTTCTAGAACACGATGGGAGATGTTTTCTGTGCTGGCACAGTTTCTCCTTGCCAGATGTAGTGGAAAAGCTTTTTGCTGAGATGTAGATTAGAAGAGACGCTAAAGACGAAGGTAGGATGCTCTTCAGAGCTAAGAGCCGCTCCCGGGCGTCTTTGGGCAGAAGCCGCGCTAAGGAGAGCACTGTGAGCGGCACAATCGTCCTTGCGCGAAGAAGCCGGCTCTTCTGCTCCGTGAGCCGGAGAGAGTGGCAGCTTCGGGAAGGTGAAGAAGCAAGCTGTACAACACTGGGATTGAGTGCGCAGCTTGCCAACTGATAGAAAACAGTACTTTTGCACTCTCCTGACTTTTCCAATCACATGAACATTCGATTGGAAGCTGTTGTGGACAACTTTTCTTTTCTTCCTGCCAAACACTTGGCAGACATCTCTGCAACTTCTAGAACACGATGGGAGATGTTTTCTGTGCTGGCACAGTTTCTCCTTGCCAGATGTAGTGGAAAAGCTTTTTGCTGAGATGTAGATGAGAAGAGACGCTAATGACGAAGGTAGGATGCTCACCGGAGCTAAGAGCCGCTCCCGGGCGTCTTTGGGCAGAAGCCGCGCTAAGGAGAGCACTGTGAGCGGCACAAACGTCCTTGCGCGAAGAAGCCGCTTCTTCGGCTCCGTGAGCCGGAGAGAGTGGCAGCTTCAGGAAGGTGAAGAAGCAAGCTGTACAACACTGGGATTGTGTGCGCACCTTGCCAACTGATAGAAAACAGTACTTTTGCACTCTCCTGACTTTTCCAATCACATGAACATTCGATTGGAAGCTGTTGTGGACAACTTTTCTTTTCTTCCTGCCAAACACTTGGCAGACATCTCTGCAACTTCTAGAACACGATGGGAGATGTTTTCTGTGCTGGCACAGTTTTTCCTTTCCAGATGTAGTGGAAAAGCTTTTTGCTGAGATGTAGATGAGAAGAGACGCTAATGACGAAGGCAGGATGCTCACCGGAGCTAAGAGCCGCTCCCGGGCGTCTTTGGGCAGAAGCCGCGCTAAGGAGAGCACTGTGAGCGGCACAATCGTCCTTGCGCGAAGAAGCCGCTTCTTCGGCTCCGTGAGCCGGAGAGAGTGGCAGCTTCGGGAAGGTGAAGAAGCAAGCTGTACAACACTGGGATTGTGTGCGCAGCTTGCCAACTGATAGAAAACAGTACTTTTGCACTCTCCTGACTTTTCCAATCACATGAACATTCGATTGGAAGCTGTTTTGGACAACTTTTCTTCCTGCCAAACACTTGGCAGACATCTCTGCAACTTCTAGAGCACGATGGGAGATATTTTTTGTGCTGGCACAGTTTCTCCTTGCCAGATGTTGTGGAAAAGCTTTTTACTGAGATGTAGATTAGAAGAGACGCTAAAGACGAAGGTAGGATGCTCTTCAGAGCTAAGAGCCGCTCCCGGGCGTCTTTGGGCAGAAGCCGCAGTAAGGAGAGCGCTGTGAGCGGCACAATCGTCTTTGCGCGAAGAAGCCGCTTCTTCGACTCCGGGATCCGGGGAGAGCGGCAGCTTCGGGAAGGTGAAGAAGCAAGCTGTACAACACTGGGATTGTGTGCGCAGCTTGCCAACTGATAGAAAACAGTACTTTTGCACTCTCCTGACTTTTCCAATCACATGAACATTCGATTGGAAGCTGTTTTGGACAACTTTTCTTTTCTTCCTGCCAAACACTTGGCAGACATCTCTGCAACTTCTAGAACACGATGGGAGATGTTTTTTGTGCTGGCACAGTTTCTCCTTGCCAGATGTAGTGGAAAAGCTTTTTGCTGAGATGTAGATGAGAAGAGACGCTAAAGACGAAGGTAGGATGCTCTTCAGAGCTAAGAGCCGCTCCCGGGCGTCTTTGGGCAGAAGTCGCAGTAAGGAGAGCACTGTGAGTGGCACAATCGTCTTTGCGTGAAGAAGCCGCTTCTTCGACTCCGGCATCCGGGGAGAGCGGCAGCTTCGGGAAGGTGAAGAAGCAAGCTGTACAACACTGGGATTGTGTGCGCACCTTGCCAACTGATAGAAAACAGTACTTTTGCACTCTCCTGACTTTTCCAATCACATGAACATTCGATTGGAAGCTGTTTTGGACAACTTTTCTTTTCTTCCTGCCAAACACTTGGCAGACATCTCTGCAACTTCTAGAACACGATGGGAGATGTTTTCTGTGCTGGCACAGTTTCTCCTTGCCAGATGTAGTGGAAAAGCTTTTTGCTAAGATGTAGACTACAAAAGACGCTAAAGACGAAGGTAGGATGCTCTCCGGAGCTAAGAGCCACTCCCCGGCGTCTTTGGGCAGAAGCAGCGCTAAGGAGAGCACTGTGAGCGGCACAATCGTCTTTGCGCGAAGAAGCCGCTTCTTCGACTCCGGGATCCGGGGGGAGCGGCAGCTTCGGGAAGGTGAAGAAGCAAGCTGTACAACACTGGGATTGTGTGCGCACCTTGCCAACTGATAGAAAACAGTACTTTTGCACTCTCCTGACTTTTCCAATCACATGAACATTCGATTGGAAGCTGTTGTGGACAACTTTTCTTTTCTTCCTGCCAAACACTTGGCAGACATCTCTGCAACTTCTAGAACACGATGGGAGATGTTTTCTGTGCTGGCACAGTTTCTCCTTGCCAGATGTAGTGGAAAAGCTTTTTGCTGAGATGTAGATGAGAAGAGACGCTAATGACGAAGGTAGGATGCTCACCGGAGCTAAGAGCCGCTCCCGGGCGTCTTTGGGCAGAAGCCGCGCTAAGGAGAGCACTGTGAGCGGCACAATCGTCCTTGCGCGAAGAAGCCGCTTCTTCTGCTCCGTGAGCCGGAGAGAGTGGCAGCTTCGGGAAGGTGAAGAAGCAAGCTGTACAACACTGGGATTGAGTGCGCACCTTGCCAACTGATAGAAAACAGTACTTTTGCACTCTCCTGACTTTTCCAATCACATGAACATTCGATTGGAAGCTGTTGTGGACAACTTTTCTTTTCTTCCTGCCAAACACTTGGCAGACATCTCTGCAACTTCTAGAACACGATGGGAGATGTTTTCTGTGCTGGCACAGTTTCTCCTTGCCAGATGTAGTGGAAAAGCTTTTTGCTGAGATGTAGATGAGAAGAGACGCTAATGACGAAGGCAGGATGCTCACCGGAGCTAAGAGCCGCTCCCGGGCGTCTTTGGGCAGAAGCCGCGCTAAGGAGAGCACTGTGAGCGGCACAATCGTCCTTGCGCGAAGAAGCCGCTTCTTCGGCTCCGTGAGCCGGAGAGAGTGGCAGCTTCGGGAAGGTGAAGAAGCAAGCTGTACAACACTGGGATTGTGTGCGCACCTTGCCAACTGATAGAAAACAGTACTTTTGCACTCTCCTGACTTTTCCAATCACATGAACATTCGATTGGAAGCTGTTTTGGACAACTTTTCTTTTCTTCCTGCCAAACACTTGGCAGACATCTCTGCAACTTCTAGAACACGATGGGAGATATTTTTTGTGCTGGCACCGTTTCTCCTTGCCAGATGTTGTGGAAAAGCTTTTTACTGAGATGTAGATTAGAAGAGACGCTAAAGACGAAGGTAGGATGCTCTTCAGAGCTAAGAGCCGCTCCCGGGCGTCTTTGGGCAGAAGCCGCAGTAAGGAGAGCACTGTGAGCAGCACAATCGTCTTTGCGCGAAGAAGCCGCTTCTTCGACTCCGGGATCCGGGGAGAGCGGCAGCTTCGGGAAGGTGAAGAAGCAAGCTGTACAACACTGGGATTGTGTGCGCAGCTTGCCAACTGATAGAAAACAGTACTTTTGCACTCTCCTGACTTTTCCAATCACATGAACATTCGATTGGAAGCTGTTGTGGACAACTTTTCTTTTCTTCCTGCCAAACACTTGGCAGACATCTCTGCAACTTCTAGAACACGATGGGAGATGTTTTCTGTGCTGGCACAGTTTTTCCTTTCCAGATGTAGTGGAAAAGCTTTTTGCTGAGATGTAGATGAGAAGAGACGCTAATGACGAAGGCAGGATGCTCACCGGAGCTAAGAGCCGCTCCCGGGCGTCTTTGGGCAGAAGCCGCGCTAAGGAGAGCACTGTGAGCGGCACAATCGTCCTTGCGCGAAGAAGCCGCTTCTTCGGCTCCGTGAGCCGGAGAGAGTGGCAGCTTCGGGAAGGTGAAGAAGCAAGCTGTACAACACTGGGATTGTGTGCGCAGCTTGCCAACTGATAGAAAACAGTACTTTTGCACTCTCCTGACTTTTCCAATCACATGAACATTCGATTGGAAGCTGTTTTGGACAACTTTTCTTTTCTTCCTGCCAAACACTTGGCAGACATCTCTGCAACTTCTAGAGCACGATGGGAGATATTTTTTGTGCTGGCACAGTTTCTCCTTGCCAGATGTTGTGGAAAAGCTTTTTACTGAGATGTAGATTAGAAGAGACGCTAAAGACGAAGGTAGGATGCTCTTCAGAGCTAAGAGCCGCTCCCGGGCGTCTTTGGGCAGAAGCCGCAGTAAGGAGAGCGCTGTGAGCGGCACAATCGTCTTTGCGCGAAGAAGCCGCTTCTTCGACTCCGGGATCCGGGGAGAGCGGCAGCTTCGGGAAGGTGAAGAAGCAAGCTGTACAACACTGGGATTGTGTGCGCAGCTTGCCAACTGATAGAAAACAGTACTTTTGCACTCTCCTGACTTTTCCAATCATATGAACATTCGATTGGAAGCTGTTTTGGACAACTTTTCTTTTCTTCCTGCCAAACACTTGGCAGACATCTCTGCAACTTCTAGAACACGATGGGAGATGTTTTTTGTGCTGGCACAGTTTCTCCTTGCCAGATGTAGTGGAAAAGCTTTTTGCTGAGATGTAGATGAGAAGAGACGCTAAAGACGAAGGTAGGATGCTGTCCGGAGCTAAGAGCCGCTCCCGGGCGTCTTTGGGCAGAAGCCGCAGTAAGGAGAGCACTGTGAGCGGCACAATCGTCTTTGCGCGAAGAACCTGCTTCTTCGGCTCCGGGAGCCGCGGAGACCGGCAGCTTCGGGAAGGTGAAGAAGCAAGCTGTACAACACTGGGATTGTGTGCGCAGCTTGCCAACTGATAGAAAACAGTACTTTTGCACTCTCCTGACTTTTCCAATCACATGAACATTCGATTGGAAGCTGTTTTGGACAACTTTTCTTTTCTTCCTGCCAAACACTTGGCAGACATCTCTGCAACTTCTAGAACACGATGGGAGATGTTTTCATTGCTGGCACAGTTACTCCCTGCCAGATGTAGTGGAAAAGCTTTTTGCTGAGATGTAGATGAGAAGAGAGGCTTAAGACGAAGGTAGGATGCTCTCCAGAGCTAAGAGCCGCTCCCGGGCGTCTTTGGGCAGAAGCCGCAGTAAGGAGAGCACTGTGAGCGGCACAATCGTCTTTGCGCGAAGAAGCCGCTTCTTCGGCTCCGGGAGCCGGGGAGAGCGGCAGCTTCGGGAAGGTGAAGAAGCAAGCTGTACAACACTGGGATTGTGTGCGCACCTTGCCAACTGATAGAAAACAGTACTTTTGCACTCTCCTGACTTTTCCAATCACATGAACATTCGATTGGAAGCTGTTGTGGACAACTTTTCTTTTCTTCCTGCCAAACACTTGGCAGACATCTCTGCAACTTCTAGAACACGATGGGAGATGTTTTCTGTGCTGGCACAGTTTTTCCTTTCCAGATGTAGTGGAAAAGCTTTTTGCTGAGATGTAGATGAGAAGAGACGCTAATGACGAAGGCAGGATGCTCACCGGAGCTAAGAGCCGCTCCCGGGCGTCTTTGGGCAGAAGCCGCGCTAAGGAGAGCACTGTGAGCGGCACAATCGTCCTTGCGCGAAGAAGCCGCTTCTTCGGCTCCGTGAGCCGGAGAGAGTGGCAGCTTCGGGAAGGTGAAGAAGCAAGCTGTACAACACTGGGATTGTGTGCGCAGCTTGCCAACTGATAGAAAACAGTACTTTTGCACTCTCCTGACTTTTCCAATCACATGAACATTCGATTGGAAGCTGTTTTGGACAACTTTTCTTTTCTTCCTGCCAAACACTTGGCAGACATCTCTGCAACTTCTAGAGCACGATGGGAGATATTTTTTGTGCTGGCACAGTTTCTCCTTGCCAGATGTTGTGGAAAAGCTTTTTACTGAGATGTAGATTAGAAGAGACGCTAAAGACGAAGGTAGGATGCTCTTCAGAGCTAAGAGCCGCTCCCGGGCATCTTTGGGCAGAAGCCGCAGTAAGGAGAGCGCTGTGAGCGGCACAATCGTCTTTGCGCGAAGAAGCCGCTTCTTCGACTCCGGGATCCGGGGAGAGCGGCAGCTTCGGGAAGGTGAAGAAGCAAGCTGTACAACACTGGGATTGTGTGCGCAGCTTGCCAACTGATAGAAAACAGTACTTTTGCACTCTCCTGACTTTTCCAATCACATGAACATTCGATTGGAAGCTGTTTTGGACAACTTTTCTTTTCTTCCTGCCAAACACTTGGCAGACATCTCTGCAACTTCTAGAACACGATGGGAGATGTTTTTTGTGCTGGCACAGTTTCTCCTTGCCAGATGTAGTGGAAAAGCTTTTTGCTGAGATGTAGATGAGAAGAGACGCTAAAGACGAAGGTAGGATGCTCTCCGGAGCTAAGAGCCGCTCCCGGGCGTCTTTGGGCAGAAGCCGCAGTAAGGAGAGCACTGTGAGCGGCACAATCGTCTTTGCGCGAAGAACCTGCTTTTTCGGCTCCGGGAGCCGCGGAGAGCGGCAGCTTCGGGAAGGTGAAGAAGCAAGCTGTACAACACTGGGATTGTGTGCGCACCTTGCCAACTGATAGAAAACAGTACTTTTGCACTCTCCTTACTTTTCCAATCACATGAACATTCGATTGGAAGCTGTTGTGGACAACTTTTCTTTTCTTCCTGCCAAACACTTGGCAGACATCTCTGCAACTTCTAGAACATGATGGGAGATGTTTTCTGTGCTGGCACAGTTTCTCCTAGCCAGACATACTGGCAAAGCGTTTTGCTAAGGCGTAGACTACAAAAGACGCTAAAGACGAAGGTAGGATGCTCTCCGGTGCTAAGAGCCACTCCCCGGCGTCTTTGGGCAGAAGCCGCGCTAAGGAGAGCACTGTGAGCGGCAGAATCGTCCTTGCGCGAAGAAGCCGCTTCTTCGGCTCCGGGAGCCAGAGAGAGTGGCAGCTTCGGGAAGGTGAAGAAGCAAGCTGTACAACACTGGGATTGTGTGCGCAGCTTGCCAACTGATAGAAAACAGTACTTTTGCACTCTCCTGACTTTTCCAATCACATGAACATTCGATTGGAAGCTGTTTTGGACAACTTTTCTTTTCTTCCTGCCAAACACTTGGCAGACATCTCTGCAACTTCTAGAACACGATGGGAGATGTTTTCATTGCTGGCACAGTTACTCCTTGCCAGATGTAGTGGAAAAGCTTTTTGCTGAGATGTAGATGAGAAGAGGGGCTAAAGACGAAGGTAGGATGCTCTCCGGAGCTAAGAGCCGCTCCCGGGCGTCTTTGGGCAGAAGCCGCAGTAAGGAGAGCACTGTGAGCGGCACAATCGTCTTTGCGCGAAGAAGCCGCTTCTTCGGCTCCGGGAGCCGGGGAGAGCGGCAGCTTCGGGAAGGTGAAGAAGCAAGCTGTACAACACTGGGATTGTGTGCGCAGCTTGCCAACTGATAGAAAACAGTACTTTTGCACTCTCCTGACTTTTCCAATCACATGAACATTCGATTGGAAGCTGTTGTGGACAACTTTTCTTTTCTTCCTGCCAAACACTTGGCAGACATCTCTGCAACGTCTAGAACACGATGGGAGATGTTTTCTGTGCTGGCACAGTTTTTCCTTGCCAGACATAGTGGGAAAGCGTTTTGCTAAGATGTAGACTACAAAAGATGCTAAAGACGAAGGTAGGATGCTCTCCGGAGCTAAGAGCCGCTCCCGGGCGTCTTTGGGCAGAAGCCGCAGTAAGGAGAGCACTGTGAGCGGCACAATCGTCTTTGCGCGAAGAAGCCGCTTCTTCGGCTCCGGGATCCGGAGAGAGCGGCAGCTTCGGGAAGGTGAAGAAGCAAGCTGTACAACACTGGGATTGTGTGCGCACCTTGCCAACTGATAGAAAACAGTACTTTTGCACTCTCCTGACTTTTCCAATCACATGAACATTCGATTGGAAGCTGTTCTGGACAACTTTTCTTTTCTTCCTGCCAAACACTTGGCAGGCATCTCTGCAACTTCTAGAACACGATGGGAGATGTTTTCTGTGCTGGCACAGTTTCTCCTTGCCAGATGTAGTGGAAAAGCTTTTTGCTGAGATGTAGATGAGAAGAGACGCTAAAGACGAAGGTAGGATGCTCTCCGGAGCTAAGAGGCGCTCCCGGGCGTCTTTGGGCAGAAGCCGCAGTAAGGAGAGCACTGTGAGCGGCACAATCGTCTTTGCGCGAAGAACCTGCTTCTTCGGCTCCGGGAGCCGCGGAGACCGGCAGCTTCGGGAAGGTGAAGAAGCAAGCTGTACAACACTGGGATTGTGTGCGCAGCTTGCCAACTGATAGAAAACAGTACTTTTGCACTCTCCTGACTTTTCCAATCACATGAACATTCGATTGGAAGCTGTTTTGGACAACTTTTCTTTTCTTCCTGCCAAACACTTGGCAGACATCTCTGCAACTTCTAGAACATGATGGGAGATGTTTTCTGTGCTGGCACAGTTTCTCCTAGCCAGACATGCTGGCAAAGCGTTTTGCTAAGACGTAGACTACAAAAGACGCTAAAGACGAAGGTAGGATGCTCTCTGGTGCTAAGAGCCACTCCCCGGCGTCTTTGGGCAGAAGCCGCGCTAAGGAGAGCACTGTGAGCGGCACAATCGTCCTTGCGCGAAGAAGCCGCTTCTTCGGCTCCGGGAGCCAGAGAGAGCGGCAGCTTCAGGAAGGTGAAGAAGCAAGCTGTACAACACTGGGATTGTGTGCGCAGCTTGCCAACTGATAGAAAACAGTACTTTTGCACTCTCCTGACTTTTCCAATCACATGAACATTCGATTGGAAGCTGTTTTGGACAACTTTTCTTTTCTTCCTGCCAAACACTTGGCAGACATCTCTGCAACTTCTAGAACACGATGGGAGATGTTTTCATTGCTGGCACAGTTACTCCCTGCCAGATGTAGTGGAAAAGCTTTTTGCTGAGATGTAGATGAGAAGAGAGGCTTAAGACGAAGGTAGGATGCTCTCCAGAGCTAAGAGCCGCTCCCGGGCGTCTTGGGGCAGAAGCCGCAGTAAGGAGAGCACTGTGAGCGGCACAATCGTCTTTGCGCGAAGAAGCCGCTTCGTCGACTCCGGGATCCGGGAGGAGCGGCAGCTTCAGGAAGGTGAAGAAGCAAGCTGTACAACACTGGGATTGTGTGCGCACCTTGCCAACTGATAGAAAACAGTACTTTTGCACTCTCCTGACTTTTCCAATCACATGAACATTCGATTGGAAGCTGTTGTGGACAACTTTTCTTTTCTTCCTGCCAAACACTTGGCAGACATCTCTGCAACTTCTAGAACACGATGGGAGATGTTTTCTGTGCTGGCACAGTTTTTCCTTTCCAGATGTAGTGGAAAAGCTTTTTGCTGAGATGTAGATGAGAAGAGACGCTAATGACGAAGGCAGGATGCTCACCGGAGCTAAGAGCCGCTCCCGGGCGTCTTTGGGCAGAAGCCGCAGTAAGGAGAGCACTGTGAGCGGCACAATCGTCTTTGCGCGAAGAAGCCGCTTCCTCGACTCCGGGATCCGGGGAGAGCGGCAGCTTCGGGAAGGTGAAGAAGCAAGCTGTACAACACTGGGATTGTGTGCGCACCTTGCCAACTGATAGAAAACAGTACTTTTGCACTCTCCTGACTTTTCCAATCACATGAACATTCGATTGGAAGCTGTTGTGGACAACTTTTCTTTTCTTCCTGCCAAACACTTGGCAGACATCTCTGCAACTTCTAGAACATGATGGGAGATGTTTTCTGTGCTGGCACAGTTTCTGCTAGCCAGACATACTGGCAAAGCGTTTTGCTAAGGCGTAGACTACAAAAGACGCTAAAGACGAAGGTAGGATGCTCTCCGGTGCTAAGAGCCACTCCCCGGCGTCTTTGGGCAGAAGCCGCGCTAAGGAGAGCACTGTGAGCGGCAGAATCGTCCTTGCGCGAAGAAGCCGCTTCTTCGGCTCCGGGAGCCAGAGAGAGTGGCAGCTTCGGGAAGGTGAAGAAGCAAGCTGTACAACACTGGGATTGTGTGCGCAGCTTGCCAACTGATAGAAAACAGTACTTTTGCACTCTCCTGACTTTTCCAATCACATGAACATTCGATTGGAAGCTGTTTTGGACAACTTTTCTTTTCTTCCTGCCAAACACTTGGCAGACATCTCTGCAACTTCTAGAACACGATGGGAGATGTTTTCTGTGCTGGCACAGTTTCTCCTTGCCAGATGTAGTGGAAAAGCTTTTTGCTGAGATGTAGATGAGAAGAGACGCTAATGACGAAGGTAGGATGCTCACCGGAGCTAAGAGCCGCTCCCGGGCGTCTTTCGGCAGAAGCCGCGCTAAGGAGAGCACTGTGAGCGGCACAAACGTCCTTGCGCGAAGAAGCCGCTTCTTCGGCTCCGTGAGCCGGAGAGAGTGGCAGCTTCGGGAAGGTGAAGAAGCAAGCTGTACAACACTGGGATTGTGTGCGCAGCTTGCCAACTGATAGAAAACAGTACTTTTGCACTCTCCTGACTTTTCCAATCACATGAACATTCGATTGGAAGCTGTTTTGGACAACTTTTCTTTTCTTCCTGCCAAACACTTGGCAGACATCTCTGCAACGTCTAGAACACGATGGGAGATGTTTTCTGTGCTGGCACAGTTTTTCCTTGCCAGACATAGTGGGAAAGCGTTTTGCTAAGATGTAGACTACAAAAGACGCTAAAGACGAAGGTAGGATGCTCTCCGGAGCTAAGAGCCGCTCCCGGGCGTCTTTGGGCAGAAGCCGCAGTAAGGAGAGCACTGTGAGCGGCACAATCGTCTTTGCGCGAAGAAGCCGCTTCTTCGGCTCCGGGATCCGGAGAGAGCGGCAGCTTCGGGAAGGTGAAGAAGCAAGCTGTACAACACTGGGATTGTGTGCGCACCTTGCCAACTGATAGAAAACAGTACTTTTGCACTCTCCTGACTTTTCCAATCACATGAACATTCGATTGGAAGCTGTTTTGGACAACTTTTCTTTTCTTCCTGCCAAACACTTGGCAGACATCTCTGCAACTTCTAGAACACGATGGGAGATGTTTTCTGTGCTGGCACAGTTTTTCCTTGCCAGATGTAGTGGAAAAGCTTTTTGCTGAGATGTAGATGAGAAGAGACGCTAAAGACGAAGGTAGGATGCTCTCCGGAGCTAAGAGGCGCTCCCGGGCGTCTTTGGGCAGAAGCCGCAGTAAGGAGAGCACTGTGAGCGGCACAATCGTCTTTGCGTGAAGAAGCCGCTTCTTCGGCTCCGGGAGCCGGAGAGAGCGGCAGCTTCGGGAAGGTGAAGAAGCAAGCTGTACAACACTGGGATTGTGTGCGCACCTTGCCAACTGATAGAAAACAGTACTTTTGCACTCTCCTGACATTTCCAATCATATGAACATTCGATTGGAAGCTGTTGTGGACAACTTTTCTTTTCTTCCTGCCAAACACTTGGCAGACATCTCTGCAACTTCTAGAACATGATGGGAGATGTTTTCTGTGCTGGCACAGTTTCTGCTAGCCAGACATACTGGCAAAGCGTTTTGCTAAGGCGTAGACTACAAAAGACGCTAAAGACGAAGGTAGGATGCTCTCCGGTGCTAAGAGCCACTCCCCGGCGTCTTTGGGCAGAAGCCGCGCTAAGGAGAGCACTGTGAGCGGCAGAATCGTCCTTGCGCGAAGAAGCCGCTTCTTCGGCTCCGGGAGCCAGAGAGAGTGGCAGCTTCGGGAAGGTGAAGAAGCAAGCTGTACAACACTGGGATTGTGTGCGCAGCTTGCCAACTGATAGAAAACAGTACTTTTGCACTCTCCTGACTTTTCCAATCACATGAACATTCGATTGGAAGCTGTTTTGGACAACTTTTCTTTTCTTCCTGCCAAACACTTGGCAGACATCTCTGCAACTTCTAGAACACGATGGGAGATGTTTTCATTGCTGGCACAGTTACTCCTTGCCAGATGTAGTGGAAAAGCTTTTTGCTGAGATGTAGATGAGAAGAGGGGCTAAAGACGAAGGTAGGATGCTCTCCGGAGCTAAGAGCCGCTCCCGGGCGTCTTTGGGCAGAAGCCGCAGTAAGGAGAGCACTGTGAGCGGCACAATCGTCTTTGCGCGAAGAAGCCGCTTCTTCGGCTCCGGGAGCCGGGGAGAGCGGCAGCTTCGGGAAGGTGAAGAAGCAAGCTGTACAACACTGGGATTGTGTGCGCAGCTTGCCAACTGATAGAAAACAGTACTTTTGCACTCTCCTGACTTTTCCAATCACATGAACATTCGATTGGAAGCTGTTGTGGACAACTTTTCTTTTCTTCCTGCCAAACACTTGGCAGACATCTCTGCAACGTCTAGAACACGATGGGAGATGTTTTCTGTGCTGGCACAGTTTTTCCTTGCCAGACATAGTGGGAAAGCGTTTTGCTAAGATGTAGACTACAAAAGACGCTAAAGACGAAGGTAGGATGCTCTCCGGAGCTAAGAGCCGCTCCCGGGCGTCTTTGGGCAGAAGCCGCAGTAAGGAGAGCACTGTGAGCGGCACAATCGTCTTTGCGCGAAGAAGCCGCTTCTTCGGCTCCGGGATCCGGAGAGAGCGGCAGCTTCGGGAAGGTGAAGAAGCAAGCTGTACAACACTGGGATTGTGTGCGCACCTTGCCAACTGATAGAAAACAGTACTTTTGCACTCTCCTGACTTTTCCAATCACATGAACATTCGATTGGAAGCTGTTTTGGACAACTTTTCTTTTCTTCCTGCCAAACACTTGGCAGACATCTCTGCAACTTCTAGAACACGATGGGAGATGTTTTCTGTGCTGGCACAGTTTTTCCTTGCCAGATGTAGTGGAAAAGCTTTTTGCTGAGATGTAGATGAGAAGAGACGCTAAAGACGAAGGTAGGATGCTCTCCGGAGCTAAGAGGCGCTCCCGGGCGTCTTTGGGCAGAAGCCGCAGTAAGGAGAGCACTGTGAGCGGCACAATCGTCTTTGCGTGAAGAAGCCGCTTCTTCGGCTCCGGGAGCCGGAGAGAGCGGCAGCTTCGGGAAGGTGAAGAAGCAAGCTGTACAACACTGGGATTGTGTGCGCACCTTGCCAACTGATAGAAAACAGTACTTTTGCACTCTCCTGACATTTCCAATCATATGAACATTCGATTGGAAGCTGTTGTGGACAACTTTTCTTTTCTTCCTGCCAAACACTTGGCAGACATCTCTGCAACTTCTAGAACACGATGGGAGATGTTTTCTGTGCTGGCACAGTTTCTCCTAGCCAGACATACGGGCAAAGCGTTTTGCTATGACGTAGACTACAAAAGACGCTAAAGACGAAGGTAGGATGCTCTCCGGAGCTAAGAGCCACTCCCGGGCGTCTTTGGGCAGAAGCCGCAGTAAGGAGAGCACTGTGAGCGGCACAATCGTCCTTGCGCGAAGAAGCCGCTTCTTCGGCTCCGGGAGCCGGAGAGAGTGGCAGCTTCGGGAAGGTGAAGAAGCAAGCTGTACAACACTGGGATTGTGTGCGCAGCTTGCCAACTGATAGAAAACAGTACTTTTGCACTCTCCTGACTTTTCCAATCACATGAACATTCGATTGGAAGCTGTTTTGGACAACTTTTCTTTTCTTCCTGCCAAACACTTGGCAGACATCTCTGCAACTTCTAGAACACGATGGGAGATGTTTTCTGTGCTGGCACAGTTACTCCTTGCCAGATGTAGTGGAAAAGCTTTTTGCTGAGATGTAGATGAGAAGAGACGCTAAAGACGAAGGTAGGATGCTGTCCGGAGCTAAGAGCCGCTCCCGTGCGTCTTTGGGCAGAAGCCGCAGTAAGGAGAGCACTGTGAGCGGCACAATCGTCTTTGTGCGAAGAAGCCGCTTCTTCGGCTCCGGGAGCCGGAGAGAGCGGCAGCTTCGGGAAGGTGAAGAAGCAAGCTGTACAACACTGGGATTGTGTGCGCACCTTGCCAACTGATACAAAACAGTACTTTTGCACTCTCCTGACTTTTCCAATCACATGAACATTCGATTGGAAGCTGTTTTGGACAACTTTTCTTTTCTTCCTGCCAAACACTTGGCAGACATCTCTGCAACTTCTAGAACACGATGGGAGATGTTTTCTGTGCTGGCACAGTTTCTCCTAGCCAGACATACTGGCAAAGCGTTTTGCTAAGACGTAGACTACAAAAGACGCTAAAGACGAAGGTAGGATGCTCTCCGGAGCTAAGAGCCACTCCCCGGCGTCTTTGGGCAGAAGCCGCGCTAAGGAGAGCACTGTGAACGGCACAATCGTCCTTGCGCGAAGAAGCCGCTTCTTCGGCTCCGGGAGCCGGAGAGAGTGGCAGCTTCGGGAAGGTGAAGAAGTAAGCTGTACAACACTGGGATTGTGTGCGCAGCTTGCCAACTGATAGAAAACAGTACTTTTGCACTCTCCTGACTTTTCCAATCACATGAACATTCGATTGGAAGCTGTTTTGGACAACTTTTCTTTTCTTCCTGCCAAACACTTGGCAGACATCTCTGCAACTTCTAGAACACGATGGGAGATGTTTTCTGTGCTGGCACAGTTACTCCTTGCCAGATGTAGTGGAAAAGCTTTTTGCTGAGATGTAGATGAGAAGAGGCGCTAAAGACGAAGGTAGGATGCTGTCCGGAGCTAAGAGCCGCTCCCGTGCGTCTTTGGGCAGAAGCCGCGCTAAGGAGAGCACTGTGAGCAGCACAATCGTCTTTGCGCGAAGAAGCCGCTTCTTCGGCTCCGGGAGCCGGAGAGAGCGGCAGCTTCGTGAAGGTGAAGAAGCAAGCTGTACAACACTGGTATTGTGTGCGCAGCTTGCAAACTGATAGAAAACAGTACTTTTGCACTCTCCTGACTTTTCCAATCACATGAACATTCGATTGGAAGCTGTTTTGGACAACTTTTCCTTTCTTCCTGCCAAACACTTGGCAGACATCTCTGCAACGTCTAGAACACGATGGGAGATGCTTTCTGTGCTGGCACAGTTTCTCCTTGCCAGATGTAGTGGAAAAGCTTTTTGCTGAGATGTAGATGAGAAGAGACGCTAAAGACGAAGGTAGGATGCTCTCCGGAGCTAAGAGGCGCTCCCGGGCGTCTTTGGGCAGAAGCCGCAGTAAGGAGAGCACTGTGAGCGGCACAATCGTCTTTGCGTGAAGAAGCCGCTTCTTCGGCTCCGGGAGCCGGAGAGAGCGGCAGCTTCGGGAAGGTGAAGAAGCAAGCTGTACAACACTGGGATTGTGTGCGCACCTTGCCAACTGATAGAAAACAGTACTTTTGCACTCTCCTGACATTTCCAATCATATGAACATTCGATTGGAAGCTGTTGTGGACAACTTTTCTTTTCTTCCTGCCAAACACTTGGCAGACATCTCTGCAACTTCTAGAACACGATGGGAGATGTTTTCTGTGCTGGCACAGTTTCTCCTAGCCAGACATACGGGCAAAGCGTTTTGCTATGACGTAGACTACAAAAGACGCTAAAGACGAAGGTAGGATGCTCTCCGGAGCTAAGAGCCACTCCCCGGCGTCTTTGGGCAGAAGCCGCGCTAAGGAGAGCACTGTGAGCGGCACAATCGTCCTTGCGCGAAGAAGCCGCTTCTTCGGCTCCGGGAGCCGGAGAGAGTGGCAGCTTCGGGAAGGTGAAGAAGCAAGCTGTACAACACTGGGATTGTGTGCGCAGCTTGCCAACTGATAGAAAACAGTACTTTTGCACTCTCCTGACTTTTCCAATCACATGAACATTCGATTGGAAGCTGTTTTGGACAACTTTTCTTTTCTTCCTGCCAAACACTTGGCAGACATCTCTGCAACTTCTAGAACACGATGGGAGATGTTTTCTGTGCTGGCACAGTTACTCCTTGCCAGATGTAGTGGAAAAGCTTTTTGCTGAGATGTAGATGAGAAGAGACGCTAAAGACGAAGGTAGGATGCTGTCCGGAGCTAAGAGCCGCTCCCGTGCGTCTTTGGGCAGAAGCCGCAGTAAGGAGAGCACTGTGAGCGGCACAATCGTCTTTGTGCGAAGAAGCCGCTTCTTCGGCTCCGGGAGCCGGAGAGAGCGGCAGCTTCGGGAAGGTGAAGAAGCAAGCTGTACAACACTGGGATTGTGTGCGCACCTTGCCAACTGATAGAAAACAGTACTTTTGCACTCTCCTGACTTTTCCAATCACATGAACATTCGATTGGAAGCTGTTTTGGACAACTTTTCTTTTCTTCCTGCCAAACACTTGGCAGACATCTCTGCAACTTCTAGAACACGATGGGAGATGTTTTCTGTGCTGGCACAGTTACTCCTTGCCAGATGTAGTGGAAAAGCTTTTTGCTGAGATGTAGATGAGAAGAGGCGCTAAAGACGAAGGTAGGATGCTGTCCGGAGCTAAGAGCCGCTCCCGTGCGTCTTTGGGCAGAAGCCGCGCTAAGGAGAGCACTGTGAGCAGCACAATCGTCTTTGCGCGAAGAAGCCGCTTCTTCGGCTCCGGGAGCCGGAGAGAGCGGCAGCTTCGTGAAGGTGAAGAAGCAAGCTGTACAACACTGGTATTGTGTGCGCAGCTTGCAAACTGATAGAAAACAGTACTTTTGCACTCTCCTGACTTTTCCAATCACATGAACATTCGATTGGAAGCTGTTTTGGACAACTTTTCCTTTCTTCCTGCCAAACACTTGGCAGACATCTCTGCAACGTCTAGAACACGATGGGAGATGCTTTCTGTGCTGGCACAGTTTCTCCTTGCCAGATGTAGTGGAAAAGCTTTTTGCTGAGATGTAGATGAGAAGAGACGCAAAAGACGAAGGTAGGATGCTCTCCGGAGCTAAGAGCCGCTCCCATGCGTCTTTGGGCAGAAGCCGCGCTAAGGAGAGCACTGTGAGCAGCACAATCGTCTTTGCGCGAAGAAGCCGCTTCTTCGGCTTTGGGAGCCGGGGAGAGCGGCAGCTTCGGAAAGGTAAAGAAGCAAGCTGTACAACACTGGGATTGTGTGCGCAGCTTGCCAACTGATAGAAAACAGTACTTTTGCACTCTCCTGACTTTTCCAATCACATGAGCATTCGATTGGAAGCTGTTTTGGACAACTTTTCTTTTCTTCCTGTCAAACACTTGGCAGACATCTCTGCAACTTCTAGAACACGATGGGAGATGTTTTCTGTGCTGGCACAGTTTCTCCTTGCCAGACGTAGTGGAAAAGCTTTTTGCTGAGATGTAGATGAGAAGAGATGCTAAAGACGAAGGCAGGATGCGCTCCAGAGCTAAGAGCCGCTCCCGGGCGTCTTTGGGCAGAAGCCGCGCTAAGGAGAGCACTGTGAGCGGCACAATCGTCTTTGCGCGAAGAAGCCGCTTCTTCGGCTCCGGGAGCCGGGGAGAGCGGCAGCTTCGGGAAGGTGAAGAAGCAAGCTGTACAACACTGGGATTGTGTGCGCACCTTGCCAACTGATAGAAAACAGTACTTTTGCACTCTCCTGACTTTTCCAATCACATGAACATTCGATTGGAAGCTGTGGTGGACAACTTTTCTTTTCTTCCTGCCAAACACTTGGCAGACATCTCTGCAACTTCTAGAACACGATGGGAGATGTTTTTTGTGCTGGCACGGTTTCTCCTTGCCAGATGTTGTGGAAAAGCTTTTTGCTGAGATGTAGATGAGAAGAGACGCTAAAGACGACGGTAGGATGCTCTCCAGAGCTAAGAGCCGCTCCCGGGCGTCTTTGGGCAGAAGCCGCAGTAAGGAGAGCACTGTGAGCGGAACAATCGTCTTTGCGCGAAGAAGCCACTTCTTCGGCTCCGGGAGGCGGAGAGAGCGGCAGCTTCGGGAAGGTGAAGAAGCAAGCTGTACAACACTGGGATTTTGTGCGCAGCTTGCCAACTGATAGAAAACAGTACTTTTGCACTCTCCTGAATTTTCCAATCACATGAACATTCGTTTGGAAGCTGTTTTGGACAACTTTTCTTTTCTTCCTGTCAAACACTTGGCAGACATCTCTGCAACGTCTAGAACACGATGGGAGATGTTTTCTGTGCTGGCACAGTTTCTCCTTGCCAGACATAGTGGGAAAGCGTTTTGCTAAGATGTAGACTACAAAAGACGCTAAAGACGAAGGTAGGATGCTCTCCGGAGCTAAGAGCCGCTCCCGGGCGTCTTTGGGCAGAAGCCGCGCTAAGGAGAGCACTGTGAGCAGCACAATCGTCTTTGCGCGAAGAAGCCTCTTCTTCGGCTCCGGGAGCCGGGGAGACCGGCAGCTTCGGGAAGGTGAAGAAGCAAGCTGTACAACACTGGGATTGTGTGCGCACCTTGCCAACTGATAGAAAACAGTACTTTTGCACTCTCCTGACTTTTCCAATCACATGAACATTCGATTGGAAGCTGTTTTGGACAACTTTTCTTTTCTTCCTGCCAAACACTTGGCAGACATCTCTGCAACGTCTAGAACACGATGGGAGATGTTTTCTGTGCTGGCACAGTTTTTCCTTGCCAGACATAGTGGGAAAGCGTTTTGCTAAGATGTAGACTACAAAAGACGCTAAAGATGAAGGTAGGATGCTCTCCGGAGCTAAGAGCCGCTCCCGTGCGTCTTTGGGCAGAAGCCGCACTAAGGAGAGCACTGTGAGCGGCACAATCGTCTTTGCGCGAAGAAGCCGCTTCTTCGGCTCCGGGATCTGGAGAGAGCGGCAGCTTCGGGAAGGTGAAGAAGCAAGCTGTACAACACTGGGATTGTGTGCGCACCTTGCCAACTGATAGAAAACAGTACTTTTGCACTCTCCTGACTTTTCCAATCACATGAACATTCGATTGGAAGCTGTTTTGGACAACTTTTCTTTTCTTCCTGCCAATCACTTGGCAGACATCTCTGCAACTTCTAGAACACGATGGGAGATGTTTTCTGTGCTGGCACAGTTTCTCCTTGCCAGATGTAGTGGAAAAGTTTTTTGCTGAGATGTAGATGAGAAGAGACGCTAAAGACGAAGGTAGGATGCTCTCCATTGCTAAGAGCCGCTCCCGGGCGTCTTTGGGCAGAAGCCGCAGTAAGGAGAGCACTGTGAGCGGCACAATCGTCTTTGCGTGAAGAAGCCGCTTCTTCGACTTCGGGAGCCGGGGAGACCGGCAGCTTCGGGAAGGTGAAGAAGTAAGCTGTACAACACTGGGATTGTGTGCGCAGCTTGCCAACTGATAGAAAACAGTACTTTTGCACTCTCCTGACTTTTCCAATCACATGAACATTCGATTGGAAGCTGTTTTGGACAACATTTCTTCCTGCCAAACACTTGGCAGACATCTCTGCAACGTCTAGAACACGATGGGAGATGTTTTCTGTGCTGGCACAGTTTCTCCTAGCCAGACATAGTGGGAAAGCGTTTTGCTAAGATGTAGACTACAAAAGACGCTAAAGACGAAGGTAGGATGCTCTCCGGAGCTAAGAGCCCCTCCCGGGCGTCTTTGGGCAGAAGCCGCGCTAAGGAGAGCACTGTGAGCGGCACAATCGTCCTTGCGCGAAGAAGCCGCTTCTTCGGCTCAGGGAGCCGGAGAGAGTTGCAGCTTCGGGAAGGTGAAGAAGCAAGCTGTACAACACTGGGATTGTGTGCGCACCTTGCCAACTGATAGAAAACAGTACTTTTGCACTCTCCTGACTTTTCCAATCACATGAACATTCGATTGGAAGCTGTTTTGGACAACTTTTCTTTTCTTCCTGCCAAACACTTGACAGACATCTCTGCAACTTCTAGAACACGATGGGAGATGTTTTCTGTGCTGGCACAGTTACTCCTTGCCAGATGTAGTGGAAAAGCTTTTTGCTGAGATGTAGATGAGAAGAGACGCTAAAGACGAAGGTAGGATGCTCTCCGGAGCTAAGAGCCGCTCCCGTGCGTCTTTGGGCAGAAGCCGCAGTAAGGAGAGCACTGTGAGCGGCACAATCATCTTTGCGCGAAGAAGCCGCTTCTTCGGCTCCGGGAGCCGGGGAGAGCGGCAGCTTCGGGAAGATGAAGAAGCAAGCTGTACAACACTGGGATTGTGTGCGCAGCTTGCCAACTGATAGAAAACAGTACTTTTGCACTCTCCTGACTTTTCCAATCACATGAACATTCGATTGGAAGCTGTTTTGGACAACTTTTCTTTTCTTCCTGCCAAACACTTGGCAGACATCTCTGCAACTTCTAGAACACGATGGGAGATGTTTTTTGTGCTGGCACAGTTTCTCCTTGCCAGATGTTGTGGAAAAGCTTTTTGCTGAGATGTAGATTAGAAGAGACGCTAAAGACGAAGGTAGGATGCTCTTCAGAGCTAAGAGCCGCTCCCGGGCGTCTTTGGGCAGAAGCCGCAGTAAGGAGAGCACTGTGAGCGGCACAATCGTCCTTGCGCGAAGAAGCCGCTTCTTCGACTCCGGGATCCGGGGAGAGCGGCAGCTTCGGGAAGGTGAAGAAGCAAGCTGTACAACACTGGGATTGTGTGCGCACCTTGCCAACTGATAGAAAACAGTACTTTTGCACTCTCCTTACTTTTCCAATCACATGAACATTCGATTGGAAGCTGTTGTGGACAACTTTTCTTCCTGCCAAACACTTGGCAGACATCTCTGCAACTTCTAGAACACGATGGGAGATGTTTTCTGTGCTGGCACAGTTTCTCCTAGCCAGACATACTGGCAAAGCGTTTTGCTAAGACGTAGACTACAAAAGACGCTAAAGACGAAGGTAGGATGCTCTCCTGAGCTAAGAGCCACTCCCCGGCGTCTTTGGGCAGAAGCAGCGCTAAGGAGAGCACTGTGAGCGGCACAATCGTCCTTGAGCGAAGAAGCCGCTTCTTCGGCTCCGGGAGCCGGAGAGAGTGGCAGCTTCGGGAAGGTGAAGAAGCAAGCTGTACAACACTGGGATTGTGTGCGCAGCTTGCCAACTGATAGAAAACAGTACTTTTGCACTCTCCTGACTTTTCCAATCACATGAACATTCGATTGGAAGCTGTTTTGGACAACTTTTCTTTTCTTCCTGCCAAACACTTGGCAGACATCTCTGCAACTTCTAGAACACGATGGGAGATGTTTTCTGTGCTGGCAAAGTTACTCCTTGCCAGATGTAGTGGAAAAGCTTTTTGCTGAGATGTAGATGAGAAGAGACGCAAAAGACGAAGGTAGGATGCTCTCCGGAGCTAAGAGCCGCTCCCGTGCCTCTTTGGGCAGAAGCCGCAGTAATGAGAGCACTGTGAGCGGCACAATCGTCTTTGCGTGAAGAAGCCGCTTCTTCGACTTCGGGAGCCGGGGAGACCGGCAGCTTCGGGAAGGTGAAGAAGTAAGCTGTACAACACTGGGATTGTGTGCGCAGCTTGCCAACTGATAGAAAACAGTACTTTTGCACTCTCCTGACTTTTCCAATCACATGAACATTCGATTGGAAGCTGTTTTGGACAACTTTTCTTTTCTTCCTGCCAAACACTTGGCAGACATCTCTGCAACGTCTAGAACACGATGGGAGATGTTTTCTGTGCTGGCACAGTTTTTCCTAGCCAGACATAGTGGGAAAGCGTTTTGCTAAGATGTAGACTACAAAAGACGTTAAAGACGAAGGTAGGATGCTCTCCGGAGCTAAGAGCCGCTCCTGGGCGTCTTTGGGCAGAAGCCGCGCTAAGGAGAGCACTGTGAGCGGCACAATCGTCTTTGCGCGAAGAAGCCGCTTCTTCGGCTCCGGGATCCGGAGAGAGCGGCAGCTTCGGGAAGGTGAAGAAGCAAGCTGTACAACACTGGGATTGTGTGCGCACCTTGCCAACTGATACAAAACAGTACTTTTGCACTCTCCTGACTTTTCCAATCACATGAACATTCGATTGGAAGCTGTTTTGGACAACTTTTCTTTTCTTCCTGCCAAACACTTGGCAGACATCTCTGCAAATTCTAGAACACGATGGGAGATATTTTTTGTGCTGGCACAGTTTCTCCTTGCCAGATGTTGTGGAAAAGCTTTTTGCTGAGATGTAGATTAGAAGAGACGCTAAAGACGAAGGTAGGATGCTTTTAAGAGCTAAGAGCCGCTCCCGGGCGTCTTTGGGCAGAAGCCGCAGTAAGGAGAGCTCTGTGAGCGGCACAATCGTCTTTGCGCGAAGAAGCCGCTTCTTCGACTCCGGGATCCGGGGAGAGCGGCAGCTTCGGGAAGGTGAAGAAGCAAGCTGTACAACACTGGGATTGTGTGCGCACCTTGCCAACTGATAGAAAACAGTACTTTTGCACTCTCCTTACTTTTCCAATCACATGAACATTCGATTGGAAGCTGTTGTGGACAACTTTTCTTTTCTTCCTGCCAAACACTTGGCAGACATCTCTGCAACTTCTAGAACACGATGAGAGATGTTTTCTGTGCTGGCACAGTTTCTCCTAGCCAGACATACTGGCAAAGCGTTTTGCTAAGACGTAGACTACAAAAGACGCTAAAGACGAAGGTAGGATGCTCTCCGGAGCTAAGAGCCACTCCCCGGCGTCTTTGGGCAGAAGCCGCGCTAAGGAGAGCACTGTGAGCGGCACAATCGTCCTTGCGCGAAGAAGCCGCTTCTTCGGCTCCGGGAGCCGGAGAGAGTGGCAGCTTCGGGAAGGTGAAGAAGCAAGCTGTACAACACTGGGATTGTGTGCGCAGCTTGCCAACTGATAGAAAACAGTACTTTTGCACTCTCCTGACTTTTCCAATCACATGAACATTCGATTGGAAGCTGTTTTGGACAACTTTTCTTTTCTTCCTGCCAAACACTTGGCAGACATCTCTGCAACTTCTAGAACACGATGGGAGATGTTTTCTGTGCTGGCACAGTTTCTCCTTGCCAGATGTAGGGGAAAAGCTTTTTGCTGAGATGTAGATGAGAAGAGACGCTAAAGACGAAGCTAGGATGCTCTCCGGAGCTAAGAGCCGCTCCCGTGCGTCTTTGGGCAGAAGCCGCAGTAAGGAGAGCTCTGTGAGCGGCACAATCGTCCTTGCGCGAAGAAGCCGCTTCTTCGGCTCCGGGAGCCGGAGAGAGTGGCAGCTTCGGGAAGGTGAAGAAGCAAGCTCTACAACACTGGGATTGTGTGCGCAGCTTGCCAACTGATAGAAAACAGTACTTTTGCACTCTCCTGACTTTTCCAATCACATGAACATTCGATTGGAAGCTGTTTTGGACAACTTTTCTTTTCTTCCTGCCAAACACTTGGCAGACATCTCTGCAACTTCTAGAACACGATGGGAGATGTTTTCTGTGCTGGCACAGTTACTCCTTGCCAGATGTAGTGGAAAAGCTTTTTGCTGAGATGTAGATGAGAAGAGACGCAAAAGACGAAGGTAGGATGCTCTCCGGAGCTAAGAGCCGCTCCCGTGCGTCTTTGGGCAGAAGCCGCAGTAAGGAGAGCACTGTGAGCGGCACAATCGTCTTTGCGTGAAGAAGCCGCTTCTTCGACTTCGGGAGCCGAGGATACCGGCAGCTTTGGGAAGGTGAAGAAGCAAGCTGTACAACACTGGGATTGTGTGCGCAGCTTGCCAACTGATAGAAAACAGTACTTTTGCACTCTCCTGACTTTTCCAATCACATGAACATTCGATTGGAAGCTGTTTTGGACAACTTTTTTTTTCTTCCTGCCAAACACTTGGCAGACATCTCTGCAACGTCTAGAACACGATGGGAGATGTTTTCTGTGCTGGCACAGTTTTTCCTTGCCAGACATAGTGGGAAAGCGTTTTGCTAAGATGTAGACTGCAAAAGACGCGAAAGACGAAGGTAGGATGCTGTCCGGAGCTAAGAGCCGCTCCCGGGCGTCTTTGGGCAGAAGCCGCGCTAAGGAGAGCACTGTGAGCGGCACAATCGTCTTTGCGCGAAGAAGCCGCTTCTTCGGCTCCGGGATCCGGGGAGAGCGGCAGCTTCGGGAAGGTGAAGAAGCAAGCTGTACAACACCGGGATTGTGTGCGCACCTTGCCATCTGATAGAAAACAGTACTTTTGCACTCTCCTGACTTTTCCAATCACATGAACATTCGATTGGAAGCTGTTTTGGACAACTTTTCTTTTCTTCCTGCCAAACACTTGACAGACATCTCTGCAACTTCTAGAACACGATGGGAGATATTTTTTGAGCTGGCACAGTTTCTCGTTGCCAGATGTTGGGGAAAAGCTTTTTGCTGAGATGTAGATTAGAAGAGACGCTAAAGACGAAGGTAGGATGCTCTTCAGAGCTAAGAGCCGCTCCCGGGCGTCTTTGGGCAGAAGCCGCAGTAAGGAGAGCACTGTGAGCGGCACAATCGTCCTTGCGCGAAGAAGCCGCTTCTTCGACTCCGGGATCCGGGGAGAGCGGCAGCTTCGGGAAGGTGAAGAAGCAAGCTGTACAACACTGGGATTGTGTGCGCACCTTGCCAACTGATAGAAAACAGTACTTTTGCACTCTCCTTACTTTTCCAATCACATGAACATTCGATTGGAAGCTGTTGTGGACAACTTTTCTTCCTGCCAAACACTTGGCAGACATCTCTGCAACTTCTAGAACACGATGGGAGATGTTTTCTGTGCTGGCACAGTTTCTCCTAGCCAGACATACTGGCAAAGCGTTTTACTAAGACGTAGACTACAAAAGACGCTAAAGACGAAGGTAGGATGCTCTCCGGAGCTAAGAGCCACTCCCCGGCGTCTTTGGGCAGAAGCAGCGCTAAGGAGAGCACTGTGAGCGGCACAATCGTCCTTGCGCGAAGAAGCCGCTTCTTCGGCTCCGGGAGCCGGAGAGAGTGGCAGCTTCGGGAAGGTGAAGAAGCAAGCTGTACAACACTGGGATTGTGTGCGCAGCTTGCCAACTGATAGAAAACAGTACTTTTGCACTCTCCTGACTTTTCCAATCACATGAACATTCGATTGGAAGCTGTTTTGGACAACTTTTCTTTTCTTCCTGCCAAACACTTGGCAGACATCTCTGCAACTTCTAGAACACGATGGGAGATGTTTTCTGTGCTGGCAAAGTTACTCCTTGCCAGATGTAGTGGAAAAGCTTTTTGCTGAGATGTAGATGAGAAGAGACGCAAAAGACGAAGGTAGGATGCTCTCCGGAGCTAAGAGCCGCTCCCGTGCGTCTTTGGGCAGAAGCCGCAGTAAGGAGAGCACTGTGAGCGGCACAATCGTCTTTGCGTGAAGAAGCCGCTTCTTCGACTTCGGGAGCCGGGGAGACCGGCAGCTTCGGGAAGGTGAAGAAGTAAGCTGTACAACACTGGGATTGTGTGCGCAGCTTGCCAACTGATAGAAAACAGTACTTTTGCACTCTCCTGACTTTTCCAATCACATGAACATTCGATTGGAAGCTGTTTTGGACAACTTTTCTTTTCTTCCTGCCAAACACTTGGCAGACATCTCTGCAACTTCTAGAACACGATGGGAGATGTTTTCTCTTCTGGCACAGTTTTTCCTTGCCAGACATAGTTGGAAAACGTTTTGCTAAGTTGTAGACTACACAAGAGGCTAAAGACGAAGGTAGGATGCTCTCCGGATCTAAGAGCCACTCCCCGGCGTCTTTGGGCAGAAGCCGCGCTAAGGAGAGCACTGTGAGCGGCACAATCGTCCTTGCGCGAAGAAGCCGCTTCTTCGGCTCCGGGAGCCGGAGAGAGTGGCAGCTTCGGGAAGGTGAAGAAGCAAGCTCTACAACACTGGGATTGTGTGCGCAGCTTGCCAACTGATAGAAAACAGTACTTTTGCACTCTCCTGACTTTTCCAATCACATGAACATTCGATTGGAAGCTGTTTTGGACAACTTTTCTTTTCTTCCTGCCAAACACTTGGCAGACATCTCTGCAACTTCTAGAACACGATGGGAGATGTTTTCTGTGCTGGCAAAGTTACTCCTTGCCAGATGTAGTGGAAAAGCTTTTTGCTGAGATGTAGATGAGAAGAGACGCAAAAGACGAAGGTAGGATGCTCTCCGGAGCTAAGAGCCGCTCCCGTGCCTCTTTGGGCAGAAGCCGCAGTAAGGAGAGCACTGTGAGCGGCACAATCGTCTTTGCGTGAAGAAGCCGCTTCTTCGACTTCGGGAGCCGGGGAGACCGGCAGCTTCGGGAAGGTGAAGAAGTAAGCTGTACAACACTGGGATTGTGTGCGCAGCTTGCCAACTGATAGAAAACAGTACTTTTGCACTCTCCTGACTTTTCCAATCACATGAACATTCGATTGGAAGCTGTTTTGGACAACTTTTCTTTTCTTCCTGCCAAACACTTGGCAGACATCTCTGCAACGTCTAGAACACGATGGGAGATGTTTTCTGTGCTGGCACAGTTTTTCCTAGCCAGACATAGTGGGAAAGCGTTTTGCTAAGATGTAGACTACAAAAGACGTTAAAGACGAAGGTAGGATGCTCTCCGGAGCTAAGAGCCGCTCCTGGGCGTCTTTGGGCAGAAGCCGCGCTAAGGAGAGCACTGTGAGCGGCACAATCGTCTTTGCGCGAAGAAGCCGCTTCTTCGGCTCCGGGATCCGGAGAGAGCGGCAGCTTCGGGAAGGTGAAGAAGCAAGCTGTACAACACTGGGATTGTGTGCGCACCTTGCCAACTGATACAAAACAGTACTTTTGCACTCTCCTGACTTTTCCAATCACATGAACATTCGATTGGAAGCTGTTTTGGACAACTTTTCTTCCTGCCAAACACTTGGCAGACATCTCTGCAACTTCTAGAACACGATGGGAGATATTTTCTGTGCTGGCACAGTTTCTCCTAGCCGGACATACTGGCAAAGCGTTTTGCTAAGACGTAGACTACAAAAGACGCTAAAGACGAAGGTAGGATGCTCTCCGGAGCTAAGAGCCACTCCCCGGCGTCTATGGGCAGAAGCCGCGCTAAGGAGAGCTCTGTGAGCGTCACAATCGTCTTTGCGCGAAGAAGCCGCTTCTTCGACTCCGGGATCCGGGGAGAGCGGCAGCTTCGGGAAGGTGAAGAAGCAAGCTGTACAACACTGGGATTGTGTGCGCAGCTTGCCAACTGATAGAAAACAGTACTTTTGCACTCTCCTGACTTTTCCAATCACATGAACATTCGATTGGAAGCTGTTTTGGACAACTTTTCTTTTCTTCCTGCCAAACACTTGGCAGACATCTCTGCAACTTCTAGAACACGATGGGAGATGTTTTCTGTGCTGGCACAGTTTCTCCTTGCCAGATGTAGCGGAAAAGCTTTTTGCTGAGATGTAGATGAGAAGAGACGCTAAAGACGAAGCTAGGATGCTCTCCGGAGCTAAGAGCCGCTCCCGTGCGTCTTTGGGCAGAAGCCGCGCTAAGGAGAGCACTGTGAGCAGCACAATCGTCTTTGCGTGAAGAAGCTGCTTCTTCGGCTCCGAGAGCCGGGGAGAGCGGCAGCTTTGGGAAGGTAAAGAAGCAAGCTGTACAACACTGGGATTGTGTGCGCAGCTTGCCAACTGATAGAAAACAGTACTTTTGCACTCTCCTGACTTTTCCAATCACATGAACATTCGATTGGAAGCTGTTTTAGACAACTTTTCTTTTCTTCCTGTCAAACACTTGGCAGACATCTCTGCAACTTCTAGAACACGATGGGAGATGTTTTCTGTGCTGGCATAGTTTCTCCTTGCCAGATGTAGTGGAAAATATATTTGCTAAGAAGTAGACTACTTAAGGCGCTAAAGATGAAGGTAGGATGCTCTCCGGAGCTAAGAGCCGCTCCTGGGCGTCTTTCGGCAGAAGCCGCGCTAAGGAGAGCACTGTGAGCAGCACAATCGTCTTTGCGCGAAGAAGCCGCTTCTTCGGCTCCGGGAGTCGGGGAGAGCGGCAGCTTCGGGAAGGTGAAGAAGCAAGCTGTACAACACTGGGATTGTGTGCGCACCTTGCCAACTGATAGAAAACAGTACTTTTGCACTCTCCTGACTTTTCCAATCACATGAACATTCGATTGGAAGCTGTTTTGGACAACTTTTCTTTTCTTCCTGCCAAACACTTGGCAGACATCTCTGCAACTTCTAGAACACGATGAGAGATGTTTTTTTTGCTGGCACAGTTTCTCCTTGCCAGATGTAGTGGAAAAGCTTTTTGCTGAGATGTAGATGAGAAGAGACGCAAAAGACGAAGGTAGGATGCTCTCCATTGCTAAGAGCCGCTCCCGGGCGTCTTTGGGCAGAAGCCGCAGTAAGGAGAGCACTGTGAGCGGCACAATCGTCTTTGCGTGAAGAAGCCGCTTCTTCGACTTCAGGAGCCGGGGATACCGGCAGCTTTGGGAAGGTGAAGAAGCAAGCTGTACAACACTGGGATTGTGTGCGCAGCTTGCCAACTGATAGAAAACAGTACTTTTGCACTCTCCTGACTTTTCCAATCACATGAACATTCGATTGGAAGCTGTTTTGGACAACTTTTTTTTTCTTCCTGCCAAACACTTGGCAGACATCTCTGAAACGTCTAGAACACGATGGGTGATGTTTTCTGTGCTGGCACAGTTTTTCCTTGCCAGACATAGTGGGAAAGCGTTTTGCTAAGATGTAGACTACAAAAGACGCGAAAGACGAAGGTAGGATGCTGTCCGGAGCTAAGAGCCGCTCCCGGGCGTCTTTGGGCAGAAGCCGCGCTAAGGAGAGCACTGTGAGCGGCACAATCGTCTTGGCGCGAAGAAGCCGCTTCTTCGGCTCCGGGATCCGGAGAGAGCGGCAGCTTCGGGAAGGTGAAGAAGCAAGCTGTACAACACTGGGATTGTGCGCGCACCTTGCCAAATGATAGAAAACAGTACTTTTGCACTCTCCTGACTTTTCCAATCACATGAACATTCGATTGGAAGCTGTTTTGGACAACTTTTCTTTTCTTCCTGCCAAACACTTGGCAGACATCTCTGCAACTTCTAGAACACGATGGGAGATGTTTTTTGTGCTGGCACAGTCTCTCCTTGCCAGATGTTGTGGAAAAGTTTTTTGCTGAGATGTAGATGAGAAGAGACGCTAAAGACGACGGTAGGATGCTCTCCAGAGCTAAGAGCCGCTCCCGGGCGTCTTTGGGCAGAAGCCGCAGTAAGGAGAGCACTGTGAGCGGCACAATCGTCTTTGCGTGAAGAAGCCGCTTCTTCGGCTCCGGGAGTCAGAGAGAGCGGCAGCTTCGGGAAGGTGAAGAAGCAAGATGTACAACACTGGGATTGTGTGCACACCTTGCCAACTGATAGAAAACAGTACTTTTGCACTCTCCTGAATTTTCCAATCACATGAACATTCGTTTGGAAGCTGTTTTGGACAACTTTTCTTTTCTTCCTGCCAAACACTTGGCAGACATCTCTGCATCTTCTAGAACACGATGGGAGATGTTTTTTGTGCTGGCACAGTTTCTCCTTGCCAGATGTAGTGGAAAAGCTTTTTGCTGAGATGTAGATGAGAAGAGACGCAAAAGACGAAGGTAGGATGCTCTCCATTGCTAAGAGCCGCTCCCGGGCGTCTTTGGGCAGAAGCCGCAGTAAGGAGAGCACTGTGAGCGGCACAATCGTCTTTGCGCGAAGAAGCCGCTTCTTCGGCTCCGGGATCCGGGGAGAGCGGCAGCTTCGGGAAGGTAAGAAGCAAGCTGTACAACACTAGGATTGTGTGCGCAGCTTGCCAACTGATAGAAAACAGTACTTTTGCACTCTCCTGACTTTTCCAATCACATGAACATTCGATTGGAAGCTGTTTTGGACAACTTTTCTTTTCTTCCTGCCAAACACTTGGCAGACATCTCTGCAACTTCTAGAACACGATGGGAGATGTTTTCTGTGCTGGCACAGTTTTTCCTAGCCAGACATAGTGGAAAAGCTTTTTGCTGAGATGTAGATGAGAAGAGACGCTAAAGACGAAGGTAGGATGCTCTCCGGAGCTAAGGGCCGCTCCCCGGCGTCTTTGGGCAGAACCCGTGCTAAAGAGAGCACTGTGAGCGGCACAATCGTCTTTGCGCGAAGAAGCCGCTTCTTCGGCTCCGGGAGCCGGGGAGAGCGGAAGCATCGGGAAGGTGAATAAGAAAGCTGTACAACACTGGGATTGTGTGCGCACCTTGCCAACTGATAGAAAACAGTACTTTTGCACTCTCCTGACTTTTCCAATCACATGAACATTCGATTGGAAGCTGTTTTGGACAACTTTTCTTTTCTTCCTGCCAAACACTTGGCAGACATCTCTGCAACTTCTAGAACACGATGGGAGATGTTTTCTGTGCTGGCACAGTTTCTCCTTGCCAGACGTAGTGGAAAAGCTTTTTGCTGAGATGTAGATGAGAAGAGATGCTAAAGACGAATGCAGGATGCGCTCCAGAGCTAAGAGCCGCTCCCGGGCGTCTTTGGGCAGAAGCCGCGCTAAGGAGAGCACTGTGAGCGGCACAATCGTCTTTGCGCGAAGAAGCCGCTTCTTCGGCTCCGAGATCCGGGGAGAGCGGCAGCTTCGGGAAGGTGAAGAAGCAAGCTGTACAACACTGGGATTGTGTGCGCAGCTTGCCAACTGATAGAAAACAGTACTTTTGCACTCTCCTGACTTTTCCAATCACATGAACATTCGATTGGAAGCTGTTTTGGACAACTTTTCGTCCTGCCAAACACTTGGCAGACATCTGTGCAACGTCTAGAACACGATGGGAGATGTTTTCTGTGCTGGCACAGTTTCTCCTAGCCAGACATAGTGGGAAACCGTTTTGCTAAGATGTAGACTACAAAAGACGCTAAAGACGAAGGTAGGATGCTGTCCGGAGCTAAGAGCCGCTCCCGGGCGTCTTTGGGCAGAAGCCGTGCTAAGGAGAGCACTGTTAGCGGCACAATCGTCTTTGCGCGAAGAAGCTGCTTCTTCAGCTCCTCGAGCCGGAGAGAGCGGCAGATTCGGGAAGGTGAAGAAGCAAGCTGTACAACACTGGGATTGTGTGCGCACCTTGCCAACTATTAGAAAACAGTACTTTTGCACTCTCCTGACTTTTCCAATCACATGAACATTCGATTGGAAACTATTTTGGACAACTTTTCTTTTCTTCCTGCCAAACACTTGGCAGACATCTCTGCAACTTCTAGAACACGATGGGAGATGTTTTTTGTGCTGGCACAGTTTCTCCTTGCCAGATGTAGTGGAAAAGCTTTTTGCTGAGATGTAGATGAGAAGAGGCGCTAAAGACGAAGGTAGGATGCTCTCCAGAGCTAAGAGCCGCTCCCGGGCATCTTTGGGCAGAAGCCGCAGTAAGGAGGGCACTGTGAGCGGCACAATCGTCTTTGCGCGAAGAAGCCGCTTCTTCGGCTCCGGGAGTCGGGGAGAGCGGCAGCTTCGGGAAGGTGAAGAAGCAAGCTGTACAACACTGGGATTGTGTGCGCACCTTGCCAACTGATAGAAAACAGTACTTTTGCACTCTCCTGACTTTTCCAATCACATGAACATTCGATTGGAAGCTGTTTTGGACAACTTTTCTTTCCTTCCTGCCAAACACTTGGCAGACATCTCTGCAATGTCTAGAACACGATGGGAGATGTTTTCTGTGCTGGCACAGTTTTTCCTAGCCAGACATAGTGGGAAAGCGTTTTGCTAAGATGTAGACTACAAAAGACGCTAAAGACGAAGGTAGGATGCTCTCCGGAGCTAAGAGCCGCTCCCGGGCATCTTTGGGCAGAAGCCGCGCTAAGGAGAGCACTGTGAGCGGCACAATCGTCTTTGCGCGAAGAAGCCGCTTGTTCGGCTCCGGGAGCCGGAGAGAGCGGCAGCTTCGGGAAGGTGAAGAAGCAAGCTGTACAACACTGGGATTGTGTGCGCAGCTTGCCAACTGATAGAAAACAGTACTTTTGCACTCTCCTGACTTTTCCAATCACATGAACATTCGATTGGAAGCTGTTTTGGACAACTTTTCTTTTCTTCCTGCCAAACACTTGGCAGATATCTCTGCAACTTCTAGAACACGATGGGAGATGTTTTCTGTGCTGGCACAGTTTCTCCTAGCCAGACATAGTTGAAAATCTATTTGCTAAGATGTAGACTACAAAAGACACTAAAGACGAAGGTAGGATGCTCTCCAGAGCTAAGAGCCGCTCCCGGGCGTCTTTGGGCAGAAGCCGCAGTAAGGAGAGCACTGTGAGCGGCACAATCGTCTTTGCGCGAAGAAGCCGCTTCTTCGGCTCCGGGAGCCGGGGATAGCGGCAGCTTCGGGAAGGTGAAGAAGCAAGCTGTACAACACTGGGATTGTGTGCGCAGCTTGCCAACTGATAGAAAACAGTACTTTTGCACTCTCCTGACTTTTCCAATCACATGAACATTCGATTGGAAGCTGTTTTGGACAACTTTTTTTTTCTTCCTGCCAAACACTTGGCAGACATCTCTGCAACTTCTAGAACACGATGGGAGATGTTTTCTGTGCTGGCACAGTTTCTCCTTGCCAGATGTAGTGGAAAAGCTTTTTGCTGAGATGTAGATGAGAAGAGACGCTAAAGACGAAGGTAGGATGCTCTCCGGAGCTAAGAGCCGCTCCCGGGCATCTTTGGGCAGAAGCCGCACTAAGGAGAGCACAGTGAGCAGCACAATCGTCTTTGCGCGAAGAAGCCGCTTCTTCGGCTCCGGGATCCGGGGCGAGCGGCAGCTTCGGGAAGGTGAAGAAGCAAGCTGTACAACACTGGGATTGTGTGCGCACCTTGCCGACTGATAGAAAACAGTACTTTTGCACTCTCCTGACTTTTCCAGTCACATGAACATTCGATTGGAAGCTGTTTTGGACAACTTTTCTTTTCTTCCTGCCAAACACTTGGCAGACATCTCTGCAACTTCTAGAACACGATGGGAGATGTTTTCTGTGCTGGCACAGTTTCTCCTAGTCAGTCATACTGGGAAAGCGTTTTGCTAAGATGTAGACTACAAAAGACGCTAAAGACGAAGGTAGGATGCTCTCCGGAGCTAAGAGCCGCTCCCGGGCGTCTTTGGGCAGAAGCCGTGCTAAGGAGAGCACTGTGAGCGGCACAATCGTCTTTGCGCGAAGAAGCCGCTTCTTCGGCTCCAGGAGCCGGAGAGAGCGGCAGATTCGGGAAGGTGAAGAAGCAAGCGGTACAACACTGGGATAGTGTGCGCACCTTGCCAACTGAATACAAAACAGTACTTTTGCACTCTCCTGACTTTTCCAATCACATGAACGTTCGATTGGAAGCTGTTTTGGACAACTTTTCTTTTCTTCCTGCCAAACACTTGGCAGACATCTCTGCAACTTCTAAAACACGATGGGAGATGTTTTCTGTGCTGGCACAGTTTCTTCTAGCCAGACATACTGGCAAAGCGTTTTGCTAAGATGTAGACTACAAAAGACGCTAAAGACGAAGGTAGGATGCTCTCCGGAGCTAAGAGCCGCTCCCGGGCGTCTTTGGGCAGAAGCCGCGCTAAGGAGAGCACTGTGAGCGGCACAATCGTCTTTGCGCGAAGAAGCCGCTTCTTCGGCTCCGGGAGCCGGGGAGAGCGGCAGCTTCGGGAAGGTGAAGAAGCAAGCTGTACAACACTGGGATTGTGTGCGCACCTTGCCAACTGATAGAAAACAGTACTTTTGCACTCTCCTGACTTTTCCAATCACATGAACATTCGATTGGAAGCTGTTTTGGACAAGTTTTCTTTTCTTCCTGCCAAACACTTGGCAGACATCTCTGCAACTTCTAGAACACGATGGGAGATGTTTTCTGTGCTGGCACAGTTTCTCCTAGTCAGTCATACTGGCAAAGCGTTTTGCTAAGATGTAGATTACAAAACACGCTAAAGACGAAGGTAGGATGCTCTCCGGAGCTAAGAGCCGCTGTCGGGCGTCTTTGGGCAGAAGCCACTTTAAGGAGAGCACTGTGAGCGGCACAATCGTCTTTGCGCGAAGAAGCCGCTTCTTCGGCTCCAGGAGCCGGAGAGAGCGGCAGATTCGGGAAGGTGAAGAAGCAAGCGGTACAACACTGGGATAGTGTGCGCACCTTGCCAACTGATACAAAACAGTACTTTTGCACTCTCCTGACTTTTCCAGTCACATGAACATTCGATTGGAAGCTGTTTTGGACAACTTTTCTTTTCTTCCTGCCAAACACTTGGCAGACATCTCTGCAACTTCTAGAACACGATGGGAGATGTTTTCTGTGCTGGCACAGTTTCTCCTAGTCAGTCATACTGGGAAAGCGTTTTGCTAAGATGTAGACTACAAAAGACGCTAAAGACGAAGGTAGGATGCTCTCCGGAGCTAAGAGCCGCTCCCGGGCGTCTTTGGGCAGAAGCCGCGCTAAGGAGAGCACTGTGAGCGGCACAATCGTCTTTGCGCGAAGAAGCCGCTTCTTCGGCTCCAAGAGCCGGAGAGAGCGGCAGATTCGGGAAGGTGAAGAAGCAAGCGGTACAACACTGGG
Source organism: Melospiza georgiana (assembly GCF_028018845.1). Lineage (NCBI taxonomy): Eukaryota > Metazoa > Chordata > Aves > Passeriformes > Passerellidae > Melospiza > Melospiza georgiana. The sequence continues at coordinate 31,139,442 of NC_080464.1, read as the reverse complement.
ATAGTGTGCGCACCTTGCCAACTGATACAAAACAGTACTTTTGCACTGTCCTGACTTTTCCAGTCACATGAACATTCGATTGGAAGCTGTTTTGGACAACTTTTCTTTTCTTCCTGCCAAACACTTGGCAGACATCTCTGCAACTTCTAGAACACGATGGGAGATGTTTTCTGTGCTGGCACAGTTTCTCCTAGTCAGTCATACTGGAAAAGCGTTTTGCTAAGATGTAGATTACAAAACACGCTAAAGACGAAGGTAGGATGCTCTCCGGAGCTAAGAGCCGCTGTCGGGCGTCTTTGGGCAGAAGCCGCGCTAAGGAGAGCACTGTGAGCGGCACAATCGTCTTTGCGCAAAGAAGCCGCTTTTTCGGCTCCAGGATCCGGGGTGAGCTGCAGCTTCGGGAAGGTGAAGAAGCAAGCTGTACAACACTGGGATTGTGTGCGCAGCTTGCCAACTAATAGAAAACAGTACTTTTGCACTCTCCTGACTTTTCCAATCACATGAACATTCGATTGGAAGCTGTTTTGGACAACTTTTCTTTTCTTCCTGCCAAACACTTGGCAGACATCTCTGCAACTTCTAGAACACGATGGGAGATGTTTTCTGTGCTGGCACAGTTTCTCCTAGTCAGTCATACTGGGAAAGCGTTTTGCTAAGATGTAGATTACAAAACACGCTAAAGACGAAGGCAGGATGCTCTCCAGAGCTAAGAGCCGCTACCGGGCGTCTTTGGGCAGAAGCCACTTTAAGGAGAGCACTGTGAGCGGCACAATCGTCTTTGCGCGAAGAAGCCGCTTCTTCAGGTCCAGGAGCCGGAGAGAGCAGCAGATTCGGGAAGGTGAAGAAGCAAGCGGTACAACACTGGAATAGTGTGCGCACCTTGCCAACTGATACAAAACAGTACTTTTGCACTCTCCTGACTTTTCCAATCACATGAACGTTCGATTGGAAGCTGTTTTGGACAACTTTTCTTTTCTTCCTGCCAAACACTTGGCAGACATCTCTGCAACTTCTAAAACACGATGGGAGATGTTTTCTGTGCTGGCACAGTTTCTTCTAGCCAGACATACTGGCAAAGCGTTTTGCTAAGATGTAGACTACAAAAGACGCTAAAGACGAAGGTAGGATGCTCTCCGGAGCTAAGAGCCGCTCCCGGGCGTCTTTGGGCAGAAGCCGCGCTAAGGAGAGCACTGTGAGCAGCACAATCGTCTTTGCGCGAAGAAGCCGCTTCTTCGGCTCCGGGATCCGGGGAGAGCGGCAGCTTCGGGAAGGTGAAGAAGCAAGCTGTACAACACTGGGATTGTGTGCGCAGCTTGCCAACTGATAGAAAACAGTACTTTTGCACTCTCCTGACTTTTCCAATCACATGAACATTCGATTGGAAGCTGTTTTGGACAACTTTTCTTCCTGCCAAACACTTGGCAGACATCTCTGCAACTTCTAGAAAACGATGGGAGATGTTTTCTGTGCTGGCACAGTTTCTCCTCGCCAGAGGTTGTGGAAAAGCTTTTTGCGGAGATGTAGATGGGAAGAGACGCTAAAGACGAAGGTAGGATGCTCTCCAGAGCTAAGAGCCGCTCCCAGTCGTCGTTGGGCAGAAGCCGCGCTAAGGAGAGCACTGTGAGCGGCACAATCGTCTTTGCGCGAAGAAGCCGCTTCTTCGGCTCCGGGATCCGGGGAGAGCGGCAGCTTCGGGAAGGTGAAGAAGCAAGCTGTACAACACTGGGATTGTGTGCGCAGCTTGCCAACTGATAGAAAACAGTACTTTTGCACTCTCCTGACTTTTCCAATCACATGAACATTCGATTGGAAGCTGTTGTGGATAACTTTTCTTTTCTTCCTGCCAAACACTTGGCAGACATCTCTGCAACTTCTAGAACACGATGGGAGATGTTTTCTGTGCTGGCACAGTTTCTCCTAGTCAGTCATACTGGCAAAGCGTTTTGCTAAGATGTAGATTACAAAACACGCTAAAGACGAAGGTAGGATGCTCTCCGGAGCTAAGAGCCGCTGTCGGGCGTCTTTGGGCAGAAGCCACTTTAAGGAGAGCACTGTGAGCGGCACAATCGTCTTTGCGCGAAGAAGCCGCTTCTTCGGCTCCAGGAGCCGGAGAGAGCGGCAGATTCGGGAAGGTGAAGAAGCAAGCGGTACAACACTGGGATAGTGTGCGCACCTTGCCAACTGATACAAAACAGTACTTTTGCACTCTCCTGACTTTTCCAGTCACATGAACATTCGATTGGAAGCTGTTTTGGACAACTTTTCTTTTCTTCCTGCCAAACACTTGGCAGACATCTCTGCAACTTCTAGAAAACGATGGGAGATGTTTTCTGTGCTGGCACAGTTTCTCCTAGTCAGTCATACTGGGAAAGCGTTTTGCTAAGATGTAGACTACAAAAGACGCTAAAGACGAAGGTAGGATGCTCTCCGGAGCTAAGAGCCGCTCCCGGGCGTCTTTGGGCAGAAGCCGCGCTAAGGAGAGCACTGTGAGCGGCACAATCGTCTTTGCGCGAAGAAGCCGCTTCTTCGGCTCCAAGAGCCGGAGAGAGCGGCAGATTCGGGAAGGTGAAGAAGCAAGCGGTACAACACTGGGATAGTGTGCGCACCTTGCCAACTGATACAAAACAGTACTTTTGCACTGTCCTGACTTTTCCAGTCACATGAACATTCGATTGGAAGCTGTTTTGGACAACTTTTCTTTTCTTCCTGCCAAACACTTGGCAGACATCTCTGCAACTTCTAGAACACGATGGGAGATGTTTTCTGTGCTGGCACAGTTTCTCCTAGTCAGTCATACTGGGAAAGCGTTTTGCTAAGATGTAGACTACAAAAGACGCTAAAGACGAAGGTAGGATGCTCTCCGGAGCTAAGAGCCGCTCCCGGGCGTCTTTGGGCAGAAGCCGCGCTAAGGAGAGCACTGTGAGCGGCACAATCGTCTTTGCGCAAAGAAGCCGCTTCTTCGGCTCCAGGATCCGGGGTGAGCGGCAGCTTCGGGAAGGTGAAGAAGCAAGCTGTACAACACTGGGATTGTGTGCGCAGCTTGCCAAATAATAGAAAACAGTACTTTTGCACTCTCCTGACTTTTCCAATCACATGAACATTCGATTGGAAGCTGTTTTGGACAACTTTTCTTTTCTTCCTGCCAAACACTTGGCAGACATCTCTGCAACTTCTAGAACACGATGGGAGATGTTTTCTGTGCTGGCACAGTTTCTCCTAGTCAGTCATACTGGGAAAGCGTTTTGCTAAGATGTAGATTACAAAACACGCTAAAGACGAAGGTAGGATGCTCTCCGGAGCTAAGAGCCGCTCTCGGGCGTCTTTGGGCAGAAGCCACTTTAAGGAGAGCACTGTGAGCGGCACAATCGTCTTTGCGCGAAGAAGCCGCTTCTTCAGGTCCAGGAGCCGGAGAGAGCAGCAGATTCGGGAAGGTGAAGAAGCAAGCGGTACAACACTGGAATAGTGTGCGCACCTTGCCAACTGATACAAAACAGTACTTTTGCACTCTCCTGACTTTTCCAATCACATGAACGTTCGATTGGAAGCTGTTTTGGACAACTTTTCTTTTCTTCCTGCCAAACACTTGGCAGACATCTCTGCAACTTCTAAAACACGATGGGAGATGTTTTCTGTGCTGGCACAGTTTCTTCTAGCCAGACATACTGGCAAAGCGTTTTGCTAAGATGTAGACTACAAAAGACTCTAAAGACGAAGGTAGGATGCTCTCCGGAGCTAAGAGCCGCTCCCGGGCGTCTTTGGGCAGAAGCCGCGCTAAGGAGAGCACTGTGAGCAGCACAATCGTCTTTGCGCGAAGAAGCCGCTTCTTCGGCTCCGGGATCCGGAGAGAGCGGCAGCTTCGGGAAGGTGAAGAAGCAAGCTGTACAACACTGGGATTGTGTGCGCAGCTTGCCAACTGATAGAAAACAGTACTTTTGCACTCTCCTGACTTTTCCAATCACATGAACATTCGATTGGAAGCTGTTTTGGACAACTTTTCTTCCTGCCAAACACTTGGCAGACATCTCTGCAACTTCTAGAAAACGATGGGAGATGTTTTCTGTGCTGGCACAGTTTCTCCTCGCCAGAGGTTGTGGAAAAGCTTTTTGCGGAGATGTAGATGGGAAGAGACGCTAAAGACGAAGGTAGGATGCTCTCCAGAGCTAAGAGCCGCTCCCGGGCGTCTTTGGGCAGAAGCCGCAGTAAGGAGAGCACTGTGAGCGGCCCAATCGTCTTTGCGCGAAGAAGCCGCTTCTTCGGCTCCGGGAGCCGGGGAGAGCGGCAGCTTCGGGAAGGTGAAGAAGCAAGCTGTACAACACTGGGATTGTGTGCGCACCTTGCCAACTGATAGAAAACAGTACTTTTGCACTCTCCTGACTTTTCCAATCACCTGAACATTCGATTGGAAGCTGTTTTGGACAACTTTTCTTTTCTTCCTGCCAAACACTTGGCAGACATCTCTGCAACTTCTAGAACACGATGGGAGATGTTTTCTGTGCTGGCACAGTTTCTCCTTGCCAGATGTAGTGGAAAGGCTTTTTGCTGAGATGTAGATGAGAAGAGACGCTAAAGACGAAGGTAGGATGCTCTCCAGAGCTAAGAGCCGCTCCCAGTCGTCGTTGGGCAGAAGCCGCGCTAAGGAGAGCACTGTGAGCGGCACAATCGTCTTTGCGCGAAGAAGCCGCTTCTTCGGCTCCGGGATCCGGGGAGAGCGGCAGCTTCGGGAAGGTGAAGAAGCAAGCTGTACAACACTGGGATTGTGTGCGCAGCTTGCCAACTGATAGAAAACAGTACTTTTGCACTCTCCTGACTTTTCCAATCACATGAACATTCGATTGGAAGCTGTTGTGGATAACTTTTCTTTTCTTCCTGCCAAACACTTGGCAGACATCTCTGCAACTTCTAGAACACGATGGGAGATGTTTTCTGTGCTGGCACAGTTTCTCTAGCCAGACATAGTGGGAAAGCGTTTCGCTAAGACGCAGACTACAAAAGACGCTAAAGACGAAGGTAGGATGCTCTCCAGAGCTAAGAGCCGCTCCCGGGCGTCTTTGGGCAGAAGCCGCGCTAAGGAGAGCACTGTGAGCGGCACAATCGTCTCTGCGCGAAGAAGCCGCTTCTTCGGCTCCGGAAGCCGGGGAGAGCGGCAGCTTCGGGAACGTGAAGAAGCAAGCTGTACAACACTGGGATTGTGTGCGCACCTTGCCAACTGATAGAAAACAGTACTTTTGCACTCTCCTGACTTTTCCAATCACATGAACATTCGATTGGAAGCTGTTTTGGACAACTTTTCTTTTCTTCCTGCCAAACATTTGGCAGACATCTCTGCAACTTCTAGAACGCGATGGGAGATGTTTTCTGTGCTGGCACAGTTTTTCCTAGCCAGACATACTGGGAAAGCGTTTTGCTAAGATGTAGACTACAAAAGACGCTAAAGACGAAGGTAGGATGCTCTCCGGAGCTAAGAGCCGCTCCCGGGCGTCTTTGGGCAGAAGCCGCGCTAAGGAGAGCACTGTGAGCGGCACAATCGTCTTTGCGCGAAGAAGCCGCTTCTTCGGCTCCGGGATCCGGGGAGAGCGGCAGCTTCGGGAAGGTGAAGAAGCAAGCTGTACAACACTGGGATTGTGTGCGCAGCTTGCCAACTGATAGAAAACAGTACTTTTGCACTCTCCTGACTTTTCCAATCACATGAACATTCGATTGGAAGCTGTTTTGGACAACTTTTCTTCCTGCCAAACACTTGGCAGACATCTCTGCAACGTCTAGAACACGATGGGAGATGTTTTCTGTGCTGGCACACTTTTTCCTAGCCAGACATAGTGGAAAATCTATTTGCTAATATGTAGATTACAAAAGACGCTAAAGACGAAGGTAGGATGCTCTCCAGAGCTAAGAGCCGCTCCCGGGCGTCTTTGGGCAGAAGCCGCGCTAAGGAGAGCACTGTGAGCGGCACAATTGTCTTTGCGCGAAGAAGCCGCTTCTTCGGCTCCAGTAGCCGGAGAGACCGGCAGCTTCGGGAAGGTGAAGAAGCAAGCGGTACAACACTGGGATTGTGTGCGCAGCTTGCCAACTATTAGAAAACAGTACTTTTGCACTCTCCTGACTTTTCCAATCACATGAACATTCGATTGGAAGCTGTTTTGGACAACTTTTCTTTTCTTCCTGCCAAACACTTGGCAGACATCTCTGCAACTTCTAGAACACGATGGGAGATGTTTTCTGTGCTGGCACAGTTACTCCAAGCCAGACATACTGGGAAAGCGTTGTGCTAAGATGTAGACTACAAAAGACGCTAAAGACGAAGGTAGGATGCTCTCCGGAGCTAAGAGCCACTCCCGGGCGTCTTTGGGCAGAATCCGCGCTAAGGAGAGCACTGTGAGCGGCACAATCGTCTTTGCGTGAAGAACCCACTTCTTCAGCTCCGGGAGCCGGGGAGAGCGGCAACTTCGGGAAGGTGAAGAAGCAAGCTGTACAACACTGGGATTGTGTGCGCAGCTTGCCAACTGATAGAAAACAGTACTTTTGCACTCTCCTGACTTTTCCAATCACATGAACATTCGATTGGAAGCTGTTTTGGACAACTTTTCTTTTCTTCCTGCAAAACACTTGGCAGACATCTCTGCAACTTCTAGAACACGATGGGAGATGTTTTCTGTGCTGGCACAGTTTTTCCTAGCCAGATGTAGTGGAAAAGCGTTTTGCTGAGATGTGGATGAGAAGAGACGCTAAAGACGAAGGTAGGATGCTCTCCGGAGCTAAGAGCCGCTCCCGGGCGTCTTTGGGCAGAAGCCGCGCTAAGGAGAGCACTGTGAGCGGCACAATCGTCTTTGCGCGAAGAAGCCGCTTCTTCGGCTCCGGGAGCCGGGGAGAGCGGCAGCTTCGGGAAGGTGAAGAAGCAAGCTGTACAACACTGGGATTTTGTTTTCAGCTTGCCAACTTATAGAAAGAAGTACTTTTGCACTCTCCTGACTTTTCCAATCACATGAACATTCGATTGGAAGCTGTTTTGGACAACTTTTCTTTTCTTCCTGCCAAACACTTGGCAGACCTCCGTGCAACGTCTAGAACACGATGGGAGATGTTTTCTGTGCTGGCACAGTTTCTCCTTGCCAGATGTAGTGGAAAAGCTTTTTGCTAAGATGTAGACAACAAGAGAGGCTAAAGAGTGGATGTAAGCAAATGACTCCCATCTTCAAAAAAGGCAATTAGGAGGACTCGCGATAGTACAAACCCGTCAGCCTCTTTTTTATCCCCAGGAAGTTGATGAAGCAGCTCTTCCTGGAAATCCTTGCCAGGCACATGAAAGACGACCAAATAATGTAGTTAGCATGATTTTTCAGGGGAATTTCATGCTGAACATCACTTTAAACTCCTCTGATTAATCAACTTGACTGGTAGATGATGGGAATATTATCTTCCTGGGCTTCAGGGAGGTTTTTGACATATCTCTACATGGCAGCACACATACATATGGTAGCAATAGTGCAAAGGGGAGGGAATCAGTGTCTTTTCAGTGATGCTGAGTGAAAAGACAAGAGGCAGTGGGCACACACTGAAATACAGGAGATTGCCTTTGAACATCAGTAAATGTTTCTTTACTGTGAGGGTGACTGAATCACGGCACAGACTGCCCAGAAAGATTGTGGAGCCTGGATCTTTGAAGACATTAAAAGTACACCCAGATAGAATCCTGGGCAAGAGGCTCTAGGTATCCTGGTTTAGGAAGGGGGGTTGGGCCTGGTTAGCCCCACCAACCCCTTCCACTCTCATTCATTCTGTGCTAGTGAATTCTCTTCAAGATGCATTTCAAGCACTGGCATGACAAAGTTCTGTGCAGACAGAGATCCAAATGGACATGGCATCTAAGTTCCTTAAGCAGTGTTCAAGAAGAATGTAAAACTCTGGCACAAGTGTCTCTTCCCTAACTGAATCCCTTTCATGGGAAAATTCCCAACTCTAGAAAGATCTTCTGATACGCATGCTTAAGACTGACACTGGCTGAGCAAATTTCTCCCTATGTGTATCTAAGACCAGTTAGGATCTTCACCCAAAGTGCTGTCAACATAGTCACAGAATGCCTATTGTTAAGAAGTGACAACTTCCATCAGAATGGCAACTATTGGTCCACAAAATGGATTAATGGATGGGAATTATCTACGTGGGTTAAAAACAAAAATAAAGAGTTGGTCTTTATTTATCAATTTCATTGCAATATTGATAAGGGAAGAAAAAGACCTAAGTCCAAAACTTTCTGAACTTGAGGAAAGATTTTAAAAATTCCTTGTAAAAATATATGATCACAATCAGACTATTGAAACCATTTTAGTTGGGAACAAAGTTCCAAAATTGTCTAGATAGTGGCAAAGAAGCCAAGAAAATAGGAAAGAAACAAAAAGAGAGCGAAAGAGTCAGCTTCAGTGTACAAGCTCGTTCTAGAAGTAGTCTGCTGGGAAAAGGAACCCCCAGCTGAATTTCCAATGTATTCCTGCGCTTGATTCAGTCACTGGTCAATGTAAAAACCAATCCTTTTGTACAACTTCTTCCAGCAACAAAAACTCCAACAGGTTGACACTACCATCATGCCTGTTCCAGACATATTTAAAAGAGAAATGATGATTTTCTTGAAAACCTACTTGCATAAAAGTTGCAAGATGGTGGAGGGATTCCCACATCCTCCTTCCTCCATCTGGCTTGAAAGTATATTTGATAAAATATGCAACAAAGCACATGATTTATAAGGGAGAGTCAAATGGATGATTTGGGAATTGATCTCTTGTTGATAGTAAACTTCATATCCACTCGGTGTGACCTTTTTAAAACAAAATGTGGAGCTGAGGCATGAATCTGCCACAACAATTGTAAAGCAAACATACACACTCCCCTTCACATGCCCCCCCTTCCACACACACCTAGGCACACACAGAGATCAGCATAGCAGATCATGAACACCTTGGAAAAGACTGAAATGCTAAATGCCTCTCTTGATGGGCAAAAGAGCTGGTGCGGTAATTCAAATGCCTGGTACAAAAATTCTGTTTAATATTTAGCTCCTATTTAAAACACAGCTTTTCATTTCATTCTATTTACAGAATATTTTCATTTCATTTGTTTCTTTAAAATTACTTAGTTCTCACCTGTTGTATGTCTAGGAATATGTTCTTCCAAAAATAGAAAAAAATAGATGATATCTTTTCAGCAGAAAACATTGGTTGATACAATTTTAAACCATCATGATATGGAAGAGTTGTTCTGTCCCTCTCTAAGGTGGAAGAAGCATTTGGACCACAGATCATCTACAATGAAATACTTGACATGTTTAAGATGCTTTCAATCAATTTTGATCGTCAATTGCTTATTCGTTGTAAACAGTAATTTTTCAGTGAAGGGAAAGTGTGTGTGGTATATCTACATGATGTGTTCAAAGCCAGTTCCTACTAATGGCCAGGCTGAATTCCAGTAAATAATGTCCCGAATGATATTTTGCCGCCTTCTTTGGCACTTCATGAAATCTTACCCTGATGAAGTGCTGAAACACAGAGATTTTCTCTTAGAGAGTGTCTCATGTTGTAACCCATCCCATGGATTTTATGCTGTAATTCTTATCTCTTTTAAAATTTACTATCTTCTGTACAGTTTTCATGAAACTTTCTGTTACAGTAGTGAATAGCACAGATAAATGTCATTTTGTACCACTTTGAATTCACCCCAAGAGCTGAGAGAAAACTTGCTCCTATACTTCAATCCGAGTTTCTTCTATAGTCCAACTTTGTTTCTCTACCATCAAGCTTCTCCTTTGTTGCTGCTCCAAGCCCCGTCCAAGCTGACCTTGAATACTTTCAGGGATGGGACACCCACAACTTCTCTGGGCAACCTGTTCCAGTGTTCCAGCATTCCCACAGTCAAAAAGGCCTTCCTTTCATCTAATATGTGTAGGAAATCATAAATCTAGGCATAGAAACTTGGAGTGCAAATTTGAAATTCTTTGGATTTGAAGCACATTTTATATGAATACTGACTTACAGATGACTAAAAGATGTTGATGGGCATTTGAGCTGACAAGTTTTGAAAAAGTGCACGGAAATTAAAATTGAAACCACTAAAATTAAAAACTCCTTGCCATTTTCTTTTTCCTCTCCTATTCAAAATTGCATATGTCAGATATCAGTGCTTCATGCAAACCTCTCAGATGCTCTCAGAGAAAAAGCTTTTCTTTCAGAATATGTTGCGGTTGACGTAGAACACTAGCAGGAGTGAAAGTTTTTCTGGGCATCGGGGCAGCACCTACTCCTTGGATTTGTGTGCAGAATGCATTTTATCCAAACTGGAAAATAGATCCCAGCTCTGTTCTATTCATCATTCTTACTGCATCAGGCCTGAAGATTCTGTGAAAAGTAGCCTGTGGACCTTGAAGATAGCGCATGTGAAACAGATGAGAGGTGATGGAGAAGTTGAGGGAGAGAAGAAAGAGCATATGGCCCAGTACTGAAACCAGAAAGTATTTCTTCACGTGATCATGGCAGATAGCAGGAGCCACTTTCTGCTATCAAACAAGCCCGACTTGGCACTGGTGCCACCTTGGGTCTGGGAACCATCCTGCGTATCGTGGATTTTCAGGAAACAGCCGGCCACTGCCAGCCACAGGCCTCCAAACACAAACCACGGCCCATTTCCCTGGCAAACAAAACTCAGGTGCCCCGCTTCTGGATGGCGGATTGCAGGACGCACTTGGTACTACAAAAACAGCGTGACTTGGCAGTGGTGCCACCTTGGGTCTGGGGAACATCCTGCGTATCGAGCATTTTAAGGAGCCAGCCGGCCACTCCCAGCCATATGCCCCCAAAAACAAACCACGGACCTTTTCTCTGGCAAACAAAAATCAGCTGCCCCGCTTCTGGATGGCAGATTGCAGGAGCCACTTTGTACCATCAAACCAGCCCGACTTGGCACTGGTGCCACCTTGGATCTGGGAACCATCCTGCCTATCGTGGATTTTCAGGGGCCAGCCGGCCACTCTCAGCCATAGGCCCCCAAACACAAACCACGGCCCTTTTCTCTGGCAAACAAAAATCAGCTGCCCCGCATCTGGATGGCAGATTGCAGGAGCCACTCGGTGCTATCAAACCAGCCCGACTTGGCACTGGTGCCACCTTGGGTCTGGGAAGCATCCTTCGTATCGTGCATTTTAAGGGGCCAGCTGGCCACTCCCAGCCATATGCCCCCAAACACGCCCACGGCCCTTTTCTCTGGCAAACAAAACTCAGCTGCCCAGCTTCTGGATGGCAGATTGCAGGAGCCACTTGGTACTATCAAACCAGCCCGACTTGGCACTGGTGCCACCTTGGGTCTGGGAAGCATCCTGCCTATCAATGAATTCCAGGAGCCAGCCGGCCACTCTCGGCCACAGGCCCCCAAATCCAAACCTCGACCCTTTTCCCTTGCAAAAAAAAAATCACCTGCCACGCTTCTGCATGGCACATTGCAGGAGGAACATGGTACTGTCAAACAAGCTCGACTTGGCACTGGTGCCTCTTTGGGTCTGGAAAACATCCTGCGAATCGTGGATTTTAAGGCGCCAGGCAGCCACTCCCTGCCATAGGCCCCCAAACAAAAACAACGGCCCTTTTCCCTGGCAAACAAAACTCACCTGCCCCTCTTCTGCATGGCAGATTGCAGAAGCGACTTGACACTGTCGAAACAGCCCGACTTGGCAGTGGTGCCACCTTGGGCATAGCAACCATCCTGCGTATCGTGGATTTTCAGGAGCCAGCCGGCCACTCCCAGCCACAGCCCCCCAAACAAAAACCACGGCCCTTTTCCCTGGCAAACAAAACTCTCCTGTCCCGCTTCTGGATGGCAGATTGCAGGAGCCACTTGGTACTATCAAACCAGCCCGACTTGGCACTGTATTGAAAACGAAGGGAAGCCAATCCACCTTGTTGTTGATCAGCATTGACTCCAATTTATTGATTAAATCAGCCACTTTATATAACAGTGGTAATTAACTTCATGCATATTGCAAAATCCAAGCTCACTAGAGGTTAACAGCGAAAACTCTAACCCCTCCTTTTGTTTTACCATACCCATGATTGTTTATTGAAAACAGGGCCAGCGCTCCCACTGTGATATGAAACCAAGTATTGGAGAGTGCTTTTGTTACTTCTTTAGAAGTTTAGAATATGCCAAAAAGATGCTAGCTGGGGACTTGCAATTAATGAATTATTTGCTCTAAGTAGGTCAAATGACATTAGCTTTCAAAAAGGAAAAGTAGTCTTATTCCACGTGCCAATTCTAAAGTAGATGAATAAGCCTTAAGCAGAAGATGGATGTGAAGAGGGATATGACATGAAAGGTTAAGCAACACTGCTGACAGCAAAAGGCTTACCTGCTGCAGATACAGGAGACAAAATACTATTTTGACACAAACATTGCTATTCAGACGACAGTAAAATTCTGAGTGACAGCAAAATTTACTCAGTCATGACAGTAAAATTTGCTCACATCAAAATGTGCTAATCAATTCTTAGTGTAAGCTAAGCACCTTAAGCAAAGGGTAGCTCAAGCGTAACTGGTATTTGATGGCAAAAAAGGCAACTTGGCCTGCGTTTCTCACTTCTACTCCATTCAAAAGCTTACTCTGTCTCAGATTCCTTCGGAGGCATACCAACGCAAGCCGCGAAACTGCACGAAAATGATGATTGAAAGAAAGATAGATTAGAAAAATGGAATAATGGTTCATGTTCTTTTCCTTCCAACTGCTTTGTTTGCCCTTTTAAATTTTTGAAGTCCTTTCTGGTGTCACCATGGTTGCACTGCAGCAAGTGTTCGGCTGTAAGCTGTCCATATTGCCAGCTTCTGGACTGCCTTCAGAAATTTCCCACTGGTTTTTTATAGAAATCACAAGCAGTAGAGATGACAAAGACTGCAGAAACCTTCTCATCTCCTTCTAGAGCAAGACCATGTCTTTCAGCCACTCTTAACTAGACAACTTTCATCAGTCATGAGGGAGTCTCATGTTCAAGAGCTAAGCAGTGACAGCTGTAAATGACAAAAAGCAGACTGAAATTCTCTTGGGACTCCAGCAGAGAGCAATGAAGGAGGTTGAATTCACCTTCTTGGGAAGTTCTAAAATGCACGTTAACTTGAGCACAGGAGCTAAGCCATCGTAACCTTTGTTGAGTATGTCTGCGTAGACAGAGTTTCCATCACTGCAGAAGCAATGTTATTTAACCCACGTTATCATCTCTAGCTGCTAAGCTGCACTTATTGCAAAGTATCTGCAACGTATTTTACAGGGTGGGCTTTTATGTGTAATCCCTGAGTAACAGTGCAAAGAGAAGTACTTGGGGTGTGGGGTGGGGGGGGAACCGCAACTCTTAGGTTTTTCAAATAATGGTTCCATTTGAAAGTCAAAAAGATGTCAAACCTTTCTTTCCTTCAAACCTTTCTTTCCTAGACGTATTACCAGCACAAACTGTCCCAGAATTTATGACCCGTAACTGTACCGTGGACGCTCTTTCTCTGGACTATTCCTTAAGAAACAAATTCCTCACTAGAAATAAAACAAAATTAGCCAAAGTATTGGCCTGGGTTAGTTCCAAGGCTCTGTACTAAAGGCCAAACACGTGTAATAATAGTAACGAGTGGACTAAAAGATAAATCAATAGAGCATTACTCAGTTCAAAGACATCTTGTGTCCTAATGTTCTCACAGAAGACTGTGAGAAAAACCTGTCTATTTCTGTGGGTTTCTTTTATCCATTTAGCTGTACCTTCTACTTCTCTCCACTGTCTGAGAACATTGATGATAAGGTTGGATGACCTCATGTCAACTTGTAGAAGTAAAGAAAGAGAAGCCAGTAAAGAAAGGCAAATTTGTTAATTGCAGGTGGAAAGAGGGAGGCCAACAAAAGAAAACAAAAGAACAGTCATAATTAAATGCTCCCCTGTCTTCTGTGAAAAGTAAAGGCACAGACAAGAAAGAACAAGTGCAAACTTCTCACTAGAGAAACGCACTTGATCTGACTCAAGTATTTTGCGGTACATTTCTTGCTGTTTCTCATGCCAAACATATTAACCATTGAAGGTGTCGCTTTCCTCTTTCTGGAATACAGCTAGGAAGATGACTGTGTCATTGCTGACAAGCTGCTATTCTCAGAGGTGTCCAGCTGAAAGTCCTAGATCAATTGATTTGCTCTGTCACTTTGATATGGCATGACTTACAGTTTCAGCACCTGAACTTGCCAGCCCTACAATTCTTTGCCCCTTGAATGGTTAGATAGGCTCCTTGGCAACTGGCATTTGTAAGGACATGAAACTATGCAGAATTTGCACCGTGAGATGATGCCAAATGAGTCACGCCAGCGGATTAACTAGGGCATGCAAGGCAGAGAGAGGGAAATGAGAGCACAAGAAGAGAGTACACAAGAAGAGAGTACAATCTCCTTTTTTCTGAAACACTGTAGAGATCAAACTGAACACAAATCCTCCTAGGGGTAGTTCTTGCAAAAGACTAAGAGTTCTTTTTGTGTTCACAGGCCTGGAATATTTAGCTTTGGATCACGACAAAATGCAGATGACAAAACGAGGTCTGGAAGTCACATCCAGTATGAAGCGGTATGAAAGAGGAAAGCAGCTGAGAGTGTCAACCCTGCTAAGTAGTCTCAGTATTCTTCTTGACATTAGCAGAAATTTGAAATGAGTCTCTGAAAATGACAAAGGAGGCAGAAGAAAAGGGAGCGATGACTCCTCTGGCATAGTGTTTCCTAACAGGGATCTTCAAAGTGGAAAGGTTGTATCATCCTTTCAACTGAAGGAAGGTATGAAAACAACAGGAAGGAAATGGCATCAAATACTCTGGGCAGTGTACTTCTAGACAGAAAGGCCACTGATGGAAAACCAACTCAACTGGCACCAATGCAGCAGCACTGTACTAAAGCCAGAAATGTCCAGCACTTCACTCTCTGCATTTCCATTCAGATGCACACAGCAGCTCTGCAACATTCCTACTGATCATCTCCTTGGCAAACTGGGAGTGAGGGTTTGTGGTGATGCAGAGTCCCCAGGCAGATGCAAAGGAGAGCTGCTTTCTTGCAAAAACCAGGCTTTTGAAACACTCAGGCTGCAGGGGACGGGACAGGTATAAGTCCAATGGTGTCAGGAACCCACGCCTTAAAAAAGGAACCCACTAGGCCGCGGCAAAATATCCAAATATGGATAACATGGTAACCAGACCAGTGAAGAGATTTTTGCTTTTATTTCCAGCACATCAGTCTCAAAATACAAAATGGAGACATGACAGGTCACTGATCCACACCAAAAAATGTCTCCTTCAACAGGGCTCATACAGCAATACATAAAATCATCTCAGACTAGAATTCAGCCAATCAGACACAGAAAACACATCTTGACAAGCATTCTATCCAATCTTATAAAACATAGGTAATCGTAGCTAAAACAAAGACTAGTTGATAAGAGACAAAGAACAGAGTTCTATTCATGCTAATCTTCTAAAGATATACATTAAATAACCTTGTTGCCATCCTAAAGCCAATTCTACAGAAGCTTATTGTTATTTGTCACGTCTACTGCTTGGGAAACTTTTCTGCTTGCATGGAAAACTTTTTCTGCTTGCATGGGAAACTTTTCTGCAATGCTAACAATAGTCCAGTCTAAGGCCGACATACTTCTTTTCAACCATTTCTTAAAAATTCTCTAACCTTATGGATTCCAACATTTCCCCCTCTCTGTTTGTCCCAAAAGCTTTCATTTTCTTGTCGCTTGCTATTTGCGTTTCATAGCTCTATTGCAAAATTTCTGCTTATTATCTGCTGAAGACCTATTTTCACTAAACTGAAGCATTGCTATATTACGGCACAGCAACTTAATGCTGTGAAGACCCAATCCCTGAAAGAGATATGAATCACGTTTGGCAACAGTCACAAGGCATCGTTCAAAAAACTCTGGTCGATTCCAAGGCCTTAATTCAAAACCTTCGTTCATGTCAATACCCTCATCTACTGCTTTCGTGAGATTTCGTACACTCTCTGTGCTTCTACTTCCTAGTCCTCCTGCTTGAATGACAAAAACTTCTCGGACTGTTTTGTTCATCATTCGCCGAAGACAACAGAGTATACAAGGTGCCACTATCAATATCAGTATTAGAACACCTAATATGTAAAGACCTATCTTGCAAAGTTGCCTTAGCCAAGGTGCAAAACTCCAATTTTGAAACAAATCATCCAACCAGGAACCTCCATCTTCTTTAATTTGGGCTGTCAGATCCTTGAATTTTTGAATGCTTTTGTGAATGGATTCAGAACGATTAGACAAATTCATACAACACAATCCTTCCAATTCCTCACAACCATGTCCTTGTGCCAGTAAGAGAAAATCAATGGCTGCTCTGTTTTGAAGAGTAGCATGTGTAATACTATCAACATCGGTCAACATATCACTGATTGCGGAGGATGTGGCATTAGCTTGTTTGCTCAGCCAACATCCAACTCAATCTAATTGTCTCAATGCCACAGCTGAAGCCAATTGGGGTAGAAATATACCTGCTGAAAGCCTTCTGGCGGCATTCCAAGGCATAAAATCACTCTGACAGTTCTCATCATAATGAGGAACAGCTCTTGTTTTCCTTTGTTTCTTTTTCATCACTGCTTTGGCAGTGGGGGCAATTATGGTAAGCATACCAATGCTACAAGGGCCACCTTCAAGGTGGGCTGGAAGGCCTTGCCAACCTCTGTCTCCGCAAATGATCCAATACCCTTTTGGCAATTGCCGTGGATATTGGTCCGTCTCCAGAAACACATCCCAACTGTTTGAAACATTTGCTGCCCTGAGAAGTTTCTTGGAACAAATGTTCCAATTGAAGGAAGGACTGTTTCCATTGTCAATTCCACCTGGTTTACCATTGGATTCTTTTCTGACCAAAGGAAACTCTTTCACTGGCACACCAACCAAACAGGTTGAGAAAGGCTTTTCTGGTTCCGAATTAGACAGACATATAGTATCCGATCCGGCAGCCTTGGCTAAGGTCACCCAAACATTCCTCTTCGGTTGATCCACAGGCAAATCTGCACGACAAAAAACAATTAAAATCAAGCAAAACAAGTATACCATTTGATTCTGCCCCATCTCTTTCAAGAACTAAGTTTTGGCAGAATTCTTTCTAAACAAAAACAAGAACCTAAATTTTCAGCCAAAAATTAGCTTTGTTAAACAAACATTCAGCATTCAATTCGTATACTCATAAATAACATTGGCACAAAATCAGAGTTCATGGGTTCCACCGATGCACAAAGAACGTCAGGCACATGAGGTGTCAGGCGAGACCCGGGATCCTTCGATTCGGTCCACGTCTGCGTACTCGCTTCCTCAGTTCTAGGCTCGACAACAGGTTCTGAAGTGCGATACGGTTTGACGTTTTTGGCAGGAACCCACTTAATTCTTCCAGCACCTGTGGAAATAGAAGCATACCCTTTGCCCCACGTTATTAATTGAAACGGGCCTTCCATCTGTCCAGAGTCAGGGTTTCTAATTAGAAGAGGAGGATGTTCTTTCAGTTTTGCCTGTGTGCTATTTGAAAAGTGTCTAAAGATTGGTGGATCTGGTTCTGTACTTGAACTATTTAGAAAATTAAAACCATACAAAGCCTTACTCAGTCTCATCTGTGGGGTGATTTCCATTCCCCCTCTCTGTTGATCTAATATGCGTTTTAAGGTTTGATGTGTTCTTTCAATGATTGCTTGGCTTGTGGGAGAGTGGGGAATACCAAAAATGTGTCGAACACCCCATTCATTTAAAAATGTGGCCAATTTTTGAGATATGTATGCGGGGCCATTGTCAGTTTTTACTTCTTGGGGTATACCCAATGAAGCAAAAGCTTGCAGGAAATGATGACAGGCATGGCTGCCAGTTTCACCTGTGTGAAGGGAAGCAAAAACTGCACCAGAGAACGTGTCTATGGAAACATGAATATTTTTAAATTTACCAAAAGAAGGCTATTTAGTAACACCTGTTTGCCACAACTGTAGGCTTTGTAAGCCTCGGGGGTTGATTGCTCCTGTAGAAACAGGAGGTTGTACCAATTGACAGTCAGGGCAAGTATGAATGATAGCTTTAACTTGACTTTTAGTGATTTGGAACATTCGCATGAGTGCTTGTGCATTTTGGTGGAAAAAGGCACGACTCAATTTTGCTTGTTCAAAACTATTTGGCAATGTGTTAGAAATGACCATTGTCAGCTTGTCCGCTCTTGCATTTCCTTCCACTAAAAATCCAGGAAGTGAAGAATGCGCCCTAATGTGAGAAACAAAATATGGATTAGTTCTATATTGCAAAGTTATAAAAAGACATGAAAGTCAACGATGTAAAGTTTCATTACTAACATCCTTTAAAATGGAACCTTCTATTCTCCTGACTACATTAGCAACATAAGCAGAATCTGTGACCAAATTAAAAGGCTGAGGAAACAGCTGAAAAGCTCAAACTACTGCAGCAAGCTCAACAATTTGAGGGGATCCCTCTACTGTTTGAATATCAGATTCCCAAACATCAGTCTTTTGATTAAACCAAGTCACAACGGACTTGTGGCTTTTACCAGAGCCATCAGTGAAGAGAGTCACAGCATGTAAAGGTTCTTCACTTAATTTAGGTTTTTCTCTGAAACTCAATTTTGCTTGCAGTAGTTTGTGAGCTGGATAGTGTATGGAACAAACACCTGGAAAACCTAAGAATGCATATTGTAAATCATCAGAATTTTGCATTGCCCAATTGAAATAATCATTTTTCAATGGCAAATAGATAACTGAACATTCTTGACCTGCCAAAGTTAACAATCTGGTTCTAGCCTTAATTATAATGTATGCAATCATTTCTAAAACTGAGCAAATGGTCTTTGAAAACCTGTAGGGAGGAAAAACCCATTCCATTATTAACAAAGGTTCTTGTTCTGCGGCATTCCACTGGAAAATGAGACCACAAAGCTGCTTCTTCTCTCCTAAGATTGCAAGAAAGAAAGGATTTTCAGGAACGCAGCGATGAGCTTGTCATTTTTGAAGAGCTTCTGTGACTTTGTCGAGAGCAGCACGAGCTTCAGGGGTTAAAGTTCTTGGCGAAGTGATGTCGCAACTTCCTCTCGGCAAATGGAAGAGCGGACTCAGTTCATCATTGGTAATTCCCAGCATTGGTCTGACCCAGTTGATTTCTCCTAGAAGTTGTTGTAACTCTTGTAGGTTGTTGACTCTGGTTCGGATCTGAATTTTCTGTGGTATTATTGTCGTCTTCCATCGTCTTCCATCATCTTCCATCCCAGGTACTTCTAAGGTGAAATTTGTTGAATTTTCGTTGCAGAGATTTCAAGTCCAGATTTTTGAATTTCAGCAACAACACAGTCGCGAGTTTCTTCCATCTCTTCCTTTCAAATGACCCACCCTTAAAGCCAATTTTTCTTTCTCTGTATCTATAGATTGACAAACACCAGAACAACCATGTTTTTGCTTAACTGAAAAAGAGTTCCCCGCAACCACAATTTCCCGAGTGGAAGCAGCCACCTCAGCCTCCACCCCAGGCCCAACAGAATCCAATTCAGGTTTCAGTGTCCCTGCACAAACAATTTTAGGAAGTACAGTCACTTTTTCATTTCCATCTTTTACACACTTTGTTCCATCCCCCTTACAAGAGTCACATATTTTTACATTAACAGAACAACGCAAACAAAAGTCCAAAAGAGTCTCATTTTTTCCCAGAGAGAGAGAAGAAAGATTTTGTTCAACAGAGTTAAAAGCAATACTTTCAGCATTTGCAACAACACTTGTAACATTCTCCGATACTCACACAGTCTCCGGTTTACTGGAATTTAATGAGACAGAACCAGAAGCTTTGTTTTCTGAGTCCAAGTTGATCTTATTATTATCAGTTTGTTTAAAACAGCGCTCCAACAGCGCTCTACAAACCGGCATAAGTTCTCTTAAGCTTTCATCTTTTTTGAGAGAGACTAGATTATAGATTCTCCAGTTTATCTGATCCCAAAAATGAAAAGTAAAAGCAGACTGCAGATTTAAATCTTGCGTATTCGCTTTAACCCAGATAAGTAAGATTTAAGATCAGTTTTTGAAATTTCAGAGTGACCTTTTTCTTGTAACATTGTCTCTAATTGATGAAAAACATCCCATTCAACTTCTGATAAATTCTTTCCCATTTTTGTGTTCTTTTAATAATTTTCTTTTTCTCTATTTTGCCTCCCAACGTCACCCAAGCGCTCTCCCGAGATAAGTTACTTACAATTTTCTTGACTTCGGCGGGAGAGATGATACAGTGTGCTCCTTGTTAACACTTGGGTCTCCGCAGCTGGTACTTCCACGATTTTTCTTTGTTTTTCTTCCATTCTACATCCTCACACGAGGCACCAATATGCGGGGGAAGGGACAGGTATAAGTCCAATAGTGTCAGGAACCCACGCCTTAAAAAAGGAATCCACTAGGCCGCGGCAAAATATCCAAATATGGATAACATGGTAACCAGACCAGTGAAGAGATTTTTGCTTTTATTTCCAGCACATCAGTCTCAAAATACAAAATGGAGACATGACAGGTCACTGATCCACACCAAAAAATGTCTCCTTCAACAGGGCTCATACAGCAATACATAAAATCATCTCAGACTAGAATTCAGCCAATCAGACACAGAAAACACATCTTGACAAGCATTCTATCCAATCTTATAAAACATAGGTAATCGTAGCTAAAACAAAGACTAGTTGATAAGAGACAAAGAACAGAGTTCTATTCATGCTAACCTTCTAAAGATATACATTAAATAACCTTGTTTCCATTTTTCACGTCTACTGCTTGGGAAACTTTTCTGCTTCCACGGAAATCTTTTCTGCTTGCATGGGAAACTTTTCTGCAATGCTAACAAAACTCCAGTCTAAGGCCTACATACTTCTTTGTAACCATTTCTTAAAAATCCTCTAACCTTATGGATTCCAACATCAGGCCTTTATCAGTTCCATAGCTTTAAGCCATAACAAACACAATTCAACCAACCACCATGCACCGCGCTGTGAACACACGACGGTTCTAGAACTTGTTGATTTACCTCTAATTCAGCTGCCTCACCTCCCACAGTCCTTTTCTACTTAGCCAAAGTAATGGGCCTCAGCCCAAGGCCTTCCTTTTGTAAGCTTCTAGCTATATGCAGCAGTAAACCACTACTTTCTTCTGTGCCAAGACTTTAGGTAGACGATTTGCATCTGCCCTTCATGTGAAACCTAATGGGGAGAGAAAAGCCTCTCAGAGATGTTTAGTCATTCCATTTTCTAGACAGGCCAAATCCAAAGAAAAGCAAGCTATGGGATTGTGTACTTGCTCTTACAAAACACCTGCTGCCCTCTGACAATCAACTAGCAGAAAACCAGCCAAACTGAGACTTGAGGCAAACGACCCTTGGAAGGGAATAATGATGTGATCAATCAAGACAACACTTTTCTAGGCTACCGAGATATTGGAAATGTCAGCAACAGCTTGAGAGCAAAGGCTGAACAAATGGGGAAAGGGTAAAAGAATCCCAAAAAAAACATGACCAAAGGTTAAAACAATTCCAAGAAAAACATGGGCAAGTAACCTGTTGAAGCCTTCAGGAAATCAGTGGCCGCTGATTGACATAGGCCATTCAAGTTAATTGACCCCGGCACCTTCCACTCCTTTTTCATAGGGTGAATTGAGACCATGGAATCACAATTCCTTGGATTTTGTTCTTAACTTTAGGAGAGAAGTACAGCAGCTGAAGTACCTGTTACTGATGTGATACCCAGAAACACAGAGTTGACACATTTCATTCTTGGCCAATCATAACAAGCAAGACTAAGAGGATAAGGCTGGCTTATTTTCATGACATTTTTCTTGTTTGACAGCCTGCTCTGATTGCAGTGAAACTTTTTCATTAGCTTCTCTCTACAAGGAGAAAGTCCAGTTCGCTGTCCTGCCCTACTGCTGCAAGTATACCATTTGGTTTGTCGAGCCAAACAATTGAGTTGGAAGGTACGGAGCTAAGAGCCGCTCCGGGGCGTCTTTCGGCAGAAGCCGCGCTAAGGAGAGCACTGTGAGCGGCACAATCGTCTTTGGCGAAGAAGCCGCATATCTGTCTCCGGGAGCCGGAGTGAGCGGCAGCTTCGGGAAGGTGAAGAAGCAAGCTGTACAACACTGGGATTGTGTGCGCACCTTGCCAACTATTAGAAAACAGTACTTTTGCACTCTCCTGACTTTTCCAATCACATGAACATTCGATTAGAAGCTGTTTAGGACAACTTTTCTTTTCTTCCTGCCAAACACTTGGCAGACATCCGTGCAACGTCTAGAAAACGATGGGAGATGCTTTCTGTGCTGCTACAATTTTTCCTAGCCAGACATTGTGGAAAAGCTTTTTGCCGAGATGTAGATGAGAAGAGGCGCTAAAGACGAAGGTAGGATGCTGTCCGGAGCTAAGAGCCGCTCTCGGGCATCTTTCGGCAGAAGCCGCGCTAAGGAGAGCACTGTGAGCGGCACAATCGTCTTTGCGCGAAGAAGCCGCTTCTTCGGCTCCGGGAGTCGGAGAGAGCGGCAGCTTCGGGAAGGTGAAGAAGCAAGCCGTACAACACTGGGATTGTGTGCGCACCTTGCCAACTGATACAAAACAGTACTTTTGCACTCTCCTGACTTTTCCAATCACATGAACTTTCGAATAGAAGCTGTTTTGGACAACTTTTCTTTTCTTCCTGCCAAACACTTGGCAGACCTCCGTGCAACGTCTAGAACACGATGGGAGATGTTTTCTGTGCTGGCACAGTTTTTCCTAGCAGACATAGTGGAAAAGCTTTTTGCCGAGATGTAGATGAGAAGAGGCGCTAAAGACGAAGGTAGGCTGCTGTCCGGAGCTAAGAGCCGCTCCCGGGCATCTTTCGGCAGAAGCCGCGCTAAGGAGAGCACTGTGAGCGGCACAATCGTCTTTGCGCGAAGAAGCCGCTTCTTTGGCTCCGGGAGCCGGAGAGAGCGGCAACTTGAAAAAGGTAAAGAAGCAAGCTGTACAACACTGGGATTGTGTGCGCACCTTGCCAACTGACAGAAAACAGTACCTTTGCACTCTCCTGGCTTTTCCAGTCACATGAACATTCGATTAGAAGCTGTTTTGGACAACTTTTCTTTTCCTCCTGCCAAACACTTGGCAGACATCCGTGCAACGTCTAGAACATGATGGGAGATGTTTTCTGTGCTGGCACAGTTTTTCCTAGCAGACATAGTGGAAAAGCTTTTTGCCGAGATGTAGATGAGAAGAGGTGCTAAAGACGAAGGTAGGATGCTGTCCGGAGCTAACAGCCGCTCCCAGGCGTCTTTCGGCAGAAGCCGCGCTAAGGAGAGCACTGTGAGCGGCACAATCGTCTTTGCGCGAAGAAGCCGCTTCTTCGGCTCTGGGAGCCGGAGAGAGCGGCAACGTGGAAAAGGTAAAGAAGCAAGCAGTACAACACTGGGATTGTGTGCGCACCTTTCCAACTATTAGAAAACAGTACTTTTGCACTCTCCTGACTTTTCCAGTCACATGAACATTCGATTGGAAGCTGTTTTGGACAACTTCTCTTTTCTTCCTGCCAAACACTTGGCAGACATCCGTGCAACGTCTAGAACACGATGGGAGATGTTTTCTGTGCTCGCACAGTTTTACCTAGCCAGACATAGTGGAAAAGCTTTTTGCTGAGATGTAGATGAGAAGAGGCGCTAAAAACGAAGGTAGGATGCTGTCCGGAGCTAAGAGCCGCTCCCGGGCGTCTTTGGGCAGAAGCCGCGCTAAGGAGAGCACTGTGAGCTGCACAATCGTCTTTGCGCGAAGAAGCCGCTTCTTCGGCTCCGGGAGCCGGGGAGAGCGGCAGCTTCGGGAAGGTGAAGAAGCAAGCCGTACAACACTGGGATTGTGTGCGCAACTTGCCAACTGATACAAAACAGTACTTTTGCACTCTCCTGACTTTTCCAATCACATGAACATTCGAATAGAAGCTGTTTTGGACAACTTTTCTTTTCTTCCTGCCAAACACTTGGCAGACATCCGTGCAACGTCTAGAACACGATGGGAGATGTTTTCTGTGCTGGCACAGTTTTTCCTAGCAGACATAGTGGAAAAGCTTTTTGCCGAGATGTAGATGAGAAGAGGCGCTAAAGACGAAGGTAGGATGCTGTCCGAAGCTAAGAGCCGCTCCCAGGCGTCTTTCGACAGAAGCCGCGCTAAGGAGAGCACTGTGAGCGGCACAATCGTCTTTGCGCGAAGAAGCCGCTTCTTCGGCTCCGGGAGCCGGAGAGAGCGGAAACTTGGAAAAGATAAAGAAGCAAGCTGTACAACACTGGGATTGTGTGCGCACCTTGCCAACTGAAAGAAAACAGTACCTTTGCACTCTCCTGACTTTTCCAGTCACATGAACATTCGATTAGAAGCTGTTTTGGACAACTTTTCTTTTCTTCCTGCCAAACACTTGGCAGACATCCGTGCAATGTCTAGAACATGATGGGAGATGTTTTCTGTGCTGGCACAGTTTTTCCGAGCCAGACATAGTGGAAAAGCTTTTTGCTGAGATGTAGATGAGAAGAGGCGCTAAAGACGAAGGTAGGATGCTGTCCGGAGCTAAGAGCTGCTCCCGGGCGTCTTTCGGCAGAAGCCGCGCTAAGGAGAGCACTGTGAGCCGCACAATCGTCTTTGTGCGAAGAATTTGCTTCTTCGGCTCCGGGAGCCGGAGAGAGCGGCAGCTTCGGGAAGGTGAAGAAGCAAGCCGTACAACACTGGGATTGTGTGCGCAACTTGCCAACTGATACAAAACAGTACTTTTGCACTCTCCTGACTTTTCCAATCACATGAACATTCGAATAGAAGCTGTTTTGGACAACTTTTCTTTTCTTCCTGCCAAACACTTGGCAGACCTCCGTGCAACGTCTAGAACACGATGGGAGATGTTTTCTGTGCTGGCACAGTTTTTCCTAGCAGACATAGTGGAAAAGCTTTTTGCCGAGATGTAGATGAGAAGAGGCGCTAAAGACGAAGGTAGGATGCTGTCCGGAGCTAAGAGCCGCTCCCAGGCGTCTTTCGGCAGAAGCCGCGCTAAGGAGAGCACTGTGAGCGGCACAATCGTCTTTGCGCGAAGAAGCCGCTTCTTCGGCTCCGGGAGCCGGAGAGAGCGGCATCTTGGAAAAGGTAAAGAAGCAAGCTGTACAACACTGGGATTGTGTGCGCACCTTGCCAACTGAAAGAAAACACTACCTTTGCACTCTCCTGACTTTTCCAGTCACATGAACATTCGATTAGAAGCTGTTTTGGACAACTTTTCTTTTCTTCCTGCCAAACACTTGGCAGACCTCCGTGCAACGTCTAGAACACGATGGGAGATGTTTTCTGTGCTGGCACAGTTTTTCCGAGCCAGACATAGTGGAAAAGCTTTTTGCTGAGATGTAGATGAGAAGAGGCGCTAAAGACGAAGGTAGGATGCTGTCCGGAGCTAAGAGCTGCTCCCGGGCGTCTTTCGGCAGAAGCCGCGCTAAGGAGAGCACTGTGAGCCGCACAATCGTCTTTGTGCGAAGAAGCCGCTTCTTCGGCTCCGGGAGCCGGAGAGAGCGGCAGCTTCGGGAAGGTGAAGAAGCAAGCCGTACAACACTGGGATTGTGTGCGCAACTTGCCAACTGATACAAAACAGTACTTTTGCACTCTCCTGACTTTTCCAATCACATGAACATTCGAATAGAAGCTGTTTTGGACAACTTTTCTTTTCTTCCTGCCAAACACTTGGCAGGCATCCGTGCAACGTCTAGAACACGATGGGAGATGTTTTCTGTGCTGGCACAGTTTTTCCTAGCAGACATAGTGGAAAAGCTTTTTGCCGAGATGTAGATGAGAAGAGGCGCTAAAGACGAAGGTAGGATGCTGTCCGAAGCTAAGAGCCGCTCCCAGGCGTCTTTCGACAGAAGCCGCGCTAAGGAGAGCACTGTGAGCGGCACAATCGTCTTTGCGCGAAGAAGCCGCTTCTTCGGCTCCGGGAGCCGGAGAGAGCGGAAACTTGGAAAAGATAAAGAAGCAAGCTGTACAACACTGGGATTGTGTGCGCACCTTGCCAACTGAAAGAAAACAGTACCTTTGCACTCTCCTGACTTTTCCAGTCACATGAACATTCGATTAGAAGCTGTTTTGGACAACTTTTCTTTTCTTCCTGCCAAACACTTGGCAGACATCCGTGCAACGTCTAGAACACGATGGGAGATGTTTTCTGTGCTGGCACAGTTTTTCCGAGCCAGACATAGTGGAAAAGCTTTTTGCTGAGATGTAGATGAGAAGAGGCGCTAAAGACGAAGGTAGGATGCTGTCCGGAGCTAAGAGCTGCTCCCGGGCGTCTTTCGGCAGAAGCCGCGCTAAGGAGAGCACTGTGAGCCGCACAATCGTCTTTGTGCGAAGAAGCCGCTTCTTCGGCTCCGGGAGCCGGAGAGAGCGGCAGCTTCGGGAAGGTGAAGAAGCAAGCCGTACAACACTGGGATTGTGTGCGCAACTTGCCAACTGATACAAAACAGTACTTTTGCACTCTCCTGACTTTTCCAATCACATGAACATTCGAATAGAAGCTGTTTTGGACAACTTTTCTTTTCTTCCTGCCAAACACTTGGCAGACCTCCGTGCAACGTCTAGAACACGATGGGAGATGTTTTCTGTGCTCGCACAGTTTTTCCTAGCAGACATAGTGGAAAAGCTTTTTGCCGAGATGTAGATGAGAAGAGGCGCTAAAGACGAAGGTAGGATGCTGTCCGGAGCTAAGAGCCGCTCCCAGGCGTCTTTCGGCAGAAGCCGCGCTAAGGAGAGCACTGTGAGCGGCACAATCGTCTTTGCGCGAAGAAGCCGCTTCTTCGGCTCCGGGAGCCGGAGAGAGCGGCATCTTGGAAAAGGTAAAGAAGCAAGCTGTACAACACTGGGATTGTGTGCGCACCTTGCCAACTGAAAGAAAACACTACCTTTGCACTCTCCTGACTTTTCCAGTCACATGAACATTCGATTAGAAGCTGTTTTGGACAACTTTTCTTTTCTTCCTGCCAAACACTTGGCAGACCTCCGTGCAACGTCTAGAACATGATGGGAGATGTTTTCTGTGCTGGCACAGTTTTTCCGAGCCAGACATAGTGGAAAAGCTTTTTGCTGAGATGTAGATGAGAAGAGGCGCTAAAGACGAAGGTAGGATGCTGTCCGGAGCTAAGAGCTGCTCCCGGGCGTCTTTCGGCAGAAGCCGCGCTAAGGAGAGCACTGTGAGCGGCACAATCGTCTTTGCGCGAAGAAGCAGCTTCTTCGGCTCCGGGAGCAGGGGAGAGCGGCAGCTTCGGGAAGGTGAAGAAGCAAGCCGTGCAACACTGGGATTGTGTGCGCAACGTGCCAACTGATACAAAACAGTACTTTTGCACTCTCCTGACTTTTCCAATCACATGAACATTCGATTGGAAGCTGTTTTGGACAACTTTTCTTTTCTTCCTGCTAAACACTTGGCAGACCTCCGTGCAACGTCTAGAACACGATGGGAGATGTTTTCTGTGCTGGCACAGTTTTTCCTAGCAGACATAGTGGAAAAGCTTTTTGCCGAGATGTAGATGAGAAGAGGCGCTAAAGACGAAGGTAGGATGCTGTCCGGAGCTAAGAGCCGCTCCCGGGCGTCTTTCGGCAGAAGCCGCGCTAAGGAGAGCACTGTGAGCGGCACAATCGTCTTTGCGCGAAGAAGCCGCTTCTTCGGCTCCGGGAGCCGGAGAGAGCGGCAACTTGCAAAAGGTAAAGAAGCAAGCTGTACAACACTGGGATTGTGTGCGCACCTTGCCAACTAACAGAAAACAGTACCTTTGCACTCTCCTGACTTTTCCAGTAACATGAACATTCGATTAGAAGCTGTTTTGGACAACTTTTCTTTTCTTCCTGCCAAACACTTGGCAGACATCCGTGCAACGTCTAGAACACGATGGGAGATGTTTTCTGTGCTGGCACAGTTTTTCCGAGCCAGACATAGTGGAAAAGCTTTTTGCTGAGATGTAGATGAGAAGAGGCGCTAAAGACAAAGGTAGGATGCTGTCCGGAGCTAAGAGCAGCTCCCGGGCGTCTTTCGGCAGAAGCCGCGCTAAGGAGAGCACTGTGAGCGGCACAATCGTCTTTGCGCGAAGAAGCAGCTTCTTCGGCTCCGGGAGCCGGGGAGAGCGGCAGCTTCGGGAAGGTGAAGGAGCAAGCTGTACAACACTGGCATTGTGTGCGCACCTTGCCAACTGACAGAAAACAGTACCTTTGCACTCTCCTAACTTTTCCAATCACATGAACATTTGATTGGAAGCTGTTTTGGACAACTTTTCTTTTCTTCCTGCCAAACACTTGGCAGAAATCCATGCAACGTCTAGAACACGATGGGAGATGTTTTCTGTGCTGGCACAGTTTTTCCTAGCCAGACATAGTGGAATAGCTTTTTGCCGAGATGTAGATGAGAAGAGGCGCTAAAGACGAAAGTAGGATGCTGTCAGGAGCTAAGAGCCGCTCCCGGGCGTCTTTGGGCAGAAGCCGCGCTAAGGAGAGCACTGTGAGCGGCACAATCGTCTTTGCGCGAAGAAGCCGCTTCTTCGGCTCCGGGAGCCGGAGAGAGCGGCAGCTTCGGGAAGGTGAAGAAGCAAGCTGTACAACACTGGGATTGTGTGCGCACCTTGCCAACTGATACAAAACAGTACTTTTGCACTCTCCTGACTTTTCCAGTCACATGAACATTCGATTGGAAGCTGTTTTGGAAAACTTTACTTTTCTTCCTGCCAAACACTTGGCAGACATCCGTGCAACGTCTAGAACACGATGGGAGATGTTTCTGTGCTGGCACAGTTTTTCCTAGCCAGACATAGTGGAAAAGCTTTTTGCTGAGATTTAGATGAGAAGAGACGCTAAAGACGAAGGTAGGATGCTGTCCGGAGCTAAGAGCCGCTCCCGGGCGTCTTTCGGCAGAAGCCGCGCTAAGGAGAGCACTGTGAGCGGCACAATCGTCTTTGCGCGAAGAAGCCGCTTCTTCGGCTCCTCGAGCCGGAGAGAGCGGCATCTTGGAAAAGGTAAAGAAGCAAGCTGTACAACACTGGGATTGTGTCCGCACCTTGCCAACTGATACAAAAGAGTGCTTTTGCACTCTCCTGACTTTTCCAATCACATGAACATTCGATTAGAAGCTGTTTTGGACAACTTTTCTTTTCTTCCTGCCAAACACTTGGCAGACATCCGTGCATCGTCTGGAACACGATGGGAGATGTTTCCTGTGCTGGCACAGTTTTTCCTAGCCAGACATAGTGGAAAAGCTTTTTGCTGAGATGTAGATGAGAAGAGACGCTAAAGACGAAGGTAGAATCCTGTCCAAAGCTAAGAGCCGCTCCCGGGCGTCTTTGGGCAGAAGCCGCGCTAAGGAGAGCACTGTGAGCGGCACAATCGTCTTTGCGCGAAGAAGCCGCATCTTCGGCTCCGGGAGCCGGAGAGAGCGGCAGCTTCGGGAAGGTGAAGAAGCAAGCCGTACAACACTGGGATTGTGTGCGCAGCCTCCAACTGATACAAAACAGTACTTTTGCACTCTCCTGACTTTTCCAATCACATGAACGTTCGATTGGAAGCTGTTTTGGACAACTTTTCTTTTCTTCCAGCCAAACACTTGGCAGACATCCGTGCAACGTCTAGAACACGATGGGAGATGTTTTCTGTGCTGGCACAGTTTTTCCTAGCCAGACATAGTGGAAAAGCTTTTTGCTGAGATTTAGATGAGAAGAGGCGCTAAAGATGAAGGTAGGATGCTGTCCGGAGCTAAGAGCCGCTCCCGGGCGTCTTTGGGCAGAAGCCGCGCTAAGGAGAGCACTGTGAGCGGCACAATCGTCTTTGCGCGAAGAAGCCGCTTCTTCGGCTCCGGGAGCCGGAGAGAGCGGCAGCTTCGGGAAGGTGAAGAAGCAAGCCGTACAACACTGGGATTGTGTGCGCAACTTGCCAACTGATACAAAACAGTACTTTTGCGCTCTCCTGACTTTTCCAATCACATGAACATTCGAATAGAAGCTGTTTTGGACAACTTTTCTTTTCTTCCTGCCAAACACTTGGCAGACCTCCGTGCAACGTCTGGAACACGATGGGAGATGTTTCCTGTGCTGGCACAGTTTTTCCTAGCCAGACATAGTGGAAAAGCTTTTTGCTGAGATGTAGATGAGAAGAGACGCTAAAGACGAAGGTAGAATCCTGTCCAAAGCTAAGAGCCGCTCTCGGGCGTCTTTCGGCAGAAGCCGCGCTAAGGAGAGCACAGTGAGCAACACAATCGTCTTTGCGCGAAGAAGCCGCTTCTTCAGCTCCGGGAGCCGGAGAGAGCGGCAGCTTCGGGAAGGTGAAGAAGCAAGCCGTACAACACTGGGATTGTGTGCGCACCTTGCCAAGTATTAGAAAACAGTACTTTTGCACTCTCCTGACTTTTCCAATCACATGAACATTCGATTGGAAGCTGTTTTGGACAACTTTTCTTTTCTTCCTGCCAAACACTTGGCAGACATCCGTGCAACGTCTAGAACACGATGGGAGATGTTTTCTGTGCTGGCACAGTTTTTCCTAGCCAGACATAGTGGAAAAGCTTTTTGCTGAGATGTAGATGAGAAGAGGCGCTAAAGACGAAGGTAGGATGCTGTCCGGAGCTAAGAGCCGCTCCCGGGCGTCTTTCGGCAGAAGCCGCGCTAAGGAGAGCACTGTGAGCGGCACAATCGTCTTTGCGCGAAGAAGCCGCATCTTCGGCTCCGGGAGCCGGAGAGAGCGGCAGCTTCGGGAAGGTGAAGAAGCAAGCTGTACAACACTGGGATTGTGTGCGCACCTTGCCAACTATTAGAAAACAGTACTTTTGCACTCTCCTGACTTTTCCAATCACATGAACGTTCGATTGGAAGCTGTTTTGGACAACTTTTCTTTTCTTCCTGCCAAACACTTGGCAGACATCCGTGCAACATCTAGAACATGATGGGAGATGTTTTCTGTTCTGGCACAGTTTTTCCTAGCCAGACATAGTGGAAAAGCTTTTTGCTGAGATGTAGATGAGAATAGGCGCTAAAGACGAAGGTAGGATGCTGTCTGGAGCTAAGAGCCGCTCCCGGGCGTCTTTCGGCAGAAGCCGCGCTGAGAGCACTGTGAGCGGCACAATCGTCTTTGAGCGAAGAAGCCGCATCTTCGGCTCCGGGAGCCGGAGAGAGCGGCAGCTTCGGGAAGGTGAAGAAGCAAGCTGTACAACACTGGGATTGTGTGCGCACCTTGCCAACTATTAGAAAACAGTACTTTTGCACTCTCCTGACTTTTCCAATCACATGAACGTTCGATTGGAAGCTGTTTTGGACAACTTTTCTTTTCTTCCTGCCAAACACTTGGCAGACATCCGTGCAACGTCTAGAACACGATGGGAGATGTTTTCTGTGCTGGCACAGTTTTTCCTAGCCAGACATAGTGGAAAAGCTTTTTGCCGAGATGTAGATGAGAAGAGGCGCTAAAGACGAAGGTAGGATGCTGTCCGGAGCTAAGAGCCGCTCCCCGGCGTCTTTAGGCAGAAGCCGCGCTAAGGAGAGCACTGTGAGCGGCACAATCGTCTTTGCGCGAAGAAGCCGCATCTTCGGCTCCGGGAGCCGGAGAGAGCGGCAGCTTCGGGAAGGTGAAGAAGCAAGCTGTACAACACTGGGATTGTGTGCGCACCTTGCCATCTGATAGAAAACAATACTTTTGCACTCTCCTGACTTTTTCAATCCTATGAATGTTCGATTGGAAGCTGCTTTGGACAACTTTTCTTCCTGCCAAACACTTGGCAGACATCCGTGCAACGTCTAGAACATGATGGGAGTTGTTTTCTGTGCTGGCACAGTTTTTCCTAGCCAGACATAGTGGAAAAGCTTTTTGCTGAGATGTAGATGAGAAGAGGCGCTAAAGACGAAGGTAGGATGCTGTCCGGAGCTAAGAGCCGCTCCCGGGCGTCTTTCGGCAGAAGCCGCGCTAAGGAGAGAACTGTGAGCGGCACAATCGCCTTTGCGCGAAGAAGCCGCTTCTTCGACTCCGGGAGCCGGGGAGAGCGGCAGCTTCGGAAAGGTGAAGAAGCAAGCTGTACAACACTGGCATTGTGTGCGCACTTTGCCAACTGACAGAAAACAGTACCTTTGCACTCTCCTGACTTTTCCAATCACATGAACGTTCGATTGGAAGCTGTTTTGGACAACTTTTCTTTTCTTCCTGCCAAACACTTGGCAGACATTTGTGCAACGTCTAGAACACGATGGGAGATGTTTTCTGTGCTGGCACAGTTTTTCCTAGCCAGACATATTGGAAAAGCTTTTTGCCGAGATGTAGATGAGAAGAGGCGCTAAAGACGAAGGTAGGATGCTGTCCGGAGCTAAGAGCCGCTCCCGGGCGTCTTTCGGCAGAAGCCGCGCTAAGGAGAGCACTGTGAGCGGCACAATCGTCTTTGCGCGAAGAAGCCGCATCTTCGGCTCCGGGAGCCGGAGAGAGCGGCAGCTTCGGGAAGGTGAAGAAGCAAGCTGTACAACACTGGGATTGTGTGCGCACCTTGCCAACTGACAGAAAACAGAACTTTTGCACTCTCCTGACTTTTTCAATCATATGAATGTTCGATTGGAAGCTGCTTTGGACAACTTTTCTTCCTGCCAAACACTTGGCAGACATCCGTGCAACGTCTAGAACATGATGGGAGTTGTTTTCTGTGCTGGCACAGTTTTTCCTAGCCAGACATAGTGGAAAAGCTTTTTGCTGAGATGTAGATGAGAAGAGGCGCTAAAGACGAAGGTAGGATGCTGTCCGGAGCTAAGAGCCGCTCCCGGGCGTCTTTCGGCAGAAGCCGCGCTAAGGAGAGAACTGTGAGCGGCACAATCGTCTTTGCGCGAAGAAGCCGCTTCTTCGACTCCGGGAGCCGGGGAGAGCGGCAGCTTCGGAAAGGTGAAGAAGCAAGCTGTACAACACTGGCATTGTGTGCGCACTTTGCCAACTGACAGAAAACAGTACCTTTGCACTCTCCTGACTTTTCCAATCACATGAACATTCAATTGGAAGCTGTTTTGGACAACTTTTCTTTTCTTCCTGCCAAACACTTGGCAGAAATCCGTGCAACGTCTAGAACACGATGGGAGATGTTTTCTGTGCTGGCACAGTTTTTCCTAGCCAGACATAGTGGAAAAGCTTTTTGCCGAGATGTAGATGAGAAGAGGCGCTAAAGACGAAGGTAGGATGCTGTCCGGAGCTAAGAGCCGCTCCCGGGCGTCTTTCGGCAGAAGCCGTGCTAAGGAGAGCACTGTGAGCGGCACAATCGTCTTTGCGCGAAGAAGCCGCTTCTTCGGCTCTGGGAGCCGGAGAGAGCGGCAGCTTCGGGAAGGTGATGAAGCAAGCTGTACAACACTGGGATTGTGTGCGCACCTTGCCAACTATTAGAAAACAGTACTTTTGCACTCTCCTGACTTTTCCAATCACATGAACGTTCGATTGGAAGCTGTTTTGGACAATTTTTCTTTTCTTCCTGCCAAACACTTGGCAGACATCCGTGCAACGTCTAGAACACGATGGGAGATGTTTTCTGTGCTGGCACAGTTTTTCCTAGCCAGACATAGTGGAAAAGCTTTTTGCCAAGATGTAGATTAGAAGAGGCGCTAAAGACGAAGGTAGGATGCTGTCCGGAGCTAAGAGCCGCTCCGGGGCGTCTTTCGGCAGAAGCCGCGCTAAGGAGAGCACTGTGAGCGGCACAATCGTCTTTGCGCGAAGAAGCCGCTTCTTCGGCTCCTCGAGCCGGAGAGAGCGGCAACTTGGAAAAGGTAACGAAGCAAGCTGTACAACACTGGGATTGTGTGCGCACCTTGCCAACTATTAGAAAACAGTACTTTTGCACTCTCCTGACTTTTCCAGTCACATGAACATTCGATTGGAAGCTGTTTTGGACAACTTTTCTTTTCTTCCTGCCAAACACTTAGCAGAAATCCGTGCAACGTCTAGAACACGATGGGAGATGTTTTCTGTGCTGGCACAGTTTTTCCGAGCCAGACATAGTGGAAAAGCTTTTTGCTGAGATGTAGATGAGAAGAGGCGCTAAAGACGAAGGTAGGATGCTGTCCGGAGCTAAGAGCCGCTCCCGGGCGTCTTTCGGCAGAAGCCGCGCTAAGGAGAGCACTGTGAGCGGCACAATCGTCTTTGCGCGAAGAAGCCGCTTCTTCGGCTCCGGGAGTCGGAGACAGCGGCAACTTCGGGAAGGTGAAGAAGCAAGCTGTACAACACTGGGATTGTGTGCGCACCTTGCCAACTATTAGAAAACAGTACTTTTGCACTCTCCTGACTTTTCCAATCACATGAACATTCGATTGGAAGCTGTTTCGGACAATTTTTCTTTTCTTCCTGCCAAACACTTGGCAGACATCCGTGCAACGTCTAGAACACGATGGGAGATGTTTTCTGTGCTGGCACAGTTTTTCCTAGCCAGACATAGTGGAAAAGCTTTTTGCCGAGATGTAGATGAGAAGAGGCGCTAAAGACGAAGGTAGGATGCTGTCCGGAGCTAAGAGCCGCTCCCGGGCGTCTTTCGGCAGAAGCCGCGCTAAGGAGAGCACTGTGAGCGGCACAATCGTCTTTGCGCGAAGAAGCCGCTTCTTCGGCTCCGAGAGTTGGAGAGAGCGGCAGCTTCGGGAAGGTGAAGAAGCAAGCTGTACAACACTGGAATTGTGTGCGCACCTTGCCAACTGATACAAAACAGTACTTTTGCACTCTCCTGACTTTTCCAATCACATGAACATTCGATTGGAAGCTGTTTCGGACAATTTTTCTTTTCTTCCTGCCAAACACTTGGCAGACATCCGTGCAACGTCTAGAACACGATGGGAGATGTTTTCTGTGCTGGCACAGTTTTTCCTAGCCAGACATAGTGGAAAAGCTTTTTGCCAAGATGTAGATGAGAAGAGGCGCTAAAGACGAAGGTAGGATGCTGTCCGGAGCTAAGAGCCGCTCCCGGGGCGTCTTTTGGCAGAAGTCGCGCTAAGGAGAGCACTGTGAGCGGCACAATCGTCTTTGCGCGAAGAAGCCGCTTCTTCGGCTCCTCGAGCCGGAGAGAGCGGCAACTTGGAAAAGGTAAAGAAGCAAGCTGTACAACACTGGGATTGTGTGCGCACCTTGCCAACTATTAGAAAACAGTACTTTTGCACTCTCCTGACTTTTCCAATCACATGAACGTTCGATTGGAAGCTGTTTTGGACAACTTTTCTTTTCTTCCTGCCAAACACTTGGCAGACATCCGTGCAACGTCTAGAACACGATGGGAGATGTTTTCTGTGCTGGCACAGTTTTTCCTGGCCAGACATAGTGGAAAAGCTTTTTGCTGAGATGTAGATGAGAAGAGGCGCTAAAGACGAAGGTAGGATGCTGTCCGGAGCTAAGAGCCGCTCCCGGGCGTCTTTCGGCAGAAGCCGCGCTAAGGAGAGAACTGTGAGCGGCACAATCGTCTTTGCGCGAAGAAGCCGCTTCTTCGACTCCGGGAGCCGGGGAGAGCGGCAGCTTCGGAAAGGTGAAGAAGCAAGCTGTACAACACTGGCATTGTGTGCGCACTTTGCCAACTGACAGAAAACAGTACCTTTGCACTCTCCTGACTTTTCCAATCACATGAACGTTCGATTGGAAGCTGTTTTGGACAACTTTTCTTTTCTTCCTGCCAAACACTTGGCAGAAATCCGTGCAACGTCTAGAACACGATGGGAGATGTTTTCTGTGCTGGCACAGTTTTTCCGAGCCAGACATAGTGGAAAAGCTTTTTGCCGAGATGTAGATGAGAAGAGGCGCTAAAGACGAAGGTAGGATGCTGTCCGGAGCTAAGAGCCGCTCCCGGGTGTCTTTGGGCAGAAGCCGCGCTAAGGAGAGCACTGTGAGTGGCACAATCGTCTTTGCGCGAAGAAGCCGCTTCTTCGGCTCCGGGAGCCGGAGAGAGCGGCAGCTTCGGGAAGGTGAAGAAGCAAGCTGTACAACACTAGGATTGTGTGCGCACCTTGCCAACTATTAGAAAACAGTACTTTTGCACTCTCCTGACTTTTCCAATCACATGAACGTTCGATTGGAAGCTGTTTTGGACAACTTTTCTTTTCTTCCTGCCAAACACTTGTCAGACATTTGTGCAATGTCTAGAACACGATGAGAGATGTTTTCTGTGCTGACACAGTTTTTCCTAGCCAGACATAGTGGAAAAGCTTTTTGCCGAGATGTAGATGAGAAGAGGCGCTAAAGACGAAGGTAGGATGCTGTCCGGAGCTAAGAGCCGCTCCCGGGCGTCTTTCGGCGGAAGCCGCGCTAAGGAGAGCACTGTGAGCGGCACAATCGTCTTTGAGCGAAGAAGCCGCATCTTCGGCTCCGGGAGCCCGAGAGAGCGGCAGCTTCGGGAAGGTGAAGAAGCAAGCTGTACAACACTGGGATTGTGTGCGCACCTTGCCAACTATTAGAAAACAGTACTTTTGCACTCTCCTGACTTTTCCAATCACATGAACGTTCGATTGGAAGCTGTTTTGGACAACTTTTCTTTTCTTCCTGCCAAACACTTGGCAGACATCCGTGCAACGTCTAGAACACGATGGGAGATGTTTTCTGTGCTGGCACAGTTTTTCCTAGCCAGACATAGTGGAAAAGCTTTTTGCCGAGATGTAGATGAGAAGAGGCGCTAAAGACGAAGGTAGGATGCTGTCCGTAGCTAAGAGCCGCTTAGGGGCGTCTTTCGGCAGAAGCCGCGCTAAGGAGAGAACTGTGAGCGGCACAATCGTCTTTGCGCGAAGAAGCCGCTTCTTCGACTCCGGGAGCCGGGGAGAGCGGCAGCTTCGGAAAGGTGAAGAAGCAAGCTGTACAACACTGGCATTGTGTGCGCACTTTGCCAACTGACAGAAAACAGTACCTTTGCACTCTCCTGACTTTTCCAATCACATGAACATTCAATTGGAAGATGTTTTGGACAACTTTTCTTTTCTTCCTGCCAAACACTTGGCAGAAATCCGTGCAACGTCTAGAACACGATGGGAGATGTTTTCTGTGCTGGCACAGTTTTTCCTAGCCAGACATAGTGGAAAAGCTTTTTGCCGAGATGTAGATGAGAAGAGGCGCTAAAGACGAAGGTAGGATGCTGTCCGGAGCTAAGAGCCGCTCCCGGGCGTCTTTCGGCAGAAGCCGTGCTAAGGAGAGCACTGTGAGCGGCACAATCGTCTTTGCGCGAAGAAGCCGCTTCTTCGGCTCTGGGAGCCGGAGAGAGCGGCAGCTTCGGGAAGGTGATGAAGCAAGCTGTACAACACTGGGATTGTGTGCGCACCTTGCCAACTATTAGAAAACAGTACTTTTGTACTCTCCTGACTTTTCCAATCACATGAACGTTCGATTGGAAGCTGTTTTGGACAATTTTTCTTTTCTTCCTGCCAAACACTTGGCAGACATCCGTGCAACGTCTAGAACACGATGGGAGATGTTTTCTGTGCTGGCACAGTTTTTCCTAGCCAGACATAGTGGAAAAGCTTTTTGCCAAGATGTAGATTAGAAGAGGCGCTAAAGACGAAGGTAGGATGCTGTCCGGAGCTAAGAGCCGCTCCGGGGCGTCTTTCGGCAGAAGCCGCGCTAAGGAGAGCACTGTGAGCGGCACAATCGTCTTTGCGCGAAGAAGCCGCTTCTTCGGCTCCTCGAGCCGGAGAGAGCGGCAACTTGGAAAAGGTAACGAAGCAAGCTGTACAACACTGGGATTGTGTGCGCACCTTGCCAACTATTAGAAAA
The DNA here is from genome assembly GCF_028018845.1 of Melospiza georgiana. NCBI lineage: Eukaryota > Metazoa > Chordata > Aves > Passeriformes > Passerellidae > Melospiza > Melospiza georgiana. Next base: position 31,101,637 of record NC_080464.1, on the reverse strand, counting down.
CAGTACTTTTGCACTCTCCTGACTTTTCCAGTCACATGAACATTCGATTGGAAGCTGTTTTGGACAACTTTTCTTTTCTTCCTGCCAAACACTTAGCAGAAATCCGTGCAACGTCTAGAACACGATGGGAGATGTTTTCTGTGCTGGCACAGTTTTTCCGAGCCAGACATAGTGGAAAAGCTTTTTGCTGAGATGTAGATGAGAAGAGGCGCTAAAGACGAAGGTAGGATGCTGTCCGGAGCTAAGAGCCGCTCCCGGGCGTCTTTCGGCAGAAGCCGCGCTAAGGAGAGCACTGTGAGCGGCACAATCGTCTTTGCGCGAAGAAGCCGCTTCTTCGGCTCCGGGAGTCGGAGACAGCGGCAACTTCGGGAAGGTGAAGAAGCAAGCTGTACAACACTGGGATTGTGTGCGCACCTTGCCAACTATTAGAAAACAGTACTTTTGCACTCTCCTGACTTTTCCAATCACATGAACATTCGATTGGAAGCTGTTTCGGACAATTTTTCTTTTCTTCCTGCCAAACACTTGGCAGACATCCGTGCAACGTCTAGAACACGATGGGAGATGTTTTCTGTGCTGGCACAGTTTTTCCTAGCCAGACATAGTGGAAAAGCTTTTTGCCGAGATGTAGATGAGAAGAGGCGCTAAAGACGAAGGTAGGATGCTGTCCGGAGCTAAGAGCCGCTCCCGGGCGTCTTTCGGCAGAAGCCGCGCTAAGGAGAGCACTGTGAGCGGCACAATCGTCTTTGCGCGAAGAAGCCGCTTCTTCGGCTCCGAGAGTTGGAGAGAGCGGCAGCTTCAGGAAGGTGAAGAAGCAAGCTGTACAACACTGGAATTGTGTGCGCACCTTGCCAACTGATACAAAACAGTACTTTTGCACTCTCCTGACTTTTCCAATCACATGAACATTCGATTGGAAGCTGTTTCGGACAATTTTTCTTTTCTTCCTGCCAAACACTTGGCAGACATCCGTGCAACGTCTAGAACACGATGGGAGATGTTTTCTGTGCTGGCACAGTTTTTCCTAGCCAGACATAGTGGAAAAGCTTTTTGCCAAGATGTAGATGAGAAGAGGCGCTAAAGACGAAGGTAGGATGCTGTCCGGAGCTAAGAGCCGCTCCCGGGGCGTCTTTTGGCAGAAGTCGCGCTAAGGAGAGCACTGTGAGCGGCACAATCGTCTTTGCGCGAAGAAGCCGCTTCTTCGGCTCCTCGAGCCGGAGAGAGCGGCAACTTGGAAAAGGTAAAGAAGCAAGCTGTACAACACTGGGATTGTGTGCGCACCTTGCCAACTATTAGAAAACAGTACTTTTGCACTCTCCTGACTTTTCCAATCACATGAACGTTCGATTGGAAGCTGTTTTGGACAACTTTTCTTTTCTTCCTGCCAAACACTTGGCAGACATCCGTGCAACGTCTAGAACACGATGGGAGATGTTTTCTGTGCTGGCACAGTTTTTCCTGGCCAGACATAGTGGAAAAGCTTTTTGCTGAGATGTAGATGAGAAGAGGCGCTAAAGACGAAGGTAGGATGCTGTCCGGAGCTAAGAGCCGCTCCCGGGCGTCTTTCGGCAGAAGCCGCGCTAAGGAGAGAACTGTGAGCGGCACAATCGTCTTTGCGCGAAGAAGCCGCTTCTTCGACTCCGGGAGCCGGGGAGAGCGGCAGCTTCGGAAAGGTGAAGAAGCAAGCTGTACAACACTGGCATTGTGTGCGCACTTTGCCAACTGACAGAAAACAGTACCTTTGCACTCTCCTGACTTTTCCAATCACATGAACGTTCGATTGGAAGCTGTTTTGGACAACTTTTCTTTTCTTCCTGCCAAACACTTGGCAGAAATCCGTGCAACGTCTAGAACACGATGGGAGATGTTTTCTGTGCTGGCACAGTTTTTCCGAGCCAGACATAGTGGAAAAGCTTTTTGCCGAGATGTAGATGAGAAGAGGCGCTAAAGACGAAGGTAGGATGCTGTCCGGAGCTAAGAGCCGCTCCCGGGTGTCTTTGGGCAGAAGCCGCGCTAAGGAGAGCACTGTGAGTGGCACAATCGTCTTTGCGCGAAGAAGCCGCTTCTTCGGCTCCGGGAGCCGGAGAGAGCGGCAGCTTCGGGAAGGTGAAGAAGCAAGCTGTACAACACTAGGATTGTGTGCGCACCTTGCCAACTATTAGAAAACAGTACTTTTGCACTCTCCTGACTTTTCCAATCACATGAACGTTCGATTGGAAGCTGTTTTGGACAACTTTTCTTTTCTTCCTGCCAAACACTTGTCAGACATTTGTGCAATGTCTAGAACACGATGAGAGATGTTTTCTGTGCTGACACAGTTTTTCCTAGCCAGACATAGTGGAAAAGCTTTTTGCCGAGATGTAGATGAGAAGAGGCGCTAAAGACGAAGGTAGGATGCTGTCCGGAGCTAAGAGCCGCTCCCGGGCGTCTTTCGGCGGAAGCCGCGCTAAGGAGAGCACTGTGAGCGGCACAATCGTCTTTGAGCGAAGAAGCCGCATCTTCGGCTCCGGGAGCCCGAGAGAGCGGCAGCTTCGGGAAGGTGAAGAAGCAAGCTGTACAACACTGGGATTGTGTGCGCACCTTGCCAACTATTAGAAAACAGTACTTTTGCACTCTCCTGACTTTTCCAATCACATGAACGTTCGATTGGAAGCTGTTTTGGACAACTTTTCTTTTCTTCCTGCCAAACACTTGGCAGACATCCGTGCAACGTCTAGAACACGATGGGAGATGTTTTCTGTGCTGGCACAGTTTTTCCTAGCCAGACATAGTGGAAAAGCTTTTTGCCGAGATGTAGATGAGAAGAGGCGCTAAAGACGAAGGTAGGATGCTGTCCGTAGCTAAGAGCCGCTTAGGGGCGTCTTTCGGCAGAAGCCGCGCTAAGGAGAGAACTGTGAGCGGCACAATCGTCTTTGCGCGAAGAAGCCGCTTCTTCGACTCCGGGAGCCGGGGAGAGCGGCAGCTTCGGAAAGGTGAAGAAGCAAGCTGTACAACACTGGCATTGTGTGCGCACTTTGCCAACTGACAGAAAACAGTACCTTTGCACTCTCCTGACTTTTCCAATCACATGAACATTCAATTGGAAGATGTTTTGGACAACTTTTCTTTTCTTCCTGCCAAACACTTGGCAGAAATCCGTGCAACGTCTAGAACACGATGGGAGATGTTTTCTGTGCTGGCACAGTTTTTCCTAGCCAGACATAGTGGAAAAGCTTTTTGCCGAGATGTAGATGAGAAGAGGCGCTAAAGACAAAGGTAGGATGCTGTCCGGAGCTAAGAGCCGCTCCCGGGCGTCTTTGGGCAGAAGCCGCGCTAAGGAGAGCACTGTGAGTGGCACAATCGTCTTTGCGCGAAGAAGCCGCTTCTTCGACTCCGGGAGCCGGGGAGAGCGGCAGCTTCGGAAAAGTGAAGAAGCAAGCTGTACAACACTGGGATTGTGTGCGCACCTTGCCAACTATTAGAAAACAGTACTTTTGCACTCTCCTGACTTTTCCAATCACATGAACATTCGATTGGAAGCTGTTTCAGACAATTTTTCTTTTCTTCCGGCCAAACACTTGGCAGACATCCGTGCAACGTCTAGAACACGATGGGAGATGTTTTCTGTGCTGGCACAGTTTTTCCTAGCCAGACATAGTGGAAAAGCTTTTTGCCGAGATGTAGATGAGAAGAGGCGCTAAAGACGAAGGTAGGATGCTGTCCGGAGCTAAGAGCCGCTCCCGGGGCGTCTTTTGGCAGAAGCCGCGCTAAGGAGAGCACTGTGAGCGGCACAATCGTCTTTGCGCGAAGAAGCCGCTTCTTCGGCTCCTCGAGTCGGAGAGAGCGGCAACTTGGAAACGGTAAAGAAGCAAGCTGTACAACACTGGGATTGTGTGCGCACCTTGCCAAGTATTAGAAAACAGTACTTTTGCACTCTCCTGACTTTTCCAGTCACATGAACATTCGATTGGAAGCTGTTTTGGACAACTTTTCTTTTCTTCCTGCCAAACACTTGGCAGAAATCCGTGCAACGTCTAGAACACGATGGGAGATGTTTTCTGTGCTGGCACAGTTTTTCCGAGCCAGACATAGTGGAAAAGCTTTTTGCTGAGATGTAGATGAGAAGAGGCGCTAAAGACGAAGGTAGGATGCTGTCCGGAGCTAAGAGCCGCTCCCGGGCGTCTTTCGGCAGAAGCCGCGCTAAGGAGAGCACTGTGAGCGGCACAATCGTCTTTGCGCGAAGAAGCCGCTTCTTCGGCTCCGGGAGTCGGAGACAGCGGCAACTTCGGGAAGGTGAAGAAGCAAGCTGTACAACACTGGGATTGTGTGCGCACCTTGCCAACTATTAGAAAACAGTACTTTTGCACTCTCCTGACTTTTCCAATCACATGAACATTCGATTGGAAGCTGTTTCGGACAATTTTTCTTTTCTTCCTGCCAAACATTTGGCAGACATCCGTGCAACGTCTAGAACACGATGGGAGATGTTTTCTGTGCTGGCACAGTTTTTCCTAGCCAGACATAGTGGAAAAGCTTTTTGCCGAGATGTAGATGAGAAGAGGCGCTAAAGACGAAGGTAGGATGCTGTCCGGAGCTAAGAGCCGCTCCCGGGCGTCTTTCGGCAGAAGCCGCGCTAAGGAGAGCACTGTGAGCGGCACAATCGTCTTTGCGCGAAGAAGCCGCTTCTTCGGCTCCTCGAGCCGGAGAGAGTGGCAACTTGGAAAAGGTAAAGAAGCAAGCTGTACAACACTGGGATTGTGTGCGCACCTTGCCAACTATTAGAAAACAGTACTTTTGCACTCTCCTGACTTTTCCAATCACATGAACGTTCGATTGGAAGCTGTTTTGGACAACTTTTCTTTTCTTCCTGCCAAACACTTGGCAGACATCCGTGCAACGTCTAGAACACGATGGGAGATGTTTTCTTTGCTGGCACAGTTTTTCCTAGCCAGACATAGTGGAAAAGCTTTTTGCTGAGATGTAGATGAGAAGAGGCGCTAAAGACGAAGGTAGGATGCTGTCCGGAGCTAAGAGCCGCTCCCGGGCGTCTTTCGGCAGAAGCCGCGCTAAGGAGAGCACTGTGAGCGGCACAATCGTCTTTGCGCGAAGAAGCCGCTTCTTCGGCTCCGGGAGCCGGAGAGAGCGGCAGCTTCGGGAAGGTGAAGAAGCAAGCTGTACAACACTGGAATTGTGTGCGCACCTTGCCAACTGATACAAAACAGTACTTTTGCACTCTCCTGACTTTTCCAATCACATGAACATTCGATTGGAAGCTGTTTCGGACAATTTTTTTTTTCTTCCTGCCAAACACTTGGCAGACATCCGTGCAACGTCTAGAACACGATGGGAGATGTTTTCTGTGCTGGCACAGTTTTTCCTAGCCAGACATAGTGGAAAAGCTTTTTGCCAAGATGTAGATGAGAAGAGGCGCTAAAGACGAAGGTAGGATGCTGTCCGGAGCTAAGAGCCGCTCCCGGGGCGTCTTTTGGCAGAAGCCGCGCTAAGGAGAGCACTGTGAGCGGCACAATCGTCTTTGCGCTAAGAAGCCGCTTCTTCGGCTCCTCGAGCCGGAGAGAGCGGCAACTTGGAAAAGGTAAAGAAGCAAGCTGTACAACACTGGGATTGTGTGCGCACCTTGCCAACTATTAGAAAACAGTACTTTTGCACTCTCCTGACTTTTCCAATCACATGAACGTTCGATTGGAAGCTGTTTTGGACAACTTTTCTTTTCTTCCTGCCAAACACTTGGCAGACCTCCGTGCAACGTCTAGAACACGATGGGAGATGTTTTCTGTGCTGGCACAGTTTTTCCTAGCCAGACATAGTGGAAAAGCTTTTTGCTGAGATGTAGATGAGAAGAGGCGCTAAAGACGAAGGTAGGATGCTGTCCGGAGCTAAGAGCCGCTCCCGGGCGTCTTTTGGCAGAAGCCGCGCTAAGGAGAGCACTGTGAGCGGCACAATCGTCTTTGCGCGAAGAAGCCGCTTCTTCGGCTCCTCGAGCCGGAGAGAGCGGCAACTTGGAAAAGGTAAAGAAGCAAGCTGTACAACACTGGGATTGTGTGCGCACCTTGCCAACTATTAGAAAACAGTACTTTTGCACTCTCCTGACTTTTCCAATCACATGAACGTTCGATTGGAAGCTGTTTTGGACAACTTTTCTTTTCTTCCTGCCAAACACTTGGCAGACATCCGTGCAACGTCCAGAACACAATGGGAGATGTTTTCTGTGCTGGCACAGTTTTTCCTAGCCAGACATAGTGGAAAAGCTTTTTGCCAAGATGTAGATGAGAAGATGCGCTAAAGACGAAGGTAGGATGCTGTCCGGAGCTAAGAGCTGCTCCAGGGCGTCTTTCGGCAGAAGCCGCGCTAAGGAGAGCACTGTGAGCGGCACAATCGTCTTTGCGCGAAGAAGCCGCATCTTCGGCTCCGGGAGCCGGAGAGAGCGGCAGCTTCGGGAAGGTGAAGAAGCAAGCTGTACAACACTGGGATTGTGTGCGCACCTTGCCAACTATTAGAAAACAGTACTTTTCCACTCTCCTGACTTTTCCAATCACATGAACGTTCGATTGGAAGCTGTTTTGGACAACTTTTCTTTTCTTCCTGCCAAACACTTGGCAGACATCCGTGCAACGTCTAGAACACGATGGGAGATGTTTTCTGTGCTGGCAGAGTTTTTCCTAGCCAGACATAGTGGAAAAGCTTTTTGCCAAGATGTATATGAGAAGAGGCGCTAAAGACGAAGGTAGGATGCTGTCCGGAGCTAAGAGCCGCTCCCGGGCGTCTTTCGGCAGAAGCCGCGCTAAGGAGAGCACTGTGAGCGGCACAATCGTCTTTGCGCGAAGAAGCCGCTTCTTCGGCTCCGGGAGCCGGGGAGAGCGGCAGCTTCGTGAAGGTGAAGAAGCAAGCTGTACAACACTGGGATTGTGTGCGCACCTTGCCAACTGATACAAAACAGTACTTTTGCACTCTCCTGACTTTTCCAATCACATGAACATTCGATTGGAAGCTGTTTTGGACAACTTTTCTTTTCTTCCTGCCAAACACTTGGCAGAAATCCGTGCAACGTCTAGAACACAATGGGAGATGTTTTCTGTGCTGGCACAGTTTTTCCGAGCCAGACATAGTGGAAAAGCTTTTTGCCGAGATGTAGATGAGAAGAGGCGCTAAAGACGAAGGTAGGATGCTCTCCGGAGCTAAGAGCCGCTCCCGGGCGTCTTTCGGCAGAAGCCGCGCTAAGGAGAGCACTGTGAGCGGCACAATTGTCTTTGCGCGAAGAAGCCGCATCTTCGGCTCTGGGAGCCGGAGAGAGCGGCAGCTTCGGGAAGGTGAAGAAGCAAGCTGTACAACACTGGGATTGTGTGCGCACCTTGCCAACTATTAGAAAACAGTACTTTTGCACTCTCCTGACTTTTCCAGTCACATGAACATTCGATTAGAAGCTGTTTTGGACAACTTTTCTTTTCTTCCTGCCAAACACTTGGCAGACATCCGTGCAATGTCTAGAACACGATGGGAGATGTTTTCTGTGCTGGCACAGTTTTTCCTAGCCAGACATAGTGGAAAAGCTTTTTGCTGAGATGTAGATGAGAAGAGGCGCTAAAGACGAAGGTAGGATGCTGTCCGGAGCTAAGAGCCGCTCCCGGGCGTCTTTGGGCAGAAGCCGCGCTAAGGAGAGCACTGTGAGCGGCACAATCGTCTTTGCGCGAAGAAGCCGCATCTTCGGCTCCGGGAGCCGGAGAGAGCGGCAGCTTCGGGAAGGTGAAGAAGCAAGCTGTACAACACTGGGATTGTGTGCGCACCTTGTCAACTATTAGAAAACAGTACTTTTGCACTCTCCTGACTTTTCCAATCACATGAACATTCGATTGGAAGCTGTTTTGGACAATTTTTCTTTTCTTCCTGCCAAACACTTGGCAGACATCCGTGCAACGTCTAGAACACGATGGGAGATGTTTTCTGTGCTGGCACATTTTTTCCTAGCCAGACATAGTGGAAAAGCTTTTTGCCATGATGTAGATGAGAAGAGGCGCTAAAGACGAAGGTAGGATGCTGTCCGGAGCTAAGAGCCGCTCCGGGGCGTCTTTCGGCAGAAGCCGCGCTAAGGAGAGCACTGTGAGCGGCACAATCGTCTTTGCGCGAAGAAGCTGCATCTTCGGCTCTGGGAGCCGGAGAGAGCAGCAGCTTCGGGAAGGTGAAGAAGCAAGCTGTACAACACTGGGATTGTGTGCGCACCTTGCAAACTATTAGAAAACAGTACTTTTGCACTCTCCTGACTTTTCCAATCACATGAACGTTCGATTGGAAGCTGTTTTGGACAACTTTTCTTCCTGCCAAACACATGGCAGACATCCGTGCAACGTCTAGAACACGATGGGAGATGTTTTCTGTTCTGGCAGTTTTTCCGAGCCAGACATAGTGGAAAAGCTTTTTGCTAAGATGTAGATGAGAAGAGGCCCTAAAGACGAAGGTAGGATGCTGTCTGGAGCTAAGAGCCGCTCCCGGGCGTCTTTCGGCAGAAGCCGCGCTAAGGAGAGCACTGTGAGCGGCACAATCGTCTTTGCGCGAAGAAGCCGCTTCTTTGGCTCCGGGAGCCGGGGAGAGCGGCAACTTGGAAAAGGTAAAAAAGCAAGCTGTACAACACTGGGATTGTGTGCGCACCTTGCCAACTATTAGAAAACAGTACTTTTGCACTCTCCTGACTTTTCCAATCACATGAACATTCGATTGGAAGCTGTTTTGGACAATTTTTCTTTTCTTCCTGCCAAACACTTGGCAGACATCCGTGCAACGTCTAGAACACGATGGGAGATGTTTTCTGTGCTGGCACATTTTTTCCTAGCCAGACATAGTGGAAAAGCTTTTTGCCGAGATGTAGATGAGAAGAGGCGCTAAAGACGAAGGTAGGATGCTGTCCGGAGCTAAGAGCCGCTCCGGGGCGTCTTTCGGCAGAAGCCGCGCTAAGGAGAGCACTGTGAGCGGCACAATCGTCTTTGCGCGAAGAAGCTGCATCTTCGGCTCTGGGAGCCGGAGAGAGCGGCAGCTTCTGGAAGGTGAAGAAGCAAGCTGTACAACACTGGGATTGTGTGCGCACCTCGCCAACTGATACAAAACAGTACTTTTGCACTCTCCTGACTTTTCCAATCACATGAACGTTCGATTGGAAGCTGTTTTGGACAACTTTTCTTTTCTTCCTGCCAAACACTTGGCAGACATCCGTGCAACGTCTAGAACACGATGGGAGATGTTTTCTGTGCTGGCACAGTTTTTCCTAGCCAGACATAGTGGAAAAGCTTTTTGCCGAGATGTAGATGAGAAGAGGCGCTAAAGACGAAGGTAGGATGCTGTCCGGAGCTAAGAGCCGCTCCCGGGCGTCTTTCGGCAGAAGCCGCGCTAAGGAGAGCACTGTGAGCGGCACAATCGTCTTTGCGCGAAGAAGCCGCTTCTTCGGCTCCGGGAGCCGGGGAGAGCGGCAACTTGGAAAAGGTAAAGAAGCAAGCTGTACAACACTGGGATTGTGTGCGCACCTTGCCAACTATTAGAAAACAGTACTTTTGCACTCTCCTGACTTTTCCAATCACATGAACGTTCGATTGGAAGCTGTTTTGGACAACTTTTCTTTTCTTCCTGCCTAACACTTGGCAGAAATCCGTGCAACGTCTAGAACACGATGGGAGATGTTTTCTGTGCTGGCACAGTTTTTCAGAGCAAGACATAGTGGAAAAGCTTTTTGCCGAGATGTAGATGAGAAGAGGTGCTAAAGACGAAGGTAGGATGCTGTCTGGAGCTAAGAGCCGCTCCCGGGCGTCTTTCGGCAGAAGCTGCGCTAAGGAGAGCACTGTGAGCGGCACAATCGTCTTTGCGCGAAGAAGCCGCATCTTCGGCTCCGGGAGCCGGAGAGAGCGGCAGCTTCGGGAAGGTGAAGAAGCCAGCTGTACAACACTGGGATTGTGTGCGCACCTTGCCAACTGATACAAAACAGTACTTTTGCACTCTCCTGACTTTTCCAATCACATGAACATTCGATTGGAAGCTGTTTTGGACAACTTTTCTTTTCTTCCTGCCAAACACTTGGCAGACATCCGTGCAACGTCTAGAACACGATGGGAGATGTTTTCTGTGCTGGCACAGTTTTTCCTAGCCAGACATAGTGGAAAAGCTTTTTGCCGAGATGTAGATGAGAAGAGGCGCTAAAGACGAAGGTAGGATGCTGTCCGGAGCTAAGAGCCGCTCCCGGGCGTCTTTCGGCAGAAGCCGCGCTAAGGAGAGCACTGTGAGCGGCACATTCGTCTTTGCGCGAAGAAGCTGCTTCTTCGGCTCCGGGAGCCGGAGAGGGCGGCAGCTTCAGAAAGGTGAAGAAACAAGCTGTACAACACTGGGATTGTGTGCGCACCTTGCCAACTATTAGAAAACAGTACCTTTGCACTCTCCTGACTTTTCCAATCACATGAACATTCGATTGGAAGCTGTTTTGGACAACTTTTCTTTTCTTCCTGCCAAACACTTGGCAGACATCTGTGCAACGTCTAGAACACGATGGGAGATGTTTTCTGTGCTGGCACAGTTTTTCTTAGCCAGATATAGTGGAAAAGCTTTTTGCCGAGATGTAGATGAGAAGAGGCGCTAAAGACGAAGGTAGGATGCTGTCCGGAGCTAAGAGCCGCTCCCGGGCGTCTTTCGGCAGAAGCCGCGCTAAGGAGAGCACTGTGAGCGGCACAATCGTCTTTGCGCGAAGAAGCCGCATCTTCGACTCCGGGAGCCGGGGAGAGCGGCAGCTTAAGAAAGGTGAAGAAACAAGCTGTACAACACTGGGATTGTGTGCGCACCTTGCCAACTATTAGAAAACAGTACCTTTGCACTCTCTTGACTTTTCCAGTCACATGAACATTCGATTGGAAGCTGTTTTGGACAACTTTTCTTTTCTTCCTGCCAAACACTTGGCAGACATCTCTGCAACGTCTAGAACACGATGGGAATTGTTTTCTGTGCTGGCACAGTTTTTCCTAGCCAGATAGTGGAAAAGCTTTTTGCCGAGATGTAGATGAGAAGAGGCGCTAAAGACGAAGGTAGGATGCTGTCCGGAGCTAAGAGCCGCTCCCGGGCGTCTTTCGGCAGAAGCCGCGCTAAGGAGAGCACTGTGAGCGGCACAATCGTCTTTGCGCGAAGAAGCCGCTTCTTCGGCTCCGGGAGCCGTGGAGAGCGGCAGCTTCGGAAAGGTGAAGAAACAAGCTGTACAACACTGGGATTGTGTGCGCACCTTGCCAACTATTAGAAAACAGTACTTTTGCACTCTCCTGACTTTTCCAATCACATGAACATCCGATTGGAAGCTGTTTTGGACAACTTTTCTTTTCTTCCTGCCAAACACTTGGCAGACATCCGTGCAACGTCTAGAACACGATGGGAGATGTTTTCTGTGCTGGCACAGTTTTTCCTAGCCAGACATAGTGGAAAAGCTTTTTGCTGAGATATAGATGAGAAGAGGCGCTAAAGACGAAGGTAGGATGCTGTCCGGAGCTAAGAGCCGCTCCCGGGCGTCTTTCGGCAGAAGCCGCGCTAAGGAGAGCACTGTGAGCGGCACAATCGTCTTTGCGCGAAGAAGCCGCTTCTTCGGCTCTGGGAGCTGGGGAGAGCGGCAGCTTTGGATAGGTGAAGAAGCAAGCTGTACAGCACTGGGATTGTGTGCGCACCTTGCCAACTGACGGAAAACAGTACCTTTGCACTCTCCTGACTTTTCCAATCACATGAACATTCGATTGGAAGCTGTTTTGGACAACTTTTCTTTTCTCCCTGCCAAACACTTGGCAGACATCCGTGCAACGTCTAGAACACGATGGGAGATGTTTTCTGTGCTGGCACACTTTTTCTTAGCCAGACATAGTGGAAAAGCTTTTTGCCGAGATGTAGATGAGAAGAGGCGCTAAAGACCAAGGTAGGATGCTGTCCGGAGCTAAGAGCCGCTCCCGGGCGTCTTTCGGCAGAAGCCACGCTAAGGAGAGCACTGTGAGCGGCACAATCGTCTTTGCGCGAAGAAGCCGCTTCTTCGGCTTAGGGAGCCGGAGAGAGCGGCAACTTGGAAAATGTATAGAAGCAAGCTGTACAACACTGGGATTGTGTGCGCACCTTGCCAACTATTAGAAAACAGTACTTTTGCACTCTCCTGACTTTTCCAGTCACATGAACATTCAATTGGAAGCTGTTTTGGAAAACTTTTCTTTTCTTCCTGCCAAACACTTGGCAGACATCCGTGCAACGTCTAGAACACGATGGGAGATGTTTTCTGTGCTGGCACAGTTTTACCTAGCCAGACATAGTGGAAAAGCTTTTTGCTGAGATGTAGATGAGAAGAGGCGCTAAAGACGAAGGTAGGATGCTGTCCGGAGCTAAGAGCCGCTCCCAGGCGTCTTTCGGCAGAAGCCGCGCTAAGGAGAGCACTGAGAGCGGCACAATCGTCTTTGCACGGAGAAGCCGCTTCTTCGGCTCCGGGAGCCGGGGAGAGCGGCAGCTCTGGAATGTTTAAGAAGCAAGCTGTACAACACTGGGATAATGTGCGCACCCTACCATCTGATAGAAAACAGTACTTTGGCACTCTCCTGACTTTGCCAATCACATGAACATTCGATTGGAAGCTGTTTTGGACAACTTTTCTTTTCTTCCTGCCAAACACTTGGCAGACATCCGTGCAACGTCTAGAACACGATGGGAGATGTTTTCTGTGCTGGCACAGTTTTTCCTAGCCAGACATAGTGGAAAAGCTTTTTGCCGAGATGTAGATTAGAAGAGGCGCTAAAGACGAAGGTAGGATGCTGTCCTGAGCTAAGAGCCGCTCCCGGGCGTCTTTCGGCAGAAGCCGCGCTAAGGAGAGCACTGCGAGCGGCACAATCATCATTGCGCGAAGAAGCCGCTTCTTCGGCTCCGGGAGCCGGAGAGAGCGGCAGCTTCAGAAAGGTGAAGAAACAAGCTGTACAACACTGGGATTGTGTGCGCACCTTGCCAACTATTAGAAAACAGTACCTTTGCACTCTCCTGACTTTTCCAATCACATGAACATTTGATTGGAAGCTGTTTTGGACAACTTTTCTTTTCTTCCTGCCAAACACTTGGCAGACATCCGTGCAACATCTAGAACACGATGGGAGATGTTTTCTGTGCTGGCACAGTTTTTCCTAGCCAGACATAGTGGAAAAGCTTTTTGCCGAGATGTAGATGAGAAGAGGCGCTAAAGACGAAGGTAGGATGCTGTCCGGAGCTAAGAGCCGCTCCCGGGCGTCTTTTGGCAGAAGCCGCGCTAAGGAGAGCACTGTGAGCGGCAATATCGTCTTTGCGCGAAAAAGCCGCATCTTCGGCTCCGGGAGCCCGAGAGAGCGGCAGCTTCGGGAAGGTGAAGAAGCAAGCTGTACAACACTGGGATTGTGTGCGCACCGTGCCAACTATTAGAAAACAGTACTTTTGCACTCTCCTGACTTTTCCAATCACATGAACGTTCGATTGGAAGCTGTTTTGGACAACTTTTCTTTTCTTCCTGCCAAACACTTGGCAGACATCTCTGCAACTTCTAGAACACGATGGGAGATGTTTTCTGTGCTGGCACAGTTTTTCCTAGCCAGACATAGTGGAAAAGCTTTTTGCCGAGATGTAGATGAGAAGAGACGCTAAAGACGAAGGTAGGATGCTGTCCGGAGCTAAGAACTGCTCCCGGGCATCTTTCGGCAGAAGCCGCGCTAAGGAGAGCACTGTGAGCGACACAATCGTCTTTGCGCGAAGAAGCCGCTTCTTCGGCTCCGGGAGCCGGGGAGAGCCGCAGCTTCGGAAAGGTGAAGAAGCAAGCTGTACAACACTGGGATTGTGTGCGCACCTTGCCAACTATTAGAAAACAGTACTTTTGCACTCTCCTCACTTTTCCAGTCACATGAACATTCGATTGGAAGCTGTTTTGGACAACTTTTCTTTTCTTCCGGCCAAAAACTTGCCAGAAATCCGTGCAACGTCTAGAACACGATGGGAGATGTTTTCTGTGCTGGCACAGTTTTTCCGAGCCAGACATATTGGAAAAGCTTTTTGCCGAGATGTAGATGAGAAGAGGCGCTAAAGACGAAGGTAGGATGCTGTCCGGAGCTAAGAGCCGCTCCCGGGCGTCTTTCGGCAGAAGCCGCGCTAAGGAGAGCACTGTGAGCGGCACAATCGTCTTTGCGCGAAGAAGCCGCTTCTTCGGCTCCGGGAGCCGGAGAGAGCGGCAACTTGGAAAAGGTAAAGAAGCAAGCTGTACAACACTGGGATTGTGTGCGCACCTTGCCAACTATTAGAAAACAGTACTTTTGCACTCTCCTGACTTTTCCAGTCACATGAACATTCGATTGGAAGCTGTTTTGGACAACTTTTCTTTTCTTCCTGCCAAACACTTGGCAGACATCCGTGCTACGTCTAGAACACGATGGGAGATGTTTTCTGTGCTGGCAATGTTTTTCTTAGCCAGACATAGTGGAAAAGCTTTTTGCTGAGATGTAGATGAGAAGAGGCGCTAAAGACGAAGGTAGGATGCTGTCCGGAGCTAAGAGCCGCTCCCGGGCGTCTTTCGGCAGAAGCCGCGCTAAGGAGAGCACTGTGAGCGGCACAATCGTCTTTGCGCGAAGAAGCCGCTTCTTCGGCTCCGAAAGCCGGGGGGAGCCGCAGCTTCGGAAAGGTGAAGAAGCAAGCTGTACAACACTGGGATTGTGTGCGCACCTTGCCAACTGATAGAAAAGAGTACCTTTGCACTCTCCTGACTTTTCCAATCACATGAACATTCGATTGGAAGCTGTTTTGGACAACTTTTCTTTTCTTCCTGCCAAACACTTGGCAGACATCTCTGCAACTTCTAGAACACGATGGGAGATGTTTTCTGTGCTGGCACAGTTTTTCCTAGCCAGACATAGTGGAAAAGCTTTTTGCCGAGATGTAGATGAGAAGAGGCGCTAAAGACGAAGGTAGGATGCTGTCCGGAGCTAAGAGCCGCTCCCGGGTGTCTTTCGGCAGAAGCCGCGCTAAGGAGAGCTGTGTGAGCGGCACTATCGTCTTTGCGCGAAGAAGCCGCTTCTTCGGCTCCCAGAGCCTGAGAGAGCGGCAGCTTCGGGAAGGTGAAGAAGCAAGCTGTACAACACTGGGATTGTGTGCGCACCGTGCCAACTATTAGAAAACAGTACTTTTGCACTCTCCTGACTTTTCCAATCACATGAACGTTCGATTGGAAGCTGTTTTGGACAACTTTTCTTTTCTCCCTGCCAAACACTTGGCAGACATCCGTGCAACGTCTAGAACACGATGGGCGAAGTTTTCTGTGCTGGCACAGTTTTTCCTAGCCAGACATAGTGGAAAAGCTTTTTGCCGAGATGTAGATGAGAAGAGGCGCTAAAGACGAAGGTAGGATGCTGTCCGGAGCTAAGAGCCGCTCTCGGGCGTCTTTCGGCAGAAGCCGCGCTAAGGAGAGCATTGTGAGCGGCACAATCGTCTTTGCGCGAAGAAGTTGCATCTTCGGCTCCGGGAGCCGGAGAGAGCGACAGCGTCAGAAAGGTGAAGAAACACCTGTACAACACTGGGATTGTGTGCGCACCTTGCCAACTATTAGAAAGCAGTATTTTGGCACTCTCCTGATTTTTCCAGTCACATGAACATTCGATTGGAAGCTGTTTTGGACAACTTTTCTTTTCTTCCTGCCAAACACTTGGCAGACATCTCTGCAACTTCTAGAACACGATGGGAGATGTTTCCTGTGCTGGCACAGTTTTTCCGAGCCAGACATAGTGGAAAAGCTTTTTGCCGAGATGTAGATGAGAAGAGGCGCTAAAGACGAAGGTAGGATGCTGTCCGGAGCTAAGAGCCGCTCCCGGGCGTCTTTCGGCAGAAGCCACGCTAAGGAGAGCACTGTGAGCGGCACAATCGTCTTTGCGCGAAGAAGCCGCTTCTTCGGCTCCGGGAGCCGGGGAGAGCGGCAGCTTCGGAAAGGTGAAGAAGCAAGCTGTACAACACTGGGATTGTGTGCGCACCTTGCCAACTGATAGAAAACAGTACTTTGGCACTCTCCTGACTTTTCCAGTCACAGGAACACTCGATTGGAAGCTGTTTTGGACAACTTTTCTTTTCTTCCTGCCAAACACTTGGCAGACATCCGTGCAACGTCTAGAACACGATGGGAGATGTTTTCTGTGCTGGCACAGTTTTTCCTAGCCAGACATAGTGGAAAAGCTTTTTGCTGAGATGTAGATGAGAAGAGGCGCTAAAGACGAAGGTAGGATGCTGTCCGGAGCTAAGAGCCGCTCCCGGGTGTCTTTCGGCAGAAGCCGCGCTAAGGAGAGCACTGTGAGCGGCACTATCGTCTTTGCGCGAAGAAGCCGCTTCTTCGGCTCCCAGAGCCTGAGAGAGCGGCAGCTTCGGGAAGGTGAAGAAGCAAGCTGTACAACACTGGGATTGTGTGCGCACCGTGCCAACTATTAGAAAACAGTACTTTTGCACTCTCCTGACTTTTCCAATCACATGAACGTTCGATTGGAAGCTGTTTTGGACAACTTTTCTTTTCTCCCTGCCAAACACTTGGCAGACATCCGTGCAACGTCTAGAACACGATGGGCGAAGTTTTCTGTGCTGGCACAGTTTTTCCTAGCCAGACATAGTGGAAAAGCTTTTTGCCGAGATGTAGATGAGAAGAGGCGCTAAAGACGAAGGTAGGATGCTGTCCGGAGCTAAGAGCCGCTCTCGGGCGTCTTTCGGCAGAAGCCGCGCTAAGGAGAGCATTGTGAGCGGCACAATCGTCTTTGCGCGAAGAAGTTGCATCTTCGGCTCCGGGAGCCGGAGAGAGCGACAGCGTCAGAAAGGTGAAGAAACACCTGTACAACACTGGGATTGTGTGCGCACCTTGCCAACTATTAGAAAGCAGTATTTTGGCACTCTCCTGATTTTTCCAGTCACATGAACATTCGATTGGAAGCTGTTTTGGACAACTTTTCTTTTCTTCCTGCCAAACACTTGGCAGACATCTCTGCAACTTCTAGAACACGATGGGAGATGTTTCCTGTGCTGGCACAGTTTTTCCGAGCCAGACATAGTGGAAAAGCTTTTTGCCGAGATGTAGATGAGAAGAGGCGCTAAAGACGAAGGTAGGATGCTGTCCGGAGCTAAGAGCCGCTCCCGGGCGTCTTTCGGCAGAAGCCACGCTAAGGAGAGCACTGTGAGCGGCACAATCGTCTTTGCGCGAAGAAGCCGCTTCTTCGGCTCCGGGAGCCGGGGAGAGCGGCAGCTTCGGAAAGGTGAAGAAGCAAGCTGTACAACACTGGGATTGTGTGCGCACCTTGCCAACTGATAGAAAACAGTACTTTGGCACTCTCCTGACTTTTCCAGTCACAGGAACACTCGATTGGAAGCTGTTTTGGACAACTTTTCTTTTCTTCCTGCCAAACACTTGGCAGACATCCGTGCAACGTCTAGAACACGATGGGAGATGTTTTCTGTGCTGGCACAGTTTTTCCTAGCCAGACATAGTGGAAAAGCTTTTTGCTGAGATGTAGATGAGAAGAGGCGCTAAAGACGAAGGTAGGATGCTGTCCGGAGCTAAGAGCCGCTCCCGGGCGTCTTTCGGCAGAAGCCGCGCTAAGGAGAGCACTGAGAGCGGCACAATCGTCTTTGCGCGAAGAAGCCGATTCTTCGGCTCCGGGAGCCGGGGAGAGCAGCAGCTTTGGAATGGTGAAGAAGCAAGCTGTACAACACTGGGATAATGTGCGCACCTTGCCATCTGATAGAAAACAGTACTTTGGCACTCTCCTGACTTTTCCAATCACATGAACATTCGATTGGAAGCAGTTTTGGACAACTTTTCTTTTCTTCCTGCCAAACACTTGGCAGACATCCGTGCAACGTCTAGAACACGATGGGAGATGTTTTCTGTGCTGGCACAGTTTTTCCTAGCCAGACATAGTGGAAAAGCTTTTTCCTGAGATGTAGATTAGAAGAGGCGCTAAAGACGAAGGTAGGATGCTGTCCGGAGCTAAGAGCCGCTCCCGGGCGTCTTTCGGCAGAAGCCGCGCTAAGGAGAGCACTGTGAGCGGCACAATCGTCTTTGCGCGAAGAAGCCGCTTCTTCGGCTCCGGGAGCCGGAGAGAGCGGCAGCTTCAGAAAGGTGAAGAAACAAGCTGTACAACACTGGGATTGTGTGCGCACCTTGCCAACTATTAGAAAACAGTACCTTTGCACTCTCCTGACTATTGCAATCACATGAACATTCGATTGGAAGCTGTTTTGGACAACTTTTCTTTTCTTCCTGCCAAACACTTGGCAGACATCTCTGCAACTTCTAGAACACGATGGGAGATGTTTTCTGTGCTGGCACAGTTTTTCCTAGCCAGACATAGTGGAAAAGCTTTTTGCCGAGATGTAGATGAGAAGAGGCGCTAAAGACGAAGGTAGGATGCTGTCCGGAGCTAAGACCCGCTCCCGGGCGTCTTTCGGCAGAAGCCGTGCTAAGGAGAGCACTGTGAGCGGCACAATCGTCTTTGCGCGAAGAAGGCGCTTCTTCGGCTCCAAAAGCCGGGGAGAGCCGCAGCTTCGGAAAGGTGAAGAAGCAAGCCGTAGAACACTGGGATTGTGTGCGCACCTTGCCAACTATTAGAAAACAGTACTTTTGCACTCTCCTGACTTTTCCAGTCACATGAACATTCGATTGGAAGCTGTTTTGGACAACTTTTCTTTTCTTCCTGCCAAACACTTGGCAGACATCTCTGCAACTTCTAGAACACGATGGGAGATGTTTTCTGTGCTGGCACAGTTTTTCCTAGCCAGACATAGTGGAAAAGCATTTTGCCGAGATTTAGATGAGAAGAGGCGCTAAAGACGAAGGTAGGATGCTGTCCGGAGCTAAGAGCCGCTCCCGGGCGTCTTTCGGCAGAAGCCGCGCTAAGGTGAGCACTGTGAGCGGCACAATCGTTTTTGCGCGAAGAAGCCGCTTCTTCGGCACCGGGAGTCAGAGAGAGCGGCAGCTTCGGAAAGGTGAAGAAGCAAGCTTTACAACACTGGGATTGTGTGCGCACCTTGCCAACTGATAGAAAAGAGTACCTTTGCACTCTCCTGACTTTTCCAATCACATGAACATTCGATTGGAAGCTGTTTTGGACAACTTTTCTTTTCTTCCTGCCAAACACTTGGCAGACATCCGTGCAACATCTAGAACACGATGGGAGATGTTTTCTGTGCTGGCACAGTTTTTCCTAGCCAGACATAGTGGAAAAGCTTTTTGCCGAGATGTAGATGAGAAGAGGCGCTAAAGACGAAGGTAGGATGCTGTCCGGAGCTAAGAGCCGCTCCCGGGCGTCTTTCGGCAGAAGCCGCGCTAAGGAGAGCTGTGTGAGCGGCACTATCGTCTTTGCGCGAAGAAGCCGCATCTTCGGCTCCCGGAGCCCGAGAGAGCAGCAGCTTCGGGAAGGTGAAGAAGCAAGCTTTACAACACTGGGATTGTGTGCGCACCGTGCCAACTGTTAGAAAACAGTACTTTTGCACTCTCCTGACTTTTCCAATCACATGAACGTTCGATTGGAAGCTGTTTTGGACAACTTTTCTTTTCTCCCTGCCAAACACTTGGCAGACATCCGTGCAACGTCTAGAACATGATGGGCGATGTTTTCTGTGCTGGCACAGTTTTTTTTAGCCAGACATAGTGGAAAAGCTTTTTGCCGAGATGTAGATGAGAAGAGGCGCTAAAGACGAAGGTAGGATGCTGTCCGGAGCTAAGAGCCGCTCCGGGGCGTCTTTCGGCAGAAGCCGCGCTAAGGAGAGCACTGTGAGCGGCACAATCGTCTTTGCGCGAAGAAGCCGCTTCTTCGGCTCCGGGAGCCGGGGAGAGCGGCAACTCGGAAAAGGTGAAGAAGCAAGCTGTACAACACTGGGATTGTGTGCGCACCTTGCCAACTATTAGAAAGCAGTACTTTTGCACTCTCCTGATTTTTCCAGTCACATGAACATTCGATTGGAAGCTGTTTTGGACAACTTTTTATTTCTTCCTGCCAAACACTTGGCAGAAATCCGTGCAACTTCTAGAACACGATGGGAGATGTTTCCTGTGCTGGCACAGTTTTTCCGAGCCAGACATAGTGGAAAAGCTTTTTGCCGCGATGTAGATGAGAAGAGGCGCTAAAGACGAAGGTAGGATGCTGTCCGGAGCTAAGAGCCGCTCCCGGGCGTCTTTTGGCAGAAGCCGCGCTAAGGAGAGCACTGTGAGCGGCAATATCGTCTTTGCGTGAAAAAGCCGCATCTTCGGCTCCGGGAGCCCGAGAGAGCGGCAGCTTCGGGAAGGTGAAGAAGCAAGCTGTACAACACTGGGATTGTGTGCGCACCGTGCCAACTATTAGAAAACAGTACTTTTGCACTCTCCTGACTTTTCCAGTCACATGAACATTCGATTGGAAGCTGTTTTGGACAACTTTTCTTTTCTTCCTGCCAAACACTTGGCAGACATCTCTGCAACTTCTAGAACACGATGGGAGATGTTTTCTGTGCTGGCACAGTTTTTCCTAGCCAGACATAGTGGAAAAGCATTTTGCCGAGATGTAGATGAGAAGAGGCGCTAAAGACGAAGGTAGGATGCTGTCCGGAGCTAAGAGCCGCTCCCGGGCGTCTTTCGGCAGAAGCCGCGCTAAGGAGAGCACTGTGAGCGGCAATATCGTCTTTGCGCGAAAAAGCCGCTTCTTCGGCTCCGGGAGCCCGAGAGAGCGGCAGCTTCGGGAGGGTGAAGAAGCAAGCTGTACAACACTGGGATTGTGTGCGCACCGTGCCAACTATTAGAAAACAGTACTTTTGCACTCTCCTGACTTTTCCAATCACATGAACTTACGATTGGAAGCTGTTTTGGACAACTTTTCTTTTCTTCCTGCCAAACACTTGGCAGACATCTCTGCAACTTCTAGAACACGATGGGAGATGTTTTCTGTGCTGGCACAGTTTTTCCTAGCCAGACATAGTGGAAAAGCTTTTTGCCGAGATGTAGATGAGAAGAGACGCTAAAGACGAAGGTAGGATGCTGTCCGGAGCTAAGAGCTGCTCCCGGGCATCTTTCGGCAGAAGCCGCGCTAAGGAGAGCACTGTGAGCGACACAATCGTCTTTGCGCGAAGAAGCCGCTTCTTCGGCTCCGGGAGCCGGGGAGAGCCGCAGCTTCGGAAAGGTGAAGAAGCAAGCTGTACAACACTGGGATTGTGTGCGCACCTTGCCAACTATTAGAAAACAGTACTTTTGCACTCTCCTCACTTTTCCAGTCACATGAACATTCGATTGGAAGCTGTTTTGGACAACTTTTCTTTTCTTCCGGCCAAACACTTGGCAGACATCCGTGCAACGTCTAGAACACGAGGGGCGATGTTTTCTGTGCTGGCACAGTTTTTCCTAGCCAGACATAGTGGAAAAGCTTTTTGCCGAGATGTAGATGAGAAGAGGCGCTAAAGACGAAGGTAGGATGCTGTCCGGAGCTAAGAGCCGCTCCCGGGCGTCTTTCGGCAGAAGCCGCGCTAAGGAGAGCTGTGTGAGCGGCACTATCGTCTTTGCGCGAAGAAGCCGCATCTTCGGCTCCCGGAGCCCGAGAGAGCAGCAGCTTCGGGAAGGTGAAGAAGCAAGCTTTACAACACTGGGATTGTGTGCGCACCGTGCCAACTATTAGAAAACAGTACTTTTGCACTCTCCTGACTTTTCCAATCACATGAACGTTCGATTGGAAGCTGTTTTGGACAACTTTTCTTTTCTCCCTGCCAAACACTTGGCAGACATCCGTGCAACGTCTAGAACATGATGGGCGATGTTTTCTGTGCTGGCACAGTTTTTTTTAGCCAGACATAGTGGAAAAGCTTTTTGCCGAGATGTAGATGAGAAGAGGCGCTAAAGACGAAGGTAGGATGCTGTCCGGAGCTAAGAGCCGCTCCGGGGCGTCTTTCGGCAGAAGCCGCGCTAAGGAGAGCACTGCGAGCGGCACAATCGTCTTTGCGCGAAGAAGCCGCTTCTTCGGCTCCGGGAGCCGGGGAGAGCGGCAGCTTCAGAAAGGTGAAGAAACAAGCTGTACAACACTGGGATTGTGTGCGCACCTTGCCAACTATTAGAAAACAGTACCTTTGCACTCTCCTGACTATTGCAATCACATGAACATTCGATTGGAAGCTGTTTTGGACAACTTTTCTTTTCTTCCTGCCAAACACTTGGCAGACATCTCTGCAACTTCTAGAACACGATGGGAGATGTTTTCTGTGCTGGCACAGTTTTTCCTAGCCAGACATAGTGGAAAAGCTTTTTGCCGAGATGTAGATGAGAAGAGGCGCTAAAGACGAAGGTAGGATGCTGTCCGGAGCTAAGAGCCACTCCCGGGCGTCTTTCGGCAGAAGCCGTGCTAAGGAGAGCACTGTGAGCGGCACAATCGTCTTTGCGCGAAGAAGCCGCTTCTTCGGCTCCAAAAGCCGGGGAGATCCGCAGCTTCGGAAAGGTGAAGAAGCAAGCCGTAGAACACTGGGATTGTGTGCGCACCTTGCCAACTATTAGAAAGCAGTACTTTTGCACTCTCCTGATTTTTCCAGTCACATGAACGTTCGATTGGAAGCTGTTTTGGACAACTTTTCTTTTCTTCCTGCCAAACACTTGGCAGACATCTCTGCAACTTCTAGAACACGATGGGAGATGTTTTCTGTGCTGGCACAGTTTTTCCTAGCCAGACATAGTGGAAAAGCTTTTTGCCGAGATGTAGATGAGAAGAGACGCTAAAGACGAAGGTAGGATGCTGTCCGGAGCTAAGAGCTGCTCCCGGGCATCTTTCGGCAGAAGCCGCGCTAAGGAGAGCACTGTGAGCGACACAATCGTCTTTGCGCGAAGAAGCCGCTTCTTCGGCTCCGGGAGCCGGGGAGAGCCGCAGCTTCGGAAAGGTGAAGAAGCAAGCTGTACAACACTGGGATTGTGTGCGCACCTTGCCAACTATTAGAAAACAGTACTTTTGCACTCTCCTCACTTTTCCAGTCACATGAACATTCGATTGGAAGCTGTTTTGGACAACTTTTCTTTTCTTCCGGCCAAAAACTTGCCAGAAATCCGTGCAACGTCTAGAACACGATGGGAGATGTTTTCTGTGCTGGCACAGTTTTTCCTAGCCAGACATATTGGAAAAGCTTTTTGCCGAGATGTAGATGAGAAGAGGCGCTAAAGACGAAGGTAGGATGCTGTCCGGAGCTAAGAGCCGCTCCCGGGCGTCTTTCGGCAGAAGCCGCGCTAAGGAGAGCACTGTGAGCGGCACAATCGTCTTTGCGCGAAGAAGCCGCTTCTTCGGCTCCGGGAGCCGGAGAGAGCGGCAACTTGGAAAAGGTAAAGAAGCAAGCTGTACAACACTGGGATTGTGTGCGCACCTTGCCAACTATAAGAAAACAGTACTTTTGCACTCTCCTGACTTTTCCAGTCACATGAACATTCGATTGGAAGCTGTTTTGGACAACTTTTCTTTTCTTCCTGCCAAACACTTGGCAGACATCCGTGCTACGTCTAGAACACGATGGGAGATGTTTTCTGTGCTGGCACAGTTTTTCTTAGCCAGACATAGTGGAAAAGCTTTTTGCTGAGATGTAGATGAGAAGAGGCGCTAAAGACGAAGGTAGGATGCTGTCCGGAGCTAAGAGCCGCTCCCGGGCGTCTTTCGGCAGAAGCCGCGCTAAGGAGAGCACTGTGAGCGGCACAATCGTCTTTGCGCGAAGAAGCCGCTTCTTCGGTTTCGGGAGCCGGAGAGAGCGGCAACTTGGAAAAGGTAAAGAAGCAAGCTGTACAGCACTGGGATAATGTGCGCACCTTGCCAACTGATACAAAACAGTGCTTTTGCACTCTCCTAACTTTTCCAATCACATGAACATTCGATTGGAAGCTGTTTTGGACAACTTTTCTTTTCTTCCTGCCAAACACTTGGCAGACATCCGTGCAATGTCTAGAACACGATGGGAGATGTTTTCTGTGCTGGCACAGTTTTTCCTAGCCAGACATAGTGGAAAAGCTTTTTGCCGAGATGTAGATGAGAAGAGGCGCTAAAGACGAAGGTAGGATGCTGTCCGGAGCTAAGAGCCGCTCCGGGGCGTCTTTCGGCAGAAGCCGCGCTAATGAGAGCACTGTGAGCGGCACAATCGTCTTTGCGCGAAGAAGCCGCTTCTTCGGCTCCTGGAGCCGGAGAGAGCGGCTACTTGGAAAAGGTAAAGAAGCAAGCTGTACAACACTGGGATTGTGTGCGCACCTTGCCAACTATTAGAAAACAGTACTTTTGCACTCTCCTGACTTTTCCAATCACATGAACGTTCGATTGGAAGCTGTTTTGGACAACTTTTCTTTTCTCCCTGCCAAACACTATGCAGACATCCGTGCAACGTCTAGAACACGATGGGAGATATTTTCTGTGCTGGCACAGTTTTTCCTAGCCAGACATATTGGAAAAGCTTTTTGCCGAGATGTAGATGAGAAGAGGCGCTAAAGACGAAGGTAGGATGCTGTCCGGAGCTAAGAGCCGCTCCGGGGCCTCTTTCGGCAGAAGCCGCGCTAAGGAGAGCACTGTGAGCGGCACAATCGTCTTTGCACGAAGAAGCCGCTTCTTCGGCTCCGGGAGCCGGAGAGAGCGGCAACTTGGAAAAGGTAAAGAAGCAAGCTGTACAACACTGGGATTGTGTGCGCACCTTGCCAACTATTAGAAAACAGTACTTTTGCACTCTCCTGACTTTTCCAGTCACATGAACATTCGATTGGAAGCTGTTTTGGACAACTTTTCTTTTCTTCCTGCCAAACACTTGGCAGACATCCGTGCTACGTCTAGAACACGATGGGAGATGTTTTCTGTGCTGGCACAGTTTTTCTTAGCCAGACATAGTGGAAAAGCTTTTTGCTGAGATGTAGATGAGAAGAGGCGCTAAAGACGAAGGTAGGATGCTGTCCGGAGCTAAGAGCCGCTCCCGGGCGTCTTTCGGCAGAAGCCGCGCTAAGGAGAGCACTGTGAGCGGCACAATCGTCTTTGCGCGAAGAAGCCGCTTCTTCGGTTTCGGGAGCCGGAGAGAGCGGCAACTTGGAAAAGGTAAAGAAGCAAGCTGTACAGCACTGGGATAATGTGCGCACCTTGCCAACTGATACAAAACAGTGCTTTTGCACTCTCCTAACTTTTCCAATCACATGAACATTCGATTGGAAGCTGTTTTGGACAACTTTTCTTTTCTTCCTGCCAAACACTTGGCAGACATCCGTGCAATGTCTAGAACACGATGGGAGATGTTTTCTGTGCTGGCACAGTTTTTCCTAGCCAGACATAGTGGAAAAGCTTTTTGCCGAGATGTAGATGAGAAGAGGCGCTAAAGACGAAGGTAGGATGCTGTCCGGAGCTAAGAGCCGCTCCGGGGCGTCTTTCGGCAGAAGCCGCGCTAAGGAGAGCACTGTGAGCGGCACAATCGTCTTTGCGCGAAGAAGCCGCTTCTTCGGCTCCTGGAGCCGGAGAGAGCGGCTACTTGGAAAAGGTAAAGAAGCAAGCTGTACAACACTGGGATTGTGTGCGCACCTTGCCAACTATTAGAAAACAGTACTTTTGCACTCTCCTGACTTTTGCAATCACATGAACGTTCGATTGGAAGCTGTTTTGGACAACTTTTCTTTTCTCCCTGCCAAACACTATGCAGACATCCGTGCAACGTCTAGAACACGATGGGAGATGTTTTCTGTGCTGGCACAGTTTTTCTTAGCCAGACATAGTGGAAAAGCTTTTTGCTGAGATGTAGATGAGAAGAGGCGCTAAAGACGAAGGTAGGATGCTGTCCGGAGCTAAGAGCCGCTCTCGGGCGTCTTTCGGCAGACGCCGCGCTAAGGAGAGCACTGTGAGCGGCACAATCGTCTTTGCGCGAAGAAGTTGCATCTTCGGCTCCGGGAGCCGGAGAGAGCGACAGCGTCAGAAAGGTGAAGAAACACCTGTACAACACTGGGATTGTGTGCGCACCTTGCCAACTATTAGAAAGCAGTACTTTGGCACTCTCCTGATTTTTCCAGTCACATGAACATTCGATTGGAAGCTGTTTTGGACAACTTTTCTTTTCTTCCTGCCAAACACTTGGCAGACATCCGTGCAACGTCTAGAACACGATGGGAGATGTTTTCTGTGCTGGCACAGTTTTTCCTAGCCAGACATAGTGGAAAAGCTTTTTGCTGAGATGTAGATGAGAAGAGGCGCTAAAGACGAAGGTAGGATGCTGTCCGGAGCTAAGAGCCGCTCCCAGGCGTGTTTCGGCAGAAGCCGCGCTAAGGAGAGCACTGAGAGCGGCACAATCGTCTTTGCGCGAAGAAGCCGATTCTTCGGCTCCGGGAGCCGGGGAGAGCAGCAGCTTTGGAATGGTGAAGAAGCAAGCTGTACAACACTGGGATAATGTGCGCACCTTGCCATCTGATAGAAAACAGTACTTTGGCACTCTCCTGACTTTTCCAATCACATGAACATTCGATTGGAAGCAGTTTTGGACAACTTTTCTTTTCTTCCTGCCAAACACTTGGCAGACATCCGTGCAACGTCTAGAACACGATGGGAGATGTTTTCTGTGCTGGCACAGTTTTTCCTAGCCAGACATAGTGGAAAAGCTTTTTCCTGAGATGTAGATTAGAAGAGGCGCTAAAGACGAAGGTAGGATGCTGTCCGGAGCTAAGAGCCGCTCCCGGGCGTCTTTCGGCAGAAGCCGCGCTAAGGAGAGCACTGCGAGCGGCACAATCGTCTTTGCGCGAAGAAGCCGCTTCTTCGGCTCCGGGAGCCGGAGAGAGCGGCAGCTTCAGAAAGGTGAAGAAACAAGCTGTACAACACTGGGATTGTGTGCGCACCTTGCCAACTATTAGAAAACAGTACCTTTGCACTCTCCTGACTATTGCAATCACATGAACATTCGATTGGAAGCTGTTTTGGACAACTTTTCTTTTCTTCCTGCCAAACACTTGGCAGACATCTCTGCAACTTCTAGAACACGATGGGAGATGTTTTCTGTGCTGGCACAGTTTTTCCTAGCCAGACATAGTGGAAAAGCTTTTTGCCGAGATGTAGATGAGAAGAGGCGCTAAAGACGAAGGTAGGATGCTGTCCGGAGCTAAGACCCGCTCCCGGGCGTCTTTCGGCAGAAGCCGCGCTAAGGAGAGCACTGTGAGCGGCACAATCGTCTTTGCGCGAAGAAGCCGCTTCTTCGGCTCCAAAAGCCGGGGAGATCCGCAGCTTCGGAAAGGTGAAGAAGCAAGCCGTAGAACACTGGGATTGTGTGCGCACCTTGCCAACTATTAGAAAACAGTACTTTTGCACTCTCCTGACTTTTCCAGTCACATGAACATTCGATTGGAAGCTGTTTTGGACAACTTTTCTTTTCTTCCTGCCAAACACTTGGCAGACATCTCTGCAACTTCTAGAACACGATGGGAGATGTTTTCTGTGCTGGCACAGTTTTTCCTAGCCAGACATAGTGGAAAAGCATTTTGCCGAGATGTAGATGAGAAGAGGCGCTAAAGACGAAGGTAGGATGCTGTCCGGAGCTAAGAGCCGCTCCCGGGCGTCTTTCGGCAGAAGCCGCGCTAAGGAGAGCACTGAGAGCGGCACAATCGTTTTTGCGCGAAGAAGCCGCTTCTTCGGCACCGGGAGTCAGAGAGAGCGGCAGCTTCGGAAAGGTGAAGAAGCAAGCTTTACAACACTGGGATTGTGTGCGCACCGTGCCAACTGTTAGAAAACAGTACTTTTGCACTCTCCTGACTTTTCCAATCACATAAACGTTCGATTGGAAGCTGTTTTGGACAACTTTTCTTTTCTCCCTGCCAAACACTTGGCAGACATCCGTGCAACGTCTAGAACATGATGGGCGATGTTTTCTGTGCTGGCACAGTTTTTTTTAGCCAGACATAGTGGAAAAGCTTTTTGCCGAGATGTAGATGAGAAGAGGCGCTAAAGACGAAGGTAGGATGCTGTCCGGAGCTAAGAGCCGCTCCGGGGCGTCTTTCGGCAGAAGCCGCGCTAAGGAGAGCACTGTGAGCGGCACAATCGTCTTTGCGCGAAGAAGCCGCTTCGTCGGCTCCGGGAGCCGGGGAGAGCGGCAACTCAGAAAAGGTGAAGAAGCAAGCTTTACAACACTGGGATTGTGTGCGCACCTTGCCAACTATTAGAAAGCAGTACTTTTGCACTCTCCTGATTTTTCCAGTCACATGAACATTCGATTGGAAGCTGTTTTGGACAACTTTTCTTTTCTTCCTGCCAAACACTTGGCAGAAATCCGTGCAACTTCTAGAACACGATGGGAGATGTTTCCTGTGCTGGCACAGTTTTTCCGAGCCAGACATAGTGGAAAAGCTTTTTGCCGAGATGTAGATGAGAAGAGGCGCTAAAGACGAAGGTAGGATGCTGTCCGGAGCTAAGAGCCGCTCCCGGGCGTCTTTTGGCAGAAGCCGTGCTAAGGAGAGCACTGTGAGCGGCAATATCGTCTTTGCGTGAAAAAGCCGCATCTTCGGCTCCGGGAGCCCGAGAGAGCGGCAGCTTCGGGAAGGTGAAGAAGCAAGCTGTACAACACTGGGATTGTGTGCGCACCGTGCCAACTATTAGAAAACAGTACTTTTGCACTCTCCTGACTTTTCCAGTCACATGAACATTCGATTGGAAGCTGTTTTGGACAACTTTTCTTTTCTTCCTGCCAAACACTTGGCAGACATCTCTGCAACTTCTACAACACGATGGGAGATGTTTTCTGTGCTGGCACAGTTTTTCCTAGCCAGACATAGTGGAAAAGCATTTTGCCGAGATGTAGATGAGAAGAGGCGCTAAAGACGAAGGTAGGATGCTGTCCGGAGCTAAGAGCCGCTCCCGGGCATCTTTTGGCAGAAGCCGCGCTAAGGAGAGCACTGTGAGCGGCAATATCGTCTTTGCGCGAAAAAGCCGCATCTTCGGCTCCGGGAGCCCGAGAGAGCGGCAGCTTTGGGAAGGTGAAGAAGCAAGCTGTACAACACTGGGATTGTGTGCGCACCGTGCCAACTATTAGAAAACAGTACTTTTGCACTCTCCTGACTTTTCCAATCACATGAACATTCGATTGGAAGCTGTTTTGGACAACTTTTCTTTTCTTCCTGCCAAACACTTGGCAGACATCTCTGCAACTTCTAGAACACGATGGGAGATGTTTTCTGTGCTGGCACAGTTTTTCCTAGCCAGACATAGTGGAAAAGCTTTTTGCCGAGATGTAGATGAGAAGAGACGCTAAAGACGAAGGTAGGATGCTGTCCGGAGCTAAGAGCTGCTCCCGGGCATCTTTCGGCAGAAGCCGCGCTAAGGAGAGCACTGTGAGCGACACAATCGTCTTTGCGCGAAGAAGCCGCTTCTTCGGCTCCGGGAGCCGGGGAGAGCCGCAGCTTCGGAAAGGTGAAGAAGCAAGCTGTACAACACTGGGATTGTGTGCGCACCTTGCCAACTATTAGAAAACAGTACTTTTGCACTCTCCTCACTTTTCCAGTCACATGAACATTCGATTGGAAGCTGTTTTGGACAACTTTTCTTTTCTTCCGGCCAAAAACTTGCCAGAAATCCGTGCAACGTCTAGAACACGATGGGAGATGTTTTCTGTGCTGGCACAGTTTTTCCTAGCCAGACATATTGGAAAAGCTTTTTGCCGAGATGTAGATGAGAAGAGGCGCTAAAGACGAAGGTAGGATGCTGTCCGGAGCTAAGAGCCACTCCCGGGCGTCTTTCGGCAGAAGCCGCGCTAAGGAGAGCACTGTGAGCGGCACAATCGTCTTTGCGCGAAGAAGCCGCTTCTTCGGCTCCGGGAGCCGGAGAGAGCGGCAACTTGGAAAAGGTAAAGAAGCAAGCTGTACAACACTGGGATTGTGTGCGCACCTTGCCAACTATTAGAAAACAGTACTTTTGCACTCTCCTGACTTTTCCAGTCACATGAACATTCGATTGGAAGCTGTTTTGGACAACTTTTCTTTTCTTCCTGCCAAACACTTGGCAGACATCCGTGCTACGTCTAGAACACGATGGGAGATGTTTTCTGTGCTGGCACAGTTTTTCTTAGCCAGACATAGTGGAAAAGCTTTTTGCTGAGATGTAGATGAGAAGAGGCGCTAAAGACGAAGGTAGGATGCTGTCCGGAGCTAAGAGCCGCTCCCGGGCGTCTTTCGGCAGAAGCCGCGCTAAGGAGAGCACTGTGAGCGGCACAATCGTCTTTGCGCGAAGAAGCCGCTTCTTCGGTTTCGGGAGCCGGAGAGAGCGGCAACTTGGAAAAGGTAAAGAAGCAAGCTGTACAGCACTGGGATAATGTGCGCACCTTGCCAACTGATACAAAACAGTGCTTTTGCACTCTCCTAACTTTTCCAATCACATGAACATTCGATTGGAAGCTGTTTTGGACAACTTTTCTTTTCTTCCTGCCAAACACTTGGCAGACATCCGTGCAATGTCTAGAACACGATGGGAGATGTTTTCTGTGCTGGCACAGTTTTTCCTAGCCAGACATAGTGGAAAAGCTTTTTGCCGAGATGTAGATGAGAAGAGGCGCTAAAGACGAAGGTAGGATGCTGTCCGGAGCTAAGAGCCGCTCCGGGGCGTCTTTCGGCAGAAGCCGCGCTAATGAGAGCACTGTGAGCGGCACAATCGTCTTTGCGCGAAGAAGCCGCTTCTTCGGCTCCTGGAGCCGGAGAGAGCGGCTACTTGGAAAAGGTAAAGAAGCAAGCTGTACAACACTGGGATTGTGTGCGCACCTTGCCAACTATTAGAAAACAGTACTTTTGCACTCTCCTGACTTTTCCAATCACATGAACGTTCGATTGGAAGCTGTTTTGGACAACTTTTCTTTTCTCCCTGCCAAACACTATGCAGACATCCGTGCAACGTCTAGAACACGATGGGAGATATTTTCTGTGCTGGCACAGTTTTTCCTAGCCAGACATAGTGGAAAAGCTTTTTGCCGAGATGTAGATGAGAAGAGGCGCTAAAGACGAAGGTAGGATGCTGTCCGGAGCTAAGAGCCGCTCCGGGGCGTCTTTCGGCAGAAGCCGCGCTAAGGAGAGCACTGTGAGCGGCACAATCGTCTTTGCACGAAGAAGCCGCTTCTTCGGCTCCGGGAGCCGGAGAGAGCGGCAACTTGGAAAAGGTAAAGAAGCAAGCTGTACAACACTGGGATTGTGTGCGCACCTTGCCAACTATTAGAAAACAGTACTTTTGCACTCTCCTGACTTTTCCAGTCACATGAACATTCGATTGGAAGCTGTTTTGGACAACTTTTCTTTTCTTCCTGCCAAACACTTGGCAGACATCCGTGCTACGTCTAGAACACGATGGGAGATGTTTTCTGTGCTGGCACAGTTTTTCTTAGCCAGACATAGTGGAAAAGCTTTTTGCTGAGATGTAGATGAGAAGAGGCGCTAAAGACGAAGGTAGGATGCTGTCCGGAGCTAAGAGCCGCTCCCGGGCGTCTTTCGGCAGAAGCCGCGCTAAGGAGAGCACTGTGAGCGGCACAATCGTCTTTGCGCGAAGAAGCCGCATCTTCGGTTTCGGGAGCCGGAGAGAGCGGCAACTTGGAAAAGGTAAAGAAGCAAGCTGTACAACACTGGGATTGTGTGCGCACCTTGCTCACTATTAGAAAACAGTACTTTTGCACTCTCCTGACTTTTCCAGTCACATGAACATTCGATTGGAAGCTGTTTTGGACAACTTTTCTTTTCTTCCTGCCAAACACTTGGCAGACATCCGTGCAACGTCTAGAACACGATGGGAGATGTTTTCTGTGCTGGCACACTTTTTCTTAGCCAGACATAGTGGAAAAGCTTTTTGCCGAGATGTAGATGAGAAGAGGCGCTAAAGACCAAGGTAGGATGCTGTCCGGAGCTAAGAGCCGCTCCCGGGCGCCTTTCGGCAGAAGCCACGCTAAGGAGAGCACTGTGAGCGGCACAATCGTCTTTGCGCGAAGAAGCCGCTTCTTCGGCTTAGGGAGCCGGATAGAGCGGCAACTTGGAAAATGTATAGAAGCAAGCTGTACAACACTGGGATTGTGTGCGCACCTTGCCAACTATTAGAAAACAGTACTTTTGCACTCTCCTGACTTTTCCAGTCACATGAACATTCGATTGGAAGCTGTTTTGGACAACTTTTCTTTTCTTCCTGCCAAACACTTGGCAGACATCCGTGCAACGTCTAGAACACGATGGGAGATGTTTTCTGTGCTGGCACAGTTTTTCCTAGCCAGACATAGTGGAAAAGCTTTTTGCTGAGATGTAGATGAAAAGAGGCGCTAAAGACGAAGGTAGGATGCTGTCCGGAGCTAAGAGCCGCTCCCAGGCGTCTTTCGGCAGAAGCCGCGCTAAGGAGAGCACTGAGAGCGGCACAATCGTCTTT
The DNA here is from genome assembly GCF_028018845.1 of Melospiza georgiana. Taxonomy (NCBI): domain Eukaryota; kingdom Metazoa; phylum Chordata; class Aves; order Passeriformes; family Passerellidae; genus Melospiza; species Melospiza georgiana. The sequence goes on along the minus strand of NC_080464.1, from coordinate 31,069,289 downwards.
GCACGAAGAAGCCGCTTCTTCGGCTCCGGGAGCCGGGGAGAGCGGCAGCTCTGGAATGTTTAAGAAGCAAGCTGTACAACACTGGGATAATGTGCGCACCCTACCATCTGATAGAAAACAGTACTTTGGCACTCTCCTGACTTTTCCAATCACATGAACATTCGATTGGAAGCTGTTTTGGACAACTTTTCTTTTCTTCCTGCCAAACACTTGGCAGACATCCGTGCAACGTCTAGAACACGATGGGAGATGTTTTCTGTGCTGGCACAGTTTTTCCTAGCCAGACATAGTGGAAAAGCTTTTTGCCGAGATGTAGATTAGAAGAGGCGCTAAAGACGAAGGTAGGATGCTGTCCGGAGCTAAGAGCCGCTCCCAGGCGTCTTTCAGCAGAAGCCGCGCTAAGGAGAGCACTGAGAGCGGCACAATAGTCTTTGCGCGAAGAAGCCGATTCTTCGGCTCCGGGAGCCAGGGAGGGCAGCAGCTTTGGAATGGTGAAGAAGCAAGCTGTACAACACTGGGATAATGTGCGCACCTTGCCATCTGATAGAAAACAGTACTTTGGCACTCTCCTGACTTTTCCAATCACATGAACATTCGATTGGAAGCAGTTTTGGACAACTTTTCTTTTCTTCCTGCCAAACACTTGGCAGACATCCGTGCAACGTCTAGAACACGATGGGAGATGTTTTCTGTGCTGGCACAGTTTTTCCTAGCCAGACATAGTGGAAAAGCTTTTTGCCGAGATGTAGATTAGAAGAGGCGCTAAAGACGAAGGTAGGATGCTGTCCGGAGCTAAGAGCCGCTCCCGGGCGTCTTTCGGCAGAAGCCGCGCTAAGGAGAGCACTGCGAGGGGCACAATCGTCTTTGCGCGAAGAAGCCGCTTCTTCGGCTCCGGGAGCCGGAGAGAGCGGCAGCTTCAGAAAGGTGAAGAAACAAGCTGTACAACACTGGGATTGTGTGCGCACCTTGCCAACTATTAGAAAACAGTACCTTTGCACTCTCCTGACTATTGCAATCCCATGAACATTCGATTGGAAGCTGTTTTGGACAACTTTTCTTTTCTTCCTGCCAAACACTTGGCAGACATCTCTGCAACTTCTACAACACGATGGGAGATGTTTTCTGTGCTGGCACAGTTTTTCCTAGCCAGACATAGTGGAAAAGCATTTTGCCGAGATGTAGATGAGAAGAGGCGCTAAAGACGAAGGTAGGATGCTGTCCGGAGCTAAGAGCCGCTCCGGGGCGTCTTTCGGCAGAAGCCGCGCTAAGGAGAGCACTGTGAGCGGCACAATCGTCTTTGCGCGAAGAAGCCGCTTCTTCGGCTCCGGGAGCCGGGGAGAGCGGCAACTCGGAAAAGGTGAAGAAGCAAGCTGTACAACACTGGGATTGTGTGCGCACCTTGCCAACTATTAGAAAGCAGTACTTTTGCACTCTCCTGATTTTTCCAGTCACATGAACATTCGATTGGAAGCTGTTTTGGACAACTTTTCTTTTCTTCCTGCCAAACACTTGGCAGAAATCCGTGCAACTTCTAGAACACGATGGGAGATGTTTCCTGTGCTGGCACAGTTTTTCCGAGCCAGACATAGTGGAAAAGCTTTTTGCCGAGATGTAGATGAGAAGAGGCGCTAAAGACGAAGGTAGGATGCTGTCCGGAGCTAAGAGCCGCTCCCGGGCGTCTTTTGGCAGAAGCCGCGCTAAGGAGAGCACTGTGAGCGGCAATATCGTCTTTGCGTGAAAAAGCCGCTTCTTCGGCTCCGGGAGCCCGAGAGAGCGGCAGCTTCGGGAAGGTGAAGAAGCAAGCTGTACAACACTGGGATTGTGTGCGCACCGTGCCAACTATTAGAAAACAGTACTTTTGCACTCTCCTGACTTTTCCAGTCACATGAACATTCGATTGGAAGCTGTTTTGGACAACTTTTCTTTTCTTCCTGCCAAACACTTGGCAGACATCTCTGCAACTTCTAGAACACGATGGGAGATGTTTTCTGTGCTGGCACAGTTTTTCCTAGCCAGACATAGTGGAAAAGCATTTTGCCGAGATGTAGATGAGAAGAGGCGCTAAAGACGAAGGTAGGATGCTGTCCGGAGCTAAGAGCCGCTCCCGGGCGTCTTTTGGCAGAAGCCGCGCTAAGGAGAGCACTGTGAGCGGCAATATCGTCTTTGCGCGAAAAAGCCGCATCTTCGGCTCCGGGAGCCCGAGAGAGCGGCAGCTTCGGGAAGGTGAAGAAGCAAGCTGTACAACACTGGGATTGTGTGCGCACCTTGCCAACTATTAGAAAACAGTACTTTTGCACTCTCCTGACTTTTCCAATCACATGAACGTTCGATTGGAAGCTGTTTTGGACAACTTTTCTTTTCTTCCTGCCAAACACTTGGCAGACATCTCTGCAACTTCTACAAAACGATGGGAGATGTTTTCTGTGCTGGCACAGTTTTTCCTAGCCAGACATAGTGGAAAAGCTTTTTGCCGAGATGTAGATGAGAAGAGACGCTAAAGACGAAGGTAGGATGCTGTCCGGAGCTAAGAGCTGCTCCCGGGCATCTTTCGGCAGAAGCCGCGCTAAGGAGAGCACTGTGAGCGACACAATCGTCTTTGCGCGAAGAAGCCGCTTCTTCGGCTCCGGGAGCCGGGGAGAGCCGCAGCTTCGGAAAGGTGAAGAAGCAAGCTGTACAACACTGGGATTGTGTGCGCACCTTGCCAACTATTAGAAAACAGTACTTTTGCACTCTCCTCACTTTTCCAGTCACATGAACATTCGATTGGAAGCTGTTTTGGACAACTTTTCTTTTCTTCCGGCCAAAAACTTGCCAGAAATCCGTGCAACGTCTAGAACACGATGGGAGATGTTTTCTGTGCTGGCACAGTTTTTCCGAGCCAGACATATTGGAAAAGCTTTTTGCCGAGATGTAGATGAGAAGAGGCGCTAAAGACGAAGGTAGGATGCTGTCCGGAGCTAAGAGCCGCTCCGGGGCGTCGTTCGGCAGAAGCCGCGCTAAGGAGAGCACTGTGAGCGGCACAATCGTCTTTGCGCGAAGAAGCCGCTTCTTCGGCTCCGGGAGCCGGGGAGAGCGGCAACTCGGAAAAGGTAAAGAAGCAAGCTGTACAACACTGGGATTGTGTGCGCACCTTGCCAACTGATACAAAACAGTACTTTTGCACTCTCCTGACTTTTCCAATCACATAAACATTCGATTGGAAGCTGTTTTGGACAACTTTACTTTTTTTACTGCCAAACACTTGGCAGACATCCGTGCAACGTCTAGAACACGATGGGAGATGTTTTCTGTGCTGGCACAGTTTTTCCTAGCCAGACATAGTGGAAAAGCTTTTTGCCGAGATGTAGATGAGAAGAGGCGCTAAAGACGAAGGTAGGATGCTGTCCGGAGCTAAGAGCCGCTCCGGGGCGTCTTTCGGCAGAAGCCGCGCTAAGGAGAGCACTGTGAGCGGCACAATCGTCTTTGCGCGAAGAAGCCGCTTCTTCGGCTCCGGGAGCCGGAGAGAGCGGCTACTTGGAAAAGGTAAAGAAGCAAGCTGTACAACACTGGGATTGTGTGCGCACCTTGCCAACTATTAGAAAACAGTACTTTTGCACTCTCCTGACTTTTCCAATCACATGAACGTTCGATTGGAAGCTGTTTTGGACAACTTTTCTTTTCTCCCTGCCAAACACCTGGCAGACATCCGTGCAACGTCTAGAACACGATGGGAGATATTTTTTGTGCTGGCACAGTTTTTCCTAGCCAGACATAGTGGAAAAGCTTTTTGCCGAGATGTAGATGAGAAGAGGCGCTAAAGACGACGGTAGGATGCTGTCCGGAGCTAAGAGCCGCTCCGGGGCCTCTTTCGGCAGAAGTCGCGCTAAGGAGAGCACTGTGAGCGGCACAATCGTCTTTGCGCGAAGAAGCCGCTTCTTCGGCTCCGGGAGCCGGAGAGAGCGGCAACTTGGAAAAGGTAAAGAAGCAAGCTGTACAATACTGGGATTGTGTGCGCACCTTGCCAACTATTAGAAAACAGTACTTTTGCACTCTCCTGACTTTTCCAGTCACATGAACATTCGATTGGAAGCTGTTTTGGACAACTTTTCTTTTCTTCCTGCCAAACACTTGGCAGACATCTCTGCAACTTCTAGAACACGATGGGAGATGTTTTCTGTGCTGGCACAGTTTTTCCTAGCCAGACATAGTGGAAAAGCTTTTTGCCGAGATGTAGATGAGAAGAGGCGCTAAAGACGAAGGTAGGATGCTGTCCGGAGCTAAGAGCCGCTCTGGGGTGTCTTTCGGCAGAAGCCGCGCTAAGGAGAGCACTGTGAGCGGCACAATCGTCTTTGCGCGAAGAAGCCGCTTCTTCGGCTCCGGGAGCCGGGGAGAGCGGCAGCTTCAGGAAGGTGAAGAAGCAAGCTGTACAACACTGGGATTGTGTGAGCACCTTGCAAACTGATACAAAACAGTACTTTTGCACTCTCCTGACTTTTCCAATCACATGAACATTCGATTGGAAGCTGTTTTGGACAACTTTTCTTTTCTTCCTGCCAAACACTTGGCAGACCGCCGTGCAACGTCTAGAACACGATGGGAGATGTTTTCTGTGCTGGCACAGTTTTTCCTAGCCAGACATAGTGGAAAAGCTTTTTGCCGAGATGTAGATGAGAAGAGGCGCTAAAGACGAAGGTAGGATGCTGTCCGGAGCTAAGAGCCGCTCCGGGGCGTCTTTCGGCAGAAGCTGCGCTAAGGAGAGCACTGTGAGCGGCACAATCGTCTTTGCGCAAAGAAACCGCTTCTTCGGCTCCGGGAGCCGGGGAGAGCGGCAGCTTCGGAAAGGTGAAGAAGCAAGCAGTACAACACTGGGATTGTGTGCGCACCTTGCCAACTATTAGAAAACAGTACTTTTGCACTCTCCTGACTTTTCCAATCACATGAAAATTCGATTGGAAACTGTTTTGGATAACTTTTCTTTTCTCCCTGCCAAACACTTGGCAGACATCCGTGCAACGTCTAGAACACGATGGGCGATGTTTTCTGTTCTGGCACAGTTTTTCCTAGCCAGACATAGTGGAAAAGCTTTTTGCCGAGATGTAGATGAGAAGAGGCGCTAAAGACGAAGGTAGGATGCTGTCTGGAGCTAAGAGCCGCTCTCGGGTGTCTTTCGGCAGAAGCCGCGCTAAGGAGAGCACTGTGAGCGGCACAATCGTCTTTGCGCGAAGAAGCCACATCATCGGCTCCGGGAGCCGGAGAGAGCGGCAGCTTTGGGAAGGTGAAGAAGCAAGCTGTACAACACTGGGATTGTGTGCGCAACTTGCCAACTGATACAAAACAGTACTTTTGCACTCTCCTGACTTTTCCAATCACATGAACATTCGATTGGAAGCTGTTTTGGACAACTTTTCTTTTCTTCCTGCCAAACACTTGGCAGACATCTGTGCAACGTCTAGAACACGATGGGAGATGTTTTCTGTGCTGGCACAGTTTTTCCTAGCCAGACATAGTGGAAAAGCTTTTTGCCGAGATGTAGATGAGAAGAGGCGCTAAAGACGAAGGTAGGATGCTGTCCGGAGCTAAGAGCCGCTCCCGGGCGTCTTTCGGCAGAAGCCGCGCTAAGGAGAGCTGTGTGAGCGGCACTATCGTCTTTGCGCGAAGAAGCCGAATCTTCGGCTCCCGGAGCCCGAGAGAGTGGCAGCTTTTGAAGGTGAAGAAGCAAGCTGTACAACACTGGGATTGTGTGCGCGCCGTGCCAGCTATTAGAAAACAGTACTTTTGCACTCTCCTGACTTTTCCAATCACATGAACGTTCGATTGGAAGCTGTTTTGGACAACTTTTCTTTTCTTCCTGCCAAACACTTGGCAGACATCCGTGCAACGTCTAGAACACGATGGGCGATGTTTTCTGTGCTGGCACAGTTTTTCCTAGCCAGACATAGTGGAAAAGCTTTTTGCCGAGATGTAGATGAGAAGAGGCGCTAAAGACGAAGGTAGGATGCTGTCCGTAGCTAAGAGCCGCTTAGGGGCGTCTTTTGGCAGAAGCCGCGCTAAGGAGAGCACTGTGAGCGGCACAATCGTCTTTGCGCGAAGAAGCCGCTTCTTCGGGTCCGGGAGCCGGGGAGAGCGGCAACTCGGAAAAGGTAAAGAAGCAAGCTTTACAACACTGGGATTGTGTGCGCACCTTGCCAACTATTAGAAAGCAGTACTATTGCACTCTCCTGATTTTTCCAGTCACATGAACATTCGATTGGAAGCTGTTTTGGACAACTTTTCTTTTCTTCCTGCCAAACACTTGGCAGAAATCCGTGCAACGTCTAGAACACGATGGGAGATGTTTCCTGTGCTGGCACAGTTTTTCCGAGCCAGACATAGTGGAAAAGCTTTTTGCCGAGATGTAGATGAGAAGAGGCGCTAAAGACGAAGGTAGGATGCTGTCCGTAGCTAAGAGCCGCTCCGGGGCGTCTTTCGGCAGAAGCCGCGCTAAGGAGAGCACTGTGAGTGGCACAATCGTCTTTGCGCGAAGAAGCCGCTTCTTCGGCTCCGGGAGCCGGAGAGAGCGGCAGCTTCGGAAAGGTGAAGAAGCAAGCTTTACAACACTGGGATTGTGTGCGCACCTTGCCAACTGATAGAAAAGAGTACCTTTGCACTCTCCTGACTTTTCCAATCACATGAACATTCGATTGGAAGCTGTTTTGGACAACTTTTCTTTTCTTCCTGCCAAACACTTGGCAGACATCTCTGCAAATTCTAGAACACGATGGGAGATGTTTTCTGTGCTGGCACAGTTTTTCCTAGCCAGACATAGTGGAAAAGCTTTTTGCCGAGATGTAGATGAGAAGAGGCGCTAAAGACGAAGGTAGGATGCTGTCCGGAGCTAAGAGCCGCTCCCGGGCGTCTTTCGGCAGAAGCCGCGCTAAGGAGAGCTGTGTGAGCGGCACTATCGTCTTTGCGCGAAGAAGCCGCATCTTCGGCTCCCGGAGCCCGAGAGAGTGGCAGCTTCGGGAAGGTGAAGAAGCAAGCTGTACAACACTGGGATTGTGTGCGCACCGTGCCAACTATTAGAAAACAGTACTTTTGCACTCTCCTGACTTTTCCAATCACATGAACGTTCGATTGGAAGCTGTTTTGGATAACTTTTCTTTTCTCCCTGCCAAACACTTGGCAGACATCTCTGCAAATTCTAGAACACGATGGGAGATGTTTTCTGTGCTGGCACAGTTTTTCCTAGCCAGACATAGTGGAAAAGCTTTTATCCGAGATGTAGATGAGAAGAGACGCAAAAGACGAAGGTAGGATGCTGTCCGGAGCTAAGAGCTGCTCCCGGGCGTCTTTCGGCAGAAGCCGCGCTAAAGAGAGCACTGTGAGCGACACAATCGTCTTTGCGCGAAGAAGCTGCTTCTTGGGCTCCGAAAACCGGGGAGAGCCGCAGCTTCGGAAAGGTGAAGAAGCAAGCTGTACAACACTGGGATTGTGTGCGCACCTTGCCAACTATTAGAAAGCAGTACTTTTGCACTCTCCTGATTTTTCCAGTCACATGAACATTCGATTGGAAGCTGTTTTGGACAACTTTTCTTTTCTTCCTGCCAAACACTTGGCAGAAATCCGTGCAACGTCTAGAACACGATGGGAGATGTTTCCTGTGCTGGCACAGTTTTTCTGAGCCAGACATAGTGGAAAAGCTTTTTGCCGAGATGTAGATGAGAAGAGGCGCTAAAGACGAAGGTAGGATGCTGTTAGGAGCTAAGAGCCGCTCCCGGGCGTCTTTTGGCAGAAGCCGCGCTAAGGAGAGCACTGTGAGCGGCAATATCGTCTTTGCGCGAAAAAGCCGCATCTTCGGCTCCGGGAGCCCGAGAGAGCGGCAGCTTCGGGAAGGTGAAGAAGCAAGCTGTACAACACTGGGATTGTGTGCGCACCGTGCCAACTATTAGAAAACAGTACTTTTGCACTCTCCTGACTTTTCCGATCACATGAACGTTCGATTGGAAGCTGTTTTGGACAACTTTTCTTTTCTCCCTGCCAAACACTTGGCAGATATCCGTGCAACGTCTAGAACACGATGGGCGATGTTTTCTGTGCTGGCACAGTTTTTCCTAGCCAGACATAGTGGAAAAGCTTTTTGCCGAGATGTAGATGAGAAGAGGCGCTAAAGACGAAGGTAGGATGCTGTCCGGAGCTAAGAGCCGCTCCGGGGCGTCTTTCGGCAGAAGCCGCGCTAAGGAGAGCACTGTGAGCGACACAATCGTCTTTGCGCGAAGAAGCCGCTTCTTCGGCTCCGGGAGCCGGGGAGAGCGGCAACTCGGAAAAGGTACAGAAGCAAGCTGTACAACACTGGGATTGTGTGCGCACCTTGCCATCTATTAGAAAGCAGTACTTTTGCACTCTCCTGATTTTTCCAGTCACATGAACATTCGATTGGAAGCTGTTTTGGACAACTTTTCTTTTCTTCCTGCCAAACACTTGGCAGAAATCCGTGCAACGTCTAGAACACGATGGGAGATGTTTCCTGTGCTGGCACAGTTTTTCCGAGCCAGACATAGTGGAAAAGCTTTTTGCCGAGATGTAGATGAGAAGAGGCGCTAAAGACGAAGGTAGGATGCTGTCCGGAGCTAAGAGCCGCTCCCGGGCGTCTTTTGGCAGAAGCCGCGCTAAGGAGAGCACTGTGAGCGGCAATATCGTCTTTGCGCGAAAAAGCCGCATCTTCGGCTCCGGGAGCCCGAGAGAGCGGCAGCTTCGGGAAGGTGAAGAAGCAAGCTGTACAACACTGGGATTGTGTGCGCACCGTGCCAACTATTAGAAAACAGTACTTTTGCACTCTCCTGACTTTTCCAATCACATGAACGTTCGATTGGAAGCTGTTTTGGACAACTTTTCTTTTCTTCCTGCCAAACACTTGGCAGACATCTCTGCAACTTCTAGAACACGATGGGAGATGTTTTCTGTGCTGGCACAGTTTTTCCTAGCCAGACATAGTGGAAAAGCTTTTTGCCGAGATGTAGATGAGAAGAGACGCTAAAGACGAAGGTAGGATGCTGTCCGGAGCTAAGAGCTGCTCCCGGGCGTCTTTCGGCAGAAGCCGCGCTAAAGAGAGCACTGTGAGCGACACAATCGTCTTTCCGCGAAGAAGCCGCTTCGTCGGCTCCGGGAGCCGGGGAGAGCGGCAGCTTCGGAAAGGTGAAGAAGCAAGCTGTACAACACTGGGATTGTGTGCGCACCTTGCCAACTATTAGAAAACAGTACTTTTGCACTCTCCTGACTTTTCCAGTCACATGAACGTTCGATTGGAAGCTGTTTTGGACAACTTTTCTTTTCTTCCTGCCAAACACTTGGCAGAAATCCGTGCAACGTCTAGAACACGATGGGAGATGTTTCCTGTGCTGGCACAGTTTTTCCGAGCCAGACATAGTGGAAAAGCTTTTTGCCGAGATGTAGATGAGAAGAGGCGCTAAAGACGAAGGTAGGATGCTGTCCGGAGCTAAGAGCCGCTCCCGGGCGTCTTTTGGCACAAGCCGCGCTAAGGAGAGCACTGTGAGCGGCAATATCGTCTTTGCGCGAAAAAGCCGCATCTTCGGCTCCGGGAGCCCGAGAGAGCGGCAGCTTCGGGAAGGTGAAGAAGCAAGCTTTACAACACTGGGATTGTGTGCGCACCGTGCCAACTATTAGAAAACAGTACTTTTGCACTCTCCTGACTTTTCCAATCACATGAACGTTCGATTGGAAGCTGTTTTGGACAACTTTTCTTTTCTTCCTGCCAAACACTTGGCAGACATCTCTGCAACTTCTAGAACACGATGGGAGATGTTTTCTGTGCTGGCACAGTTTTTCCTAGCCAGACATAGTGGAAAAGCTTTTTGCCGAGATGTAGATGAGAAGAGGCGCTAAAGACGAAGGTAGGATGCTGTCCGGAGCTAAGAGCTGCTCCCGGGCGTCTTTCGGCAGAAGCCGCGCTAAAGAGAGCACTGTGAGCGACACAATCGTCTTTGCGCGAAGAAGCCGCTTCTTCGGCTCCGAAAACCAGGGAGAGCCGCAGCTTCGGAAAGGTGAAGAAGCAAGCTGTACAACACTGGGATTGTGTGCGCACCTTGCCAACTATTAGAAAACAGTACTTTTGCACTCTCCTGACTTTTCCAGTCACATGAACATTCGATTGGAAGCTGTTTTGGACAACTTTTCTTTTCTTCCTGCCAAACACTATGCAGACATCTCTGCAACGTCTAGAACACGATGGGAGATGTTTTCTGTGCTGGCACAGTTTTTCCTAGCCAGACATAGTGGAAAAGCTTTTTGCCGAGATGTAGATGAGAAGAGGCACTAAAGACGAAGGTAGGATGCTGTCCGGAGCTAAGAGCCGCTCCCGGGCGTCTTTCGGCAGAAGCCGCGCTAAGGAGAGTTGTGTGAGCGGCACAATCGCCTTTGCGCGAAGAAGCCGCTTCTTCGGCTCCGGGAGCCGGAGAGAGCGGCAGCTTCGGAAAGGTGAAGAAGCAAGCTTTACAACACTGGGATTGTGTGCGCACCTTGCCAACTGATAGAAAACAGTACCTTTGAACTCTCCTGACTTTTCCAATCACATGAACATTCGATTGGAAGCTGTTTTGGACAACTTTTCTTTTCTTCCTGCCAAACACTTGGCAGAAATCCGTGAAACGTCTAGAACACGATGGGAGATGTTTTCTGTGCTGGCACAGTTTTTCCGAGCCAGACATATTGGAAAAGCTTTTTGCCGAGATGTAGATGAGAAGAGGCGCTAAAGACGAAGGTAGGATGCTGTCCGGAGCTAAGAGCCGCTCCGGGGCGTCTTTCGGCAGAAGCCGCGCTAAGGAGAGCTGTGTGAGCGGCACTATCGTCTTTGCGCGAAGAAGCCGCATCTTCGGCTCCCGGAGCCCGAGAGAGCGGCAGCTTCGGGAAGGTGAAGAAGCAAGCTGTACAACACTGGGATTGTGTGCGCACCTTGCCAACTATTAGAAAACAGTACTTTTGCACTCTCCTGACTTTTCCAGTCACATGAACATTCGATTGGAAGCTGTTTTGGACAACTTTTCTTTTCTTCCTGCCAAACACTTGGCAGAAATCCGTGCAACGTCTAGAACACGATGGGAGATGTTTTCTGTGCTGGCACAGTTTTTCCTAGCCAGACATAGTGGAAAAGCATTTTGCCGAGATGTAGATGAGAAGAGGCGCTAAAGACGAAGGTAGGAGGCTGTCCGGAGCTAAGAGCCGCTCCCGGGCGTCTTTCGGCAGAAGCCGCGCTAAGGAGAGCACTGTGAGCGGCACAATCGTCTTTGCGCGAAGAAGTCGCATCTTCGGCTCCCGGAGCCGGAGAGAGCGGCAGCTTCGGGAAGGTGAAGAAGCAAGCTGTACAACACTGGGATTGTGTGCGCACCTTGCCAACTATTAGAAAACAGTACTTTTGAACTCTTCTGACTTTTCCAGTCACATGAACATTTGATTGGAAGCTGTTTTGGACAACTTTTCTTTTCTTCCTGCCAAACACTTGGCAGACATCCGTGCAACGTCTAGAACACGATGGGAGATGTTTTCTGTGCTGGCAAAGTTTTTCCTAGCCAGACATAGTGGAAAAGCTTTTTGCGGAGATGTAGATGAGAAGAGGCGCTAAAGACGAAGGTAGGATGCTGTCCGGAGCTAAGAGCCGCTCCCGGGCGTCTTTCGGCAGAAGCCGCACTAAGGAGAGCACTGTGAGCGGCACAATCGTCTTTGCGCGAAGAAGCCGCTTCTTCGGCTCCGATAGCCGGGGAGAGCGGCAGCTTCGGGAAGGTGAAGAAGCAAGCTGTACAACACTGGGATTGTGTGCGCACCTTGCCAACTATTAGAAAACAGTACTTTTGCACTCTCCTGACTTTTCCAGTCACATGAACATTCGATTGGAAGCTGTTTTGGACAACTTTTCTTTTCTTCCTGCCAAACACTATGCAGACATCTCTGCAACGTCTAGAACACGATGGGAGATGTTTTCTGTGCTGGCACAGTTTTTCCTAGCCAGACATAGTGGAAAAGCTTTTTACCGAGATGTAGATGAGAAGAGGCGCTAAAGACGAAGGTAGGATGCTGTCCGGAGCTAAGAGCCGCTCCCGGG